>NC_049169.1:3204495-4558126 GCF_009769625.2 Cygnus olor | reverse complement strand
TTGTGCACTAGCTCTTAAATGAAGATACAGCTTGTATACAGTACAGAAAACTCAACAAGGAAAAATAGGACAGCTGATAGACACCTCCATCATCAGTGGTCCTGTCTGAGGCAAGCCCCATTGCTAAATTGCTGTGTTTCATTTTACTTCATTCCAGTTGCCCCAGCTGCAGTTTAAGAGCTGGTTTAAATCATTCATGGATCCTCAGCATCGTGTCACCGAAGCTGAAATTCCCAAAGTGCCCAACAACTATGATTTTCTTTATTTGTTTATTGGGTAATGAGTGTTGTTGTCTGGTGCTTCTCTGCAGAGAAATGCTGTAGCTTTTACCTCTGTTTATGCTCACAGCAGACACAGGAGGACTCCTTTGCTCAGGCATGAAGCTGACTGGTACAGCTGTGACATTGGCCCAGGCTGGGATACCTTTATTATTATTAGGTGCGTTTGGAGTTAATCCCAAAGTGCCTGTTAAACGACAGTCATAATTAGATTTTTGTTAGTACAGACATTTTAACAGCGTAATTTTTAAAGTAATGCAGTGGATCAGAGCCCGATGTTGCTATACCAATGTAAAGCAAGCACAACACTATTACTACAGGCAGATTTATTTACAATTAGGATGGGTTTGCTCCAGCACCACCACCAGAGAAACATGACCTGCTTACCAGTGCAATGAAACTACACATAAACTATTGGTGAAAAATGCAGCCTGACATTTTAACTCTTATCGAATAGGCTCCACTTCAGCAAGGCCCTCAAAGCAATGCCTTGAGTGTTCTTCCAAATGAAAAACTACATGTTTAAAATCTAGCACGCAGTAAAAAAGCTGTGCTGACTTCGGTCCTGAGTCTGGGGTGCCTGAAAATAGGTATGACTATTTCTGCATGCCCTAGGACAGCCCACGTGCATAAAGGACTGCAAATAAGTGCAAGCATTTAAAAGGTAATCCCCTGCATGTCCAATTCTGCTAGAAGTTTCTCTCCTTTTGCCATGAAGAAGAGAAAGTAATGTGTCACCTCTCTCCCACTCAGTTCATAAAGCAATGTGATCTTAGACGACCCTTGAGACTTGGTTTTAATATGCTGGGCAAGAGCCAGAGCAGGGCACATGTTCTCATCAGTGAGCCATGCTCTGAAGGGTGCAGGGGGGAAAGGAATTTGAGGGACAACAGCAGGACAATCACACCTTAAACCTGCATGGTCACATCTTCCAAACATCTCTCAGCATCCTCTCCCTTGAACCCTAATGCAGATGCTGGGTCATTTTTACTCAGCCAGAGTTATTTCTATTAGCACAGTCACACATGAAGCCAGCGCAGATAACAATGGAATTAAAACCCGGTCAGAACCGTGGGAGTTTCCAAGCCATATTAACCCCACAGACTGTTAGGCTCTGAAGAAAACTCTCCTATGCACAGCCCAGTTTTGCAATAAGGCGGTTCTGATAAAAGAACAGTTAACCAATCCTTTGAAAAGTGAGTTATTTTGGTAGAAGCTACTGAGTCAGTCTATGCAGACAGTGCAGCTGTAATGAGAGTTGTATAGGGACAGAAAAGTCTGCTTCAGATTATACATATGCTTGTATACATAAACCTTTTGGTAGAGCCTGCATGTTTTGCACAATCACAAACACAGGTTTACTTTGATATAACTTTGATAAGTTCTGTCCTCTGCTATGGTTCAGGAGTGCAGATGTTTTGACCCTAATTTCAGTGTTGTTAAGTTTTGACTATTCTGTCACATGCTGAAAGACCCAAGGACCTAATGATAAAATCACTTAAGTCCTTTGCATCTTCTAAATCAAAATAAACATGATCTGAATGTCAGCCGGTGCCATCTGTAATGAATTCCCACCGTAATACATGCCAGCTCTCTGCTGAACTGTTAGATTGCCGTGAGTTGTAGCACCCAGTAACAAACATTTCATTTCTCTTCGGGTCTCAGCTGCACACTTTAAAATTGAAAATACACATAGTTGAACTAGAAATTCACAACTGGCAGACATAAAAACCTCATTTCACCGAGTCAGCATCAGGACATCTTTACAGGTAACCAGGAGTGTGAGGACTGAGCATGCTGGATGTGCCTGGAGTTTCCACAAAGTCACAATCACTTTCAGTGTGAAATGCTGGATGGATGATGCTGCCTGTTGCCCTTACACAGGTTGTTTCTTCCCTTCGCAGCCAATCGTAAACTCCCCCACTCATTAATAAATTGTAAATCACCAGACTTAGATGCCGAAGGAGTTGATCTTTTATTTTCTTTACTTTTTTTTTTTCTTTTACTTTTTTACTGGCAGTGTTTTCCTAACAGCAACAGTTGTGGTTTTTCAAGTCGCTGGCTGATGAGGGTGCAAAATAGCTGCTGTTAAGTTCCGCAGGGAGCACATGGATGGACAGGGATGACCCACAGGTGACAACAGCCATTGCTTTGTGACTGGCTCTGTCATCTAATGCCAGAACAACCCAACCCCACCTTGTTTGGCTAGTCCTAAGGTTACTGTAAGGAGGAACATTTATTGAAGTGATGGATTTAAAGGAGTAATCCAGAAGTTTAATTAATAAGGGATTCTATATTGTTAGGATAACTCAGATTCCACATATGCTTGTGGCTGATTGCTAACAACCTTGGGAAACTTCCAAGATATGAAAGTGGTGATAAGACACAGTTTGGCCAATTCTACAGCTTGATTCAGTGTGAGGAACTAGACTTATCTGCCTCAGTAACAAGACGTTCAATCTGTGACATAGCTGGTTTATCACAAAGTTCATCACTGCAACGTCAGCACGTGCAGCCCTCACTGAATTCAATGACTCCAAAGAGCACTTGTGCAACAGGATGCTCTTAGAGTCGCTGAAGCTTTGGTCAGCCTTCCCTGAAAACACAGGCTGTCCTAAAAGTACAAATACTGTGACTGAACAATGAACACAGTTGTTTTTAAAAATATAAGGAGAACAAATCAAAAATGAGAGGTAGAGTAATGGACAGACTGAGACACTGACCTGAGCAGCAGCCCCTTCTGGGGTCTTTGGGCTGGTCTGCCAGCATTATCTCGTCTTTCTCAGAGTTCTCAATCAGCATGGCTGTGAAGGGGGTGACAATATGATGGTCAAGGGACATCTGCAGGATGGACTTCGTGATGTTCCTCTTCAAAGCTGCAGTGGGGGCTGTGTTTCTGGGTGGGAAATAAAACAGAAGGCATAGTTAGTAGCTCTGCATGCCAACTGCTGTGATTATGCCTCCACAGAGCAATCACAGAACCAAGCTGATAGGATCCAGAGGTTGCAAGAAGGCAAAGCTGAGGGCCTATACGAACACAGTCTAAATAAGAAGACTATTCTTAGTTTCTTTGGCCTTTGGGCTGGACTCAGAGAAGCCCAGTCCCATCTTTTGATCTCAACAGAAGACCTCATTCTGCTTTAGGTGGGATTCATCAAACTTCCTAAGGTCAATGGGCTTCATCCTGAAACTGTCTGTAGCTCTTACTCAGGCTCTGAAAGGCAAATTAATTTCATTCACTCATCCCCACAGCTGCATCTAAGCCTTATTCCTCTAATTAATTGCTCTCAAACCCTATTGCCTGATATCTGTGAGTGCTAACAATAGGAGTGTGAGGGGCTGAAGGTATCACCTACCTTTATTTTGATTTGTTTATCTTACTCACGTGAAGCCCATCTCCCTGTGGTCCCAGAGAGGACCAGATTGCTCTCCAGCTTCCCTTCCCTCCCACCACTGATCACGTTTCTCTTCACCTCTCTGCCAGCATCTGGTTGACAGTCAGATAGGCCCACAGCTTCTTAGTGAATTCAGGATCTGCATATTTGTCTTTCTTCATGAAACCATCCAGCTCTTCAACATCTCGCAGGGTTTCCATGACAAGCTCTGCATTTGCCTATGGAATAAATGAGAAATGAAGATGATGGAGGGTGAGCCGGGTGAATGGGGTGGCTCTGAGGCCCCCTCCTTGTCACCTCTTGACATGGGTGGCATTAAAGATCTACTCTGACTCCATCCATGGTTACTTCTAGATGAGAAAGTCCCAGCAGTGTTGGCCTGATGGCCATGGGGAGGGGAGCTATGGCAAGATGGTCTTCTGTTAAAGATGCTTTTAGTGACAGTGGATTAAAATAGGTAAAGCAGCTGTTAGCAGTAGCCAAAGAGGGTGCTACCATGTACCAAAATAAGAAGCAGCTTTTCCTCTGCTCTTAACAGAGCTCTGCTATCAGAGATTTACAAATTTTCTCAGTGCTTAACAGAGCTCCTCAGGCTTTTTCATGTCCAATTCCTCCTGAGCAACAGAAGCCAAATTCTCCTTTCTCCCACAGGTCCTTGAGCAGCACTATATTTTGGTTGGGAAGGAGATTGAACGTGCTTGATTTTTGCAACAAATAACAAATGATGACTCCCTAGCCCTGTAAGAGTGTGGATATTTTGACTCTCCTCATGAAGAACGAGCCAGGTATAGTATTTCCTCCCAACCCCATTCTGCTCCATGAGGAAGAACAGCCCTGAAACACGGGGAAAGTCTCATTGCACATGCCATAAGGCAGAGCATATAAGGCCAGCACTAGGACATCACCCTGTAGAGCCACCAGCTTGAACTGGGAGGTTCAACAGCAGGAGGTTCAGCCTTACAAAGAGCTACCTCAGGGAATCTCCCCCTGCACCTCCACAAGGCACGAAGGAGGACTCCATAGTCTTAGAGCAAAATTCTGTTTTGCAAAAGGAGACTGTATGGACGAGTGAATAAACCAGCCCAAACCCCAGGAGCAGGTATCCTAGAGAGAGCCTCACTCACTGCTGTCGCTGTGACGATGCTTTCCAAGTGCTGCAGGTTCTCCGTGTCCACCTTCCCAGCCACCACGATCTCTGAGCCACCAAAGTAGTTGTGAAAGCTGCTTTGGGTGACGTCTGACACCGACTCCTGTGGGTAGTTGAACTGAATCTTCTTCAAGAGCGGGGTGGAGACCTGATTGTAGAATTTCTGAGATGGGAGGAGACAGAGAAGTGAGTCCAAAGCAACCCTCCTACGTGTGCCTTTCCTACTGAAAGGAGAGCAGGTGACAAAACTGGGAGCCTTGGTGGACAAGGGGGGACTTTCCCTGTCCCAATGAATGCAGAGTCCTTTATAGTTTTAAGCCTTAGCACATCTGTATGTGGGTATGGCACGGAGGTCTGGCCCACGTTCTGTGGAAGTCAAAGGATGGTCATAAGCCCACTGGCTATTATTACAGAACCTGTTTTCTGCCTACAACTTGACCATAGGTCTATATGGGCCTACATCAATTAACAGGTTGGTCAGCTCTTGGCTATTGTGTAAGACACATAGCTGCTTCCCACCTAATTCTTGCCCAAAATTAAGTCTCTGTCTCACTTTTGTTCACTTCTGACTGTCTACCCTTTGCTGATCCCGTTGTACTTGGCTGATGTGAACCAGGATCTGCACACAGCTGGAGTCAGCATATGGGACCACAGAGGGAAAACAGGTACCCATACAATGCCACAGGTAGCAGCCATCTCCTACTAAGGGGCTGCAACAGAGCTCCCAGAGCTGAGAACTTAGTGCAGTGTGTCCTGTCACACCTGTCCTGGGGAAGAAGCAGTATGGGAGGTCTGATGAAACCAGTGAATTGAAACGGAATAAGGGTACAAAGAACAAGGAAATAACAGTTTGTTCCTGTTCACAGACTTGTAGCTGGAGCCTCCTAGAACTGTGCACTTTCTTATATTGGTAAATTTTGGATTAGCATTTAATATTTGTGTTTGGATATTTTCTAGCACTGAAGTGGCCTGAGGTAAAATCCAGGCCTTAATTTTAATGCAGGAGATCTATTTTTGATTAGGACTGTTTTATAGTATATAAATCCTACACTGAGCAATACAGTAAATATGCATTATAGATGCTATAAAAATTGTAACTAGGAGCACTGAGCTGTTAGAAAAAACTGGGTCCTTGGTTTCAGAGGCAATGGGCAAGAAATGCACCTTCATTTGGGTAGAGGTCTCCTGATTTCCAAAAATCCTCTGGGCCATGCCACGGTTGTCAGTTGCAATTCTCTGCAGGAAATCATAATCTACATCAAACCCAATTCCGAGGCAGAAGAGAGAGAATTCATCCTTTATGCTCTGCTTCACATTCTTCTGGATTGTAGTCAGCTTGAGCTCACCTTTGAGACACACAAAGAATGACATCCATATGAGCAATGGTGGAAGTGAGAGTGCCTCTTGCAGTGTCTCTGGTTCTCTCTTAATTATAAGGAGAGTCTAGACAGCTAGCTCAGACGACAAGCCTCCATAAAATAAAGTCAGATAAACCCTGTCTACAGTGACATTTGGGCTTCTCCCAGATGGAGATTAACAAACCATTTCCACTGAAGACAATTCCTTTGAACTATCTTTTGGTATATGATGATATATTCTTTGTGTATTCAGGGCTTTTACTAACTTCCCAGGGAGTCTGCCATTGCAAAGCATCTAGGCTTCTCCCAGAACTCCTGCTTTAAGCTCTCTGCAGACTAAGACATCTTCATATAGGTTTGGTTTGTCACATTACTATGTCTTATGCCACCATTGGCACAGTTAAAAACAAAAACAACTTACTAAAACAAAACAAAAACATTTTATTTTTTTTAACTTATTTTGAATGGCAGTTTGTCTAATGGGCTGGCATCTTGCACTGATGGATTACTTCTGGACTGTGTCAAATTCAACCCAGATTAATTTGCTTTCTGCCTTATTTTCCTGATTTCAATGTTACACTTGGGACTGTATAGATCTGTGTGGGCTGAGATCACTGGAAGAGGAAATTTTCTCTAAGGTTGTTGTGCTTACCTCTCCTATAGGACTCATGCATCTCTGTAGCTGCAAGAATAACCTGCATAACATAACCTGCATAACATAACCTGCTCGTCTTTTGAAAATTTCTGTACTAAGCCCCATTGCATCTCTAGCACTTGGCAAAAGAGCAGTGAGCCATTGCAAGAGAGGGGAACAAATTTTTTTTTAACTTACTGTCAGAGTGTCTATGTGCTGCATGCACTTGTTAGGCTAATTCCACTGGCCTTTCTTCTCACTTAAAGCAGGATCCTTACCTACTGTTGGGTCTCCATCAGAAACCAGTACTATCATGGAGACTGAGTTAGGGTCTAACATGCCTAAGTTTTGGGCTTCATTCAGGATGAACGTGGCTCGGAGAAGAGCTTCATTAATATTTGTGCCTGTCAAAGACATAATGAAGAAAACAGGTTTGATTCTTTTTGAGTCTCTTGTCAAATCCAGATCACTTCTGAGATACTAATGGAATTAATTAGCATGGACAAAGACCTGAGATCAAGGCAGCAAACCCCCTCCTCTGTTATGCTTTTGGTACATCTGCTAGCACTCTGGTTCCCTGAGGAAACAGAAGCTGAAAGGTGTTGCATGTGGGTCATTGTGTTAAACAGACCTTCTCCATTTTCCTCATTCATAGTTATACCATTTATTGAAATTGACAGAATCAGCCAGGCTTTACATCTCTAGTAGAAACAGCAACTTAATTCATCTGCTGTAATTCATCTGCTCTTGAGTTTGTTCACCAGCGTGTTACTTTTTTCGTACCAAGGTATTGAAATATATGAATACTTATATGAAGGTATACACACTTGTATGTCCACACACATACACATTTTGCACCAAGTTCTATGAAGAGACCAGATGTTGATACCCTTTTTCACCCCAGGCTGTTGTCCCCAGTAGTGGGGCTCCCCCACTGCTGGTAATTCCAGTAGGACCAGAATGAAGCCTCCAAAGGCTGGAAAGGGCAACTGTCCCTGTTTACCAGAGAAGCAAATAACACACAAATCAGATGAACAGCTTGCACAGGGTGGTACTTACTAGATCATGGTGTAGTCTACAACTTACAGCCTTTGGGGACCCTGGAGTTGGGCTATGCGAGACCTTGCTTCACAAAGCCATGAGATGGCTGTGGTCTTTCATGTATATTTGGGGTCTGTAAGGCTGCAGGTAGGCCCTACAGATTAAAGATAGCTGTACTATGGTGCCATAATAAGTTAGAGGTGACATACCAGCCACAGACATACCTCATTGCTGGGGCATGGTATTGTGGCAGTGCTAACAGGGCAGAAGAAGGGTCTACAGTTCTTTTACTTCTTCCCTAAGCTCATATCTGTCACAGTTTATTCAGGGGAAGGAGATGCCATCCCATCCCTTAACACAATAAACTGGAAGCCTTTTTCTCCTTTAGCCCCAGGGCATGCTTATCCCATCTCAGGAATCAGAATTTTTGTTAAGAATACTCCACCAGTCTGAAGGTTGTCTTAGATACCCATTCCTGTGATACTTCTGAGAGCACCTTGCAATCAAAACCTCATACCCCCGTTGGGATGGATTGTCTGGATGTACTTCTTAGCATCTTCAACCTGCGCTGGGGTGGCTGAGACTAAATTATCTCTCCAGCACCGGACGTTGTGGTTGAAGTCAATAAGAGAAAACTGATCGGCAGCACGGAGCTCACTCAGTATTGCCTTCATGGCCTCGATGGTCTAAAAAGAGGAAATTCAAGAGATGATAAATTTAATGTCCTGTTGCTGAAAGCATCTTCTTAATGTGGCTACAAGCAAACAGGTGCCTCTGATGAATAAGAATGTGAGTACTGGAATCCAAAATAGCATCTGCTTCACAAATCTCTCCTTGTTTACACTTCTCTCATAAAGTAGAACTTTTCTCTAATGAAATACATGAAAAATGCAATTAGCAAGAACAAACCCATGTGTCTCAACCTATCCTTGCTTAACACCTGTTAACAAAGGGTGAGGTGAGAGAGAGAAGCAGTTTGTGACACATCGTGGTCCGGGAGAAAGGAATTACTAGCTCAGGAGATTTAGCTCTGCCCGCAATGCTGTCATTTTAGGCTGCGTAACATCTGTTTGAAGATATGTGATTTCCAGAAGTAACAATTAGCCTATATCCCAGTTCTGCAGCATTAATTTCCCCAAGGAAGCAATATGCCAAGTCTTAGTATTACGCTCTGAAACAAATTCAAATATACCTAGATCATCGCAGACAAATGTTTGACTATCCAGTTCTTAAAAACCTTCAGTGACAGACGATCTACAACCTCCCAAACTCCCCTCTCAGCACTACAAAATTGTTTTATTTTATTTTTTTAAAATATTTAATATAAATCTTTCCTGCTGTAAATCCCTCTGGTTCCATCTTATTCTACCCTTGGTGGACATGAGTGTCAGTTGCTGGGTTTTTCTTTTGGAACAACAGATTGCATACTTGAATGCCGATTATGTCTCTCTACGTCTTTTCTTTTGCAGTCTAAACCATCATAATTTTTTTTTTTTACCCATGGGTTATGTTGTCTAAACCATTCTTACTGCTGTTCAGTGGGCAGTCAACAATTTGTCCACAACTTTTTGAAAGCAGGGATGTAGTACCTCCACTGAGACTTTCTCAGGATTTAGTAATGGAAGTTTGAAAAAAGGATGTTCAGTGTCCTTGTAAAATGCTTTGTGATATGTCAAATAAAATTTTACTTTAGAGCTAAAATCGATATTCTGATGGCAATATCTCTTCCTTACAACATGAAAGGAGAATTACAAATAATGAATAAAATCATGAAGACCTTGATTCAGCAAATGTTCACCAAATTCACTGAGACTTTTGACAGAGTAAAGTGTAAAGAATCAGCCTGGTAATTCTGAGTGGCAGTCTGCCACAGAGTTGTATGGTAAAGCACATGGGAAAAGTTGGCAGGAGGTTCTTTTAGTCAAACACTTACTTGTTTCATTTTCAGTCCCCACATCGAGCCACTGACATCTATAACAAACAAAATGTTTTTGGGCAGAGGATCAAGATTTTCCGGAGCAAAAAAGTGAATAAAATAGCCATTAAAAATCTGCAAAATAAAATAAAAAGCTTCACTGTCAAGTGAGCTATGTTAAAGATGCCAGGAAACTCAATATAACAACAGAACAGAAAATGTTATTCCTCTTTATGGACCAAATCTAACTTCAAGGTCTGCACATATTTGTACCTGTAGCCTTACACCATCTATACTCCATAGTCTTTACTGTTAATCAAGGAAAGCAGAGCCCAGTTCTCGGACAACTACCATGCACTGGCACGGGGATGAATGAAAATGTTTTTTAAAAGGCTGTTCTCTCTGTAATAATTCAACCACACAACTCTGCTTCATGTTAACATAAAAATAGTGATGTTCTGTCTGTCTCCTTTTAATATATTGGTGCAACTTCCAATGACTGTCCTCTAATTCAACATCTAGTAATGAAAGACATTGGCTTGTGGACAAGACAGAAATCTGCTCCTGACTATACGTAGGTCCACGCCTTAGTCATAAATTAAGTAAATCCATTCTGTTCACTTAAAAACTCTCTGTTCTTTCAATTGGATACAGAGCTCTCTCTCATGCTTGTTCTCCCTGAACATACCAGCACAGCTTCATTTCTGCCTACTGAACTACAGAAGGAATACAGTGATGATGTTTAGCACAGTTTGCCTAATGACAGCAATTTGTGTATTCACAGATCTCCCATCCTGGTTAAACAATACTTACTTCTAATTCTCCACCCGTGTTTTCTCTGTTCACATCATACTGCACCACAAAATTTCCATCTACTGCTGTGGAAGAGCACGTGGGGCATTTTCGTTGTTGAGCCATCGTTGGCTTGAAAGAAACATGAGCCTGGAAATGAGATGTGATCATCAGTTAATCAGATGTTGTGTGAAAGGTGGATCATTGAAATGAAGAGTTCAGCTATTTATGAAATATCTTATTTTACTAAAGATTTTCTTCCTTCTTTATTTACACACTTGTTTTAAGTGAAAAATTGACTTTGTCACTTCAGAACAAAAACTATGCTAAGGTTTGCCTGGACATGCTGATTCAGTAGCAGCAACTGTGACTCAAACACGGTGACACATTTCTACAGCACCAAATCTTTCTATCAGAGCCAGGCAAACCATTTCTAGTAAGCAATATGATGTCTTATTTAGCATTTTCTTAGTTGAAACTATTCATAATTTTATAAATATTTTGATTTTCATTTATTTTTTTTCTGAAGAAATGAGAGCTTTTCATTTGTCTGTAAATTGAGTAGTAGCAATTATTTTCAGTCCTGCGACTGGTTTTGCAGGTTTTATGTTATTATTTCTCTGCTTTGACTAGATAACATAAAATTTCTTAAGAAGACATAATAAATGTATCCAGAAACAAACTTTCCCACATACTCAGAGTTAGTGCTTGTGCAGCATCTCCCTTATACTGTAAGGTCTTTGGAACATGTGAAACATCCTCTCTGTTTCAATGTTATGAATACTCAGGACTATTGGCAATATTTTGCTATAAAGCCCTTGTATATGCTATTAAGAATATTGCCATGACAATAAAGATGAATAACGGCAACAAACAGTGCCTTCAGACTTGAGAAGAATGTGCCATAAAAGCAGCTGAATTACTGTTCGCTTTTACTCTGAATTAGCATTCACTTATTCGCCTTCAAATTCACGATTAAACTCTCTCCAATGATATCTGTTCACATTAGCTCTGAATTAGTTTGCTAAACTAGGAATGTGTGTGAATGAGACATGAAGCTGAGCCTGGATATCAAGGAACAGGCCTGAAAGGCCTGATCAAGGCCTGATATAGTGTTATAGCAATATAAACTGATTTTGGGGTCTGAGTCACACACCTTGTGTTAGATCTCTATCTAAAAGTGAGAGGAGATGTACCCTATCAGAGTCATCGCTAGAAGTTTCTTGAAATTTTTTTCTACTCTTGGAAGGTTTATCTATACACAACAGCTATGCTGAAGATAGCTAGGCTAAGAATGTCAAGGAAAAGAGCAGTCCTAAAATAATTCACCATGCAGATGTTCTCAGTTGAAACTGAGATTAGGGAGTTATTCCAGAGTGGTTATTCCACTTGATATTCATCACCTACCTTTTTCACATCCAGCAATTCCTGTGTACTGCTCTTTCAGAATTACAAATGAAAGCTTTGTGCAAAGACGGGCAGACTACATGCTCTTTCTGTATTGCTCTCACAGTGGTATTGGAACATCTTGTACATACAGCTAGGTAGCAATATTGAAAATATTATATTTTTGTCATATTTTTCCATACGTGTAGCAGGTTTGAGAAAATACCATAACTGCGTAGTAACAAATGTGAAAACTGAAGTTTTCATGCTATTTCCACTCCGTGACTGTTACCTTTTTCTCTCCCTTGGAGATGGTGGTGATTCCATTAAAATGATCTCCGAGGGAATTGGGAACATGTACATAGCGAAGTCCCTGAGGCTCAATAATGCGGACATCCACCTAGAGGCAGCGAGGGAGGACATTTAGTACAGTGCAGTGCCAGTGTTGTGCACACTGGGTATTCCACAAACCCTCCACAGGCAAACTCCACAAGAAGGGTGGGATCCTCTTGAGAATGCTCCTGTAGGGCTAATTTCATTTGGGGTGGGGATATGCAATACTGAAAACAAATCATGACAGAAAGACCAAAAAAAATGTCCAAAATTAGAAGAGTTTGTTGGAAATGTTCATTCTTTCTTCTTCTCTCTCTCCCTGTGGCAAGCACTGGGGCAGGAGTCAAGGGTGATATGCTGAAAGCAGAAAAGCATGAAATGTCTCTGCCTAAGTCCTGCTTTGGGTACTGAGGCCAGGAGGAATGTTAGGTGATGAGTCTTCCTCTCTACATATGCTATTGACAGGACAAAGAGTATTTTCATTTTTGGTTGGATTGCCTGAGATAAGGACTTTTTCTGTTTGTGTTAATGAATAGTTAGGAGGTCTACTAGGAAGCAGGATATGGTGTCCTTTTCAGTAAGACTAACTCAGGCCTTTGGAAAACTTGAAACAGATCACAATCTGCACCAAGGAAATGTGAGCAGCAAACTTTCATTTACAGCTTGTGCTGAAGCCAAGGAAAGCTGAAGAATGCATTTATGATACAGAACCGTAAGAACGGCCAGATGGAAATGTCCAGCTAGCCCTGAATCCTGCCTCTTGACAGATGACGGAGGACACTCTTGGATGAGTGTAAGAAAGAGGGTAAGAATAAAACTAATTATCTTTTGGCAGCCAGCTGTGGAGGAACTGTCATTCAGAGAACATCTGCTATCATAGGACACTATCTCATGAAGCTGGGATTATTGTAAAAACCCCTATTCTGAATAAGTAGCAAACCTTGTTTGTTTTCCTTTAGTCAAGGAAAGTTTACACAAGGCTATATATGGACCAAATCTTTTTTGCTCATGTGGTTGTGACGTTTAGTCGGTCACGACTCTGGAGATGCCCAACCATGTTATCATGAGAGGAGGAGGCAGGACACATTTGCTCTTCACTCATGTGGCTACACAGCTCTTGTCTTGAAGTGTCTGATGCTGGCCTGTGCAGTGACCTTGAGGCTATTTGCATCAAGACCACATAAAAGGAAGGAGCTGTAGAAGAAATGCCCTGCTGTAGGGCTCACAGGAACTTTGGCTGCTTTCTCAGGAATGATTCACCCATGGGGTGCTGCCTACACACACCAGCTCTACTTTACCTCCATGTGCTTTGCCAAGCGTCCTGGCTTCATGGAGATAACATGCTCATAGGAGCTCAGTTTCCTTCGAATCATTTCCTGATAGTGAAGTTCAAACTGGATCCTTGTTCCCGGAGGCACATTCACTTCAGTTTTGAAGTTTTCCATATCCAAGGCATTGCTCCTGAAAAGTTAGCTGTGGCATTATTTTGAGAAAATACAAGGAGAAAGAGAGCTTTTTTTTGTGTTTTGGTTTAGAGTTATGCATTTGGTGAATCCAATTCTAACTGCGGACTACACCAGGGAACTGTTAGCACAACATGTTTTATCAAGCTGAAAGCAGAAATGCAAGTTAAGTCCCTGACAGTTAATTATCAGAGTTGCTCTAAGTAAGCAAAACCTGCCTCTCCAACCTTTTTTCCTTCCTAGGGTCCTCCCTCAACTCTTTCCTCTTGGAATAGGCCAGCTCAGTCCTCATATGAGTAAGTTTAGTACAGTATCTATATGCCAAAATCCTTATACCTCACTATTCCAGCAGCTTTGCCTTTGGCTTTTGCTTGAGAGTACATTCTTCTGGCTTCAGATTTTTCTCGAATCGAGCTGGTAAATGTTATACCATTGACATCCCTAGGAGATAGAAGACAGTCAGTTTGTAATAGAAACAATTTCACCATCAGTGACTGTTTTTCTACTTTAGAAAAACAGCAGTGAAATCTAATCTCTTTATAAGCTGGTGGGAAATAAATTAATAAGGCTCTTGCTTAACCCCAAATTAATGTGTTCCAGTAGGTCTGCATCTTTTTCCCTGCCTACTTTTTTTATTTCATGTAGCCATTGTACTCTGAGGAGGAACTGCTCTCCCCCACCTCCTTCTCACCTTCCCCATCTTTTGGACAGGGCAGGTAGTTACTCATGTCCTAGCTGTTTTGAAACATGGATCAGTACGTGTCTGCCAAGCAACAGTTGGCTGCTGCCTTTCTGAATGCATATGGAGCCAAGCTACCTGCTTTCTGTTCGGTGAGGGCTCTCATTTGGGTCTCTGCTTTGATCTGGTGCCAATTTGCACAAGACAGGTAGTCTATTTGAGACTTCTGTCCTCTTGTCAAATTTTGTTGACATTGGCCAATGGCCCAACAATTACCAGGGACAGAGAGATGGACAGACAGATAATACAATGACATGAGCCCTTCTGCATTGAGAAAGTGTGTTTAAATTACACCAAAGCTGGAAAATAATGAGGTATTTTGATTTTATGAATATTTTCCTCCCACTATGTTCTCCCTTATTATCGAACCTACTAGAGCACAAGGTTGTTATCTGCCCACTACTTACATAGTAAAGTTGTCAATAAACGCTCCTTTGGGAACTTGTACATCAAACACTATGTGCTGGGACCGTTTTGCGTTATTCACCATTTTGGCTTGGATCATAGTGTTGGCCAACCGTGAGGTTATAGTGGATTGGACTTTGTAGCTGTAAAGACCTATCTTGTCATCGTCCTCCACCTGTAATTGACAAAATGACTCTATAAATCTGGGACACAGATAGAAAATATATTCTAGGGCAGTATCAACTCCCTTTATAGTCTCGGTGTCTTTTTTTCAACCACTATTCATTACAATATGGCAGCCAGATGGATCACAAACTCCATTTTAAGACATTTCCATATTTCATTGCCACTGTGACAGTGGCAGGAAACTCATTTGAATATAGCTTATTATAACATTTCATCTGAAAGGTGGAATTTGTTAAGCTGGAATACTTTCCTTGCTTCTGACCATACAATCAGTCCTTGGAAAGACTGTAGGTGTAATTCAGCATAGAAGGGTTGTTACACAGTAATTTTCAACATCACATATTGAGGAAGAGGGAGCTTCTATTTTCAAGAAAGGTCCTAAATAAAAAAGACCTGAAGCATTGAATATTGACCTAGTATTGTAAATGGTTAAACCATAGCTGTGGCAGAACAGTATTAAACTGGCATATTAAAATCTGCCTTTGTCTAATCACTTTTGTTGCTTATTTCTTCATATTTACCATACTCTTCTCCCTCCAAGAGCAGTTGTATAAACAGCATTATGCAAACAGTCGGCTGTTTAAAGAAAATAGGTTAATACCCAACCAGGAGTAAAAGCAAGGAACTGAACAAACAAAAGGATTGATTTCCAAAAAAAATAATACGGTTAACTACAAAATCACTTTGTTCAATATTTTTCCACAGAGGAAGGAAAAACTCACCAGATCTTCAACGTACCCCCAGTCGGATGTGCTTCTCTGCAAAAGAAAAATACAGAGAATGTATTTCAGCAGAGCTAAGAGCACAGATTGTGGCTGTTTTGGACAGTGGTAACTATCTAAAAGCTGCTTCCAAAATGATCAGAATCAGTTTGAGTTCTCAGACATGGTGTGCAGATTCCTTTTGTCTTATTTTATGTATTTATACATGGGATCTTGGAGCATGTGATCTGCCAGCTGTGACTTAGACGCTGTCAAAACAGAAAGGCAGCTCTCTTCTTTTATTTGATCATATGAAGAGAAAAAGAAAAGATTCTCTTAAGAACATATGTATTCCTTCAACAATAAAAAAATCCTTTGTGAAAACAAAACATGCTGGCAAAAAGTCATAGGCAGAAACCCTAGCTTTTAACATCAACAACAAAATCTCTTGTCTTTCTGGGAAAAGTGGAAAACCTCAAAACCCTGAATTTTTTAGCTCTTTTTGTTTTTATTTACATTATAGATTATTTATTTATATTATTGAATTGGATGTGATAAGTATTTATATATAAATCTATTATGTAATTGATGTTACATCAATTTATACACTTTTATATATGCAACGTTAGTTCTGCATGCATTGCTTAGATGAGCTGAAACAATGCTCATTAGTGGTTGTTTTTATTTCCTGCCATATGAATATTTCTATTTGGCTGGTGACATCTTGCGGCCATTTGAATCATTCTGTTTAATTCCCTGAAACTTAAACTCATAGGAGTAACCCTGGGATGGGATTTGGCTCACCTAATTCTAGGGAGAGATGCAATTGCTTAATACAGCTGTCTACATTGGTTTTATTGTCACAATCGCGCAACTTCAGCTCTTCAGAATCAATGGAGTGATTCACTTCATCTGGAAATAGATATCTTCACTTGGTTGAATGAATTCTGCCCTACACCTCACTGACTGTACTGATTAGGGAAGTGGGTGCCCACCTTGCTGTCAGCTGGGGTTCCAAGAGGTCACGAGGCTTTTGTAGGTTTTGTTATCTGACAGCCCATAAGATGGTTTGGACTCCTTCTGCTATCTCACACACTACTAGATGCATACATTAAGGCAAAAAAAATAAGACCTTCAGCTTCACTGATGATGATCAGGAGCCTACTTCACATACTGATGGATAAACTATGAAAATATACAAAAACAGATCAATCCTATCTTAGTTTTAGCTAGTACTTGAAGCTTAAAGGACCCCAAACCATGGAAGATGCTTATGATAACTGCTTTAGTCACATGGTGCATATAAGGCTTGCTATGCATTTAGTAATTTTGTTTGGAGCTAATTTATATACCAGAAAAATCTAGGGCTGCATAACAGGTGATACATGTCGTAGCAAGATCATTTTAATGAGATGATTGTAAGGATTCTTTGAAGCCAGACAGATAGACTGCAGGATTTCCATCTCACTGAGAACACATTCAGGTTTTTATTTCACAGCTGTACAGGCTCCACCTGAAACATTCAGACTGGGATTTCAGGCTCTGAAAGTTCATGGCACTGTAGATACCCTCTGCAAAACATGATGGGTTGATCCTTGCATAGTCCGTCATGAAACCCTACAAACATCATTGTACAATGAACTGGACCCTTCACATCTGATAAAGAATCAGACTGCTATACAGAACAGTTATTATCCCTAGACATATCCTTAGAGTAGGAAACATCACAACTGTGGGTACCAATTAAGAGTAAACAAACCTCAAATGAAACAAATTCAATTTTGAATTTGTACAATGGGGATTTTTTTTTTTTAATTTTAATTGTGGTACCTTAGTACATTGGGGATTTTTTATTTTTAATTGCGGTACTTTTCTGTTTTTCAGTGGGTCTCAGGGTTTCCAACTCACCCGCATAAAGCTTTCAAGATGCCCAAGTTTCCTTCCTGATTGTTTTTGTGAGGGTGGAGGAAAAGGGGGAGGCAGTGATGGAGACACGAGCTTATCACTTGTACATGTAGTGACTCCCACAGCTGCTGTTACTGATCAGACATGGGGTGGGCCAACCAGCCCCCTTGGGATCTCAAAGGCTGCAGAGTGTAGCCACTCCAACAGGTCAAGAGGACAAAGCTGTAGATAATTACACTTCAGGTTTTAGTGCTGGTGTGGTTACTGAAAATATGGCTTTTGAAGAGACTTCTGTGGCACGTGAGATTCATGCTATTTCTAAAATGAAGACTTGTGGCTGATATTTTCCTTTACACCACATCCAAATCTGCTGATGACCACACTGCATTGAAACAATACCTTGTGCAACACCTAATGTATGGTAAAATGCATATTAGGGTGGAGACAAGAAGTGCCTCAGGAACTGCTCTAAGCATCTGGTCTTAATAGATTCAGAGCCCTATCTTCAGGGAACTGAGACTCATCTTTTCCTGTTATCTGTGCAGGCTATGGATATTTAGCCCTCAGTATGATCTTTGTTCAAATCACTGTGCATGAATGTTGCAACTGCTATGCAGTCTATCACAAATTAAATATTAGGTACTTCAAACTGCCTGTTACCCAGGGCTGCTGACCCCGTCTCCTTCTGTCTTGTCCGGGGAGGAAGCAGCCATGGTGTCTAAGGAAGGAGTGTATTATGAGAGGTAATGCATTAAAAGAGATTGCAGGGGTTTTAGGTTATCTACGGGATGCCTCCAGCAAGTTGATTCCCAGAGAAGCTGTGGATGCCCCATCCCTGGAAGTGTTTAAGGACAGGTTGGATGGGGCTTTAAGCAACTTGGTCTAGTGGTAGGTGTCCCTGCCTATGGCAGAGGGGTTGGAATTAGATGATCTTTAAGGTTCCTTCCAACCCAAACCATTCCATGATTCTATGATTCCACCCTCTCACTCCTTCCTCATTTCCTTCCTGTGCAGGTTCTCATGGCGAAGAAACCAGGCAGACAGAACAATAAAGAAATTAGGTCTGATCTCACAAGTTGGAGGCTCTGTACAGCTGGGATCAGGACCAGGCCTGCTACAGAACATCCTGCCTTGCAGTCTAGACACAAGCGCCATTATCTCTAAAACAGAGATAACGGTGCTGCTCCACCACACAGAGGTTCACAAGGTTACCTGCATTCCAGCCCATCAGGGTTGGAATGTTTTTGTGGTCTGTTTCTGTGGTCACAAGGACCATTCACATACCTGAGACACAGCGATTTTGGAATTACTCAGGAACAATTTTATTTTTTTTTCAACAAAATACTTAATCTGGTATCTAGAAGCCAGTTCTTTCTCTTTATGGCCCATTGGTATGGGCTACAGAGGACCTCTGTTTTCTTGCCAATGGGCTAGTGAGCTCACTGCAGGAAAATGTACTGCTAAAACAATAATTTGGAAGATAGTCTTCCTCTAATGAGAGACAATAAATAACTGTGTATCCACTGTTGGCCAAAAGCTACAGTCTCGAGATGGTTTGGTTAGTTCTTTTTCATTCATTAATCTAGTTCATTTCATTTATTAATCTATTAATCTTTTAACACAAGGGTAATTCATCCTGCAGCTGAGATCTTCACTCTACTGGTTTGCAAAGACTCGTTTGATAGGTAAAGAATGGGAAATAATATATGGATGTAAGGAATAACTGGTATCATTAAAAAAAACACACTAGTAGAATTGCAAATTATTGCATACATATGTCTATATCACTATGTATCCAGAAAGCTGGGGACAAAGACAACATAATATATACAGCACTAATATAGATATATTGGAAAGAAATGATGCCCCAAAGAAATGCAGCTAGAGAGGATTTCTGCTTAGATATTCATTACAATATTTAAGTAGTGGTCTGGCAAATCTGAACTGGCTTAATTCATATTTATGTTAAAATCATTTATCTTTCTGGCAGTGTAACGGGAGCTTTAGGTGTCAATAAACTACATTTACACTCATTCAAAAAGAAAAGCCTTAGGATAAAGATGAATCATGTTTGCCTGGGCTTAACTTCAAAGACGCTGGGAACTCCAACTTTGTTCAAGAAGATCTTTTGTTTTTACTATACTGAGCAAGCTCAGGAAAGGCAACATTAGAGCTACGGTGGAAGTCAAGGTCCACTACGATCGTCATTGTTTTCATTCAGTGTAAAAAAAGTCAGCATCTTTAAATAACTGATATCGTTATTATTTCTGTTAATTACTACCATGCAAAACACAAAAAAACTCCTGCAATGTTGTTTTAAATGCTTCTGTTCCAGAAGCTGACAGAGTACAATTATCTGCAACACATCAGCATGCTGGAAAGAAATTTTCTTCCCTGGTCTCAGACTCTACCAGATCATTTCCCATGTGACACTGTAATGCACTCTTTTGACCTGAGCTAAATATGAATGAATGGACTATCTGCAGCACTGGAAGGTTTGAACATACGTTGCCAATGTTAAAAGTTCTTGCCTTCCATTTTCTCATGGAAAAACCCCACAAATATCACACACAAAATCTGACAATTATGTCCACTGTTTATCATCTGTATTATGTTCCTACTTTAGGAGCTCAGATATAAAACAAGACCACGTGCTAGGTACTACAGAAAGGGTAGCAGCAGTTCTCCCAACAAGATATGTGGAGGTCTTAATGTATATAAGGACTTGCAGGTCCCACCTGATTGCGCATTCACAACCCTTGAAATGGAACAAGCTGCCTGGGAAGAGCTCCCAGGGATTATTGCTTCCCTTTTCTTGAAGCATTTCATGGTACTGTACCTGGTACCTGCCATTTCTTGTCTTGGAGACTGGAGGGAATCCCTCGATTTCCACGTCAATCAGGTTTTCCACTTCCTAGAGGAGAAAGAAAGGGAAAGAAAGAGGTGTTGCTGCTGTCTTACAACTTGATTCATCACTTGAATTGTTGCTGATTAGCACTCTGAGTTCCAAAAGGAATTTACGTCCCCTTGGTGCACATGCAGAGCAAAGGTTTAAACTACCTCAGACCAAAATGCTGCATATTCATACATTCAGTTTCCTTCTGTGGCCAACTAGCTTTATACACTCTTAAAACATCATGACCTTTACTATCATTTTATAACCTTTTCTTCTGAAACAATGAGTAATATTTAATATACTGAAATGCCCATAAAAAGCAAGAGGCAGATTACCATTGGAATGGGTCCATCTATGTTAACTTCAACATTTCAGATACTGATCTCACTTAAAACAGCAAGTTTAGAGAATTTATGCTCACACCAGTAGAAACGGTCTCTGATTTTATACTTGGGAATTAAGTTTGACCCACTGACAGCAAAGGAACATCAGGTCTTTTCCAGGTGCAAATCTGCACTGATTCAATTAGAAGTGTGTTTTTTACACCACAGCAAAACCCTTAATTAAACTTTCTTAGCAGTTTAATTTATGGCAATAAAGAAATTTAAGTTCATGAGTTGCTCTCCAACTTAAATGATAGCATACATGCAAAGTTTTGCACAAAATTAACTTAAATTGTTTAAGCACATTGGTATTAAAGTGATACAATATCTATGGTTAGAAAGGAGCACAGAACTTTTTTTTTCCATAATATTTTTCTAGAATATTTTCTGGAATATTTATGGGAATCATAAACACAGGATGAAAATCTCACTGTGTCATGAAGAGTTCTGTAAGAAGAAAGAACAAGAGAATATCCCTTCTCATTAATTCTTGTTGTTAATCTTGCAAAATAAAACAAAGCTTTGTATGATCCCTGCTGACTTCATAGAAATACTGCAATACACACTTGAAAGTTGAATTTGAAACAGAGTTTTCAATTCATTTGGAAATAGGTATAGACACTCAAATATAAATTCATGGGAGTCTAGGGGTTTAAATCTGGACTCAGCTTTCAAGTCAAAACTATAACTAAACTTCTTTTTATTATATTATCTATCCTAAACAATTTCATGCTCTTCTATAAACTATCTTTCTGCTAAGAAATGTACAGTCAATGGGATCTTAATGGTATATTTGAATTCCTGTTAACAAAAAAATGAGTTCATATGAAACTTTGCAGAAATTCATCGTGGCCCATACAGGAGACCCCATCCACAAAGAAAACTAAGTGTTGGGTTGCTGCTTATTCCAGGGAAACTGGATCTAAACCACACTAAAGGGTCTGAACATAGAAGCCCACTTGAATGTTTAAAGGTTAAAACCACCAGAAGAAGGCAAAGTTGAGTTAAAAATATGAATCCCGATGGAAAGAAAATTGGAGTTATACTTATAACATCCCGGCTTTAATAATATTAAAAAACAACACTAGAAATGGCAGGTGAAAACCAATTATCAGAACAATTCTATTTACAGCTCAGAGTAGAAGAGAATTCATGGGGCACAAGCAGAACGATGAAGCAATGACCCAATTCCGCCCTCACTGAAGCCAGCTCCAACTGATCTGGACTTCAGCAAGCAAGGCAGACCTAGGCCCTGCCTGGAAATACTCACATCTGGGATTTCGTCGATAACGAGGTCAAAGCTTCCTACTTCAGAAATGAGGTACAAAACCATTAAGCAGACCAGGTGCTTCATTTTCTTCCTGCTTGTCTCCTGAGAACAGCCTGCATAGGTACCAGACACAAGATCTTCCCTTCTCTGAGACAAGTTCAAGGAAACGGCTTGGGGTTATGTAGTATTTTGAACAAAGTTTTGAAACGCTGACTTTGTTTAGGCCATAGGTAAATATTTGCCTTGCAACACAAGTCAGAGCTGTGGTGTCCGAGCAAGGGTTATCCAAACAGTGTCTTTGCTCGCCTCTGCCCTCGATAACAGCTCCGTCTTGGATAGGCTCACTTCTTGCTTTTGTAGGTTCCCATTGATGTTTGACTAATTTCCTGCTAGGCACAGACCTTGGGGCACCCAAAACTTTGAAGGATCAAAGCAAGAACTCACTCCCAGCCTGTTTGTTTATAGTAAATGAGGTGGAGGCTGGTTCGCAGAGCGATGGAGGCAGTGATATTGTGCTTCTTGAAGGGCCCTCCCACCCGTCCATCTCGCAGTGGTGGGCAGAGACCTTTGGGCTGGATCCTGACCCCCACAAATACCCTTTTTCCTCTCCGACTGGGAAAGGATCATAGCTGGTGGTGGGATAGCTCTAGTTTTTTGAAATTAGTCATGTGAAAGCATCTGATGATGATTTTCAAAGGCATGCTGTAAGGCTCCTGGGCGATTTTGAAACTGTTCAGGCCTCCCTGCTTCTTTGGTACTTGAACAAATAGGATTAAAGTAAGCCAGAGAGGCAAAAGGGTGAAAGAAGGGAGGAAGCAGGTTTCTGTCAAAATGAGCCGGAGTACCACTTCCACTCTTCTGGGAAGAAAAATTTGCAGATATCTGAGTAATCCCAATGGAAAAGATTGAATTACTATGTGAATCCAGAGACAGAAGAGCAAACTATTATATAATATAATATGGAACAGCGTAGCATAGCATAGCATGGTATATCTAACATATTCTGTCATTTTATCCTATGTTATGCTATATTTTGATGTTTTAGTAAAAGATTTCTGCATCACCGGTCTGCAGACATCACACGTTCTTCCTCCATCTTTTCAACAGATGACTTCTCAGGCTGAGACCTGAAACTACTGTCTGATATTCACGAGGAACCCAAGCAGAATTGTGACTTTTCAACTCGCTGCCATGTACCTGTTGCCAACAGCGGTTAGGAGAGAACATAAGAACTGGTGCAAGCATATCAGGTATTTTTCAAAGACCTTCCCAGTCTCCAGCTATTTGCAGCTATGGTACATCCTGACTAGGAGAGGGTTTCCATTTATTTAGCAATCCTCAATTAATTTATTTTCCATAAACCTATTGTTTCCTCTGGAGAGATTGGATAAAATTTTGCATCTGTAGCATCCAGCAAGAAGTTCCACAGCTCAGCTATACATCGCAGAAAGAACCATGGTGTTTTGATCATTCTCATCCTCTCACATAGTAGCTTCATATATAGTGTTTCACAGCTGTTATGCTAGAAGAGGAATTGAATTACCAATACTGTTTTATTCTCTCCCAAAATCTTCCAGGCAATCCTGGATCTCGAGCTTGGAGATCACATAGTTCATAATTTGCTAGCAAATTTAGGAGCTTCTAGACTGTACCCAGCTAGTACACCACTTTCACAGCACACAGATCTTGTTTCTGCATTGATCCATCCACCAGTGGTCCCCACAGCACTTATTTATTACTTTCATCCTAAGCTCTGGTTCAGCTCTCAGATGGTGCATGTACACAGCCTGCAGCTGCTTTGCATTTATGTCTTTCACAGGCTTTCTGAGCAGAGGAGATCCTCAGCATTAAGACCCCAGGCACGCTTCTTCAAAGGGGAGGTTGGCTTACAGCTGAGTGATTCGTGAAACATCTAGGTCAGGTTTAAATCGCATAGTCAAGGGCCTAGCAATCTAACCATATCGCTTGGACCCACTCTTTGGTGGTTTTTGCTCAGTGCTGCGTGCCTGCAGTCCTAGCAGTATTTAAGTTGTCTGCCTTAAAGTTAGCTTAGGAACACCTCCATGACTGCAGTCAGAGCTGTGACTATGGTGGGGGTTAACTAGGACTGCAGGAACAGCAGGTGTGGGGCACCCAGCCTTTTCTGTCTTGATGGTATCTATTGTAGCTTGAATTTTCCCCATAACCTGAGTTCTGTCCACACACATGCCCCTACTGACAGTGAGCAGTCCTTTCTCATCAGGAGTGTAAAGATTAAGGCAGGTATTCTGGAGGTATCAGGGAACCCAGACATGGAAACAAATCACTAGTGCTCTGAAGAGATGAAGGAGTCCTATAGAACAGATTTGCATTTACATATGAATTTCCTAATGCTTTATTTTGGTCTGCTCATAACCACCTAATGGAGCTTAATTTATTTATTTATTTTTTTCTTTTTAGGTAAAAATAACAACATTGGGAAAACAGTGTAACCACTAGATGGCATGAACTGCTCAAATATACCGCCCAAAAGAGTCCCAAAAGTTGAAATTTCTCAAGGCAAATGTACAAAAAATATATGGGAAGAACAAGAGGTAAGGATACTCACGAAGATCCCTGTCCCTTATCCGAGGTGAACTTCCCCAGAATTTAATGGGGAGGACAGGATCTCATGCAGATGTTTTCTGGTATGTGTCAATTGGGCTGCTTCATGACTAGCCCTCACCATGGCCAGAATTCCTCTGCACTTGGAGCTACTGCTGGGCAGTCTGTTCCTCCGAACAATTAAATTGTGATATCTTGGCTTGCAGATGGGGAGGAATGCTCACAATTTATGTCTCTTATTAGATAGTCAGGTTCCCCTCCCAAACCGAATTTCTTCTCTGAAAATTTCCAATGACCCAGGTAAGAATAGTATGCCTGCATGGGGTGCCTGCTGACATTCATCCCCCTACACACCAACCATTCTGGGAAATGCTATGCAGACACATACAATGGATTTTCCTCTTGCTTCAGCTTTTGTCTCTTTGTATTGTCATTCAAAACCACCCAGCAAGCTGCCTATCTGCCCAGATGACCCTTTCCAAGTGAGTTCCACAGCAGACTCAGACTCTCCCCGTACTGAAACCCTTTGGCAGAGACTTTATGTTTGTTAGCATATTTAAAATTTTCATCCTGGATGAGAGCAATATCAGCTTCTGAAGTTCTGAATTGCTCAGTTGGGCCACGGTGCACACAGCTAATGGCAATAGGAGAACAGCAGCCATTGGGACCCCAGAAAAGTCCTGCCAGGAGCACAGGCACCTCCCAAATAGTATCAGAACTGGGGACCATCAGGTCCCAGATGGATGTTTCAGAGGAGATTGATTAGCTTAAGGCTTGAAAGAAAATATTTAACGTAATTCTCCAAATTTCACCATACTTAATTTTAACTCTGGACAGTTATCTATGCCTGTGTAATCCTCTGGGACTCTTGCCAATTGCTCGATCAAGTCGCTGGCTTTGCTTGCCAATAAATTCAGTGTTTTGTTAATACTTAATTAATTAAATACTAATTTAGTTTTAGTTCCTAGTTCAGACACTTCTAGTTGGGCGTTTAATGCAGGTGTATCTGTGTAAGATGGGTGTCTGGTGTCCCATTCATCTGCCTAGAAGAACAGACAACTAGAGATCTTTACTTATGAATCCATGCAGTCATGACACAGACCTTATGACCAAATGTGGCTCTGATCTGTTTCCCTCAGCTTCAGTTTGGAGCCCGGAAAACCTCTGCTCTTGAGCTACAAGGTGCCAAAGTTTTTTGTAAATTCAACAACTTCCTATAGGGTTTATTTAACGGTTATGGTGAAAATGAGGAAGACTGGTCCTGCCTGTGAACCTTGCATGGAAAAATGGGGGGATGCAGAATGTGAGGACAGAGCATCACCAAGGCGTATGTGCTTGTATGTCAACACAGAGAGATTCCTTGACATAATATGATCCATCCGAGGTGAAATGTGCATTGAAGCTCACCTGCCAGGTCATGCCTTTCTCCAGTGTCTCATGCACACGGTGTCTGGAGGCATGCCAGGCAATTTAATTTGGTGAGCTCCCACCCAAAGAACAGCTGCTCATCCTGCTAAGTTGGCAAAAGTCAGCATCAAACATGCCTAATGTGAACAGGCACACATGAGTAATTGCTTATCTCTGTCTCCACAGCATACTCAGGACAGTGACTGTTGTGTTCCCCCCCTCAAATCAGGAGACTGTATTCCAAGGAGGAGGAAGAGGGGATAATGTGAACAATCAGGACCTCAGGCTTAATGTTCACACACCAAACCTAACCAAAATGAAACTTGGTTAATAAAGCACAACTTGGTCTTATTCAGCTACGTGCTATGTCCTTATATGCCCTTGCTGAGAGCCTGAGCAGAACTAGCTGTCCCTGATCACCTTCAGAATGGCAGTGCTTTCCCAGCTCATTCTCTCATACCCGTTGTTTATCCCATGCCTGCTTTAGGACCTCGCTTTGTTCTGAATTTTATCCTTTCACCAGATGTGCCTAGGATCAGCTTTGACTAATATTACAATCTCTTTTCACTGGCATCCTTTTTAAATCTATTCTGGCACTCTGTTCCTCACCTGTGCAACAGGAGAAGCAGAGTGGCTGTAGAAATAAGCTGAACGCCAATCAAGAGGCAAAGAATGATAGCTGGTGACATCTGGAGATTTTTTTTCCAAATGCCTCCTGACTGCACAGTGGTTATTTCACACAGGAGAACACCTTCCCTTCCTGCTCAGGCACCACTGGGGTTAGCAGGGTAGTTTCGACTTGCCTTTGCTTCTTCTAGGTTTTCCAAAACAGTAGGGAAATCATCCTCTATGTATTGTTTTAAATGCCTGTTTCCAGACATAAGCATATGCTGGAGGCATGCAAGGCTTTTATTCAGCCATGGACCCTGGTCAGTGAAACACAGACAGGGGATGCTTAGGAGCATCCCTAATACCAGCAGTGAGGGCACAGGATGTCACAACACTCCTGTGCTCAGCTCTTCCATGTCTGGTCTGGACAAGGCATGAAGAAACTGAAATAACTCCATACCAGCTGAAAATTACCAGTCCAGAGACCCTTGTACCTGCCAGTCGTGGGCTGGTCCCAGAAGGTAAGGAACTGGCCAGGCTTTTGATCCCTTCTCTCCTCCTGTCAAAGCCAGGAGGAGCCTGTCTGTGAGCACAGTGGGGCTGTGCATATTTACACACTGCTTTGTTACGCGCATATCAGTTTGCTAAATATCTCAAAAGGCTTTGACACTGCTGTCCCTTTCCCTTTGCCTGTCTCTAGCCCCCCTTACTCCTTCTGAACTGGGGACCAAGCACCTTCCTGCTCCTCAATTACACATGATGGATTTGGAGGACATAAGGCTCTCAGGATGTATGTTCTCAGAGGATGTATGCATTCAGATGGGTGCACGTGTATCCATTCATAAGAAGAAATTCCAGAAGGAGAAACTTTTGGGCTCCAGTGGTCCAATGGTGTGTTTACACCTTCCAAAAGGGCTGGAGAGACATTTAAGCACCAAGCTGGCAATATGAATGGTGTCAAGGCTGTGGTACTGTGCCACTCACTGGACTATTACTGCCATGGACTGGAGCTGAAACAAGACAGCCTCAGTCCCTGATGACCCAGAACTGGAAAATGAAAACACAGTGGTTCAAATCTCAACACGATTGTGCATGCCGCACCTAAAACCAGAAAAAAAGAAAAAAAAAGGAAATCACAGTTTGCTGGAGTTGAGAAGTTACCGCTGGCATAAAAAAATGTAGTAGTAAGTGTGTTTGATCTGGGGTTAGGCTGAGCTCTGCAGATGCAAGCTCCTGAATACCTGAGGATGAGACGTGCTTGGAGATGATATGTGCCCCATCAGTGCCAGCTGGCACAGACATGTCTGTGGGGAACAGCTTGGGCAGCCGAGCTGTGGGGATCGTGCCCAACAGGCTTGGTGCTGCCAGCCCTGAGAAGCCACCTTCACCCTGGGGCTGGCGGGTTGGAGAGGGCTCAGCTGCCAGTAAACGAAGGGGGGAGTGGGAGGCTCACCCAAACTATGCCCAGCTGAGAATCAGGACAATAAGAGAGAGGGACAAAAGCATGGGTCTGGAGCATGGTGGTGCTGAAGTGAGGTGCTAGGCTGCTGCCATGCTGACAGGGCTCCTAGGGCGCCTGCGGCCTGGTGGGGAGGCAGCAGGCGGTGTGCCAAGGAGAGGGTGCGGATGGAGCCCTGCCCTGCTCCGGGAACCTGGGCCCTGGGGCTGCTTTCACAAACAAACCTGGGATCTCTGCACCGAGGAGGAGGAGGTGTTGCTGCTGCCACGGGCTCAGTGATGCGTGTCTCAGCCCACCTCCGGGCTGCCCTCACCATGTGCTTCACCCATACCTCCCTCAGCACCCCACTGTCTGTTCCCTTCAGCAGGCTGGGGGGGTGGAAAGAGCCTAAAAATCCCTTTAGAGGGGGTGAAAACATATGGTTGTACCCCTCCTGGGTAAACCTTACAGTACATGCTTGGATCATGCTCCCTAAATGGGTGGCAGGGGGGTGCTCTTTTATACAAACAGTGGCATAAGCCCAGGCTTATAAATTCAGGGCTGCCTGACATGATGTCTGACCCCACAGGGAGACACCCCAGCAGCTCTTCCAGCTCCCACTTGAGCTGGGCACCAGCACCTCAGGCAGGCACCATGTGCCAGCAGCCATCTTGGGCCCTGCCCCTGTGCCTGGGCACTGCTGCTGAAGGAAATGTCTCCTCAGCCTTCATTCACCCCATGGAGGGCCGCCACACGGCTGGGGTGCTGCTGGCACCAAAAGGACAGGTGGCAATGCCACAGGGACCTCCAGCTCCGATTTCCTCTGCCTGTGTGCACCTATGAGGTGACATGGGGGCTCAGGGTGGCAGCAAGAGGGGCATGGTGATACTCGGTACCCCAAACTGAGGGGAATTCACTGAAACCCCGCTGGCAGACAGGGAAACCCAGCAGCTGCCCTGAGTGGAAAAGGGGCCGGTCCCAAGCTGGGAAGGAGGAGAAGAGGGTGGGTCAGCTCGCCTCCTGTCAGCCTCCTTGCAGCCCAGTCCTGCAGCAAGGCACGCAGCAGCAGCCACAGGCTTCCCTCTCACCTGCAGGGCAGCCCCAGCCCGGTGCTGCCCCTCGCCATGATCCTTTGGTTATGGCTCTTTTGGGGCTTCTCCATTGCAGCAGGGCAGCCGGACTCAGAGCTGCTGGCGAGGTACCTGGAGGAGAAGCTGATGGCAGACTACAGCGTCGTGGAGCAAGTAGGTTTTAAGAAGGTCATTATTTGGGAGCATTCGGTGGCTTGTGCCTTGTTAATTGTCACGGGTTAATTGAAAGCAGCCAGTCTGAGAGCTTTCAGTGTGTGTGTGGAGAGCTGTCAGGTGAAGAAACTCCCTGGACAGCCCCTGTGGTGAGAGAGAACTGACAGCAAGAAAAACGCACTGAATTTGTCACTCGTTTGCAGTCACTTTCTTCAGGGTTCGGTATTAATGCTCACAGCAGCCTGCTAAAACTGAATTTATTACAGCCGTCTGTGCAGTGTGCCTTGCTACTGTCCCTGTGGCTGAGAGCTCGGGCAGTTTGAGGTGCTGAGCCAGGACAGCACCAGCACCACCCTGTGCTGCCAAGGGACGCAGTGATACTGCCCCTGTAGGGGTTCAAAGCCAGCATCCCTATAGCTGTGTTAAGCCATGTGGTCTGCAGGGACAAGGGAGTTAACGCTGTATCCTGGCCTTGTGCCAGTCTGAGTAATTCGGAGTATTTCAGGCTTGGAGGAAGACTTTTCTGCCCTGTCCTACAGTCGCAGTCTTACCATACTTGATATTTAACTCATGCTGGATTAAACGAACCTCCATGAATTGCAGCTTGTGAAAATACTTCTTGACCAGAGGAGAAAAGAAATGTATTCTGCAAGTGAGGACTGTTATATTGTGTCATCAAGTTGCTTAGGTTTTATGGGGAAATGGGGCTGAAAAGGCAATGAACTTCTTGAAAGTTAGGAAGAAAGTTCGGGTGGTGGTTTGGGGGGGGGGGGGGGTTAAAAGAGACTTCAGAGGGAGGCTGTGGTGTAAAAGATTGAGCTTCAGATCTGTGCTCACATCTTTCAGGTAGTGGATATCATGGGTGACTTGGGGTAAGTCACTTAGGGCATTCCGCAGTTCTCTAAATTTGATCAGATCCAAGAGGCTCTGTAGTACCTGGGACATCCATGTGGGGCTGGCAGATATGATGCTGGATCTGTGGAAGACCTGTGCCTTGCTGGATGCCTGTGGGATACCCTAGAGTGTCTGAAACATCACTTAGATGCCTGTATTTGGCACCTTCTGGCATACAATAAGCAGGAATACTGAGACTCTTCATACATATCTACGCTTTTCTTAGTCATTCAGTTGCTTATCCCACCCATGCTGGCATGGGAAGAATCTCTTTCCAAAAGTGCTCCTTGCTCTCCACTGCAAGGACTTCAGTAACTATTGCTGATCCTAATTACTGCAAACACATATTTCTTTTTGGGGAATTCAGCCACAAACCAACAGCTGGTCTTGCGCACCCAGCTGTTCAAGTGGTAGACAGTATTTGCACCACTGTTCTGCCGGTGGAGCGGTATCTGGGAGCATTTGTTCATATGCTCATGGGGAAAATCAATTGAGAAGCCCAAGAAACTGGCTCACGGTGTTGAAATAATCTGGCTGACATTGCTTGAGTTAAATGAGCATGATTTCACAGGAGCTATGTTGATGGCAAATCAGCGGCAGCAGTAACTTCCAACAGAAAAACAGTGATGTATAGATAGAGGTGATGCCCTAGTCCCCTGAGACAGCTGGATCCAGAAGAGGACATCATTCTGTCATCACTGAACACAAAAGCCACGTTAAGCAGAGGCAGGTGCTTCCCCTAGATCAACAAATTACATTCATATAGCAAATCTCCAATTCTGGAGAGCCTGTAAGGCTCTGTTTAAATGTAATAACTGGGAGGACCTTCCTGCACAAACATCAGCACACTCAGGCTTTTGGTATTTCCAATGACAGTGGATTACGTGGCTCATTCAATGGTTGACCACTCTGCTAAGGTAGGTGACAAGGTTGCTGGTTATTCACATTGCACTAGAGGCAGTTTTTCTGGACACCTCTTCACTGCTAATTGGCTCACTAGTTGGCTAGCTTATTCTCTGTATGCCATGCCAAGGCTATCAAATGGCAGCAGCAATGGGGTCACTACTAGAAGTTACTGGGCTTTAGAAGTGGAAGGCTTTAAAGCTAAAGGTTGATGGGAAGTTGGAAATTGTTCCGTTAGATGATGCGAGTGAAGCAGGTTGGTTTAAAATACTCTGGTGGACTGATCAGTATCATAAACCTGCAACAGTGCTTTGGCAGTAGTCATGAAGTCCTAACAGAATGCTGTTATCTGGTGATCCGCAGCTACTGACCGATATATACCGGTTATCTTCAAGACTTTAGAAAGTATCTTTTTGAAGGAATCAAGTCATACAAAACCTTATTACGCAAATCAGCAAGCAAGCGAAATTGGTGTGTGATGGGGTAAGATAAAACCAATGGACAAATTACCAGTTTCATTGATTAGTCATTAAAAACCATTGTGACTGCTCTGTACAGGATGACAGGTGGATTTGTTCCAAAATGTAATCCTTTAGTAAAAAAAGTGCTGAGGAGCACTGATCTTATCCCTGCCACAGCTCCGAGCAGGATTATCTTCATGGGCATTTGTCTGGCTTGTTCTGAAGACCCTACAGTGCTGGAGACTCTGCAGCCTCTCACAGCAGGCTCCTGAGGTGCTTTACTTGTCTGAGATAACATAACCAGGCAGAAAGTTTCTTTGGCAATTTAAACTGCAGAGGACTCCACTCCACTCCACTGAGAATTTCCTAAGGGAGCTGCTTTTCCTAGGTTCTAATTTTACAATAAGTTGGCTAAAATAATGAAGAAAAAATCAAAAGGATTCTGACAGAGGAGACTGTTTAATTTCTCTCCTGTGCTTTTCTGAGCTTTGCTGCATAAACAGGCATAAAATCATATTTTTGGCAAGGAATGCTATATTTTTTTTGAGTGCAAATCACCAAGAGCAAATCAGGTAAAAAATTATCATTGCATTCCTCTGTTCTCTGGAGCTTCATCGACGTTTAAAAAAGTCACTTGGCTTCCTTCATTGTTCCTGATTGACAAGACACTTGTACTCTCTGTTTTGAGGAGGGATTGCATTTGAACGTGTTGCTAAGCTGAGACTTACACCGTGTGCAGGAAAGAAGTCAGAGTTGTTGTGAACGGTGATAAAATGAGGGTGACCGTGTTGTCACAGGTAAAAAACACTTTGTTTCATAATAAAATTGCCAAGTTTGGACTGGGGAATAGACTTTGGCTTTTACCTGATGGTTTAGGTGGGCTCAGAGTGGCATTTGACAAGCAATCTAAACTACTGCAGGTAGTTTGATCTGTTCTGATTAATTTGACAAACCTTTGAGATTCTAAGGCAGAAGGTCCTTCCCTTCCTAACAGAGACTAGAGGATGTGGACTGGGAAATTTCTTCTAGTAAAATCAGCTTATTATCCCTGCAGACCATTTAGCAGACCTCATAATGCAATAATTCCCTAGGAAGCTGTAACAGAACATGCTCAAGGCTGAAGACACACCCACAGACAGGGCTAAGGGCTGATGTCCCTGCCTTCAAGTAGAGGGTCTCTGGACAAATAGCATTTGCAAAGCACACAGAACCTTCTTGCCTGCGAGAGCCGCATTCCACTGCCGAGCTTTGATGAATGACCCTGTTAATAAAGAAGAGATTTAGGTTTTAGTTTTAACCAGAGGAACATTTGAACCTGGCCGTGGGTGATCAGTCACACAAGCCCATGTCTGGATTTAAACAAATGACAAGTCTTCCTGTAAACTGACTAGGCTCCATTAACTCCCTTTAATTTCTGCAGGTTGTACGTCGTGTCCCAAGACAGACCAGATTTTTGCAGAGGCTGGTACGTATCATACTCTGTCTTTATTTTACCTCATGAGAATTACACTTGCTCTGTGAGTGTGTATGTGTGTGCATCCCTGTGCTCAGAAGTGAACATGTTAGTGAATGATGGTAGGATGAGATTATAGGGGGAAAAAATCATTGTTTTGATCCATAAAAGAAGTAGGAGTTATTCTAAAGCTTCCCAATCCATGTTCTTGACCACAAATTTGGAGAGAACATCTAATATTATCATCCTCAACCATGCAATGAGCATGAGCCTGCTGAAATCTCCCTGAATTTCAAGAGAAAGAGAGAGTTCATTTTGAAATTTGAAGATCTCTGTTATTTTCTGTTTATGCAGAGGCCAGAGCTTATTAAGAAAGGAAGAAAACAGAGAAGCCAACATCCTCTTTTTGGTAGGGGAACCTAAGCTTTAAGATGTATGCCTTCAGTTATGAGACGTACAGAAAATTTGTGAGGTCTGGCTATATTGCTGCACTGAGACCTGCATGGCTTAGATCAAAACTTCAGCTAAAGAGGCAACCAGTGAAATTGATGTTCATGGCCAGCTATTTTTCTGGCTTCTTTGAGATACAGAGGCTTCTCAACTGAGAACTGGAGGAACTCATTTCACACACTGAGCAGTCATCACATTAATATCTTCAGGCCCCTTAGATCTTTGACAGATACGAATCAGCAGCCTAAAGGAGAGTAACTCTCAGTCATATTACCAGTTATTACTTCTAATCTGACATGCGGTCAATTTATTTTGATGAAAACAACTGATAGAAGTAAAAACATGGAGTGAATTTCATTTATTTTCAGCTCTTTTCTGTCTTTCCAAACATTCACTGTAAACAAACGTAAAATCATTTGTTTGGCAGGAAATGTTCAGCTCTCACTTCATCATAATTAGCAGGACACCTTCAAAAAGCCTCCAGCCAACGTTTCCCATACCAGTGTGCTAATCTGCTGGCTTGGTGTTCCCTAGCTTTATTTTTAATAGGCATAATAAATCGCAGCAATAATAATATTAAACAAATGGTTTGTTATTATTATTTTTTTCCTTTGTGCTGTCTCATCTTCTGAAGGCCTTCAGAAAAAGTGGAGAAAACAAACAGGCATTTGCGCAGCTGTAAGTCAGAGCATCAAGCACTGATGGATTGTGCAAGAGCTCCAGGGAACACACAAGAGTTGCAGACTGGAACTTGGGCTGCCCGCCAAGCCCGGCCTAGCAACCTGTTTGGAAACTGCCTCTGCCCCCACCGTTTATATTTTCTATATACAAGGAATGGCAGATCCCTTCCAGGGCCAGGAGGACGAATCAGCTCTTTCATCCTCCGTTGTATGTGATGCCCTTGTGTAGTGTTTGCTATCTCCAGCAGCAACATCTACCCATCAGGAGAAGGGAGAAATGATGTGTGTCTCTTTTTTCCATTTGTTTTTGCCATTCCTGAGGATATTAAAGCTGGATCTTATTTTGAGGGGTAGAGAGATGTGTCAGAGATCAGTTGAAATCAGCAGATGATAGACTCAGCAAAAAAAACCTCTTAAGGGATGTGGTTCTTCATGAAATATCATTAAGCTGTGGAAGTCCTCACTATGGGGTGTTATGTGTGCTAAAGTTTACATGGATTCAAAAAACAGCTGTATAAAGTCATAGAAAAATCCTTTGAGATTTAGTAAGCACAAAAATACCACGCTTGGTGTAGGAGTTCCTTCAGCTGCAAATTAATGAAAACAGAGACTGTTCTTGGGTGGTAGCAGTGAAGATTGGTCTGATTTTACACTCTTCTCTGAACATGTTCTATTGATCTCTGCCAGTAATAGACTATGGAGTTAGGATTACTTTTGTTTTGACTCAATACAACCATTCTTATGTTCTTGTCTAAACGAGCAAATCCATATCCTCTGTTTGTGATGAAATGCAGAAAATAGTAGTGGGTGCAGGACATCTAGAACCAAGGAATTTGCTGTATTTTCAGGTTCTCTCTTTTACTTCTGCAGTTAAATCCTCTGTAAGGATAAATCCTTATTAGGCTACAGGCAATTAGTGGTTAAGAAAACTGAGTGAAAGATCAGCTCATTATATCTGAAAACGTGCCTACAACGCTCCAGATCAAAACTCTCCATTCTCTCCACTTTCAGGAGAATGAAACTGAAAATTCCTGCTTATGTATAAGGGTAGGTCCTAAGATCCTAAGAACAGCATAGTCTAGTCCCAGTCACCACCAACTGAGTAAAAGTGACTTGTGACCTAAGGGTGGACATCTTCATTTAGTAGATGTATTCTTGTGTAGATCTGTCTTGCTGTCTGCAATTAGTGAAATGAATCACACTCTAAAAGTGCTGATTTTTGCCACTGTGCTCCATGGGAGCTGAGCCTGTGCTGAGCAGGGTGTACATAAACACAGAGCATGTCACACATTCTCCAGCTGTTAAAGATATCTATCACGATTAGGTTCAAGACACATTTTTGAGAGGCTTTTCAAGCCTTGAAAGTGTAGAGGCTTTATTTCTAAGTCTGTTGATTTGTGTTTGTTTCTAGTGGATCCTCATTCTTCCATTTGCCTGGAATTCACTAGCCCAGCAGCTTCGTTACTTGGATGCTTGCTTACTGCTGTTCTGATGCCATCAGCTACTGCAGAAATGTTTCTGTTTCATACTTTCTCATGCAAACAATTGCTCCCTTTGTTAAGCCAATTGGCAAAATTGTTTGTGTTTGGAAAAAAAGGCTGGTAATGCAGTTGAAGAGCATGTTCTTGTCTTCACAATTCTCTTGTGGCTGTAGTTTTTTATCACACTCGGTAGGAATAGATTCTCAGTGTATTTGGTTTAGGAAAGTTGGTGAGCATTTGCAATGTCTTTTACTCTTTAGCTCCTTTCTGCTTTTGAAGAACAGTCTTTGACTGTTTAAGGCAACAAATAGTTTATTTTTAAAAGGCTGCTTATAGTTAAATATACTGAAGTTTTCCAGGAAGAAATCTATTCAGTTCCATGGAGACATTGCTGTCAAAAATCACATTACAGAAATGCTCCAACCCAGGACTTGTGCACAAAAACACATTCCCAAGAAGCAGAAATTGGCTTTCAGCTTCCATTGCTACATCATGTGTCATTCATTGCAGTCTCCTCTGCTTCTCTGCTGGAAGGAATCCAATGTGGCCTAAAAGGCCTAAAATATTTTGTTAGTCACGTCACAGTGTCAGTGTTTCTTATTAAGTCTCTTCCATCCATTGGCTAAGACCTCCAGAATGGATCCTCAGCAGAGGAGGACTCAACCCGCTCCATTGACAGCAGTTTTTCTGTTCACAAAACTTAGGGATCTGACTGTGTAAGTTTTAAGATGCTGCCCCACGCACAGTGATCTCAGTCTTTCAAGAGGTCTTTACATCTGCTCTTGTGCACAGTCGGTTTCTCTGACATCAGTTCTGGACCCTATGGGGAGATATTTTGGACTTCTCTTCCTGGCCGTAAGGGGCTAATCCTCATTGTCTCAAATGGCCAGAGTTGAAGGGTGCGACTTAGGATACAGACGGATTTTATCAGTGTGTTTCACAACATAAACACTCACATAATCAGGGCACTTATCCTGTCCTGACCCTTCCTGAGCACTGGAGAATGACTGTGGCTTTTGCCCATGTGCGTGAACAAAGGCACGGCCATGTCTTTAGTTTACCTTTTGCAGCTCACCTGATATTTTGAGGGTAATCCCCACCTTGCCTGCTGCTGACTGGTTTTCATAGGGAGTCAAATATTCACTGTAGGAGGGTTCCTTGCTTGAGCACATTAAATATTAAACCCAGTGAAACTCCAAAGAGGGGAGTTATCTAGCTGTTTCTGTTAATGGGTAACCTTTTGATATCTACAGGAAACCAGGCCTCGGATGTCTGAATTCACTGTGAAAGCCACAGTCATTTCTCGCTATGCTTTCACCACGGTGTCCTGCACGATGGTGAACAGCGGATCTGAGGCAAGAGAAGGTGTGTTTGAGATGCAGATCCCAGCTGCAGCTTTCATCTCCAACTTTACCATGTACGTAAGTAGCGCTGGCAGCTAGATAAACAATGGTTCTTCCATCCTGCAGACAGGTCTCCGAGATTTTAAAAACTGGCTAATCTGCAGTAGGACTGTATCAATGCCTTTTTGCACTGAATAGTTTCAGCTGGAAAAAAAGAAAGCACACACATGGTATACTCCATGCAAGACTGGTCATGGCCCCACAGCACAGAGCAAATCCTTGAAGGACAGATACTAAGATTCAAGCCCTCAATTTACTTGTTGAAGAACATTCTTCTATTTCCCATATGAGTGCCCTTTAAGAACTTCCTTCTCTTTTTCAGATTTGGACCAGAAAATCTCTCCTAGCCTTCAGAAACCTTTCCAATTAAAGTTTCAGTAACACTGTCACACCATATTTATATCTTCTAAGTGACTGTAGTGCCTCAGAAGCTATTTATTTTTCCAGGTTCTCCACGTTGTCAATGGAAGACAAGTGTCAAATCCAACTAGCAGACAGGTTGACTTGTTGCTGGAGGTGCTAGTCATACTCTGTGGATGATAAGCGCAAGCAGAGGGCAACCAACTCATACGTAAATGACTCAGGAATAAATTAAGCTCTTGGTTTCAAAAATTTGTTTAATTCGGTCATAATCAGATTCTCTCCTGTGGTTAGATATTGCTGCCACAACTTTGGACCTGACTATAGCAGACAGGGGACAAGCTTTTTTAGGCAGACTTCCCTTTGGTTTGAATAGAAGGAAAAACAGTCTTTTGCCATTGCCCAGCCAGGCTGTATGTTAGGCACTGTTTCCTTTCTGTAATCCATGGTTTTGTAACTCATTCCCAGTGGGATGCATTTTTGTCAGCGACGCAGCTATTTGAGAGAAGTCATTCTGAATATCACTGATCAGACACAGAACAGTGCTGGTTGGGAGTTTTTGCAATTGTTTTGCTTTCTGTTTAACAACGTTATGCTTTGGAGGTTACCTCCTAAACTGGCATTTATGAGAGGTAAACTCCTGGAGTGTAAATATGCGCTCTGCCAGAATAACCATCCAAGGCACTTCCCAGACAGCTTCTGGCTCAGTGACTTGAGTGGACTCAAGGAGAGTTGCACCAGCAACTGTCCACATGTGCATGGTCCATGAACCTTTCTGCAGCAGGCTGCAGAGCACTCTGTGTAGGTGCAAATTAGTCATGCTGACATCTCTGATCTCTCTAGGAGCATTGGCAACAAGACTTACTATGGGGAGGTCACAGGGAAAGAAAAGAAAAACAGCAGTGATGATAAAGCAAGGACCAAGAAACCTCCAGGCCCTCAGAATGCAAGGTAAGTGTTGTGCATTCAGCTGTGTTCTGGGAAGTGATATACTCTCCTCCTGTCTTTATTTTGGCTGCTATGGCATGCCCATGCATGGATTTATAGGAAGAGGAAGGAGCTAAACAGAACATTATCCTTACTGTCTGGTGTCATTCCCATGCTCCAAGTCACATATAATTGTGTGTGGCCTTTTCCAGCCCTGTTACATAACATTTTCATTTTCAAGGAGCTCCAGGATGTCAAGCTCAAGTCAGAAGTAAAACCACAAACAAGTACCCTACTGTAGTCATGTTTATTTGCCCTGTTGTCAATACTTGACTGAGTTTAGTCCTTTTAGCCATGCACTGAAAGTCTTATCCCTTTAATGATCTGAAATCCTGTATGTTCACCTGAATGCATTTCTTCAGCAGCACTACCAGTTATTTTTCCCCTCTAATTTGACAAGCATGCTAATTACCCCAAATACCTCTCAAAGAGATGCACCATTGAATGGATTTTGCCTCTCTGGAAAATCCTGCTCTACTCCCAGTTACCTTGGATAGAGGCACTATTCCAACCTGAACACACAATCAGGAACATCTAAATAGACTATGACTTCTCGGACCAGAAAAAAATGATGAACTGTGGGGAGGGAGAAGTCTAACAGATCTGAACTCATGAGTGATCTGTGGAAGGAGAATAAAGTATCTTTATTTTCCATCTTTTGTAGAAAAACTACAGAAAAATGAAGGAAATGATCAGATGTAAGGTTCAAAACAACCAAAATAAGATATTTTTCACATAAATCATGTTTCTTACCACTGGAAATGGTTCAAATGTGACTAGACAAATTTATGGTAGGAGAGATCTATAATGAGCATTTAAAAAAGGATGCTCTCTCAGGATACAGACAGTGACAGAACCTGGAAGAATGGCAAGATAAATCACTGTATTCCTGCCCTGTTGTATCCTCTTCCGTAGGCGATAACTATCTGTTATTCCTAGGCCATTGGAGTGACCCAGAGAGGTCATTTGAACTGTCCTAAAGGCTACCATTAAAAATACATATCTTCTTATATGCTAGAGAATTCAAAATCTCAAATTCTTTCCAATACTCACTAAATTGTGGGCATCACCAAAACCGCACATTAGTGAGTTCTGAGGTTAGCCCTGTGTGGCATTAAAAGTTTCCATTTTCCATAGGTTACTTTTTTATTTTCCTTTCACAGTAGTAGTGCCTGGTATCATATTAGTGCTTGGTAGCTTATCACTGTAGCACACTGGGAGGTAGAGTTATCACTCCTAATGTCCCCCGCTCCTTCTTCTTTATTCTGGCTTTTATTGCTGGTATCACATCATACAGTACAGGATACTTTGGTCAGCCTGCGCCAGCTGTCCTGGCTGTGTCCCCTCCCAGCTACTGGTGCATCCCCAGCCCCCTCGCTGGCAGGGCAGCACGAGAAGCAGAAGAGTCCTAGGCTCTGTGTAAGCAGTGCTTTGCAATAACTAAAAACATCAGAGTGTCATCAACAGTATTTTCATCAAAAATTCAAAACACAGCATCATATGAGCCTCTACAAAGAAAATTAACTCTGTCCCAGTGAAGACTATAACAATGGGTCTTGCAAATCTTCTCTGGTCCTACTCTATGCTATACATGTTTGTCATATTCCTCTTTTCTTCCAGGGAGAATGGCTATGAGACATTCAAAGCTTCTGTCTTCATTCCTCGCAAGATGCAAGCCAACTTCTTATTGCATTACGAAGAGCTCTTGCAAAGGCGACTGGGGAAATATGAGTATACGGTCAGCATCCGTCCCCAGCAGCTGGTGGGCAGGTTACGAGTGGAGGTGAACATCCTGGAGAACTCAGGCATAGTGTCACTGGAAGTGCCTCCCCTTCGAAACAGCAAACATAAAGGCAATGGGAAGGTTGAAGGTAAGGAGAAATTTTATAATCCATGATTTTGTTACCTGTGGAGCCCTAACCGCTTCTTAGGAACCAGACTGGCAGTACTGGGAGTTCTCCAAAGCAGTCTTGTATAACTGCATAGACTAGTGTTTCATTCAATTACCTTCTGCTCCAAATGAGCCATTAAACAAAGCCCCAACATTGTATTAAAGCCGCATTATCCAGGCTCAAGACTACATTAGAAACTAAAGGGCACATCTCATGAAGATAACAAGAAAAATAAATGCTAGCAGCTCATTAGGTGTGAGTTATTCTGGCAAATTCCAGCTGTGACTGTATTTTTTTAGAAGGACACATTTTTGACTTTCCCTTTTTAACTCTTGCTGCAGTCAGTGTATGGCAGGTACGTGCTGCCCATGGGTGGCTGCATTTCACTGACAAGCAAGTCTCTAAGCACTGCAGGCTATCAGCAATTCCTATTTAGAGATCTGTTCCGTTCACTGGCAGGGCAATCTCCAGGTTCAATAAAGTTGGTAGCATAGCTATGACATGAAAAGGTTTTCAGAATTATGAACCCTGTGAGGTTTGATGGTGGGAATTCAGTCCTGTTTCAAAGGCTGATGGCATTTGTCCTGTTTTCTATGGATGACTGTGTCTATGTGGTGTCTGTGCGTAAGCACACGAGAACTTTGAAGTTTATTGAGTATAGGGCTGATCCCATTCAGTTCAATAGGATTTTTTTCTATTGTCTTTACAAGCTTTGAACTGGGCCTTCAGGCCTTGTGCTTAGCATTTGAGCAGCTTCTTCCCTGGCTCAACGTCTCCTGGGAACTGTTTATTTTAAATGAATTGTTTTTTCCATCCATCCATGCCAAGGCAGATAGGAAATCCTGCTTTTTAGAACATGGGAAATTCCAAGAGGAAAAACCATGTTTTGCCAAAGCTCAAAGTGTGGTCCAAGTGTCTACTCTTACCCCAACCACCCTTGCTTACTGTTCAGACAGCAGGTGTCGATTAACAGTTTCCTAGTGTAAACTAACAATGAGGAGCACAGGATACCAAGATTGCTACAAGTTGACAAAAAGCAATAATGGGGTTAAAAGGTGAGTCTAAGCTGGAAGCAGGATGTAAAGACTTGTGAGACTCAGTTACTCTAACTGCCATAATACCAGTAAATCAGTGAAGCTGTTCATGCCTGCCAGGTGAAGACTATAAAGCATGTGATCATGGAGTTAAACTGCTTGCTCAGTCTGGTTCCATTGATTTCATCCAAATCACACTGAAATCAAGGCCCCCAGTGATGGACTAACTTCAAGTCAGGCCACATACAGCTAGCTAGTTAGTCTCTCTGCTGTACATTCTTCCACTGTGTAATAAATGTGCTCTGTCCCTTATCTGGAGGGACCGGAAGCCTTTTTCACCTATCAGGTAGTATCGTAGTGCATTGTGGCATGTGGTTTCCTGCAAAACATCTGGCATTGATCAATGTTGGAGACAGACTAAGCAGAGCAGACACGCTGTTGGTCTAGTACAGTGTGGAAATTCTGTATGTAAATGATATACAGGGAAAACTCTTGTAACTTGCTGTCCAAATGGCAATCTGTGAGCATTGATCATTCTTGGCACTGTGCTTCAGGTTCAACACAGCTCATGTAAAAATGGGCCCGAGCTCTGTAATTCTATAATCCTCCCTAGCCAGTAAAATGTATATAAAATGGATGTGACATTGCAGAATGGGTAACGCAACTGAAACTCAGATTCACTTGCTTTATTCTTATTCAGAACTGCTGCTACAAACTGTAATCAGCCTATACAGTTGGTGAAATCTGGTTGCTCTGCTGAGATCACTGCTAGAGAAGTTGCTGAAGTGCCAAACATGCTTTTTGGGTCCACTGTGGGCAGACAGGAGTGGGTTTTGTCTCTGCCAGACTAAGGCTTCATTGGTACTCAGCTGAGTGTCACTCAGATGAGCTCCCTTCTGATCTGAAGCAAAATAAAAGACTTGGCAAAGGGTCTCAGAGAAGGACGGGTTGTTTCAGAGAGGGATTTTTCATGTGTGACCTTTTCTGACCAACAAGATCAATCACAGTTGGAGCAGACAATAGGAACTTCCTGCCTTCCTGAGCACGAATGGAAAGCACAAGAATACTCCTAGTTCAAGGCAAGGAGTTTTTCACTTGGAAATCCACTGTACTTCAGTCTGCTTTAATCTCTTTAGCTAAATCTGGAAAGCAAAACATCTGAGCTGTTAATGTCTGCAAAGTCTTCTTGCTCATATGACACCTAGAGACCCAAGACCAGGAGATCCTTACGTAGTGAGACCGCCATACAAGGCTGTGGGTTTTTAAGTGAATTTAAGTGACCGTTGAATTGCAGGTCTTACAACTGAAGAATGGCTGCAAACCGGCAAAAAGACAGTGCTTGGTCTATTTTCAGACTTCATGTGACTTAAAACTCTTCAGGATCACCTCACTGGAGGGCATGGTAGCCGTCTTGTAAGTGGCCAGCAAAGGATGCCAAACCAGATGCTGCCATACTGTGTTACCTGTGGTGCCCCAAATGAGAGGCCATGACCTAAGAAATGACCAAACAAAGGATGGAGGCTTGCATATTGGAAGGTAGTCCTGAATGACTGCTTTGAGTTTGAATATATCATGAAAACTCTCTTCCTCAATTTGCTATGGTTACAAAGATGTCTACAATACCTCTCTGTTAATGACAAAATGGGAGATGTTGATAAGCATTAATAAATCACCTTGAAACTATTGCGTGAAAACTGTATTGTGACATCAAGTGATAAGTTAATGGCATTCTCAGTAATATGTCCGAAGTGCCATCAACCTCAAATCAGAGTTCAGGATGGGATGTACTTTCCTAAGTCATTTGGATACTTTCAACTGTGACTGACCTGCATAAGAAATGGCATTTCTTTTCTGAGTACAGGTCATGAAGAGCTTGTATAGGATAGGAAAATCAAGACGCAAATCAAATCTGTTTGGCTCTGCACCCATCGCTAGCTCCAGATGATGAGTGCTAGCAGTGATTGATGATCACAACTGAAATGCCAACCCACTGTGGCAATAAATGCTATTAGTGAAACTAATGAGAGCAAATGTTTTAGATAGCCAAAAGTGGAGGAGCTGATCTATATTTTGTGGACCAATCTTACTACATTTGTAGTGTTTTCTACATGCTATCAGCAGAGCCAATGCACCAGGCAGGAAACACAGTCAAAAAAAAAAAAAGTTCTCTGTTGAATATTCATTCATGATTTGCACTTTTGACTATATCCAACCTGCTAGTATCCATACAGTCTGTGATGAATAGAAGAGGCAAAACTTAAAGACTTACAGACAGGAGATGCCCCTTGATGTGAAAGAGTGAAGGACACTTTTTTTGCCATTTGTAAAGCAGCATTGTAGCAGTAGGAGTAGAAGCAGTAAAGAGTCCAGTTGTCCTGGTTTTAGTTGTAAGGGCCCCAGATACAAAGATTGAACTTGGTTTCACAATTTTCCAGGTATTTATGCAAAGTCACCCTGTGCTTTGCTCTTGGAAAGTCCTGTGTACGTCCTCTCTGAGAATGGAGCAGAAACAAGGTGGTAACAGGTCTTTCCAGGACATTTCGTATGCCAGTGACTCCTTCACGCACAGCACCATCTGGGAGTTGTTTTTTTCCTACAGGAAGGTAATAGACACATATGTTTTGGAAAATAATTTTTTAATATGTGCAGGTGTCCACTTCTGTCACATACAAAGCCTAAAACAGGAGGTGTAGAGGCCAGTGATCCTGGTCTTTTCCGGTGACCCCAGCGTGGAGCCATTTTCTGAATGACGTCCAACCCAGGATCCTCAGGGGTGGCTGTTCTCATCCTGTTCCTCCAGGGCAGCAGTGTGAGAACTAGCCATGAAGTTGGGCAGGGAGATACCAGGCTGCTTGAAAATGATTTTATTTCTCTTCAGAGTCATAAGTCTGAGGTTTTTATATCTTATCACAGGTGTCTAGAAGCTACCAGCTGTTAGCAGAGGATGAACTGGGCATTTGAGCTCTCTTGCTGCCTCTGTCAGCCTCCAAAATAATTTGGGTTTAACTTTTCATCATGTGGGGACTACATTTTTGCATGAAAAATATTTTTGCCTGCTCTGTTTATTTTATATGAATTTGGTGGAAAATTTGTGTAAAGACCTTATTAAAGGCCTCAGCATGAGCATGGATTAGCTCCGGTCTTTGGAGCTCATCCATGTTTTATAGTCTGCAATACTTCATAGATTTTCCTCTCTCAGTCACTTGTTTGATAAGAACTGGGCCAGTAAACAGGGGAGAGTAATCGTGATCCAGGTATCAGGTGCTGCCTAAAAGAGAAACCTGGGAAAGACATAGTAATTGTATTCAGACATACAAAAGGCTGTTCCAAGGAGGAAACGAATACTGTGCTTTCTATGTCAATAATAGAAAGGACAAAAAGTCATAGGTTTGTAATGCAGAAAGAAAAATGTAAATTAGATGTTGAAAATGTATTCTAACCATGAAAAAGTGGAGTTCTGGAAAGGACTGGCAAGGGCAGGTACTGAGTTTCCATTTCTGAAGGTCTGTAATGTTTCTAGACCACGTCACAAAGCCAAGTAGGAAGGGATTGAGCCTGGTAACATGAGATGGATTAGATAACCTGCCTTCCAGAGCAGCTTGGCAATCTCCTCTCTAGGAGTTCCTAAAGACCTGTCTGAGTTGCAGGGAATGACACTTCTCACCTTTATGCAGTGCTTTGAAGAGTATTTGAGGAAAGAAATGTGATCAACATGATCCCATCTAGATTCCACAGTGCTTCACAAAACTGGATGCGTAAGATTATGCTCATTTAACAGGCAGGAGAACGTGGAACATGGAGTGGCTACCTTACTCAGCTAATTTCAGACAGTCAGAGTCCATAGAAATGCTGGGACTGTAACTCATTTTGTTGTGATGCTCAGCATATTGTGCTCAACCCATCAACGTACTTAGGGAAGAGAAACGTTGAAGTCCAAAGGCTACAGCCACAGATACGTGTGCAGTAAGTAAAAAGAGAGAGCTTCTGTTTCCAGCGTAAGACTGGCTTTCACTAATCCTGGCGACAGTGCTTGCTTTTCAGCAGTTAAGGAGAAGTAATGTGAAACCCTCAAATAAATCAGAAAATATAAATGAACTGTTAAGCCATTTTTATGAATTCTGGGCATTTCCCACACACTGTCAGTTAAATGGGACCTTGGAAGTGATAGAAGACAGACCCAAAATCCAGGAAGGCCAATACAAGCAAATCTGATGCATTGTGTATTAGAAACACATTACATCTGTTGATTCATCAGATCAGAGAGTGGCTATAAAAGTAAAACCAAATCAACATGGAGATAAAATCTTATAGAGCTACAGATTTATGACTTTTCTTTGCCTGGGGAAATCTGAACTGTACACAGATTTTAGAGTAAATGTCAAAAAGCTCTGGGTAATCATTTTATAAGCCCCTTTTAACATTTGACACTGGTGTCTGTAAGCAATTTCAATGCATTGGTTGGGACCTCTTGCTCTGTTTCTGTCAGGGTGGATGGATTAGAATTGACTTAGAGAAGCCATGATGCAGAGTCAATTGCTGACTTTACTGAAGTTGAGTAATATCTGTCATTGCACTTCCTTTTATCAAGAATTTTGATGATGAGTTTGTTTCACGTTCCAGGTCTTCCAACTACAATTTCTTTGCATAGAAATTGGTCCTAAAAGGGAACCCCTCCCTGCCTCAATAGTATGCTCTTATGCCTTATCTATTCAAACATACTCACAGGACATCTGTGAAAGTAAAGCCAAACCAATGTGGAAATGAAATACCAGAGTGCTATTGATTCATGAGTCTTACTTGCATTCCTTTGCCTAGATAAGTCTAGATTGTATATAACATTTTAGGGCAAATGTCACAGCTTTGGCTAATCATTTTATAAACCCACAAGAACCCTCTTCCTGGCATTTCTATGGACTTTGACCTGTGGGAGGTCAGGAGAGTTAGGTAACCGCTTCATGCCTCCATTTTCCCACTTGTTAAATGGACGTAATCTTATGTATCCAGTTTGGTAAATCACTGTGGGATCTAGATGTGAGGTGGATGGTGTTCAATGTTGCCAACAGCTGTCATGTTGCATTCCTCTGATGCTGCTCCAAGCACTTTACAAAGGTGAAGTGCCACTCTTCATTACACAGACAGTGTTATAGGAGTTCCTGGAGAGCGGTTTTCCAAGACCGCCTGCACTTTGTCATTGTGATCAGTATCATTAACAGAGTCTAGGACATAATTAAAATTATCCAGAAGAATTGCCTACATATGACCAGATGTATCGTACTCTAATCTCCCCTGACCCTTGACCCGATCTCCGTTGAGCATAACAGAGCCTAGAAAATCATATCAGATGTGTAGGTACTTGCACTATGAACACCTACAACAGAACTGAATCTCACACATTTTTTCTTTTCCCTGCCATACCACAGACATTTTGGGCTGTCTTTGGCAAAGAACAGAGGCACACTCCACCCCAACACAGTATAATTAAGCATTTCATTCCCACCAATTTTAATCAGCATGCAAACAGAGATAATAGTACTTCCATGTCTCAGAGGAGTCACCGTAAGAGCTGACGCACCTGAGAAGAACATCAGCTGAGAATCTATTTCAGTGTTTTCAACAGCTAGTTAGCACAAATAGAAAAGCACTTATCCCTTAACTCTGGGTCAGGTCAAGGCCAGCTCTGAAACTTTGGCTGGTCTAATGTAAGGGTCCACATGGGATTTATAGGGAATAAACAGCTGACACACCAAAAGACAGTAAGGTAGGATTTGGGCCACACAAAGAGACAGCAAGAAATCTTCATATCACTTAGCTTCAGGAAAGGAACACAGCTGACAAGACAAGTAGAGGTTCCTTCAGGGACATTCAGACCTGAATTATTGTCTTTCTTTGAGATGCTCTCTGAAAAGCTCTTTGTCTTCATCGACTCAGGAGAGACTCTAGGAGATTGGGGTGAGTTACATCTCTGGGATGCAGTTTGCTTGACTGCACTAGCAAGTGTTGGGTTTTGGCTCAGTATGCCAGATTGAAGTTGCAGTGACTGTACTGAGCTCTTTGCTGAACATACAAAGAACTAAGGTGACTTGTTCAGATGTAGACATTACACAGATGCTTGTAATCAGCCAGATCAATGCCACCTCACGTCTATAGTATATCTGAACAAGTCATCTCAAGATCTCTTTATATTTTGTAGAAATCTGCAGTATGATTCATCTCATCCTAGAGGAAATGTTTAAACAAGTCAAGTGAATCATATCTGCTTTGACTGGCAGAAGCTCAGGTATAGGATCTGCATTCTAGATGTCTTGAGTTGGCAAGTATTAATATCAACTAGATGTCTGATGTGTATTATTCACAGAAAGTGATTAGCAGTTATATAGAGAGTATCTGCCCTTTGAGTTCAGTGACCTCCAAACAGCAATGAACATAGGAATATTGCATAAACATTCCTATCACTGATAATATTGCAGTATTGAATTCAGTTTAGCATTCAGGGTAGGGGTTACTAAATTCTTATTTTATTGTTGGTGAAATGAATCTTCAATCTCAGTATGTAGCTATGCTAGTTGACCTAACTCCATGGTAATACGCTGTGTGTTGTGCTTAGACATCTGTAAGAAAATAGGAAAAACTTGTAATATTATGGTTTTATCTCAACAGGTGATGTTTCTCCTCCTCCTTCTACTGTAATTGGACATACAAAAACCTTAGCTAAAGTTACATTCAGTCCCAATGTTGTTGAACAAACCAAGATTGCCCGGAATGGCATTTTGGGAGACTTCATAGTTAGGTATGATGTCAACCGGGAGCTGAGTGTTGGGGATATTCAGGTATGTTACATGACTGATTTTTTCTATGTTATTAACTATGTCTGAAATGGTTCGATTGTCTTGCATGCTCCATATGTTCTGGCAGATGTTTTCCAAGTGAAGGCTACTTCTCCATCTTGTAAGAACTATCCAAAATAAAATCAATAAGCTTGCAGCCACAAGATGGACTTAAACAGGTACATACTACATTGGCTTTCTTTTTGTATTTGCTTTTCAATTTCATGTAGTGGTTCTGATCCCTGGATACTTATGTTGTATCCTTATTGCATTTGGAAGGAAACCTTAATGTCCACCATGGAAGGAGATGCAGAGAATTCCACTAGGCCCTCGCTCTGGATAAGCAGGGCCCTGGCATTAAGAGGGAACTCATCCTCCAGAGTAGAGCCACAGATATTGAAAGCAGGATCATGTGTGCCCAATGAATTATCCCATAATGATATGTGCGGATCATTGCATCATGATCTTCCTTCCATTCCTAAATTCATTACTCTTCTACAGATTCTTAATGGGTACTTCGTACACTACTTCGCCCCCACAGATCTTCCTCCGTTACCAAAGAACGTTGTCTTTGTCCTTGACAGCAGCGCATCCATGGTGGGAACGAAACTGAGACAGGTGAGGTCCTTGCATGTGTTATGGGCTGGTTGGCTTTATGGTTGTAAAAAGCTTGTTTCAGGCTTCATCTCACCAGGTGGGTTCTTCTCCAAAATATTTGCTATGTCTGAGGTGAAACGAGGCTCTGAAGACACCTCAAGGCAAGACAATTTACCTGCAATGAGAAATTACCATGTTAATGGGACTGGGATGGGAACAAGAAGTGCAGAGGACTTCATCGCTCTTCATAAAAGGCCAGTGCTGTCAAAACTGAACAGATAGGATTGTGCTGGGCAGTTCTGTTCTGGTCAGTTTGAAGAGAGGCAGAATAGAGAGGATTCCCAGCAAAGTGCATTCGGCAGACCATTGTACCCAGCTTAGCAGAGAGAAGATACTTCTATCTTCACATTACAAAACCCTTGGCAAAATCCTTAGTGATGTACTACTCAATGGGTTCTTTTGAAAGAAAGGTCGGTTTATACTGTTTGAGAATCTGATTCTTTCATCACGAATCTCAGACTTATTTCTAGGGCACAGATCCTGACATGAGCCAACATATCAAGCTGAAGGCCATATCACCAATGCTTAAAACTGGCCTTTGATGTGGAGGGTTCAGGCTGGTATCTGAACATTTTTGTTCTAATTCTCTGAGCTGGATAGATGGAAACCAGCTCCAGTCCAGGATCCAACTAGTTGGTTTGAAAGGGCACCATTCCTGGGGGAATAACTCTCTCAGTGCGATATTATCACTCCAAACTAGAAGCAGAGATAAATGAATATTTCAACTCTGTTCTGATAGATATATCTCAGGTCTGCATTCGAACTGGAGAGGTAAGCCCAGTTTCCATCTTAAGCATCTGTGCAAAAAAAGAAAAGCCTGGGTAGGGTTAGTAGTTTCCTTCCACTTAAAGAGTTTCTCCACAGTCATGAGATACAGAGATGTTAATTAGCTTCTGGCTGTTGAATGGGCCAAATTTTTACCTTCTGTGTTCTTATCATGGCCAATCTAAAGACTGGGGAAAGTGTCACTTTCCACACAGGTTAAGGTGTTCTCAAGTTTAGAGGTGTAGATTGCATATTAGGAAGATTTCTTCACAGAGGGTGTAGTCAAGCAGGCTGCCCATGGAAAGGGCAGGCACCATCCCCAGAGGTATTTATGAGATGTATGGATGTGGCACTAAGGGGCACAGTTTAGTGATGAGACTTGACAGATCCAGCTGACAGTTGGACTTTATAATCTTGAAGGTTTTTCCAACCTAAATAATTCTACAATTCTTAGACACCAGTATGGGGCAGTTTCAGCTTGGATGGATGATATCATGTTATAACCCTACTAGAATGACTGAAGGCCAGTGGCTCAGACTTCTGTCTTGGCCAGTTAAGGAGCTCTAATTAGTCCACTCAGGCTTCTTGGTCGCCTGCCTAGAACCTGGAGTGATATTTCTGGAAACTGTGGTTATTTGAAAGCACACTTTTATTTTATTTTTTTCTTGGCCACCAACACTAGCCTAAATGGCCTTCGCAAACACAAACCATGGCCATCTCCTGACAGTTCTCTGCCTTTGATCAAGGACATTGTGGGTGAGCCTTTCTCTTGCTGCTAAAATCTTTACCATCTGGTTTCAGTGGTGATGATAAATCTTCATTTAGAAGTTATGGTCCGTATTAAATCCAATTATCTCCACTGCAAGCTAAAATGGAGTATGGCTTTTATGGCTCTTAATTACCTTCCCCAGTGACTGGAGTAGCAAATAGAGAGCTGTTAACAAACGCACCTAGTACTGTGCTGAAGTAGGTCTTGAATGAAGATGCCTTGGAATCATTGCAAATTCCTGTGGACAGAGCCTGGCTCTTGGCTTTCTGTTATCCTTTGGCTGAAAAATGTCTGCCTTGCCTTGCAGAATAAACAGTGCCCAAATGCACCCAGCCCAGCATGCTGAAAACGGACAATCTGCTTGTACAGCACCGAAACAGGGAGATTAGGACTCTGAAGGGGTTGGTGCTGGTATGAGCTGCACAAGTAGTGCCTTGGGTCAGCAGATTAACCTTGTACTATGAAAGCTTTTATTCTCCTCCTGACCGTATTAGCGTTTCTTTTTCATACACTTACTAAAAACAACATGGCCAGGGATTAACCCTTAAAGGCCTAATTCATTGCTCCTACTAGTAAAAATATATAATTTTCAGGCTAATTAGGTAGAAGTAGATGCCCCTTGAGCCTGTAGCAAGCATCTAGCCAGAACTTTTGTCAAGGGTGTGCTCAACGTTTGCCTGTTATCTCAGATACACTCTTTTTATGGAGAACCACTGGTATGTTATGGAGGAGTGCTACGTGAATTAAGCACTTACCTGGCTCTTATTTTAGCTGCTCCAAAACACAGAACTTCACTGAGTTATGAATTATTTAATGGCTTAAATCATAAATGAACAAACAAACAAAGAAAACAAAACAGAAAAAGAAAACACATACAAAACAACCCAAACTGGAGATTAGTTAAAGAAAGCCCAAGATCTAGGACTGGCTGATTAATATTCTTCTCCGTGTTTGCTCAGTGGCCCTTTTACCCAACTATTGTTGGTATTTAGATGTTTGTTAAATTACAGACATGTCCCCTGGTGGCAGGATACCTGTGAGCAGGGGAAATGCCTCCTTTTCTCTCAGCTGTGGTAGTCTACGGTAGTGTGAAGAGAGCTGGGAGTTCCCATGGGACAGCCTTTCCTCATTTTTGTATACTGAGTCACATGCAAGATCAGCTAAAAATACACTCAGCACTTCTAGAGAGTGCTCTTTCAGGTCACCTTTGGTAACTATGTCAAAGGACAGTTTTTAGAGTTGTAAAAGCAAGGATGAGAGACATCAGCTGTGCAGCCTTTTCCATAACAACTGACGGAGATTTTGAACTCTTCACCCATCTGTTTTCATGGAGTTAATGGCGATGTGACTCAAATGGAGTCAGTATTTCATGCATCCTGCAGTTCCATGATCTGAGTCATTTCCTCTTTTCCTCTCTGAAGGTTTTCTATTTCCTACATGAATTTTTATCTGTTTGTGCCATTCTTCTAAGATATCTCAGTCCTTGAAGCAATGAGGTATCCAGACCCATTTGCAAACACATGTAGTGGGACTGGTTGATCAACTTAGATCAAATCATTGAGACCTTTGAGACATTCCCCTCATATCACTGAAGTATATATGAGCTTTTTGGGGAAGACCAGCTGATATACACATTTCTCCTGTGGTTTTCACTGCCTCTGAAACCTGGTAATGTCTAATGAGTTCATCTATGTTACAGCAGTCCACCTCCACTGAGGATCTGGGCCTTTGTGATACTCACCGTCTAGCAGGTAGGGAGATTAAGTTCAGGAAGAGAAAAATATTGAGAATGGTAATGAAAAAATCTGTCGTGTTCAAGATTGCATGTCATTATTGCTGTCCCTCTGGAAAGGAAAATACTCTTTCTGTCCTCAAGAGCTTTATTCCTTCATTTACAAAGAGGAAGTAAGCTCTGTATGAAATAGTTGCTTTTAACAGGAGCCAGAAGAGCCTAGGGAACAGGTTATATCTATAAGGTTTACTGGGAAGCAAAGTCATTTGCCCTTTTGAGCAGTCTGACCTGCTGATTTCTAGGGGCACCTTTTACTTTAGAGGTGGGGGGGCATTGCAGTCCCCCCAGTTAGGAGAAAGATGGGCCAGTTACAGGTTGACCACTTTGTGACTACTATGATTATCTCCAACCTGACAAAGCAGGTTATGGTGAAAGGATGGTGAAAAAGGACCTTTATCAGCCTGCAATTCCAGCGTTACAGAGGAGGCATGTTCCAAGCTATGAATGTGTCCCCAGCAGGGTGGATCTGCGGATGTTTTGCAGACATCATAAAATGTAGTTGTTTCAACCACAGATTCATTTCACCTTACCTTTCCCACAGGCAGCAAATGCCCACACACCCAGTTAATCAGTTGGCTACACTGCAAGCCTGGCAGCTTGTCAATGGTAGTGTGCCAGGCTGTAATTTTCTTTGAGGTTAATTGTGCTAGGAGGAACTCAACTGAAGCTGGGTCCTGCTGCGTGTTTGCAAATGCTTCAGTTTATTTGCCTGCATCCATCCAAGGGACACTTTTGGTACCCCTGATTCATGACCCACACTGTCTGAGCCCCTTTGGAGGCCTTATATACACGTATCCCTAAACCTCTGTGCCTCAACACACAGGCTCTCTCTGAGTAGTTTCAGGGTGGTGAGAGAGTAGACAAGCACCTGGACACATGAGGTTCTCCCTCCAAATTCTACTTATTTCTGTTGGTTGCTGCAGAGCTGGCTGGGGGCCTGTTGACTACAAGTCCACATAGTGGCTGCTGTCCAGGAGAACTACCTTAAACCACCAGGGAATTTTGGAAAAAATGCTAATCCTAATTACAGCCTTAAGTGATTTTAAAGCTACTGTGAAGAGGAAAGATTTGTCAGCTTTTCCATTTCCATTGGAAAGCAACTATCTGAGTTAATGCAGAGGAACTGTGTGCTCTGTCTCCACAACCAACTAAATCGATGCAGCTGCGTCCTACTCAGGAGCATACAACATTGCCATCTCACTCCTCTCTTTAGGTGTGAATATGGAATATAGTAATCACTACACTAAATAGAATGTCAGTCCGTACAGTCCTTGACTGTTCAGCTTCCAAAAAAAGGTGCAAGTATTTGTTATGCAGCAGAATATTCTGCTTTTCCCAAACTCTAAAACTTATAATTAATGACATGGTCACACAAATTAAAAAGCAAGTTTCAGAGCAAGGTGCCCTCAGATGTTCAGGACAGGGTGCATCTTTTTGTGGTGTTAGGACTAATGGCTGGCATGTCCCAGCTGATTTGCTCCACACTGAGGCAACAGAAGTAGAGACAGCATTCCCCAAGGAGACCCCAGCCTAGGTGTAAACAGCAAGTCTTTGAATTGGGTTCAGAGTAAACAGGAAGCAAACCAAATGCAGAGTTCGACATGGAGATAGGGCTGGGGCTTGATCTGAAACCCCATGAGGACAGTGAGAGTTCTCCCCAAGGTTTCCAAGGGGATTCATCAATTTGTTGAATTCATCAAAGGCTTGGACCAAAACCGGATGCCACTGAAGTGACCAACACAGCCCAACGATCACCAGGCAAGTCCATATAAACAAGAAAGGGGCAAAATAAAGCTGGGAGGTCAGTCTGGGGATCAGGAGTCCATGACGAGACACAAGCAGAGCTGTGACAGAGCTAGAGACAAATACCTGAGTCTCAGACTGGGACTGAAGGCCCAGTATCCTCGAGGCCTTGGCATGCACATAAATCTGTAAAACGATAGATCTGTTTTCTGCAGTCCTTTCCAAGGTAGAACTGTGTCTTCCGGTTGCTGGAGCAATTACGTGGGAGCCAGACCTGGCTTCTGTTCATGCTGTCATCATGAATTTGAACTTAGTTGGGTTATTTTCTTTGTCTGTGCTTGTCTTCTTGCAGAGTCTTGTACAGGCTGGGCTTGTGGCTGTACAAGATCCCCCAAGTCTAAAAGACATCCAATCTTTGCCAAGAACCAAGCTATTAGTCTAGCACTGCTTGCAACACTGCTATTTCCAAGTAAATACTCCTTCACCCTGTTAGGGGGTACATACTACAGGCATTGCCCAACCGGGTCAGTCTGTCTCTAGTTGCATAGAGCAGTCAAGGCTCTGAACGACTGCCTGGGACCTTGTTGGAAAGCCTGCAGGAACGATGTCTTCTGTGTTATGTTACTATAATAAGAAGTACTACAGTCATCAGGCAGTGTTCACAGGCAGATTCTGATTCAGGGGTCTGCATGATGTAATTTGAGGTCTCTTAGGAACAGGGTGTGTGATACAATCTGTGTTATAAGGAGAAAACTGTTGCTTGGATAGTTATTCCCTGATGTAATGAGCTGATGTTCTTCAAAGTATCTGCTCTCTTCTCAGCTCTGCAGAGTTTTGGGCAAAGATTTTGCCTGTGTTCATTTGAGATGGCTTGGGATGGAGGCAGAGATGTGCAGAACGTAGGAGACAGAGTGGGGCTCCTGGAGCTGGAGATGCTGAGGACATTAGGAAATGGGGAAAAGGGAGAAAATGAAGAAGGGGAGCAGGTGCTGAAGGACTGTGAGGGCCCTGTGGCAGACTCTCAGGTGGGAGAACAGGCAAATTTGCTTTTTTTCCTATTTTTAATTTATTTTTTTAAACTACTGTTCAGTGCTTTTGCATTGCCTGGTGCTAACCCTGAGCAAAAGTACTGGGATTTTGCTCCAAATAGCTAACCATTACACCATCCCTCATCCACTGCAGATGAAAATGCATCTAATGAAGTTGCATCTAAAAGTAAGAAGTTTCACAGTTCAAGCTAAAAATGCAAGGACTATGAAAGGAGGTGGCTACAGAGTGATGATCTCTGCAGAGGGATAACAGGTACTTGTCTCTGTGGAAGTACAGTACTCCCTCTCATGGAGAAATAACACATGCCTCCTCTCCATGGAGAAATGACACCTCCTCTCCGAGTAGGAATGATGCAAACTCTCTGTGGAGAAATATCTCAGATCTTTTTTCCACAGAGAGGTAGCATATCCTCTCTGTAAAGGAGCAACACATTGCTCCTAGCGGGTTACGTGCACAGGTAGGATGTTCTGAGAAGGGACTAGAAAGCTTCAAACCCAGCAAGCTGCCGACTGCTGAGCCACCCACTGTGAGAGAGTGGCTGCACAATGAAGGATGGAGGTTAATCAACGTGAGAAACAGCGACCTGTGTCTCAGCCCACGTCCTGCTGCGTAAGGTAGCAGCTAATTGCTGCTGAAATCCAGGGCCCGTGCTGTGGTTAGCCTCTTCTTGGGCGTATCAGTTCTTCCCAGCACCGTGTCTGTAGCTGGTCTCTGACGGGGGCAGGGAGTGAAAGTCCCAAGTTCCTGGAACAGTTTTCGTGCACTGCGACTAGCTCCATCTTCTGAGGACAGGCAGAGGGAGGGACATCGAGCTCTGTATTGAGGGCATGGGGCACTTTCCCCTCGGCATTGACCTCTTTGCTGCTAGCTCCATGGAGATTGTTTGTCATGCTGACAAGGGGAGGGTTTGAGTGTCTGACTGGAGTGTTATGGGATGTGATTCTACTTAAAATGAGCTAAGCACAAGACAAGAATGTGGCCTTCATACGCTGCTGTGTCAGTCTGGCTGTCTGCCTGGGTAGCCTCGTTGTTTCCCATGGGGTTATGTCAGTATGGCACTATGGGGCAGCCTTTAAACTTTTATTTTTGACCATTTTTACAGGAACGTTTGCTGCTCCAAATGTAACCAGCATTGCTGGTAAGGGCTTGAACTAATGATGCATAGTACCGATAACAGCTTGCCTCCTTCAGTCTTTGTACAGGTATTTATTTCTATCATCAACACTGCTGCAAGGTTGCAAAGACTTAGGAGCTACTCCGCACACATGAAACCCCAGTTCCTGAGAAATCAGATCATTTTGCAGTTTTTCATGTGTTTATCCTCATCATGCTGTTGGGTGCTGGAAAACTGCATTACCCACAACTGGACAGATGTGGTACAAAATGATTTGTTCAGGATATCAGTGGCAGAATAGGCAATAGAAACACTTCCTGTAAATGATGGAGAATTTATTTTGCAGACAGAAACTGCAGTGCACCTTTTTCTAAGGCCATACACGGAGTCATCAATGTTCAACTGATTAGCAAGGGTTGTGTGATGTTTTGGGGTGAGAAGCTGGTACAAGCACTGGAGACAGTTCTTTATTGTCCAGAGCTCTACATCCAAACTCCCTCCCTTCACAGACCAGTGTCAGCATAAAACAAAATGCTTGTTGTCCAGAATTGTGAAGGAGTTTTCCTTGGTTACGTGATCAGTGTCTGCCAGGAAGAAAGCACAAAGATACATTGATGGGGAGGGGGTGAGCTGCAGTCCCTGAACTGCACGACACTCCCTGCAGAGGAAGAAAGGGCAGATTGTCCTCTCCTAAGAGGGGCATGGAGGATGGCAAAAAATCTAAGGATATGCTTCTGGGTTCAAACCCATTTTTGGTACAAAGTCCTTGTTGCTGACAATTGGCACATGATCTGCATTATGTGGGCAGAAAGGAAATGGGGCCATAGAGGAAAGCAAACCTGGTAAGATGTGGCATGAGACCTCAGCAGGATAGACAGTGCCCAAACCTGTGCTTTTTCTGCACGTTATCTTCTCCCTGTAAAATGGAAGTGGTGCTCCCACTACTGGGATCACAGCCTGGATCCCAAGCCAAGTCTATGGCAGTACCTTCTCTGGCCTCAACAGAGCCATTTCAGGTGTTTCTCGGATGCCAGCCTTTCCTCACCTCACAGTATCAATCCCTCTGACAAACTGATCAGATATTACTGTTTTGGCTTGGAAAAGCCACTTCTGGAGCTTCATCAGCTGCCTGTTCATGTTTGGAAAGGGAAAGATATGAACCAAAGCACAGAGGATATGAACTGGGGGGGGAGGACAATTCTGTATTTTTCTTCTTGTGCTTCCTTAGAATGTATTGCCAAACAACATATTTACTTGTACTTTTCTCCTTCCCACTGTAGGATATCTGGTTTCTGAGCCCTTCTGTGCTCTGTTGCACTCTCAGACAAGTTACTGGCCAGAGTTGTGTGTTTCTAATTCCCTTTGAGCTTATGTCTTGTGCCATAGCTTCTTTCTTGTCAAATACGGACTATCGCAGGAGATCTGGAAGGAAGAAGTAAAGGCTCTGATGCATCCAGTTCCCAAAGTAGCGGGCAGATGAGCCTCGGAGCTAACAGTGCTATATAGTTGTGATCTCTTGTGCTGAATACAGGATACTGTTGTCAAGACTCTGCATGCAGCTGAAATTTTGTCCTCTGGTCTCAGCTTCCTTCACTGTATGGTTGCAAATGGTCCCATGCCCTCCCTTCCAGCTCCCTGCAGCCCGTTCTCACGCAATGCTTCCAGCTGATGGGTACAGCTTTCAGTCACTAACGCCTTCTTCTCTGCTAGCCATGTTCTTTAGACCCACTGATCCCAAGCCCACACGGTTCCCTGGTGCTGCCTGAAGCTGGAAAGGGGCTGTTGCTGGTGCTGATGCCTCGCTGTCCTGCCCTTGTTGAAGGCAGATGCCAGCTGTGTTTGGGCGTGCAGGGTATGACTAAGGATTGCCAAGTGATCTCAGAGGCACTGCTTGCTGGGAGAGCTCCCTCTGCATCTGGAAGCTGTTTCCAAAAGGGGCTGAGTTCGTGCTGTGCTGCAGAGGCCCATTATTTGTACAGCACTGGAGTCAGCGTGGACTGAAAGTCTTTTGATTTTTACGGGCTGGCATGAGGCTCGCACAGAGGATGTGGGCCTGGGATGGAGCACTTACAAGCGCTCCTAGGCAATGGAAAATTTAAATACGTGGGCCTGGGACATGCATGATAATGAGGTGTTTGAGCTCCCTGCTTGCTTCATAGCAGAGCCAGTGTCTGGCAATGCTGTGGCATCTAACAACCATACATTGTCTCCCTTTGAACTGCACAGCGTTCAGGGTAGCCAGGCTTCGCCCTCACCCTGCTCCTCAAACAACCAAGGGACTGTGGGGGAAATGTCACCGGGGCTCACATTCCTCCTAAAAGGTGCCCAGATGGTCTGACATCATCCCAGATGTCTCCGAGGCAGCTCTTTGACCCAAGAAAGGGCTGAAGGCTCTCAGCTGGCCCATGGGAGCATGCCTCTTTCCATGCTTTGTTCCACCAGCATTTTAGCTAAGTCAGAGATAGCCCCAAGGGGCACATACAGAGGTGACAAGTGGCAGCCTAACTGGTGTGTAGCTGAGGGAGTTCTCCTCTTCCCTGCTGTTGCTGGTGGTTGTACAGCCCTGAGCCATCTCAGCTGTGATGCAGGGCCCTTAGCAAGGATGAACCAGAAGAGCAGCAGTTGTGTTGCACGTCCAGGTATCACTGTGGAGGTGAGAGTCCATATTCAGTTTCTCATCATTTCAGAAGCACAGACATTAACTGTGATTACTCCCCAGCCAGACACTGTCACCCAGGCTTTCTCCAGCTTTAGATCATGATGTTTGTTCGCCAGATTTGGAGAGTGAAATTTTGTAGCCCTGGCTGTTTCAAGCCTTAGGTTCCAGCTGTACTGACAGCTCATTCAGAGTCACGATTTCTCAACTCATATGCACTGGAATGGCAATTCGGTCTCTGCCTCTCAGCTCAGTTTCATCCATGCTGATCTGGGGGAAACAGAAGAATCTCCCCACCAAGCTATACCCTTTAAATCCTGATTTAAAACTTGTCTGTGACAACTACAAACCATTCCCAACTGGCAAAAAGTGACTTTTTTGAGCTGTTCTCTATTGCTGATTCCTATCACCCTCTCCTTTAATCTTTGCTTCATCCTCTACACAAAAGTGCATCTGCACAGGCAAACACATTGGAAATAGCGTTTCACCTTAAAGTACCTGGCACAAGAATGTTGGACATTAAACTGGGCTTTCTCATTGCGAATGGGTTAGATTTATCCCCAAAATGAGATAGATATCATCTGCACAGCAGTGGGAGAATGATCTGACCCTTGCCAGGGAAGAAATGGTTAATTTTCTGCCTCACAGGAGAGTGTCTTTGGCATGCATTTCAGCGCAATGACTCACTGGGGCCAGAGGGAGTGGAAGTGCAAAGACCCCATTGCAGCAATCAGCTTGGGAATCCCACTCCTTGGCTCCTCGGAGCCAGGAGAGGTTCCAGCTGTGGCCTTACAAGGCCAGAACAAGAAACCTGCTGCCGTGTCCCGAGCGAAGCTGCTGCCAGGCACTCCCTGCATGAAATGCTCTAAATCCTCTCCTGGAGGCTGGGGAGACCGAAGGAGAGGGCTGGGCTTCCAGAGCACTCAGTCACAGCAGTGTATTTAAGGATTTCAGGCGGTGCACTTTTACCAAGATATTCTCCTTATTTAACGCTCCATCTGCCTGCCAGCTCCTGAATCTCATCCAGTCCTCCAGAGGGATGTCAGGTCCCTCTTGCAGCCCATTTATGGGTACGGCGTGTGTTGCCACCCTGCAAGGGCTGCAGTCTTTAGGATAAACCTGGAGTTCCTTACAGGCTGGGAGGAGCGATGGAAACAAACGCGATGAGCCAAGCAATTCAGAGCACACTGGGAGAGACGGAGAGCCAGTTCAGCTCCTTTTGGCTCCAGTAAGCACTGTGATGTTCAGGACTGGACAGGTTTAGGTCCTGAGGTGAGTTCCACCTTCCCTCTAGCTGAGCTACTCAGCCTCCCAGAGGCGATGCTAGAAGACAGGCACTTCCAGACAGTGACTCAGCCCGTCCTAAAAACTATCCAAAGCAGATGGGATGAATTACTCTCTGGAGGTATCTCCCCCTGCCTGGAGAAGGATTAGATGAAGTGCCCAGCTTTCTGATGATTGAGTTGGGAACATTGAATCCCACCCTTCATTTTTACTGGGGATGAACCATTTGGCCTCCCTCATATTTTGCTCACTTTGAAGCAAAACCATGTATGTAAACACTTGTACATATGTTTGCATATATAGTACACAAAGTTTATTTTAGTGAAGTTACAGAGACCAGGACACGTTGGAGATGCTGGAATCTGAGTTGCACGTGCATCCGCTTTAATATATGACAGAACTTTTTCCTGGGAAAAACTGACTAAAACTCCGTGGAAACGACTCAACTGTGACAAAATAAAAGACAAAAAGGAAAGAGAGTATGAAAAAAGGAGAGAGAGGGAGGGATGGTCCCAACCCCACGTTTGGAACCTGTGTGAGGGTGTGGAGAAGTGCTGAGTTTTCTAGGAAAGTCTGCTTCAGTTCTCTCCTGACCTGTTCAGCAGTTGTAGCTTGGATGCTCACTGCACACAGACTTCACTGTTGCTCTGCATCGTTTCTCCTTTTCTTTTCATTTTCTTTTGGCTGAATGCAGTCAAGAGTGTCAAAAGGAATTTCTGTGCACGCTGAAGGTGAGAGGCAGTGTCCCCGTGAGAAAGCCAAAGCAAGATTACTTTTCCTATTGCCTTGTTCTCAGAAAAACAAACAAACAAGCAAGCAAGCAAACAAACAAACAAAGAAAAAAACAGCTTTCTTGCGCCCAATAAATCCCTCTGAGGAAAGTGCAATTTGACAGAATGCAAGCAACTGAAAAAAGGGTTTTTGTAATGGGAAAGGTCAAGTGATGTTAATTATAATCACAGCTACAGTATGGTTAATGAGATTTGGGGAGTCTCCTCTTTGAAAGAGCCTCTTCTACCAGTGCCTGCATTATTTTTCCTATCTATAAAACATGCATGAAATGTGGTAAGGTAATGGTGGTAAGGCATGAAGCAGAGTTCCACCTAACCAAATGGAAGATGAATCCTGCAATCCCTAGAGGGAGAATGGGTAACACATAAGGCAGAAGCAGACAAGGAGGAACTCCAGACCTGGCTCCAAAATACTGGGAGCTAAGGGAAATATTCCCCCTTAACTTTAGATGGACCTCAGACTGGAAGCCAAGTCACCAGCTGGGACAATGCGAGATTCCACTGTTGTGGGTGATTTGTCTGCAGTTGCATCATCAGCTTTCATGCAGAATCCAGAGGGGTATTGATGACACAGCTTGAGCTTTGATCTCATGGCTTTGAGACCCTTTCCAAACTGTCTTTGCACAGCAACATCAAGCCTAGAAACATCTGTTTTTCAGCACTGCTGATTACCTTTTGTATTTCTTCTGGACAAGGCTTTCATATATTTCCATGGTAGGCATGAGAGAAACCTTTAAGTGCCAATGGGTCCACCATATTATTCCGAGATGGTCAAGAAGGGGCAGAGCTGAGAAGCTGCTGATCCCTCTGCTTACAGGTATTGCTTCATGTTCCTCCCATGTGTTTTGCATAGAAATACAGGGTATGTTTTTGCACAGATGGGGACTGCTTCTGGGCATCTTCTCTCAGCCGGTCTCAATAAGCTGAAATTTATTTCCATGCAAACACAGCTGAATGGATGCTACATCAAAGTTGGTCACACTGGGAGGACTGGACACATCTGTACTCTTCCTGTTGGCTTATCCTTGGTGGTCTGTCTTTCCAATCACACAGGCACCTTAATTTCTCTTGTTATGAACTTGGCTTGATACTACTCGGATCAGTACTCTATCTGGTTGCCTGTGTTTGCATAGGATGGCAAACAGCAGAGCGATATAATGTTGGTGCATTGCTGGAAAAACAATATGCCCGGGATCAAACTGACTAGCATGTAGAATCAGCAATAACTAGTCAAGGCTTCTTTTTTTTTTTTTGTATTCATTTGAACATATGAGCTCATACATCTGTTAATTGGTGGAACCATTCATTGCAGTACGTATGTACCAATCAGTTTCCTAATTATGAACAAGGCTTGTGCATCCTTGACTTATTTAGAGGTATTTCAACTTTTAAATAACTCGCTTAACCATGTGCCACTTACATCTTACTGCAAATCTAGAGGACTTTAGAAGAAATCCATGAGGCTTTCGGTATTAACATTATTCAGTATTCCTTAGTCAAGGGCACAGTTCTCCCAGTCACTAGGAGTTTTTATCCTAATACTTAGGCCCAAACACATCTCTCCCGGCTTTGCAACATCTTTTGGGGCAAGAGTTGTTCTTTTGTTCTATATTTGCATAGCATCTGGCTCCACAGAGGTCAGGCCTCGAGACAGGGAAGAACATCCCAGCTGCCTTCATGATCCAAACTGGCAGTGTAGAATTATTTGTAAGATCAGTAAGCATCTTAATTCTTGCCTGCTAAAGCAGTGACTGTTGCACCTACTGGTCTCTTTTCTCTTCTCTTTCCAGACCAAAGAAGCTCTCTTCACAATTCTCCAGGACCTAAGGCCTGAAGACCACTTCAATATCATTGGCTTTTCCAACCGAATAAAGGTCTGGCAGCAGGACCGGCTGGTGCCAGTTACTCCAAATAATATAAGAGATGCCAAAAAGTACATTCATAACATGTCACCAACTGGAGGTAGGATCCAGAGATATGAATGGTATTAATTTTGCTATCCAATTAACTACACATTCAGTGCTGAATGTGGTCCTGTGTCATGTAGCAATAAAAAACATTGGCATTTAAGCCATGGGAGAAAGGGACCCCTTTGCTATCTCTACTTAGGGTCAAGTGGTGAAAGGATATGGGTCCTGTATCAACTTACATCATGGCTATCTGTCCCCAGATCTGGTTATATGATCTGATATTCTTCTTAAAGCCAAATTGGGCCCATTCTCCCATTCATTCAGTGACATCCTGGGAGTGGGAAAATTCCCAACATCATTTCTTTATGACACAGGGAAAAAAGAAAACACGTCCTTGTGAAGGACACGGGTCAGTACTTTTGCAGTTGCTGAAAACCTGTGTAAAAGCAGGAATGTAGTTATGCCTGGGTTGTAAACCCCATAACTGGACTAGCCAGTGTGGGCTGTTGGGTTGCCTTCTGTCAGAGCTGATTCCTCACCTAGTGCTGTCTCCTTCTTGTCTCTTCCTTCTAACTAGCATTAAGGAGCAGCCATAATAACATTCAAGAATTTGTCATCCCTTTTTGCTTGTGCCTTATTGCCAGGAGTGAAGACGGGAGAAGAGGAGCCCCCAGAGCAGTGGCAGAGTGCAGGCATGATTTTGAGCTTGATTCAGTAGTCTCCTAGGAGTCTCTGGACATTAGTGTAAAAAAATAACATAGCAAGGTTTGTAATCAAGCATACCTTGGCAGCTGTGCCCATCCTGGCTGAACACTCCTCAGATAGGCTACAAAATGACTTATGCAGATTTTTCTCTGTGCAAGGGATCACAGCTGGCTGAAGGTCGGACAGGGTCTTCCTATGGTTGCCCCTGAGCAGTGACCACTCCCAGCAAAGGAAACGCTCTGATGGAAAAACACAGCAAACAGGATGGTTTTCCACACTGTTTGTATTACAAGGAAGAGAGTTTAGGAAGTGGTCAAGAGACCTGCCCAGTTAAACAATTGCCAATAGTGGGACAAAATTCAGAGTAAAAAGCTTTTTACTTCTGAAGTGCCAAAAGAGAGTTGTGCAGGGACAGCTGAGTTTGCCTGTGGACCTGACAGAACAAAAGCAAAAGGAAATGATTAACTCTGAGGTTCAACAGGAAGGTGTAAATGATTCTCCACCGCAGGCAAGCAGTCGTTTAGTTTTGGCTAACTCTGCATTTTCCTCATAAATACGCTGTGGCTTGAGTATCTTCCTGTGAACGTGAATGCACTTTGGCTCACAGATCAAACACACAGAGCATGTGCTGTGCTTGCACTGCTGTGTCATACTTGCACGCCAAAGAATTGGGAACGAGATATTGTGGCATGATATCTGTGCATGTTGCAGAAGGCATTGTTCAGTGCTCTATGGCTCTGTGACGTGGCTGGCTTTGAAATGACACCATCTGCCACACTGGATGGTTTTTCATTTGTTTCTGGGGAAACAATTATTTCTGAAGTTTTGGACCTGGGTGGGGACTGTGAGAATATTAAGACATTTAGGTGCAGGATTTTGGTTCAGTCATTTTGCAGAAACACAGTCTGGATTCTGAGGACTTTTCAGACGTTTTATGCTCTTTCCTGTTCTTTGTCTTGGTACAGACACTAGAGTTGTGCAAACTAAGTTTCTAAGTTCATGATGCATGGTCAGACCTAATAGCACATATTTGCTATTAAACTCTCTAGAGCTCCCCTTCTGGACACGCAGGAGTCTGTTGTGTGTGTTTCTTACTCCATTTCATCTGCTTTTTTTTCTGAGAGCTGTTTTTAATCCAGACATACTGATCTTGTAAATGTTCCACAACCAATCCCTCTTTGCTTTGACTAGCACAAGAAATACCTGAGGCCAGGTGACACCCATACTCCTCTTCCAGGTTTCTTTTTTTTTTTCTTTTCTGAACATGCAGTAGACTTGAATCCTTTCCATGCATATTCTTCTAATGTACCTGTATTCCCTCATTTATTTTCTGTTTTCTCCTTCTCTCTCCACTTCAGGCAGTTGCATTCTTTGCTAGGGAATTGTATTGTGAAAACACATTCCTCATCCAGTAAAGCCATTTCTCATCTCTTTAAAACTTTGTTAGCCACTCAGGTTTGAAGAGCAATACCAACCACTTGTTTTCCCACTTGAAAGGCTTTTCTCTCGCTTCAAATCTTGTGCCCTTCAGACAAATTGGGCAGAACTTGTTTTCCCAGTTAAGATACCATCTCTGAGAGTCCAGTAATTAACCTTAACTGTTTTTGTATGTACCGGTAGGACATAGTATGTACTGTGACTCTGCTTACCATGGCTGATTGATTGTTGTATATTGAAACATTCAAGTATAGAGAAATTTCACAGAATCAACTGCAATTCATATTTTAAATCATCAGAATATAAAAAGTTTTTCCAAACTGGTGCTGAGTAAGAGCTGATTTGAGTAAAAGGGATATTGCAACCTCACACAGAGAAAAGGACCATCATAATGTACAGAGTTGCTGTCATTCTACTCAAGGGAGCTTAGGAAAATTATTTGCACCACCCTTAGAAGGGGAAATGAGCTAATCCTTTTGGTGCTTTCCCAGGAACTAATATTAACAGTGCACTCCAGACTGGTGCAAAGCTGCTAAATGATTACATTGCTCAGAACGACATCGATGCCAGAAGCGTCTCTCTGATCATCTTCCTCACTGATGGGAGGCCCACTGTTGGGGAAACACAGTCATCCAAAATCCTCAGCAACACCAAGGATGCCATCCGTGATAAGTTCTGCCTATTCACCATTGGCATTGGAAATGATGTGGACTACAGGCTGCTGGAGAGGATGGCACTGGAGAACTGTGGCATGACAAGGCATTTCCAGGAGGATGAGGATGCAGCCAGCCACCTGAAAGGGTTTGTTCTGCTTTGTCTGTCCTTGCATCTTCATCAGGTCTTGTGGGCATTTAGAGGGAAAATCCTCTAAGGGGACATGGCAAGACACAGAAATTTGACTGAGGCTTATCTGAGGTTGAAAGGATATACTTCAAAACCGAGATTTAAAGTTTCTTGCAGGAAGTATGTATACTTCTTATAAATTGTCTCCTTTCTAGCAGGTACTCTGAGGGGCACTGGAGCTTCCCAGCCCACAGAATGGAGCATTTGTTCTGCTTACTCATAATACTTTTTTGGGTGTGTAAACCTTGGGAGGTAGAAGACAAGTGCAAACTCTCCTCAGGTGAATGGAGGAAGGAAAAGATGTATTGATCAGTTTAAATTGACAACATAAACAGCATGTAGTCATTACGTTCCCTTATTTTTCTCTGTGACCCAAACAGCTTTCCTGTAATCCTCATCATTAGTGGGACTGGAGGTTATGTTTCTCTTCTGTGATAGCTCTGTCTAAAACATCAGGCAGTGTATCAGTATTCCAAGTAAAAGTGTTTGGCTTTTGCCCCTTATTGTTTTGAATCTCAGAAACCAAAAAGAGACAGTCATTGAGCAGGGAACTTTAATTTTGCCTGGATAGTGCCTAATTTACTTGCAGCAATGCAGCTATGTGCCTTCCACTAGAGCTGTTCTTTCTGTGGTGGTTATGCTAGGACATGAGTGTCTTCCTTTTAAACCACATTTTGTAGATCCATCTACCACTCCACCCATGTCATCTGCTTCTCAGAACACGCATTTTGGATAGCAAGTGGCATTCCCTGGCACATGAAGGATGTGCTGACTGATTGGGCCACAGAAACCCAGCACAGCAAGTAGTTTTTTTCAAACACCTCTATCTGATAAGCCGCTCACTGTTTATCAAGGTCAGTGATGGCAAACCCATTTGGTATCTGGTGACAAATTTATAAGGAAAAGCACAATAACTTGCTGGAGGCCAATTCAAATCACTGGTGGAGGGAAAATCTATGTGTATACCAATGTAATTTCTGACTTCTGTGGTTAGTGGATTGTATTTTCACACAAATGCTTGAACTATGCTATCAGACAGGTTGCATCCTTCACTCCACCACTTGTATACTCCAGGAGCTATTCCATAGAAAGTTATCAGGTTGAATTCACTCATGTTTTAAAATGTGTTGAGGTCTCTGCATTGAAGATGCTAAGTGCTCGAGAGAGATTTTCAAAGAAAGCCAACCAATTCAGGCTTTGTTTTTTTTTGATAGAGAGAATAAAATATAAAGTGCAACTCCAGCCTTCCAACAATCTGTATAAGCAGATGTGAAAAATAAATGCAGATTGAGCTAAAAAAGAGCTGAGGCCACTTCCTTGTTTATTTACCAAATTAGACTCAAATGTTTTGCCAAGAGATGAGGAGGATGACATTTAAATGGGAAATTTAGCATTTGTGGAGCAGCCTGGAAAGTTCCATCAAAGCACATTGCTTCAGGGAAAACACAGTGCTGTAAACTTAGACCTTGACCCCTTGTAAAAGCTTTCTGGCCTGTCCAATATGATGTATTTTCAGAATAGTGTATTCTTAGTGTAGGGTCACGTTAACAAAGAATTATAGAATTAAACTCTGGTTCCACAGAAGGCATTGCATGCTCCAACAGAAAATCAGCGATAAGGTAGCACTGACTTCTCTTCCTCCATGCCTCCTGCACTTAGTGGTTAGGATTCCTACATTCCTTTGAAGTACTCTTGATTTTTATTTTCCTTTGCCCAACAGAAAACTGTATTCCTGCCTGTCCCACACTGACCATCCCAAGCTGTAGTAGCTAGAGCTTTTTCCAGCAATACAGAAGTTTTGGTTCAGATACTCTCCAGCTTTTTGGGACCTAGTATCTTGACTTACTGTTTCTGGCTATGGAATACCACACATAATACCACTAGAAAACAATTGGTAGTGGCATGTTTTCTGTGTACATTTTGAAATAACCACAGTGCTTTCTTTGAGCCTGAGAGGCCAAGAACTTATTTTTAATGGACAGACCCTCTTAAGTGAATGTGAGGGGCCAGAAATATCTCCTTGCAGAGCTCTTAAATTCTAGTGGAAGCTAGGTAACAGCCAGACCATGCTGGGATGCTTCTGAACATACCTAAGAGACTCTGTTTAGATGCCTAAGAAACACCAAAAACTAGAATGGGGCAGAGAACAACTTTGGCTGAAACGCACCTGTAGAGGTCATGTAATCCAGCCTCCTGCTCAGAGAGAAGCTACCTTCAAATTTAGGTGAGGATTCTCAAGGCCATTTCCACTCAAGTTTTGAAAACCTCCAAGGGTACAGACTCCATTGTCTCTTGGAGACCAGTTACACTGGACACAGTAGGTAAATTTGGGGCCTGGTAGCTCTAACTGTTCCTGAACATCCTCGGAGGTGTGTTAGATAGTCTGACTTATCCTTGGCCATGTATAACTACAAGAATGTGTGCATATACTTGTATGAATAATACTTGCAGTGTGTAATGTGTCTTTATTTTAGATTCTATGACGAGATAGGAACACCCCTCCTCTCTGACATCCGTGTTGATTACCCCGAAGACAATGTGGAGCAAGTCACTCAGAACTTCTTCCCTAACTACTTCAATGGCTCTGAAATTATAATAGCTGGCAAACTCATCAACCGTACCTCAGATAGCCTCCACGTGGAGGTGACTGCTAGCAACTCCAAGAAGTACATCCTCCTCAAAACAGATGTGGCTATTGACCTGCCAAGCAAGAATGACATCAGAGCTGTCCCTGGCCTGGAAGATGGCAAAGGTGATCAAAATTACATTGAGAGGGCATGGAGTTACCTCACCATCAAGGAATTGCTTAACTCCCGGCTGAAGAGTGATGACAATCAGGAGAAAGAATATTTGATGGAGAAAGCAAAGTCAATGGCCCTGACTTACAATTTTGTAACTCCTTTCACCTTTCTGAAGATGAGAGAGGCTGGGCTCCATTCAGAACCACCCGCAGAGGAGCTTATCAGACCTTCTACTGATGGCATTGGTGAAAAGCTGCAGAGCTTGCAGGGACACAAGGCACCACCAGGTATGAGGAAAAAATAACCATGTGCTGGTAAGAAATATTTTCACATTAGATAATCTCTCACAGATGACTTGGTAACAGGGATGATCAAGCCAATGAATTGTAGGGTGGTAAACAGAAAACTGGGATTTTCATATTGATTTTGTTAATTGTGGGCTGAGTGACCTTGAGCAAGACCTTTTAGGCACCTAACTCACCCCCTGGAAGCTTGTACTTTAGAAACTACAAAAGAAAATTTAGTGTTTTAAGGGAAGCTTACAATAGCTGCAGGAGTATGTGCAACAATCTCTCTGAATAGTATTTTGGGAGCATTAGTACACTATGACTCTTTCTGCTGCTCAGTAACAGCCTTCTCTCCCTACTCCTAGGTATACGCAGACAACGAGATAAGCAAAGAATTAAAATCTCCAAAACTTCAGGTCAGTACCTGTTTCCATGCTTTTTATAATCCAAGATATTTGCGGTTGATTAAAAAAATTTAAATTGCATGCCACTGTGGTGTAAGCATCCTAATAGATCAGCCAAAATTTTATTTACTAGCCTGCAGAGTAGGGAGGCAAATGAAAACAAAAACAAAATACTAAAGGGATCAGGAATGAGGATAAGTGTGGGGAAACACAGCCAGGTAGTTGATCTACAGTATTTGATCATTGTGTTTGAAAATAACGTAGATTAGTGAACAGGAAGCGTGTTATCTCTTTACTAGAACTGGTCAAAAAATGTTTGATTTTTATAAAGTAATGTTGTTGAAACATAAAAATATTGTTGAAGAAGAAAAGAAGAGACAATTCTGTAGTGTTTTACTATTTTCCTGTTGCTTCTATAGTTCTATGTAACATTCTTTTCATAATTAAATGAATAAAGAATAAGCCCAGATCAGTAATTTAGCCTTGAACCGCACTGGTTAAGGTCACATTTACTTTACAAAGCAGGGTTTTGGCTTGTGTTATTATCATACCTATCTGGTACTTGATGGTTTTTCAAGGACTGTTGAAAAATTAAGGTCATGGGATTGTTTAAAATCTGTCACTGCCTGCTCCAATCTGATATTGAGGTCCAGGAAGGTTCAGTGGGAGGTGTGCCCATGTAGCAATTTTTGGTTAGAGGATATACTTATATATGCTGGGGGGTGTTGCCTACAAATGGAGTATGGAGAATGGGAATATAACTTGCATGACAACTCCCATATGAGATGGTATTTCAGGAAGAAAATACCCTCACTTTCTCCTAGGCTACTTTGAGTTTCAATTTTCATTAAAAGCCCATTGTCTTCTGTGAGAAAACTAAAACAAAATAAAACAATCTTTGTGAAAAACAAAGCAAAACTTGGTGTTTCCTGGCAAATTCCATCCAACTGTCTAAAAACAATACACCAGGAGGCCTTAGGGAAAAAAAAAAAAAAAACAAAAAACAGGGAAAAACACACTTTGAAAAACAATTTTGTTAGATTCTTAGAGTCTGGAGTTTTGTGTATATCTCACATTTGTTTCCTTTCCATGATTTCTCAGCGGATGGAGACCCTCACTTTGTCATTGATTTTCCCTCCAGCAAGTTCTCTGTCTGCTTCAATATCGATGGAGAACCTGGAGACATTCTTCGACTCGTCTCTGATCATAAGGAATCTGGTGAGCAGCTAAACAAAGTAGTTGCTTGTGGAGGAAAGCTGAAGTGCAAGGCCAGCTCTGTAGCAATAACACCAAGGTGCTTCATAGGCGAGGAACCAGAGGAAATTAGAAAAAAAAAGTGCTTTTCAGGCCAGTCAATGGAAAATTCATGTACACCAATTTTCCAGCTCTAATCACCTGGATTAGAAGGGGAGGTAAACTCTGCACTCACCTCCACTCTGCCATGATGTACTGGTAAGTTCACAGCAAGCCTAAAAGCAAGGAGGCCTGGCCACTGTTACATACATGACTCATCTACAGAAGTGAGTGTAAAGTGATTAGACCATATCCATAGGGAAATATGGTTTCTGGCTTTTATATACCCAAACTTTTCCCAGTTCAGGTCTTCATTGACCATAATGAAGGGAGCGGCAGTTCCATGCAAAACTGCCAAGATCCACTCAAGCGTATGAGGACCATATTGAACCCCTTCAGTCCAGCTAGATTGGAGAGGTCAGTTCCTGATGATGAGTATCCAGTATGGTCTGGGGGCTGTACTTGACCAATGATGTAGCAAGCACAGCTGGGTAAACAGGCACTGGCATTTTGGATAATCAGAATGCAGTGTTTACATGAGCCATGCAGCCACCACCATTCTGAGAGATTATACAGGGGATTCATTTGGTGCAGAGGCAGTGTATTTGTTTGACAGTGCAGCTTCATCAACCCCCTAGTTACAAGGTCACAACGTGCAAATGAAAGATTTAACAGCATGGACTCGCCAAGATTGCTTGGATATCAGAACTTCACTCTCTACTTACAGCAGCAATTGCTTCAGGACAGAGAGAAGTACAGGCTAACCGAGCACTGAGGCTGTTTCAGTGAAGAGACTACCAAACTGATTACCAAGTCATGGCAACCTTAAGAAAACCCACATAATTCAGGATCTGCTTTGCGCAAGTCACTCTGATCTCCAGAGGCCCAAACTGTGGTCTGATCCGATCTGGAATTCTAAGCAGGGCAGCTAATAAGCAGATTATGTCCTGAGCAGGGAAATGGTGGGAGGCAGGGGTGTCAAAACCAGAGACAATGCACAGACTTGTTTTACAAAGGAGATAAACAATCCTCACAGTAAAGGCGCAAGAATTCTATTCCATGTGGCAGTGGCCTAGCCTCCATCTTTTTGCATTCATGCCTGCCTCAGTAAATTAAATCCATCTCCTGGCAGTGTTACCCTTAAATTTCTTTCACAGATTATGTGCTACTGCTTGAGTCATTCTGTGGTTCAAATGCAGGATGAACTTGAGGAAAGCAGGCTCTGTAGAACTAACAAGATGAGTCTATGAAGACAGAAATGACAGATTCCCTCAGGGATGATGGGAGATGGAGATATTGCACCTAAGTGTTGATGTCTTGGGTCTAACTTGGGTTAGCCACAAGCTTCCTCCTTTATTGTTGCTGTCTAGTAGCTGTGTAGAGACCTGTGGGAAGTGAGACACTGTCTTAGGGACAGGAAGTCACAAAAGTAATTAAAATGATTGTTAATCTTGCTGTGGACATCTAGGCTTCAGTTGACTCAATGAGGTCTGCATCTTGGACCACTCAAAAGTATTTCTTTTGGGTCAAAACTGAGGGAAGCTGGAAGGGCAGCACTGTTGAAGCTGGAAATAACCCAATGTAGTTCAGGGACCCTTCAGCAGGTTCTGGGTCCTCCTCTGCAGTGACACAAGAAGAACCTGAATTTCTTACACTGTCGCCTGAGGAGGTTTAGCACATCACACTGTTGTAGGTCAGGCTATTCCCTTTATGGGTCCTGCTTGGTCTTTAATGTTCTGGTTGAGGTAGTAGCAGTTACTCTGTGATTTCCCAGGTTAGATCTCATCTTAAGAGTCGGGTAGTGAAGAACATCAAACCTCAAATGTCTACTGCCATGAGATCCTCTGACACGGCAGCATTCAGATACATCCAGGCCTTCTTCCTGGAAGACATTCAGTCTCTGTGCCAGTTGGTGATTTGAGAAAGAGCAGGCCCACCAGCAGCTTGTCTTAGTTCTCCAGGATCTGATGTGTTTGTCCAGGTCTGAGCTTATGCCTCAACAATTAAGTAGTCTAGGTAAATGATACCATGGCAGGTAGCGTTATAGCAGTCAGAAAGGTAAATATTTATCTTATGTAGGTCAATAAGCCCATGTCATTGTATTGATGATAGGTAGTCCAAAGGTTGGATGGAGCTTAGAAACAACTGATCCTGTCTTGTGACACTGTAAACACATGGTTGGGACTAACGAGACTGGGTACCTGTCTCCAGAGCAAGCCAGTATTTCTTAGCTTGGATAAATTTAGGTGCTCTGTATAAGTTAATCAATTTATAACACATTGGCCAACCTGTTTTGAATGCTGGTAGGTGAAATAAGTTGAACATAAGGTAGTGAATCTGCATATCCTTGGTTACAATGCTTGTGTCTTCAAGACGAGAGACCTGTTCTTGGTTCCAGCTTTCGCTTACTGATTCTTTTCCTGCAAGGTGTAACGGTGAATGGGCAATTAATTGGAGCTCCTGCACCACCCAATGGCCACAAGAAACATCGGACTTACTTCAACACCATCACTATCCTCAGCAATAAGCCACAGAGATCTTACCTAGAGATCACACCCACCAGGATCATCCTGGATGATGGGGAAAGGCTTATTCTGTCTTGCGACCGGAGTGCTGTTGTGCGGAGCAGCAGCCTCGAAGTGTCCGTCTCTGCCAACTCCAACATCACTGTGACGATACGAGACACAATCAGCTTTGTCATCCTCATCCACCACTACAAGAAGCCAGCCCCATATCAGAAGGATCACCTTGGGTTCTATATCTCCAACAGTAAAGGCCTCTCTTCTGACTCCCACGGGTTACTGGGTAAGTAACAGGTTCTCAGGTAGAGAGCTGTAAACCAGAGAAAAATGATTCTTCCAAACAGTTTTAAAGGACAGAGATAGGAGGTAATGAGAAAGGTAGGTGGAAATTAAGTTCCCAGATGAAACTTTTACTTCCACTCATAAATGAGTTCTGTTACCCATATCTCCAACTCCTCTCCCATCTTCCTCTGTATGAACTATCTTCCACTATCCCTGATATGCCTGTGCCTGTTTTTCTCAAATCCACTCTTTTTATGATTGTTTAATGCAGTTGTCATTTGAATGTGCACATTAGAAGCTCTCAGAGATGAATAATACAGAGAGAGAAACCAAGTAATTCACAAGGACCCCTAATACAGCACCAATAAGACATTATCTCGTGATAGTCCTAAATCAGAATAACCCAGCTGCTAATGTGCTCTCAGGAACATAACAGAGTTGGGTCTGACTCTCTCTAAACAGAGAGGAGAGTCAACTGAGGTCTTGCAGATCCTGAAAGAGAAGTCTAGTCACAAAGGTAGTGCATTGCCAGAAATTGCTGGCTTTCAGCCTTCAAGTTCTGCACTTTCATATGTACAGAGGGTCTGTCTGTGAATCACTGAGCTGTTTACACTTGAGCCTGGTTGAGATCAAGAAACATTAGTATTTCTTGTTGCCCCTTTCTTTCAAACTTTTGAAGTGAAAGATGAGCCATGCCCACATTTTGAGAGCAACTAGGCTTTAGGTAGGCTCAGAGAATATCTAAATGGTTGGCCTCTTTCAGATGAGAAGTAGTGATGTTCATGGACATCTACAGGTGCCGAACTCTAAGGCTGAAGTCATGGTTTCCATGACACTCAGATACTCCCAGGTTAAGCAGAAGATGATCCTTCAGGAGTGGAGTTTTGGATTCAGGCCCCTTGCATGTGCAAACCTCTAAACCTACCCTTTTAGTTTTTTTTAACCTTTTAGGTTTGGCGTAAAAGACCTTGCCCCCAAGAAGCTAAAGAACTGGGAGTTGCAGGCCTAGATCAACTTTCCACTTGCTGATAGGCTTTGTATGGGCTGTTATCCTCTAGTAACCATGGCCCACAGAAGGGAATGTACTGCTCAAGAAGCTCTATCTCAACCAATGTATCTTAACCAGTGGAAGAGAAACAGGGTTTTATTCTAATTTCTATCTCTGTTAGATTTATAAAAGAATTTAAGGACCTGGACTCATCCTGCTATTGCTGAGAAGCCCTTCACAACCCCATACTCTAAGAACCCTCAAAACACAGCCTATTAAACAATTACTTATAAGTACAGACACAAAACGACCACTCAAACAGTGTATTTTCTCTTGTCTTTCAGGTCAGTTCTTGAACCATGAAGTTAAACTTCTTCAGGAATCTCTAAACACAAGTCATCAGCAGGTTGGTCAGAACCAAACTGAAGCATTAAAACCAAACCCTACAAATACCCTGAAAGTGAAGGGACGGCTTGTTCCTGTTGTGTGGAAGCAGAGGAGGATCTACAATGGCCAGCAGGAAGTTGACTGCTGGTTTGCCAAAAACAATGCAGACAAACTGATCGATGGGAGTTATAAAGACTATTTGGCTTCTCATCCTTTCGACACTGGGACCAGCTCTGGGATGATTAACAGCCTTTAGGACTGATCATAGCAATGCATTGCAGCAGCATGTGTGACAGTGGGTCCCTTCTGAAGCCTCTAGAGATAAGCAACTTATGAATATTTCTTTACTTTTTGGTGCCAAAGAAACCAAGGCTTTTTCCCCTTGGAAATCAACTGTCTTTCTTTCATGCTAGATGAACAGGGTTCATCAAATTTCTGAAGACAAGGATGGGGGGGAAGGGTTGAGGACACGGTGGGACCACTGTCCCATGGGACGGGAGGGAGAAAGGGGCTAGCTGTCAAATCTAACAGTGCAGAGAGCTGCTGGCCTTAAAATAAACCCATGCAGGGATCTGTGCAATACCCCCAGGGGCTGGTGAGTCACCCAGTGAAAGGCATGAATCATGCAGCACAGTGCCTATCTAACCTTAGGTGATAAAAGTTTGCAAAGTGACTTGGAGCACATGCACCAGCCATGGTTCCTGGGGAGGGAAGAGCGAGAGAGGGGAGATGGGTGGGTATCCATCTGCAGAGAGCTGTTAGCATCAAAAAGGTAACAGAGATTAAAACCTTAAATCAACAGGCCACAACAGGGTATTGCTTTCATGGCTGCTGGGATGGGGTCTGGATTTGCCACTGAGCGTGATGGTCTCTGTACCACTACTACTTAATACAGTGGTGAAAACCCTCGTGTGGTTTATTGCTGTCCCAGAGTACAGGCTGCCTGCTTCGAAAGCACCTGTGGTCCTCAGCAGCAATAGGAGTGGTGCTAGCCCCCATTCCATCAAGCATACCATTTAAATGACATCGTACGTTTAGTGATTTCATCCTGATTCTTTACTCCCTCTGTGAGAAACAAAATTCCATCGTGAGCTTCCAACAGACCTCCCACCTCCTTGAGCAGACCATCACTTCTGCTTCATGGGGATTTAGATTTGCTAAAATATGATAAATCTGCACCCTCAAAGCTTATGACCCTATAAAGCACTGTCTAAATCTTGAATTTAGACTAGAAATTTCTAGCTGCTTTTCTAATCAGGGAGGAAGTATTTATTTACTCCACATTTTCAAAAATTTTTCATCCCAGTTACCCTGGCAGCTTCTCCTTCCTTACACTGCAGGAATGTACAGAGCAGGAATTTGGCAGCAGGAAGTTAGGGAAGGGTCTGCCAGCCACCCCCATTGCAGGTGGTGCTGCTCTGCGAGGAAACCTCCAAACCCAAACAGCGAGGCTGTGGTCTATTTTAAAATGAGGCACCACTGAATACTGATATACATCAGCCACAGGGGAGTTTGCTTAGTAGAGAACTTGGCCAAAGACGACTTCAACAGCCCCAAAGACGTTTACATGGCAAGGCCAAACTGAACTCATGTATACTCTGCCTTTTCCAGGACTGAAAGGAAAGCGGGTGTGTGGGGAATGGAAGCATGCCCAGCAGCTAAATGATATCCGTGCGTTAAGAGAAAAATGAGTTGCCAGAGATCTACAGAAATAGGTCCAATCTTGACTGATTTTTTGCATATTTAAAAATTAAATCATACTGTTGCTGTAGGAGCTCCAGCTGGTGGTGGTGGTTTGGGCGGGGTTGTTTTCCAGTTGTTTGATCATTGAGTTAGCACTCCTAGCGCTGTGACAGCAGAGCAGGTAGAGAGCACAGTTGCTCATTCACACCATGTGTTGTAGGGAGAGGGAAACAGCCAAGAGCAACCAGCTAGACTTAACTGTGCTGTGGAAGGTCCTTCTGGAGAGCTCAACCACTGTAAAACTTGTGCTGGGGCTCATGCATTGGAAGAAAACATGGAGACAAAACTACTTACTGCCTTGAGCCTAGCTGGTTTGGAAAACAGCCCTCCTGCAAGGGAAAATTGGAGGAGAGACCTTTGGCAGTCCTGAACACGCAAGAACTGAAGAGACCAAGGCTTAGCAGTGTGCACGTGGATCAGGAATAGAATGAGAAATAGTGTCTGTGAGGTTGACTTCTCCACCCAAGAGGAAGGTGGGAAGATCACCCAGTCCATTCCCAAATCCCATCCCATTTCAACAGCACGGGGTGAACAAGGTAGTGGCAGTGAACTTCCAGACAGTGCTAGGTTCAGCAGGTGTCTTCATACAGTTGTTACTGCAAAAAGCTTTCTTTGAAATTTTCACTCTCCTCCCACATTTTGCTGTTCAAGTGTATTGCTAGGGGGAGTGATTCAGTTAGGCTCTCCTCTCTCCTGTATATAGGTATGTATATATACACATATGTATTGCTAATGCTTCAGGTGCATCGTTGGTCCTCTTCCCCAGCCAAGAACACATTTCTTCCAGGGTCTGAAAAGAACAATGACCGAGTCCAACTTCCCAGCCCCGTGAAGCACCTGGAGCAGTATACTCAAGTTCTCCTTAAGGCTCCAGTTATCCATTTCACAATAAATATTTTACAGTGAATGCTGCAGTGAAGCTTTCATTTGGCAAAGATGAAATAAGCTTTGAAGCTAAGGGTAGGTATGCTTTATGCTGCTGGATAAGCTTACGTTACCAGATGGCTGAAAGAACCCCTCAGAAGGTAACAGGTCATCCTCCTGCTATCCCAAGAGCACTAAGGGCAAAGGTAGGTCATAGACTGAACATTTTGGCTTCCCCAATCTATAAAGACGGTATCACAACACTTTTCCTCCCTCAGGAGGAGGATTTGTCCTGGTTTGGTCTTCATGCCCCTTTGTGAGACCACAGAGGCATCCGATGAAGCACATTGTGCCAACTGCACACATCTATTCTCAGCTCCAAGAGCGTCAGTAAGTACTTGGTTGTGCAGTGACATGGATAAAGGTTGCAAGCTGCTCAGATAGCTCAGGAATTAAGGCTGAGCATCACTTTGGAGCGTGCAATTTCTTCTGTTGTGCTAACATTTCATAGAAGAGAGCAGGATTCCAAACAGCAGTGGAAAGGAGATACTTGCCAGGCTATGGTATATTGTGAGCATCAACCAAAAGCGGAGCAACATTTATTCCCGGACCAAGATCACATCACTCATCTCTCATTTTAGGGCAAGGGCTTTGCTGAGGCTGAATTTGCATTCTTCATACTCCGCAGCATTGCACTAAGCAGCCCTATAGCAAGAACAAAAACTGAAATACCAGTTCACCTTGAAACAGAGGCAAGCTGCTAATAGGGAAGCAATTTTTAATTATTTTTACTCAAGACCTTAAAGAGCACAACAGTTGCTCCAGCCCTTATCAGCACAGGACTCCGCCAGACAAGCAGAAGTTGCATTGTGAGTGATTTCATGAAGCAACATAAATGATCTGTTCAGAGAGCTGTGCCCCATTTGTTCCAAGAGCCTTTTGGTATGCCGGCACAAGTAGGATTTTGACTGTTAAGTAAGGAAGAAACAAAAAGGCTCTTCCAGAAATACATTATAAGGCTGCACAGCTGTGAGCGTAGCCAAGCATGTCAAGTTCACTAAGGGGCATGCAAGACTTTGATTTGCATGTAACACTTCTAAACTACTTTGAAGTTGGGAAAAAACAACCACCCACAAAACTTCACATCCTCTCAGCTTAGCTTTTAAAGGACTAGAGCCCTAAGTGAGAAAAGGCAAACCCTTTATCTACACACCTGATTAAGGAATAGCGTTTTAGGAATAGGGTTCTCCTAAAAAAACTAAAGGGAGGGAAGACAAAAAATAAACAGAACTCCTGCCCAACAATTCCAGGGACGGTTTTGCAGCATGCAAGGCCTGCCTATAGCTTACCTGCGTCTACCTGTTAGTACAGTGGATCCTGGATCAGATCTTGCTCTAAGGAACTATTCACTGGTTGGACTCTGCACAGTCAGTCCAGCTGTATCTGCACCCAGCCTGGGAGTGCATTAAGCAGCTGCTCGGGCCTGTCCCCAGGAGAGCTACAGAATGTTTTGGCGTTTTTGCTGTTTATAGACTAATACAGCCTGTTGACAAGAGAGCAAGCGCAAAGTCCTGCTCATCACACTTGGAGCAAGAGGTGCCAGGATCTGAGATGATGAGATGACCCATGGATTATCATCAGCAGTCTCACCTGAGGCCATTCTGTTACACCTATAAAGTGAGGGCAGGTTAATGGGGCTTTCAGGGGACTCTTCTGATTTGGCTTTCAGATCAGATCCTGCAGAGATTTTATGTATTTTGAGCTAGGTAAAAGGAAAGGAGTCGACTCCTGTTTCCCAGCAAACATACACCTATAAGGTAGCAACTGCAATCAATCCCAGATGACTGCTCCAGGCTGAATCCAGCACAGGCTGATGTGGCAGCATCAGGTTTTGCACTGAAGTGGCTCATACAACCCATCTACAGAAAGTCAACACTGGTTCATCTCTTTCTGTAGATTTTCTAGGACAGCCCTGCTGTGGGGGACAGTTTGCCCTGTAAGGAACACATCAGTTAGACCTCAATAGATCCCACTTCTTTCCCTTTACAGGGTTATGGTTTCACAAAAATATTAAGCATAATGAAGATACTTCATATCTGAAGCAGTTTTAGGTCAAACATTTATTGCATTCCTTATAAAACAGTAAAAAAAAGCATCGGATCCACTGAGAGTCTTCCCAATTCAAGACATTTAAATACATATTGCAAAACAGTTCTTTTGAGCATCTGTGAATATAAAAGTGTCAGAGTTCAGACAGTACAGGACAGATTCTTTTTCTATTAAAAAACAGACAGCCTTTTGATTTCAGTCTCCAGTCCTGACAGTTATACCCAGCTGGCCAGCCAGAGGAAGTACACATCCATACCCCTAACCTCAACATGCCTGCATGTGTTGAGGTTAAGGTCAGGCAGCTAAAGCAGATTCTGCTCAAGCCCAAACAAGATACACAGACACCATCCCAAAGAGACCACTGCAGAAGGATGGGTCTACATGAGGCAGGCAACCGGATCTCCACAGATCCACAGGGATCAACTTGCATTCCCCACCCTGCCCTTCCTTGGCCAGCTCAAGGATCACAGTGCTGCTCCCCTTCCTCCACCTCATCCCGGTGCTGTCAGATGACCACCTGATAGCTGGGCTGCTTCATCTTCTGGTTCATTCCCTGGAGCCCCGAAGTGTCCTGGTCGCTTTCAGACTGCTCAAAATCCATGTCTGGAGAGAGCAGCACCTGGAAGGGAGAACAGACAGATGCTCATGGATTCCAAGTCCTCAGGCAGACAACTGGAGCTTCTTATGCTCTTAATAGTGTAGCAAACATCCCCAAGCAGCAGCTTGGGAAGGGGTCAAGCACCCATGGAGGGGTCTGCTGCAAGATTTAACCCTCCCTGGCTGAGGAGAGAGGTCTCACGGTCACCTTGATCACTACAGTGACAGCCAGGCCCATGTGGGTACAGACACTATTGCTCCAGAGCCCCAATATTCCCCTCAAGAGCAGGGCAGGCAGCTAAAATCTCTGACCACGGGGCAGGACTCACACACTGACATTCACATTCAGCAGCCTCAGAGGAGATGCACAAAAACTAGGCCGCATCTCACAGACATCTGCACCAAAGAGAGATGTTTCCCCAAGCACCCAGCTGTTTGTGATCTCCAGAGCTCAGCCAGGACAGCAGGCAGAGCTACACATCATTTCAGCCACGGCCAGCGAGCTCGAAGATGCTGTCCTGGCTGGCACCATCTTATTTCCACCTAGCCCAGCATCTCCTAGCTCAATCTGAACTGCAGGAGCCAGAACAGGGCACGGACACCTCAGGACGAGCTGTCTGCATGGATAGTATCTAAAGCTTGACAGGTTGTTTGCTCAACCCCATCCTACCCCTTTTTCCTACTACAGAAACCTAGCTTTGAGCAAGGGAAGCCCTACTGTCCTTCAGCCCCAACAGCAGCTGGCCCTAAGCTTACTTAATGTTCCATCAACCCTTCTGCTAGGGCGTGTGTCACACCAGCAGTACCTGGGAGCCAAGCCATAGGATTTCTGGTCAACACTGGTCACCCACACCACAAGCCTGGCCAGGTCCTTGGCACCTCAGCACCTGACTCTACAGAGGCCTCACAGCGCAGTCAAGGGCCTTCAGTTTTATTTCTGAGCAATGCCAGAAGCCCTTTCCCCTCTCTTCCACTTGCCCCATCACAGAACCCAAACAGAATCATTAGTTCATGGCCTATGTGGGGGAAAAGGGTCAGCTACCACACTTCCCCTGCCAAAAAAATGCAGTGAGGCAGCATAGATCTCCCAGCCAAGCCTCAGCCCCACCTGACCCTGCTCCACAGCAGGAACCAATGCACTATGAAGCCCCCGTTCCCATCCCATGGCACCCCTCCACCTCAACTGAAGGACATCTCAGGGGCTTCCAGCCATGCAGAGCACACTGACAGCTCAGCTAGTGCCAGAGCCCAGCATCCTTTGGGGGAAAAAAAAACAGGAACATGGGGATTTAGTCCTATTGATGGTCATCTCCAGGCCCAGTTGTGAATTAACACGCCCTCCTCCACTTGTTCATTTAGGCAGCACCAGTCACCACAGCAACTAAACAGGAAAAACAAACTGCAATCAATCAGCGACTTCAAAGAGGCCAAAGGGCCGCAGGGGAAGACTTCCTCCCTATCCTCACACACACTCCAGCCCCTCCATCTGATCTGGTTATCCTCACAGCAGCATGTCAGATATTTAGGACAGCAGTAGATGAGATTAAGATCTCTTGTTCCCCTCTATCCACCCCCAAATTGGGTCTACACAGATTTTTTCGTTGTGTTCAAGACATCACTGGAAACTTTCCAGCTCTTCCAAGTGAAGATTTCCTCTGTTTAACATTTAAATATTGTGATGCTGCTGGACCTGAAAAAACGGGCAGTTAGTCACACGCAGCATTATAAATCACTGAACTCCGACAGGCCGCAACAGGCTGTCTTTGGGGTTTGACGCACTTTTAATTTCAGTGGCTTTCAGCTCCAAGCTCAAACCCTCTTACAGTGCCTGCTACGTCAGCTGTGGTTGACTGAGCTTTGGGATCCCGACCCGTTCAGGCTGCTACCTGCCCCCTGTATGGCTCATACAAGGCTGCTTGAGCCAGCAGTCCTCCGGTAAGCTTTCCACAATTGCCTGGGGAGCTTCATCGTGAGAAGACACCTCATCCCTGCGACAGTCATGGCTCACACCCTCAGATATGGCTTTTTGAACAGAACAATTTGGGAGCTTTCAGCACAGCTCGGCCAAGGCTTCCCTTACAGATGCATCCAGGCCAGAGGCACAACTGGGAACAGACCACAGCTTTGCAGTCCCAAAACAAGGTGCTGCTGTCTCACCCGGCAGTCCTCAAGTACTTCACACGTTCCTCCCCACACAAGGACAGCAGCTTGCAAAACAACCCAGGTCTTGCTACACAAAACAACCCAGGTCATGCTGCAGGAGTGGGGCTGGCCACATGTTCTGCCAACCCCTCCTGTCCAGGAGGAGAGGCTGACTACTGGTTTGGGACCCTTCCAAGCAGACCCTTCAGACAACACAGTCTTCTAAGCAGCAAAGAAATTAGAGTAAGAACTGTGGCATAGGCTGGAAAACATAGAAGCCTGGGGGCCATTTCCCTGCAACCAATAGAAATTTGTTTGCCTAGAACTCCACCAGCCTGGTGCAGAGGCAGGAACCATCTCACCTTCCTCCTACATCTGAGCTCAGATGAGCTGCCATGTGCAAGTGGGACAGTCTCCTTCCTGAGGCACCCATCTTCATTTAACTTCTCCTAATGAACAGGCACCCGAGCTCACCCTGAGCTTGAGCTATTTAAACATCAGCTCAATTAGCCAACAAGCAAGTCAAACACATTCTTGGAATATTTTTCAATATTTAAAGCAAGCTGTAGGGGTATGTAGAGGTGTACTCCTGTCTAGCACACTGCCAAAAGCTACAGTTCCTATGGAGGTGATTAGGATTGGTGTTGAACTCCACGACGACCAAAAGGCAGGTCCCATGCAGCGTACCAGCTTTCCTTCCAGCCTTAAACCAGCCTCAAACCAGCCTCCAGTTTCACTCTGATGGCTCCTAGAAGTACCACAGCTATTAGAACAAATTTTGCTTTAATGCTCATCTCTAGAAATGTAAGCTTTCAAAAAAAAGAGCAGAAACTCACCCACCTCCCTGGGGAAAACCAAAACAAAAACAAGTCCAAAAAGATCAAATAAAGCATTATAAAAACCGACTTGTTTTCCTGAGTGTAGAAAACAAAGAAACCACTGATTAGATCTAAAGTTTATCGGCACTCACAAGGGCAAGGGAAAAGAGATTCGGGTCAAGGGCAGGACACATGCAAAGCAGAAATAAATCCATGTAGCTGAATGCATTTCCCCAGCCTGAATAGCATCAGATTCAAACCAGTACGCTTGAGACGTCTCTCCATCCCACCAGAAGGCAAAAAAGGATTGCATGAACATTTGTGGATTGCCAAGTCTCTTCTTGCTACCCAGCTGGTCTACCAAACTGAGGGCAAAACTGACTTTTCCTGCTATCCCTATGGTAAATGCTGAGTGCAGGTTTTTAACAGGTTAACTCCCCATCCCCCCCCTCCTTCTCCAAACACAAACTGCAAGTTCTAGTGAAAATAATGACACTAGTGGTGAGATAGGCAGAGGGCTGAAATTCAAGGCGGCAGCGTGATGGGGAGCTGTTGGCGCCTGCTGTTAGACAACCCTGATGAACCCTGATAAACCACAGGACATCAGCCTCAGTCAGCCCTGCCCTGCTCAGAGAGGCTTCCCAGATCCCTCTCCCCTGTAGCCAGGCAGGAGGGAAGGAATTCCCCCACTTGAACAGGTTATTAGCAGCAAGGAGCCCAGCAAACCCTCGTTTTCTGGTTTGGAGCCTAAATACCAGACAACCCAGCTGTAGCACTAGCCAGCCAACATGATCTTTAACTCACAGCCTGAAAGCGATGACAAAGCAGAAGCCTACAGCTACACCTCAAGGCCAAATGCCAAGAAGCAGAATTGGAAGAGCAGGTCATTTGTTTGTTGTTTTTATTTTTTATTTTATTTTATTTAGCATCCTTCCCTGCCCAAACTATTTTTAGTAGTGCTGGACCAGAGGCACAGGAGCATAGGAGCATAAGGAGGCAGACCTTGCAGACATCTCTGATGGGATGCCTGTCACCCTGATAGCTCCTGTGGTGATCAGACTTTGGGGATTGACAGCTGGCTTGCACATTGAAGGTCTCAGCAAAAATTTGTCTGAGAAAAGGAGTCAAATACTTGGAACTTGGGAGACGCCTTCAACAGCAAGAATCACCCTGTGGGAGCCCCATTTCCATCACTTGAAATAACCTATGTCAAGCTATCGGATGAGCCTTAGCAAGCATCAGAGATTAGCATCTTCCCTTTAGATTATCCAAAATCTGAGCTAGAGGCCACAAAACCCTTGTCCCCTCCAGCAGAGCAAGGCAGAGGGGCCAACTCCATTCCCACAGAGATCCAGCAACTCCAACACCATCTGCGTATCCACAGCAGCACCAGCCTGAAGGTTTCCATGACACCTATGAGACTAGATGATCCATGTTTAGGTCACAATGGGTTGGAAAGGAAGCTGGAGTCTCAACTGGAGATGCAACCTCCTTGCCCTTGCTTCTGAGCTGGGGTAGTTTTAACTGATCTTAAACCTCCAGGAACACACCAGCATACCCAGTAAATGAGGCAGATCTTCACCAACTTTGAGCCAACCTCCGACCTAGTTTTTCCATGGAAGCACCACTCCTGAACACCAACCACCACCAAGAAGCCAGGATTGTGCCATAACCAGGGAGAAGTTTGTGCCCAGATTTAATCCACCTTTAGCATAGAGTGGTTTGGGTTGGAAGGGACCTTAAAGGCACCCACTTCCACCCCCCTGTCATGGGTAGGACACCTCCCACTAGGCCAGGTTGCCCAAAGCCCATCCAGCCTGGCCCTGAACACCACCAGCAGAGTTTCTCTGGACAAGGTAGGAGCTCCTAGGTAGCTGTGCATTGAAACTGAGGACTCCTATCTAGACATACTAGCACTGCTCAGCTCTCTTCCCTCCCCAGATCAATACAGATTTCTCAAGGATGCCCCAGCCATGCACACGGCTCAGGAAACTCCCTGGGACACACTGCTCACATGTTTTCGGTAACCTTGCCAAGCTACAACTGTTTATCTGGAGGCCAGGCCAGGAGGAATGACTCACTTGTCTCACCAGCTGCTTGCATCTGCCTGTCCTTCCTGCAGGAAGGATTCCTCTGATGCTGGATCCCCAGCAGCAGCAGCAGCCAGCTCCCTGCTGCACCTTTGAGCCTTCAAAGCCACTGCTGCTGGGTGGACCATCCAGCACACCCTCAAACACAACTACCTCTACATGCATTGCAACGTTGCCAGTAATCAGCCATCCCATTCAGTAGCACAAGAGCGGAGTGTAAAAGAGAGCTCAGAGCAAGAGCTATTTCTGTTCGTCCTAAATTCCTCAGCAGAAGCTACTCCAGGAGCAAGCCTGCAACTGCCAGAAGCTATTTTATCTTAGCAGGTCTTGCCAGCAAGCTGCAGATACCAGGAGTCATACAGCGTGCACTCTGAAATCAGGGCCAGGAGCCAGGGGAAGGAAGGGAATTCAACCCAGAGACTCGGGTTGTGGTCGTTGCCCAGAATCTGATAGGAAGCACAGACTACCTGCCTGGCAAGCCATGCGTCATTAATAATGAGAATAACGCCTGCTGGTCTTGGAGTGTTCCACTTCCACGCATCCCTTGCTCTCCTTAACTTTAAGGTCAAGCTCAGACTACACCAAACAGCTTTCTATGGCTACAAGACCTTTATCAGTCTGAATAATTACAAAAAAACAGGAGGAAACTAGGAGGAAAGCAAGCTCTTCTAAGCCAAGATTGACCACAATTAACGATGGCAAAGTTGAATGACAGCATGGGGGTGCCCACCAGCTTCAGCCTGCCACTCCAAGCCAGCTCTTCCTGGTCTTTGGACATCTTTGGTCTTACCTGAGATTCCTCAGTCCTCCTCGCCCGAGGGGTTTCTATGGATCCATTGATGTCCAGGCTGTCTTTCTGCTTGTAGTATTTCCTCATGATCAAGCTGTCCACAACCCAGAACATAATGGCCTTGGGGAGGAAGGAGTTGCATAAATTAGACTACGGAGACCAAAATACAAAGTCAGACAATCAAAGCTTTTTCTTTCTTCTCCTTCAGATTCTCCAGATCTCCAGTTCCCAGCAATCTGCACTGATATACAAATTAATCCAGCATTAAGTGTCTGTGGAGGTTGGATGAAGCAAATTCCCAAGGTTCATTCCTCATATAAATTGTCAATTCCCTGTTTGCTGGAAACCCAGTGAAAACAGGCAGTGGTAGGCCAAGTTTCTGCCAGAAGTAGCCTTTGAACCAACCTCCACCCAAGGTTCACCTGCTCTGTCTGCACCACTTTGAGAATGAGGTTATTTCTGTGAGAACCAGTTTGCTTTTGAATAACGAAGCTCAACCACGGGGTTGGGAGGAGAAGTACAGGTAAATTCAACTCTGCCAATGCTCCATCCATTTTAAGAGTCACAAGAAGTTCAAGTCTCTCCTCATCCAGGGGTGAACTCAATGCTAGCATCTTGTTCTCATTTCCCATCTTGCTAGGAACTGAGCTGCAGCTCAAATATTCCCCAGAACTAGGGGAATTAGGAAAAGCCTGAGCTTTTGCCAAGCTAGTTTTGAGAATATCAATCGTTTTGGGTAACCCAAACACCTTTCAACACAGTAACATAAATAGCCAAACAGCGCATGCAGGACAAGTTGTTTTATAGCCAACTTTAAATTCTGAATTTCAGTTCCTCACTCCCATCACTATACCTACTACAAAAGCTTCAGCACTTCTGTTGATGTGATGTTTTTATATGTTTGCTAATTTATGTGAAGGTGACATCACAACTTTACATCACTCAGTTGGACAAAGAGCATTTCCAGCAGGAAATCTACTCCTGACAACACCCAACACCTATCAGAGCATTCAAGTCCCTTGTTTTAGCATCACTTTGTACTCATATTGCATTACAACAACATCTATACAGCACATGGTCAATCTGTTACTCTCATATCTAGTACGCTTGCAGAGAGATCTGTCTGAAACTGTCATGAACTTCAGAAGACCGATGAGCTCCCAGGACAACCAGATTGCTACTTTAGTTGGATTCCAGCCTCTATTTCTGGGGAAGAGAGTTTTTTTGGCCACTCTTTAATAGCCTTGTTAAATATAAAAGGAACTTTTTTTAATTTTTTTTTTTTTTTTTTTTTTTTTTTAAGGCTTGAGTACAAATAAGACGTGTTTGAGATTTTTGAAGCCCTGTGCTCTGTTTGTAGGGATTCTTCACTTGGCATGTACAACAAAGGATATCAAGTTGTTTTTTCCTTCCCTGGCTACAGTACACTTCAAAAAAGCTCCCTTGATCAAGGACAGCCTTTTTGTCAACAGATCACAGCAAGAGGACAGCTTTTTGCTCTTCAGGTGCATGGAATTATCTTCATTTTCTTTCCACCCCTCTACCCATACCCACCAGCATTTTTCTTCCCCCTTTTACCTCCAACTGAAAGCACAGCAGGTTGCCAAAAGTCACCACTGACTATAAGCCATCCTACAGTCACTTAATGGGCTTTGGGCATCCCTGCACCTGCAGCTTGCTGATGAGCCTCAGCTTTCCCCAAAAAAGTAAAAAATCAGCCACCGAGAAGCTTGGACAAGAGAGTGGGAATTAGGAACAGAGCCCATGGTAGGGCAGTAGCGACAGATTTGTGATTGTGGCAAGAAGTATTTTTGCTTCTGCTCCCATCCGTCTTGTCCTATTCACTTCAATTACTTAAGGCTGCCCCAAGCCAGCTCCTGTACACACTCCCCTTGAGAAGGGACCACGATTTCCAAACCACCCTACCCAGTGTTCGTGGAGGCACCACTTACATTGACTATAAAAGGCACAACAAGCATGACCAGGACGAGCTCCAGCTGGGGATTTGGGATGTAACTCAGGAGGATCTGCTGAAGCTGCAGAGAAAAAAAATAGGAAAAAAACAGGGGATTTAGAAGCATTTGATTCTGTACAGAGCAAGAAATGAATACTGCTGATCTTTCAGTTTAACTACCCATGGCAACAACTGGTGGGACTGTCCTTGGCTCCCTGAGCCTAGTTACAAAGTAGGGACACCAGCCACGCATGAGGTATGTGGACAGGAACCCAACAGCATCTCTGGAGCTAGTTGTGTGCTGCTGAACACGTTCACACACAGTCACATACTAGATCCTAAAGGCTGATGACCAGCAGAGTTACCATGAGCAACCATACAGAAGCAGGGGTTGAAGGATGGGATACTGCTTTGACAGAGGTGAATTTGGAAGGAACTAAGAGTCCCACTAGTTTAGACAAGAGATCACAAACAAACTGATTTGACAAGATAATGTGGAAATCCCCTGGCAGAACTGTAGTAGCTCAGCTGCCAGCCCAGCCTATTTGGAAGGATTTCCAAGGATGGAAGAGAAAGCTAAAGAAAAGCCTTATTCCACTAATTTTTGACTAGCAGGAGAACGTACCAGAAGCCAAGCTGTTATGAAAATCATGTTTCCCCTAACTTAAGTAATAGCTAATTATCACAGAGCTGTCAACAAGTCATAAGGATTAAAGACCTACCATGATGTGAACCATTAACAATGCAAAGCAGACAAGAAACAAGCCACAGCAGCTGCAGCTAGAAAAAATACACTGGGGAGCTTACCTTTGTCCAACCAGGGATAAGCAGAACAAGGCTGATCGCAGTCTTCTCAAAAACCATTATCAGCAAGTAGAGGATACACTGGCCAATCCAGGCAGCAGCTTGTGGAGGGTCACCTGGGAAAACAGGACATTGCATCTGACATAGGACAGGAGGAGACAGCCTTGCAGAGAAATTGCCTCGTATCTGATACCCGAGTTGATCAGAGGGATGAGGAAAGGGTTCCCATATTGCAAATTCTGCAGTGAGACAAATGCTCACCCGCAAAGAAAGAGTTATAATAATGGAGAGATTCCATAGCTGTATGGCCACACACCTGGGGTAAGAGGTTTTGTTGTCCCTGCTGGATCCAGAGATCGTTACTCCACTGAAGTTCAAAAAACATGCCAAGATCTAAGCTCAAAGCTTTCTAGTTTATCGTTTAAAAAAATCAGATCTAACTTGTATTGAAGAAACTTTAGTAGGCTTGCAAAGGTGCATCCTTTACTAGTTGCAGCTCATTTTGCAAGTTGATATAGAGAAATAAGAGCAGAAAGACAAAGGTGCTCCCCAGTTCCATTTGTGCAGGCTCCCTGTATCAGGGCAGCAATCTCGTACTGCAGTTGTGCTTTTGAACTGAGCTTGGCTATAAGCAAGAGTCATTGCTCTAGAAACCACGTTTTCCACTCATTTGAGAATTGATTCTGAAATGGAGATATTAACTAAATCAGAGCCTGGTTCGTTTGAAGGGCAAGCAAGTAATAAAGGAATTTCAGCAACTTTAAAAAGCCCTACTTACCTCTGAGATGCTAACGCTACCCATAACCATTCACATCCTGCTGTGCTCTCTCCATTCCCCAGCCTGCCCCTGCAATCCACCAAGAGCAGGAAAAACACCATCTCCTTGCCTTACACCTCCCCCTGCATCGCCTGTCCTCCCTAGAGGAACTGCTCTGCTGGAGCACAAGTCCTATAAGTATCCTACAAGGCAGGCAGGAATGTCCTGCTAATGCAGAGGGGCACAGCCTGAAGCCCCCAAATCCCTCTTGTTCCTCCAGCAACCCCAGCACTCACTCACTCAAAAACCACACATCTGGCAGCCAAACCTGGGCTCTCCAGTGCCACAGCACAGCAGCATCACAAGTGCCTAATCAGGGAGCTATTCCTAGCAACTTTAAGGAGATTATAACCTCAAATGGTGTTTGTAAGAGATGATCCAATCTCTTCTGCTTGGGGAAGGTTGCACAGAGTCTTGGAGATGTTTTCCCTTTCTTTCAGCCACCGATGGGCATTGCAGGTGCCCAGCCCATGGTGATGAGCTATTCTGAGCTGAATGGGCACAAGGACGAGGGGAGGAAGCCCTACGTGTACAAGGTGTCAAGTACTCCCTGTCCTCCAAGCACAGACCACTCAAACCCTTGCTTGAGGAAGCTTGAAAGCTCAGAATCTCAAGAACACCTTGCTCAAACAGTTCCTTACAAGCAAGCACTGCTTTGTGGCATCAGTAGTTTGGTTCCAGGATACCAGAGACTGCATTTCTCTTCACCTTGACAAACCAAGAGAAGTCTGCAAAGACAGATTTTTCCCCCCAGTTTTTTCTGCCCCCTTCCAGTAGGCAAGAGCTTCATAGGCATAGCTCGAAACCCTGGCCCATTTTGACACGAATTTTAGACTGATAAACCTTTGAATTAAAGCTCGTCCCAAAGATAAACCTTTGAATTAAAGCTCGTCCCAAAGGCAATCCCTTGAAAAACGCACTGCCAGTCTGATGCTCTTCTATACAAGGGTCAGTCAGTACCCTGCACACTCCTCTGTCAAAAAATAAATCAAATTTATCGCCTACAGTCTTACCTGCTCAGTTTCCAGCAACAGCCCAAAAGTTTCCCCATCACCAATTTCAACAGAAGAAGCATAAGCTTTCAGCCCTAAACAGAATGATTTTTTTTTTTGCTGATGGAGTGAGTGGCTGGTTATGCGACACTAAGCAAGAGACAGAGGCTCCATCGCTCCTGGTTTTTACAGCTATCCACTAAAAAAGAATCAATGCTAATTAAATATGAATGCTTCCAATGGCGTACTTACCAAGTAATAATTAAAAGCATATTTGTATTGTTAGCAATGATAATGGTACCGTATCTGTTACATGTGCTTGCTTCAGCCCTCTGTAAGTACCCTGCCAGCAGGTTATCTCCTTCCTATGTCACCAGAATACCTTGGGTCCGCAAAACTGAGCCACAGTATCTGGCTTGGGAAAGATGCAGCATTTCCTCTTACCACTCAAATTCAAAGATAATCCCTGGCAACATTTGTTTCCAGAGGAATGGGGCCAGAATTTGGAATTGCATCCGTGCAAGAGAACCCAACCCGCCGCAGGAGGTGGGCACTCGATCTGATCTCGGATGGGAGCAGACTGGGAGCTGTGCCCTGCTTTTCTCAGCACGGTGCTGCTGTGACACACCAAGGGAAGCCCACACAAGCAGCTTGCAAGAGCATATTTGTCCAAACCACTGCCCATACCTCCGGTTGCAGAGACCAGCAGCACATGCCAGGATTTAGGAAGAGCTGGTGTCTGACCAAATGCTGGGAGAATCTGCTTCCCAGGGAGAGCCACACAGGTTTGAGTGTGTGTTTGGCCTTTTTCTGTCATTTGTTAGCAATGCAACAAAATATTTGCAAAGAAGCAGAGGCATCCAGATGGCGTCTCCATGCCAGAGACCTCTGAGCGATCTCCTCACGTCCCAGCTTTTTAAATACCCAAACCACGACTGAGAAGGAAGCGGAGGAGAGGAGAGGAGAGGACGGAGGTGGAAGCTGTGGCTGCAGGAAGCTGCTGAGCCATGAGGCCAGCCAGCAGCGAGCCAGACCAGCAGGCAACCGCTCAGAGAGGGGAGAGCCAGGGAGGTTATGTGCAAGGGCAACCAGCAGAGCCCCTGGGACTTCAGAAAGCACACGGCTGCACTGCCCGGCAGGCAGTGGCTTTCTGGGTGGTCTGTGGGGGAGAGAGGAGCACTTATTGTCACTCTGCAATTAAAGGCTGCTCCTCAAGCACTCACAGCCTCTGGTGCCCTCTCATCTCTGGCATAGGTTGGACATAGCGTTTTTTTTTGCCAGGGACCCCAAGACCAACCCACCCTGCCACGAGCCCGCAGGTTACCATCATCCATCAAAGCTCCGAGTACAAACGAACCAGGAAAACAAACACATCCGATACCTCCTTCCTGCACTTGGACTCTTTCCCTTTCGCTCTGTGTTGTCAGCTGCGGTGCTCGGTCCCCCCTGGGGAAGCGGGGACAGCGGCCACAGCACCCCTTGCTAGGCAGCTCTTCTGCACCACAATCACAGCAGCGCTTACACTGTACCACTGGTGCCTGCCTGAAAAGCAGCAGGGAGTCTGAGGTATCCCAAATACCCACCCTCTCAAAGCCTTTTGGTGAGGGGGCACCACCGTTCGTTATCACAAACCACTTGGTTTTGCATACCAGACAGCCCTGACGCCCTGAGCAAATCATCTCCACAGACAGGTTTTGGTGATGCAGGCTGAGATTCGGACACCAAGGGAAACAACCTGCTTCCTAACCCAGCCAGGGCATGGGCCCACTCACACCTAAGGTTAATACCTCCTCACCCAAGCAGTTTCCCCTCACCATCAGTTTGAAAAAAAAAAAAAAGTGCACTTTTCCCTCCATGACTCTTAAACAGGATTCTGAAAAAGCCTGTTTTCTAAAGTGTTTTTTTTTCTTATTTTTCTTTTTTCTCCCCTCCCATGTAGCCTTTGTATTATGGAAGCCCACCATATCCAAAGCCACAGGCCTGCCCCAGTTAGGCCAGCTTCACCAGTTAAGTGGGTGCATGTGTAAATGGGACAGGGCCTGTGCTACCAAATGGTGTGAATCTGTGCTCCTTACTCCCCACCACACCTGGTCAAACGTACCTCCACCCCAATACGGGGCATCAAGCATTCAGACTTCTCACTCTTGGTCCTTCCTCTATCACCTGAATGTTTAATTAGCAATTAAGTAGCCAGGGTAAAACAGTGCAAGGATGTGCAAAGAGACTTGCAGACCCATGTAGAGGCCAGCTGTGGCTCCATCACCATAAGCCTAAAGTTGCTACTGTCTTGCAACCGTTACTGTCTTACTGTCTTTTCTGCCTCAGATTGAGCTTTTTCAGACTACAGGATGAGATGTTTCTGCACAGGAATCCATCCAGAGGCACAAAATTAGACTGCTTTATTTCCACTCCCTGGCAGGAAGATCAGAGGGTGTCTGCAGGCATTTCTTCCAGCATCTTGGCCTCCCAAGGACAGCAGGCTGATCACTACTAAAGTAATCGAGGACAAAGATGCAAAGTTAAACAGCAGCATGACCTACAGGGCCACCGGGATGACTTTGGCTATAAATACAGGGGTTTGTTTTCTCTTCACCAAGGAGGTCATCTGGCTGCTCCTTACCTCAGCAAAGTCACCCAAGTCTAACTTCTCACCAACTTGTGCCAGTAACACACACACCTCTATCTCCTAGTATCTCATGAAAAAAGACGTAGCCTTCAGTGTGGTCCCCAGATGAGCCCAGAAGACAGACTGGCCATATCTCCTTCTCTCCAGTCAAAAAAAGAGGCTAGAGAACTTGAGCTGGCCCCAGCACCTCATTGAGGTTTGGCTTCCTACAGCCAGAGGGTCAGAGGCACCCTTAGAAACAACTTAATGTCTTTAATGGACCAAATGTTGTCCAGAAGTGTCTTAGCCCATGGATGGGAGAGGATTCTCCTTACATCGTGCATTTCCATCAGAAAAATTCAGGTGAGTGCCTACAAGGTTGTTCCTGCCCTACAAGACAGACAGCCACCAAGACCCGATCTGCGCCCTAGAGGCTAGAACAAAAAAAACCACCCCGCTCTTCACTGTGAACAAAGCTTCCCTTTCTATGCAAAGGAGAGGGGAACAGGTGTAAGGGATCTCTGCAGCCTCTGCATCTCATCTGCTAGATGCCAGGTATCGTGCTCCCTTTGATCCATCCCCTGGAGCAAGGGCGGATTTTTGCCCCCCAGTTCCAGTGGGAAGGGAACTCACTACCTCAGCTCTCCGCACAGACTCTACCACTAACCTCTCCTTTTTGCTGGATGAGCATTTTGTTCAATCCTCCTTACAGCCAGCTCCCATCGTGGCAGAAATAAGCATCTCCCTTAGCCTTTAATCCCAAAGGATGCACACACTGTGTGTCAACCAACCTCCTCCAGCAGCACTACCACCCTACCCCACCACCAGCAATACCTCCCGGGTGCACACCTAGAATCACCGGTGCCTGCAGCAGCCTCACAAACACATCTCATGTTCTGCTTGTGCCTGTGTTTGAGAAAAAACAGCACTGCTTGAGGCATTTCAATTGTTACCACTCAATGGGACTAGTTTAAATCCAGGCTGTCTAACGTTCCAAGCTGTCAGAGCCCACATGCTACTGCCAGACAGCTTTATTTATGGTCTTTTGGGGACTATGCATGCACCGAGCAGGTAGGAAAAAGTTTAACCAGAGCCAGAGGAGAGGGAAAGTGAAAAAGTGAGTAAAAGTTAATATCTGAAAGCACTGAAAGTCACGTTGGGTGAGATGGAGATAGAGAAAGTCAATAGAAATTCTTCATAGAAAGCTACTTAAATGGCAACTCCAAAACAAAAGGAATGTAATTATCAATGCTAAGTACACAGCAGGATAAGAAACAGCAGTAAAGAATCTGACTTGCACATGAGTGTTCACTTGGAGGGCCAGACCAGGTTTTCAGAGACTGAGTACAACAAATGCTTGCACCAGCTCTGGGCAAGACAAGTTGGTGTCAGAGCAGCCAGTGGGCATCCCACTCAGCCCCAGTTTGCAGTGTCACCATTATTTTGGGTCTTTAGTCCTTGGAGATATTGCTGTTACAATGGGGTAAGCACTTGTGTTCCCCATGGACCACATCCTGGAGGGTCCAAAAGTTTGCACAGCTGCTTAATGCAAGGGACCTGGCCATGCACTCAACCATTCGACGATAATCCCCAGCTCCTTCCTTACTCTTTCCCCCTGGTCCTAGGGGTGGAAAGACCAAGCACGCTAAGGACAAAACATCCCCTCAGGTTAAAGCTATTTTCAGCAGTATTTCCTCAAGCATTAGCAGCCAGCTCCCTTGGCTGCTTCGGGACGTGGGAATATTTGTTATGGAAATTTTGTACAATATCACAGCAGGGCCAAGAGCAGCCTACACAGGTCCTCAGTTAAACTCAGCAGCTGGCACTGAGCACGCTCTCCTATAACTAAATTTGACCAACAGAGTTCAACAGGCCACTAAACAGACTTTATAGGCCTCCAAGCAACATGCCTTTCCATTTCCAGACAGAAAATGAACAAAGCTCAGACAAGTCGGTGACCACAGCCCTACACAAACCCGTCTCCCTGGAGGCTTCTTCCAGCAAGGACACCCACTTTTCCCCCATCATTTCTTAATGCTCCTCTTTAGTGTTTGGCTTGCACATTGCAGAAGCCATGCATTAATGTGAATTCAAAGCATTTGTTTACCTTCAAGTATTATTTTAGATACTGGTGAGTTGATACATCTGCAGCTTAGGCTGCTTTGCTCTCCTTCCTGCAGGGATCCCCACAGGAAGAGCACCTCCAGACGTGGTTTGCTGCTGCCCTGCTGGAGCCGTGGTGCACTGAGCACCTTTGGAGCAACCACCCTTTTCCAAAGTCTGCTCTAACCGAGGTGAAGACTGAATATCTCCACTCTTTGGAGCCAAGCAACTTCAGAAGACACAGCAGCCTTTTCTAAGGTGGCTTCCTATGCTAAAAGGCAGCCCAAAAGGCAATCAAGGGCAGCCAGGTAAAGCTGCAGGAACAGCAGTATAAAGTCTTTAACTCTCTGCTGGCTAAAACCAGGTCATTCCTGGCTGGAGCCGTCTTTGGCTGAAAGCTTCGGCACAAGAAGAGGCTGATCTCAGAATGGGTGTCTCGCTTTTTTTTTGGAAATATGAATTTTTAAACAGTCAGTGCTGGACAGCTGGTGGCTTGAAAGAACAACCCAGGTTTAGGGGATTTCCCCTTCCCTCCCCTTTGCTTCTCCATTATTTATTAATATCATTAATAATATAATTAATAATTATATTATTAGTCCTGCAGTTGCCGTCACACAGGGAAAACCACGTGGGGCCAAGCAGACAAGGAAAACAACCTCAGAGCAGGACTGATGGAGCCTCAGAGCATAACTGCAGGCATTTGTACAGGTTGCAGGGATGCAGCCAAAAGTTGAAGCGTCCAAAAAGAAGCAGTTGCAAATGATTTTTGCTTGAAGACCATGCAGGTGGATGGGTACTGGCTATACAGGAGGAAGATGCAACTGTTCCCTCCTGATAGCTGGAGCAATGGCAGTGTCTGCAGCACAGATCTGGTGTTTTCCTGGTATTTCTGCCCTTCTTCCTTTGCAGGACCGCAAGAGAGGTTTTCAGGATAACTGAGGAAAGCAATGTAAGTCTGGTACAGCAATTAGTCCAGAAAATGAATCATATTTCTGGAGCCTGTATCAGACTGTACAAAGTTTGCCAGCATTTTCAGACCAGCCTGGAAGTTACTTAACACTCGAGATGAGGATAGCAGAGCTTTGCTTCCCGAGCCCTGCAGCAGGATGGTGTTAGGTGGGAGTCCAATGGCATGTCTTTTTTTTTTCCCATCATGTTCATTCTGGCCAGAGACCTGCACCAAAAGCAGTGCTGGGCAGATGAGATATTTAATCCCCCATTCAGGAGCTCAAGTCAAGCAACAGCAGAAACTAATTTTTGTTAATGAAAGCAAGATTTCCTCTCTCCTCATCGGAGCGAGCTGTTTCTGTAGTCGAAGCCAGCCTCCTCGAGGGGGGAGCTCCAGCTCCACGTAAGTTTATTACTGCTCCGTGAGGTGAAGGCGAGCTGTCAGTGCACATTAACATTTCCTTGCTTCTGTTCAGCTGCAGACGTGGCGTGTGAGGCTGTGCTCTGGAGTGACCGTGGTTGGGCTTTGAGTCCTCAGTGCTCAAAAAGGGGGAAAAAAATGCCAGTCCCTGATCCAAGAATGTCTGTATTCCTCTGCTGTCTCCCCTGAATGATTTTGTTGTGCTGTGCTTGGCTCCTCAGCTCTTTCACAGGGGCCGCCTTCCCCACGTCCCCCACAAATAACTCACTGATGCTGTCAGGATGCTCAGCTTGCTTGGGGTGAAGCCATTCTGGAGACCACCGGAGCCTTTAAAGCCACTCTCGGGTAGGACCAGAGCCTGTCCTGCCTGCAGCTGCTCCTGCTGTGTCACAAACCCAGACGTCCCCTTCATTTTGTGCTGAAACTCATTTACACAGGCACAGCACTCCCCTCTTATACACTGAACATGAGCCTGAGCTAAAGCTGCAAGTCAATGGGGTCCTTGCACTCATCTCACTTCAATGCAAATCTCACAAGCTACTAAAAATACAAAGGAGTGGGACCACCTTCCAAACAGACTTAATGATTAAGGTCTTAAGGGTGGAAAAGCTATTGGTATGAATAGGGTGTGTTTTCCAAGCCTAAAGATGGACTCACCTTTATATTAATTATAATGTAAAAATAGCCCCAGGGGTCCTTCCTCCCTTTACTACAGCATAGAGGAGCATTGCTCTCCTCAGAGCTGCTCTCCTCTTTCTGAAGAGAAGTGCTACCCTCTAGTGGGGCTGCCTGAGAAAGGTTTGGTTTTGAAATGTTTTTTTCTCCCTCAGGACAGGGATTGAAGCAGAGAGGCTGCCAAAACTTTGGCATACTTTTAAGGGTTTAGGAGAAACAGGAAGAAAAAAAAAAAAAACACAAAACACAAAGAGAGCCCTACAGAAAAAAACACACCACATCCAAACACCTTAATTTATCACGCACGTATCCTAGGGTATATGAAACCCCCAAGGACATGTTCAGCCTCTCACCACCAACCTGCTCTGCCCAAGAACACTTACCACAACAGAGTTCCTACAACCTAGAGCTGTCCCAGCACGCAGCATGCTGTTAGCTACAACAGGCTGCTAGAGCCTAGGAGGAGAGGTAACAAAAGCAGGTTGCTCCCACATTTTCTCCCTAAATTGCCCTTTTTTTTTTTCCCCTCCCCATTCACAGAAGAGAGGAAACAAGCCAGCTCTGTGCAGGGCCGTCGACCCCTACCGTATTCCCCGAAGACCAGGTACGTGTATTTCTGGTGCTGCACGATCCAGGAGACAACCTTCACGCCCAGCCAGATCAGCAGCATCCCCAGCGTGGCATCAAGGATGAAATTAATGAGATAGCTAAGAGCAGAGGAAAAGGCCACTTGGTAAAGCTGCAAAATTCAGGCCTGAGCTGTGTTCTTAAGGCTATATAGAAGTATATTCAAAAATCTTTTATTTCAATATGGGTATCCATCAAAAACCAAGATTTTAAAATCCCTATTTTCCTATTTTAATGGAAAAAAATTATATAAAATAAACAAAGTAAAATAAAAATGTTATAAAATATATTTTATATTAATATCATGTTGATAGTAATAGATTAATCATATATTTAATACATTTGTATTGCAATCATTATCTAATATTAATGTGTTATGTAAAATATAATATTAATATATGTTAATATTATAAAATACATTTTTATTTTATATAAAAAAATCCCCTTTCCTATTTTATTGGATTTTCCTATTGCCTTACAAGTTTAAGAGCCTGCTCCACAGAGGAAGGAAGAGGCTTCACCATTTCTCTAGCACTGTTCATTTATTCACACAGTATTAATAACTAAGGCTAGCCCGAGAAGTAAAGAATCACCCCCACCCCTCCCAAAAAAAGTTTCGACCTTCACAGCGTTGTTTGTTCTTATTTGGATGAAACCCAAAATTTCATGGAAAAAGAAGCAAATATTCTTGCAGTTTCATACGAAAAAAAAAAAAGAAAAGAGGCTTTTTGGACACCACAGATGCTCTGCAAACTGCATGGCAGAAAAGGCAAAAAGTCATTTTTACTTTACAAGGGGCTCCTATGAGCAGGGATGCAGAGCAAGAGGCAGAAGATTTCTGGAAGAGGTGACCAGTCCTGGCTCCACAGCAGGCATCCTAGAGTCCCTGAAAGCCTCTAGTTCAGGGTTTCACACCACCAGGAGATTTGGGGCCGAGGGCTTTGCTCTGCAGCTTTGGAGGATTAAGGCTCATAGGAGAGAGAGCAAGAGGCTGGAGACCTGGAGGGACCTTCTGGGGATTGCAGGGTCCAAGCTCTAATCCAGGGCTGGGTATTCTTACAGATTCCAGAGAAAAATCTCAGTCGAACTCATGTTTTCTGGCCAGTTTTCTGTTATTGGAACTTTTTTTCTGCCAGGTCAGGCCAGACTTCTACAGTGTGAAGAAAACCACCAAGCACAGAGCTACAGGAATGAATATTTCCCTGATGTTGCCTCTGAATAAAGGTACTGAAAAAGAACAACCTGCTTTTGATATCCCCTTCAAAAATGTGGCATTAAGATTTTCTATACCAAAATGTTCAGAACTAGTTTATTATAGTTTTCAGCTGCCAAAATCAGAGCAGTCCCAATACAACTCCCAGTTTATACTGGGCAGGACACACAGCATAAGAGCCTCAAAGCCCAGGCTCAGGGCTGCAGAGTTTTAAGCTGCCTGGTTCAGGATCACAAATCAGGCAGACCAGGGAAGTGCCAAGCACACATTAGGAAAAACTGAAGGGCACGGCATAAGCACAGAAGGGCTTATTTTAAAACACTGCCCACTTAAAAGCAATCATGAATCATTTTTGATGTTATATTTAGTCCCGGCTTGTGGCTGTTTAAAGAAACATATCAAGGTGCAGCACTAGTACAAACAAAGGAGATGTGCCAGGAGGTTTTAAGCAGCATATTGAGGCTCAGAGGAGTTACGCAGGACAAGATAAAGTTAATTCTGATGCTAGAAATGTAGCTGCAAATTGGCTGATCTGGAATACAGGTGACAACTCTTAAATTCAAATCCTGGTTTAGAAAGCCCCAAAACAGGACTACATGAATAAATGCAGTAGGTACAGCTGAAGTTCCAAAAAAAAAAAAAAAGTCCTTACATCAGATAAAGGCCTTCAACTACAGGGTTAGCAAAAACATAGTTGGCACTGCTCTGAGACCAGAAAAGCCTGGGATGCAAACAAATAGCACTTAACAGTTGCAAGTGCACAGGGCACCACTGCATCACTTACTGCAGCTTTTTTTTTTTTTTTAAAAGGGTATTTCATGGTGCTTTTAATCAGCAGAAAAATACCATCCTGCTGCTCCATCTCCATCAGACCAGGAGACTGCAAAGACAGAGGATATCCCAGGCTCTGAAAAATCAGTGTAGCAGTTTATCCCCACCTAGTACTTAAATGATTCAGTTTCCACTATATATAACTTTTTCCTGCAGGCCTGCTCCCTCCATTGGGACATAGGACGTGAACAGAAGCACCTTGCGTACTTACAGAGAGCAGGGGTCCTCTTCAGTGAGATCAGACAGAAAAATATTGGCAAAGTGAATGAAGAGGGCACCTATTGCTTGCTTGGAGGTATCATAAAACCTGGAGAGAAGGAAAAAAGGCAGTAAGATCTGTCCATCGTGATCCATCCGACAGCCCACGTGCAGCAGGTTGGAGAAGACACGACCTCCTGGTTCAGTCACCTGCAGCAAAATCCAGGCTTTCCCGGAGGAGGTAGGGTGGGGATTTTATTTCTATTTTATTTTCCAGCTGCTTTAGGGAGGTTTCCTTGAGAAGGGGCAGCAGGGCATTTTATTTAAAAAACTAAGTTCCAGATAGGATGTTGCTGGTATTTTTTAAGCCAGCTAAGCACCACGCAGTTGGTCGCTCACTCCCTCCCTGCACTGAGATGGGAGAGAGGGAAAAAATTAAGAGAAAACAAAGGGGAAGAATTTAAATTTGTGGGTTGAGATAAAGACAGTTTAATAAGACAGAAAAGGGAAAATAATATTAGAAGAACATACAAAACAAGTGATGCACAGTGCAATTGCTCACTACCTGCTGACCAATGCCCAGCCAGACTCTGAGCAGCAGCAGCTCCCCCACCCCACTAATCCCCCCCAGTTTTATTGTTCAGCAGGATACTTTATGGTATGGGATATCCCTCTAGCCAGCCTGGGCCAGCTGTCCTGGCTGTGTCCCCCCTACAGCCCCTGGTGCACCCCCAGCCCCTCGCTGGCAGGGCAGCACGAGAAACAGGAGAGCCCTTGGCTCTGTGTAAGCACTGCTCTGCAACAACTAAAAACACCAGTGTGTTATCAGCATTATTCTCATCCTAAACCTAACACACAGCACAATACCAGCTACTAGGAAGAAAACTAACTATCCCAGATGAAAACAGGACAGTATCTACCCCTTATTCTGTGCTACTGACATCATGCTCAGGTCCCATCCTTTCCAATGCATCCCAATTAGTCACAGAGCCTAGAAGACTGCTAGTAGCAGAAAAAATAGTGTTACAGGTACATGGTCTTTGTAAGCTCCAAATTAAAAGCCTCACCATATCCTCCAGGGACGCCTCTCTTCTTTTGGTTCCTTAAATCGTTTTACTGCGAAGAAAATAAGAGGGGTTACGTTAACCAGCAGAGCTGAACAGATTCTGCGTGCAGTCTGTGCCAAACTTCAAGGCAGAAAGCAGCCAAAAAAATTTATTTGGAGGTATAGCTGGTATCCCCCAGGACCTGACTGCAAATCAAGCACAAGCAACGCACCCATAGGGCAGAAGGATGAGCAGCAGAGGAGCTTTGGAGGTAGTCATGTGTTACTTGCTTCCTTCAGCAAGGCTTTCATACTATGGGCAGGGGCCTGAGGAAAGCTAGGGAGGGTTCATCCCTACCTACCAGCCTTGGTAACCCTTCCAGGCTAACTAAAGTTACAGTAGTGACACTGAATATTGCTCAATAGTCCATCAAGCTTTTGAGTCACGTTAAGTTACAAACAAAGAAGTGCAATAAAGCCATCTCCTCCTTGCAGCTGCAAGGACCAGAAGACAGGCAATAGGGGCTTCATGCACACACAGCATGAAGGTGCCAGCTCCAAGCCACAGAGCCCTACAAGCTTGTATGGCCCCAAGCTCGTGCCAGCTAGCTAGAGACACTAATAAAACATTGTTTTTATCACGCAACAGTTTGTAGGTCACTGGGTACAGATGGGAGATGTGGTTTTAGTACTGCCACACGCCCTGGAAAAGATACTTGAATCCTTTAATGAAGTCCCTCGGGGTATAGATGAGTTTGCTCCTTGCAGCCCTTCAGGTCTTTCTCCTCTACAGGTATCACACCACTCAGAGCTCCCTCCTGTTACTACCTGCAGGTAGCACAAAGTGGGGTTTTTACCCCCCCCCCCTTTTTTTTTTTTTTTTTTTTTTTTTACAGTTTTGCTCACAGTGGTGTGAACATTGCAGAGCATCTGAAAGGGTTTGCTTGTCCCAGAGATTTGATGTTCTCCCTGGGTTCATCCAAGCTTTACACATCCAAACAGGAGCTGCGGATGGAAAAGTACCCAGTGCTATACCACATGTAGAAGTCACTTTTGACTGTTTTGCTGTCACTCCAACTAGTAGCCCATTTTAGGGAAGTACCTACCAGCTATCAGGCCAGCTCTTCTCCCGTAAAAACTAAGACATCAATGCTCTGGAAGAGGTTTTCCCACTTTATTACCCTCCTCCCTAATTAATGAAAGGGCATTTAGTATCGTCATCTTGTTTGTGGTAAGGCTGCTTGAAGCTGCACCTGGAGGCACTACAGTTACAGCTGCTGCCTCCAAACCCCAGGTAGATGCAGAGGATGTAGACCTCAGACCTCAATTTAAATTGCCATGATCAGTTCCTAGACACGTTGCCAGCTTGAACAGGATTCAGAATTTAAAAATAATAAGCTGTGACCGTTTTTTGAAGGGAAATGGAAACAAACAGTAGCTCATCCTCGACTCCTGCCCATCCATCCCAGGACATAAGCTGAGCAGCTGCTTGGTGGTGCCATCTAGTGATGCTGCAGGACACATGGGTATAAATCAACACACTATGTCTAACCCCTCTTAGAGAAACTATCCCAAGGGCATATATTGCAAGCATTAATTACTAATCCTTCTACACCTTCCAGATGTTCCCAGTGCTGGGCAGATCATTGCAATGAATACCCTAAGAGTAAGCAGGCTACAGAAGACCAGACCATCAGCTAATCTGTTTCATCCTCACCACCTCTTCATTTTTGGAGCCTCGTAGCCTACTCTGTGACTTTTAAAGCCAACCAAACACCAGAACAGACACGCACCATCCCACTGGTTGTAGTTATTCCTTCCTCATCCCCCCCCAGCTACACATAAGCAGTGCTGCCTTCAAGTTTGCACCCAGCAAAGAGATCTCCTTACTGATGACAGTTCTTGGCACAACAGGACACTTCCCAAGGTGATTTGAGGGTACAAAAACAGGGCGCTAAAGTGCAACAGAAGAAAGACAAGGCATCACTGCCACACATCTGCATCCACTCTTCAGTGGGGAAAGTGATGAATTTTTGTAAGCATGAGTTTCCTTGCTCCCCATGGGATAAGAATTGCACAAGCTACTCCTCTAGTCCGTTTTAGATCACTAACACTGCTGGTAAAGGCAACACAGTTTTAAGCACAATTTGATATCCTGCTTCGTGACTCCAGACTGCACTCCACTGAGGTCTCATTAATTGAAAGATCAACAAGTGGTTGAAGTGAACAGCTTGTGTCCAAGTAAAAACTGCCCTTTCAGAGCCAGGAAATGATCTAAGCCAGGTACACCACGGTAACTTGTGCCATGGGCATCCCATAAAAAAAAAAAAAAAAAAACACAAACAGGGGAGTATAAATGTTTCAGGTTATAACCTGAGACATTTTCTCCCCCTTCTCAGTGAGGAAATGCACAGCTTTGACAGCACAGCTCATATGGGGTGCACAGACAGAAGGCAAACCCACCTCTCAAAGCGCAGTCAGCAATGAGCTCAGTAAAGGCTGGGAAGAAAACCTACCACATTAACTAGATACAGCTAATTTCCAAATAAATAGCTCTTTGCTATTGTACGTCTAGATGGTAATTAACTGATGCTTTTGGTGAGTCTAGCTGTATTGAGCACTCGGTCTGGCAGCTGCAGCCTAACCACGCACCCCAAGGAACAGCCTGGGCACCTTTCCCTGGGAAACCCCTGCCTGGTGAAAGGTGCAGGACCTCCCCTGCTTGGAGCCTTCATGTTTCAGAGGTACAGCTTCATACCTCTCTTACTGGCAAGGTGAGGAGGTAACACATGAAAGACCACCCTCCCAGCCCCAGGACTTTGTCTAGGAACATCCACCCAACAGAAGAGCCACGTGCATTTCACCCACCCACAAATAAAAGACGCGTGGACTAACCAAGCTGAGCAGCCACAAGGATTGAAACCAAGCCTAACAAACTTGCTCAGCTCTTGGTGGCAGCATGCTGTGCCTGGGAAGCTGTAGAAGGGGCCTGCAGGCCACCAAGCTAGCCAGCTGACCACTGCCCCATCCACAGGAGCACCAAGGATGATTTTCCACTGGTGGCTTAATGAGAAATGACATGTTATGCACCCACAGCCACTCAGGCTGGGAATTCAGTAACTCAGCGCGATGAGATGACAAGTAAGAGGTAAGAAGTTAATGGTGTAGTGCCTTGTTGAACATGGCTTGTCATGCCTCATTAGATTTAAGAGAGTTATCCGAGACTCTGTAATTATCAGAGACAGTAAAACTGTTGTATTAAAAGATAAAAGCTAGTATTATCGAGAAATAATTAACCGCTTAAAAGGGCATTTACCACGCAGAGCTGCAGCAGGCTGTCTCTGAATTAAACCAGAAAGCCAGCCAAGACCACTAGAGCTTAAACTGGCAGCAAAGTAGCTCAGTGGCTGTGACCCAGAGGTTAGGGGTGATGTTAACCCCCCATAGAAATGGCTCCAGGTCTCCAAAACCTCGAGTAGCTGACAAAGCCCTCTTTGAAGAAGCACAGCTTTTGTGCTCTGGAGCAACAGACTGCACCGCGTCCCTCCTCTCCCCCAAGCCTTACAGACAGCCCAGCCAGGGCAGCTGCAAAAGCTCAGCTTGGGGAAGGGCTAAGGCCTCCTTTACTCATCTCTAAGCACATCTCCACTCACTGGGGGCAGCTCAGCTCTTCCATCAGCTGTAGGAAGCATTTACCTACCATGGCTCGGAGAAATCTTAATGGTGGACTGAGCTTTTTTTTTTTTTTGTGCATGCTCATGGGTGCAACGTGCAAACAAGAAGTAGGCGATTTGAATTTTAGCACCTATAATGAATTAAAAATAGTTTAGTGGAGACAGCTGCACAAGACAAAAGGGAGAGGATCCCCATCCAACCAGACTAAAAACGATACTAAAATGTTGTGGGTCTACACTAGAAGACAGAGGGTTGGAGCACCTCTCCTACTGACGCAGGCTGAGAGAGCTGGTGTTGTTCAGTCTGGAGAAGAGAAGGCTCAGGCGAGACCTTATAGCAGCCTTTTAATACCTACAGGTATTAGGTATTAAAAAGCTGGAGAGGTACTTTCTCAGGAAGTGATAGGACAAGGGGAAATGTCCTTGAACCAAAAAAAAAAAAAAAGGTAGATTTAGACAAGGTATTAGGAAGAAATTCTTCACTCAGAGCGAAGAGATGAAGAATGCTTTATCTTCATAACTGCGATCCTCCCCGACTGCCAGATACCTGTAAGCCCAATTACCAATTAGGGCAGCAGTTTGCACTACACCCCAGGCTACCAGGGCACAGCTTGCTGGCATGCGTTTTCCCTCCATGGCCCCGTATGTTTGATACTTCTTTAGGAATCTTTCCAAGCATGTTCTATGCACACAAGGTACTCCTGAACTTAGTGCTTTCCACATCACTAAGCAGAAAACTAGCTGAAGTATCATACGTAACAAGTACCATTCACATGAACCTGTAGGCAGATTTTGGAGGCAAATCTAAGGGAAAGACACCACTGAAAATACAAGCGAGCTTTCAAACCAGTCTTTGAGGTCTAAAAGAAGAAATGAACTTAAAGGTGAATACAAGTTGGAAATAATTGCTGCAGGGTTTGATTCAAGTGGAAGCTTGAAAAAACATTTCTACCAGCTTTCTGAAGTCCAGCTGTTTGCGGCATGTTTAAGGTGATTCCCAGCCAAGGTCAATGGCCTGTTAAGCTGTTTCTTTTAGCACAATGGGAAGCTGTTTTACTCCTCCCTATCGGGGGAGTTGGGCATATTTCTGTTGCAGACTCCACAGGTTGATAGGAGATGCTGGGTGAAATAAAGCTGAACTCCCCACGTCCACAGCTGAGGGTCCCTGTAGCAGAGCAGGGTGCTACACCAAGCACCATGGGGGAAAAAAAAAAGTTAAGTAGGAAATGGATACTGCTTGTCTACTAGGTTCCTCCTGCAGGAGCTAACTCTGCACTGCACCTATTTCAATCTCATCCCCGATTATTCCAATTAAATCTCAATTAACAATAAAGCGTGTGGATGTCAGCAATGAAATAGTTTACACTGTAGGAATGCGTTTCCTTTGGAAAGGCTTCAAAGGCAGTCTTCAAAAACAAGAGGAAGCCTCACAAAGTCCCAGCCCAGTCGCAAGCACACAGGCTGCTCCACGGTCCCGAGCTGTGCTGCAGCACAGAGGTGAGGCACTGAGTGACATTTAGCCTTGTTGTGTGGTCCAAAACATCTCAGGAAAAGGCTGGGAAGGTAGGAAAAAGCTGCTCCTGACTCTTCTAGGAGCAGAAGACCCAAACCTATCCCACTCAAGAGATAGGATCACAACTGAGGGGACTCCTGCCTTCTTGAGTTGATGCCCTTTGGGTTACTCTCCCCCTACTTGGCTCCAGTTTTTGCAGACCAAATACCATGAAGTTAAGCAAAGGGAAGGAAGATGAGCAATGAGAAATACCCTGTCCACTGCTGAGAAAGGGCAGAGCAGGAAACAAAATACTCCCAGATCCCTCCTCTTCAAGTCAAGGACAATAAAGATCATAGACACTTGAAGTTCCCTGAGGACCACCAGGCTAGGATGAAGTTGGACATCTGAATAAGGACCTAAAAGATGTAAAAAGTACATTTACGAGAAAAGTATTTCATTATGGATCTGTAAGGACTCAGAAAGCAAGAAGGTAAGAGCTCAACTAGAACCAGCTCCTTTTTATTTTATTTTAATTTTTTGCAGAGCAATAGAAGGTAGACATTTATTAGGGTGTTTTCTTGATGCAGTGCAAAGGGAACAGCTTCGCCTGCCCTAGACCTATAAAATTCCTTGAAGTTATGAGATTGCAGCAGTGCTGTTCTGCAGCCTACTCCTTTTAATTAATCCCCAATTATAAACAATCAGTTAAGACAATCACAGCATCTATCACCTGATTCTCGTGCTATTTGTCACACCATGTATGGGAGCACTCCCACGTGCAGCAGCCTCCCTGCGTCCCCCATCAACCACATGTACTCTGCAGAAGATGTGTGTGCCTGTGGCCCCCTCTTGGGAATAAAATCTAATTTAGGCAGCATTAGATTCAGTAGCAGCTGACAGACCCCTGTCATCAAGACAGTCCCCTAAATGAGTTCTCTACAAGATGAAAGGGAGAAGCTTAGGTGTGCTTGGCTGAGGGTCAGATCACCTCCTTGGGAAGTTGTCCTGCAATCAACCAAAGGATTCAAGAGGGGAGCTGACATATCCTTTCTATGACTCTAAACCTCAAATCCTCCAGGATTTGATTTACCAGAGACCAAGCCTGACCCCACAGAGCTCAGCAACAGGCCCCAGAGGACGCATATTTAAAACAAATGTGATATTAAAAGCACTTAGAGTACTTATATTGGGAATAGCCCACCTAAACCCAGGCTGCAATACACAGAATTGGGTATGCTGTTACTTGCTTTAAAGCAAATGACTAGCTAAGTCCCCTACCATAAAGCCAGGAAGCCCATCTTTGAGACAGCACCACGCTGCCTTATTTCTGGCTTTTACAGCTCCTGTACCAGGCAGGAAACAGAAGGTCTCCCTCTGCCCAGCCTCTGCTTTACTTATAGGCAGTAGGGTCCCCAATAACACGTTTCAACCTATTTGAAGGACACACCCTTTCCCAGGCTTTTTCCAAGCCCCAGACAGGAAGAAGCCAACATGCAGGATACGGAGACCAAAGCCCTGGGGGCTGCACTATTCTTAGCCTGAGCTCGCAGCTACCCAGACAGGTTGACCCGGGACACAATGGGAGGAAGCAGCAACCCCTGCTTGCAGATAGCAGCCAACATGCTGCTGGCAAGATAAGCGCGTGCCTGAGCTGGAAAAGATCAAAACACATACCCAGCATCACTTCACAGAGCAGCAAGGGATGATCTCTGTGGTTTGAGGAGGCAGATGCTATTGACATATATTCTCTAGTTTGCAGTATATATATGGTCATTCCTATATTATATATAGTCACACACACACATATATATATGTCATTCTTTCCCAAAGATCCTTGTACCAATGCTTCAGGAATGCGCACACCTGTACCAAAACTGGCTGAGGTGATGCTTTACTCAAGGAAGGAGTAACAATGAAGGATATGCTCTGCTTTATCTCTGGTTCTGCAGGACGTGAGGCAATTGGGAAATAAGATGGCACTAGTTCCTACTGAAGGTATCTGGCTATTGCTTGGCTACTCTTCAGCATCCTCTAGAGAAAGTTTCTTCTGGCATAGAGTGCTCCATGTTGCAAGACAAACACGTATTGATAGGAGATTTAGGTCCTCAGAAAACCCTGCTCAAGCAACACAGACCCTGGAAGTCTTGCACAGTGCCATGTACTAGAACTCCCAGGCTGATGTCGGTGGTCCTTAAGGAAAGTAATCACTTATTTCTTTTGGAAACAAAACAAACAAACATCAACACCAAAAGAACTAAGCATCTTCATTCCGCAAGACCCTACGTAACAGCTACTCCTCTTCCCTCTCCCCTGTGGTTGCTGATGAAGTTCAGACCATCCCTTCCTATTCCCCATCCCAATCCAGAGTCACCCCCAAGCCCAGTGCACAAGCTCTGGAACTCACAGAACAGCAACACCTCCCCATCATCCACCTTGAAGAGACATACTGAGATCCTCAGCTGGAGCATCCAGCTATCTGGGTGCATGAAGTGCACAGGTGAAAGCCATGCAGTGCTTCAGGATGGGTCTCAGTTTTTCCTACCTTATGCAATGGGTGCATCACCCCTGTGTCTTATTCCTGCATGGATTTTTATGGCCATCATTACAGTGGTTGGAAACCACAAGCCATACAATACATGTCAAGAACAAGGTCTGTTATTTGATGACACATTAAGTCTCACAGCAGACACTGATTGGGGCTGGACTCCAGCTCAAACAGTGTTTTATTTAACTCTGCCCTAAGGGAGGCAGCAGTGACTCTCCACACAAAGCATCATCAGATTTCATGTTAATCCCTCAAAAAATAGGTTTTAAAAAGGGGAATGCTTTACATCTTAAACCTATTATTTCATAGAATCTCTTAGGCTGTAAAAAACCTCCAAACCAACCAAAATTCAAGAGCTTTGTGGAAAGCTGTGTTTTGGTGTAACAAAGCACATCAAATACCACGTGGACCTTCCAGCTTACAAAGTGCAACATGGGTTTCCAAGCTCAGAAGGTTTTCAGATGTACTGAAGCAGAAAACATCGTAAGAGTCCTGCCACATGCAGCTTTTTGCTTAACCTACATGCAAACTGACCCCTGGAGACAGCACAGCCCTGTGCTTCACACCTCCCAAGACAACAAAACCACAAAGGTTAGCTGTTTCCCCGAGAGGGAAAAGCATCTGTCATGGTGAAGTCCCAACGTAGGTATAAATAACCAGAGAGTTATGGTTAAGGTATAAATAACCAAAGAGTTAGCATTTATGTTAGAGGAAGCAGAGTCAGTGGAGACTGCCTTGGGCACAGTAAGCCTGCAACGCCCCCATGTCCTGGGCAAACTTATTTCAGAAGTCTGCACAGATTCAGTGATTTATCAGTCAGTTTCTCTTTCCCCACATGCTTCCACTCGCTCGTGAGAGATTCTTGCTGTGTAAGAGCTGGAGCACCACACAGGAAGCATGGAAACACAGCAGCCCAAAGCACACACAGCAACCACCCTGATCTTTGCATGGGCAGGATTTATCTGAGTGCTGTTGTTCCCACCAACCCTCAATACAAGGATGTTCAGACACATCCATGCACTGGGAGACTGTTTCTCGTTTTCTACTAACCACACTTCCCATCATCCTGGAGAAAGATGCACTGGGACTGGATGCTGGTAAGTCCACATGGGTCAGGAAAAGACAAAAAATACAGCAAGAGGAATTCCCCACAAGTGGAAACCACTGCTTTTTTACAGTCTGGCAAGCTCCTGTCCTGTGGAGTTGACTCAGGACAAGCTACTTGGACCAGAACAATAAAAACACTCATCCTAGCTGCTAACAGCACATCTCCATCACTGAACCCTACCTGGGGACCAGTGTCTGGGGACAAGGTCTTCAGAAAATTAAGGCAAGGAGTGCTGGAGGAGCATCCTGCAGCTCTGTGCAAGAGGAGCTAAAGGGACACTGCTGTCACATTAGGCAGGCTTAAGCCATTTACAGAAGCCAAGCAGAAAATCAGTTTGTTTTTTGTTTGTTTTTTCTACTTGCAGAAGGTTACAGAGCTCAGAGCAGCACAGCTCTCCCTGCCTGGTGCAACCGGCCCTCTCCATAAGCTTATTTTGACACCTCCAGCACAAACACCAATAAAACTCCTCCAGGAGCTCAGAGCCTCAACAGCCTCAGGCAGGGAGGAAACTGGAAGAAGAATAGTTGTTCTTAGATGTCCTTCACATTGTTTGCGGTGGGGTAGAAACAAATTTGTTTGCTCCAAGGAAAGCTTTTTTCCATTCCCAAGGGACAAAAAAATCCTTTAACTCCCCAAATCTGACTCTGCTGTGCCCTTGTTAATCTACAAAAAATGCTATGGCTAGGATTTTTGTGCAAGATCTCCACCCATTTCAAAGGGATTTTGCTGACCAAGTGACCAATCTGGGCAACTTTTGCTAGTTTACAGCCCCTTCCTTAAAAAAAAGGAAAAAGAAAATGAAGTTTTAAACTTCAGTAGCAGCAACTGCAGGGTCTCAACCCCCAAATCACACCCAGCTCCTGCAGCTTGCTTTCTCCACTCAGCAAGTGGTGATCAAGGCAGCGTGAAGAACTGCTTCAGCTGGGATTGCTCAATTATCCACACATCGTGACCTCCCTACATGAGGGCTCTTGTACAGGGGAGCTGGACTGCAACACCCACAGCTGCAAGGCTGCGCTGCCTCTTCCTTCAAATGCTCAGAGCAAGAGTCCTCAGCAAGCCCAAGTGCCTCCAAAACCACAGCGGGCAGGTGGGAAGGTTTACAACCCAAATTTTTATTTGATTGCCAAGTGGGGCTGAGTTGCACCCAGAGCAAGCCCAGGACCACAGTGCAATTTGACTTGACTACATTAGAAGACAGGGCTTGGAAAAGCAAGAAAATATTCATAAGCTGAAAGGGACTGTCCTCACTGCTGCTCATGGTGATGGGGGTGAGCTTAATATAACCGCATTAAGATAAAGCTGGGCATCCTCTACCTGTGGGTCACAGTTACACCCCATAAAGGACCTGTTTCACATACACCACGTTGAGGGGAGCGCACATCCCACTCTTCCTCCTACATTGAAACAAGTTATTCCCTCTGCTGCTGAAGATCCTTTGCTCTAAATTAACCTTTCATAGCCTTTGCAGCAGGCAAAAGTGGCCTGAGGGAACCCAGCGAGCTGTCCTAACCCCACTTCACACTACAGGTGACAGATCCACATGCTTAAATATTCTCTTCCAGGCTCGCATTCAGCCTGTGCTTCGCTGTCTAGATGTGCACTTGACACAGCATCACTTCAGGTAGTCCCACAGGACTGACTTCCAGCTCAGTGTGCAGCCAGGCTCTCCTACCAGCCTGGCAGGAGGTAATCCTCCCACAGCCCCAAGAGACAGAAAAATCAAGGCCACAAACTCTAATAACAACATATAAACTTATCCATCCTGCTGGAGACTGTACGTGTGACCCTACGTATTCTGTACATGTACCCTTGTGAGCACAACCCACAGATAAGCACCTGCAAAATCTCGCTTAGCATCATGCTATCATTAATCCTAATTCCTCTAGATGTTTCTGTGTTCTCTGAGCAGTAATTGCACAGTTTGGAAACTTTATGCATTCAAATTTAAGCTCCAGTGATGGCTCTGTCCCCACACCTGGATGAAGCAGTTGCCCAGCTGGCTAGTTTCTCCTAATTAGCCAAGAGGATGCTAATGATTAAAGACCTATTAGCCCTTGCACCAAGGAGGAGAGCAACAAACCCTGGGGCTGACAATTTGCCAGCAGTGGCTGTGCTCCAAAACTTTCATCCACAGGAGCATTTTGATGCAATTAATGCCCTTCATTTCACAGGACACCCCATGGGATTTACAGGCCAATACACACACATCACACACATAGGAACAGAAACACCAAGTCAGGCTGTTCTTTGGCAAACACAGGCAGCGAAGCCCTGAAGTTTGGCTACTTCTGCTAGAAAAAGCCATCAACTATCACAGGAAGAACCTGTTGCAGCTTCAGTGGCAGCCTGGCACTTGCAGCAGCCTCTGGAAGGGGTTTCCAGACAGTAGAAGAGGAGATGAGCGAGCCTCAAAATCTGCAGCTACTTAACCAAACTCAAAGCTTTCTTTCTCTGTCACCCCAGGTCTTTAAACAAGGAAAACAGATCGAGTTCTGGCACGTTACTCAGCTTGTGTTAAATCACTTAACCCAAAAGAAAAGCGACTCAGAGCTCGGAGCAAGATGCAGCTGTAGTGCGGAGAGTAAATTTTCACAGGTCTTTCAGTGCCCCCAGCTCTCCCCAGGGCTTCTCTGTTACCAACCCCTCACAGTAACACCAAAAAAAAAAAAAAAATCCTTCCCCACCCCTAACACTTCCCAGGCTGAGAAAATTAAACAAAACACCACCAGAACCCCATCAGGGGAAGCAGTGCTCTCATCCAGCAGCACCATACCTGACTCTGCCTATTTTTCTCAGTCCTCCCAGCAAACTGTCCTCTTACAGCACAACTTTTCACCCTTCGTTAAACTTTTCTAAGCAGCTGAGCTCAAACCAAGCCCATCTTTCCATACTAGCGCTGAAAGCCCATGGTGCTTGATCAAGATTAAGATTAACATTGCTCAGATTAAGGCTTCACACGCCAGTTTTAACAGCAAGCACTCAGCACCCCAACCACCACAAATCACTGCACCCCCTCTGCTCCAAACCCTACGGTTTGCATGCAAACCCTCTACACCCTATAAATAAAAACCCCTATAAACACCTTATAAATAAAGAGCCCCCCCCAGCAGCACCGAGCAACGGCAATTTAGCAACACCCCCACCACCCCATCCCAGCACCCCCTGCACCCCCGCACCCCCTGCACCCCCTGCATCCCCAGCACCCCCACCATCCCCAGCGCCCCGGGGCAGGGTGCCCGGCTCGGGGGGCGATGGGGGACTCACACATGAGGGTGCTGAAGGCGCAGAGGGCCAGCAGTGCCTGCAGCAGCACACCGAAGCGCCCCAGCAGCGCGCCGCTGCCGCAGCCGTGAGCCGGCCGGGGGGCGGCCATGGCCGGGGGGGGAGCGGAGTGGAAGCGGAGCGGGAGCGGAGCGGAACCGGAGTGGAAGCGGAGCGGTCCCGCTGCCTACAAAGCGGAGCCGCCGCCGCTCCCGTCCCCGCCCCGGTCCCGGCTGCTGAGGGCACACCCGGGGGCGGGGCGGTGGGATGGGGACGTGGGGGGGGCCTGGGGGTGTTTGGGGTCCTGGAGGGGTTTGGGATCCTGGGGGGGGGGGGGGGATGTGTGTGCGGTCTCGGTAGTATTTGGGGTGTTGGGATGGAGGGGTCCCGGTGGGCTTTGGAGGGGTTGGAATTGGGAGGGAGGGCTGGGGTTCTGGTGGGATTTGGGGTGTTGGGATGTGTGTGGGGGGTCCCAGTGGGGTTTGGGGCATTGGGATGGGGTGTGGGTTGGGGTCCCGGTGGGTTTGGGGTGTTGGGATGGGCTGGGGGTGTCCCGGTGGGGTTTGGGGGGCCCTGGAGGGGTTGGGGTGTTGGGACGGGGGGTGGGAGGGGTTCTGGTGGGGTTTGGAGGGTTGGGATTGGAAGGGAGGGAGGGTTGGGATGCCGGGGGCTTTGGGGTGTTGGAATGGGGGGAGAGGGATTGGGGTCCCAGTGGGGTTGGGGAGGGGTGGGGGTTGGGGTCCTGGTGGGGTTTGGGGTGTTGGTGTGGGGGAGGGGTTGGGGTCCCAGTAGGTTTAGGGTGTTGGGATGGGAAGGGAGGGTTGGGATCCTGCTGGGCTTGGGGTGTTGGGATGGGGAAGGAGGGTTGGGGTCCCGGTGGGTTTGGGTTGTTGGGGTCCTGGTGGGATTTGGGGATTACGATGGGGAGGGGGGGGTTGGGGTCCCACTTGGGATTGGGGTGCCAGGCTGAGGCAGGTCCCAATGGGGTTTAGGGTGCTGGAATGGGAAGGGTAGGGAGGATTCCTGAAGAGTTTGGGGTGCCAGGCTGGTGGTGAGGGGGATCCCAGTGGGGTTTGGGGTGTTGAGCTGGGGAGGGTGGGTAGGAGACCCAGTGGGGTTCTGGGTCTCAGGATGGGTGTCCTGGTGGGATTTGGGGTGCTGGGATGGGAAGGATCCTGGCTGGGTTTGGGGCGGCGAGCTAGGGAGGGAGGATGGGGCTCCTGGATGATCTGAAACACTGCAGGGACTGCTGATGGGGTCTGGATCTCAAACAGCACCCTCAAACCTGTGTTTTCTGCTGCTCCACCTGACACAGCTCCTGGCCCCCTTTACAGCTGCCCCCAGAGTGCTGCTTTCACTTTTTTCTGTCTTTTCAGTATCTTTGTGGCCCTCTTTAGGGAGCACTGAGGTCCCGTGCCTGAGTTTTCCTCCCTGACTTAGAGACGTAGGAGCTTGCATCTCGTTACAAAACCGAGCGGGCTGCAAATCTCATCATATTGCATGACTCCGAGCAATGGCCTTAAAAGCAACGATAAACGTTACAAAAGTGAAAAAAGAAAATCATGGGAACTGTCCCACAGCTGAGCCAACACATCAACATACCAACCAGAAACAGTCCCTCCTTTTTTCAAGGGAGAAGCGAATTGTGGGCTGACAGATGCTCAAGTCACCAGCTCTAATCACAGTTTAATCACGAGTTCAATCAGCAAGCTGGAAGTTTGATCTTGCTAAGTCATTTTCAGCTGATTTCATATGTGTAGTAATCGGTAGCTTCATTAAAAGGTTTGTTCCCCTGGGTTGGTAAACCTGTTTGTGTCTTGCAATCAGTTGCCTCTATATTAAATTCTACATCAAATATTAAAGCTGATATTCTTACATAAAGCCAGCTGAACACCCTGGTAGCATCTATTAAGCAAGTATGTATCTCAACAGAGATTTATTTAGGATCTAACATTTTACATTTTCTTAAATTTCCTAGGCTGCTGTTAAAGAAGCATTTTCAAGAATTGGATCCTGGATGATAATTTTTCACCTGGGAATTACCTCAGACTCTATTTGCCCAAGTACAGCACAGCTGTTGGAGAACACGGACAAGACAAAAAAAAAAAGCATTTAAACTAGATTGGTATTTCTTAAAACTTCATTTTCTTTGAATAACCTTCACATTATCCATCAAAGATGGTATGTGGGATGCACCAGCGGGTTGCACAAGGGGAAAGTCTTCCCAAGGCTGTCCCACCCATTGTGCATCCTCCCTGTTCCTGCTGATTTCTCCTTGCTGCCACATTCAGCAATGGAAAGTTGTCCGAAACCTTATTTCTGAGTGCAGATACATTTACAAGAGAGCCCGGTACCTCGCATGTGTGAAAACATGCAGGCTATAAAAAGGGCAATAAAGAGAAAAACCCCAATTTCGCCCCTTCCCCTCCCTTCCTTGAAGAAGGAGGCAGCTGTCCCTGAGCGGCTTCTCCACACTCCACCGTGAAACCACAGCCTTGGCTTAGCAAAAACATGATTTGCACTTCAAAATATTTTGATTTTCTGAACCCATGAAAAAAAAAATAATAAAGCTCAGCTGTACCAGATGTAGAGTCTGTGCGCTCAGGCTCCTAAATTTCTGTTGTATTATTTTGGCATCTAAGATGCCCTGCAGCTGTCTCCCTGCTTTTTTTCCACAGGGATTTCCATCTCTTTGCAGAGGCACAGAGGCTTTGGGTGCTGTTTACCCCCAGCCCTTCTCCAAAAACCACAGCTGCTAACCCCATATCAGCGGGTTGGTGCCTTTAAGTTCCACATCTCAATTTGTTGTTTTCCTTGAGAAAATTCGCCTTTGGGAATTTGCCTAAGTGGGATTTCAGCCACAAATCACTCTCTGGGTATTTCCATCCCTCTCTGCCGATGGTGCAGACAGCTGATGGGCGCTCAGCCATCGTTCACAAAGCCTTGTGAACCAGCATCACGGTGCTAAAACTTTTTTTATTTTTTCTTTCTCCCAAACTTGCTTAGCAGGCAGGGCACTGATAATGGCAAAGGCGGCTGTCATTTCCCTGGTGGGAGTGGATTTTATCCTCACTGTTGATGCAAAGCTGTTTTCCAGGCAGACACTTTGGATGAGTTCAGAGAGAAAATGTGTTCCCTTATCTGCCCAGGGTAAGGCCCTTGAAAGCTGGGTAGTGGCAGGGCTTTCCAGGCAATCTCACCGATAGAGAGGAGAAGGGCTGTGATCCTTCCTTTACCCTTAGCCTTGGTTGGATAAAAGTCTGGAGAGGCTCACGGGGCATTGGTCACTTGACGCTGATTTTCTTCCATCTGTCTTTGTGAGCTTACAGAAATACGGATGAGAATTATTAATGCCACTTGCCAAAATAGCAAAGTTAAGGAAAAGGAAACCACGTAAGAAAAAGGAAACCAAGTAAGCAGCTGTGCCAGAAATTCCCTAAGAACTAGAAATTAAAAAGGAGTAATAGAAAGAAAATAAAGACCCAATAAAACTTAATTTAAATATTAGAGCATGGGTGTAAACTTAAAATCAAAAAAGCCAAGACACCAAAATAGTTTTGTGTAACCAGGGATGCAAAAAGCAGTCCTGGCAATTCTGTACACGCATGAAAGCCAGAAGAAAATGAAGGATGGGGGAAATCTGTGAATTCTCGGAGTGGAAAATCGAATAATGGAAACCACAGAAAATTTCACTCTATAAAAAAGGATTAGCCAGGCCCAGATGGCAAGTAAAATTAATTCAAAACAAGGGGAGAAGAGAGAGAACAGGGCGAGAATAGGTTAAAAGATGAGATGAGGCAAATATGAGGTATCCAAGGGCCTGAAGAAACGGGTGCAGGAGGAACTAAGTGGGCAGGGAAGGAGGTGGCTTTTTTGGGATTAAGAGAGGGAATGTGGCAAGGGGGTGTCAGAGGACTGGAGAAGGGCAAGCATTGTGCATGTCCCTGGGGACTGGAGCCCGGCCACCTTTATTCAAGTTATATATGTATACTATATATATATATATATATACATACACAGGACATACTATTGAAAATTATCAGACTACCAATTTATAAGCACCTAGAGGATGAGCACCTAGGGGTAATAAAAAACAGCTAGCATGGATTTGAAAAGAATAAATCACGTCGAGCCAGTTTCATTTTCTGCTCCGAGGGGGCAGCGGGGCTACTGGATAGCAGGGGGCAGAAGCCTGGCCATGCCTTGACTCGAGGAAGGCTTTTCTTGCTGCCCTGGTGACTCTCGTAAATCAGCTGGGAATATCTGGCTGCCTCGAGCTCTGCGGGAGGCAGGAGCAGCACCTCCCTGCAAACCCCCATAAATGCTCTGAAAGCCATTTGCTGCTGCACTGGGAGAGGTGCAAGTGCTCTCAGGTAGGTATCTCAAGTTAGGTAAGGGAAATACCACCCCTAGGTGACGAGCAAAGCTATCAAACTAGGAGAATATGCAAACATTTTTGGAGGTTAGGGTGAGAATTAGAAATAATTTCATGACATTGGAGGGATGTTCTGAAGTCAACAGAATGAAATGCAGCAAGTGATGGGGAGGGAGAATGAATGGGGCATCCCTGGGTGGGAAGAGGATGGGGGGAGGAGTGGGGGTGTAAATGGCCAGCAGAAAAAGTGTAAGTCGGTAAAAAAAAGGTGTTGCAGGGAAAGCACACCCTGTTCTGAGAGGTCATTGGGAGTGTTTCATGGAAAATTTGGGACGGTTGCTCCATTGTCTCCAGTCTTCAGCACAGTTTTGTTATCACACAAAGAGGTGTGCACGCTGGAGTGGGGAGGAAGGTGAGAAAAATGGCAAGCATTTGAGAGAGTGGGAGTGTGAAAGAAAATGGGATTATTTTATTTTATTTTTTTATTTCATTTTCTTTCCCCAGAAAAGCCTGCAGGAGCAATAGGCATCATTGGGGAACAGCTTCTACAAAACTACTTCGTGTAGAGGAATTATTATAAAGGGTTGTTTTCCATGTCTACCTGTTTGTTTCTCAAAAGGACAGCACTTCTATGAGTTATCTTTGCATCTCTTCTGGCTGAGAAGACAATGACTGAGAGAACCAGGTGTTAATTTGGGGCTCAAAGGCAGCATGCTTGTTCACTTGAGTTGCAGCGGTGGGGCCCCATAACCCCAGGAGCACAGGGAAGGGCATCTCATTAATCATTGAAACCCAACCTCGACCAAGGACATCAGGGCATTTTCCATACCAGTCCCACCCTACGTGGGCCTGCCGGTGGGCTCAGCACCCACATCAGTGTTAAGCAGCATCAGCAAGAGGAGCACTTAGCAGCATGGATTGGTGCAAGTGTTTGGGGCTGGCCAGATCTGAAAATGCATAAAATAAGTCCGTGGTGTCGAGCTAGATTAAGGTGTTGGGCTGTTGGTGGTGGTTGGCTAGTTCACTCTGTCCACCAGCAGCTCAGCGACAGCCCCAAGTGTCAGAAAAAAAAAGTAATTAAAAAGTGTTAAAAAAATGAACAGAAATGCTGATTTTTACAACACCACGACATTGGTTTCTTCAACTCACTTGCCCCATAAGGACTCAGGTGTTTTGTCTCCCTGAGGTCCTCAGTGTGATGGCAGGGATGAGGAATGTCTGCAGACAGTTTCTGCTGCAAGCTGGAGGTGGGCACAGAAAACTGCCCTCTTTGGGATGACACTGACGTAAATTATTTATTTGATTTTATTTCTCATCTGGTGGAGAAACTGCTTCTGAAACAGGGTCCCTTGTGAAAGCTTTCTTTAACTGATACTTGAAACAGACTTCATTCATGCTGCCAGCAGGCAATGATCCCTGCTGATTAAAGAGTAAATAGACCCTATTCTTGCTGAATTACTTCTTTTTATACAGGGTCTGGAACATTTAACAGTCAGTTTTAGCTTATATTCATAAGAAGACGGCCAACACCAATTTTAACATCCAGCAAGACTTAGTATTGCAGGACACTCCAAGGAGTCACTGTCAAGATAATTCTTCTGTGTATTCAATAAGTGCTTTAGCTGTGTTATTATGAGAGGTTCAATGTCTAGCATGGAGTGAACGGGAACAGCTTCACACCTTACAGGGCCTGTGATATTGTTTGTGTAGTGCGTTTGCGTGCCCTCGGCTGTTCTGGGGCAAATCTGTCCTTTTGAGCACTCCCACGGCATGGCCATCCCTTCTCCTGAGCTAGAAGGCAAACATGGAAGGTCCTACACCATTGCAGAGGGACCTCCAGGTACTACTGTCCCTACAGAAATGATGTCCTACATCAGGGTGGACCCTCTCTGCGTCCTACATTGCCCTACATCCCTACAGGGATGACAATCCTACACCACCCTGCATCCCTACAGTGTTCCTACTTTATCTCTGGCTGCAGACTTCAGTGATGGCAGGGCAGCTCATCTTCACCAGCGCAAGCAATTGGAGGCCAGACCTTGCTCCTGAGTCCTGCCAAGAGCTCAGCCGCTGAGAAATCCCCTTTCAACCCTACCGGTGCCCTGGAGTGCAGAATCCTTCCTGGACCCGCCCGTTCACCCACTGTTTGTGGGGCTCCAGCCTGATGGGAGAATGATTTAATGATTAATCATGATAATCATGAGAGTGGACCGAAAGCCTAGTTTTAATGACTGGCTTTACTATGGCATTTGTACATTGTATTGGGAGCCCTGCGAGTAATTGCCAAGATGATGTTGTGCACCTTTAAGTCAGATCACTCTGCTGTGTATAGGGAAACTCCTAAGAAGCTTAATCTGGCACAACTGATGAGGGTGGTGAACCGCAGAGCTGGGGCAAGAGGCTGGGATATCTCAGATTGACTGCCACTGAAATGGAGGTATCGTATACCTATACCCATACCCTAACAAGTGAGAGGAGACAGCCCAGCAAGGATTGCCTAACTGGACTACATGCACCCATCTAAGCACACCCAGGGTCAGCTCTAGATTTCCTGAGGAGGTCCATTTTGATAGGATATTTTATTATTATTTGTGACTCTGTAATGCCTAGAAATCCCACCTGAGATCAGAGCTTCCCTGTGGATGCTGTGCAAGTACATGCAGGACAGTCATCACATCAGATGTCTGCACCCCTAAGTGCTTATAGAGGTAAGATGATCCCCAGGTTTGTGGCTATTTAGATAAGAATAGAAGCGATCTGAAGGCTCAAAATCTGCTTTTCTGATAAATTTATTCCTTGAAGATGAGACTTCCTTCCCAAACAGGAAAAGAAAAGTTGCGGTACAATTTCAGTCTGCTCTTTGTGCTGCCTGGCGCAGGGCTGATGCCCTAGGTCTGAATTGCGACAGAGTGGATTTAGGTTCACATCAGGAAGCCTTTTCCAGGAGCAAGGATGGTTAGGAGGTGCTGTAAGCTGCTGGGGGAAAGCATCACATCACTTGTCTGTCCATGTGTCTCGCACCCTTCACTTGGCAGGATCAGACTCCTGCTCAGAAAAAAAAATAATAAATGTAAGGAAAAAAAAAAATCAGTTACGGTTTTGTTCTTTACAGCTCTTCTGTCTCTCTGACAGGTCTGAGATCTCCCCAGGGGAAAGAGGGCCACAGAAGTGGGTATGGATGAGGCCTTTCAGATCTTTTGCTGGAATCTGACTTTCTGGGTAACAATTTATGAGGAAAGATCACTTAGGAAACGGGGACCTACCCAACTGACGAAATGCTAAATATTCACAAAATTCATGTACCATGAACCAGAGAAGACCTTGATTATTTTCCCCTGAGTTGTATTGCTCATCAAGAGCATTGAAATAAAATGTTAATTTGCCAAGACCTGGCGAATATTCACTGCTCCCAAGCCTTTCTTCAATTAGCACTTGAAAACCACAGGTTCCTTCACGAGCCACCCTTGATGTTTTATGAATGTTATCGCTAAGACAGTTTTGACTTCCTTTAATGCATTTTTTACAGCTACGGTAGTGATATTATTTCAGTTCAAGCTGCAGACTGTCATCCTGAGAAGAGACCTCAGCTACCTCTCATGGGATATTTCTAAAGCAGCAAATTCTACCTAACTTTAAGCTAATAACCTGCCAGAGGACTCCGTTTCACTTCTACGGTGCAATCTCAGCTGCAGAAGTAGTGGTTAGGGGCATAATGAAGCGTGGTGCAAGTGCACAGGTACAGAAAAGCTTTCAGAAGAGGACTGAATCCTTTGGCTAAGTTTCACCCTTTGGATTAGTGTGGGAGGTTTTTTTTTTTTTTCCATAAAAGCAGCTGAGTGTGCAGGAAGCAGGGTGGTCATGAAAATGATGATGGGTACTGCAGCAAATAAGCTTTCTTGTAATTCAGGAAGAAGCCTGACTTCAGCCTGGAAACCTCATTGAAATGTGCTCCTGTGCTAACTTACTGTGTTTCTTCCCAGGGATTGCTAAAAAAAAAAAAAAAAAAAAAAAAAAAAAAAAAACAGAAACCAAACCAACCAACCAAATAATAATAATAATAATTACAACAACAACAACAACAACAACAACAATAATAATAACCAAAAACAAACAAACACAAAACCAAACCAAACATGAACTGTCTTTGAACTGTTATTTGTTACTTTCCTACCTGGTGTCTGATGAGAAACATGCACTCCCTTTCTTCAGGATAAAACTCACTTGTGCAGACAGCCAAGTTCTTGGTAGATGTAAGAGAAGCACAAGGAGAGCCCGTAATGATCACACTGGAAATGAAATGGGTGGGAGGAACAAAAGCAATGAGGCTTGTGTTAAACTTCTCAGGATCTTAATGCCCAGTGTGTGTCCCAGCCCAGTCCATTACCCAACCAACAAACATTGGTTTTGCACCGTAGGAAGCAAATGTTGCAGAAGGCAGAAGAAGGGGTTAGCCTGAGACAGTTCTCCTGGAGGACCACGTGCTGATGTCTTAATTGGGTATTTGGGTTTAATCCCTGCTTACTGACTTCCTCTGTTTAAGCAAGAAACAAAAGGAAAATACCAAGGAGGGAATTGCTCATTTATTCTGTGACAGGTAACCTGAAATCTGGTGGTAACAATAATCTGGCTCTAAAATACGCACTCCACTGTTAGTATTCTTCATCCATTATGAGACCCAGTGGTTTTCCCAAGCAGTGGATGCAGTGACGAGATTGTTTAGGTTAGACCCACATTTTCTGAATTCAGGAGGAATTTTTTTTACTGGCTCCAGCTGGCGTTAGATCAGATCTGTGAATCGCATCCTCAGATGAGCTCTGCTACAAAGCAGTCTCAGCTGAATGAGTCAATTTTTCGGAGATGTGCTCTCACATTTTAGTACCCAAACAGTGGACCCGTGCCACAACAGCCAACATACGCCTGCTCTTCGTGCAGAACTACTAAAGCATAAAGATACACAAACTCTGCTCTAAGCTGTTTAAAGGGAACCCCAGTGCTCAGCTGGGTAAGCACAGCTCGCAAGCCATGCTCTAATCCTTTCTCTGATTCCCAAAGCCTGCAGTGTGTGTGGATGCAAAGCTTTGAGAAATGCATGGCAGCTGCCCAGAGAAGCTGTGTTGCAGAGCAGTCAGTGCTTTTTGCTGCATTTCCATCTTTAGCAAGAGAAAACGTTTGAAGGGACAGGGCAGGACAGCAGCCACTACAGATATTTGTACAAATGCATCCCATCCTACAGCCCTGCTTTTGCTTTCCATAACTGCCTGAAATACTTCCCAAAGTTTTGCAGATTAGATTTTAAAGCTCTGATTTCTTTTATTATATATGGATATACAATACGGATCACGGAAAACCTACCTGTTGACCCCCTGCCTGGCTTGTCACTGCTACTGTTACTGAGATGTACCTAAAGAGCACCTTGGATATTTCTGCGCTGTGCTGCCATGCTATTCTGTGCCCATAGTTTGTTGTCTGTATAAATTGGAAAAAAAAAAAAAAAAAAGGAAAAAAAAGAAGAAAAAAAGGCAAATAATAATAATAAAAAAAGCACTGTCTTGGTTAAAGCTAGAGCTGCTTTTACTTCTGAGCACTGCTCTACAGGAACAGTCAAGACAGTCATGGTGACCTGAATGGTGACTAGAAGTGGAATCTAGTCCAAGCTAATCCTTGTGCCTTCTATGCTACTCACTTGGACTTCCTCTAGTCACTGTGAGGCCTCTTTGGTGGCAATTCCTCAACCCCTGCCCCTGGGGAGACCCTCTGTATCATGTGAACTGCTGATGGAGGTGAGGTTGGTCTCAGAGCCTTCACCGCCTGACAGGGCGAGAGTGAGAAGTCAAAGTGTTAGGAGTATAGGCTGGCAAAGCCCTGGGAGTAGCAGTCAGGATGATCACTTAGAAGATTGAGGGATTTGCCCTGGGGAGCAGAGCCAGGTCACAGCACTGCCTACATTTTATTAATGACACCCCCATACCCAAACTTGGAACCCTGACTGAGATTGTGTTGGAAACACACTATGTGGTGAGCAGAAATAGAAGCAAAAATTATTTACCCCAGGGAAAACATCTTTGTGATGGACCCTACAAACTCCTGTATTTCCTTGATTTTTATTTATTTATTTATTTTTTTGAGCTGGTTGTTTGTAAGTGCAGTGCCCACTCCAGACCTGCAGCTCTGTTACAGGCACCGTAGTGCTCACACCAGGCTTTGCATTTGATGTTGCTTCTCAAGACTTTAAATGGAAGTGGCTCTTTCAGATGCTGGGGCTGAATATCAAACTGTGCTGCAGGGTTTTGCATTCCTGCAAGGACTGACATTTAGGAAAGATGTCACATGCTTCAATGAATACCAAACCAGGGATAAGGTTTGGGAAAAGTGTGAAGAAATGGTGTTTTCTGATGTAAAGGTGTAGTTTCAGAGGGTTCGTGCAATCCCTCACTTGAGGCCAACCATAAAGAAGAATGGGCACACAAGAGGATATAGGAGAATGGGCACACAAAAAAAGTGCAGTCATTCTCAGAAGGAGCTTGTAAAAATATCTGAATTTATAGTTAGGAAAAATGATCATGATTTGCTAGGCTGCAGAAAATAGCCAGGGAAGACAATGGTTTTGCCTGGAAACTAGTGTAGCAGTATCTTAAGACAAAAAACCTAATGCTACCGAGGAGTTGAGGAAGCAAGGGAGGTGGAAATGCTGCAGAGAAATCCTACAGTCCACAAACCATGGAGCTCTCAGGGGGCAGCCTTAAGGACTACAGGTGGCGTGAAAGCAAGCATCAGCCTGAGCTGTGTCCTTTCTTTTGCCAAAGATGCTCTATTAGTATGAAGTGAATTGAAAAATGGAACAAAGTGTGGGTAAAGTCTGCCTAATGAGCACAGGAAAAAGGAAAAATAATACTACTTTTGGGAAAGATGCAGGAGGTGGCTGCATCTATGCTTGGGGTATCATGTAGGACATAAACTGAAGCTCTGTAGATGTAAACTGGACACTGTTCCAAGACAAAAATTAATATTCAGGAAATAGGGCACCTGCATTTGGATTAACAATGCACAAATATTATTAGTAGGATCCATTTCAACTAACCTTACCTGTATAAAAGGTAGGAGTGCTGACAACCAACTGAGAGTTGCAAGGGGAGAAAGGAGCATTGCCACCAAGCAGACCATTTAACCAGGGTGAGATGTGAGCTAAATCGCCCTCTGTAAGCATCCATCTCTCCCCACTGACTGCAGAGGGAGCCTGGATCCCTACCTTAAATTAGAGGCGTCATCCTCAGGTAGCTGCAATTGATTGATGGAATCAAATCAACCCCTGATTCTCATTAAGGGAGTTGAAACAACGTAAGGGCATCCCTGGAGGGAGGGAGGTAGCATCTATATAAATAAAGTTAAATGTGAAGCATAGAAATAGATAAAGAAAGAGCAATATCCCCTCAGAAAGAGTACTATCCCCAAGCATATATCATGATAAAAAAAGTGTTGATTCTGCTGAAAAATTTGGTGACAAAGCAAAGCTGAAAAAAAATGTAATTAAGAAAGTGAGAGCTAAGGTGTTGGCAGTTATAACAAAAAAAAGAATGATTGCCATAAGTTCAGCACATTCATGTGTTGCTCCTAAGGAGGCTGCAGCACCTTTGGTCTGTTTTTTGATGCCCAGAACCATTAGGTACTCATCTCCCACCCAAGCCCCAGTACCGGTGGGATAGGATTCATCTCACTCAGCTACAGCTGCCTGAAGTTAGTCCATCAGTCTCAGCTAACTGTCTGAGCTCCCTCCAGAGCCCACAGAAGGAAGCAAAATTTTCTAAAGGAAATTCATTTCCTTTTAACACCACTGTCTGGAATAGTGAGATGAACTGCTCTCCAACAGCACAATCTCCCACCACTGGATTTGGACAACTCACTCCTGAACAGCTACGTCTAGTTGAGAGGAACCACAGTCTTTGCCCTGCTCTTTTTTTTGGGAGGGTTAGAAATCCATATCTGTCCTCTTCCAGCAGCTGCCTGATTGCCTTGCAGACTCCCCAGATGCCTTTTGCCAGGTATAAGCCTCTGAAAAGCAGGACTTTAACTGCTTTGTAGCTTCTGCTTGTATTGTTGCTCCAGCTTGTATATCTGTGCATCTCATCTGCTTCCTGTTCCTACAGCAGCTTTTCATTCCCTGCTACAATGAGGTGCCTAATATTAGATGGCCACAATCTCTCTCAGTGTGGGAAACAGCAAGGCTTTCAGAATAAGGGTGGTGACCTCCTCTACGCTTAGGAGGGAGCCTTGGTTGTACAGTACGTGGAGCTGTACGTGGCTTCCAGGAATAGCTGTATTGTCCAAGGCCAGAAGGGATGGGTATAACCTTGAGGCAAACGGCATCTTTCCCTTCTTTGTTAAAGAAGGGGGAAAAAAAATCTCAAAGGAAAACCTTTCCCTAAAGGAACCGAAATGTTTATTTTGCGATGTGAGAAGGTGGTTCTAAGGGTAGTTTCTTTTTTATTTATTTATTCATTTGCTCTTTGAACAAGGAGGATGTAGTATTGCTTTCCTAATGTCCTACCTAGACCACTTTGCTTGAAGACAACCACGCAAAGGGTAAGCGATTCTGTACCCATACTCACAGCTTCCCAGCAAACAGCTCTGCAAATTGGGCTCTGCCAATTGGTGATAAATAGGCATTGATTTTCTGGTGTTTGCTCCCTGGGGAAGCCAAGCAAAGATTATTTCTGTTTAGGGACTGATGTGACACATGGATCTTAGAAGCTGAAGGGTGTCTGTAGGTAAATCTGAGTTCATTGCCTGAAGGGGTCATTCAGAAACATGATTAAGTGACCATGCACATGCACAGCCACGGAAATATGCTGTTGGTTTTCTGTAAGGTTTTCAAGTAGTATTTGCAAGGCAATTTTTCCCATAAAGTCCTGAGGAGGAAAATCCTAACTATGCTTTTCATAACACAACATAGTTCTTTTAACCACAACAAAAAGTGATAGAAAATTTGTGTTTGTCCAAGTGCTTTACAGATCCCCAGTCAATATATATATGTCTTAGGCCAGGCCTATACCTCAAAAGTTTTTCTGACAATGTTGCACCAGTGAAGGGTGATGTTTTACAGCCATCTCCCTGTGACACGTGCAGTTACGTTGTTGAAAATGGAGCTTTAACTGACCTACTTATTTTTATTCATCTCACCAGAATAGCAACTCTACAGGCTGGAAAGCTTGTTTTTTGCAAGGAGAACTCTTCCCAAGCAAAGTGACTTTGGCCATCTGTTCCCACAGATCTTAGCTTTTGGCTTAGCTCAAGGTGGGGCCCCAAAACTTTGTGGCTGGGGGGAAATTGGTCAGTTACTGCATAACATTCAATAAGGTTTTGTTCTTGAATTTATTTATTTATTTTTGGTCGGTTGGTTGGTGTTTTATTTTGTTTTGTTTTCAGATTCACCCCAAATGGTGTTTCTACATAATTAAGTAGGTCTTTTCACCCTTGTCCTAGTAAAAGGCTGCTGATGTCGCAGGAGACCTGCTAGTTTAAAGCTGATGTGGAACATATGTTCTTGTCCTTTGGCCTCTTCACTACTGGATGTTACAACTGAAACGCAAAGCCTGGAATGCCCAGGGATTTCCAAAGGCCAGAAGACATCTGTTTGCAATCACAGATGTTTGCAAGTTAACACAGGGAAGAACTGATATAAGAGAGATCCAGAACTGACTCAAATTCTGGAAATTAGACATAAATTATGCTTTGATGAAGAATTAAACAGGGATAAAAGTATTGAAACATAAGAAACAGTAAAAAAAAAAAAGAAAAGAACTCGTTCATCATGATGGAACTGAAATAGGTTTGGCTTTTCTTCTCATCACCCACCTGTTTGGCAATCTTGGACTCACAGATACACCACGAATGATTACAACAAGGGGACAGTGGAGTTGGGTCCATCCCAAGACAAAAACTCACCATAAAGGCAATGCAGAGACACTGGGGGACTCTTACTGAGAATCAGCCAGGAGAAATTGGGCAGCTTGCTTAAGCTTGTTGTCTAGACTGCTCTTCCAGGCGATGACATATATACCTCTGGCATGAAATTCCTGCTGTGTGAGACATATCTGAAAGTCCTTGGGATCAAGGCACAGGAGGTGCCTGTTTATCCATAATCGCCATCAAGACAGCTTATATCAGCTACTTGTATCTGAGGGGAAGGCTGCTGTGGTGAATTTGGGGTGTGAACTTGTGTGTGAAATGGTCCTAATTAATCAGGAGTCTTTGCATCAGAGAGCATTTTCTCTGAAGACAATAGGTTCCACAAATATCTCCACAATTCAGTGTGGAGGTAAGATAACCAGGCTAGCTTACAGGAACTGATCTTGCTGTAGTAGGACGAAATGTCCATACAGGCTCATTTTACTCTGTTTTCAGCAGGGAATATATTATAACAGCCACACGGTTCCTAGATATGTGTGCTGCATCAGGGTGCAACGTTGACGCAAGAATGATTTGGGAACCTCTACCAAGCCAAAGAGGTGCAACAGGGAGTGGTGGCTGGGGGATGTGGGACATGAAAAAGGGAGGAGGTGTGACAGCAGAGCAGAAACCCACAGGGAGGTCTGAGTGACATAAATGTCAGCTTTCCTGGATGCAAAGTGGGTTTGTATCTCCAATGAGTTGCTATTTTTTCTCTGTAAACAAAGAGTAAGTTGTCCACTTGCTGCACCTATACTGAACAGCACAATAAAATATTTTTTTTTCAGCAGATGCCTATGGCTAAGGCAAAAATCATTCAAAAAATAATTTATTTCTACAGAAGGTGTGGGAGTGCTTGCCCCTGATGCTGTCTGTTCCCATTCACCCCTTTTCTTGGGCAGTATCAACATATATTCTTCCAGTGAGGTCTGTTTAATGGCACCCAATAAAATTGATTCATTACTCATTTTCTTCTTATTATCTTTCAATTGCTCCAGCTCTTGATACCACTTAAAGGGGACATTAGCTCTTGATAACCACCGTGTGCCGCTAATGTGGTAATACTCCTAGGAGAGAATGCTTTTCCTCCAGGCTTTCAATAGACCATGCGTCTTTCTCATGAACTTCTTATAATGTGTTTGGACAAGGTTGCTTTACCTGGAGGTAGACCGCCATGGTAAGGAGTGAGAACACAAATATACTTCTTGGAAAAGCTGGCTCAGGTGCTCTGTGGGTGTCAATGAGAAGCTTTTAGTGATGTGAAACTGTTTTACTCGCAGGAGCTGGCTCTTGAACTTTTCAGAAAGAAGTCTGAAACCACTGAGAGTGAACCTCAACTTCTGTGCTCCTCTTTGGCACAAAACCAAAGCTGTTTGAACTCCAGGAGAACAAAGACTTTCTGTTTCCAATCAGCCTTGGAAAATGTCCCGGGAAGGAGACAGGAGTTGCTGGCTTTGTTTTGGGGTAGGAGGGAGAATGGTTTGAACTTCTTTATGCACTGGGAAGGATTACAGTGACAGTGGATTGAAGGTAGTTTTGCAGATTCCAGTTTGTCTTCTGGGAGAAGAAATCCCCATGGACAGTCATTGAGGGCTTAATTCAAAGAGACTGAAAGCAGTGTAGATCCAGTACAGAAAACTTGTACATACAGGCATAATTTTGTCATATGAGTCGTGGCCCTATGAGAAATCTCTTCTCCCATGGGACCATGACTTCTTATCTCTTGGTTGGATTTAGGACCCTTCTCACTTAAGGGTTCAGACCAAGGGCCTTGCAGACTGGTCTGCTCCCAGTAGCCAGGTTTCTTTGTGTGGAGTCAGGGCTTGACTGGAGTGAATACACAAACGTGGGAGCTAAAAGGTCTCAAGCATATGTAAATAGCATTTACTATTTACCTTACAGTGATATGATTTTCCAAGCCAAGTAACTAGAGTGATTTCCCCCATAAGTTACAGAGGGGGTTAATATTTCAGATGTAGATGTCTAAATATATCCTTATCCAGGCAGATGGATATAACCTTAAGCATTTTACAGAATCAGGTTTCTTTTTAATTAAAGGAGCCCTTTCTTTCTTAATAACTTTAAAAACCTTATTTGCCATTAAATTCTTTAGGAGTCTCTTAGGAATACAATTTCCTGCTGCCATTTTTACACAGGTTTGGATCTCCTATCTCTTGTCACCTGTAACAAAGTGCTGTAGGAAGGAGCGTTGCTGTATTGCTTTCATGTTCTCCATCAGCCCTGGTATGGCTGGTTGTTCTAAAGCTTCATACATAATATATGTCATGTCTTAAAGCAGCCCTGTAAATGACTGTACAACTGTAAAGGTTTTAAAACTCGACTAGCCTCTAGCTACCAGCTATAAAAAGGCATTTAAGAAGACTAGCATTAAAACTACCTGGTGAGATGAAAAATGGGGTGGCAGAACGGTCTAATGATGGATCATTGGGCTGTGACCAGTCACGTGGCAAAGTCACCTTTCTGTGCCTCAAACGTGCAAGTGCTGATGCTAATCCTTTTTGGAAATTGTTCTGTAAATGCATGGTTTGCCCTCACAAGGGCCATCTTTCTCAGCACACTGAGTGAGAATTTTCTAAGGAGTCCAAAAGAAATGTTGCTTCTTTCCCACTGAATCTGAATTTGCTCTGCCTCTTTTGAAAATTAAGCCACCGCTGAACAAACACCTTTGAGTGACTTTGTATATCTTCCCATCGTTGCATTTTCTGTCTTTTTGCTATAGCAGAGTGCTCTGAAACAGCTGGACAAATGTCTTTGGAGCCTGTTCTGCCACGAGGTGGGGTCCCATATGTACTTGGGATGTATTTCTAGTGGATTTTTTTTTTTTTAAATGTTTGTGCTGAAAATCGAGTCCACTTTAAAGATTGTCATGATTAAAAGCAATTTCTTTCCCTACATCTCTTCCCTGTGCTGTTATATCAATGAGACTGGGATATGTCTCCATGTATCTAGCTCACCAGTCCCATCCTATTGCTGGGCTGGGCACAAATTATCTTATAAGAACATAGGAGTCAGACCAAACGCCCCAACTACTTCAGTTTCCTGATTTTCCACAGTGCTCATAATAAATTACAATTACATACTGCCATTTCCCCAGAACAGAATCCCAATTCCTGGTTCTAGGCTGCTTTCTTGGGTACCCTAGAAGCTCTCAATGGCATTATTGAAGTATGTATGAGGTGAGATTAATCTGAAGGTTCAAATTCAGGTGTCTTCATGTGGTCTGCATGCCCGAGCTTCCATTTTACTTGGTGGATAGCTGGTCAGTGCAGTCAGTCAAGTCTAGAGAGCAATTCAGCTCGTCCCTACCTTGGGTACCAGCTTTTTCTCAGTTGTCTTGTTCTCCAGACCCATCTGATAATCTGGCTGCTGGATCTCCATTGACGTTGAGCTTGGACACCTGGTGGTATAGACTTTGATCACCTAAAGCAAAAAAATCTTCTAGCAGATGTATCAGAAGATGTGTTGGAAACCCAATCCTTTTAATGTGGTAGTTGGAGACCAAATGGGACACCCTAAGACAAATCACAGGAGCACTGGACATCTCCATTTGGGTATTTGAATTCATCTCCTGACGCAAATAGAGGTGTCTGCATTGGCAGCACCTGGATTTAAGCTTGCTAATCTGGAGCAGTATCCCAACCACCAAACTTTGTAGGTATGTTTCTTGTAAAGCCAAATGGGAATCAAGAGCAATGTCAGTGAAAACTGCATCCTGATGATGGAGGGAGGTGCAACACACCCAAATAAACCTTTCAAATGCTAGGAAAGAGCACATCCCAATTACGTGACAGTGACATTACACCTAGCAGTTTAAGAAGTTGTATGATCTTTCATCCCTGACATTTCTAACTTCTTGCTTTTCAAACAGAAGATGTTTGCCCTGGCCCTGTCTTGTCAGTATCTCCTCCAACATCCCCCTTTGCCATAGCTCCTGCTTTGCACTCTTTGTTCATGCTAATGTATTGAGCTGCCTCTTGTGAATTCTGGAGAAATAGGATATTTCATAGACAGTAACAAAATTAATTAACACTAGACTATGAGCATGATGTGTTTACCCAAACACTACTTTAAACCCAATGCTTTTCAGCAGGCACTTCTACTTGACAGGACAGGGCAATATCCTTTTGTTTGTAAGGAGGCAAATTAAAGGACTGTGAGACAAGCACTAAGCTGATTTGTCAGGGTAAAACCTTCTCTTGTTTTACAGCATGAAATTATAGATGTGAATGTGAAAACAGAAGTTGTTTGTGCCAGGAGAATAAAAACATGATTTCCTCCTGTGTAAAGAGACATGTTCCCTGAGACAAAAAACTTTTCAGAGTAATAAAACCTATTAGGTTCTTTAAAGAACTGCATTTATATAGAATAATAGAATCATTAAGGTTGGAAAAGACCTCCAACATCATCTGGTCCAACCATCCCCCTACCACCAATGTCACCCACTAAACCATGTCCCTAAGTACCAGGTCCAACCTTTCCTTGAACACCCCCAGGGATGGTGACGCCACCACAACTATAATGAAAGGTGGTCAAAAGACCCACCCAGCGCTGGTGAAATCTTCTTGTATTTACCCTTCTCACGTTGTTTGCTGCAAGAGGAGATGTCCAGCCTCCAGGCCAAGTTGTGGCCATCCAGCTCATGGCTGGCCTCCTCCAGGGCCACCAGCTGCGCCCACTTGCATTGGTGCTTGGCCATGGTCTCCTCCTGGATTCACTTGGCGTCTCTCTGGCCCTAAGATCAGAGTTAATTTTTAGGGCAAAATGCCCGAAGATGCAGTCCAATGGAGTGGCACTTTTGTGTCGCATCCCTCCCATGGGATCCTGGCAGAGTGTCCTAAGGGTACTTGAGGTTTTGAGGCTTGCTGGGATAGTATTGGAGGACTGGGTAGGACAGAAGGAGGCAAATTTAGCATGGATCATACTGCCTACAAGGGAAATCCCCCAAGTAACCCCTGAATATGCCCAGGATTCATCTCACAGAGAACTAGTTGGTTCAATCCAAAAGAAAATCTGGGACATAATTCATATTTATGGTGCACGGCTGATACAAGAGCAACAGGAAAGTGGCACGAAAATTGGATACTTCACAATTCAGCTGAAAATACTGTAAAGTATGGCTAGCATGGGTGTCAGAATCTGTTCCTGTACTGAAGCACAGAAACCATCTCTTGTCAGAGGTGAGCCAGGGTCTGGTATCAGAGTCTAGAGTTGGCAGTAGGTAGGACATGAATTGCCAAAACGATGTGGTCTCAAATGAGACCAGAAAATCCCCTTTGTGAGAAAAAGTTCCCTTTCTGAAAGCTTTCACAAGAAATTCCTTCTTTATTTATTAACCTGCAGCCACGTCTTGCTTGACAGAATCCTAGTAAGGAAAGTATTTATATACCTTCCCTCCTGATCCCTGGACTGAGATACTTAGTCCCGAGCTCATTATGACCTTAAATATGTTACCTATTACCTTTAATGGCATATTGCAGACTCCTGCACTCATATGCATTCTTATTAAATGCGTTTAGCAACCTGGCAGTGAAGAAATAGAAGTGTCAGCTCCTTCAAATTAAAATAAAAAATCAATTATGCTCTAAGGGGCAGATGGAGATTAAGCTGAATGCAATGTACATTTACACTACTGTGGAAACCGAGGCCTTTATGTGCAATTAGTGGCATTTTATTCTTAATCTTTCTCCTTAATACAGAAGGGGCCATTAAAACAGTAAAAGCCATCCACGTGCCTGCTTCACAGTCAGCTTCAGAGAGATGCTTCTAAATGTATCATTTTCATCTTATTTTTGTAGGTCAAAAACATTACTTATATGCCACTTTAATTCTTTGCTGTTATTTTTGGGGGTGGCAGTGAATGGGGGCTGGAAAGATGGAGGAGAAGGCCAAGTGCACAGTTGCAGGATGAGTTTTTGTTGAACCTGAGAGTAATTTTTGCTGGTACTTCGTGCATGTTGCATCCTTTCTTCCAGGTTTTGTCCAGCTCATTGGAAATTGTTAAAGGGGGATGTTTGTTGGAGAAACTTCAGCACGAAGCATGTTGTGGACAGGCTGTTGGGCTTTTATGGGAATATGCCAGGACATTTCAGCCTGCAAATAACCATCTCATAAATCTGATTCAGTACCAAAACTGTGGCAGTGCCCGTGCTGGTTTTTGGGTCCATTGTGCAAGAAGAGTGTACAGAGAGCTAGGACAACTCAGTATTTTGTGTGCTGTGATACAGAAGGCACTCAGCTTGCAGCAGAAGCTCTGTTCTTCCACTGGAACACTCCAGTGATGATGAGAAATGCAGATGTGAGGCAGAATTCAGCTTTGTTTATAAGACATGAGCTCCTGCTCCTGCTTGTCAGTCAGAAAATTTGGCCTCAGTTTCCCCAGCCTCCCTTCCCAATCCCAGCTCTTAGAGGCTAAGCACACCAGGAGGTGTTTTCCTGCTGGGGAAAGGCATGTAAATAATCAGAATAAATAAGGAAGCTGTTAATAAATGGTACAAATGAGCAAGTTCTTGCCATGGGAGTGGATCTCTTCTGTAGTGCAAGCATGATCAATAAGACTCACAGCTATGAGCCCTGGTATTGAACCTCAGCGCTGTGATTTATTGGATATAACACATGCTTCCTTTTCATTTACTACTAAGGCGGAAGAGCTGCTGTTCAGCACACTTTCTTAGCATTCTTGGGCTGCAGACATGATGCACTGGCTCAGATTTTCCAGTTAATGTTAAAACCAGTTTCCCTTGAGTTGCTGCAGGAGAAGGGGTACAGCTTTTTACCTCTGCAACCACCACGCAGGGCTGGTGCTGTAAATGAAAGGGTTTGAAGTGGTGGGAGATGCTAACCAGGTTCCTTCCCTTTCCAAAGGGAATGTTTCACAAATCCCAAACCAGTAATCTCACTGATGCTCGCAGTGTTTAACAAGCAGGACTTTTACTACGGATCATAAAGAGAGAGTTTAAATTTTGGATTAACTTCACTTATGCTAATCTCCCCTTTAGATCATGCCTTAAACACCTGCCTTCAAAGCACCCTATGCTCAACGGTAAATCGGGAGAGAAAAAGTGTCTGCAAAACGCTTTGTAAGTTTGATGTTCTTCTCCAGAAGATGGCACTGTGAAACTAGGCATAGAGCATCCCCGTGCCAGCTTCCAGTAGAGTTTTACCATTTTACGTGGTATCAAGCTCCACTATTTGCACCACCTGCATGACTAATGCCATTTATTAAGGTTTATGAGAAGTCTCTATACTGTGTGCAAACAGAGAATCGCAGAATGGTTGGGGTTGGAAGGGACCTCTGAAGATCATCCAGTCCAACTCCCCTGATGAGCAGGATCACCTAGAGCACGTTGCACAGGATCATCTCAGCACCGTGTTAAGCCTGTGGCACATTCTGAGTCCGTGAGGCTCCTGGCTAAGTTGGGGCCAAAAAAGGATATCAAGGTGCACACCCATCCATAAATCCTACTGAATGTTCTCCCTCAGGACATTTATCTTCCCATGCCTGGAGAAAAGAGAGAAGTTGGGAATGTTAATGCCCCTTTTGGTTTGTATGTGCATATTATTGCTTCTCTTTGTGTAGGGGGTGCTTTTTATATCCCCACGTCTCCTCTATCCTGGAGGTCAGAAACCACTAGTACCTTAGCTAAAGTAATTGGACTTTGAATTTCACTGGTTTGCACATGTTCCTCTTGTTCAGCTGTGAAAAATTGAGGGTGTGAACATCCTTTGGAGATGAATATCATAAACAAGGCAGATGGATGATCATCATAACTTGGATAGTTAGTGCTCAGGTCAATTTCATCTTTCGTCAGTGCTATTTGCATAAAAGTGTTTTTCTTAAAAACAACCAAAAAATATCAGTTGGGAAATTTCTATTCCGTACTCCAAATACAAGTGTTGGTGTTAGGTGGCTGACAACAGGTCTGACACTCAACAGCATCATCAGCAGCAAAATTAGTGTAATGTGGTAGTTGGAGACATATCCCTGGGAACACAGGGCCACTGAGACTAAAACCTGTGCTAACCTCAGTGTGGTTTTTCACCGATGGATTAAATCCATTTTATATCTTGGAATACTCAGCTGGGACAATTCAGCATTTCTCAGAGTGTTTTCTTTTTCCCAAGGATACTCTCTGAAAGGTAGTACTAAAATGAAATTGCTCAGATATTGCTGCAATTTATGTCCACTAAACCAATTTGTATTCTCAGCTCTGAACAAGATCCAAAGTCTTTGCTGCCAACAGGAGCTGATACAGTCATGTTCAGATCAGGCCTGCTATAAATCTGCACCTTTTCATTCATATCTGAAAGTCTTACGGTAGCAGCCATTTAGAAAAAAATCTGGAGGGATTTCCTTCCTCAGCCTTGATTTTTATTTATTTATTTATTTAATCCACCTTTTTGGACACCTTCCATAGAGTTAATTTAGATGATAAACTCTTCGGACAAGGATAATGCTTTCTTCTACATCTCTATGAACATGGCCAAACACGCTCTCAGCTCTTCAGAAATAGCCTGTAAATAGAAATATGAGAGGGCCAAGAGAGAAGAAGTCCAGGTCAGTGGAACCAAAGCAAAGAGCCCTTAAGTGTGAACGGGAACAGAGCACAAAGGCAGCTGGTGGTAATGGAAAGAAGCTGAAGAAACATCTGAAATGACGTGAGAGCTGTTTCTGCATCCCTAGGTTGGATGGTGGTAGTGTCAGAGCTTGGCAGTGGTACCCATGGATGTGTTATAGTGAGGGCAGCCTCGGTGTGACCTAATTTGGGGAGGGTGAAAAGGAGCAAGAACATAGACATCGTGTTTGCAGAGAATTTTCCTTTCAAAAGTACAATGAAAATCTGAAATGTCTCCCTGCTGAAAATGTCAGCCACTTTCCTGGCATCTTTTAGATTTTGGGTCTTATTTTGAAGTTTGGACAGTGTTCCCTTGCTGTTTTGAAATCCCATCCAACCTGTAAGCCAGAAAAAATATGAACTGCCTGATTTATGTGTTTTACAGCAACTCTGCTAGAACCAGAGGGGCTGAATCCTTCTCCATGGCCTTTTGGAGACAGACCACAAATGGCAAGAAGGTGGTTTGTGGGGAAGAAATGCACGGTCTGCAGAATTTGCTCTTTTCTCCAGTATTCAGTATCTCCTCCATGAATATATCCCAGGGGAAGAAAAAAGAAAAAATAAATAATAATAAAAAAGCACACCTTTCTTCTTCTCTACTGCACTCCTCACTCAGAAATGACCAGAAAAAGTCAACTGAGACAGAGATTGTGTCTGAGCCTGTGGTGTGAGATCTCAACTTTATAGCCTGGGCGTGGGGGCAAACACACTGGTGTTTGGGGTGAATTTCATGGGTGGAAAGGGCAAAGCCCTGTGGCGAGGAAGCCCCTTCCCTCTGCTCCCCTCTGGACCTGTTGAATACTTGTGTGCTGCACCAGACCTGGTCCTGGAGGATGCTCCAAAGGCATCTGGCTGCATCCTCAGCCCTATCAGGGATGCTGCAAGGAGAAGGGATATGAAAAAAATCCAAAAAACCCCAGCAAGGAGCATTGTGAGCCTCTGGGCAGGGCTGCAAGGCAGGCAGAGGAATCCCTGCAAATTCCCCTCACCGCCCCGCTGCTGAGCAAAGTCGGGTAGGGAAAGCCGTGGAGCTGGCTGAGTCGGGGCATCCCCCCCCCTCAAAATGGCTTCAAAGGTGGCTTTTATTGCCCTCATTGCCCCCGGGAACACTTGTGCCCCTCCGGGGAGCTGGAGCAGTCAGGGCGGGGGGCATGGGGCGGTTTCCAGACCTGCGTCGGGGCCGATTTCAGGAGCTCGAAAGAGAAATAAAAAAAAAAAATCAGAAAAATCCCGCAGTGTGGCTGAACGTGCAGACACCCCCGCACAAGCACACCCGCACGGCGACGTTCATTCTGTCGCGAATCCCCTGCAGCCACTACAAGGAAAAAAAAAAAAAAAAAAGGAAAAAAGAAAAAAAAAGGAAAAAAAAAGAGAAAAACCCAACGCGCAAACGACAGCCAGAAAGTTGTGTGTGTGCCTGCGCGCTGGGAGGGGAGCGCCCCGGCTGATTTTGCATCTTGCCTTGTGCCTCGCCTGCTTTGTTTTCATTTTTATTTTATTTTATTTTGCAACAGGGAGTTAACAGGTAATAGAGGGGCAGGGGGAAGCCCGGGCAAGTGCTGTGCATTTTTTCCCTGTTTTCCCATCCTCCCTGGAAGTTTCTTTGCGACCCAAAATCGGGCAAGAACCCGAGATAAAAGCTTGCGGGGAGCGGTGGGGAGGGAAAAATCCGAGGGAGACGTCCCACTCGGCTAGCAGCACTGCTGGCTTTGGGGCATTTTATGGGACAAAAATTGCGCGCAAGGCGAGACCCCGCTGCGCGCTTCCCTGCGCGGCTCCCCGGTGATGCCGGCTGGTGCAAGGAGGGGGGGGGAGAGATGCGGGGGATTTTCTTTTCTTCTTTTTTTTTTTTTTTTTTTGAAGCTGCTGAAAAAGGTCACTGAAGGAGTTGGCTGCTAAATAAAAAAAAAAAAAAAAAAAAAAAAAGCCCTAAAAAGAGCGGCAGGCATGCGCACTGCGCGGATGCCATATTGGAATGAAGCTGCCGCGGGTGCGGGCGCAGGGACGGCTCCGCGCAGCGCCGCGCACCGCGGGCTCCCGCTGCTGAGGCGCGGAAAAAAAAAAAAAAAGAAAAAAAAAAAAAAGAAAAATTTTAACCCCCTCAAACTTCCTCAGGTAAGGCACCGCATCCAGCAGCACCTCCCGGGACTCTCCTTGCTGGCATTTCTCTTTATTTATTAATTTTTTTTATTTTTTAATTTATTATTTTTTTTTTTTTCGCAGCGCTTGGGTGGAGAGAGTCGGGTGGATTTTTTTTTTTTTTTTTTTTTTTTCTTATTCTAAAGGAAAGCCGAGGGATGGAAGGTGGCCGTGGGTGTGTTGTGTGGAGAGGTGGAGTTGTTGGGAAGTGTTTGCGGGAGGCTTGCGGGGCTGCTGGGGCACAGCCCCGGCTGGAGCCGGTACCTGCGCTCGGCTTTGCGGCTGCCGCTCCCCGCGCACCCTCCCCGGGCACTGCGGCCGCAATTCCCCGCCCGGCTGTCAGCGGGTTCTTTTCCTGGCATACTCTGCATGCCCTCATTTCTCCCTCTCTTTTTCTTCCTTCCTTTTTTTTTTTTTTTTTTTTTTGTCCCCCTCTTTAAAGTAATTTATCTTTTTGGGGTCTTCCCTGACATCCTTCGGGGGCATCCTTCGCATGCAACCCCCCTTTCAAATTGCTGCGTGTCTCGGAAAGAGTTATTTTGGGTGTGTTTTTTTTTTTTTTTTTCTTTTCTTCCGAATCTGCAAGGGTGAAAAAAAAAAAAAAAAAAAAGCCGCCGCAAATAGCGGGGAAGAAAAAGAAAAGAAAAGAAAGCAATCAGCTGTGCCAAAACGTGCAGCCCTGATCTCTACATATTTTCCCCTGTAGCGCTCCCGAACTGCGGTAAATGAATATTTATAAAGCTTGTCAGTTCAACATGGCGGGTTAAGGTGTCTTTAAAACTGAAAATAAACATTTTGAGGGGAGAAAAAGAGGGAAGCCAAGGTGTCACACGTTGGCTCAACTCTCTTTTGTTGCTCGGAGAGGTGCGCCGGTGAATTAAACGCAGAGAGGTGGGGATGGGATCGGTCCTCGGGGTCCCCCCCCCCGCAGGACTCACTGGTGGGAAAAGTACAGGGGATTTGTGTGTGCTGGGAAGGAACCATGAGAAGGGGCACGCAGACTTCGCAGCCCGTCCGATTTGCCTTTGAATGCCAAAATCGCAGGCGTGCCACGAGAGAGAGCTAAAAAAAAAATGCCGAGAGACGCGGCGATGATTTATTTTGCATTAACAGTAGACATGTCGTGGGATGAGATGTCCTGTTGGAGCTGTCAAGCCTTCCCCGCTCGACGCAGTCAACCGGGGATGTGCTTTTATTTTTCCCCCCCCTCCTCTGTTGTTTAACAAAAATGCTCAGAAATTGCCGTGCATGGAAGTCGGGGCTGCCAAACAAGTGGCTTTACCAGTGCACGCCGCAACGAGCATCTCTTGTGCGGAGAGACCCTAAAAAGCCCACGACGGCGGAGGCGACTCGCAGCTTTTGCAAAGCAAGCAAATGAGAGTTTGCGAGGAGTTTGCAGGGAGTTGTTTGTGCTCTCCCCTGCTGCCGTCTGCAAATGCATTTTTCGGGGGAGTGGAGGAGCGAGGCTGGCTCTGAGGCAGGAGAAACTTCCTTGTTCCAGTGCCGGGACCGCTCTGGTGCTGCTGCCCGGGGATCGTTTCGCCGTGGTTGCAGGGTGTTAGCGTGGGGCCATCCGTATTTTACAGCCCTGGGAAGTGATGGGAAGCTCCAGCATCGCGGGGATGGAGAAGCCAGGGAGGATCCTTGGGGGAAGATTTCCCTGAGCCTCTTGGAGATGCTCTCCGGAAACCCACCATGCTTTTAGTTAGCAGGAGGGGTTGGAGATGCCGTTTGCCCATCGCAGCATGCTCGCTGAGGTTTTGCCTTCCAGCGGGGCTCTCTTCCATCTTCCCACCCCATTTTTCCCCTCTGTCCAGTCTCCGTTCCCAGTCAGGACCAAGTTTTGCCACTCAGGGAGCCAGCACACTCATGTCGCAGGGGTGGGGACAGTGGGGACGAGGGAGGGGGAAGGATTCTGACCTGTTATCAGAAAATAGCATTAATTATAAGCAGAGCTGCTTGGGGGGCAAACAGCGGTGGGACTGAGCTTGCAAAATCCGAGTGGAGTGGAGTGGTGTCAGCCTGTGGTATCTTCTGTGGGGTGGGAAGGGATGGAGCCATTGCAAAACGGGGAAAAATCTCCCCCATCCCTGCCCTGCATCTCCCCCTCCCCACGTGCCCTGCCCCTTGGCAGAGGGGCTTTTGAAGGCAGTTTGTGCCCCCGGACACTGAGGCGGGAGATGTTGTAGCAGAAGGAGCTGGAGGCTGAGCAGAAAAGCAACTCTGGTGGGGCTCCTGCTGTGGATGGGGGCATGGAGGGGGTGCACGGGTCTCTGCAGATCCCTCTCTACTTGGGGTATTGCCCCCCCCCCCTTTTTTTTTTTTTCATTAAAGGAATCTGCTTAAAAGTAGAAAAAGCAGCCTAAAATGGCACTTGCAAACTGTGCTTTCTGATGGGAACACCTCGCTTTGCACCAGTGCTGCCCACTTCAGGCTCTGCAGCCAGCCCCCCACCCAAGATGGGGTGCAACCCCCCCACCCTCCAGGGCAGGGAACACCCCATCACCCACAGGGGCTGTGTTTATAGGACAGCTTTGCTCCCCCCAAATCTTTGCTCCTATTTCCCCCAAAGAGAGGGGATCCTGCACAAGCACTTCTGATTTCCTTTGCTGGGGGGCAAGGGGATTATTTGCTGGTGGGCTCTGCAGGAGTTGGGGGGAGTGTGTGAGGCAGGTTTGCTCTCAGGGTTTGGGATCGTAGCCCAAGGGAACAAGGACACAAGTGGCCTGTTTTTTTCCTTTTTTCCCTTTTTTCCCAGCAAATTATTTATGGAAAGGAAGAAAATAGTCTCACAAGTCTAATAACTTCAGTGTTTATAAAGGATTAGATCCTAATAACGCCTCTGATAAGATGGAGGCTCGGTGTAATCTGTTACTAAGTGAAAATGTAAAAGCCATTTAAATAGATAGAGCAAAGAGATGCTGGGCAACTAGCGCATTGCAAACAAAAAGGAAATAATACCTTTTTACTGATTTTTTGGGGTGCAGAGCATAACAGGATAGTAGGCAGCTGGTATCATTTCATTTATATATTGAGAAAACATTTACAGATATTCAACAGATGTTTTCAGGATGCTGCAGAGGTGGAGAGTGTGTGGCACAGCTGTAAGAACATCTGTAGAAGGCAGTATATAGTTGTGTGGCTGTGATTATGAGTGATAATTGACTGGCTGGACAGACAGCTGATGTTTTAATGAAACATTTATTAAAACTTTATGACGGTGTTGCCAGAAATAGAATAAATACTGCAACTGTCAGCTCTTTAGTCTAGTAATGCTTTTTTCCCCCATGGCTTGTGCTGTGCAGGGTGGGCTGACCCCTTAAATAAAATAAATAAAGTAAATAAAGTAAATAAAATAAATAAAATAAATAAAGTAAATAAAATAAATAAGTAAAATAAATAAAATAAAATAAATAAATAAAATAAAATAAATACATGTATGTATTTCAAGTTGCTTTTCCAGGCCTTTTTGCAGGGATGTGGCCACAATATGGGCCTCCAAAGGGATGTGGAAAATACCTTGTTGTGGGACAGGCCATGAGAAAGAAGGTGCTGTGTTGTTTCTTCAAGGACTTTTTGCTGGCTAAATTCACATTGTTGTAGGATGGGGGGGTTTGGTGGTACCAGGGATGGTGGCTGAGGAAGGTGGCTACTCCCTGCTCATGTCCGAGTGACAAAGTCATGAAAGTTGTGGAAGCTCCAAGAATCAGGCTGCGGAGATGAAGCATAGAGAAGGAGGAGCCAGAGGCACGTTTCTGAAGGTGCCCAGGGAAAAATTAACGGGGTGGCCACTTTTCAGATGACCTGAAGGTGATAGAAGCGTCCCAGGTCCTTTATTACTGTGTATTGACACGTGCCATGGATCGACTGGTGCAGCCGGGCCCCCGGTGCAGAAAATGAGATGCTGTTGGTAACAGTGATGCTGCTTGCTGAATTTGTTCTATCCCTGTGATGCTCTAGTCCTCAGGAGCAGTTATTTTAGAGTGTCCGGTGGTACCTTGCCAACATTTAAGTCTCATCGTTTCAAACTATCTGTCGATCTTTTTACAATAGTCATCTCTGATGAAGCCAGTCAAATCCACCCTTTGGGTTTTCAGTCAGAAGATTTATATTAGCTTTGTTTTCTGTGTCTTAGGTGGCACTCCCATGGTGAGTAGAAGTGTTTGGGTTGCAGAGCAGGGGGAACGCAGAAGTATGAGCAAAAGGCTTTGTCACTGACATTTAACAGCTCCTGAAAAAGTTTATTTTGAGATCAGCCTTTTTGCAAGGCCTAAACAAAGCGTTCTTGAGAGGGCTGGTTTGGAAAGTGTGATCACAGTTACTCCACTTTCATGAATCAGAAACGTTTGTTCTAAAATTAAATAGTAATAAAAAGCCATAAAATCCCCCGAACCAGGCAGATCTTGACAGCTGACCGAAAGATCATTTCTGAGTAGGTGTGAAGCTTAAAAAAAGGTATGTGCGGAATCTAGGCTATTTTTTCCTCGTGCTCGTGATTCTTGCTTTCGTGATTAATGCTCCAAACATCACCAGGTGGCTTGTGCAAGGGAGCCCTGATTGCTTGGGCAAAGTCCTGAGCTCCAGTTTGAATATAAGTTATTGGGAGGGTGCGAGGCCACACATCGGGATGCTCTGCTCTGTGGGGCATTCATTCTGGATGACCTGGGGCATGCCGCTCGCATGTTCGCTGTGGCATCTCTCAGAGGCCGCTTGTGGGATGAAAGGGAATCCAGTCGGTCTTGTCTTGGAGCAAAGGGGTGGAATTAGCCCCCTAAATGTGACTTGCAGGCCTCTGAATTAAAATGTCTTCTGGAGTTTGGTCCTGGATAGACCTTGGCAGGGGCTGCTGTCTGCTCTTTACTTGTCCCAGGGGAAGGGAAGGGGTGGCAGGAGATGTCCATGAGGGCTGCGATTTGGTTTTGCAGATCTTCCCACTTCATGGAGCTCATCTGGATGTAAAGCACTGAGAGGGATGTAAATACACACAGGACTAAGCCCAAGTGCTGATCAGCTGTGCTGTGTAAATGAACCAAACAGTGCCAGGAACCTAAAATGTCATTTTTCCTAAAAAGCGTTGGAATCAGATGGCAGATGTTTCCTTTTTTTTTTTTTTTTTTTCCCTAGTTTGTGTATTTTTATTTATTTATTTATTTATTTGGAGAGTGGCTCTTGACTGCTGCAAGGCACCACGGTGTAAAAGGCAGCACTCATTTCCCCGGGCAATGGGAGTTCTGGCTGGTGAGAGGCTTCTGAATTGGACTCTAAATGAAGTCCGTGAAAACAGTGTTTTGTGTTTCCCTCTGGTGACTTGGCTGATTGGTCCCTTTGTGGGGGTCTGAGTGATTTTTTTTCTTATTTTTTGGTCCACGTGGCTGGTGCTAGATGAGATGTTTTGGGATGATAAGCAGCTGTGCGTGTTCGTTACCCCTCTAAAAGGCTTCCTTGTTTCCGACACAGGGGTGGCAGAAGAAGGGGCACTGCAGATGGTTGATGTTGCTGCTCTGCTTCTTCCCTGCATGTTTTTTTTTTTTTTTTGCCTTTGTAAAGGACAGTGTTGGGGATGTCAGCTGAGTCTGCTCCATGGCCCTGATTCAGCCGAGCACTTTAAAAGATGCTTAATCTTAAATATGCCACGTTCCCAAAGCAGCTGGTGTTTGGTGAGTGCTGAACGTGTGTGGAAGCACACACCAAGGTGGGGCTGAGTCACGGGGACTGCCTGTTGAATCATGGAGAAGGTGACAGCCACCTAGCAGGTGATGGAGCAACCTGGAATGGGAAAGGTTAGCACGTGGCGACTTCCCTCTCCCTGTCCTGGCACCTTCTGCTGACATTTAGCTCTCTGCAAAGAGGATGTAAAATAGCCATGCTGTGGCAGGAGGGGATTTCACAGCTGCTTGGGATGAGCATAAATAATTCAAGCGCAGCACAGGGGAGAGGTGCCCGCTTGGCTTGTCTTGCTGTTCGGGGCAGAGCAGGAAATTGGTTTCAGGCCAGATCCTGCCATCAGCACCCCCCAGGTGTCTGGTGTGGGCGCTGAGCATGCAGGTTCGTGCCCTGCACGCATGGCCTATGGGATGCTTGAGGAGGGGATGTCCGGGGTTAGCAGGCAGGGGTACCGGTGTGGCAGTGATGCTGTGCTTGGTTATAAACCTTCCAGCTCAGGTGGAAGAAGGGAAATTTAAGGAAAAAGTGGTTTTAATTTTAGAGGTTTGATCTAGTTCTTACTGAAGTCCATGGCAGGTTTTTGCTTTAAGTCTATCTCTGAGTCCTTAGGCTGCATTTATGCACAGGGCAGCTAAGAGTGGGATGAGTACCTCAGCCAGACATCTGTGTGCTTGCCTCTCATCTGTCTTTTTTTTTTTTTTTTCCCTAATACTGCAGGGCTTTTCACTGTAAACAAGTTAGTTGCTCTAATTAGGTTTATTTTACTTTCTGTCATCTTATCTCGCTGCTATTTATCTCCATGCGTATCTTGGACTTCGTGGTATGCTGGGTGGAGAGGAGGAGAAAATGGCCTAGTGAAACAGGTCTTTCTCCGTCAGCCTCAAAGTGTGAGGCATTTGGCACCAGGGCAAGGAGAGAGCAGTGCAAGGACCTGCTCAGTTACAGAGGCCTGTCACCACCTCGCATAATCCCTTTTTGACCACGTGTCTGCAGAGAGCTTGATTCCCATCCTTCTTCTCTTTCAGGATGCCAAATCTGGACCCTCCCCACTCCGATGATTCTTCTGTTTTCCCATTTTTGCATGTTTTCCCTCCAGGATTAGTTGTTTTATTTTCCGTGCTAGTGTCCAAATGATACAGGTGCAATAAAAAACCCTGCTTGACAGGGCAGAAAGATCAGCCCTATTGAGTGGCTGGGGCAGGAGGGCTGGAGGGACCTCCAGGGCTTGTGCAGACCATCTTTAACCTTAGAGCAGGAGTAGCTGTAGCAGGACCTTTATCTGGACAGATCAGCATCCGCACACCTCCAAAAAGGGAGCCTCAGTGCCCTTCCCACAGTCTATTCCACTTCCTCACCAAATTCATTATTAGTGATTTTCTTTCCTGTGCCCAAATCAAATGCCTCCTCCTGTAGTTTAAACCCAAACCTTCCTGTTCTATTCACCAAGAACATGGAAAGCAGATTATTCTCTTCCTCTGGTCAGTGGTTTGTTACATATTTGTATTTTTTGAACATTTTTGGTTCGCTGGATTAGGTGAAATTTGTTTCTTCCACCTTAGAGTATATCTACACCAACACATCGCTGTTTGAAGCGGTGATGTGCCCCTAATCAAATCCTGCGGGGTATTCAACGTGAAGGAGAAATTGTCACTTGATATAAATGAAAACATTGGGCGAGGGGAGCGCTCGGATAAATAAATAAATAAATGAAAGGACAGGAATTTGGAAGAAGTGATCCTCAAAAGGTTTCCAACTGGTACTTTGTCTGAGAAGAGAGACAGGCTCTTTCTCTGAGCGGTGAAAGCTGCTCCTTGATGTGTTCAATAGCCCTTCTGAACGAGCCTCCGTTCGCATTGTGCAGATGCTTGGGGGGTGTAAATATTGTGGCAGGCTGCCACTAGCAATCCTGCATGAAGTATGGTTTTATTTAGGGACCTCTGCCTGGAGGAGCGGGCTTTCTTCTCAGGCACGGCTTTAGTCGGGGGCATCGTTGTGTTAAATGAAACGGGAGATTTGCAGCATTGCCTGTGAGCTGGCTTTTGGGGGAAGCTGGAGACCGCATTGATCGCCCTGGGATGCCTGCATGTTTTTGGAGGTGGTCTCTGAGCTTTGAAAAAGGTCACCTGCGTTGTTTAAGGCAAAGACTGCACATCCAGACTTTTAGACCTGGCAGAAAGCGTTGCTGACTTGACCTGAGCTGTAAAACGTAGAGGTTGTGTGTTGAGATTTGCAGTGTGGCTACTGGGGAGACTGAGCCCAGCGTTTACTGGGGCTGGGATCCACTGGGACACATGTATCTCCAGGCAAGCAGGGAAAGGAGCTCAATATTGGGTCAGAAACCCAATGAAGGGTGAGCCCCAAAGAGGCAAAAGGGGATGCTGTGGAGGAGAATGCTTTAGGGTGGGCCAGGGATTGACTTGGTTCCTGTTTGCCCTGACCATTAGGTGATGACTGGTCTCATACTGTGTCCCATGGGTCACAAGGTGCCTTCATGGTCACCGAAGAAGGGGGGGAGAGCCTGATTCAAGATCAATCTTGAGGTGGTTTATCTGCCTGCATCCTAGACCTAATCCCGCAGGGCTGAGTTCACTCTGAGTGCAGAACTAGTGCTGTTTGGCTCCTTGAGTTTGCTGGTGGATATCTAAAATCTTAGCAGGTGCTGTGCCAGCACAGGGACCCTCCCCAGGGCTGGTGGTGTGGTGCAAGCTTAGGTTGTCTCGCTTCAGCCCCGCAAGTTGCCCTGTGCAGGTTTCTCTCAGCTAGCTGTAAAGGAGGGTCTAGGTAAAAGAAATCCCACCAGCATATCTAGGGTTGAGCTCTGCAAATGCAGAGAGCCCAGGGACCCCCCCAACCATATCCCCGTTAGGGGCTCTTTGCCAAGGACATGGGGCCACGCTGGCAGCCCTGACTCCAGCCCCACAGCAGGTGCAGCAAGGCTGCGATGCTCATCACCCTCACTGAGAGGTGGGACCTCCAAGTCACTGAATGTTACTGAATACTGGGGCAGGGGCCAGATCCTTTGGAAAGCATTGGGGTTGGTGCTTCTCCTCCGTTCAGGATTCAGCAGTACGTTGGCATAAAGTGATGGACATAAATTATCCAGATAGGAAGTTTCAAGGATATAGGATCTCTTTTGCATCCTCTGTTCCAGCAGCCTACCTTTTTTATGTCAGGCCCTATTAACCAAGAATGTGTTGGAGGGGGAAGGTGAGTTTTTTAGGAGTAACTCCAAGGGAGAACCCAAGGGTGCTGGGTTTGTGTGTGTGTGTGTACCTCTCCCTACAGAAGCTTATTCCAAAGGAAGGAAAAACAGGGTGGAGTGCACAGGGGACAAGAAATGTAAAATGGTGTGAGAAAGCCAACGCCAGCACTTATTCAAAGAGCCAATATTGATAGAGATGACAAGGCAGCATGTTTGAGATAATGATGTGGCTAAGACTGACAGCCGTGGGAAGAAGCAAATAAAAGAGATTCTTTTTTATATTGGCTGGCTTTTCCTGCCTGTGAATTAAAAGTCTGGATGTGAATTAAATACCGGGGGAATGGGAGCTGCGTGGGGGAAGCATCGGATCGGTTCGAACCACCACTGTGCAAACACAATGAACACGGGATCTGAAACCAGGGGCTTTTTTACCCCCTCCCTCTTTCAGTTGCATTTTGTAATCCCTTTCCTTCTGTTCCTGCCTGATGCAGTGTCACCTTGAGCATCTTTTGCTGGTTTCCCATCCCCTGGTTTACTTGTGGTCCTTAATTTGAGACAGCACGTTTCTTTGGATGGACGGAAATCAGCGAAGGGCAGCATGCGGTGCTTGTTTGGTGGTGGCAGGCAGGTCGGCATGCTGCTGTTAGTGTGGCTGGGGACTCCGTTTGAAGTGTTAATTAGCAGCAATTAATAAGAAGAGAAAAATTAATACCCTATGTCAGCTTTCTTTGCTAGTTAGTTATATCAACTCAGGCTCAGAGCTATCTTGGAGCTTGTGTTTGCACAGGAGTTTGGTCTTGTTGTATGGTGTTGGGAGGATACTCAAGCGCTCTCCTACCATGAACTATGAACCATTTATTCCCAAAATAAGAAGATAAACCATAGCCTCTGGCAGATCCAGTTTTCTTGGAATGTGAATACTCTTGATGAGACACCTCAAAATCAGAGAGCTGTCCATCACTTAAAGAAAAAATATGTTACAGTAGAATTAAACCAACAAAAATGTCGATGACATTGCTGAATTTGGCTGAGATTCTGCATCGCCCCTTTTAATGAGGCTTAGACGTGGCTGCTGAGGATCGATCCCAGCCATGCTGCAGCCACTCGGGCAGGTTCCTGCTCTTTTCCCATCCATTTCCCACTTCTGATGGGGAAATTCCCAGACGCAGAGGAATAGTCCCTTCTCATGGGTCTTCTGGCAGATTTGGGGCTTGACTGCATAAGAAACAGCAAATACTGTCATTGTCTGAATGGACGCCTTCAGCTTTCTGTAAGGTCCTAACTTTGCCCTGTCAGCATCATGGGAATGTTACAAGGTTTAATTATGCTATCAAACAGCTTATCTTTCTTCTGGGTATTTGTACTGGTACCCCAGAGTTCTGTTTAAGATGATTGATCTGTTGTGTTTAGATTCATCTCTCTCTGTCCTTTATTTTATTTTATTATTATTATTTTTTTCTAATAGACCCAGATTACTTTCCATCACTGTCTGGTCCTAGGCAAAAATGAAAACTGCTTAATCCGCCCAAGGTTTAGCTTCTGCTGACAGTTCCCCTCCTCTCGTATTTAACAAGCTTGATGTAAAATCCTGATACTTAAACAATTTATTATTAATGATATTTACGGAAGTATTCTCTACTGAAGGAGAAGTGATTTTTGACTTTCAGTAGACTGATTGCTTCTTGTTTCATGGTTAATTGAAAGTTAATATACACTGGGGATGAGTGATATATATGTTCTGAGGATAGCTACACTCAAAATACTCATAGTATATAAAACACTTAATTCATTAACAAGTCTCATGTCAACAAAGAATAAAGATAAAGTGCTGTAGTGGCCATCACAATGGGGAAGTGATCATTATTATTTATGGTATGCTCCAAGTATACTAAGCACTTTGCAAAGAGACCAGCAAATATATTGCACTGAATAGGTTTACAATCTCCTTTTTTATTTTTTTTTTCATTAGTAGGTTCCTTTAGGGTGAGGCACACAAATCACTGATGGAAATCTAACTTTGCCCAAACCATCTTCCTTGGTAATCTGCATCTATCAGTGATGCTTTGTGAAGCACGCATGGCTTTAGCGTGGTTTAACTGTATGCACGACAATGCCGTTGTGATCACTCCAGCCGGCAGTTAATGGGTGTTACACTTACACTTCACGTGCTCCTCATTTTTGTCAGTTCCTGCTCTAACTGCTCATACATGTCATTTTTCCCCTCACATTTTTCACTGGAACAGCCTTAAAAACTGGGAATGAAAAATCTACAACAAACCACTCTTGCTCTATTTTATAACCACCGTATCTGGTCTTCCTGAATATGCTTCCTGAGCAGTAAAAGTTGGAAAAAATCCCATAATATTTTTACACTCTTATTACCTCCTGCTTTGCCTGGCCTCTGGCAGTAAACTATTTTCTTACTTTTAGTCATGCTTCTCGCAGACATTCGGTGTTGGTGCTGCCAGCATAGTCCTCGCTTTCATGCAGGTATCGGAGGCATCCACTAATAAGCAGGACCCGTCCTCCACATCCTATATTCTGGACACACACCTTCCTTACCATCTGTCTTCACTTTAGCATATCTGTGTGAATAGCTCGTTCCCTCTGTGCCCATAACCCGCACTCTTGGTTTCTCTTTTTCATCCCTCCTTTGACACTTTGTAATTCATCACCATCTCGGTGAGTTTTACTGAAAAGCTCACTTTGGAGTTCTTTTTTTTATCTGCTCCTAAAGGTGTATCTCTGGATATTGCTTGTCTGGTGGCTTGCTCTTGCTGGAAATACAATTCTCATTTAGTCTGGTATCTGATTCAAGATCTAGTCAGTCTGTATTTCCTTTCTCATATCATTTTTCATCTCTTTGTGTTTTTATTCTGTTAGATTTTTACTATGTTCATTTCTTCAAGAAGAATCCCTTCTGCCAACATGACCCAAACTAAACCTGAGTTAATATTTGCTACCTTGGGTGGTACTAACTGTTGCAGTTCCCTTAGATCAGCCTTCATTAAAAAACAGTTGTAGCTAGCACTATTTCATTCTGGTATCTGCTTTAAGCATGTTGAACTTTACTTTCTAGAGTTTTTTCCAGTCTCTCCCAAGTATTGTCTCTTCATTGTTTCCTCTGCTTCTTTTCTGTAAATCTCCCCCTTCAGAAATTTGTGTGTTTATGAAATGAGATATAGCTCAATCAGTGTTAGCCATCAAAAAGTTAGAAGCCGAGGGCTCGACTTGTTGGAGGAGGGCTGAGCTGAGCTGGCCTTGCTTGGGTGCCTTTTTGGGCAAGGATTGTGCCACATTATGGGCATGTCCTTATCTCTCAGTTGGCAACACAGGGAGCTGGACTGAACTTTGGGAGGTGAATCCTTTGTGTTCAATACTGTGGATGTTGCTTATTACCACACTGTCATCTCTATTATTGCATTTATTATTGCCACTAAAGGGAAGTGTCCTCTGCTGTGGCTCCTCATCCAAAAATAGCTTCACCTTGGATGAGGAAGCAGGATTGAAGGGTTACGATCAACACAGAATAACTTGAAACTCCTTAGGAAAGGCTGAGGGTTGGTGTAGGTAGAACAAATCACCCATTGTTTCTTTTTTATTTAGTTTGTGCTCTAGGAACTCCCTGCTGCAGGATGAATTAGGGAGGGAAGGACTCTTCCTCTGAACCATGGACACAAGGGCGTCCTTCATCGCCACCATGCAAGAGACCCAGCATCTCTCCCCAGAGAAGGATCAGAGCCCAGCCAATGGCGACCAGGAGCAGTTTGATTCAGGTGAGCTCTCCTTCACCATCAGGGGTTACCTACATGGTCACTGACCAGCGGTAGGGGTGAGGGCAGTCATGTTATCAGGGGACCATTAGAGGTGGTTGTATGGCTTGATGGCCTTTTTTGAGCCTTGTGGGTTGGACAAGACTGTGTGTCCCATATTGCGGAGTGCTAAAGTGGATCCCTGACTGATGGGTTGGGAAATTTCAGCTTTTCTTCTACTGGATCTTTTCTACAGTACATAGTAGCTGCTCCAATTTTAAATAAAAAACAGTAGAAAGCCTTTCCCAGGACACTGTATTATGTTTTTCCTGTCCCTCCTCCCCCCCCCCCCCCCCTTTTTTTTTTGATTTTGTGGTTAAAGAAAGGATATTAATGTTCAGAAATTACAGTATGTCTTCTTTCTTCTGACCCTTATCCTCATTTTCATCAGACTTTTTTGAGTGCTTCAGGTGAGAGGGCGTCACAAATGTCATCCCAACCATCAGAAAGCTGGTTGCTCATTGTCTTCGAGCTCATGGGTATGACTGGATGCTCTGTAATGCTCTGGGACAGGCAGCTAGAGGTGGGGATTCACTGGGTTAAATTCGGGCATCATCACGGTAGATGCAGGAGAGTAGGTACAAGCTTCTGGTTATTTCTTCTGGAATTAGGTGCTTTAACTTCCCGTATCTAGCCTTAATGGGAGGAGACTGTGTCTTATGATGAAGTTGCACATTGGCTAGAGCCAGCCTATTTTCTTCTTGATGCCAAAATGGAAGGCCTCTCTTCTTGCCGTCTCATGTACCACCTCTGCTGCCCACTGCAACCTGGCTCACTAAACCAGCAGAAAGCTAATTCAGAAAAAATAAAATGGGTGATTTCCTGCCAATTTTGTGAGTTGAAAGGAAGGAAAAAGGAGGGCCAGAGCACATGCTGGTGGGAGTGGAACCTCTCCCGGTAGCACTGTGTTGCTAGTTTGGCTCAGCTATAACCTGTAACTTCACCCTTGTTCTGCCTTGGCACAGGAGAGCACAGCTGATGTACTTGTGGAGTGCAACACTAAGCCATCAGTCAGTTAATCTGTGCAAAACGGTTTGTTTTTGTATTGTGGTGCTTGCATTGTCACTCATATGCTTGAATGCTTTTCCAGAAATCGTTTGCATTTCTGTAAGAGTGATTCCTGACAAAAGGATCCTGAGATGTAATAGTAGTTGAAAATCTGTGTTTGCAGGTGAGCCTCTCAAAGGACTGCCTAAAGTCTGCTTCCATGCAAATAGGTGCCCTCACCAGTGGTGAATAATTGATCCAACGCTCCTCAAAAGCAGTGGTAGCAGTGGTGGGGTGAAAGCTTTCAAACTCCACATGCTTTGCCTTCAGTGCCTTTTGCATCTGTTCTCTCAGGTGGTGCTGTCTTGTGCTTCGTTGGTAGCTCTGTGCTCAAGTCAAGCTCCAAAGCTCTGCCTTTGGTCCACTTCTCACTGTTTCTCCCTTAGCACCCCAGAAATTTGGGGGAGTGTGATAAGATTCATCCCATCTGAAAGAAACAGGAAACTTAATGTTACTTTAGGTAAGAACGTAAGTATTGCCTTGGGTTCTCCTATAGACATGAAAGAGAAAGAGCCCCCCCTCTCCTAGGGTGACATGTAGAGATGACTTCTGAGCGTCACCTAGAGTTGAACAGCTGAATCTGGAGCTGAGATGCCTTAAGACACTTAACAAAATAAATAAAAAATATAGTCATCACCAGTGAAGAGAGAGATGTAGCTCCAGAAAGCAATTCATCCTGTTTTAACATCAGTGCTGGGTCGCCTTTGGGTTGAGTCACCAGGTTGAGCTGCCTGCTTTTTCCCCAGCGAGGATAAATAAAAGTAACCCTGGCTGGAGCAGAAGGGAACATCTAGATCCTGGTTGCCCGTGTGAGATGGATCCCCGTCTCGAGGTGTGATGGATGTCCCCTAATTCAGACATTTCCAGAACAGACACGGCAGCTTTTTGTCACCACCAGATCCATTTATATCCGGGGGAGAGAGGTGGGATCCCCTAGGGTGAGATGCAGTTGGCCAGCTGTAGACGTTAGTTTTGGAATGACAGGAACTGGCCCATGGTACCTGGATGTCTTTGAGGATATGGATCTTGGTGACTCTCCCAAGGCCATGCAGGAGGTTTGTTGTTGATCAGGATTTCCCCCCGGCCCCAAGCCCTCAACTGGTGTGTTAATTGCTAAGTTATTTTGCCTTTCAGTTCTTTGTGAGTGACCAAAGTCACAAATGCATCTCTGTGCCTGTAAATAAAATATCTTAACAATTTGCCACAAACCCTTTAAATTTCCAAAATTGTTCTCCTTCAAGTGAGCCTGGGAAAAATCTGTGCTTCTGGAGCCACAAGTTTGGAGTCTTTTATTCCCTTTATTTTCTGTAGCCAGACGTCCTGGGAGGCTGATAACAGCTGGAATAGTTGCATTTTTATCGTGTCAACGCATGGAGGACTGCAGAGCACTTTAAAGCCATTGAGAGGCTCGGAGATAATGACTGGTTGATTCTATTTGCCATCCTAGGCTTGTTTATACATCACTGTGTTGTAGGCTAGCCAGCCTTGACTCTCTCATTAAAAAAGAGCACTGGGCCTAAGCACCAGTAATTGGAAAGGGAGCTGATATGTAAAATAGGCCTAATGCGAAATTTGTCATCTTGTGGGGATCTCTGCAGCAGAGCCGAGACTTTTGTGGTTGGAGTGTGTGACTTGGGAAGGGACAAACAGATAATAGCTTTGGATAATCGCTTGTCGAGTGGGCATCTTTGTCATCACGTGTTAGGAAGGACTTTGCCTTTCTGTGTCTGCCTTTTAATTGGGGATCCCCAGATACTTGAGAGAGGCTGGTGAAGGCTGTCCTGTGCTCCTCATCGGTAGGGGTGTTGTGATGGATGAGGAGACTTGTGTACAGTCCCATTAATACACACGTGGATGGGGTAAAGGGGTGTAACCCCATGTCCCTTGGACTGCTCTGACCCCAGGGCCATGCTGTGTCTGCTCTGAACTATCCCCTGCCAGATTTCTACAAGGGAACAGAATCTATTAAACAAATAAAATAATAAAAAAGGAAGCTTCCAGTCCCTTCACAATCTTGTGTGGTAAAATGAGGGAATATAAAACACTGATGCCGTGATGAATGAATTCTCTGACATTATTTTTACAGACCTTGTAAAAGTAATTTCATGATAAAGTCTGCAGATAAAACACTGTAGAGGCGTCAGACTGGAGATGTGTCGGAGACAAATGGATTGACGGAGAGGGAAGTCTACAGCTCTCATCGCTGGGGGAAGAGCACTCGTACTGCCAGGGCCTGAGCCTCTCTATTTGGGTTTAGAAAGAGATCTGGCTGATTTTGAAAACAGATGCTGTTGTGAGTTTTGTTGGACTGCATGTGAATGAACCTGCTGGTGAGGCTGCAGGAGCAGCGGGGTGAGTGATGCTCTGTGTTGGCACGTGGCAGAGTAGGTCATGGGTGATAAGATTTTAAAGGACTTGTTGCATCCATAACTAGCATCTGTAACGCTAACATAATTAACTTACTGTTGCCAAATTCTGGAGAAGATTTTGTCGCCCTGGAGACATTGCTCCCTGCATGGGCTGAAGATGTATATACTGAACTGCTTGAAAATCCTGCTCTGTGGTAATTACTCCTTCCATAAGAATATTTAGGAAGGATGGAGATAAGAAGAAACTTGCATGGATTCATCCAGAAAGTTAGAGCAAAAAGAAGGAATGAAAACTGAGAACATACAGAGAGCATCATGGGCTGGGAGAAATGTCTCATGCTTTGAACAAGAAATATCTGAGCAGGAGAGCGAGCCCTGGGCTGAGCTGGAGATGTCCTCAGGAGATGTCCTTGCAGTTGTTGAGCAGCCCATCCTAGAACCACAGGCTCAGACAGATGCAAAAGCAGGGAGCAACCAGGCAGAGGGGATGTGCTTTTAGATGTGCTTTATCTTTTTGCCTTTGCTTTTTCACATCAAATGTTACTGGCTTTTAGTGGGACTGGGATTGGTGGTGCTCAGGGTAGAAAGCTGCTTAAACACAGAAGTACTTTTAAGGCTTTGGATAAGCATATCTGCTAACCATCTACTCATGGACTCACTTTTTTGTAGAGTCTTAGCCTTTGAAATCTTTGAACCTGGCTCTCCTCTAAAACATTAACTCCACAGGGTTGCAGATGTTAAGGCTGAAGGATTTCCCTGATCATCAAAGTTGCCTGCCTGCGTGGTGTAGATGAGAGAAAGTCTTAGCAATTTTTGTACCAAGTACCTACCTCGTGGCTAAGCTGTGACTTGTCTTTCAGCCAAGAATGAACAGACCCCCTCATTTTGGGTCCAGTATCTCAAATAGGGCCAGTTTCTATGCCTGGAGGTTTTTGGAATGATTGCACTACACGAAACAAAGCCCATCCCTTATTCTACATTGTATTTGTCTGCTTTCAGATTGTTACCATGGGGCTGGGCTATTTCTTGTCCAGCTGAGTTGAAAAGTCATCTGGTAGCCACCTTATCATGGGAGTAAATGTTGATTTACATCTCCATACTTAAGCAGGTTAATTGAGTTTGCAGTAAGGACTCAGACCTTAGGCTTGATGCAGCAGAGTGCAGTGTTCAAGGGTGATGATGGCTCAGCACTCCTCTTTGAACTCCCAGACAAATCTTTTACTCTCTGCCAGCTCTGACTCAAAACCCCTCCTCCGATACATTTTTTTTCCCCTTGCATATATATGTCTGGCTCCATGGGCAGCAAATAAAACCTATTTCGTCCCCTTTTAATGAAGAGAGATTCCTATTGCACAATATAATTTTCTAGTCCTGAAAACTGGAGACCTGTAGCAATAATTGCAATAAATTAATCCTGCTGTTTTCTTCATAAAACTGTCTGGGGAGGTTTCTTAATTCAGTTTGTCATGAGTCACTTTAATTACATCATGACCATGCTGATGAATGTTTGGGCAGGTAAGGGTCTCGCAGAGTTTGCCTGATAAATGCTTATTGCGAAGGGCTCATTGCTAGACTGTAAATATTTTTGCTCTGGGGACGAAACTGGCTTTGTGAGATTGCCTGGGAACAAAATGAAAACAATCAGATTTGGCTGATTTTCTGTAAGTGAAGGAAGATTTATTTTTAATTATTGCTGCGTGTGTTTTGGTGATAGTTTGAGGCCTCGGCTCTGCTCTGCTCGGGGTGGATGTACAAAAAGAAAGAGCAGTAAAGTCAGCTCCTCTGCCATGAGGAAGGATCATGTGTGGGGCAATGGTGTGGATGAGGGAGGAATGATACAGAACCCCAAATCTGAAATGGGACAAGGAGAAATGCAGGGAGCAGTTTTTTGAGTGGTGCAGGAGGTTTAGGGGGAAAGCAGCTGTAGCCCTGGGTGAATGGTCCCATGGGGATCTTGGCTGATGTATTGGGACAGAGGGAGGCTGAGCAGGGACAGATAGGGTGGCAGCACCGAAACTGGGGCTCCACAGCCCCAAGGGTTGGGGTGTTTGCTCTGCGGGCTGCTCAGCCAACGGAAGCAACTCCTAACTTTGTCACCAGGATGCTGCTGTAATTAACAGTCCAGGGGATCCCAAGGCTGGGCCATTACACCCTAGAGATAGTGGACAGGCAGCCAGTTCCCTTGTGGCAAAGGCACAAGTCCTTGTTGCAATATGGTGAGGTTGTTCCGCTGCTGCCATGAAAGCAGAGTGACTTCTGGTCTCACAGTGGTGGCTGCTGAAGTCCCCAAATCTGCTGAAAGTGTAGTCAGAGCTGGTCAAACCGGCTAAGCACAGATCTTTAAACAAGCTTTCTGTGTTCCCTTGTGTTGATGTTTATATCGGTTGCTATTCTCACCCTGAACTCTTTGACATAACTTTTGCCTTCTTTGGCTGTGTTTTAGGCTGCTTTCCTTTCTATTTTTTCTTTTCTTCTTTTTTTTTTTTTTCTTTTGAGCAGATGAGGGCTCCAGCATTGAGGATGCAGACTTCAACTGGGATGAGTTCCTGGAAGAAACAGGAGCCAGCGCTGCTCCCCACACCTCCTTCAAACACGTACGTGCTTCGACTGCGCCTCACGAGCATTGAGCATGTTCCCTCTTCTGGTTTTCGGGGGGTTCCTGGCCAACTGAAGTGGGATCTGACCATTTGGGGCTGGATTTGGCCCTCTGAGGATGTGACAGCCTGCATGGGAACAAGGTGTCTGTGCAGCTCCTGGCCATCCAACTGGTGTTTGGTGACATCAGTTTGCCTGCACTGCCTGCCTGAGTCACAACTCAGGGCACTGTGTCATCTGCCCTGGGTTCAGATTGGTCATTGATGAAGGTTTATGTTGCTCAATAATATTCATGTTTTTATAATGTTTATAATGTACTCAGCTTTTTTTCCATTCCTCTCTTTCTCCTTTTCCTTTTTAATTTATTTCTATCCATCCCAACTCATAGAGAATGACCTCACAAGAGTGCTTTATTTCTCTGAAGGTGTCCTATCAATGCATGATTTACTGACTAGCAGGGTCACCTAGCACTAGAATCTAGCATGGCCCATAGGAAGCCATAGAATAGAATAGAATAGCCATCTCACAGCCTCCTTTCGGGAGATGCTGCCTCAGGAGTGTGGGAACCAAACGCTTGGGTAGATAACCCTCCTGGGTGCATGTGGCTTGTGCAGACATAAAGGAATCCTGAATATGCCCTGGTAGTTACAGCATGGTCTGTGCCTCTGGTCCATGTTAGCAGAAGTAGTATCCAAAATCTCTGAAATTTTGACTGCTGGAGAATATTGGAGCATGCTTTGAAGAAGGAGTCTTCAAGCAGAGCCCATCGCAGTCAAAGATCTCATTGTATGGGACCAATTTCTCCATCTGCAGCCAGTTGTCTAAGCTCTTCTGTTCAGCCCACCCATGTGCTGTTCATAGCCTGCCTTTATGCAAGGATGTGGACAGAACTGAAACTGATGCACAGGTTCTTCATCATAGTCAAAGGCGTGCATGAATGCTCTGGAGGATGTGGGCATCTTAAGCAGGAAGAGAGGGCATTTAAGCTGTGATGCTCTCAGTTGCCTTAAACTGAGTCTGGTTGCTGGCAGAGACATTTTTTGAGAACTGTGTAGTTGTGCTGCAGTGAGAAGGAAGTTCCCTGAAGAATCTGTTGCTACTTTAGGATTAGTCTCCATTTTGATGACTGCCTTCATGTCATTAAGTTGTCTTTGTCTTCAGGTGCCTTCTTGATTTGTTTTGAAGAAGTAAGGAGCAGCAGTGATGAAAAGCCTCTCTCTCTCCTATCAACATCTGAAAAAAAAATAATCATATAATCCTCCATTACTTATTTTGTTTCCATTTTAACAGCAGTAGAGTATTGCAGGATGAAGGACCATAATTTTCTGTACTGGAGAATTACAGGATGATGGTGAAGTTTTGTTGTAGTTTATCTTTGGTCCAGTAGCTGTCAGGAAAGAACATCTTGTCCCACCATTCTGCTCTGGGCTCTGACTCAAATACTGCATCCAGGTGGAAGTTCTGTGCTTCGTGAAGACCTTATGGATTTCTTTAGGTGTGTGGAGATGCTTGTCTCATCCTGCTGATTGTGGTGTCCCACACCTGGGACTGTTGATGTGATACAAGTTAGCGCTGAGAATTGTCCTTAGCATCTATGCTTCACAGTCTGGAACTTCATCCTCCAAAAAATCGGGTTGGCTAGGGACTAGAAGGCCCTCAGAGAAATTAGATTATCTGTCTGTTTCATCCCCAGTTTGTGTCACAAAGTCTCTTACCTCTAGAATACTGCTTTGGTCCTTAATCATGGTGAGAGCAAGGAGAGAAACCACAAATGCCCATGTATCCTGGATTATTCTTGAGGACCCTTGGCATCACAAGAGCTAAGATCCTGTCTTATGACTAAACTGGTAAATGTCACACATTTTCCTCAATCTTAGATGATCTCCAGAGGTCCCTTCCAACCTCAGCTGTTCTGACTCAGGCATTGATGCTGATGGAAGTGCCTGCACAACTAAAGGCATGTGGAGTGTTATAACCCGCAAATAATGTATGGCTTTGGCTGGCCACCACTTGTGTCGTAAACTGGAGTGGGGTGAGTGAGGCAGTGCTAGATATTCCAGAGGAGCTCTTTTATTTTTTTTCTGCAGCTTGGCAACCTGAAGTATGAGTCTGCAGGTGGCTATGTAAACTGTAATACATTTATCTCTGTGAGCAGAAGAGGCATTTTAACCTGTCATGTAAATGAGAACTAAATCAGAGACAGGCTTAAACCAGATTTAAAAATCTCTCTGGTTTCAGTAGGAGATAATGTACTTAGAAACCTTTAAGAAACCGTCCTTAAGCATCTCATAGGGAGTCACAGGCTCCATTTTGGGTGGACTTCTGAAGACAAAGCTGGCATTGCAAACAGTGGACCGGCATCTACCTCTTCTGTACCAACAGCAGCTCGAGACACCCCACTGGTCCTTGGAAGATTGATTGCGATGTGCCCATAGCAGTCCCTGCAGGGTCCTAGAAGAGATGCACTGGCGCCTCCAGTGTCCGTGGGCAAGTTACTTGTGACCTGTCACTGCTGAGATGAATGGAAGTGACCTCTCCATCGGATGGCAGGACAGTGACGCCAAGCCCTTTGCTTCTTTCAGCCATGGATTCTACCTTCTTTACCAGGGTGCTGGGAGAGTGAATTGGTTGTGCTTTGAGCTGCTGGGGATGGATTTAGTGGAAATGCTCTCCTTAGTCTGCTTGGCACAGCATTCAGCCCTTGATGCTTGTCATACCTCAAGAGGTGCCTCAGTGTTGTTACATGACTAATTATTGTAGCTGGACCTAACTCCCAGAGGTGCTCAGTGCCTGCCTGTTCTACCTTACATGCATCGTGTGATTTGCCTGACAGAGCTGTGGGGTGGGAAATGGAACCTCACTAGGGTTACCCACCTTTTTCCCAGGCATTAGAAAGATTGATCATGCTAAGACAGCTACCAGCCCTCTCCTAAATGTGGTGCACCTGAGGTTGCCACTGCTGGTGGGCCCCTTTGGAGTACATGGGACCTTTCATGATGTGGTATGTACTAGTGAAGTAGGCGTGATCCTGCCCAGACTGGGAAGGAGGTGGTTGTATTAAGGAGCCCAATCAACTGATGTCCTATCCCAGATCTGCTCTTTAGTGGCAATGTTGGCTTGCTTAGACAGACAGGGAGTCTTCCTGCGAAGAAGGAAAAGTAACACCATGCCTTTCTCATTCTGTAAGGTTGAAATCAGCCTTCAAAGCAGTTTCCAACCAGGGATGAAATTAGAAGTGGCCAACAAGAGCAATCCGGACACGTACTGGGTGGCTACGATCATCACAACATGTGGACAGCTCTTGCTGCTTCGTTACTGCGGCTATGGAGATGACCGCAGGGCGGATTTCTGGTGTGACGTAATGACAGCAGACCTTCACCCCGTTGGCTGGTGTACGCAGAATAATAAGGTCCTGATGCCTCCGGATGGTGAGTTCTGTGTGTTTTGCTAGAGCTGTGCTGATGGTTAGTCTCCAGACTTCCAGTCAATGTGGAACAAGTGCTCCAGGTGCTTGTTGGGTGGTGTTGGGGTGGTGTTGAGTAATGCAACACCAACAACTGATGTTGGGTGATGCAATTCCACTTAAGTTGTTGTATGGCAGTTCATGGCCATGCCTCCATAGGTCAGTGGGTAATTCATTTGCCAGTCGGTCTCCAGGTGAGGAGTTTTTGTCATGCTGGTAAGAACAGAAGAAGCTTCTGGACGAGGTTGTCTTAACAAAGAAATGCATTGCTAAATTGCCAAGCCATGACTTTCAGTGAGAGCCAAAAATTGTCCTGTACTTGAAGAAAGGAAGGACCAAATTCAGGGTGAGGACAAACTAGAATTAACAAGATATTTGGGTGTAACCAAAATCAGAAGTTGGCTGTGCACTCAAATATTTTGCCCTGGAAGTTTAAAGCCTTCTATTACCAGATTCTTGCAGCTTTTAATTCCGATGGTAGATACACATCAATAAAGATAGCAAAATTTGGTCATCATAAATGAGGATGTGTCCTGATTCTCTGCTCTTTGGTGCACAAAAGCTGAATACAAGAGCTGTAAATCCCATGTGGAACAGTTTTTTAATAATACGTTTGATCCTCAATGTTTAAGAAAAATAATGTGGTGGGTTTATTTGTTTGTTCATTTTTGCTGTGGACAGCAACAGAACAGCTGTGCATTCTTACCACTGCGTAGCTCCAAGCAGAGGCATTCTTGTCACTGTTGCTCATATGTATTCCCTCTGTACATCCAGTTTATTCTGGGCTAGGGGAAGAAGAGATGAATGTTTAGCCTCCGGCTTGTGAATGTGTTTGAGAAAAGTCTCGTTTAAGAATTCTGTCTGCTGAAGTCATTCTTCTACTTGCTGTTCACACGACCGTTGAAAAAGTGTATGTGCCATTTGTGTGTCATGCCTGACTTCTGGTGTAGCTGTTGCTTCAATTCCTCTGGAAGTGAGCTGTAGTCTATGGATTAGAGCAGAAACAGGCTCATTCCTGCCTTGCATATGCTGAACTCTGAGCTAAACTGTTATCTTTTTGTTTGGATCTGACTGCCTTTTGAATAAACAGAAAATTGATTGCTTAAAAACCAACAGCAACAGCAACAAAAAACGTTAAATATGTCGGAGAAATCTGTTGGCTTAGGAATAAGTCAAATGATGTAAGAGGGGTTAATTTTTTAATTTTATTAGTGTCTTAAACTGCCTTTTATTATGTGGATTATAATCAATGTTACCAGAAGGGTGTACAATGCCATAAACTAAATCTCAAAATGCCATGGTCAAGGGGTAAAAGATTTTATCGACTGCTGTAATAGAAAATAATGGTTGTTTCGTAACTGGAGGCATACTGCTTTTTATGGAAATGTTAGTCTGCTCTTTGGGTTGTGGCTACTTCATGTAAACCGTTTTGCTTGAGTGACTGCAAATGTGGAGTGCGTCATGGCTCCTTTCTCCTATGTCCAGGTGATGTAACTGTATGCCAGAGTATTAAACCTGGGAAACTTTACTGCTTTTTGGGTGTGTGTTTTCTGGTTTGTTGTTTGTTTTGTTTTGTTTTTCCCGCACCATAAGATGTAAGCATTTAAGAGCTTGAGTTGTATTTTGAAAAGAGACATCTAAAACATCCCGGAACATCTGAGCCTTCAGGACTTCTCTCAGTTGGAAAAGAGGGAGGTCCTAAATGTGTTCATAAATCACAGAGCTCCTCTGGGTGTTTGCTTATGGGGCTTGGCCTGTGGTCAAGGGTGGGCTTTGAAAAGACTGTAGCTCCCATGGGGACACTACAAGGTGGAGGGTGCGTTTTCAGGAGTGCATCTTGTCCGCTGTAGGGAGACCTGAGCTCTGACCTGCTTTGGAAAGTAGCTTTTGAGTACTGGACTTCATTCTATGCAGATGTCTGAAGTTTGTCCTGTGCTTAATTGTTTTGCTGATCAATGACTGTATCTTAATGAGCTGAACTACACTACAGTCCCGACAGTTTTATCTGGTGAAACCTGCAGGATGAGAACTTGCATTGATACAAAAGAAACTGTCATTCCCAATAAACTCCGCAGAGGTTTTCTGCCATTTTAGCATTGCACACCACTTTGTTGTCAAACCTTTTGAAGAAATAAAAGCCAGCTCTGAATTGCGTGGCCTTGTTTTCTAGGGGCCCAGTTCTGCACTATCGATCACAATGAGGGTATTTGTTGGCAAGACCATGCAAACAGAATGGGCAGGGCCAGTTACCTGTCGTTACAATTTGTTTTTAATCAGGAGCCAAAGGCATATCTGCCAAGAAGGAGTTGCTTAGCGGGCAAAATACTATCAGTGGTACACTGCTTTGTTTCTGCTTAGGAACCAGATAGGACTGATCAGTGCAAATCTTGTAAATGCGATGCCAGACAACACTGGTACAAGTGATAGGGTGGAGAATTTCAATAGATGGAAGAGAGATGGAAAAAAAATGGGCTGATTCAGTTTACCAAATCAATAGAGCTTGATTTAATGTTCAGCACATACAGAGCTTTTAAGGGGCAGCTGCCAAATAATTATTGTTTATGATCCTGATAGAAGGAAGTCATTTAATTTACACACTGTTACATTATTATTTATTGGGTGACGTTAGTTTTGCATCATGGTGCCTGCAAGGATAATGTCAAGTCATGTTATGTCCTCCCCTGACATTATGGTATAATGCACTAAAATAGGACTGAGGCCCAGATGCTTCAGTTTGTAATAAAATGTATTGGCATATCAAAGGACGGTGTGAGTGTGCATGTGCCTGCAAGCTTCACCCTCCATCCCCCTTCCCTGCAGGAAATCAAAGGAGTAAAATTGTAGTTACTTCAAGCTTTGCCATTAATTATATTTTTCTCATTACAAATCGGTGTGTAATTTGAATTGCAAACTCAACTATCCTGGCAGAATAGATCTGTTTACCATTCAAAGCAAAATGAAAATTATTTAAATTAGTTAATATAGAACTCATTTGAATGAATTGGATGTTTATTCATGAACTAGCTGAGGCAAGTGTGAAGCTGTCCTTATGGTCTGTAGCTTTGGCACTGATCAGCTCTAAAGTCACGTCCTGGGACAGAGATTTCTTTTTTATTTCATATTAACCATGGGGTAGACCAGTGGGGTAGGTACTGCCTGATGTAGTTGAGTCTGAATTTTTCATCCTTTCTGGTAGGTCCCTTCAGTAACTATAATTCATTTGAGGAAGAGTGACGTTCTTCAGAGTTTGTTGACAGTTGCAGGAGTGTGGTGGCAGGGTGAGATTTGGCTTCTGCACCGTAGATGCGGGATGTAAAGTACACCTTCCATTGCTTAGTTAAAATTGCCCCATTATACTGGCCTGCATGGAAGCAGAGACAGCTCCTTCATTGCTTCGTGTGTTTTACCAAGCTCCGTCCTCCTCCTCAGTACAGAGCCGATGCGGTTGTTGTTTCATATCCTTCATCCCTTGGGATCTCTTACTTGCTGAGCATTAAAAATTTAAGTCTATCTAAACTTTCCCTTACTCGTAATTTCCTTAACAGAGAAAGGAAGAGGTCTCTCGCCTCCTTTAGCCTATTTCCATGTGCTGTTTTCCTTTGTTGATGACAGTTGGGTTCATGAACACATTTACCATCGGGTAGAAGAGCAGGGTGGAGAACCTGACAAGCGTAGTAGCTAAATTATGCATTGTGAAACACGCAGAGAGCAGGAACGTCTTTTGATTGACACTTGGGTGTTTTTGTACAGATTGCAGGTTTACAGCTGAGCCAACAGAGCCGAATCTCTCCTTGCACTATCTTAATGCGTTCTGGGATGCACTAAAAACACTGGATGACAAGATTATTGTGTACACATGTAATTGCTGCAGTGGTTTTGCTTTAGCGTTATTGACAGATGGAAATTCAAATGGGGCATTTCGGAGTGTGGATCCGCATGGTGATCTCTGGTCTGCTCGCAGTGTAAACCAGGAGGCAGAGGAGGCTGGAGATGTAAAGGAATACAACAGGGAGAGAACCAGGTCTATATGCTGGTTTTACAATGAACTGGTGCAGATGGGAAAACCTCAGAAAAACCTCATCTAGCCATGGATTTGGAGATCACAACGATCGATTGTACTGTGTAGGAAAGCAGACTCTACTTCTCTATTACACCAATATAAGGAGAATTAAAACTCAAAGGCCTGATCCTGGGATGTAATGAATCCTTCTTGCATGGTGCTGAGCTCCACCAGGCAAAATATGCCAGGAATTGCTGAACATGAAGCATTTTGTCTGCCCTCTGTGAAGGCAAATACCACCATTTGGTCACTCTCTGAAGTAGGTGTTTGTACGTTGCTCAGGTCAGGTTAACTTTTATGTTAGATTGAGGTGAAAGGAGGAGAATGTCACTCAGATTTCAAGTGCTGGGTTGGATTGTGAGCAGGGTATAGATTAAAAATTAGATAAAACTTTTGTGACACACAAAACTGGGTTGCCTTCTAAAGACAACTGTATTCCCATTTAGGTTGACATTTCTCACTGTGACATGTAGTCTACCTCAGTCCTGCTGTGGACTGATAGAGAGGTCTAATTACAGATTCCAGGTTTCAAATGAGAATCTTAATAGTCATTTCTTTGTTTTAGTCATTATCCGAGTCTATCAAAGAGCTAAACCCTGCTCTTTGAGATCTTTGGCGTGAGCAAGGGGAGAAGTGGATCTGTTTGGCCATGGTAGTACTCATGGCACGAGGCCTCACTGGCTTCTGCACAGTCAGAAGATGATCTGTGGTATTGCACAGTACATTTGTGTGCAACATGTGGGCTAGATGAATACATAGATTAAAGAAATAAATTAAGTCTGAGCCAGTTTTCCCATTTTGTTAGAGTTCAAGTGAAATAATCGATGGATGTAATGGTTAGAACAGACACCAGGTTTGGGATACAATGGAAAATAATGAAATTGAGACAAAATGGGGCACAGAGCATGGGAAGAAGAGCAAGGGGAGATGGTGAGGTAGGAAAAGAGAGAAGAACAAGCTTTGAGTAGTCAGTTTGTGTTCAGAGGGTAGATATGGTTTCATTCAAGAAGCCCTGTGGGCACCGAAGGCTTTTCTTGGGGACACTGCTGAGGCTGGTGGGTGGGAGATGTGGCCCTGTCACTTGCCTTTCAACCCCATTCTTGGACATCACTTGTGTTCAGAAAGCTTGTCCACAGGGTTCTTCAGGGTGACAGAGGTAACATTTCTGCAAATAGGTTCAGGCCTTCAGAGCTGTTCTCAGAAAAGGCGATCATGGATGTTTTTTTAAACTAAAGCCAACTTTCCCCTGGTAATCTCATCCCAGAGGAAATAAAACTTAGACTATGCCTGCAGCTCAGTGATTATAGTGCAAGTAGAGGGATCAGATGGGCAGGGCGGACTTCCTTTATCTTTCTGAGGAGTTGGCTCGCCTCCTCTGACTTATCTGAGATGAGTTTGCTTTTCAACTGGTATAATTGAGAGCAGATCTGGCTCTGCTTTACCTCTTTCACTGAAGGCTCACCTGAAATATTACTTCCTAAGAGCTCGAGGCTGGAGAAAATCAGTAGGCATTCACTGGGCTTATGCTGTTTTACATCCGCTAAGAACCGGGCCCTCGAGCCAAGTGAAATGAAACTCGGAAATCTTCTTTGGCAGGTTGTACTGTGAAAGACTGTGGATATTTCTAAAGTAGTATATAGATTTTAAAAAAATCTTGCTTAATCTTTATCCTCTTATTCCATCAAAACCAAATTTAGACTAACCTAATGTAAATAGATTGCAGGATTTCTTTCTTTTAAACACTGCAAATGACTCCTAGTGCAGTGTTTTATGTGTGCTTTTCAAGTCAACTTTAGCAGAGTATTAATTATGCAGGGGTGACGTTAGCATAAATAACTAGTCAGCAAATAAATGTCAATTAAATATTCTATTAGCATAGTAGGCAGCTTTATGCATTGGCATAGAACATTTAGCAGATCATACTTAACGAGCATGTAAAAAAATAGCATTTTTTTTTCTTTGCTCTCTTAATGATGGCAGAAGGGAGGAGAGAAAGGGAGGTAAATATAATGCTAGCCTTGGCTGAAGAGCTGAGGGTGTTTGGGCTGAAATTTACCCTAGTGGGAGGGTGTCAGTTGCCTCCGTTGTCTCTTGGGAGCTTGCAGCAGCTGGAGAGCACTGGAGCGCATCCTGGCTCGGCATCTCCCCGCTGGCCCCACGCAGCCCCTTGCATTCTGGCTCCTGAGAAGAAAATATTTTCATTACAGCACCCACGGGAGTTTTTTCTTCCCTTCCTTGACAAGAGTCAGATGGCTCAGTCTGGGGTGTGAAAATTCAAGAGTTAGCCCATTTCTCGTGCGGTGTCAGGATGATGTTGTCTTGATCTCAAAAATAGTCTTTTTGCTACTGTGTGGAGCTGCAAATCTTTTGCACGTGGTGTTGGCTTTAGTTACTTTCGAGAGACTTCATATTGCCAAATGAGGCTGTTCTGGGGTAAACCAAGCGTAATAGGCCCCCGAGTGTCTTTTGGGAACGTAAGTAATCATTGAGCTACTGTGCAAATGTGGCACACCATGGTCAGTGGGACAGGCCCTGCAAAACATTTGAGTTGTTGATTTCATTAAATGTAGGGTTTCTGAGCGTCTCCAGATCTACTGGGCTGGAGTCAACTTTTTTTTTTTAATATATTATTATTTGATTATTTGGAGTCAACCTTTTTATTATTATTTGATTTTCCTTTTAATACGATTTTTCAGGTCTAGAGGCAGAGTTGCAGAGAACCTTATAGGGATTAAGTGCAGGCTGGTTTGTAAGGTGGGCTTGGGAGTAAATGATTTACCCTGGTATTTCTGCTGTGAGACTTGGACAAAGAAACACTGAGTGGGAAATGAGGTGTGTGCTGCTCTGGCCTTAGCTTTGGGCTGTGGTGATGCAGGCTATTGAGGGGGAAAAATAACTATTTGATTAAGCGTATATTATTTTGTTTCAAGTTTTTGGGGAGTGTGGTGAAGGTGGTCCTAAGGGAAGACACCTCCTGTGAGGCTCCCAGCCTTGGCTCTGCAGTGCCCCTGTGGTTTAGGTGTGTGTAGGTGGGGTGCTGTTAGGCTCTCTGCAGAGAGGAATGTTTCTCCTAGGGTGAAACCCCATCAACTGAGGTCACTGTTTTTACTTCTCTATTGAGTTTTTGGTCAAACTGACTTAGAGGAGGTGGGTTTTCCTCCTTTACAAAAAGCCTTTGCTTTCTCCTCCTCAATATTTTCCTTTGGAAGAAGTCACTGTTTCCCCCTCCTCCTAAAATATCAGAACAGCTGTTTCTGGGCTTAAATGCCCCAAATGTTGTTCTGAACTGCAGCAGTGCCTTACGGGGTTTGTATGTGGGAGCTGGTCCCTCCTTGCCCTTTTGCCTTGGCTAGACTCTAGGCCTCAGGAGTCTAGGCCACTAGGCCTCTCCTTGTGAGGGCAATCTGCGATGAATTCTCCTCTGTGCCCCATGAGATGCTGTTGTGCTTGGGGAATCCAGGCCCTGCTGAGGATCAGGCACTTGAAAACCCAAGGCACAGGAGGTGGTTTAGGTTTCCAGCAAAAATAAAAAAAAGACAAAGATGGTACATGAAGGAGGCTCTGGTTATTAAAGGCAAGAAAAGAACACACTTTAATCAAAACCTAATTTTCCAGCAAGAAGCTGTTTCAGCAGAAACACTTCCAGCAGGCCTAGTTTCCAGGGACAACGAGGTGTGCTTATGTTGCATTTATATTTATTTATTCTCACAAACAAATGGAGTAAGGGAAATGGGAGCAGGCCTGACCAGGCAACCCATGGTCCAACAAGGCAGGGATGCATGCAGTGGCCACTAGACCTGCACAGGACCCTGCAGTGTACCCAAAGTGCCTGCTCTGCATCCATTTTGGGGTGCTTTTTTATTGTTTAGGATTTTATGGGAAAAATAGGCCTGGCCTACACCGAGGCTAAGTATCAGTGCAATTTCTTAGAGGTGAGTTTTATTAATGCAATTATCCCTGCACAGTCCTAATGCAAATCCTGGATTTTTGCACACTTATGAATGTAAGGCACTCTTATTTGGATTTCTAAATGTAGCCTATTCTCATTCTTGTGCTGCACTGAGATGTACAGTTGGTAAAACTACAGTAAAATGATATTACATCGCTTTACCGCTAACATTGAGGATACTATGGCACTGTTTGTCCTTGTGTGTTATTAGCCCAACTCGGAGCATGGGTTTAATCTGCAGGTTGGCTGGCAGCCAAGGAAGGGTTCGAGGAGGGGATCCACTGATGGAGTGAGATTTGATAACAAATGACTCAGACACACTGATGCTGAAATGAATGCACTTTCTGACTCCTCTTCTCTTGTTTAGGTGGACTTTCTGTCCCAGGACAGTAAGGGTCTGGGAGAGAGAAAAGGGGAATATCCTTCTTTGCAGTGTCCTCATGCTTAATGCAAAATAAATGGTGTTTTTTGCAGGTGCTTTCTGCCTGACTAGTGAGTGGGTTTGTCAGGCAATCCCTACACAGCTTTGTGTCCTTCCTCAGCAATTTCCTGATCAACCTGTCACCTGCCTGATGCTGAACTGGGCAAGCTTCACCCCTGCTTCACCCCTCCTTGCATCTAAAACTGTGCATGCATCTCCTGGAAGGGGAATTTCTGAGCATGTGTCTCTTAGCTGACCTGACTTCTATTTCCTTCTCTTAATGTGGGTGCAATAAATCAGTAGGGTGGTTTGCAGCATGTAGCGGTCCCTTTTGGGTGGCACAGGGAAGACTGAATTGTTTTAACTGCCGCTATCCTGTTACAATTCAAGAAGCAGTGCCTTGTGTACAAGCAACAGTGGAGCTGAGGAGTGTGCTTACTGCAATGAAAACTGAAAACCTGATCCTTTTATAAACAGTCTGGAGGGGGATGGATGGGGTAGGGGGGGTGGGGGGTGGGGAAGAAAAGCAGTGTTTTTCTTGAACTTCGACAAGTTATAAATATATCCCGAGTGAAACTGATAGTGTGGAGCTTTATGAAAGATTTAATGAATAAATATTTCATGCCCACATGGTGCGTCTTCAGTAACACACGCTGCTGGTAAAAAGCAATAAACAAAGAACCTCCTTCAGGGTTTGTTTGGGCTTTCAAATTAAACTAATTTAATCAACTTTTTCAGTCAAGCTTGATATTAGTTCCTTTCTGTACACAGCACTGTACTTGGATCTGCTTGTTTTCTCCTGTAACCTGTTTTCCTGTTGGGAAGGTGTTTGAATATCAAAGAATGATTCCTTTCATCCCGCCACTGTGGTGTGCGTCTGGGTTTTCAAGGCAGAGAGCACAGTCTGACTTTCTCCCTGTCCTACAGCTTGAGGAATCAGCCGTCCTCCACAACTGTGGCTGTCAGGGTTAGAGGTCCCCCTGGTGAAGTTTTCATTTTCCAGCAGGGAGGTCGCTTGAGCACGGTACTTATTTCTGAATGCAAGCAGATAGGCATCGTTTGGGTATTGGAAGCCTTTATCATCCAGTTTGCTGCTTGAAGATCCAGATTTAGCCGTGCATGCTCTGGAGGCTGGCTCCATGTGGGCAGCAAGGCTTGCATGCATCTGCATTGGGTTTATTGCTGCACAGATTTATGCAGAGATTGAAATGCTTTTCCAGCTCAGGCTATTGGCAAAGCTGGGTTTCAGGCATGCTGGTGCCGCTGCTTTATTGGGTGACTGTTACAACAAGTGGCCAGGAGGAGAGAAGGTTATATATTAGCACTGTGCTCCACGTCTTTGAAATACTTTAAAAAATAAAATAAGATCCATAGAGAGCTGTTTTTTCCTTGAAAAGAGCAGCGCAGCAGATAATCGATTCTTTCACAGCTGGCCCATGCAAATAAAGAGCAAGCAAGGCACAGTAGGGAGGCAAAAGCAAGGGTGCTCAGAAGAGTAGAGCTGACTTTGAGAAGACATCTGTGGACATAGCTGCTCAGTGAGTTGCGGATTTGCTCAGACTTAGACACTGTCATGCACCTTCATGTGGGGTGCTGGGTTTTTTTGTGTAGTCTAATGCAGGTGCATGTAACGGGACACTTCTCAGCTTCTTTTCCCACAAGAAAATGCTTTTTGTTATTGTTGTTGTTCACATCCACTGATCTGGAATCAATTTTTTTTAGTGGGCAGCCTCAAGAACTGGAATTTTTCCCTTGGGGTTGGATGGAGTAGATTCCCATGAAGCGTGTGCCAAACTCTGGGTCATGGCAAAAAAGGGGTTGTGTTAGAAACTTTGGAGGAAGCTCTGATTGTCCAAACCCATGTAGACCTATACTATTATTTTTATTTTTAATATTATTTAGGGAAATTGTTAGATTGTGTTTATCTAGATCATGATTAGATCTAGTTGCACCTTTTGCTAAGACTGATGGCTTCCTGCAGCAGCACTGAGGCAGTTGGCTGATGGTTGACTGAATATTTCAATAGCTGACTGATCTATCTGGAAGTGTTGACAGCACCAAATTCTGCTGTGGCTCCCGACTTCCTGCATGGAAAGCATGTTTGGATGGGACTCGAGCGCCATTCAGGATGCTCAGAGGGCTTAAGATAAGTAGTTGGATCCTGTGGCTTTGCCTTCTGCTGCTCACAATTCTGGTCACAGGCTGTGGGATAACGCTGCAGCCGCTGCTGTGACTAAACCATTGGTTCTGCACCTGACATTTAGTGTGAGTTGTGCTGGAGGAACAAAGATACAGGGGGAAAAGAGTAATTGCAGCATGACTCTGAATGAGAAACTGTATTTCCAAGGAAATATATTGGAGAAAAGGTTGTGAGCAGACATCAGGCTTCTCTGTGAGCAGAGATCTCCTGAGTGGCCTTTTTTATTTTAGCAACAAGTAAAATGGGGTGGATTTTTGGAAGATACTTTTGAGGCCATGTCAGCTAAAATATCCCGTTGATTGTTGCAAAAATAACAACCATTCGATCCATTGCACAAAACAGCAAAATCCTCCCCCCAAGACACTTTAAGTTTCAAGGGATGGAAGCATGTAAATTATTTTACAATTAAGGTCCCAATGGGGCTCCTAAATAAAAGTTTGGTTGAGGAGACAGTCGGTTTTAGAAGTACTGGGCTTTCATGTTGAGCCACTGTTTGACGTCACCCCACTATTTGCTGCAAACCATATGAATACAGAAGAAAATGTAGAATGGCTGAGAATCTGTTCACTGCCAAACAGCTCTTTTTGTAGATGTGTTGAGTTGTCATTGAAGAGATTGAAACGTCCTTATTCAAGCAGGGGTCCCCGAGGTGTGTGCCTCGCTCATGATTGTGTAGATTTCCACACCTGGAACATCCAGCAGTGTCTTTTTTGGGTTGTTCTCCCCGTGTCACACACATCCTGGTATGTGAGCTCTGAAGCTGTTGAGCTAGAAGCCCTGAAACCATAGAAAAGTGCAAAAATTGACCCTGAAAGCATAACAGTGCTTAACAAAGCACTCTTCTTTGGCATGGTCAACCTAATTAATGTCCAGATAAATGGGATTTTATAAAGTGTTCTTTAAAAATAATAATTGAGAGAGTCTAAATGGCTATTCTTGGTAATTGCTTTTAATTTCCCTTCTCCAGTCTCCCATAACTTCCCCCAGAGGAATTTTGGAGTGAAAATGCCACCTCAACTGGAAGACTAAGCTTAGGTAGTTAATGTGGCGATGTAATCATCAACAGACCTTAATTGCAAGTGGAGACATCTGTGGAGACTTAAAAATAAGCAAACAAGCAGACAAAAAACCACAACCAAGCAATCATTTATAGTGTAAGCATGGCACAGTTTTTGGCCTTTTTATCAGGGAAGGAGGTGACTTTCTGTAGGAGCTGGGAAGGGTAAATAGCACAAGGGACCTGATCTGGAGCACACAGCAGTCAGCATACACATTCCTTCAGTGAACCCTTTTTTGATCAGGTTGAAGATTAAATTATGTCTGTTGTAGCTGAGTGGACTTCGGGGGATTTTCTGGGCTTGTTTAGGGCAAGGACAAACCAATGTGTCCAGTGTTATGTCTTCAGCAGAGCATCCCTTCCTACGCTAGGCTAGCGGCACCTCCAAGGTCGCTCATGAGGAGCATGCATTTAGCAAGCCTGGGAGGCTGCTAGGAGCAGATGCAAGCGGCAGCGTGATCCCAAGCCAGCTGTGACTTGCTCTTGATTTTTCTCTCATTACACATGGTAATGCGGGCTCCTAGTCATGACGGAAGGGGCTCGCTTCCCGAAGCAGACCATATGCTCCTGGAGCCCGTGCAGGTAGCTGTTAGGCAGTGCAGAGATGAAGTGATGGTCCTATAAAGCATTTTCCTGGTGAGAATTAAAAAGCAGTTCCTCCAACTCAGAATACAAATTCTGGCTCAATTTTGGCCCTGTTGCATGACATTGGAAAGCTTTTTATATGAATTCCCAGTTATTTTATGTGTCTGGGACAAATCTGACCCTGTTGCATAAAATTGAAAAGCTTTTTCTTTTTGAATTCCCAGTTATTTTATGCGTTTGTGTGTTTTCATTCCTGTTTGATTTTGATCACAATAGGAAAAAAGAAAAAAAACACAACAACCAAATTGGCTTAAGGATGTGCTACAACACTTCTTGACCGGTATTTTGTTGATGCAAGGCAGCGCATCCACCTCCTGTGTTTGTAGTGAAAAACAACACTTTTTCCCACACTGTCACTGTTGAGAATGGATAAAAAAAATGTGGGAAGTTCAGCTTTTTATGCCTGTGACATAAAAATGCAGCTGCTTCCCAACCTGCTGGAGTTAATACAGAAGGTGTATCCAGAGAAAACTTTGCCAAACCCAGGAAAACATTCTGCTATGTACTGTATGAGTTTTAATGAAGAGGCTCTGCTGTGATGAACCTGGAGCCTGAAGAGGCAAGAAGAAAATCCTGCAATTCTCCCATGCAGCCCTGGCAAGGTGACCAAGCAATTCCTGGCAGCATGACAGATCCGTGCCCTGGGCATTTGGGCAGTGAAAATGGCTCTTACATAGAGACTTGTTTTGCTTTGAGCTGTTCGCTGTTGACCTTGAACTTGTCAGCCTTGACATCAGCAGGTGGCTCTGTTTAGAAGCCCTTTTACCCCGTAAAGCACCTACAATATTTGTTCAGGAACAAAGAAGGCAAAAATACTCTGATGAAGCTTTGTATACTGAAGATGAGATTAAGAGCTCACAAATGAGTTTAGTGAGCCACAGCTCTGCACTGAGATTTAGGAGTCTTTGGTGTACTGGGGAAGGCACTTGGGTTCATCAGAGCACTGTCACATCCAGTCTTTGCATCCCATAATGATGGAGTTGCTAAAGTGCTAAAACTCAAAGAGGTTTGGAACATTGTAGAGAAGCTGCTTCCATTTCAAATCCTGCAACATGCAGTTAATTGCATTTCAGGTAATACCTTGTGAAATACTCTATGTTGATCTCCAGTTCAGATCTAAACTCTTTAAAGTTAGGGATTTTTTTTGATCCTGGGATTTACAGTTCAAGCCCTTTTCTAGTTTCAGGTGAGGAAAACACATGTTTAGCAAGCACAAAATGAGTCTTGATGGAGTATTTCTTTGGTGTTGCAATGATGATTATGAATTTACATCTTGTGCATAGGATGTTAAGCACCTCACAGGGCCTGGCTGTGGTCAGACCATACCATTAGTTTCAGGAAGGATGAATGTTCATAAGGACCTCCAGGGTCTGATTTGTGGTGCTTACGTCACGCAGCTGAGAGGCTCCAAAGTGATTAAATAGGATTCGATCATTAGAAGCAGGCAATACAATTCCAATTAATTTCAGAATGAGCTGCAAATGCTAAATTCAATTTTTTTTTAACACATGTTTATACCTCATAGGGTGTCAGAAGGTGAAATCATGGTGAATGAGGTTTGTCAGCTATTTCTTTGGTAATTTGGGAAAGTACTGGCTAACTCTTGGGTTGTGGGGAAGGTTGGATTTCAGTTGCGGCCCATGCTCTGACCATGAGCAGAGAGATTGTTGGAGAGAACTGTAAGCAAATCCTTAAATTTGATCTTGTGTATCCTGGTTTGCTGTTTGTACCTTGTAGCACTGCTCCTCGCCAACTGAAACACCATGGCACTGGCCTCCTGCCTGAGTCCAGCCAATATTTTCCATGAAGGTGTCCCTCTGCCTGTTCTCTCTGAGATGTTTCCATGCCTTGGGTTGGGGGTCCAGGTAAAAACAGCAATGGCTTGCTTAGAATCAGAGAATCATTCAGGTTGGAAAAGACCTCAAAGATAAACTAATCCAACCTTTAACGTAGTACTGGAGTCTACCACTAAACCATGCTACTAAGTTTTACATCTACATGTTCCTTGAAGACCTCCAGGGATGGTGACCCAACCACTTCCCTGGGCAGCCTGTTCCAATACTGCACAACCCTTTCAATAAAGAAATTTTTCCTCGTATCCAGTCTAAACCTCCCCTGGTGCAAATTCAGGCCGTTTCCCCTTGCATATCACTTGGAATCACTTGCTTTTAGCTTTCAAATCACTACTTGTGTCTTCATGAGAAGGCTCATTTTGAGGACTGCCACTCTGTGGCCATCCAGGCAGGAATGTTTCACCTGCACATAGCCCCAGCACCTGAAAATTTCAGGTAATGTGAGACGAGATGCTTAAATTTTAGATATGGATAAGGCAATTTTAGATATGGGTGAGGCAAATCTAGTCTTGTAGTATCTGTTTAAAGGCAGAAAAACTGAAAGTCAAAAATGTGCTTTTGTCTGTTTTCTTGGACTCATGCATATCCCATGAATTTGCTAATAGAGAAGAAAAAATAGTCAGTCTCTTCGTAGTCTAGTGCTGTAACCAGGAAACAAAACTTGCAACCTCATTTTTTTATTGATGTTTCCCACCAAGGCTGAAAAAAGAGACGTCTAAATTACTCTTCTGTTGTGTTTTAAACAATGCAATGCATATAATAAACTGCAAGCATCATCTCCACTAATTCTCATCTTTCTGTAGCAGATGGGAAATGAAAAAAAAAAAAAAAAAAAGCAGAATGGATTTCTTAGACATCAGGTCTCTCTCTGTATGTGCTTCTGTGCTTTGATACCTTCATTAACAGTGGATATTTGCTGTAGACTGTTGGCACTGCCAGAGAAAAAGAGGTAATTGTGCAGTGAACTGGTTTGTTCTTTATGTAAGAACATTGTGCTGCTGTAAATTTGTTGCATTTTACAGAGATGTCTCCAAAGAATAGCCTTCAGAAAGTGGCTATGGGATTTGGAAGTGAGAAAAGGCACTTAGTGTGTGAGATAATTGGACAGAGCATGAAGGTGTGAGGTCAGAGCCTTGGGCACAGTATTTATATTGCAACGACATCTCCTTGCAGAGTGGCCCGTGGCTTTTAGATGTTGTAATGGTGCAGAACCCCTTTGGGGCTGGTGTTTGAGATCCCAAAGGTACAGGACATAAAAGTGCCTCATGTGACCACTTGAAAAGGAGAGCCAAGGGGACAGAGTTTGGCATCTGCGCCAGGATCAGGTGGCTCCAGACCTCCTTTCCTCCACCAGCTCCACTTTCTAGCATCAGAGAGAACTGGTGCAATGCAGCACTATGTGAGAGACCCCCGTGCTAACCCATAACAACTACTGGCATGGCTCAATGCGTGCCTGGTGCTGTGCAGAGGTGCTAATTCTGGGTGTGAAGCAAGCTGATGGCTGTATTTCTGTTGGTTCTGGAGCTAGCTTGGATATGGACTGATCCCAGAATTGCTGCATTTTGCTTTGTGGATGTGCATTTCTTCACTTTCTTTATTTCTCGTCTGGAACTAATGCACAGGAAGCATATGAAGTGCTGTTTGTTGGCTTTATCATGGTGTTGATGGGCCAGCAACGGGCATGCATGTCCTCCCCAGTGGCTGCTTAAACTTTTTAAAACAGATTTTACAAAGTGTCCGTGTATCTCTATCTACCTGAAACAGCATGTGTCTGTGTAATGATGACCAAATGCCATCTCTGTTTTTACCCAGAGGGGTTACAGCTTGAAAAAAAAAAAAAAAATCTGAGAATCTGCCTACTAAGTGTGATCTTGTGCTGGATATTTGGTGCACTTACCTGCATCTCATGTAGGTACACACATAACCCGTCTCCTGCCATCTCCCTCTGAGGTCTGTGACCTGGGCCACTTCTGAACACCTTCTTAAGGTGCTGGTTTTGGCTGGAAAACAGAGCTCTTATAATTATTGTTATTATTTTTTTTATAAGGATACAAATTGATTTTTTTTTTAATGGGATAAAAATGGATTTCAAAATCACAATCAAAATATCAGGTTCCCCACCTCCCTGAATGCTCCCAAACTCTTGATTTGACAAGGCGTTCATTAAGACTCCTGGGTCTGAAGATTGTGAGTTTGAGCTCTCATCTCACGTGATACATCTCTTCTGTGCGTTGAGCATAGCACTTAATGCGAGTGGAGGAAAAAGTAATCAAGGAACGTGCGTGGAAGCTTGGGGTTAAGTAGAGAGAATCATGGAGTTTGGATGCTTATTTTCACAGTGAGCTGTCACCCTAATGGACACTGATACTAATGATGCAGGAACCCCCATGGTTATATGGTTTGTTCAGAGTTTTCAAATGCTGGGCTTTGCCTGGCTTTCAAAAATACCTTCAGCAGCTCTATCTGTGTGTGTACACGAGTGAGACCATTCAAGTGAGCCATTCTGGCTTAACTTCTAATATGGTTGTTGATACCAATGAAATTTAGTTACCTTGAACCTGGAAGTGAATTGGGCAGAGAGCAGTGTTATTGCTATGCATAAAAATGTACAATCTCTGTTTAGATAAGGGAAAAGCTAAGAAAATTTGGAGAAGTAGAAACTACTAGCTTTGAGTGAAGGGGTTTCTTCACCTTTGTAGTTATACAGCAGGTTTTTTATTATTTGTTTATTTAATTTTTTACATAGGTAGCCGAAAATAAACCATCCCTCTTTTACCATGTTGGATGCTATAGCAAAATCAGAATAATCAGCCTTCATTTGTGCCTGCAGATGCAAGAGGACAGGTAACTGGCCCAAGTAAAAATGTTCATGTCTGGAGAAGCTTTTATGTTCCCAAGTAAATTGCCAGGCAGCTGCTTTCCCCAATTTGTGGCACTGTAATGAAGCTTTTTCCTCTTGTTTGGTACTTAACCTAGATAACAAGCTTTCAAAATTGTGTTCCAGGTGAAATTAATATAAAAGCACTTAAAAAAATGGGTTACTCATGGCAAATGCTCTAGAAAGTTGACTGCCTCATGAATACCACCCTATGGAGACTGGATGGCCATAGGTGACTTTTAGGTACATTGAGGACCATGTGAATTAACTTGTTGCATTCCTGCAAGGCTGGAGGATGGGAAGAGATGAGTTTCCCTCTTCTCTTGCTGTCTCTGGCTCTTCCTCTTCCCCAGTTCCTATTTTCCCATGGCAGAGCAGTGCTGTGTCTCAGTGGTCCTTGGCTGCACGGTGCTGCTGACATGAAGGGAAGGGCTGCGACGAGTGCAAATAGAGCTGCTAAATTTACTTCTGTTCTTTATCTACTCAATCTGATTGCAATTGATATATAATGCCACCTAGATAGAGCAGAGCTGCTTCTCATTATCAACACACTTCTCCTTTTTTATTTATTTATTTATTTTTTATTTTAAGCAATCCATTGCAAGGAGGATATTGACTTTAACTGAAGCGGAGTAATTAATCACAGTACTTATGAGTAAATCATTTACTGCAGCTTGCATGCAGGATGTGGAGCTGAGACCATTGTACTCAGTCAATCAAGGCAGACTGCATGGGCTAATGGCACAGGGGTCACCGTGCTGTTGGGATTTATTAGGCAAATTTCTCTTCTGATCTTGGACAATTTAACTTGTAAGCAGAAAGCCGTAGCAGTGGGCTCTGAAGAAGAATGTGCTTGTTTCCATAACGTGTTTGCAGCTAAGGCAGCTGAACGTACTGCGTGGAAATGCCTCAGTGGTCGCTGGTGGTGACCCTCCTGCCAGCTGCTTTGTGCTGGGTGAAGTTCAACATGCTGAGCAGCCCCTTCCTTGGAGCTGCAGTGAGTTAATTACTGAAAGACCTTGGCATCATTCAAAAAAAAAACAACACCAAAAAAAACACCTTTAATGTAATAGCATCCACTCACCCTTGCTGCACGCACACACAGTTTTCTCCCACAGCATCCACATCCTTTTCTTCTTCCACCTATTGGACACAAAGCACAGACCAAAGCAAGCTGCAAGAAATGAAAAGCAACTCCCAAACCACCTGCTGCTTTTTTATTGTTAAAAAAGTAACAGTTAATTAAGGACTAGAGAAGCCCGAGGGGAATAGTGTGTCTGTGAAGGACTAAAAGGATGTTAAGAAGTAAAGTCTAATGTGGACAATGAGACAATTTTTTCCATGTGATTTTACTTGTTTTAGCTAAGAGTGTACGTGGATCATTTCTGGACACCTTGAATGGCAAAAGGAAGAATAACAGTTGCAGTATACTGAAATTCAGTGTAATTGCACAATAAGGGAATTTTTTAAGGTGAGAACATAAAGCACCGAAAGTGTTCATGCCTTTTTTCATCTTTACTTCTCTTCGCTTTTTCTAATCAAAGGGTGCATGTAGAATTGGGTATACAAGGATTAAAATCTGTGCATTGGCCCTTTCTTGGATCAAAATCATAAAAAGCGCCGCATGGGTGGTTTTTTAGAAATGGCGTTGGGTTGTTTGGAGTAGCCTGAAAAATGGAGCATGCCAAGGATTTTGAAGACAGCTAAAAATTATTATTATATGAAGTAGCTCATGAGGTCTAAACAAAGAAGATTAATTTGATGTTTACACATTTTCAAAGTTTTATTTATAGAAAGTAATTAGATAATTAACAGCTGTAAGAGCAAGTAGATCAATCCATAGCTTAAACCAACATCCTCCGACAGTGTACAAGAGCAGCTCATTCCATTACAGTTATCACCCTTTCATACATTAGCCTGTTATAAATGCATCAAATGGCACCACAACGTACTGCTAGCTCCAGGAATATATTTTGAACATGGGTGTATTCTTTGATAGAAAGTCATTTATAATTTCCATTTTCCATGAAAATCCCCTATATAATATTTTCTTTGAAGACTTTCCATTTTTAAGGCAGGTAGGTATATAGAAGGGGATGTCTGAGCTCTGAGGTTTATATCCCTTGAAATGTATGGCTGCATCATTAGGAAATGAGATCAACAGCTTTTGATGCATGTTTTTTTTTTTTTGTCTTGGCACTATATTTTCATTTTGCGATCTGATTCAAACCACAGAACTCTGCTGGTGTGAGAACAGAAGATTGTTTGAAGTTTTAAATAAGAAAGTTGTTTGAAGGTGTCTCCAGCCACATTTGGCTTTTTTCAGGGAGCCCATGAAAGAACAAAAAATAAACAGTAATTTTTCATGGAAAATGCCACTAAGTAGCTTTCTAAATTTTATTTTATTTTATTTTGGAAATGCCTAATAGGGGATCTTGTGCTAGGCTTTGTAGGGTCCACAGCAGAGGTTGTTCCCTTCCCTGAAGGACTTGGGGATGGTTCAGAAACAGTGCAGACACAGCCTGAGCCTTTTGCTTAGGGGCACGGGGGATCCTTGAGCAGGGGCAGCACCCACATCCCCATCCCATTTCCACCTCCAGTCTGGTTCACAAGGCTGTATAGTTCAGCAAGCTGACTGAAAATGTTTAGCTTCAACCATTTTCTGTCAAAATGATCTTTTATCAAAATGGAAATATTTTGCAGGAACATGTCAGTTTTGACAAATTGTTTTGATGGGTGAAGTCTAAACAAATTGTTTCAGCATTCTACGTTGTTTTGATATGAAGACATCTCATTTTGACTCTATCATTTAGACCTTTGTAACTGAGTTCCAACATATATTTATATGTTTAGACCTTTATAACATATAAATACTGCATCAAATGTGTGACAGTTTAAAAAGTATCAGATGATACATTTCTGTATTTTTGCAGTATGCTATTTACCTTTTCAAAACCTGCATGTCTTAATATTATTTGTCTATAAACTTTTGAGCATCCTGAAATACTTATTTGAGAAATTTATTATTCCTTTTCATGAAGTGATGGTGTTTTAGCTTGTTTTGTAATGGAGTGATAAGAATTTCCCAGGTCCTGTCCAGTTATAGTTCCTTTTGTTAACCAGTTTTGTTCATTCCAATCCCAGGAAGGAATTAAATTTTTAATAATAATAGTTACCACAGTGAGAGAATTGTCGCTTAACAGATTTATTCCAAAGATTTAAGACCATTTTATAAAGCTATTTAAGGCTCTGCTCCTTGCTTCAGGTATGAAAAAAATTGAAACTCGGATGTTTAGAGGTTAATGGGGACCAGTGGGGATTCTCCAGTGGAGATGTTGGCAGGCTGCTTGTGATCCTGGGTAATTAAAAAAAATAAATTACGAACAGCTTTTTTTTTTTTTAAGTAAGGACAAAAATTAGCATAATTTGATGTTATTACTTGTCTTGTGCCACGTTACTGGTGGCAGAAACACAGGTCCTCTTGGATGGGATGGTGTTAGGTTGTCCGCATGCCTACCCGACGTGTGCTCAGAAGATATGGAGAAGGATGGGCATAGGTCGTTATCTTGTTCTTTAATATGTAGTATCATTGATGCCAAAGACTGTCAAAAGCTGTCCCTTATTCAAGCTTCTTGCCCAGTGGCATGGATCCTCTGCCCCTGACTGGCCACTGTGTTTGCAAGACTGGTCAAGGTGCAGGTGTGTGGTCGAATGCCACAAATTATTTTGAAGTAATTTATGTTCAAAGATCCCTTGTTGGTGGAAGTATAGTCTTGGCCTATTCTGCCTCTGTGCTTCTTATGCCTTCCTTGGAGATGAGAAGGGTAAGAATATCCATGGGATGCGTAAAGGTGTTTCGGAGGAGTAGCTTATCTAGGTGCTGTAACCCAATGAGGTATTTGTGCAGCAGTTTGTTCCCTTTACTGAATGCCTCAAACTTCAAATTCCTGAGTCTTGCTCCTGCCAATTGAGGGAGTGGCTTGTGGGGGAGAAAAATGTCCCGAGAAGGAAAAAAAAAGTGCATGTTCTTTCCATTGTGTTCACTGTCCTTTAGATTACAAGGCTTTTTCCTGAAGTTTGCAGTACACTGTTCTTGAAGGAAAAAAAAAAATGGAAGAAAATGAGGATTTTCATATGATCCTATGACCTTAGGAGAAATGGCTTTAAGAGAAACAGCAACTGCTAAAGACTAGATAAAATCCCTAGAGTTGGTAATGTGATAATAGGATCTCATACTCATTGAATGGAGCGCCTATGACTCAGTGCTTTCACGGGACTGTAAATGTTCTTTTAATCTCTTATTTCTCTAGAGAGGCAGATAAATCTGAACCCATTATACACTCCGGCTGAAGCAGGGCACAGAGATTATAAGGTTGCAGGAGCAGAGGGTGGCAGCACCGGGAATGAAGCAGCCGCCTTGGTTCTCAGGCATGTGATTAGCATGATTACAGGGAGTGCGGTGATGCAGGGTTTGCAGCTCTCTGCACTTTTTTGACCTCTGTTTGCATGGCTTTTGTAGTCAGCATGCACAATGCAAGGGGAAAGGGCCACTTTTGAGCTGTTAACAGTGAAAAACAGGAAATCGGTGCACAGTAAGTGATGCTGAAGGTCTTTGGCACATCAGCCATTGACCCAGGTTGCAGCAGCGCCGGGTCCTCAGATGCCCCTGTGGTTCTGGCAACCCAGAGTCATCAGGAAAAAGAGATAAATGAGTAGAAGTGAGAAAATGGCAGGGAGCTGAAAGGGGGGAAGGAGAGGAAAGGACGTACAAGCAGAGCTTTGGGGCAGGATGTATCAAATAGAGAAAGAAGTGGGAATAATTATTACTATCTGAGGGATATTGGGTGCAACCTGTTTTTGATCGAGTTCAGCCCCATGAAAGAGGAGCTCAGTTTTATAGCCCATACCATCAATTCTGAGGCAATAAATAGAGTCTTAACGTGGAAGGGTCCATTTTCTTTCTAATTTAAAAATCTGCTGTAATACCAGCCAAACTAGAAACTGCTCTCTGAAGTATTTTTCACTGAGAAAGGCAAGAGGGCTTTGCATTTTTCTCCATGGTAACATGCTACAGGGACTGCAGCAGAGCAGGGATACTTGGTTTTTACTTTTGCAGGTGTGGATAACTTGATGGAGGTCTGTTAGGAAGAGGCAAAGCCTTGTCTTGGCCTCAACCAGGCCAGTGCTGGACACTGGCTGAGTCTTGGGATTGGTGCACCCATGCAACTAACTGCTTCTTGTGAACTGGGAACAACTGTAAAAAATCAGGGGTCTTCCTCAGGTCCTTTTGTAGCGGTCTAGATCCAACTGGATCTTACTCTCTGTGCATTAATCCTTGGGAATGGAATCTGAAGCAGAGCTACTGGCTGCCTGTAACTGCTGTGGGTACACCATGGCCCAGCAGTGTGCGGACCTGGCTTCAGTTTTGGGTGCCTTGCTCCAAGGCAGGTGGTTTGCAGCATTTTTATGGCAGGAAGATGCCTTAAAGCCTTTGGCCTTGGAGGTGCTGAGGTGTGAAAACCGCCACCAGTGCTGGCTCCAGGATGGAGGGAACCCGATCCAAAGGAAATCAGCACATCTGCGTACACAAGCTGTGGCTCCCAACAAGTTGTGGTGTTGCCTGCTGAACAAGGAAAGAAGAGTTGTTAGGAGGTGCTGGCATTTTCAGAAGATCACTTTTCCCGTGCTGAGAGCACTGCTAATGCCTGGCTCCTCTCTGGATTATTTAGTGGCTAATCGTTCAGTTCAGCTCACACTGGGGCCTTTGCATCAGTGCGGGCACTGAGTCTTTTTTCTGCTACCACATCTCTGCTTTTTTTGAATCATTTCCCTGTGATACATTTGATGGTGTTTGGCCCCCAGGGTCATTTTCAAAGTAGTCCCAATGTAATTAGGATATCTCAAATGTTTTCTTGTCATTGGGTGTGCTTGGAGCCCTGTTGTGGTATGGGTGACAGTCCCACAGAGGTCATGATGGAGCCATTGAAAGGGAGAGAAGACACAGGTATCTGAACCCTATGAACCCAGCTCCTGACTCACTGTAGTTATCTAAGGAAGGAAAAATTGTTTTGAAAATAGCAGTACTACAGGAGTTTAGGTCCCTGTGAACAGGGTCTTATGTTCTCTCCACCTTCCTGTCCCACCAAGTGGCCAGCCTGCTGCAGATGGGCTCTAAAAACAATTATTACAGCACGTCTGCAATAGGAGAGGTTCAGTTGTGTATTCTTCCTCCAGCTAATAAGCCAAAATGTGAATTAGTGATCTAAAATCAGTGCTTCGGTTCATAGGTGCTGGGTCAGATACACCAGAGAAGCACCAGCATTTCCTGATAGATGCTCAGGACGGATGCGTGGGCACCCATGCACTACACTGCCAGCTATTCTTGTTACCCAGCGGATTTTCCTTTGTTCGAATATTCTTGTTTAACATTTTGCTTGGTCCTCAAAGGCTTTTTGCAGATCTTGTGATGATTCAGATTCACTTCATTACTGCTGAAAATTAATATTTGCACTGTAATTATTTGCACTGCAGCACTGAGAATCCTGATCATGCTCTACAGGCATGGAAAAAAAGTGCAAATCCCTGTTCCTAAAACTTCCAGTGCAATCTGTTCTCTCACAGAGGTTTCCAGAGTCCCTTTATCTGCACTGCAAAAGAAGATTAAAATGAAGCAAAACATGCTGGATTTGTTTGGGGAGGACGATTCTGAAACCGCTTACAAACTGGGAGCAGAATGTTTTTTCAGCTGAGGTTGTTCAGTCTGAAAGCAAAGATCAGCTTGTCACTTTTGGACTTTGGAAGCCTGTAATCCAGATTTAAATGTTGACAGAGGCCCCGTTTTATTTAGGTGTCCGAAAGCTTTGAGGTTCAAGTCGTTTAGGCAGAACAAAGTATTTTTTTGAGAGGCTTTGAAGAGGGGGCTGACTGACAGACAGTGAGATCTGTGAATCCGGCACCGTTAAGACATCTGAAATTGGGCATCTGGAAATGGAGGCTTATGAAATCTGTTGTCAACTTTGAAAATCCTGACTATTTTTCTTTTCTCCTGCCAGTTTTGAAAGTTTGAACCGTGTTCTTTTTATCACATTTGTCATTCCTTAGTAACGGAGCTCTGGCATTAAAAAATTGGCTGACAACTTTGTGGGTATGAGCCAACATGAAGTTCAGTTTGCACCCTTCTCCGATGCACCCAGTGTTGTTTGCAGCAAGAGGCAGAAGTCTGAATTAGAAGGGCTCCAGTCTCATTCATTACAGCAATTACTATCTTCTCACTGATGCCAGAATTAAGCTTGTTTATTATCTTAGTGTAGGTGGACAGGAACTGATGAGGTATATGCAACAGGAGTGTTGAGAGAGAAAGCACCTTGTATAAACCATTTCTTCTCAGGCTATTCCTTCATCTTAAATAATTCAAAGGTGGTAAATCTCCTGGAAATCATGCAAAATTGGTGCTGCCTAAGACTTAGAGCAGTTCCAGGCTACCTTAAGTGTTATTTTATAGAAGCTTGAGACCAGCAAGTTTGCTGATTTTAAATAAATTTATGTGCTCTTGCAGTGTTGTTTAGATCTATAAACTGAACATATGGTTTGAGTGACACTGGGAGAACTGACTTTTGGGGAAGGAGCACAACTCAGAAATGGGATCTAATGTAAAGTCTACTGAGCATAGATTCTACCTTTTTCCATGGCCATCTGTATGGATTGCATAAGGTATTTAGGATATAAATTGAGTTTGGGCCAAAGTCCAAATGTGCCAAGTGCCCAAACTGGAAGTAAGCCCAAGCATGAACGTGTTTTTCCCAGTTTTGTGCCAATATCATGTAATTATCAGACAAAACCAATGGTCCCAGGGTCTGGAAAGGGCGGTGAGATTTGTAGGAGCCATGCAGAGGTCAGTGTGAGTATTGCCAGTTCTGAATTCTGCTGGGCTTTGATTTCTTGAGTTGAAGCTCCTGCTAATTTCAGGCTCTCTTGACTGAGCTTGTTGAAGGAAATAGCTGCTGGTTTGGAATATTTACTGCCAGGCAGCTTGGGATTGACTTTTTTTTCTCCCCCAAAGGCAATGAATATTTGCTAGGCACTGAAGCTTCGAGTACCTGTGATGAACACCCCTGTGCTGGGTGCACAAATACAGAGCATTTCATCAGCTTGATACCAAACCTCTGTTCAGCCTGTGTATCCATCTGTAGCACGGAGGGAATAAAAGCTATCCCTTGCTGTGGGCTGTGTAGCACCCATAAACCCCTGACAGCATATACTTGGTGTGGCCAACTCATGGAGTTGCAGGAGCCTGAACCCATTTCTCCATCCTTCCATTTTAACCTGTCCATCTTACCCTTCCTGGGCTTCAGGTTCACGTACAGGCTGTCATCTACCTTCTGTCTTTGGACAAGAGGAGAGACATGTCTCCTTATCCCAGCCCCCACCAGGTACATGCCTGTAAGCAAAGGAAATGAGTTGCATGTCTTCAAAGAAGAGAGTAAATTGCTTTTTTTCTTTGAAATAGTCAGTAGAAGAGAATGAGCTACCCTGGGCGGAGCTGCTCAACAGGAGATGGGTCTAAGGGAACAATTTTTGATGGAATACTGGGGCTTCCTGTGGAGTGGAGTTGTTTGAAACACTTCTACTCCTACCCATGCTTCAGGTGGGGTCTCCGATTTCTCGTATCCATTTGACACCAGGTACGTGTTTATTTTCCTTTTAAAAAGAAGAGCTGAAGCAGTATCATTGGCGTGGGAGACAAACCCGCGTAAAAAGCTCCGTCATGACATCTACAGGCAACTTTTCTCTCCTCCTCTGAAACCATCCCGAGGCCCTTGTAGCCCTTCCCATCAAACAGAGCTGTTACAGGTCCTTGCTGCCTTTTACCCATTTCTACAAGCAACTGGGAGGCCTGAGAAAAATAACTCTATGTATTCCAGCTTTGGTCCTTCCTTGCTGCTGTTCACTTCATGCAGTGAGGATGAACAGCGGGGATTGTATAGAGCAATATTAACTCATGGTACCAAGTTCATTTTTGCCTTAAGGCCCTGCTATGCTGTTTTATCAGGAATTGTGTGGCTATGGCTTGAAAGGTGCTTGTCTTGAAGAGATCCAAACCAATTTGTGCTTCTTTATTCATTGTTCGGCAGCAGGCCACTTAATGCATTTTGAGAAGGCTCACGTTTGGCCTCCTTGTCTGCAGGTAATAGTGGCAAGATTTGTGCCCACAGTTCGCTGTGTCTGCTGGTCGTGTTTCTAATCTGAAGCCCTCCTGCTCTAAATACTGCAACTACACCTTCTCAGAAAGCATGAAGTGCTTCAGTCTTGGTTGACTAACGTATTTCCCTAAAGTGTGAAGCAAAGGACTTGGCTTCTTCTGAGCAAAACAGAAGGGTTGCTGTAACGTCATTATTTAGGACCTGTGCTGGTTACTTACAGCCCTTCCTGGACTCTCCTATGGATTAATAATCTTTAAACCATGTGTCCAGTTTGTTCGGAAGAAATGGTTTAATTTTCAAACGCTTGTGATTTTTCCCTTCTGAAGGTTTTGGTATGATTAACAGCATAACTATCACTGTTGGTTGTCTAACGTGTAAGTAAGATTTTTGGCGGAGATAAATGTTTGCGACATCACCTGATTCCCATTTACAGACAGGTGGAATTAAAGTTTGGCTTCTGGGTTTCCAACTGCAGGTGCACAATGAATTCAAAGAGGCCTCTGAATCTCCGGAGTTGAGATTTGCTGAAAATACTTTTGGTGTCCAACTTGCACTAATTTGAACAAGAATTGAACCAAAATTTGAATCCCAGAGGCAGCATTTATACATTTTAGTTTAAATCTTAAGAAACTGTGTTGACACAGATCCCAAAAGTAACACAGACATACAGCGTATAGTTCAAAAATGTCTCAATTTTTTAAAAATGAAATAAAAATTCACAGTTAACAAATAAAAATTCCTGATAAATTGTTCAAGTCTTCTTGTAAATGTATTGACTCAGTAGCTGACATAGGATAATCTCAGAGCTGAGTTTTCTGCTAAAGTGCCTATAGTTTCTGTTGACCTTTGAAGAAACTTAAAAGTTAGCACAACTTTTTTTGTCTGTGATCATTAGTAAAGATGCAAAGAGACGTTATAAATCATATCTGAGCCTACCTGGTAAGCAGCAAACGAGTGGTTACCCAAGCAGTGGCCAATTTTGAATGGGAAAGATGGAGATGATAAGCCACGCTGTTGTAAATCATGTCACTGGCTGTGGCAGAGCAACCCCTTCCCTTATTTTGGAGATGTGACCACATGCGTGTGTGTTGCCCAAGCAATTGGGCAATGAATCAGCTTTTTTCCTGGTCTGGATTGCAATCATACCTGAAACTTCAGAGCTGATAAGCCCTGGGGAGCTCTCTCTAAAATACACGTGGGAAATCCATTGCAGCCTGCAGTGCTGAGCATTTCTTTTCTTCCCTCACCCTCTGCAGCAATCAAAGAGAAATACGTGGACTGGACGGAGTTTCTTATACACGATTTGACCGGCTCCAGGACTGCACCTGCAAATTTACTGGAAGGCGTATGTATTAGATTGCAGTTTCTATCTGATTCCGTCTCGCGATGTGCATGCTGCAGCTGTGTTTGTGCTCACCACGTGTAGGGCTGTGTGCTTGCAGCGTCTGTGTGCTGGCAGTGGGCCTCTTCCTGTGCTGGCCAAAAGTCAGGGGTGACATTGCCTTGATTCTGCTCGCTCTGCTTCCGACTGAGTCTTGGGGTAGTTTATTGGCCTTCAGGCTGGAGGGTTGGTTTTAGAAATATGGGTACTCGTAAAAGTCTGGGTGGTGAAGGAGAATGTTGAAGGGGTCTGTAGGAAGGAGGACTTCAGTGCCCTGTCACCTCCACCAAACTGATGACCTGAACTTCCAGGCCAGGACAGAGGTTGGAGAGGGGGGGTTAGGACGTTGATGGGGAGCACTGCCAGGATTATAGGTGTATGGAAATAGCTCCTTCAAGGACATTCCATCCATACCTAGATGATTCTGTGATTCTGTGATCTAAAAGCAGCAGTCAGATGTAGCAGGGAAGTCGGGTGAGGTGACCTCGGTCATAGGTAGCCAGGAGAGAAGAAGGGACTGTTCTTGTGGGTGCACCCAGATGGCCAGGAGCCCAGCCTGTCTGAGGCATTTGCAGGGAGCTTCAGCTTGCCTTGAGATACTTGACAAAAATCTCATAGCTTCAGCTTGAAACTGGGAGTGAGGCACCTTCTCCACTGGGACATGCCTTGCTCTTGTTTGTATGCTGTGTGGGCATTTGGAGAGCAGACAGCCCGTCCTGCAGGGGATGATTCTCTCTGCCCCTCAGTGTTTAGTCTGAGAGTGAAAGCAAACAAGTGGTTTAGCTTTGTGTAAGCACTCATGTTGGCTTTTTGAAAGGAAGGGTGCTTCCAGGCACCATTTTCAATCATTTTGTCCCTGGTCACTGCCACAAGCCACAGCTGCATCCTACTTCCATGCAGTACAAACCATGTGCAAGGGAGAATTAATAGTGTATTGTTGGGGATTTCGCACCCCCCCCCCCCCCCCCCCCCCCCCCCCCCCTTCCCAATCTGTGAGCCTGACAGCCCTTGAAAACCCAAAATAATGCACATCCTGAGGGCTGCTGCATCCCTGTTTCTGGACCATTCCCAGGCAGCATATATGAAAAGTCAGTGGTAGCCTGCACCCATCCCTGGCATATGGGACAATGTCACTGCAAACCACTCCGTTCCCGTTCTGTAGGGAAAGTAGGCAGCCCAAGGCAGAAATGCAGAGAGGGAAAACAGTGCTTTGGCTTAAAACAGTTTCTAACCCTTTTCTGGTGTTTTATGCAATATACACACTTGGTGCTGTCTGTGTCATGCAATGTATGTAACCCCCTGTCGACAGATTTGCTGTTTGTGAGTGCTGCAGATTGTTCTTGTACTGTTAAATCAATATGCAGTGATACTTTTTTTTTTTAACATGCTAGCTATGCATTTAGAGTTCTTGCATTGTGGTAAATGTTAATAGTTCAAGGAAACCAATTATTAATCTTAGCCATTGTGTTCTCAGGGGTAAGTGACAACCCACTGGCTTAGAATCTAGCACACAAATCAGAGAAGCAATAGATGCTTTTTAGTGGCCAGGATTTATAATAATAAGCTAAATCATGACACCATTGTTTGATATTAAAGCATGTTTTATTGCAATGAAGCAGTTGAAGAGAAAAAAAATAACATTAAAGTTGATTTCTATTATACTATTATTTTTTGAGACTGCATTTTGCTATGAAATAATATTTGAAGAGATTGTGTAGGAGCCTGTAGCTTATACAGTAGAGGATTTGCTTATAATGTAGATATATTATTTGAGAAATATCTATTAATCTCAGGTCTGGTTAAAACTGTACATGTGATAAAGTTTTAGTTAATTTTGTTTTTTTTTTTTTAACCAAATTCTTGTTCTGTTGCCTGCATTTTGGCTTAAGAGAGATGTAGTCAATTTGGTTGCGTTTCAAACTTTTGAATGTTTTAAAAATTCAATGAGAGTGCTTTTTGAAAAAATAAGGCTTTCTCCTCCTTTTCTTCTAGCCACCCTTATAAGGTACTGTTTTGGGCTGACTCTGATTTACAGAATTAATATTTAAAAAAACAACTGTCAAAGTATATATTGTTTAATTAAGTAACGGTGGGACAAATGCATACAGAAGTAAAAAGATTGCCCGATTTTTTCATATATTGTGCCTGTGATTAGCATCTCCTTTGAGGAGCAATACTTCCAACTCTTGGAGTGGTTTTTAGTGCTGTTCTTAAAACCCTAGAAGTAAGAAATCGAATAAAAATTAGAACTTGCATTAAAAAAAAAAAAAAAAAAAAGAAAAAAAGAAGAAAAAAGAAAGAAATAAAGGAAAAAAGAGCTCTAACGCATACATTAGTGGTGAAAAGCTTGACAACACAGAGATGCTCACAATCACAAATCAGTGAGCCCCAAAGGTATTGTTCTGGAAAACGTCTCACAGTTTTTTAATGGCTGTGCTTGGCAGCTTTGCAGGTGTAACATTAAGCACATGTGTAAACGGTTGCAAGACTGGGATCACAGGAAATACTGTGTGTGAGCAAATGACCTCATTCATTGGCTTGACCCATGAAATCCTATGTGGCTGGGCTGTGATCCCAAGGCCAATTGATGTGGTGGGAAACTGCAATTGGCTTTGATGAGCTTTGGAGCAACCACGATACACTCCTGCGTCCATCACAGTGGGAATAATTTGCTCTACATGCCAGTAGGAGCAAGATAAATTTTTTTGGTGGGAAAGATCAACGTACAGAAGGCAATTTCAGTGTCATGCCCAAAGTAGTTGCCTTTTAGGTAAACACCGGTTCCCAATCCTGTGACTGGTTCTTACCAGCTGCAACCAATGAGAATTTGGTTTGAAATCCTCCAATATAACTGGGCTTTGAGTTGTTCAGGAGCATCCTAAGTGGATGTGCCTTATGAGCTGTTCCACCTTTTATTATTCTTTTTTTGTTGTTGTTGATGATGTCAGTTGAGAAATTAGCACAACTGTTGTTTTCTGTTTTACTTCTGAATTTGCACTTGGAAGACATTGGGTAAAATAGAAGAAGAACAGACTGTTTGCTGATCACTTGGATGATGGTGTGAAAAACAAAAATAATCTTCTGCTGTCATCTGTTTCCTTGAGAAGTCTTCAAATAAAGTTTAAAATAAGGAGTTTTGCTTCTATTCAAACAGCCTCTGCGAGGAAAAAACCCTGTAGACCTCATTACAGTTGATTCCTTAATAGAGCTGCAGGATTCCCAGAATCCCTTTCAGTACTGGATAGTTAGTGTGGTTGAAAATGTTGGAGGAAGATTACGCCTTCGCTATGTGGGATTGGAGGAGACTGAATCCTATGACCAGTGGTTGTTTTACTTGGATTGCAGACTTCGACCAGTCGGTTGGTGTCAAGAGAATAAATACAGAATGGACCCACCTGCAGGTAAAAAGCCTTATCAAAATGCTGTCTTCTTTTGAGGTATTCACTGATGCTTTGAAATACTTGTTCAACACATTTCTTTTTCTCCAGCATTCGTGTTGCTTTGACGGTAGTTTTTAACTGGAATACAGATTACATATGAGAGACATCTGATTTGGGTTTAAAGTGGGTCAGGTACACTGTATTAAATGTATTTAATAAACTCAGTTTAGTGTAGCTCACTCCTGAAAGGAATCAGTGTGCATTAAGAGCAGCTTTGTGCACCAAGAGGCAGAGCTTATAGGGATGGTCCAAGGTTGTGCCTGCTTGTGCACCTCTTTTCAGTGGTGTTTTGGTGGCCAGGTCTTCCTGGCCATCCTAGTGGAGGATGCTAGGAATCACAGTCAGAATATGCTGAGTTGGAAGGGGCCCACAAGGACCATTGGATCCAACTCCTACAAGAAGTCTTCTGCTCGCCAAATCAAGTTCTAGATGACATCTCTCAGCATTTGCTTTCCCTTCACCCAAAGACCTCTTGCCAATCGTTCTTTCTATGGTCATACACATTTCTCTTGGGTAGCAGTGGATCTCTATGGAATTTCCTGGGGCTGGAGAAAATACTTTGAGATCTTTATGGTCCCTTTAAAGTAGGTCTTTCATATTCTGCTGTAACATGGCTGTACAGCTGCCAAGTGAGACCTGCCTTGTGTATAACCAGAAAGTGCAGTGTGTATAATCAGAAAGTGCAGTGGAATGGGGCTGGGTTTGTCTGACTGTCTATGTTAATCTGCCTATCAAGGGGTTATGGGGTGTGTATTGCTAGAAAGTAAGGAATTACTCCTTTGAGTAAGTGTTTACAAGTGTTTAATGTTTACAAGACCACAGGTTTTGAATTTTCTCCAAGGGAGCAAAGTCTTTGCCAATGTGTTGGACCAGACTGAATATCAGGAGATTGCAACTTGGAGAAGAAGGTCTTTAGAGCTGAGTTTAGTCCAAAGCAGCTTGGAAGAAGGGAGATAGAGATTGCAGTTAAGCGAGTGTGGGGTCAGAAGTCACAAATCCAAGGGCAGGTTCAAGGGACATAGTCAGGCACATGCAGGCTAGGCCAGGAGGCTGGCCAAAAGTAGGCCTTGGGGTCAGCTGGAATCAGATTTGAAATACTGGGACTGGGTTCAGCAAGGGGAGCAGGATCAAACTGGTGGGGCAAGAAGTGCAAGGCTCTGGGTGTAGGGAAAAACCAAGGATCTATAAGGTTTAGCAAGTCTGTTAAGGCCTTGGGACCACAGCACAACAGGGGCTCAGGGCTGTTTGTGGCCTCCTGGAGAAATTCTTGCAGAGGCGTTCACTGGCACAGTCTGGAGCTGGGTATGGATATGTGATTCCATCCAGGTTGTACCCCATTATGGTGGGGGAAGACTGGAATGGTGGATTTTCTGCACCACACTAATATTATTGGTAAAAACTTTGTGAAAGCTTCTGGGCAATTGGGTTTCTCTCTACTCAGGGCATGTGATTGAGTTGGTGTAGCTTGAGTTGGTCAAGTTAAGATGGTTGACGAGAGTTCTCGTGGAGTTAGTGATCTGGATAAACATGGCAGTCTAGCCTGCTGCATGTGTGGTCTGCTTTGGGGCACAAAATGTGCAACCTGTGTATTTTTCATAGGGCTATGGCTTATACCTGGGGCCCCAAAGCTGCTTGCTGTGTCTTGTGGAGCATGGTCCACATTTGCTAGCTGTCTGCACCTCTAAATTGGACTCCCCAGGATCACCATTTCCCTTGAGAGATGAAGTGCTTTCTTCGTTAATGCATAGCTTTTGGCACAGCAGACCTCCATGTTTTCCTGTGTTGTTGGGCAAATCGGCCAGGTCTGTGCTTTGTTCTGCTTTTGCCTTAGGCAAAGTTTTCCCATGGGTATCTAATGATGGAAGAAAGGTAGCTCTCCTTTGGACAGATATTTCTGATGTGGCTTTTCTCCACTGCACCTGATTCAGAGTGATTACCCTGATACGTGCAATTGTGCTGCTTACAAATTTCTATGGGTCTTGGGTCTAATTTGGGGTCCTGAATGCTTTTTGGAAGCGCGTGTGTTTTTCTTCAAAGATAGGTGGGAACCAGTGGTCCCCATCACTTCTAAATCAGATGTGAATGTTGGAAAGCATGAATATCACTCACTCTGTTATTTCACAGAGAATTTGTGTTACAGAGAAACACCTTTTCATTGATTGTCTCTGAACCCTCTTAGCCTGTGTAGGTTTGGTGAATCAATACAGAAATAGCCTCAACTATATGTGTTTCCTCTTTGTCTATTCCATTCTCCTTTTACTCTTCCTTTTATGCACTTGTGTTTCCTTCTCTACGTATTTCCCTTTTTTTCTGTCTTCCCAGTTGTGTTATCTCTAAACCTGTTATTGGTCTCTTTATTTGATGAAATTGTTTATGTTTTCTCTTCCCTCTCCTTGATTTAACTGCTTTTTAAATGTATTTCATGTCTTCATCTAGCATCTTTTTCCTCTCCTTGGCATTTCTCTAGCCATTCACCTTTTAGTGAGCATTATTATTAATGAATTCAACAGTCAAAATCTTCTTCCTGCCTTCCATTGACTTAAATAGGTAATTACATATCTAGGGGGTGTTTCACTGGCATTTGCTGTGACAAGATCCTTTGGGTTTAAACCTTTCCATTTTCTTATGAGTCCTGTTCCCCTGAAGACTTCCCCCAAGGATCTTTTTTGACCCACCCCTGCCCTTCTGGGCTGCCCAGTTATCAGGCTCTGTACTCGGGAGTAACCAGTCAGAAACGGGAATCTAATGGTGCTGTGGAGGCAGGAATACTGGCTGTTCCATTTCTGACATAGTGGACAATATTGGCCATTTGACGTCCACATAACATCAATGTGTTCAAAAAGCGTAACAGATGACTAAAGCTTGTCATGCGACAGTTGTGGTGAGACAAGCAGACAGGTGAGCAGTAGTGAATTGTCAGGATAAGGTGCTGGGCAGCAGAAAACACTGAAGAAACTCAGGAATGAAGCTACTAAACCACAGTCTTGTCACAGGATGTGATTTCATAAGGATGCCAGACCAGGAGAGTGTGCCAGGGACACGTCCCTGTCTGCTTACCTCTTTCCTGACTTCTGTAGTAAACTGGGTTCCGACTAGAAGGACCTTTGGCATCACCATTGTGGAACTTCTTATGAAAATAATCTGTGGTTAATATTTTGGGCTTTCAACTTATCCTTACTTACTAGATTTGCTTGCCATCATGTAGGCCTTGAAATGATGCTTCAGCGTGAGCTATTGCTTTCTTTATGATCAGTGGAGAGAAAGGGTGTGCCTAAGCCAGGCCTATCACAGATCAGAAGAAATGACATCTTCATAAGCCTATGTTTCCACTCACAAGATCAACAGGAATAAGCACAAAGCTCATTGTCTAACTTTTGAGCCTCTGAAGCCAGTTGAGATGTCTGCTCGATGGGTAACTGGAGCAGCCTTGGACTCTGTATAAATCCATTATGCATCTCCTACGAAGAGAAGCTGAGGGCATGCGACTCCTCCCAAATCAGAATGTGTGCTCAGTTGCTATCAAGTGAGGATGTTCAGCTGCAGATCAGCTCTGCAGGTTGTTACAGTGCTTTACCCACCCCTGACTTGGATGCTGTGTATGCATCGTTAGCTTTATTTCCCGATCTGTCTGGGCTGTGGTTTCGCTGTGATGATCCACCTCTGGTGCCTGACAAGTTGAGTTTCATTTTGCGCAGTAGTCTGAGGCCAGTCCTTCAAGATGAAGGGCCTTCTTCTATAAAAGAAATATAGATCCAAATGTCTACACCATTCTGGATGGACAGGTCTCTTTTCTGAGGCCATCCATATCCTAGTACCCACTTGCTGTACAAGAATGTGCAAGAGAGTCCTTAGGAAATAGCATCCTTGTTTCATCCCCCATAATGGGAACTCTCAGTGGCTCTATATGTCCTGAAGCCCTTTCTGACTGTGGCAAAGAGATCCTACCATATTTTTTCCTTCAGATGTACATCTGAATCCAAGACAAGCCTCCTTGCTAGCTCAAATTGGCAGAGACCACTTGACACAGAGCCACCGATGGTCTTGCCTGAACTGTTTATGCAGGAAGAGATCGTCTCATTTTGTGTTGCTTCCTATTTAAAGACAAATTGGCAGTCATTTTAATTGCTCTCTCCTTGTTAACCTAAATACAAATTGACACAGTACACTCTGCTCAATTACCTGCAACACTATCACTTAAACAAAATGCTTTATGCTCCTTTAACCGTGCGATTTAGTGTCCATAAACTTGCCAGCATAAGCTAACTGCCACTGTCTAATGAAACGTGCACATGATGCTGCTTGCTGGTTATTGAAACGATTGAGGTTGTCTTAATCTTTCAAAGCTTGTTGACACCAAAGAAGTTGCTGCTTGTTTTCTCTGACGGTTGCGCATGAGAGAGTTGCTCCAAAATGCCACTTTCTTCTCTCCCGTGCTTCACTGCCCCCATGGTGAAAGACGAAGTTCTGTTATCAGCTTGCTCTGTCTGGTGAGCATCCAGCTGGGTTTTCCAGAACTTGGACTTTTTGTTGTTTGAAGCTACAGGTTGAGGCAAAATCGTGACTTAATATTTCCCTGTTTGGCATCATTTAAGCTAAAAAGGGAGAAACAAGGTGGGTCATTTCCCTCCCAGCATGTCAGCCCAATCAAGTCCGCTACAAGTAAGGGAGAACTGGTGCAACAGGACTATAAAGTAATGAATAATGAGATTAAAAGAGCACATTTCTTAATACTTGTGATGGCTGCATGTGCTGTAAACAAAGACTTGAAAAGTGTATTCCCATTAACAACCAAACAGTTGAGAAATTTAAAGTACAGCCACGAAAGGTTAAAATTTCCCTTTAAGCGTGTTTAAATTCATATGCATATCCTTGACATCTGTCTGAAGTAGCAAGGTTTGATATAGTGGAAGTATAAATACATCCACTTCCAGCGAGTGATTCTGCAAATCCTGTTTTGATAAGGTCTTAAATCTATTGAGATCAGAGCATAAAATTCTCTTGTACTGTCAGTGCTAGGTGGAAACAGTGCTTGCCAGTTCCTTTATATATATATATATATATATATATATATTTTATTTCCTCCTTCAGAATTGTAAGATACAACAGTAAATCTTTGCTAGCCAGCAAATATATATGGTTACTAGATGTACAGAATTTATATGCAAATTGGACCAAATTGAACTGTGCTGTGTGTGAAGCCAAACTGACAAAAGCAAAGCTTCACCCTATTCACTCTGTATCAAGGTTCAAGTTATTAATAAGTAAATGTTCATTTCCATTTTAATAATTGTTGCAATCTGTCTACCTATCTTGTCTCTTTAAGACCTTGATATGAATGTTCTGCAATAACTTGTTATGTGCGGGATAACAATATGTTTTCTATGGCAGAAGTAAATCCAATATAATGTTCTTCATCATAGTATTGTTTCCTACATTGTTTCCTTTGATGATTCATAGGCATTTCACTGCACCGAACCATAAAGGGCTTGCTAATACAATGATTTAATAATATTAAACCTATTTAAGGAAACTCACTGAAGGCAATGTGAATCTGCACAAAGACGCTGCCTAAAAGTGTAATGATTAGAATTCATAAGCGTATGTCTTTGAGTTGGTGCGATACTCAGCTTTCAGTGTGGCACCAAGAAATGCGTCTGTGTAGAGATCTAGCTGAAATGTTCCTCCCCCTCAAAAAAAAAAAAAAGGGCACTAAAAAGATGACCTTTCCAATGAACAGAAGCATTGTTAAAGATATTTCTGGTTTTGTTCAAGTATAACTAATATTGGCTAAAAACCTGAGGGTCCTCAAATTGGAAAACATCAGGTATTTTGAGAATTGCAAATCAAAGGAGTTTTTTGTTATTTTCAAGTAATGAGACAGCATGGTTCTTGTTTCCACAACAGAAAATAAGGGACGTGTATTTTCCTGGGTTTTACTCCAGGATATAAAACACAGTCTTCCTCAAATGTGCCCCTGCTAGTTGCTTTTGCGTTCAATTTATCCACACTGTACAGCTTGGGCTATACACACTGCTCATTTCACTTGGACTATCCATTTTTATGGCACGGGAACTGAAGTCTTTCAAAAATGTTTGATTCCCAAACAGTCACCTCTTGGTCTTGTGTTTTTTTGTTTGTTTGTTTTTGTTGTTATCATTGCTTTAGATATCTATTCTCTGAAGACTGTATCTGAGTGGAAATGCGCTCTGGAAAAATCCCTTACTGATGCAGCAAATTTTCCTCTTCCAATGGAAGTATTCAAGGTAAAAGATGCACATTTTTCTTCAGTTATGTGATGAATAAATAACATGCGGTGTTTAGCAGTTTATGTTAAGCTTGTGCAGGAAATGCTGTTGCTATAATACAAAAGGTCACAAGTGAGATGTTTGTATAAAATGAAGTTTGCTCATGTGCGGACTCTCTGCCCTGACACCTGATTTCTTGCCATCACTGTTTAATAGATGCTGGGGAGGAGGTGATCAGCATGGATTTCTCCAACATCCCTATTTCTCCAACATCATTTTTTTTTGCAGACCTGAGTTTTCACAGCCTGTGACAGCATGGGGCTATGATTATGAAAGTGGACATAAAGTAGCCAGCTTTCTCTGAGCCTTGCACCCAGATTTTCATCTGATTGCAAGCCATGATGCAGAGAAACCTCCTTCAGGGATCTGTAGTGGAAGTAGGAGATAATTTTCCTCCCGTGTCATTTTTTTTCTGTCTGGTTTTTAATAGTTAGAGAGGTACTTCAGCCCTGAGGCACCAGCTTTAATATCCCGTCCAAATCCGCACTGCTATTAATCACGACTGCTCCAGATAATCCTGATTTCTAGCTGTTTTTTAACGGGTGCAGCCTTGCTGTGGTGTGATGGAGCTGCTGTGGTGCTCCATCCCCCTGGTGCATCACAAAATCCCGATGCTGCCTTTGCCCATTCTGCAGGATCTTGCCGGCAGCATCCCATGAGGACTTCAGGCTCCTCGTCCAGCTGAGAAACACTTGAGTTAGCAACATTAATTTGGGAACTCTTTGCTAATGGCTGAGGCAGTGGCTTATTTGCTTGCTATGAGAAAGCTCTGTGAGGCTGGGAGAAGTGGGGAAGGTTTGTGGGTTGGCTTTCAGCACTGATGTGAGTTTGAGAAGCCACGTGTTGTTACGGGAATGGCGTACAGAGAGTTTTGGTTCTCTGCTGCTTCTTTCATACAGTGCTTGAACCCACAAACTATTAAAGCTTGAAGTTTCAAGATCAAACATGCGTTGCGTGGGACAGGGATTAAATCACGATAGGGAATGCCTAATGTGTAAATTTTATCCCTGTCTATATGAGAGAGTGAAGAATGTTTCTGATGAGGCTTATAAAGCATCTTTTTCATCTTTTTTTTTTCATTTTTTTTTTCTGGTTTATAACTAACAGCTGTTTTGCTGCCTCTTCTCAGCATGCTAGACTTATACCCACTTATTTTAATTATTGCATGAGGGTCATAAATTTAAATTCAGCAAATTCCAGCGAACAAGCGGTGTGGTTGGAGCTTGCAAAGGTGTTCCTCTTAGACAATGCAGTGCCTTGCAATTCTTGAATAGCCCAAGTGGAGAGATAATCTAGAGCCATGCATGACAAAAAGGCAGGAATAGGGCAGTTCAGCTTCTTTAATTGTACTGTGAAAGCTGAGTACAAGGAGAGCTGAATTCAGTGTCTGGTGTTACCTAAGTCTGATTCTGGTGCTGGGGAGGCAGGAGGCTGAATAAATGGCTTGCCTGTGGGCATCAGTGTGTCCTCCTCTTTTAGGAGGAGTCAACCCCATCTTATGCCTGTTGACTATGGATTAAAATACGAGAGATGGCCATGCCTGTGAGCATGTCTTCCTCTAGTTATGACTTAAACATGAGTTATGGAAAGGCTTTATTAGACCAAATGACAGTACCGTTGTCTAATCATATAAGATGAGCCAAAATTTGCAGGGGACCTTCAAAAAGAATCCCAGAAGATCCCAGCAAAATATGTTGAATCCAAAGAGTGTCATCCCCCCCCCCTCCCCCCCTTTTTTTTTCTTCCCCAAACCAGCACAGAAATAATGCATGTACATAGTGCCAGGGGACACCGTGCTACTACAACTGTCATGTGTTAGATGAGATATAAAACACAGAGTTTGACAGCCGGCAACTGTTAAAGATCTTGGTCTTCTGGAAAGCTGGAAATGTTTACTTTGGCAGAAATGGTAAACTGCCCACTGAGCAATTATATTCCACATTTCCCTACAGAAATACATCAGTGAGGAGAGCGTAAGTGTGTGCTTGCTGTACAGACATGAGCAGTCCCTAGGGTGAACACATGCACATTTTTTTGGCTGAATTTCGACTTAAATTCCTGTTGCCATTTGAGCTGTGCTTGGTTGTGGGCAGTGTCACTAGTGCACAGTCAAACTGGTCCCAGGTAGTGGTGGCCAGAAAAGCAGGTCTTCATTTGTAGTGGGAAAAGTGGCTCCTCTTGGGGGTTTATCAGGCCATCGTTGCTGTTGGGAGAGAAGCAGTTTGGTTTTGGTGCCATAGGGTCGGATTCTGCCTGAGACCTTGTATGCCATGCATTTGAGGCTGAATTATCAATGCTGAGCAGTACGGCAGAGCTGGACTTGTGTGTGGTGGTCTTCAGCAGGTCTGAAAATCCCTTGTAAAAGTGCAGGCCCAGTCTCCTCCTAGCATCCAAGGAGAGGGCACCAGACCTTACGAGCTGGTTGCAAGCAAGGATCTTCGTTCTTTTTGGTGCTGTTTTACACTTGGCCATATGTTGAAAGCATTTGTAAAACGCTTTAGGATCCTTTGAGAAGGAACGTGATGTTCAACTGCCAGAAAATGTCACTATTATATAGCTACTAAACATAGTGTTTTGCAAACTGCACCTCCTGGAGTAAGTTTTTTTTTTTCACAAAAGCTTTGTGCAACGCATCCTCTGTTTTGTCATTCTGTTCTTTTTAGAAAACATGTTGATTCTTAAAGAAAACTAAATACAGACTGGATTTTCAAGGGTGTTTGCATAGTTTAGGAGCAGAAATCCTTCCAAAAATCCGCAACCCAGGGAAACGTGGCCTTTGCTGTTCGTGCTCTGGTTTCAGGGTGCTATAGGGATCACTATGCTTGGCTGAATGCCAGCCACAAACGGGTCGGGCTTCAGAGCTGAGAAAATGGCCAAGGCTTTGGGTGTGAATAAAGGTGGGTGGACTGTCACTGAGGCCAGTTTTAAAGCTGTGTGACACCAGAGTTTGCTTCAGTGACGCCATGTTGGTGCTTTCTAAGGAGAGGCCTTGCAGCAGGAAGCCAGACTCCAACCACAGTGCCTTTTAATCCTAATATTTATGAATAAAAGTGTTTTTTTTTAGACTTAAATCCTTGTAATTTGGTTAAGATGAAGGCTGGATATAGATCATGGGATTCAGTTTCGCAGGCAGAGGTGCATTAGTGTCCTGGGGATCTTCTCTGACACCCCAGTAAGCTCTCCCTGGCCTCCTGTGCTGTATCTGTGGGCCCTGTGCAGGTTTGGATCCCTGGGTGGCTAAATCCTGGGCAGCTAAATCCTGCCCAGGAATTGGGGTGCCCGTCACCTCCCCATGGATATTGCATATGGGCATCCTAATCGCAATCCCCCAGCATAAAGTGGTTCCTGTTGGCTAGGCTGGATGGAGCCGCATCCCTAACCCGGGCTGTGTTCAGCTGCTTGAAGAGCACAGATGCTCAGGAGAGAGAGGGGTTATCTAAGGTGCTGATTCCTGATTGATAACTTTTGGTCCCATTCCTCTTGTCTCCACCTTTCTGGTTCTCCTTTACTAAAGTTGTTCTGGTGGTGGTGGTGGCTTTTCTTTTTCTTTTTTTTTTTTCCCCACTTGAAATTATTCTCTCTGGCAAACAACACCTGTTACTCTACACTGTTCCCAGCCCAGTGTGACCCTATTTCTAACTGGAGCACTTGGGTGTTTCCTATAATCAGTAATGGTAGTCCTTAAAACTAAAACTAAAAATGGATGGAAGAAATCAGCTGGGACAATTCTCTCTTACTGAGAATGATGAAGGGAGCACCCATCACCAAACTGGGTGGTTCTTGTTCCATATTCAAAAGTACAAGGAGAAATATTAAACAGGACTTCTTTTCCCCCTCCCAAATATATATGTTTGTTAGTTTTCCATTCCCTGAATTGCCCATTTTTGGTATTAAGTATGAGATTAAGATGGACTATTTATTCAAGATTATGAGTTTTTTGTTCTTTTTTTTTAAAGAACAGCATCTCTCAAAAATAATAATTTATTTGTCTGTTTTATGGTGTTTTATTCCATTATTTGGTCTTACAGCGAAGTTTCAGTGCAAGGAAGAGACACTCAAGGGCTACTTTTCTGCCCTTGACTATCTGTCACAGACAATCCTGACTTGAGTGGATGAATGGACTTGAAGTCCAACTGGGTTTTTCCATCTTCAGCCCCCGTAATGGATGGGCACATGCTGATGCAGCAGGTTAAAGCAGCCATGCTTTTGGTTTCACGTGGAAGCCAAATTCAAGCATTAGCAGTCCCCAGCCCCTTCATGCACCGATGGCTTGGCTAGCCTTCATGGTGCACGCTGTGCTTTAATAACCCACGAGTTGCCATGTAGTTTACAGACTGCCAAATTATTTATACTCCATCTGTTCTTCCTCATCCGTAGCACTCGTCAGCCCTTCTCCCTGGCTGCGTTTTGCCTGGCTGGGCGACATGCATGGCCTCCCATCCCCTCGGATGTGCCTCCGTCTTTTGACCCACTCCTGTCTCAGCTCATTAAATCCATTTATCTTTGTAAGACCTAATGACCATCATTAAGAGTATCCTCCAAAGGTCCTTACAAACTGCTTTCCTGGCCCTTGGGAGCAAGGATGTCTCCAATACCAAAGATGCCACTCAGGTGAGATGAAGTCTGGTGGAAAGACCTGATGGGGAAAAAAGTCTTAACTTCTTTGCAGATCCATCCTGATGGTGGGCTGTGCAAGGAAGCAGGTGGGGAGAGCATTCCAAGGAGGTAAACGAAGTCAAGCCCTGTCTGAGATGCCAGGCCCTGCCTTCTGAGATGCCCCAAGGGTCTATTTGGCAGCACTGTGTGAAAGTCGGGATGGGAAGAGAAGTGCTGGAGGGAGTTCAAGCAAAGCAGATGGGTTGAGTAGGTCCCTCAACCTGCTGCCTTCTTTGTCCTCCTAGCTGCACGTTTAGCAAGCTTGGTTTTCTTTCTCCATTACATACAGGAGGTCTTTCGGGATGATGAGAGGTTAGCGAAAGGCCCTATCCATTTTACTTATTGCATCCAAGTTCAGTGTGGAGGAGTTTGTTCATGAAGACCTGACCTCTGCCTCCCACATCCTTGGCCATAGCAGTGTTTGCCCTTCAGAAGAGCCAATGTGCACCTGCAACCAGTCCACTCTCATGCAGGGGGTGGGTGTACCATTCATCTTCAGATGGATGACTTTTCCCAGAGAAAATAAAAGTCAGCTCTGTCCCGAAGCTGTTTTGTGAGAAGGATGCAACTCACAGTGTGCATTTAATTTATTCTGATCCTCCCTCTTCTGACAAATTCCCACTGATTTCTCAATAGCAATTACTGCTGGGATGTTACTGAGGGCAGACTCCATCCAAGCAAGTGCCTATGGGGACTCAGCCCCTCTTACTTACTTAGAGGTGTGAAAAGAGGCAGTCATGGTTTCATTTTGAGCATGCGGGTCAGTGTTCCCACGTGTGAGATGGGAGCCATGCGTATGACACAAAGGTTCACTAGCAAACACCAGAAGTGGTGTGGCGATGCTGAATGAAGTAATTCTGCTGTAAGGTATTTGAAAAAAATGAAAAAAGTGGATGCCTGTCTGTCTTCTCTTACCTCTGCCTCTGCCACCCGTGCTTCCACCGCCCAGGCAAATCAAAGCACGCACTGTGTAGGAGGGGATCTTTGCCCTAATGCCATCTGCAGCAGGCCGAGCCATACGGAGAAGGTGTATTTGGATTTAGCCCGGCTACTCTGCAATGTTGCTGTTTCTATGGTAACTATTTTTATTCAAAAAGAGAAGCTTAAAATCTGTAGGGCTAAATTTGATCCTAGGCAGAAGCATCTGTGGTTTTTAAGGGGCTCTTTGGTAGGTGCAGGTGGTCGCGGCTGCCAAGCTCAGGGTCACAGAGCCTCCAAAGCCTCCTTCCCAGCACCCTATCCTCTTCATCCCACCACACATCTCTCCAGGCTGGTCTTCCCACCACCACGCTCGTCCAAACGAGGGACAATTTGCTCCTGTTGTGTGTTACTGGGGGATCTCTGGGTCCCTGCAGAGAGCGTGTCTGCAGGGAAAATTGCTCCGTGTTTAGCAAAGGACGTTGATGAATCGCAAACAAGACTGATTCATCTGCAAATAATGCAAAGGGTTGCAGTTGGGAGGGTTTCTTTATTTATTTTTTTTGCTCAATTAAAAAACAAATGCCAGATTCCTGTAGAGGCAGTTTAACCACTGCTATTGCTGTGCATGTGACTGGTTACCAGACATGAGCTTTGTGATTAAAATGAGGCCATTAGAAGCAGCCAGTATCTTAGAGAATTAGGGAAAACACCGGGGGAAGCAATTTCTTTCAAAACAAAAGCTGAAATAAATAATATGTTTCCAGTGGTACCAGATGGAGCCTGCTTCTTCTATGTCCTTAGTAGGGGAAAGCAGGAGAGAGTTGATTGAAGGGAACACCATTTCACACTGTTGCATCTGGTGAGGATGAAAGGAGGCTCAGGTTAATCATACATTAATTGTTTGCTGTTTCTGGTCAGCCTCTCAACTTTGCAACTTTTCAGCGTTCAGGCTTAGTTCTGAGTTCTTATAATTGGTGTGAATGTGACTATCTTGGACTAAAAGAACCCTGCATTTGGGGGTATTTGAAAATCAGACATTTCCCCTTATCTGCATGCTGTGTAAGCTGTTGGGTTTAAAATGAGATGACTCCAGTGCTTTATGTTGAGGAAAATGGACTAAGAACGAGCATTTCAGAACCAGAAGGAGATGCCTTTCTTTGGATTTGTGGACACAGCTACCAGAACGGGCCCATAGCATGACTTCCCTAAATGCCACAGGCAAAAGCAGCTTAGCCAAGTCCCACTGCTCTCTGCTTTGCCTGGTGGAGTGTAAAAAGACCTGAGCTCCAGTATTTTATGACCAGAATACTGCTGTGATGTGGACAAACTTGAGTTTACTTACACTTAAATGACATTGGTGTAGTAGAAATACTCAGAAGCCAGATTTAGCAAGGTATTTAGGCGCCAGAAAGGGCAAATAACTGATTTTGCAATATATCTTTTTGAGTTCAAGACCAATGCTCAGAGGAAGTCAGTGAGTTTTCTTTAGGACTTAAGCACATCACCCACACAGGTGCATCCCTAAAGCCTGTCCATATCCTTGAGTCTAAATACTTTTGTAAATCTGTTTGTGGGCTTCTTTTGGAATGACATTTAGGCTCCCAAGACACCCTGACATTTTTGAAACCTGCACTGCCTGTGGCTCATTAGCTATGAAGGAGAAAGTCAGGCAGTTCTCTCAGCACCTGAAGAAGAGGGTTGGGAATTAGGAGCCTGGTTCTTCTCCCAGCCCAGTTGCTGACTTCTTGTTTGACCTTCAGCCGTTCCAGCATTCAGCCTTGCAGCTGGATGACGGGAGGCAATGCTTGTTGCACTGAGCTGTTGCAAAGATGTTTTTGTGGAAAGGTTGCAGAAAAATGTACTCTAAGAAGGTGCAGATAATGATGCAGATGAGTTAAAGTAAAGCTGACTTTCAGGTGGCCTGGAGGGTTGCAGCCCATGCAAACCGGCAAATTTTGCAAGTGCAAGCTGCTCTCAAATGGCAAGAGTGGGGCTGAGTTGAATTGCTTCCTGGGCTTTGCAGTGAGAGTTGTGACAGCCGATGGGTTTGGGCTGTAAGTGACAGACGTTCATTCAGTGGAGGGTTCTGCAATTTTCCATTCATTGCTTGTAAGCACCATTGTGGGCTGTAATCCATCATGTTAGAGATGGTGATCCTTTGAATGAGCAACTCTGGTGCTCGTTCCACGTTAATTCATTGTACTTTCCTTGGTGTGATTTTCGCTTTGCTGTAGGGGATTTCTCAGCATTGTTGTGGCTTGTCGGGCTAGCTTTCTTGACTGCTTACCAGCAGTGAGAGCTGGGAGGTTATTTCTGTTACCTGTTAGACAGGCTAGCTGCTTGTGTAAATCTGCATGGTCAGTGGGGCTGTTTCTGGGAAGCATTGCCTGCCAGCAGGAGTAGAGGTTCACCATGCACGGGGCTATAAAGTGCTCCAACTGACCTATTCGACTCCATTGCAAAGCAAATTGAAACTTGCTTGAAGTAGTTGCTAGAAATTAATGGCTGGTGACATCCTCATAGGTGGCTTTGAATGCCATGGACAGTCATAAAGGGTTGGTTTCTGCCACCCAGAAACATTTCAGGCACTGCTTTTGCTCTGCTGCAGGGTCTGGTGGGGAGCCGAGGAAAGGTCTCACCCCTTTGGTCCTCTTCTTGCAGCTGCTTTTATTTAACGGGCGTCTTCCCTGTCAGTGTGAATAATGGGAAGAGAGCACAGTTCATTATCCACTGTATCACTTTGAGTCTAATACTAATTAAAAGCTTTGCCTTCACTTCTGTAAAACCTATTCTTAGAAATTATGTAAATTAATTGGAGTTTTGAAGAGGAGCATATGCCAAATCCTAAGTAATTCCCTGCTGGCTGAGATAACTCCAGCACTGGAGCCGGAGAACGGCATTGGGATCTTTTTTCTTTCTGTGGCTGCAGAAATCTAAGGCTCTTTTGGTAAATTTTGATGCTTCTCTTTAACAAATATGTGAAAGAGATCAAATATCCAGACCCTGACCATTTGCCAGAGAGGTACAGTACAAAGGTTTTTTCTCCATGAAAGCTTTTCCATCTCAAAAATGACATTTAACACAGACATGCTTTTTGCTTCCACAGCTCTTCTCCAAACAAATGTACGTTCCTGCTTCAAAGAGAATTTTCTGCCTTAAAAAGGAGACGTACCTAAGATCCCACGAGTTCCCCTTGGGAGTTTATTCTTGCTATTAATTTAAACATTAAAGATGTTTACATGCCCCACTGAATGAGAACGGAGATTTGATCCTAAGATACATAGCACATGGACAAAAGGGGATGTGCTTTTGAAGTAAAACAAATAGCTTTAAATGTTATTAACTTCATGTTTTTTTCCTACTTAATTATTTTTCCCCTTCAAAAAAGGCCAGAGTAAAAAAAAAAAAAAAAAAGGAGCAGAACCAAAGAAACTGATTCAAATAAAAATGGGAAGCAATATGGTTTTAAGTATTTTGGTCTCAATCAACAAATCACTTACAAAGTTGATGAAACTACTTGCATGTTTAAAGATAAACATGATTAAGTACTTTGGTAGATCTGGGCTTATTATGTAGCGAAGCCGGATGCGAGCGTGAGTTGAATCCTGTATCTTTTGATGGGAAGATGCTGCAGTGTAAGCTTGCTTCCAGATGTACATTTTGCACAGTTGCCTTTTCTTTACAACCTCACCCCAAGGATTAAGAGGTGCTGGGTGTGGATCCTTGTGTAGGGAAGGAGTCATCCCTCCAGCCCAGATGCTTTCTGCCTTTGGAGATTTGAAGTTCACTGCCAGTGAGGTCTGATTTTTGCAGCCATCGTCTTTTCCCAGCTGAAGTATTTTTGGTAGTAAAGATGGCAGTTTCGATAACCTGTCTGACTGATGCATCCCTTGAACTGTGCAACGTCTATATACAAGGAGCCAAATTCTCTTCCCTGAATCAGCCTTTTATTCAGCGAAATGTTCACATCGTAAAACTGCCAGAAATGGGTCTCTTGGCTTGCTGGGACTTCAGTGATGTGGAAGTAACTGCCAGCAATTGCAAGTACAGCTGATGCTATGCTGCAGGACACCCGAACTCCTAAACGTCTGCTCCTTCCTCAGCCATTAGTCCATTGTGGTGCTTTGGACCATTATTGCTAAATCTTCCTCAGTTTCCCCATTGGTACATACTTCCCCTGCTGTGAAGCTGAAGTCATTACGATACTTTTTTTTTGACTGCTTTTTGGTTCTCACATAAAAGGCACTATAACATTGCAAAGCTAGGTAAGATGAAAACAACTATTCCTTTAGCCTTGGTAGGATCTTGTAAAACCCCTTATCTCTAATGGCACTGGGAATGTACAATCCCAAAATAGAAGTTGTTAAGTCTGCAAGCGAGAACAATTCTTGGGAAGGAAAGAACAACGACATACAACATCAGATCAATAGAAAATAATTTTAGAACAAGAGTACAACATGTAGCAATGAATGTAGGTGGGAATGACACTGCTAAGCACTTTATTAGGTAGCTTTCTGCATGTATTTTTGAGTTCAATGTGTGTGTGCATGTTTTAAGTGTAACAGCATCACCTTTTATGCATGTTTTGGCTGAAACACAGATTGTTAAGAAATACTGTAGGACACTTTTATTGAATGAACACAAAATACGATCATTACTTTGGAATTAGGATGCCAACGTATATGCCTATTGGACAGGGGTCATGAGTGATGGAGTAATTTGATAGATGTAACAGTAAACTGATGGCAAATTAGGGAGTCGAACCAGGGTTGTTTCTGGGCTTTGGGACTGCATCCTGCTGATGCCACAAAGCTGTTGTGTGCAGCCTTCGGGGCACAGACGGGTTTGATGCCAGTTGAAGGTGTCATGATGGGCATGTACCTGAACACAGTTCCATGTTTTCCCACCACCATGTTCTCTCATTGCCCACCTTTTGGGTCCAACTTCAGTGTCTGCACTTTATTCTACCTTCGATATGGTTGGAGAAAAGACTTTGCCTCTTATGGTACATGGAAATCAGCACAGGTCTGTATTTGGTGCCCTGCAGGAGCCAGGCATCCACCAGGGTGAATTAGGGCCATCTTGGGCTGCTTCCACCCATAGGAGGACCAGGAGCACCTGGTTGGATTTGGGGCGGGCAGGTAATCTGGCAGTCAGCTGAGTAACAAAACCCACATGGAGACATTTCAAACAGATTTCCAAAAGTATTGACCCCTCCTTGGTGGATGGTGCTGACACACCGCCTGTTCTTCCTCCCCGTTCTTTCCCCAGGACCATGCTGATTTGCGAAGCCACTTCTTCACTGTGGGGATGAAGCTGGAGGCGGTGAATATGAAGGAGCCATTTCATATCTGTCCTGCATCAGTGACCAAGGTGAGCTCCCGGCAAGGAGGGCTGGGAAGAGCGTTCCTACTGATTTCCACCATATTTAGAAAAACTCAGGAGTAGTTCTTCATTGCCTGGAGAACACGTTAAGAAGCATGTTTAAAAGTCATCTGTGAATGTTTTCCTTCTTCAGGAATTGTTTCTGTCGCACCAGCATCACTAGGTGACTATATATGCACTTAGATCTGATTGGGATGAAGATGTCCATCTACCACTTTCATGCAGAAATAGGGAAGCTCTCTTATATCCCTGTCTTCTCTCCATGCATGCATATTTTCCCTGCACATCTGGGAAATCCTTTGAAATAAAACAGCTGGACAGATGGGGTACCTGGGTATTTAATTCACACTCTCAAAGCAAGAGAGGGGAAGGCCATGGGGTCTCCAGGGTTGCCTCCGGTCCCTGCTCAGCCATGGGCACACTGAGTGACTCTGGATGATGGAGCTTTCCCTTGCCTTGGTTTACGCATCTGTAAAACTCAAGCCTTGTCTCTTTGGCAGATCACTTCGATGACAAGTGTTAGGTGACTGGGGGTTATTTTCAGGAGTAGTTTGATTCCAGTTTGTTTCAGCTTTCTGTGTTTGCTGGTGTTGTGGCGAATTTAATATCTGATTTTGTTTCCTTCTTTTTCTTCCCTTAGGTTTTTAACAATCATTATTTACAAGTGACCATTGATGACCTGAGACCTGAACCCAGCAAAATCTCAATGCTTTGCCATGCGGATTCCTTAGGGATCTTGCCAATACAGTGGTGCCTTAAAATGGAGTCAATCTCACACCTCCCAAGGGTTTGTATTCCTTCTCGATGATTTGCAGCTTTCCTCTTAAGGAAGCTAGCCTCCTCTTAACTGCCTTTAAAACCACACTGCTCTTTGCTGCGCAGCATCACGTTAAGCATCTCCAGCCAGAGCATCTCTGTTGAGTCACTGGGGCTGTTCTGGCTTATAACAGCCTGTGAACATCTCTGCAAACGTGCCTTGCTGATAGATTGATGTCCATGTGCTTTGAATTCTGAAGCAAGCTGCACTGAAGCCTAGGAAATTCCTGTAAAATGCATCTTGCTGCTGCTTTGTGTGTGCAGAGCACAAGAGGAGCATTAAAAGCCATATTATGTTAGAGACAAACCAGGCAGCTCCACTACAGCATCCCCATAGGTGCAATGCTGAGATGAAGCAAAGCTCCTAAATCTAAATATCTCCTGTATTGAAATCACCTTGTGCCTCACCAGTAAGCTCATAACTGCCTGCTAGGAGTGTGTAGACATTTCTTTAGCTGTCTCGAAAAAACTCCAGGCGAGCACAAATTCAGAGCAGTGCTCGGGTCAGAGCTAGGAGAAACAGCCTCCAGCCATGCTGTTTCCCAACTTTGTAGCAGTGCAGTTAATTACTTGCAATTTCAGACAACCACCTGCAGTGCCTTAGCAATATTTCTTCACTTGCAAAATACGTTGGCTCTCTGGAATTTCGGATTTTTGAATCTGGTGTTGAACTTTTGCCAAAAAATGACATTGCTTGGGAGAAGAAGAAATGCTTAAAAAAATCCTATGAAGTTGTGTACAGGCATATTTGTCTTCATTTTGGGAAATTATGTGTGTGTGTGTGTGTATATATATATACATATGTATATGCTTCTGCTAATCCCAAGGAAGTGAAGGATTATTCCCTGCCAGATTCAGAGGCCTCTTATGTAGATCGTAACTTGAAATTCTCACCAAAGTCCTGGAGCCCTGTGGGTGCGGCTGTATATAGTGTATCTATGATTAATTTGTTGCTTTTACTGAAATAAATGCACTCTGTGGATGCTTTACCTCCCTTCTGCTTAAATTCCAGTGTAATGACAATACCTGTGTAAGTGCTCACTGGCCAGAAAAGTTGCTAAAAATGGAAGTAAATTCAGTGTTTTCTTGTTTTGTTTTGTATGGATTCGTGGTTTTTTTTTTTCCATCACAAATTCACATGCAGCTTCCCCCAGGCCAGCTAATTAACTTAAGTAAACCGTAGGCCAGACATTTCTCTTTAAAGGGTCATGGCCTAATAATTTCCAGTCCATGCTGGTACAAAGCCTGTCTGAGGTGGTGTTTTATGGGTCAGGTGTATGAGCACTCTCTTTTAGACACCAACATATTTAGAAGTGTCTGTAGCATCCTTCTACCTGTCCTAATGTATTTCTCAATTTGGTCAGTAAAGTTTAAACATCAAGGAGGCATCTGGTGTAATGTCTGGTGATTGGGATCTACCTGGGCTCAGAAAGTGTATAAAGTCCTTCTTTTCTGCTGTCAGATCAGAAATCGTGGAGAGAAGCTATTAAAAGAAGTGTACAGCAAGTGGTACATAGATGCACAAAATATGTGGTTTCTTCTCGTGTGAATGGGGACTGCATGCCCAAAATACATCTTAGGACTTAAGGTGTCAAAAAACTCTTCCATTAGCAAGCACGCACTTCAAGTCACTAAAATGTCATTAGACACTGGAGCACTTTCTGAAAAAAAAACAGCCAACAAGAAAAAAAACAACAACAACAACAAAAAACAACAGCAGGAAAATATCGATTGAAAGTGAAATGCATCCAGACCCACATTTGAGGTGTTCTCTGAGAATGATAATATCAGCTTTGGATAAAGAAATAATCAGGGCTGATACGAGAGAGCTGCAACACTACTGTTGAATCGCTCTGTGGAAGGAGGAGGGAATCCCACCATTTCCACTCAAACCACTGGATGGCTCTACCTGCCCTGGGGCATCCAGAATTACCTTTTTTTTTAAAATGCAGATTTGACAGTTCTTCTGCTTGGTTATGTTGACAAAATTTAATGTTGCCTAAATGGCTCTCCTTGTTGAAAGGCATAAAAAAATCCCCATGGATCAGCAGATGACAAGGGAAAACCACAGAAGTCCTTTTTCTCTTGGTGCGAAGTGTCATTGCTATGTTCTGGGCTTGTTTGTTTGGGCTTATTTATGGTTGACAGAGAGGTTCTCTGATTTTAAAATTAACTGATTTAACTTCATCAGAACAGCATGGCGGGTTGGGATATTTGGGTTCAGAGTACTTTATTTCTTTAATATCTGTTCTTTTGCTTTTTTGCCTGTCAGGCCTGTGTTGAAACCAAACATGTAATAGATGAGTCATGAACAGGAGGTGCAAACATTTGCTACTAGAAACAGAGAGCAGTATTTTCCTGTACAGTGCCAAAAATGAATACCCATTTACTGCTGGTGTATAAACATTGAACAAGCACTGTTTATATTTATTGGAACTGGATTTATAGACCACTTCTCTTTAGAGTGGCAACCATTGTTCCTTTTTATGAGCTATTAAGAGGGGGAAAAACACTGCAGTAGCACTCTTAGTTATGAGACTTACTAAGGAAATACCATTTCCAAAACCTCCATTACATTTGTATTGTTACATTTATTTCTGATTAAACTGCCGAGAGTCAAGATAGCAGTCGCAATGAGGTTTTACATGTTTGGGGGGCAGTAGGTGAATCATGGAAGCCAAGCTTTGAACATTATTATGTGGGCTGAGCTTTAAAGGCTAACAGTTTGGGGATGCCATGTGCTAATGAGGGCACACATATACCTTACATCATGAGGCTCTGTGAAGAGGTACAGGTTTGGTTGAAGGTTATTCTTGTGTATGGTCCTCTTGGAGCAGTCCTCGTTGGGCTGCTGAAGTGAGTTACAGCAAACTGCCCTCCTGGGTTTTGTTCCAACTGAAGTCTCCAGCAAAGGGTCTCACAGAGATTTGGGTAGTGCATGGCCAAGCCAACAGGTTGTGTGTGACAACTCAGGTTTTTATACCCTGCTGAAACCCTGTCAGTGTGCCTTTCCCATCCACTCTGCCAAAATTAAGAGTCCAAAGCTGTTCATGAGGGGTTTTAATCAGAGACATGAGAACATGCAGGGTGTGGGCAGGTTTTTGGGTCCCTGGGAGCATCATGAGGTGAGCCTGATATTATATAGTATGGATAACTGCACTGTGGCTGTCTCCATCCGAGTCCATCATCATAACTGCCTCTGGAATCAATGAAGTGTGAAAGGGACTTTTGCGAAGTGATTTTGCTCCTCCTGAAGGACAGGCAGATCACCACTAGATCTGCCTACTTCTCCATTGACTCTTCAGGGAGCCCTGGGATGACAGACACAGCTCTAGGCACCGCCACTGCAAACATCTGTATGTGATCAGATGAATCCCTTCTGATAGGATGTGCGCTTCTCCTCCTGTTTTCCATTTCATTTTATGAAGCTGAAAAGTATCTGGCAAGCAAATAACTAGAGAGGAAAAAGGAGATGGAGAAGCAGCAGTAAGAAAATACTATTGTAGGAATTGGTTGTTAATGTATGTGAAAACAATACAGGGAGTTTTTTCATATGAAAAAATGAAGATTCTCTGTAAGTGATGGCCCTTTTATACTTCCCTGTGCATGTTTATTTCTAGCTTTCCTATCATTATTGTGTTTTACTATTGCATGTTCATGTCCCACTGAGATAGGCATCTTAGGACCCTTTACTGCTCAAGGCTTTATCTCATTAATTTGTTTGTCAGGAATGCAGTCATTAAGTTTAGAAGCTCATCTTATCCCAGATACTTGCATCTTAGCAGGATGCTTGGGACGTCATTTTCAAAGTTTTTAAATCCTTTTTTTTGGCTCTGGTTGATGGATAAGTGACTACAACTCAGTATTCCAGTCCTTTCTTGCCTACAAAAAAAATCACAATTTTCACTGTCATAAATGATTCATTCCCATCTGATCTTGAGTGTCCCTTTTTGACTGTCAATGAAAAAGACATTAAGGGATGTTCTTTAAGATTGAGTCCAGGCTGAAATGCCAGACAGGGAGATTAAGGGGAGAATTTGGCCTTTAGATGACTCCTGAAACTTTCCAGTGAGAGTAGTTCTGCAATAATGTTATTACAGCATCATCCCAGAGCCCTGGACAGGGTTAGCACTCAGTGATAAGAAGCACCGTAAAAACTTAGGCTGAGAAAGAGATTAAAATTAATCAAGCAAACAACAAAATAAAGCAACCAAAAAAAAAAAAAAGACCCCTTTTCCCAGGAATTTATTGCATGAGCAGCCACGTAAGAAGTGTGGATGAGTAGAGATTTTGTCTCTCTGTGATGGGACTGCTCGAGAGCTGCCCCTGTAAATCACTGTCCCTTCCGTTTTTCCCTAGAACCAGAAGCTGGGAGGATCATCTGGTTGCTGAGACTTTAGGATTTGGGAATTCTGGGTTCATTTTCCTGCTCTGCTTCAGGTTCCCGTATGACCTTGGGTAACATGCTGACTGCAGTGGGATTCAGCTCGTGTATGCTGAGCTGCTGGAAAGTCAGTCATGTAGGGTACATCCGTACCAATGGAGAGAGAGGAGAGTTTATCTCATGGTATGAGACAGATGATAGATCATCTTTTGTTTGTGCTGGCCCACTTCTTGTTGACTGCTGATGAACCCTTGATGTCTCGCTCCACAGCTTCATCTTTTAGATACCAAAAGAAAGGAGAAAGAGGTCTATGGCTAGTCCCACCTGGAAAACAGGGACAGTAGCACTTCTTGGTAGCTACAGTTTTATTAAAGCCTGAGAGATGCTCACTGGAAAGGGAAAATAAAGAAAATGTGTATGTTTTATTACTTTTTAATAAAGACATGAAGTTTTCAAAGGGAAATGCAGAAGTGGGTGCTGGAGGGGTGCTGGTGTTGACCCTCAGGATGTATGAACGGGCATTCAGGGAGCTCTGCTGGTCCTGCACATTTCACTGAGACGGGGTGGGATGCTGAAATGCAAACGGTTGTCTGCTCGGCGCCCAATTTGTGCTCTCCCTCTGATGTGAAGCGGTGGCTGATAGCACTTCTTTCTGTCTTGTTGTCCTGCAGGTTACTCTGGCCAGGACTTTGACTGGGCTGATTACCAGAAGCAGTGCGGAGCGGAGGCGGCGCCTCACCAGTGCTTCAGAAACGTAAGCTCTCTTTTTGCCTCTGTGTTGCGCCTGTCAGACCACATAAAACACGATTGCTTCCACCAGAAAACTGCAGCAAGACTCTCGGAGGTCCCCCAAGAGTCTGTCATAAGAAGGAAGCCAGAAAAGTGTTTCAGGTCTGTCTCTAAAAGAGAAAAAATATGATCTTACTCTTGTCCTGACCTGATTCAGTGAGATTCCCTGCTCTTCATCTCTTTCCCAAAAGCAGAGTGTTGGCAGTCCCACGTCACACCAGCCGTGTTTCTGCATGGCACATGGGGGCTGTGAAGTGGCTTTCCTCATCCATAGCGGCCCAAGCCTGGCCTGGAATAAATCTTTGATGGCGAACTGATGACCTGAACACTTCTTATTGAGGAATTCAGAAGACCTGTGCCACCAACAGAGTTTGACTTGGGAAACAAATCAGAGTTAGGTTTTCTTTGCCCCGTTTATTGTGCCTTCCTGTGCAAAACCCTCTGCCTCAGAGGACTTCAAGTTAAGATTTCTGAAGTGTAGAGGGAAGGTGGGCAGCGCTGCTTCGCACTGATACAGTGGAAAAGCTTCACTTGTGCAAGCACCCTCCCTTTACTTTTTATCTCCTTCCTTTTTCTCAAGTAATAGATCTGTGCTCTCAACACCAGCAGCCTTGAAAATAGCCTCTGTGTAATATTCTCCAAAGATTAAATCAGGTCTAAGCACTATTTTTTCTCCTTTTTTTTTTTTTCAAAGAAACATTAATCAGATGAACATGTCTGTTATTCTTTCACTCCTGATAACAAAGTTCTCTGCAGAGGGATGCAATCTTACTGTTGTCGCTTGGGCTACCTCCCTGGCAGGTTGGCCCATTTGTTTCGTGTCTGTGAGAAGCTCTTTGATAGAAGCCTTTTTGCAGGCACATCTCCCACTTAGTGCAGCCAGACATAGTGCTGGAAGTGGGTATGCTGTAGCTGTTTCCCCAGGGGGGATGTTTAACAAGGAGAGGCAGTTATGAAATAGATTGACATGACCAAATGCTTAGTAAAATAAACTCCCAGCTAACTGTTTTGCCATTGATCCTGTATAAATTAGCCTCCAGCACTGAGCTGCAGTGAAAGCAGGCAGTGTGATGATAAATGAGGTTTCCTTGTTAGGCAACATAACGAGCATTTAAACAAACTCACCCTGCTTTTCTGCAGTCCTGGCCAGGTCTGTTTTTTGCGGGGTGAGGCTGATCAGTGCTCTGGGCAAGGCTTGGGACAGTCCAAGCAATGCTTGAGCTTAAGCAAAGGGAGAGGGGACCCTGAAAGTGACAGAGTAGCATTCTCACAAGCTCATGACCCCACGTTTTGGTCCTTTTATTTCTTATTTGGGGAGATCACTACTGATTTGGGACCATTGCAGCCACCTCTGGCCTGGCTTTGCTGGTGTGGAGTAACCTCCTCCCGGTCTCAGAGAGTTAGAGATTGGTGTAAACCATGAATTACATTGCTTCCTGATTTGTCACCATCACTGACATTTTCATAGGCATGTCCAGGGCAGCTCCATTTTAAACCTGGATTCCTCTGGGTTCTTCGGTGTCTCCTGCACTTACAGCAATAAGCAGACGGTGCTAATGCTATGCTTCCCAGCAGACTGTCTATTTAAAGTCATTCAGTGCTTCAGTGCCATGTTCCAGTGTTGGTCCTTGGCTCTTTCAGACATCCTTCAGTCGTGGTTTTACAAAGAACATGAAGCTGGAGGCAGTGAACCCCAGGAATCCTGCAGAGATATGCGTCGCCTCGATCACCTCAGTTAAAGGACGGTTAATGTGGCTTCACCTTGAAGGTATGTGCTGTATTTGTGTGGTTCACTCAAACCCTCCCTGTTTTGTCCTTCATCCTCTGCCCAATATTGCTTCCTTTGGCCTTGCCCTTTTATACACTTTAGACGGTAACGTAAGTTTTCGAGAATTGTCTTTTGCTCTCTCCAGGAGGGAGCCACAAGACCTTCCACCCTCCAACCACCTGGACTTTATTAGAGTGATCTCTGTTGACTATAGAAATCTCACTGCCATCATGATAGATCTCTGTCCTAGGAATGGATGGGATGTCTGCCTTGTTTATATGGCTGAGACTTCCACTGATATTTCCAACATGCTCTTGTGGGATCTCAGGTCCTCCTGCAACCTTCTTCCTCCCTTCTTTGCTCTTCTTTTCAATCCTTTGTTTCCCCTACATCCATACTGCTACATGTGCTGTTCCTCACCGTGGCCATTGCCTGCTCACATCCTTCCACTCTGTGATTGTCTCACTTCTTTCATTGACCTAAGAGAGCTTTTGTGGGCAGTAACTGTAATAAATAGTTTAGAAAGCTGTCAGCCTGTGGAGAATACAATGACTATACAAGCAGTATTAGGAGAATGCTGAAAAACTAGCAGGGCATAATGCTGTATCAAACCCTCCATTTTTACCTTTTCTTTAGTGAGGTATAGGTGAGCTCATTTTTGATGTGGTTTTACTCTTGGAACTTCTTTTACCTCAATTCATCTGAGCAAGGATGTCTGAAATTAGGGTAATTTAGAACAGCAGAGGGTTTCTTCTTATTATTGCTTTAAAAACAGCATTATTTGTAAAATCACTGAGAGCAGAAAGCCATGGTTATTTAAATGTTTTGATGAGCACTGTGATAAACCATAAAGCTGTTGTGTCCTTGTCACAACATATTTTAATTTTCACCCATCAAGCTAACACACTATTGTTAGAGGCTGCTAACTTCATCTACAGTCAATATAAGAGCTTCATTTTGTCTCTGAAATCAATGGTAATTGGGTCAGCATCAACTACAAATGCCATATGTTTCTTTGCTTTCTTCTGGGGAGCCACGAAAATATCAAAGGCACATCAGGTGGCCCAGAGTCCTGCCCATCACCAGGCTCTGTACGATCTGTGCTCCTGCTGCTGGATAAATGCTTGGGGGAGACATGCTTGTGTCTGCCTTGTGCTGCCAGCCCTGACGCAGTCAAAAGGGAACATCTTGCTGTAACCCTCCCATTTGGAAAATAAAGTGCATTTGGTTAAGCTACCATGATGAAAGGGTGATGATAAAATGCCTTCATTCCTTTGCTTGCTGCCACGTATTGATAGGTAGATACCATGTAGCTCTGCTTATGCGTATCTGATAGATGCCACTAGGTGTTCCAAGGCATCTGTGAGAGATTGGGCTGATGAAAGAGCAGCATTCTTTTAAAAACTTGCTACATACAAGCCCAGGAAACACAGTGGCATTTTTTTCCTCAGTGATCTGGAAGGAAAGCAAGGCATGGTCTTATCTGCAGCCAAAGGAGTAGTGCATGCTGTTGGTATCCCAGGCTCCGAAGAAGAGGAAGGGATGGGGAAAAATTAAGTTTGTGCGAAGTTACAGATACAGAGTTGCCCTGCAGAGACCAGAATCGAAAGGAAACAGAGCATCTTCCCTTTGCTAAAGCCAGTGACACCCGCAAGCTCCATGGGAACCCTGTAGTGGGAGTTGGGAGCGAGGAAAGGGGTCACCCATTTCTTCTGTGATGGCCCGTGGGGCCAGGATGATGGCTCAGTAATTCTGCTGAAATGCATTAAAACCAGACTGTTGTCAGGATTGAATGTGAAAGCAGGGTGAAGCTTTATTCTCAGACATTATTGCAAGTTTTTTTGGTTCTTCCAGGGTAAAACAGCTAGGAAAATGTTAATGGGGTACAAACCATGCTCAGGCACATGATATCACGAAAGGACAGACCTACAGGGGTCAGGGCAAGGGGTTTCTGCATACATCCCATGGGAAATGAAGTCTCATGCATGTTCTGCACAAAAGTCACCTTCTCTCCTCTGCAAGATGCTCAGCTCTCAGTTTTCTAGGGCTGGGAAAACACTGAAAGCCAGACTGATGCTAACAGCTTCATCATCCCCTGGTGCAGGGAAGGTGCTTTTCCCTTCAGCACCATGGTGCACTGATTGTAATAACCCAAGAAGTATTTCAGCGCCTGACAATGTGCAGTGCAGTTTGTACAAGAGGAAAGGTCTCAGATCAAAGCCCTTAAAGTTAGTAATAACATTGACATGTAACCCAAAGTACCTCATCTGTGCTAGCAGCTTGTTCTGAAATGTAACAAAGGCAGATATTCTGTGGCATTTAGCTCTACGGAAACAACATTACATGGTAGACAAGGTTCTCCCGGTGCCTCTGCGATAAATCTCTTTCTCAGAGATTTATAACTCAATTGCTACCTAAAGAGATTCCTTCTGATCTAAAGCTTGGCTGGCAAACTGCTTAGTGCTTGTTGTGTCTTTGCTTCTAAGCCCTGCAGCTTGGGCTGGCTAAAATCTGGGGAGATCTTCTTCATTCTCTATCACCAGCATGTAGCTTTGTCCCCTCTGTGTTTATCTCCAGTGTACAGAGCAGGTACAACTTTGTACATCTGCTTTTGGTAGAGCATCATGCAATGGCAGGTTTTGTTTTTTTCATCTGTGAAAACCAATTGCCTTCAGACTTATGGTAGCTAAAGCTCATCTGCAGCCTGTTCTGGACACTTGGCAGATATTTTTATGAAAGAACTGGAATTAATGGTTGTTTGAAATTCACTTTTCACTAATACCATTGTTGAATTTACGCCCATGTGGTCAAGGAATCTGGCCCATTTTCACAAATGTCCTTCTTATATTGGGAGGTGCCTTCACTTTTCTATATGGATTTGATGGGATCTGGGAATCTTTCAGAATCTTTTTTTTTTTTTTTTTTTTTAATCTGTAATACTTTTTCAAAGGGACGCAGTGTTCACTAAACTGCCCATTACAGTGAACAAGGAATGCTGTTTCTTGGGTCTTTAAATCAACCAGTCCTCCAAGGCCCTGAATAAAGGCAGGGAGAAAGGCACATGTATCGCTCCCTTCCCTTGTTGCTTTCTCTCTGCCTTTTTACTCTCTTAATTTCTTAAAGGAAGTTTTTTTTACAACTTGTCATAAAAATCCTGTGTGTATGTCCTTGCCTTTTGAGTTCTTATATATAAATGCTTTACACTTGTTTTATATCTCAATACCAGGAATAGAATGATCTGTAGTAAAAGGAAAAGATGCAAAAGACTGCAAAAATAAAAAGAAGGCTTTGCTGCTGTTGAAATTCGTGACTGCAGTATGCACAGCGTTAGCCTAAAACTAGGCATTAAAAAAACAACAATGCAGAACACTGCTTGCAGAGTTGTAAAATAAATGTGGCTTGGACTACGGCATGGTGTTTTTTTTCAACTCCATTAATACACTATTGTTTCTAACTGATTATTTATATTCTTGTAGCAGCAAGACTCCCAACTGCCATGGGAGCCCATCACTGAAGACCTCGGGTCCCACCATTTATCATGGGCGCATCTGAAGCTTTCATTGTTGCCCTCCCAGTTTCGCTGTTTGACAGCCCAAACTGCAGCCATAAAACAGGACACAGTAGTTAAGCAGCGTCGAGTTAGACATGAGGGAACATTGCTTAATAAATCATGCTTTGTACAGTAGCAAAACTCTGTAAACTTCAGGGCAAGCATTTAATGAGCAGCAGTATAGTTCCCCTGTGGATGGAAAGAAGTACAGGGCTGATCCGAGGCTGTGCACATCCCATCACTTGCTGCTACTTTATTGTTCATCATCTGCATTGTTAATTTTTACAGGTTCATTTTAGATTTTAAGGCTGAAACTTTCTGGTGTGAATTTATACAAGTAATAATGTACACTCTCTGCACAGACTAGGAATTTAAGGAAAACTCTCCTGTTAATCGCTACTCCAGAGAGGTGTTCCATAATTTTCCCTTAGATAGTTTTCCAGAGTTGCTGCACTATTCTGCCTATCCTATAAGATTTATAATGGGAGATGGAAATTTTCCTCACCCTATTTCCAATCTCCCTGTTCTCTGTTTTTCTATTTAACCTCTCAAGTCTCACGGACATTTCTCAGTCTAGCAAGATGGCAGCGTAAAATGCAGCAGATGAAACTAATGAGTTCCAAACAAGCTGGTTTCCATTTACACGAGTTAGTCCAAATGAAGCACTGAGATGTTGGAAGTGGAAGGCAGGATTATTGATTGCCAAAGGGAAGAAGTAGTGCAAGCGAGGCCAGAATAGCTGTGATTATGTCTTACAAGAAGAATAGTGGTGTTGCAGCAGAACAGACATTGTGGTGCTTTCTTGCTCGTCAGGGCAGCTGCAGCTGGTAAAAACAGTTTTCATGCCACATATATTGTTTGTGAGCAGGAAGGTACCTCTGATTCATTTATTGAATCAGAATAACACCATAGGACAGTTACAGTCATTAAAACAGTAGATTTTCCCAGATCAGTTGAAATTTCAGTGTGTTGATCTCTTGCTCTATTTATGACTCGATCCATTGCTGGCTCACCTTGTGAATGTCTTGCCTCTGACTTCAGCAGTTCTCACATCTGATCCTTGGCTGGGTTTGTGGCATTGGGTGAAAATGTTTTGCACCCTGGAGAGTGCATCTTCTGTCAGGTTCAAACTGAGCTGTGACCATTTGGTATTTCTTCGCGGAGGTAAATGGTTGTTCAGGGGATGCCAGGCTGCATCCTGCATTGTGTGGCTTCATCTTTTCTTCTTCCCTTCCCTGTATGCTGGTGAAGGAGACCAGATCTTCAAGGTATGATACATGAGCACAATGCAGGGCTCAGAGGAATACCACGAAGGCATCCATGAATTTATGCAGACAACGTGACTGCTTTTTTATTTTTATTTTTATTTTTAATTTTTTTCTCCAGCATTCTAAACACTAGCACCAATTTCCTGCTTCCTTTGGTTTTCAGTACAACCTCACACTCTCAAAAACACAGCAAGTTTATTGCTAGAGACAAGACCAATCCAAGTGCTGCAACTCAAGTCTTGATGCCATTCCCATCACAAAGTTCAATTACTGTTTCAATTACACTGCAAGCCCTTGATGAACATTCATTAGTGGGAAGCTCCCCGTCGTCATCTAGCTGAGCACAGCCAAACGCTGCTGCACTAAGCAGGAGGCAAAGATGCTGTAACAGATGCAGAAGTGAGGATGCTGCAGGGGAAGCTGCTAATCCTTTGGTCTGTTTTATTAGGAGATGGTCTCATGCTGGTGCTGGTCCTAGTGTGGAAATGGCAGAGGGACAGGAACTTGCTGACGAGGCTGTACGAGCACAGATGGAGTTGAATTGGAGTCATTAAATGGTGTCTTGACACAGGGCCCGGAGTTGTTTCTGAAAGACCTCAAAGTTAGTGGGAATATTTCCAGTGGGCTTTGAGTGAGACCCAAATAAACCAAGACAGGCGAGTGTCTTCTGAAGGAGACATAGTAACCAAGCTGGAAGAGATTGGCTTTAGGTGGAAATTTCCCATGAGAATTTGGAGCCCCTGCTATGTCAGAGATCTTAGTGCATCTATCCCATTTAGGGTTTTTATGTTGCCTTGTTGGGTGATCAGCTCAAGTTTCATGTTCTGTGAGGAGCATTAGGGGTATTCACAGTACCTCTAGGCAGATGAATGGCCATCTCCCACCTTTAAAAACAGTGGCTTGAGGGCAGAACTACACAGAAAAGCTTCAGGGGAGCATTGAGGCATAAAGGCCTATCACGTTAGCTGCCATTATGTTATATCCCATGTGCATGCTCTTACCAGTGAGAGTAAGCACCCAACTGTCCTTCTGCTACTTTGCTCGTGCAACTCTACGAGAGAGCCAATGGATCGGTCAGGCTGTCTTGTTCGGGAAAGTCATGCGTGTTTAACCTCACTGGCTTTTGGCTGCTTCACTACACACCCCTAGTGTGCTCTTAATGTGGGTTTTCTCCAGTATCACATTTCACTGTAAGTGCAACAGCCTTATCATCGCTGTCTTTGCAGAATTGAAGATGAAATGATGCCTGATTTTGATGCAGGGAAGCAGTTTTATTGTTACGTGTTCCATCATTTGCTTCCCTTGGTTTGTGATGAATGCTTGAGTGGCTCTGAGCTCATGTCCAAATTTCATTATAAATTTGTGTTTATAGGTTTACAGATGCCCTCTCCAGAGTATATAGTTGATGTAGAGTCTATGGACATTTTCCCAGTTGGCTGGTGTGAAGCGAATGCTTATAACCTAACTCCACCACACAAAGCTGTTTGTAAGTATATAGAAACCTCAAGCAGAACAGATATCGTATCAACAGTTTTATCAGGGAGTTTGGATTCAGCCTGTAATCCAATTCTTGAAACTACCAACCTAACTAGAGGACTAGTAACCAGCCTGCAAGCATACTGTAATAAACAGTAATAAATCTAATTAGATGCTGCAGCACTGCTATTACATAATTTGTACTTGTCTGTGTGATCAGTCTTTCTAAAAATGGGATGGTTAGCACTGGGAAAGGCCATTTTGTGGTTTGGGATTGCACAGTGTGGCTTGTGGGTTTGCAGTAGGGTTGTCAAAGAGAAACCAAGTTTTGTTGTGCTGAGCCGAGTTCAGTTAGGCAACTGAGTGAATTAAGGACACAGGACCTCGAATTGAGAAAAAAACAAAACAACCATAAAGTATAGGCCTGAAGGGACATAAAGAGGCTATCCTGGCACTCCGAATCCAACACAGCTTTACCTAAATTGAGAAATGTCTACTGGCCTCTTACCATGGAGCTTCTGCACCTTCCCAGGGTATCTATCCTGCTATTTCACTGCCCTTATGAGTCCAGGGATTTTCCTAGTGTTTAACTTAAATCTCTCTTGGCACAATCAAGCCCACAGTGTTTTGTCCTACCTCCAGTGCATATTAAGACTGATTTCTTTCTTTTCCATTCACGTTTGAAGGCGGTTCATAAGTGCCTAGTGGCTTGGTGTTGTTCTCCTGTTCCTTGCAGAAACTATTCAACCCTGATCTCAAGCCACCAGATGAAAAATTAGCCTTGCTGTTTACATTAATTAACATCTGAAAGGCAAATTTAAAAATGTGTCAGCCCTTTTGAAGAGTTAAATATGCTTAAGTTAAAAATCAGGCAGCCAGGGCCTAATTTGGGAGAATACTGCTATGGCAACATTATGCAGCCTTATCGCAATTTATAGCTAGGGATAAATTATGCTGGAGGTAATCATGCTTGTAAAATGTAATCTTATCCATATGTGTTTCTGTATGGAAAAATATTTGTGTTTTTATTTAATTTTTTTATATTGATCCCATAAAACACAATATTAGCATTCCAGAGGAAGGATTAAATGTATTATTACATCTTTAAAGCAGATTTTAATGATGTAGTGACTTACTTAAAAATACCAGGAAAAGATGGCGATAGTAATTAAGTACCATTTCATTGTGTTATAGTCAGTGCATTTATACGGCTTTTTATGCATTATGGGTGTATTTTATAGGACAGAAGAGTACAAAACTAATTCTTGCTTCATTTTTGCAGTGCGAAGGAAGAGAAGAATTGCAGTTGTGCAACCAGAAAAGCAGTAAGTTTTTGTTTTTTTAAGGTGATATTTTTTATGGTGATTCATCAGGTCTTCCAGGGGAAATAATACACAGCATCTGAGTGAGTTTGCTCAGTGCCACCCAGATACTGCAGCATAGTTGCAATGGAATTTCTTTAAATCTAGAATATTTGTGAACATATTAGAAAGTCTACGTAAAAGAAATTTTTGCTAGCTGGGACTGTGCACGCATATCCAGTGCCTGAAGGCCAGTAAGGGATACCTGGGTAGGACAGGCGTGCACCAGGAGAGCATTTCCCCGTCTAACCCTTCCAGTTCCCAGACACTAGAATTTAAAGGACTTGAATGTGAATATTTGCAGTCCAAAGGGCTAAAGCTCACGGACTGGGGTGCATTTTTGGATGATGGGCCAGTCTGGCTCCTTCTTCTGCAATATGCAGGTTCTGGGCTATGATAAAATGTGTGGAAGCAGGGTTGCGTTTGATGCATCTCCAGTCCTCACTCCAGACAGATGGTGGTGTGTTTCATGGTCCAGCCTGAAGGCTGGTTCTGACCCATTTAACCCTAATCAATACTCCAAATTGCTCTTTAACAGGTTACCATCCACAGTGCCTGTTGAGAAAATACCTCATGACCTCTGCCCAGTTCCTCAGCCAGACACAACAGGTAAGGCTGCTTGACACCAGCGGGATCTCAAGGGTCCGTTGCCTTTATGGAGGGGGACAACCCGAAAAACAGAGTGTGTGTGTCGTATGGGTGGGGAGACAGGGCCACATCCTCAGGGGGCGCAGACCTACAAGGCAGTGCAGGGAGTCTCAGATGTACAATATGCAAGGGTCCAGTCCTCTGTGTGGGAATGCTGTGTCTTGCTGGGCTTATTGAGGTTCCCCTACAACCTGCCCATTTCAGCTGATCATGTTAGGGCCAGAAGCTCTCGTGGAGATGGATGTGGCTTTCTAATTGCCATCTATTAAATTGCTTACACCAGGACTTAATGTGTCCCAGTGTTAGCATCATGACCATGTGGTATGGCTGCTACTTCTGCTAAAGGTAAATTTATCTCCCATTTAGTGGTGGTGGGAGGCACCGAGAGTACAATATTCATTCAGTTAATTGTGGAGACACTGCAGGAAGGGAAGGATTTAATTCACTTTATTTCATATGTCTATAGGACACATATCAGTATCTGAGCCAACAGCCCAGCTCTCTGCCATAATCAGATGTGGTCAAATGGGCTCTTTTTGGGTATGATCATCTGAGCTATTGTAGACAGCCATTTGGATGGTGTCCGGAAGTATCTGCTTCTCTTCGTGGGCTGTAAAGGAGCCCAGGATGATTAGCCCAGATACAGAAAACTGCTCGTTAGACCCATGTCATTTCAGGGGAATAGTACCCAAGTTCTTACTGGGTTGGAGGGTAGCTAAACAGGGATTGTGGAGCCCTTCACCTGAATTTTCTCCTTGAGCTGATTACATGCCTGGTCAGAAGCAACTAACGTGTTCCCTTCATAGCATGCTGCAATTGAGTTGCTCAGGTTCATCTGCGATATGAGTTATGAAAGAGCCTCGGGTCATGTTATGAACGAAATCCCTTCCCGATTCTCCATGCAGTAGGGTGTGCAGCCGTATTAGTTACCATTAAAAGCAATTAATCTTCCTGTGTTGAATGAATTCGAGTAGCAGAGGCTTCTCTACCTTCCATCTTAGGGAAGACTTTTTATGACCCACATTTTATTTCTCCTCCTTCTCCCATCGTGGAGGAAGAAGAAGAACCCTTGATTTATTGTCCCAAAGTGTACACACACATCAACGACACTTTCTCCTTGCAGGCACCATCAATGGGAGATACTGCTGCCCCCAGCTCTACATCAACCACCGCTGCTTCTCAGGTCCATATTTAAACAAAGGCAGAATAGCAGAGCTACCTCAGTCTGTCGGGCCTGGCAAGTGCGTGCTGGTCCTTAAAGAGGTATGGCTCAGCTATCTTTTGGGAGGACTTCAGGGGAAAACGTGGGCCGTGGGTTGCTGGGTCCAGAATTTAATAAGGAAGTATCTAAAATTGTGCTGGAATGCTGTGGCAGCTTCCACAGGTTGAAAACACAAGCTGGGAAGTTGGGGTATGTGCATGCATTGGGGGTTTTAACACGAGAGGAGACATTTCTGAAACATGGGGAGTTTTCTTGGTTGGGAGCAAGTTTCATATAACTGTGGCTGCTGTGCAAGAGAATTAATGTTCTGGCCAGAGCTGTCCCTGAAGAGGACCTCTGTGGTTGTAGCCATCAACCTGTTTCTCCTGGCACAAGCAACGCAGCATCCGCGCTACTGTTGAGCCATCAGATTTGGCATGGGGGACACCTTTGTATGTGTGACCATGGTCTTATGGGCCTCAGATCATTGGGATTCAATGTGAAACAGGACAGAAAGTTAAGCATGGGTGTGTGTGCGATGTGCTGAGTGGAAGCTGTGGTGTGCCCAGCTTCCACTGGTGTACCGTCCATATACAGATGAGAGGCAGGATGACTTCAAGTGGGAGAGGACGAGATGGTCCTGTTGGATAAGCAGGGTGCTATTGGTCCTGTGGGCACTATTTCAACTTGACTGGGGTCTTCTAGTAATCTAGGTCTTCCAGCTTTCTTGTCTGTACCTACATGAACCCCACTTGATGTGGATCTGAGCTCCCTCTGCCTGCAGAGGAAAGGCAGGGGAACCTTCAGGGCTCTGTCTGTCTGATGTATTTTTAAGACCCTCAGTGCCCAGCTCAGTGAGGAGGTTTAAGTTGTCTGAAGTGAGATGGATTTCATCCCTTGGCAGAAACACCTGAAATGTGAGATTCCTCCCAAATCACCCACCAGATTTGAAAACATGCTTTTTCTGTACTGTAGAGTGACTCCTATGTCCCCACTCCCTGCTTGCCTCTGTACGCTGCTTTAACTAAACACAGCAGCACTGCCAGTTGTCTCACATGGTTAAAAAAAAGGCCACGAAGAGAGCCCAATAATCCAGCTGCTTATGCAGGTGGGACACTTGGATCTGCAAAAAATGCAAATCAAAAATAGCCCTCAGCAGAAAGCAGGATAAAGTGGTTGCAGAGCACAAGTTGACAGCTGCCAAATTTGAAAGCCAGTCCGCGGTGGCGTGCTGGTGGGGAGCGTTAGCAATCTGCTGATACTTGAAAACCAGGCAATGAAAAAGCAACATGGGGGAAACATGAGGCATCCACAGCTAGTGGGTATGCTAACGTTTCTTCCCCCTCTCCTCCTGGAATTTGGATTTTGTAAATGTAAGTAGTGCAAAGCTTCTGCCAGGTCCTCCCCGCATGTCTCAAGGCTTTGTTGCGTAGACTAACACCAGCTTCTCCAAATTCCTCAAGAATGGGTCCTATTACTGACTGTGGAAACCAACCGAAGTTTTCTATGAAATCCAGTTTCTCTGACTTCTTGTAGAATTCTTTGCTGAAAGAGCAAATATCAGTGTCAACAAGACATGAGCATCTTGCTTTTGGAGACATAAATGATTCCCAAAGAGGAGGACCATGGCAATGTCCCGGTGTTTCTTGGTGGTATTTTGAAGATAAATCCAAGCTCATTAGGTCTATGGGGATCAGGTCTGGGTTCTGGAAAGGGTGAAGAGAAGGCATTTGGGGTGTTGCTGTAGAGGAAATACACCTGGTTCCTATCAGCAGCTGCCAAGACAAGAGAGGTGTCAGCAGCTCAGAGAACCATGGGCAGCAGTGAGGATGGGTGTACACAAGCAGCTGGAGGAGGCAAGAGGCAGCAAGGAAAATGTACCTACCACTGAATATCGTATCAGCTACCAGAGCACCTAAAAGGATTGCAGAGCTGAGTGCTGAGAGCAGTGCAGGAGATATCTCCTCCACCCCAAACCCACAGCCACAAGGCTCTCCAGAGCTGCACAGCTCACAAAGGTCCCTATCCCTCCAAGCCCAGTCTCAGTACCGAGCTTGATGGCTTTGTCTGGCTTTATACCCACTGATGACATGGCCCAGAGAATGCAAATGCATTATAATTATCTCTGTCTCACTATATAGGAGAATTACAGGCCATTGTAAATTATGCATCAGCATAACTTGTCTGGAATAGGTAAATTATACATGAGCTTTACTCTGGCAACACACAGGGGAGTGTGGGAAAGACAACCCCAAACAACAGCTATGAAGGAAGAACAGATACATCAGCAGTCTGGTGGGAGCCTTTTAAATCACCCTGGTCTCCAGCCACAGCTCTCTGCCTTTAGAGATGTTCTAGTTAAAATTTGAACCTGTGCCAGACATGAGCTAGTTCACAGTGGGCAGCAGTCTCTGTGATAGAGATGATGTTGTGTTTGACATTGATGAAAACCCCAGACTGAAAACAGCTGAATAACCATCTCCTGCCCCATTCCCTGGCCTGGATTCCCTAAAACAAGGAGAGAGCAGATGTCCTCTCTCCGTTAGTACCAGGTGGTGGGAGACCTTGCTCCTGGCTGGGTGCTGAGCAAGTAGCTCACCATCCCGTCTTCCTCTGCACTCGACCATGAGGGATATATCAAAAAAATGCAACACAAATGGGATTCGTGGTGCTCCTGAGCCATCTTTTCCCCCAAAGTCATGTCCCCTCTTTACATCCATCAGTGAAACATCATTCTGGATCCAGCTCCAAATAAATTGGTGCTACCATTCAGTATACCAATAATGAGATAGCTGTGGATCAGTACTGCCTGGCTCTGGTCTAAACAAAGTTGGGAGATACCCTTGTAGTGTGGTGTAGGACCTCCTCCTTCTAGGTGAATTATCTGGGCCATTCTCACCTGGGCGCTGGGAGAGAAGCAGGATGGATAGGTTTGCTTTTGTGGAACACCTCTTTTCCAGCACAACAGGCATACCCTTGATTTCTGCCCACTCGCTTTACACCAGCATTGGATGCAGAGGTTGTGAGCTCTGCAATGAGGAAGCTGCTAAGGTACCTCCCCGAATGGCCCCCATTGAGCAAGATTTCTCTAAAATTTTGAGGGCAATTACAACATATTTTGTAGTTTGATCAAAAATACTGGCTTTAGTTCTGTGTTTGTTAGTGCAAATGTATCCTTGCATCCGTGCAAAGCCTGGATGATGCCTCATCCTTCTTAAAGCCTGGTGGTTCATTACTCCTGGTGCCAGCACAAGTCTTTGGTTTATTGTGGCTTCCTTCACCCCAAGAGGCAAGTGAGGGTGTTCGTGCCTGTTGTTTAACATCAGCTTCAAAGTTTATCTCATTCCTAAGATTCTTGTTTGGAAAAGAAGTTGAGACTGGGAGCCAAGAGACAGTGGAGGCATCAACTGCTGCCATCCAACAGCTGCATCTGGGCTGGAAAGTAGTGGCTGTATAGTAGCTAAGATACGTAATAAATACTAACTTTAAGTTAAATTAAAATAAACACACTGTCAGCTACAGATACAGTTCTTGGGGCAGAATATCTAAAAATACCAAACTGTTCTTCTATCTATGCCAGCAACTTACCACAGCAACATTGTAAAACATAATGAGATGTCTTTTTTAAGACTTCGGATGATCTATAACCCACCATATCTTAAGGAAATATGCTGTAAAGATTAATTAGCCTCATTGCTTACTGCTATTACTATTTTTAAGACACTTTGCTCTTTTTTTATTTAGATGAAAATGGACTTAAAGGTAGCATGACTGTTAGCCTTTGCCACTGATGCAAACAGGAAAAATGAGCCAGCATTTGTGAAAGAATGCTATTACATTCTGCAACTTGAATTTTTTTTTATTTTATTTTTCAGCACAGCATGACTTCTTAGGAGAAATTTGCATAATTAAATCATGGTGCTCAGAAAATTACATAGCTTGTACTGAGCCTTAGGTGTATGATTGAGTCGTGTTGGTGGTGTTATCATTAGTTATAAGACATTGTGTTGGGATAGCAAAAATCTTTTATAGTTTAGAAAGATATAAACTGCATTTATACAAGAGGGTTCACTTACACTGCCCTCAAGACTGCTTCATGGATGTCAACTCATCTATAGTACATCCTCCAACTTAGGATCTGGCCATTTGTATTTTTGAAATGTCATAGACTGTCATAAGCATGTCACCACTTGAATGCTACCCCCTTGACTATGGCAAAAGCTTGTAAGTGCTTTATCATTTAATGAGAGAATCAAATAGCTCTTCTTTTTCTGCCACACAGACACATCATTATTCCAAGTAAAACGAAACAACTTGTTACTGTTTGGTCTGAGGCTAGCCTGGAAATTAGGGTCTCTCCTGTTAGGTAGAAGTGGGCTCACATCTCAGACAGAGGAGGAAATTGAGTTTCTCCTCAGAAGGATGCTGGTTGTAGGGCTCTTGAAGAGGAGAAGAGGCATAGTGCTATTTTGTGATATCACCTCATTAGTGATATTTCCTCAGAAAGCTTCATCCAGGATTGTGATCATCAATGAAGAGGGGTCAAGTGATGGGAAATTTGCAAATCCCACCAATCTCTGACAGGAAGAAAGATGCTGAAGTACCCAGTGGCATCAGACACTTCCAGACATGGTGCTTATAAGGTTGGGCAGAGGCTCATGATGTTGCTGCGTGATCATGCTCACCAATGTGACTTCCACCTATTTGACTCTGAAAGTTCAGCAGTAGCAAAATAAAACTTCATAGATGCATAGCAGCAAAGGCTGGTGTTGTCTCATCCATCCTTCTGCTCCAAGGCACTGCTTGCTCTACCCAAACCTTGCTTGATGGAGAGGGCTTGAAAATAAACTACCAAAGCCTCGCAGTACTCACACTACAGCAAAAGGGAATTTGGTGAATCAGATTCAAATTTAACCCATCTGACGTGGGTGAAGGGACTTTCCATCTCCAGAGAAAGCTGGAAAATGGTCTAGGTTTCTTCACCGTTTTTCCTGTAATCCCAGTTAATTTTTGTGCAAGAAAAAAAGTAATATTTTTTTTCCTAGTGTTTAGCAGTGTGTAATATTAAGAGAGAATGTTGTTAGAAGGTAACATATTTAATGTGGTAATGGACTCCTGCTGCACTGTAAAATGCCAGACCCAGTGACTTAAATTTGAGATACAAGAAGGGTAAGAGCTAATGCTTTTTTTTAAATCAATAAATCAATAAATAAATAAATAAATAAAATCTTCAGTTAAAGGGAAGTGACTCCTCTTACAAAACACTCATTTAAAAACTGTATTTAGAAGTTTAGCAAGAGTCCTGGTGATGACAAGCGACCTTTGAGAGAAGTACTGGCATTGTGTTTTCTTTGCAGGGCTGGAGTTGATTAGGTGTCCAGGATAATGCTCAGGCAGTGCCAAACAGTTATTTGCAGGGTGGGATTTTCTTTTCTTGCTCACTTCCTAACTGTTTTGACAACTCATACAAACACCATTGCACTGATAAAGGATCAGGGCAGCACTGTTTATGGGAATTGGTGTGGAAGAACCCCCCGCTTTCTGCTCCTGGCTCTTTCACCAGCAAACAGGGTGGGAGTCAAAGTATACTGAAGGAGACCGTCCCCAGTAGACACCTGACAAGGTGGTAAATAACCCCCTGGATTTGCAGATCAGGAGGGGAACACGTGAGTTATGAATGAGCATGGGAGCCACCCATTTACTTTGTGTTTATTTGAAAACCCACTTTTGGCTTTCCTGCATTGGGTCTCGGTATCTGTTTCGGATACCAGTGCTGCATCTGTTTGTGTGGTGAGTAGCAGATGAGAAAAGATGTGAATGAGCAACTGGATGGAGTTGCTCAGAAGCTTTCTTTTGTTTTCTTGGGAATCAAAGCCGTCGGGAATCTCAGGTTGTGTGACAAGCTAGGAACCAGATGGAGAACTGTGGGTAAATCTGTATTTTAGTTTCCCCTTGTGTGAGATGAGTGTACTCATAGGGCGCTTTGAGATGTGCAGGTGATCAGAGCTGCATAAGACATTGGGTCCTGTTAGTAGGCATTGCTTTAAGTGTCTCTAATTACATCTTTTTGAAGACTGGTTCCGGTTGTTTATCCAAGGGACCAACGATAAATTAACTTTTGCTTCTATTAAATAATCTAGACAGGCTACTCAAACCACTTCTGTTTTACACGGTACGATGCGACATGAATTAAAGCCCTTGCCTGAAAATAATCCACCCTTCAAGGTTTTCCAAATGCCAGCAAATCATTAGATTGCTGGCTTATTAAAGAAAAACATAAAAAAGGAAAAGAAGAAAAGAATGTTAATATAAACTCGTTGCTCTTTGCAATATGACCTGGTCAGTTTTTCATGAAAAACATGGGTGCTAGGGAAACTTAATGCTTATCATACTGAAATCATTTGAGGGCCCTGAAGAATTAAGAGCAGGCATTAGGTAAAGAGCTAATTTATACCAAAACCAATCCAGATTCATTGTGGAGTCATTCATGGGCATACAATGCAGAGTGTTCAAACACATGATCTGGTGCTATTAAGAGATTTGTTTTTCTTGTATTTATCTCTTTAGGCCAAGTGTAGGCTATTAAGGCTTGGATCCTCTGAGCGAATAGTAGGAATTATTTTTATTCTCAAACACTTTGGATTAAATGGATTGGCACATGTGTTTTATTGTAAGGAGTGGACACATACTGGGTTTCAGGCACACCTCCTGCAAACTCTTTTTGTGTAGACCTCATTAATATTCCGTTAATACCGTCAAGGCATGCAGCACTCAGATGCTTAAGTGTACTGCCAACCTTAAGTACGTGAGTTTCGCATTTAGTGTTCAGTGTGTAACCCCCATGTGACTTTGGCCCTGGCTGAGCCATCAGAGACGTTTTCATTTTTTACTAAATTGAGCCACTGTGGATGCAGGGAATGGAACCTGCTTTGGGTGAGGGGGCCTGTCTCAAGCAATAACACTGGCGTTCCTTTAATGGGAGATCTTTGGGGTTGGCCAGCAGCATTTAATGCAGTCATGGTATCATACCGAGGTGTCATCCACAACATGCTTGGCACATTGATTCAATCTGGGACATCTTATCATTGCATCTAGCACATGCCGTGTGCGTCCTTGAACATAAATTGGCATCTGTACGCTTCTCCTGCTTATATAGGACCAGGGAGCGTGGTAAAGGATTGCTTTTAAATCCATCAGTGTTGTTGGTTTTATGTCTCAATAGGTTCTGAGCATGGTGATCAATGCAGCTTACAAGCCAGGGAGTGTTTTACGAGAACTGCAGCTAGTGGAAGACCCTCAGTGGAATTTCCAAGAGGAAACACTTAAAGCAAAGTAAGTCTTCGGTGTGTGCTCCTTTATATAGAAGGCTTCAGAAATTGTACTGGCTTGGGGAAAAAAAGAAAAAAAGAGCAGAAGATTTTCTGGATTGTGAGAGTTTTGCTTTTTTAATTATCATTTTGCTTCACTGAGCTACCTGCCTAGTTCTATAGCAACTTAAGAAGTGAAATGTTCACCTGAATGGTTCATTTCTATTGTCTTTCTCCAAGCAGCCATCCAGATTTTGAAGAAAAATGCCATGTTCATTCAGTGAAGTCTTGAGTTTTATGATAAGGTGCTGCAATAAGCTTGGCTATTATTGATTTCATTCAATTCCTGGCTTTCTAAATGTAGCAGTATTGCTGCTTTTAATATAGAGCCTGTCACTCTAATACAGAAGAACCTGGCAAGAATCAATGGCACAAAAAAGTGTAAACAATATTGCAGGGATATGTTTTTAAATAGGAAGGTGGTTAGGACAAAATAGTAGCAGATGTGGGATTCAGATTATGTTTTAATGCCTTTCTAGAATAAATTCTATCTAAATCTAAACAATATTTAAGAAATCTTGGGATCTAAAAAAACCTCTGTTTTCCTTTCCAACTTTAAAATGTACCATTTATGTCTTCTTTATATATGGGCACTGTACGTAGTATGTATCTCAAGAGCCATTATTCCTCTAAAAGAGGAGAGAATCACCAATACTCTCTCCAGATCCCTCCCAAAAAGCAATTCTTCCCATTTTAAGACAAAGGTCAACAAATAGTTCTTTGTAGATAGCTCTCTCTTTTTGACCAGCTTGATAGCTGTGACTTTTTGAGTACTGACATTAAATGCAGTGAATTTCACCCTTTATGCTGAACTCTGTTACTCCTTTTCAAATAAAAGCAGTTTTCTTTTGGTTATTTACAATGATTTGCTGTCAAATATGGAATTATTGATTGCTGTTGTATTTGATCTTTGGCCATGCAGATACTGCAGAAAGCTCTTGTGTGCTCTGATTGAGGGAGAGAATTGAGAACCTTTTATTCCGCACAATCAGAAACTGGAAAGGAGGATTGCAATTAGCATTGAGAAGCTACTATAAAATCCTATTTTAATTTGCTTCTCTCACCCATGTGGAAAGTCATGCTTTTGTGTTCATCAAATGAAATTTTGTGGATGGGAATCCAAAAGTCATCCTTGTGCATGCAGATTTTCGTTAAAAATAAAACCAGGTCATGGGCGATGACTTCATTGATTCCGGGCTCCCACACCTTGTACTAGCAAACAACAGATAATGCACTCCAAAAAGTACTTAGCAGTTGTGAAATCAAGTTGTAATGCTCCATTTTTATGTTTGATACTGCAAAGACTCAAGCTTGTGGGCAATTTTCCTATTAGCAGTGTTCAAAATAGAAACTTGTTGGGATTTTTCATTTGAGTGTGAGTATCTATGTGGTGCAAAAGCAGTAGTATGTACTTCTTAAGGCTGCTGCAATCCTTATTACACTTACCCTCCCTCACTGTTACCTGATGTGCTAGTTGTACTGTAAGGACCACCTCCATCTCCTCTACTTTCCTCCGTGGCACTTCCACCCATTTGTTTCTGTGTCTTTTTCCTTCTCCTACATATTTAGCAGGGCAGCCAGCCTGCTGGGATATATCTTCTACCTGTATAGCCTGCCAGATAAAAGTGTGCCAAGGTTTTATATTCAATGTTGGCCAGTCACAGGCTGTGTGCTCCTGTATGATGGCTACCCTAGGAGGCGGCAATCTCAGCTCTTCAACAAGTCAAACAGCATCTTTCAACTTTATCAAGCCACAGGGTGGATCTTTACAGTCTCAGAGCTGGGACAGCAAGTCTTGGAGTGACTTCTAAGCATAGAAATATATTCTCATTCAGTATGGCGTTGTCCTCTGGCTCCTTAGGAGGCAGAGCTAATGGTGCTGGAGAGAACCACATGCCTGCAGCTGTCTGGTTTCTGGGGCTGGAGCACAGAGTGGTGCTGACGGGTCGTACCAGCTTGCCTGCAGGTACCTTGAGTACTTCTTGGTGTGTAACAAAGGGTAGACGTGCCCTATCTGACTACCCCAGGATTTTTTTTTCCCTTCCTGGGTTTACTTGAGCTGTTTCATCAAGCCTACTGGGGTTTTAATTACATCTGCTTGTGCAGAAACAGAAAAGGAAACACACTTATGAAATCAGCTGCCCTGAGACGTGCAAACAGCACATGCCATGCTACATCAGGTATGACAGTCTGTTGTGCTCCGGAATCTTAAACAGAGACCTGTAACAAGCAAACGGCTGTCTACATCGAGTTCCAGCTATGCCAGCTCCCAGTGGTGTCTTGCTGCTAATGATGACAGCTCCGCAGCCAGCTGGAGCGCCAGCGCTGTAATGTGACATGTCATGTCACCGCCTTCCTTCTGATGCGAACTGACAACTCCTTAGATCTCGACAATGTTGTTGTTTGTTTGCGGCGATGGTTGTGGTAGGGTAGAGCAAAGGGGAGGGAGGAAGATGGTGAGAAGACAGCGTTGTTTTTTTTCCCACTGGCCCAAATGCCAAATCATTCACTGCCACAAATGCATTAGCCCAGTCTTAGGGCAACCTGCATTTAGTTTATGCTGCTGTCAAGAGTGACCAGTGCAGAATCAATTACGCTAGCCTTGCAAAGAAGTTAAACAATTTAGATTGTCCAAAGAGATGTGTCTGCAATGTCTGATGGCATTCGCTTCCCATCAGCACTGCTGGCTCTCTGTGAAAATAGTCAAACCTGATTTATTGGTGATGATGAGTTAGAAATGTCAGGCCCAATCCCCTGAATTCCTATGAGGAATAGACAAAGCTGTGGGCATTCAGCCCTCCTGTTTTTGATGCTTTAATTTCAGTGCCTACATCCAGATTTGGCTTCCCAATCTTATATACAAAGGCTTTCATTTCTAACAGCTGTAAGCGGGGTTGATTGGGCTTACCCATTTTTACAGGACTTTGTAAATAAACAGTACCACTGTGTGCAGAGCATTATCTGGTGTCTTGTTTGAAGCCTAGTTAATCAAAATATGAAAGACGCGTATTCCTGGACTGCTTGTCAAATGAAGTTCTGAGACTTGCAAATCCAGTAGCTGAATTCTAGGAATATTAACCCCAAATCACAGTCTTTTCGCTGTGGCTGCTTTACAAGACTTCCTTTCATTTTCAATAGATTGTGTTGACGAGTTTGATGTCTTCTTTGGCTTGCTTTTGCCTCAACAGCTGGCAAGGGTTGCTCTCAGGCCTCCCAGGTTCCTAGCCCTGTTTGAGGGAGTGAAGCATTACCCGTGGTTGATGGAAGAGAACCTAGAGATGAGATAAGCAAACTGGATGTATGCAAGTGCACGCAACCAGATGGGATGCATCCAGCTCTGCTTGAGGGAACAAGCTAATGTCATTGCAAGGCCACTCTCTGTCATATTTGAAAGTTCACTTGATCAAGACAAACATCAGATTGCACCTCAAAAAGGACAAGAAGGAGAATCCAAGTAACTACAGGCTGGTCAGCATAACCTCAGTCTCTGGAAAGGTTATTAGGCAAAGCCTCCTGAAGGCTATTTCCAAGAACATGCAGGACCAGAAGGTGGCTGGGAGGAGTGAGCACGGACTTAAAAAGGACAAATTCTGCCTGATGTGATGAGATGACTGCTTTGGTGGTTGGAGGAAAACCAGTGGAAGTTATTTGTGTTGATTTTAACAAGGCTTTCGTCACAGTCTCCCATAATATCTTTAGAGCCAAGCTGTGGAGTGGTGGCAAGTCCAGGTGGCAAGCAGTTATTAAGGGTGGTCCTCAAATGTCAGTACAAATCTACGATGTGATTTGTCTTCTGCATCAGCTCTGCCACCTAATTTTTGAGGCACTGCAAGGGTGAATTAGTGTAATTACCACTGTAAACTACCATGGTTTTGTTGATTTTACCCAGATTAGGCGTATTTGCAGAATCCTTGGTATTCAGGACAGACTGAGTAGCTTTAAAGGTGTCAAGGTTTTGATGAAAACTTTAGGGTTTTTATTTATTTATTTTTTTATTGGCATTTGCAATGATCCATACAGGCAGGGTTTGAATCAAACAATGAAGTGGATGTTAGACAGTTTGTGCTGCTGGACTGGTAAGTTGCTTCTGGTAGAGCCAATGCAGAGAGACTTTGGCTGTCTGCTGTTGGTGGCTGGTGTTTGCAGGAGATTTCATATGTTTGGTGGACTTTGAGCTTGGAAAAGAAATTGGAAATTTCTTGCAGAAGAACAGATAGGAATTTTTGATCCTCTGAAAGGAGATGGAGGCTTTTAGACACGGAGTTATTCAAAATAGTCTCAAAGGTTGTCAGAACTGTTAGCTATATCCTTGTGATGAAACCTTTGAAAATGAGGGTAATCTCAAAGCTCTTGCTGTTTGATGTATCTTCATCACAAGCCTTTTCACATCATTGCACAATGGACCCCAGCTGGAGCTCCTAGAAGACATTTTATTCTTATGAATGTCTGGTTCCAAAAGAAGAATAAGTATGATACTGCCAGCAAAGTGCTATTAGCTCAATATTGTTGCTCATGAATCAGCAAAGATCCTGAGTGTATTTTTCCTGGAAATTGTTTCAGCCAGAAGGGTTTCTCCAAATTTTGGGATCTGAGGGCATAAAGAAAGGGAGAGTAAAGTAAAATTTCTTCAGCTCGAGCTGAAAAATCATTTTTAAAATAACAGTGATTTCCAAGCAAACTAAAAATATTAAGCTTGACACAGCTGTTTTCTGTCTACAGTGCTGCCATGCTGTGCATGCAGGTTACTTACTGCTTAAAAGTAGTTAAGTTGATAGGAGTCCTTGTATGAAAGCATCAATAGGAATATCAGTAGTAGGTAATTTTTTGAATGATGCTAATGGAAAAGGTTTTTCTGATTATACCCAAAGGAGTTCTTTCGCATGGCTGTCCTAGACAAGCTCAAATTACATTTGGTGGTGTTTGCGTTAGAAATCTGTAGTGTGAGAAATATGGAAAATATTAGTAGAACCTGGTTTATAGTTGAAGGAGGTGCTGCCAAGGCCAAAATAATGTAAAAAATAATACTGCGGCCAGTATTAACACGTTGGGTTGTTGAGACTGATTGGTGCACTCGTGTTGATCTACATTTTGCCATCCGGTCTGTTAATTGCTATGTGTGTTGCATTCAGACCAAACTGTGAAATCAGTCAGTTGTTCGTTTTCCTAGTTTCATCTTTTTCTTTCACCAGGCACTTTACGATGTACAATGGGTCCTTTCTGGGTAGCCAAACACAATAGGAAGTATGCAGTTAGAAGTCAGCCATCCTTGAATAATACCCATCAGGCAGTTTTCTTAGCTTGTAAGAAAGAAGATCAAGAGGCAATTTGATTACAGTGCTTTTGCAGGGAAACAAAACCAGATGCAGTCTTTTCATTCTCGTGGTGAAAGTCAGAACAAGGACAAATAAATGTAAGTTAAATCCGTACATATCCATAAATAAAACGAGTCATAGATTTATAGATACAGGTTCTCCTGCTGCCAGGTTTCTTCCAGCATGAAGACCTTAAAGGGGAGGCTGGTGCTTTTCTGGAAGTGGTGCTTTAGTCCAAGCAAAGTTGTTGGGGTTCAGGTGAAGGTAGCACAATGAAATTCTGCAGCCTGTCACAGATTTACTGACCTAACGATCTAGGCCGTCATTAAACTTAATGGCTTCTGGAGAAGTAATAAGGGCAGGAGTCTTTTCAAACACATTGAAAAGAAATATAAAACATTTATAAGTAGATATATTTTAATGCCTGTAGAATTTGTTCTTTTCATATTAAGTTTTGCCAAACCCCTTTTAGCCAACCAGCCTGCACAGCTATTTCATAGGGGAGCTGGGATAACAGTGCTCTCCGTCTGGAAGAAGCACTTTTTCCAGTTTATATCATATGTCTGCCAAGGTCTGTCAGGGTGCACAAAGGGTTGGCTAATTAAATAAGGAGAGTGAATGGCTCCAGGACTGTCTCCATAACCTGGGGTCATTTTGGGGCACCAAATAGGGTGTCAGAGCCTCTGGTACCTTGCAGAGATGCTCCTATAGGTTCTGAAAGAGCTTTGGGTTGAGGTGATAGTTTGAATCAAGTCTTTTGTGACATGAGAATGGTTGGATTGGGCTGTTCTCAGACCTGAGTTTCATTTGGGTACCCTCTCTACAGCACTTCACATACCATGAGATTAAACCCTCTTCCCATATCTCAGTGTTTCCAGAAAGAGCTTTTGGGTGGTAGAGCAGAAAGAGTTGGTTTCTTGGTTGTTTTGTGCAATTCAGTAAAATCTTCAGAGGGAGGGAATTGAGTCCAGGTGCATGCTGTGTATTTTAACTCTCCAGCCACGTCTCCTTTGTTTCTCTTCCTCTTCCTCTTCCATATCTGACTGTCAGGAGCTGCCTCCCTGCTAGTGACGTGTGGGTTGTAATGTACTCACAAATGCTTTGTCTCATTTTTCCTGATGACTCTATCTTCGTCTTTGCTTCCAGTCCAGTAATCTCTCTCTTTCACTGTCTCTCCCTCCCTTTCTTTTGTGTGTCACTTTTCTCTCCTCTAAAGCACATTTATAATGCCTTAGCACCGGGCACTTGCATGATTGTCTCTTGTGTTGCATTCCTCAGGATGTGTAAGAGATGTTTTAAAAACCTTATCTCACTGTTTACAATAGCTTGGTGCTGCTGTTTAATAAATTATGGGGATAATTGGTTTTTCAGAGTTCACATCTACAATGTATTATAGCACGGATGTAACCGTATCTTTCTTTCACTTATCGCTCAGAAACAGTTCATATAAAACACTGAAATAAATGTTTTAGTAGCACATGGTTAACAAATTTAAGACAAACCTTTCATTGCGGATTTCTGCTCTAAGCATTCCCTGTAGGAATTGCTGTTTTTAGGGCCTGTTCCTGGAACCCTGTTAAACCACTCCAGATGAGTTCCTGATGAGTTCCTCGGGCTTTGGACTGCCCAGATCTCATAGCAGTGAAGTCATCTAGTCTCCATATGGCAGACAATCGAGGTTCACCCAAATACTTCTACAATGCAAGTGACCTTAGCTTGCATGATCAAACTGTGGGCATGTTGTGAGCTGGCACATGATGTGGGAGCTGCCTCAGGAAAGATGGCAGTGGAGGAGACCAAAGGTGTAGTGAGGGTTTCACAGCCCATCACCAGTACAGGGTGGTAACCAGAAAGTTCTGCAAGTCATATAAGCTTCTCATCACAGGTCAATATATAAGAAGAGACTACACCCTTCTCCCCCAAACTTTGTGTCAGGTCATAGTATTAGTGTACTATCCTGCATAATATCTGCACCAAGTCTGTTGGAAGCTTATTCTGACTTTTGCTGTATCTCTAGGTATATCCAGTTTGCACTTGTATGCCTCCCCAAACCAAACCGTGACACAGCTCAGCTTCCAGGATCATTTCACCCAACCTTTCCTTCAAGTCTGCCTGAAATGGAGTCAGTTAACCAAGCAGACCTTTTATTCCTGCCCTCCCAAGAGACACATGCTCCCAAAACCCATTAAGGACTATGTCTCCCTAAGAGAGGGCAGCATCTGGTCTGTAGCATCAAAGCTTGATTGGTAACACGGGGTCGTCTTGAACTCTTTTCTAGATACAGAGGGAAGACGTACAGGGCGACTGTTAAGATTGTGCGAACGTCGGATCAGGTGGCGGATTTCTGCAGAAGAGTCTGTGCAAAGTTGGAGTGCTGCCCCAATTTGTTCAGCCCTGTGCTGGTGGCTGAAGTCTGCCCGGAGAACTGTTCCATTCATACTAAAACCAAGTACAGTGAGTATTGGCTGCAGGACTTGTTGCTAGCTAGGTATCAGAGCAGTGGGATACTGTGTGAGCTAGTTATGGAGAACATGAGTTGGGTAATACATAAATATTGAGTAGGATTCATCTCATGTAGGTTGAGCAGTTATTTAATCCTGGCTGGGTCACTATGAGCTCCCTTAGTATTCTGTACAGAGAAACAGGCATTGCCAGAAAACAGTCCATCTCACTCCATCCTAATATATCTCTTGGAAACTCACTGTTCTTTGGAAGTATTGACTTTCCTTTGTATGCAAAGTTAATTTAAGGAGCACATAAAAGGAGCCTGCAGTGGCCAGAGTAGATTTAAACCTCTGCATCTGAGACAACCTTCATTAGCTTAGGTGAATCGTGTCCTCCTGCTTAACAAAGAGTTTCCAGCATAATCACCAGCATGGGCCAGTATTGCAGTGCTGAGGTGCTGGAAGGAGTTTGGTAGCATTGACCTTCTCTGTTCAAGGTGTTTAACATTTGAACTTGTTCCTGCCTATTCAGGAAGGCTGAAGTTAAGTGTGTATTCAGCACTTTTTGTTGTTGGTGTTACTGTTATTACTGGTCGGTGTTACTGATTTAACTGGGTCTTAAACAGGTCAGGAAAGTGGAAGCGGGTCCTTCTATCACAGAAGTTGCAACGAACCAATATGATTGATTTGAACTGATTTGCTTCTGTTTGGTGCCAGGGTTGAAGAAGAAACAGGCTCAGAGAGATTCGTATCACTGAATATGGGTTTCTATAGAATTTTACACCTGATAGACTCCTAGCTCCCATTGGTAGTGAATGGAGAGCTGGAGGGGTACAGCTGGGGGATCTACAGCTGTGATTATCTTATCCTAGAGCTGGTGTTTGTATTTGGCCAGATGAATGGTGCCCTAAACTGATTTTATGAAGAGCTTGGTGCAGTTCCAAACTTTGACATGGGTGCCAAGTAGCATTTTAGATGTCCCAGGACACTCTGCTTGTCAGCCCCAGAGGATGATGTAGAACATGTCAAAAAGCAGATTGAACAAAGCCCCTAATGTAAAGCCAGGATGCTTTCACGTCCTTAATTTCAGTTTGGGCCAAGAAATACTCAGTTAGAAAACAGAAACAAAACACATTCCTTTGTGCATTGAACCAACATACATAATTCAGGATAGCTAGCCCTCTCTACTCTCTACTGAAACTATTAGCAACTGAAAATGTGTCTAAGGCTGTTAACTCATGCAGAAGGGCATTAGATCAAGTATGAAACATGTTGGCTTATCACTTAAAATTACTGCTCAGCTTAGTGGAAACTTTCTCTAAGTACATAGTGTGGGGTTAAATTCTGAACTCATCACCAATAAAAGTGTATACATAAAAGCTGTAACATTTTGTGCTAGTCCACAATGACATCTTATGTTTACACTGGATTTTTTTTTCCAAATCAAGGCATTTTAAAGCTCCTCGTAAAAGTGCACCTAGGGTGTAACACTGAATCAGTAGCAAAAAGCGAGCTGAAGTTCCCGTCTCTTCGTGGTTTAAAGTTTTCAATTAGAATTTTACTTTCGTTTCTCCAGCTTATTATTATGGGAAGAGGAAAAAAATCATTAAGCCACCAATTGGGGAAAATAACAACATGAAAAGTGGTCATGTCAAGCCAGCCAGACGCAGAAAAAGGCGGAAATCCATCTTCGTGCAGAAGAAAAGGAGGTCATCAGCTGTTGATGTGAATGCTGCAGGCTCTGGAGAGGTACGCATTGCACTGGGATAAATCAGCAATTTCCCTCATCGCTTCCCTCCCCCCCCCACACATCTGCATCTCATTTTTGAGGGACTTATCAACAACCTCCCCCCACTTCTGTCTCCCATTTTGAATCCCTCCTTACCACTCTGTGCTTCTAAGATTGGACTGGTTGTACAGGGACACTTAGAGGATTTCTGCCCTTGCCCGTTCTGGAATTAGCAGATACAGTTTTTGTTTCCACCTTTGCAATGCTCACTAGCTAATGTGCTGTCTGATACAGTATCTTTGTTTTCTTTCACTTCCTTATAACCCTGTAGGCAAACAGATGAACCTGTTAGATGCTTTTTGCAGCATCCAGAAGACTGGAGGAGGTCTGTGACCCATGTCTGAGATCTCTAAATATTCTAATAAATAATAACTATTGGGCCAGTGTGGTTTCGAGGGCTTTTAATTCTTCATTAATCATTCATTCAAGCTAACAATAGAAGTGCTGGAAGCCTTAGAAGTCAAGTAAATGGTTTGTGTCCCAAACGTGTGGTATCTGAGGCCTCAGTCCTTTCAGGACGCAATGTGATATGACAGGATCCCAACAGCAATGATTCATGTCCAACTGAAAGCTGGAGCCAACTTGGTGAAATCGCTTTTTTGTGGACCCTTCCTAGGTGGTTTTCCTACGACAGTAATGATAAAGCTCTTGTGTCCTTTCCTTTCTTCAGCTGAGTGCTATCAATTGCTGCTGCTTCATGCAACCCAAAAAAACCCTCATTTGGTTAAATTCCCTCTACTTCAGCTGGAGGGGGGCAATTTCTTATCCACTATCACTCGATTGCTTGCATCTTCATGACTTAGTCCTCATTTAGGTGTGGTTCAGCCTCATTTCCTTAAATTATACTGCTTCAAAGGAATTTAGATTGAAATAAACCCATTTTAAGCTGAAATCAACCATTACCCAAGTTTTTCGGCCTTTCAACCAATATAACTAATTTGGTCTAAATTTTCTCTTTCACTTAAGACCTGTGCATGTGCCTTGGATGCATGATCAGAGCTAGGTTGTCAAAGCAATTTGGGCAATGTAGGTATACATAAAATTCAAAATACACACTTTCCATCAGTTGGAGTATGTCTGCAAGCTCTGTGTGACAAAAATCCCAGGAATCTTCTGGGATCTGCTGGTCTCATTTACCTGGAAATTTGCACTGCATTGTTAATAGTTAGGTTCTGGGCCAAAAGTAGGGAAATCTGAGTGAAGTCCTTTCTACCAGATTTTATGGAAATGCCAGCTAAGCAATGCCTTCCATGCATTGGTACATCCAGATGTTTTTAAAAGGTGACGTTTCCTTCAATTCCAGTGACACCTGTGACAATTAGAAGCAAGGTGAAAGTTTAAAATCAAGCCTATTTCTGATTTTACTTCATCTCAAGCAACCTGTGTTTTGTTTTTTTGCCTCAAATATTTTTTATTTTCCCTTCTCGTGCACATCCGCAGTGCCACAGGGTTTGAGATGCCAGCACAACAGAGGAACATTTCGTGCCAGATGACTTATTACTATTGCCCTTTTGTTAGAAACAAATAAAAAAAACTTGTTCACTGGGTATTTTTTACATTTTGTAACAAATCTAAATTAAGGGTTAATCTACATAGCACTGTAACAAAAATGAGATAATTTGGTTAAAATAAATGTTACCCTGGCCGCCACGGACATGGGTGTACAGTTTGACCCGGTGCCTTTTGAGCTGTTGCTATATTCATCTCCATGGCTGGCTGCCATTTCTCTGATGGTCCTTGTGCAGGAGAGTGAAGATGATGAGCCAGATGTGATGGAGGACGAGACAGGGAGCGAGGAAACGAGCTCCGAGCTACGCGACGACCAGACCGATACCTCCTCCGCCGAGGTGCCCTCCACCAGGCCCCGGCGAGCGGTCACCTTGCGGAGCAGCACCGAGTCGGACAGGCCTCCTCCCACGGAGAGGGCCCGGCGGAGCCGCAAACCCCAGCCCCTCTCCTTCGGTGAGGCAGAGAAGTGCTCGCAAGTCAAGGAAGTGAGTGTGCCTGCAAGCTCCGAATTAACGGCGTGTTTTCCCTAATGCTTTCTGCAGATGACACCAAGTTGGGGGGAAGTGTTGATCTTCCGGAGGGTAGGAAGGCCCTGGATTGATGGGCAGAGGCCAATGGGATGAGGTTCAACATGGCTAAGTGCTGGGTCCCGCACTTTGGCCACAACAACCCCATGCAACGCTACAGGCTTGGGGGAGAGTGGCTGGAAAGCTGTGTAGAGGAACAGGATCTGGGGGTGCTGATTGGTGCTTGCCTGAACATGAGCCAGCAGGTGGCCAAGAAGGCCAACAGCATCCTGGCTTGTATCAGGAATAGTGTAGCCAGCAGGGCCAGGGAGGTGATCGTCCCTCTGTACTCTGCTCTGGTGAGGCCACACCTTGAGTGCTGTGTTCAGTTCTGGGCCCTTCACTACATGAAGGACATCGAGGCCCTGGAGCGTGTCCAGAGCAGGGCTACGAAGCTGGTGAGGGGCCTGGAGCAAAAATCCTGTGAGGAGCGGCTCAGGGAACTGGGGTTGTTTGGTCTGGAGAAGAGGAGGCTCAGGGGAGACCTTATTGCTCTCTACAACTACCTGAAAGGAAGCTGTGGGGAGCTGGGGGTCGGCCTCTTCTCACAGGTAACTAGTGATAGGACCAGAGGGAATGGCCTCAAGTTACCCCAGGGGAGGTTTAGGTTGAAATTAGGAGACATTTCTTCTCAGAAAGAGCAGTCAGGCATTGGAATGGGTTGCCCAGGGAGGTGGTGGAGTCACCGTCCCTGGGGGTGTTCAAGGAAAGGTTGGACGTGGTGCTTAGGGACATGGTTTAGTGGGTGATATTGGTGGCAGGGTGATGGTTGGACCAGGTGATCTTGGAGGTCTTTTCCAACCTTAATGAATCTATGATTCTATGATTCTATAAATTGACCTTCAGTGCCAAGCCTTTCTCATCTGAGGAGGGCATCTCCACTCAGCAGCGGCATGGTTTTCCATACCAGGTAGTTTTCTTTATGAGAGCTTTTGTTTTTTCTTAGGAAATTAAGCATGAAGAGGAAGAGAAGCTTGTCTTGGACAGTAATCCGCTGGAGTGGACTGTGACGGATGTCGTGAGGTTTATTAAACTGACTGACTGTGCACCCCTTGCCAAAATATTTCAGGAGCAGGTAGAGGTCTTCATGTAACTCTTCTCTTTGTGTCTGTGGTGTTTATTCACATAAAAAAAAAAAAGAAAAAAGAGTCTGATGAGGCATGGGTACCCTTGGAAATTCAAGTCAGAGCCTTGTCAGATACTCAGAGAGAAAAATCCTCCAACCTGAGTCCTTGGCAAAATCAGAAAGTTTGGTTCTTTCTTATTTGTGGTTCTATGGTCCATGCCAAGGCCCACAGTGTAGCACAGCACCTTAGAGTATCGACAGATAGTGGTTATATGGTACATATACATCTGTTTCTCTTGGCCACATGGTTGCACCCGTTTTAAAATATCGGCCTGGAAAGCAGAAAACTGCCAATCAAGCACAAAATTGGCTGCATGAATTTTGGCACCAACACCTAGGTGCTCCAAGTATGTAGGCACCAACTTCCCATCTACATCTTTTTGAAGATCTGGCAGTCAGGCAGGCCCTTGGGTGACCTAATTCCAGGAGATGCCAAACATCTCCCATTATGGAGGTAAGTTTACAGGAGTAGAAGCTAATGCCCTTCATCTCAAGTTAGTGTGAACGTGTAAAATTTATATAGAAACAGCCATTCCTTGGCTAATGAGTAACAGCCACTGCTGAAAGTAAAGGGCAGCTCTAGGAAATCATAGTTAGAAAGAAGCAGTGTGGTTAATTAGTCCATAGCTGATGGCACTCAGTGGTATGGCCCACTGCATGTCGAACTATCTCTGATTTTTCACCATGAGTAGCTGTGTACCAGGGTACAGCAGCTTTGACCGGGGGAAACTAAAGTCTGAGTGTAGAGCAAGGCTGAAGCACTCTTGTAGCACGATGCTGTAGTCACTGCACTGCAGCGTGCTCCAACCATTTGTTAATCAGCCTGGAATAACTCCAGGGCTTGAAAGCTAACCCTGTCCCTCCTGTGCAAGAGAATTTTATAGGAACTTTAATCAAACACAGATGACTGGAGCTTTTCCTTTTTATTTGCCATACCATCAAGCCGTAGCATCAGGCTTCAGCATAGGAAGAACCTGAACAACGGGACAGTCCTGATCAAAGCAGTGTTTAAGGTGTCCAAATCCTCCTTGTGTTTAACACTACCTAATCAGGGCTGTCCTGGGGAGTTTATGTTGCCTGGGAGTTACTGTGCTTTTTCTGCACTTACATTCTGATCCTCCCTAGGGGGTAAAAAGCAGTTTTGTAGCCCACTGGTCTGCTTCTCAGTCCATTAAAGAGTAAAGAGGACTTGAGCATGTAATTAAAAGGAGGATCATAAAGCCAACAGAAATCCCTCATAAAATGTCTTTCGTCTGGGGTGCTAGTTCAGAGAGTTTGGAGCATAAGTATGTCTGAGGGAAGGAGGTGACCTCTGGAGGACCCTTCACCACTCCATGGTTTTGTGATATCAGAGGTTGCAAGAGCTCCTGGAGCTCCAAGCCCTCTCTTCTTGGTTGTTCAGCAGCTGATGCAGAACAAGGCAGATCTTGGATAGACCAGGGGACACAGCATGGACTGAGGCAGACGTAAACCTGTGTTAAGCAAATCATGTGCCAAAAGAGAGGAAAGAAGGGTCTGGCTTGGCACTGGGACTGAGTTCAGTTTGTCCTTTCAGCTCCCTGCTGTGTTTCCTGGTGTGTGCTCTGCAGCCTTCTCCTTGCCTCAGTTCCTCAGCCATAGAATGGGACTTATCCAATCTTTCTGGTCCCCTCTTTAGAAGGTGATCCAGCATTTTCACAGCTGGGAGGCTTTTCCCAAATGGTGGGTGAGGTGAGAACCTATGAATACACAACTTCCAAACAAAACATCAGGTACCTCAGAAAAAGGAGATGGGTTGCATCAAAGTGGGAGAAAAGGGCAGAGGACAAAACCGTCTTTAATTTTTGGGGTAAACTTCTCTTCTTGCTTCTCCATATCTGGTTCTGCTTTCTGCCTTCAAGAATCCATAAACAAAACCGTTATCACTGTGCTTTTCCTCCCCAGGACATCGATGGCCAAGCCCTCCTGTTGCTGACACTGCCCACGGTGCAAGAATGCATGGAGCTGAAGCTTGGTCCAGCCATCAAACTGTGTCACCAGATTGAGCGAGTAAAAGTTGCTTTCTATGCACAATATGCCAACTGACTGCACTTCTCCATTTCTTTCTATTCCCCTTCTTGTTCCCTCTCTTTTTTAACATTGTGACTTGTTCAAGTTTTTCATCCCCTCCCTCTTTTCTTTTCCAAAAATACACGGAATTGGAAGCTCTGGGAATTAATCTATGGGGGAAAAAATAACACAACGAAAAACTAGCAACAAATTGAACTAATTTTTCAGTACTTGTAGTAAAGCACACTGAAAGATTGCTGGCATCTCTCCTCGTGAGCCTCGCCAACCCATTACGCTGTGGTGCCAGGCCAGCTTTGATCAGACAGTTTGTCATTCTTTAAAGCAAAGCTACGGATGGCGGACACATTCCCAAGGAGAATGGTTGGACATTTTCGGCTGATGATGGTTTGTGTAGGTCAATTTCGGGACATGAACAATCCTTTTAGCCAACTCTGACACACTTCTTTCATATTGAAATGGAAGTGAACATCTGTAACATGACCTGGGCTTTACTTCAAATTGATCTTAGTGATCAGTGGGCTTTTTTTGACCCCCCCTCTCCAGTCATACGAAAGGATGAAGTGTTATACCAGTCGTATGCTACTTGTTATACCGGAGTGATTTATAAAGGAGGACTCAACCCATGGTCTCTGTATGTTATCAGACAAAGCTGCAGTGAATTGACAGGGCTGCACCAAGACCTAAGGCACAGTAATGCTTTCTGAGCCATGCTGGCTGTGTACAAGAAGCTGAATGTCTCAGTGATGGGATCTGTACAGTATTGCATTCTTGTAAAGGACCATGCATGATATCCTTCATAGTCAAGCCCATCCAGTTAAATTCAAGTCACTTCAAAGGCCTGGTTTTGGAGTCCATGGCATTAAAAAAAAAAAAAAAAAGGTGTTCAGATTTATTGGTGAGACTGTTGAGAAAGTGCTGATTTCACTTTGCACCTTCATGAATCTAGTTGATAGGTGGGAATAAAAATCATCAATGTTTTCAGGCTGCAGTGTTTTCAGGTAAAACACCAGCTGAGGATCCAGCCCATTGCACCCTCTGTCACCAGTCTGTAGACAGCCTCCAAATTGTCCCAATGGCACCCTGGCCAGTGAAACTGGGGGCTTGCTTTGTGCCAGGTAGGGTGAGCAACAGAGAGGGTTTGCCTTAGTTGTATATATATAGGATAAGTATTTTCCATTTACCTTACAGGGATATATGACCCTCTGAGTCCCACATGTTGAGCCTGATTTTTCTGTAACTCAGAAGAGGTCAGTGACATCACATTGGCATAAAATTCTCACAAAAGCAAGAACCAAACTAATTCTTCAGACCAAGTCTGAATTTTGATCTGACTTTAAGGTGCAATAGAATTGAATCCATCCATCAGAAGGCGAATTGGATGGTTTGTCCTGAGTTTTAGCCTGATTTCGTAGGAAACCACTGATTTCAGTAGTCTTTTATTCACAAATCATGAACAGACCATAGTTCCCTGGCCTCAGTGTACTCACCCTTGAAATTTAACACAGTGATACTACAACGCTGTAATGCCAGAGCCACCTTGCTGTAATGCCAGAGCCACTTTGCCAAGACCTCTTCAAAAAGAAATGCCATTTCTAACCCTAAATCTGAAATCAGTGTTTACAGCCCCCACCTCCAGCAGTTACCATATGTTGACAACAAACTTGGATCAGAAAATCCTGCGGACCACAGTGTGCTCAGATAAACCTCCTGGCCAACACCAGGCTGTCACTGCTGCTTTCTCCTTCATCAATTATCACCTTAGATTCTTTGGATTAAAGGTGGAAAGCCTCAGAAATAAACATTCTGGACTACATCCAAATCTGCTCTGGAGCATGTGTTAGGCAAGAAGTGTTGACTCTTTTGCCATGCATCACTGGAGACTTTCAAGTCTGTCTTTCAGGGATTTTCCTGATTTGCCACTGAGGAATGTGATGGGTGCAACCACTGCAGGCTGGGCCAGACCCTGCCAGCTCCTGGGACTTCACCGAAGATCTTCTTACATGGGAGATCAGGAGGACTGGACCTGCTGTCAGCTGTTGTCTTGTACTGAAGATCTTGTTGTTCAAGTTTTAACCAAATGAAGGGAAAAGAAGTAGTCACCTCTGTGCCAAATGGTTTTCTTTTGTTTCTCAGAAATCCAGGAATAGGATTCTGGACTGTTGCAGACATTCAAAAACTTGGCTTTAGACTGGATTTCATACTACTTTGGATTCATCTAACTATCCTACTACTTTGGATTCCTCTAAAGATCCCCTAAAAACATCACACCTCATTTCATCTCTGAAAAGAAAGGGATTCTACCCAGCAAAAAGAGAGCAGAGCTGGGAAAAAACAAACAAACAAACACAGTGTGCTTCTCCCAGCTCCACCTTGCTTCAGCCCGCTCCCTCCCACAGCTAGTGCAACATCTGCCAGCAGGGGATAGCTCCCAAAAGACTGCTGTCAGAAGAACAAGTGTACGAGGTACATTTCAAGGAAGGGAAGGAGAATGACTGTTCACTAAGCAGCATCCTAGCACTGATCCTTTGCTTACCACGTCCACCTTCTTCTGAGCATCCTTTGCTGCTCTGATGTTCCTTGGAGTTTCTGGCCACTGGGATTTGTCAGAGACATGTAATACTTGCTGGGATACATTGAAAAAACATTCAGTGCTTTCTCCGTCAACCCTGTAACTGTAGATATTAATTCCTATGGCAGCTAACTACTCGTGGAGGCTTGGTCAGGGAGCAGACAGCCACAGACTCTGAGAACAACCAGCCCTGGTGTTGGCCAAGCTGGGGATGGGTGGAGCATTGAGCCCACCACATGGGAGTCTTTACTGATTGTTCAGGGAAGTCAAATCATATTTAAAACTCACCTATTAAACAAACAGACAAAAAAGAGTTTAATTTTAGCTCGCACTGGCTCTTTTATTTCCTCAGGTTTCTCTCTCCTTACCATTTGTCTTTCAATTTAATGTTCTCCAGTGTCCTCTCATTTAGCTCTGTCTATCCTTTTGGAGAAGATGATAACCTGAAATTAGCCTAAAATTACCTTGCATCAAATGGGTGGTGAACGGTTTATTATTATTATTATTATTATTTAGTCTACAGGATGGAAAGAAAAAGAAGATTGGGCTACTGTTGTCTGCTGCAGTGATTGCCTTCCAAAGAAGCTGGAGCTGAACCTCTTAGACAATTTCTTAAACTAGAGGGGTAAATGGGCTTGGCATACTTTAATTGGGCAGTATACTCAGATTGTCACTTGAAACTCTAATCTCTGAAGAGATCAGAGAGAACTACTTACTCTTGCCTGTGCTTCAATTCCTGAAAACTAGCAAGGCTTTGGAGTAATTTACTTCAAAAAAAGATGTTTGAAACCCATTCTTCTTAGGGTAAAATAGCGCTTCTACTTGCTGTGTAGAAGCTATGTAGAAGTATAAACCACTGGAAGGGTTTTTTTTTTTTGTTTTGGTCCTGCGTGGGTTCTGGGTCAAATGCAGAGCTGGTGCAAATTCATAGATACACCAGTAACATTGGTGAAACCATGTCTTCTCCCACCCTGTTCTGAATTTGGTACCCAGAGCAGAAGTTTATTGTGTTAGCAGTTTAAAAAGGCCACCACTGTAAAATGCTGAATTCATGATTATCCATGACCATTACCAAGTGCTGAGGAGCAACCCTGCAGTTGCTTTTGGGCTGTTGGATGCTGAACTTCAGCACGTGCACACAGACTGCTTTTCTCCCATAGGAAGGGTGTGCAGGCACCTGTTGTTGGCCTCTTTTCAGATACATAGGACTGAGGATGGACATTTTTAGAGCTTTGTGCTCTGGAGCGCAAGTAAGGGATTGTGGAGCTGCATGGTACCTGTCCATCTCCATCTGGCTTCTTTTCAGCTTGAGCTGAATCAGGTTGAACAAGTCCCTGGGCAGGTCCCTGCTCCCTTCCCAACCCCATCAGCACTTACCTTACAGAATTCAACCAGCTCCTAGTCTTCAGGCCCAAAGCGCTGGTCTCTGACATTGGATTAAAGGGGTAACTTAATGAAAATGCCCTTGATTTCCAGCTGGTTGTCCTGCCTCCTTCCTGCTCCTCTCCAACCGCAAAGAAAAATGTTCTCTTTGGTTCTTCTTCCCTTTCCAAATTAAAAACACAGCTCCCATCCCCACTCCCTGTTCTTTCCTCAGTGCCAAGGTGACCGAACCTTGGCTGTTTCTACCTCTCAGAGGCTTGTTGGCCTCAGCTCTGAGAAGGATTTCAGGGTCTCCAGCTTCACCGTGTTAATCATATGCACTAGCTCTTGAGAGTTTGATCCTGCAGGGTGCAGAAAACCTCCTAGAAATGCTGTGGTAACCACTAAGATCAGGACAAATACTTACACACCCTGTCCTTAGTGAAGCGTCTAGCAGATGCATGTCCTAGCTGAGATGGCCTCATCTACGCTGACAGAGGTATTTGAATGTTGGATAGGATTTACAGAGTTTCTCAGTAAGTTGGATACATAAAGCCCATTAAGATTCCACTCTGGGTAAGCAGCTAATTTGCCTTAAACTGGAACATCACCATTCTTTGGCTTTAACCCGCAGCCTTCTGCAGTCCACAGACGTTGTCTGGAGCAAACGCTGTCTCAGCTCTTTGAAGGCCAACCAGAACCATTGGGCCACCATAATCAATGACTGGTCGCCTGAAAAGCCTGCTCTGGTCTTTTCAGGGCGTAAAATTGATTGTGATGGAGCTGCCATGTAACTGCAATGTTTTAGACACTCGAGGTATTTCAAATGCTTTTTGCTTTTTTGGTGCAGAGTGTCTGGAAAATTGATGCAGCTCAGACAGTTCCTCCAATTTCAAAATTCAAGTGCCAAAACAGAAGAACATGCTGCAACTGAACACCATTGAAACCAGCTTTATTACATGCGGATAAATATAGTCTCAAGGGCTCCATTTTGGTGCTAAGATACGTCATGCTGTATTTTCCATTGCTTTGAATTACAAAGCTGATTCCCTTTTTCAAGAAATAATTTCTGTAATCAGCAACATCTTAAACATTAGGATTTTATATTCTTTCTTTCTTGTGACTACACGTTTCTTTAATTCAGATACACTCAACAAATAAATCCCCTTCCTCCCAGTCATGTGAGTTTTGGAAAACTTTTGTACAGTATATATATATGTACGTATATGTAAAAGCTCTTTAAAAATGTGATTGCATGCAAATTTTTTTCCTTTGATAATACTTTTTGTCGTATCAGCTGACCTATGATTAAGGGAATCTGTTACTCAGGATTTGATCCAGAAGTGACTGAGGTTAGTTAAAGGACCCTCACACATGTGGGCTGTGAGATCAGGTCTTCATGAAATTCTTCCACCTAAAAGTCAAAAAGTGTGGAGTTAATTAAAACAAAATTTAAAATCCTCCTTCTCCCAGCAGGTGGATATTCAGCTGCAATCTGCCAGGCTTAACGAGAGAAGGCTCATGTCCTTAGGTACACATGAACTCCAAAGAAAGGAGCAGAAGCATTTAATGTTCTCATTTATTATTTGGTATGATACTCCGGCAACAAGTGCAAATGATCTTAATGGCTGCATTTAGAATATGAGCCAGTCATCAAAGATGAGAATTTTACAGCCCAGTTGTCCTTTAAATGTCAGCTGTCCTGCAGCAGAAGAGTGGTTTTGCAATGATTTGGTGCCATGCACTGAAATTCTCTTGCTGAGAGAATATGAATATACATGAACTGCACAAAAACATACTGGGTCATAGTTTTAAGTACACATGCCCTTTTTATTATTTTAGTCTTTCATGTGAGTTCTTACCCTGAAAAAGCTTTCATGTTGCTGATTTAAGACTCCCACCTCTGTAACGGTCCATGGCACAACATGCCAGCAGAATACATTTATATCTAGCATGAGTCGGGGAGTATTTGTGGACAAGCAGTTAGTTCAAGTGAGATGCGTGTCCTGCTTAATGCAGCAGGACAATTTCTGTGTGGCAACCTACCCACAAATATTCCTGGCCTCAATACCTTCCAAGGATGGTGGGGAGGGTTTCAGGGAAGAAGAGGAGGGTTAGAGTTCTGGGCTTGAGATATCTTGGATATGGAGAAGGACCTCTCCAGAGAGGGAGGGGCAGTTATGGTCCATCAGCATAATTCCTGAAGGCTTCTCTGTCTTGTTCACAACAAAGATACTTTGAGCACTTGCAGGGGCAAGGTGAGAGGAAGGAGAGAAGCTGGCAATACATGCACAGCTAGTATGCTGGCAGGTTTGTATTTTGTTTTGCTGGTGGAGAGGCAGGGATTTGGCCCAGGTGGTTCTAGGCTCCTTGCTGGGTAGGGAGCAGTAGGGAAGATCGTTCCTTCTTCCTTGTACCTAGCTCCTGGGCATCTCCTGGGTTTGGGGCTAAAGAACCTCCTCTTGCACCTTTCAGACCTCCAAATGAAATGTCAGGGGCTAAAGCTTGGTCTCTCTCCCTTAGAAATAGGTGTTACTGCCCTGAGTTCAGGTTGTTGGTCTGCAAAACTCTCTGTTGTGTGTTACGATGTGACAGGACAAAAATTAGCATTCCCAAGTCACCCAACCTGCTTATTGCTGCTCTAGTGTCACTAGAGATTATGGTCATTATGTCTGCTTATAGCTGTGTGCACTATGTTTCCCAGTGCCCGTTCAGCCAAACCTGGTCAGGAAGTGCCAGCGTGTGCAGTTACTCCAGCAGCCTTCACCTTCAGGGGCCTGCTTGCTAGAAAACACTCCCCTGGTGAATTGTGACCTGATAATTTCATGTACACAGACAGGGATATCAAGTACAACCAAGCATCCGCTGTGGTATGGTCCAAACGAGGTGAAAGACCTCAAGTGCAGACTTTGAAAGGGGTCAAGGCTTCTCATGTGCCAGGGTGAGACAAGGCAAACACTCAGACCCTCCTGGCTGTTATGGAATAACAAAAATTAGCTCAACAACCAGCAGTTATGGTCCATTCGTGGTGATGCACATTGGAAATCTTTGAATTGTTTTGCATTCCAGTTTGTACTGAAGATTTGATTCAAAACTGTGTATATAATCCCTTTGGTGTGTTACAAAGATATATGTGTGTATATATATATGTATATATATGTGTGTATATATGTATGTGTATATATATACATATAAATCAATCAATGCTGGTGTTTTTACTTTTTAAAGTTCACAGGGCAAAGGGCATGTTGTTAGTTTGCTGTAAGATTCTATTCTGTATATATGTTTTCATGTAAATAAGTGAAAATCTATATTCAGAGTTATATTTTAATTTTTATTCAAAAATGAAATCCCCTTTTTACTTGAAGCAATTGTAAGCTATGTTGTTAATAAAGTAACAATAAATCACATTTCTCTTCAGGGTGGTAGTTTTTTGTTTGACTGGACAGTAAGGGTTGTGCTTTGTTATATTTGGTTCTCCTGTGAGGAGGTAAGGTGGAAAGCCATCTCTTGGCTTTGCTGCAGAGATGCAGTAAACACAGGTTCCCAAGCCATACAGCAGTCATTAAACATGGGAACAGCCATTCTGCAGTGGTGGAAAAGAGGTATTTGTTGGGTCAAAAGGGTGGGCTGCAGTGATTGTGACATGCTTTGCAAGCAAAAGTCTTTTATCACACGTTTCCATCTTACATTGCTGTGTGCATGGGAGGAAGTGAGCAGAGAGTCTATAGAAATAGCAAATAAGGACTCGCATAACCCTTATTTTGTTCTTGCTCAGACAGTCCCATTCAGATATCTCTTGTGGATACAACAAAAAGAAAGAAACAGAATTGCTCCTTGCATAGTCCGCTGTTTCTTTTAGTTCATCAAGACTGGCCATTCTTTTTCAGGCAAAAATACCACCATGGGCAAGCAAGTGGGTTTAGGGTGATTTACAAAGAAGTAAAATCACAGAAAAGATATTTTTGCAATGTCAACAAAGTCTTGAAATTAAAATCCTTCTCTGTAACTCATTATGATGCTGCAGTCATAGCCCATGTTTTGGGAAGTACAACACTGCAGATAGAGAAGTGACCTGTCCAAATAGCCTTAAAAATAAAGTATCAGTCCAGCGGACAGTGATGTGTTTTGACACATGGCTTGCTAGACTACTGGAAGGTGATGTAGAGAATGGGAAGGATTTATCCAAGGAAATAATTCTGAGCTAAGTCATACGATGACATAAAACTAAAAGAGCAAAATCTTGAATGTTTTATGATATTCTTCAGACTCCAGAGGTGAAAGTAAATCCATGTATCTCCCTACAGCTTATTACATACTCATTTAAAAGTAATGCAAGGGTCAGGCATTGGTTTTTAAATTTCTGCCCTGTCTTAGGGAAGACATGCTCAGAGTTCTGCAAAAAGCTAATTTTTGAAAAATGTTAGGCAAAGTGATTTTAGTAAAACACTGGCAATAAATTCCAACTGAGTTCCTTGAAACTAATTTCCAACACATGAAATACCATTGTCATATATGGTTTCCTCAGGGGAAAGACATCTACCAGCCTTGCTTCTCACATCACAGGCCAAGATTTTGAAGTCTAACCTCCATTTTTAGTGTTGCAGTTTTTCATGCACGATTAATATGGGAAAGATTTGTAGATACTTCACCTGATTTGTAGTCACAATCAAGAACTCATTTAAGCAGCAGTATGAACACCCACATGTAGTTACCTCCCCCATTAAAAAACACCTAGAAAAATAAGTTGGATTTTCAGGTGTCTGAGGAAACACTGTATTTCTTTTCGTTATACTGAAAGAACAACAACAACAAAATATAATTCTTTTTCATCCCTATGATTTTTAGATAGGCTTTCAAGACAAATAATAATAATTATTATTAACCATATTGTTGCTGTTACTGCTACTGTTGTTAGTATTGTTATTATTTTTAATTTCAAGATTCACACCCTTCAGTGAAATTTAATGATGATTCTCACTCCTTCTACTGCTACGATATTTACCTAAGAGTGATACACCTCTTGCTACAGTGTCTGTACTCAATTACCATAAGTTGATTTTATAACTGCATCTCAGCTGAAAATGTAATTACACTGTCTTCTCTAATAAGTCATGAAATTTTAAAACTAGAGAAAATAGTGCTGCAAGACACCTTGAGGTGTCAGCTTGACTGCTTTCCCTTCACAAGGCAAGACCAATTAGACAAATCTTATTCGTATCTGGCATTTGTTTAACTTGACCTCTGGATGGGTGTCAAAATCTGACCTCCAGCAACATGAGATTCCCCAGCACTTCTACAACATAAAAAAAAAAAAATAATTTAAAAAAATGAAAACCACAAAAGTGATGGCATTTGGATGATGAAGTGTAATATTCCCAGGCACAACTACAGTGCTGATCTTGCCATTGAATGGCCATCATCTTTTTCAGCATCTCCAAAGTTTAATAAGACTAGAGATTAATGTAGCAATTAATAAAAGTAGAAAAATCACAGTTAAGATTGATTAAATTTAAAGTAAGCAACTGCAATAACAATTTCAATCGTAAGTCCTTAGCTGGGGATGTAGGGTATATGATGTGTAGGCTACAACAGGCAATGGTAGTGAGGCAACTCTCCCATAGTATCTACTGCTGCCATCATCATGCTTTTCTCTTGAAATAAAGCATTGTAAGGCAGAGCTCCCATCTTTCTTCCAGCCAATTCAATGGCCTGCTGCTCATGGCCATGCTGGCTGAAGCAGATCAGAGGTGAAGCTGCAAAGGCAGGTTCATATAGGAGGGTTTGCCCAACCATGCCTAAAGGTGGGTTGGCCAAGAGCTGTTGGCAATGGAGAAGTGTAGATGGACTTGATCAGCTGTTAGTCTCAAATGCTTCTGAATCAACTGGACACTCTCCCATGCCACTTTAGGGACTGCAATATCTGTCAAGGACAGGGGATGGGAATGCTCGAGTGTGCATTCCTGCCAGGCATGACAATATAGACTCATTCTGTGGACAGCCCCCAGTAGCTAGGGTGTTAGAAAGGGCTGTTAGCTTCTGAAAGAGCTGATAGATCTTGATAATCCTAGGTAGGCTTGCCAAGGAAATGGCCCCTTGTTCCCAGGAGAAGATATCAACCACTCCCCCGACTCAGCCAAGGTTTAACAGGAATCTTTCAGTTTCTGTTGGTACTACACCAAACAGAGCTTGTAAATTAAGAGAAACTTTTTGTTAACATAGATAAAACCAAAAACTCTGCTTAGAAATCACTGTAAGTTTCTCATGTAACAGTGGGGTCTGCACATAGCAAAAGAGAGAAGTAGGAGAAATGAAGAAAGCAAGCAGGTCCAAATCCAACACCGGGGACCTTGACTCCACTCACCACAAAACATAAGGGCACAAATGATTCTTCTAACTTTACTCCTATGAGAAGGTGAAGCTTTCTCATGTGTATGGATGTGTAGGCACCATTGATTTCCCCAGATTCCATTTTTTTTCACTCTCTAGATGTATATATGGCTCTTGCTCACATGTAAAAGTGATGAGAGCTTCATTTTATTGGGGCTACTGTAGATAGCAGGTTACAGTCCCGTTGTTTAGGTGCAGATTGCCCTGTTGTACAACTCTCCTTCCCCTGAGAAAAGGGTGAAGGACCTCACTCTGATCCTCTTGCTGACATTACCCTCACAGCAGCCCCCCATTTCTGTGGATTTTTCCAGCTGATTGGCATAACTAAGTGAAACCCAGAGCAATCAATGGTTGTGTGTGCTTAGTCTGAGGTTTGCTGCTGCTATTTCAGAGGTGAAATATGTCCACATGTCCGAGAGCCCACGGGATCTTTCCATGTGTATCAGCTGGATGTATAGAATGCACAACCTATCCCCATAAACCTCCCTCAGACACCTGCAGAAACACACACACAGCACTCGGGAGATGTTCCCTGCCGAGGAGATTTGCAGTCCCTTGTAAGAGACCTAGAAATAGGTGAGGACCTTCTCGGGGGGTGAAAGTGTTGCTATCACTTTCACTGACTTACACTGAGACCTGGAGACCTTGCAGAAGTCAGGAATCTTGTTTCCACCGGTGTAGGGTGAGATCACACATAGCTCTAGGGAAGAGTGTGCCAGGGGAGATCATGTCAAGATGTAATCATTACTCACAGGTCGCATGCAAAAATTACATTTTAGTTCATAGCTGGAATGATCCTCGAATATCTGAACTGTTAATCTTTAAGCTTGAGTTTTCACAGGAAATCCGTGAGCTCTGCAGAGCTGCTGGACATATTGCTGGCAGTAGTTGTGTTTTACCAACACAGCTTTTTTTTTACAGCCTCCACAGCTGGAATTTTCCTAGCCAAGGAGGGTTTGAGCACAGCACAGCCACAACTACAATCACTCAGTGCCCTCTCTTCATGAGTGCCAGACATTTTTACACCTTGTTTTCATGCTCTGTTATGAGGAGACTAGAGACGAGCACAAAAGGAGAGAAGAGTTGGGAACCTGGACACCATCAGAGGACCCGCTCAGGCTGAATTAGTCCTAAGCTATCATTTCATTGGGGAAAAACCCTCATTTTGCTCTGTGCTTGCCCAATATCTACAACAGCTGGTGCCAGAGAGCTTGACTTCATTTTATCAGCCTACGTTATTACAAGTAATAAATAAAATCATGACAGTATCTTCCAGCAGAGCACCTGGAATACATTTGTATGCCCTTTTCCATTTGGAAAGTCCTGTTTTTGTCTCTTGGCACATTAATAACTGAGGCAGCCAAGGATGTTCCTCCCTATCATACAACAGGGAGGTACAAAAATGGGAATGCTTTTCCCCATTCCCCCAGCTGAAGGATCTCCAGTGCACCTCAAAAGCCAATAGAAGACCTTCCCTCCCCTTCAGGTGGCTAGGAACAGTGTCCCCAAGAGAGCAGATGGGATGGTACCTTTGTCATGGCATTTTCAGGTGAAATCCGAATTTATCTAAGAGGTCATCGTGGCTGTGGGAGGGCAGGGCAAAAGGGACTGGCTCAGACCCAAATATTTGTTGGCAATAAGGTAGGTGGAAGAAAATATTGTGCCCACAGATCTCAAGTCTCAAAGAAGGCCCTTTCCAAGAGGCGCAGATGCATCAATCACTAATGAATGTTTTGGAGGGATCTGGTCCATGTTTACAGAAGGCACTCTTTCCTTTGACTTTAGAAGGGGCCAGCCTGGCTGCCTGGTGTCTGAAGGGATGGGCAATAGGAGGGAAAAGAGAGGCATGAAAAGTGGAGAAGAGGCTGGAAATGTAACTACAATCTGCTGAATGAAGCACCCAATGTTAGAGGAAGCTGTTTTCTGCTATGACTCCTCTGAAACCCAATACAACATGTTTAGAAACAAGTTTCAAAGTTTTATGTCTCTTCTGGGAATGAAGTTGTTATTGCATGGGCATCTTAGAATTGTTTGGGGGAAGTTTTTTTTTTTCTTTTTTCTTTTTTTTCTTTCCATTTTTTAAAATGTCTTTAATAAGAAACATCTTTCTGTTTCCATTTACAATTGTTAAGCTGCAGTGTCTATGTGTGTGTGTGTCTCTGTGTGAGATTCTCCAGTCCATTGTGAATCACAAAGCAGAATATCAAGTCTTTGCATTTTCTTAGGTCGTTTTTAATCTGATATTGAATTAAGTAAAGGGCTTAATGTTCAAAGTGGCGTTTGGGGAGTTACTCACACAAATTCTGTTATTGCTGTTAATGGGATTTGTGCAGATTGCTTTGAAGATGAGTCCCTTAATGTAGAATAGGAAAAGGCATTCTAAATTATAACTTATTTCAGACAAATCTATCTTTAATTTTTACTGGTAGAGCATTAGAGATGTGAAACAAAGAAGTTATCACTGCATTTTTTTCATATGCTAGCATTATTGACAGGCATATGAGGGCAGGTTTTGTTCGGATAATCCAGTGGATACTTTGCTAAATTCTTGGAAGGTGAGAGAGAGAGGGAACTTAAAGTTTGAAATAATGATGAAATTTTGTGGCATTTCAGAGGATAGAGAGCTGGACAGAAAAGGTCATAAACCATTTCCTAGACACTATCTTACACTTCAGACCCAATACTAAGGGAAACCTTGGATTGTGAACAGGACATGACAGCCTGCAGCTTCATAGTACCCTTCAGTTATTGCATGAGGTAATGACCACACTGGATTTAAGATGTGACTAGGATCAGAAAAGAACAGGCAAATGGAAGTCTGGTTAATGGGATTAAGAGAAAGGGGCTCAAGAATCCAACATCACACATTTTCTTGAGAAATACCATCTCTTCTGACTTCTGTGGGGTGTTAGATTAGAATTGCCTTATATGAGGTGAAAACAGGCAAGTCTGGGTCAATCAGGCAACGTGAAGGCTGAGGCCTGCAGCCACTACGCGCAGGACAAGGTGACACCAGGATAGATCGTATTTAATTTTCATGTGCTTGGACAGAGGGCATCTCACCTGCTTCCAGACAAGGCTGGAGCTAATGATCTCCCCAGGGTGTCCAAGGCATGAATGGAATGACTGATCCAGGGGATAGCCACGTCTTCTTGGAGCCTCAGCTAGAGGTGGCTTTTTGGGGTCTCAGAGAGGGTCTCACATAGTAGACACCTATGTTGAGGCAGCCGGTTCAAGTCCTTGTGGATATATATCTTGCATGCATGGCTCCACTGATGCTATCAGATGCAATCATAGACACAGACATGCTTGGAAACACTCACAAATAGGCTTCCATAGGCCCTTAATGGGGCAACCAAAGTCCACATCTTTTTTGTGCCCTCTGGAGAAATGCATGGGGTGATAACCACACCAGTCCAGGCAGCTCCCCTAAGACTGATGAGCAGTCTAATGTTAGTTTTCTCACTGCTGAGCTTGCAGTGAGTATTTGTGGGCTGTTTCCTTCTCAGATCCTTGCAACCCCTATCTTTTATACTCTGATCTGGATGATAAAGTTGACAGAAGCTATATAAATTATAGTCTTTGGAGTATTAATTACCTGTTTCTATAAGATTAATTACAGAATATCTCTTACATTCACAGATCAGTTTTAGTGTGACGCATAGTATTATTCAACAATATCTCTTCCTGAGTCACCCAATCTGAGCTGGATATAAACAGGTTGGTAGTTTCTGAGCATAGAAATGCGAAGGAGTTGCACTAGAGCAATTAGTATGAACTTTGGTGTATTACCTATTTCTAGTAACTGCCTATGTATATGTTCATGGTTCATACTAAACACGGGACAATTAAACTTACTTAACCCACAATCTAAGTTTACATTGTCACCTTATTGTTAGCACTCTTTGTGCTGAAAGTCGTGGTCCCATTCTCTCTTTGTGTTGTTTCTGCTTTCTCATTTGTGCTGGCATCAGTATTTTGGCAGTTGGAAAATTCGTCTGGCTAAAGACAAACCCACATTAAAAAGCCATCTTATTTCTCAGCTGGCTCATTTTTCAGGCTGACTATCTGCCTGGATGCATGAACTCTTCATCAGCTTCTGGGATGGGTAAGAACAAGCACCTGGAATGGAGAGAAGAATTGTCTTTCCTAGTTGCACATGGATTTACACTGATTTTGGGTATTGTAATTGCCATAGTCCTGGAGACAAGGGCAGACATTTCCTTAAACCTCTTTCAGAGCAGGAGAAACACTGTCTCACACAGCTCCCCTTACATCACACAATTGAGCATCCGTAAGACATGCTAAACACCAACAGACCAAGCCCATCTAAGAGCTCCGTCTTGTATATAGTTACTGTAACTAGAATTTCAATGCAGATTTGAAAACCCACCAAAGTGACTCTCGTGTACATCCCCATGACACACAGCAATGCCTCAAATACATGCAGAAGCAATACCAAGAAAACACATGAAGGCGATGCGCTGAAAATTTGAGCTTTCTTTACAAATGAATTTGTGTGCAGAGCCATGCGAGGATGTTCCTGAGACCTAAGCAAGTAACTCACATTGATCAGGTTGGTTTAGATTTCTCTCATCTGAGGCATTCTGCTGACATGCCCATATTTCCTTCCCAAGACCTAACCAGTCTTTCTATACTGACTTAGCTTTTTACACCAGTGATTCATACTTACAATATTTTTGCTTTATTAAAAGAGATTCTTTGAAAATTTTCAGTGCCCTTTGCCTCACCCTTCCCCAAAACCCAGGGAGGCTCCTCAGCACAGCACTGTAACTAACCAGTCAGATTAGCACTTAGTTAAATTTGAGCAGCCAAATAGTTCTGAGCTCTAAAGTTTTGGAGGGGGTTTTGAGGTGTTTTCTGCAAGGCAGTAGAAAGTGCTTTCAGATGCATCTGATATTACCAGTTGTGTTAAGAATCTATTTTATTAGTGACTGCTGTTTCTGGTAATATCTGTGTATAATCTGGTGTGTATATATATATTTTACAAATGTTTCCATAATTCCCACTTGTGACATAGCCATTCTTACTCTGTTACAAATTTACATATCCTTGCAATGCAGTTTTCTTTGCTAATTAATGCATTCACACACACCCTTTTTTAGGTTCCCAGTTTCCTCCCATCATGATCTATCAAAACCACTTAATTTTAGGAGTATGCACCACATCTAAATTCTTTCTCTAGCCAAGTAAGGAGGGAGGCACCTCCAGAGGGCAGTTTATCCCATCTATATAAGACATTTACCTAAGACAGGCTCAATTGTCTTCTGTAACAATGACGTCAGCAGGGGACAACTAACTCAATCAGTGTATTTAAATTTTGGAAAGCCGAAGTCAGAAATCTCACCGCAAATTTGCTCTGGGGATAAAAATTGATTTAGTTGACTTTGGAGCCCTGTTTTTTTTTTGTTTATTTATTTATTTATTTTCCCATTCCCATTCTAAGTAGTTTTTACATAACTGTCCAACCTTGGGCCTTTTGAAGTCAAGAATCTTCATTTCAGACCAGTTTTGATGTACCCTTCTGTTTAATCCAGACTTGTTTTTAACTCAAACTCTTCTAAAATTTGCTCTTCATTCATAGACAACCTAATCACTTTTTCCCCTGGTGACGGTTACATCAAAGATACTGTGGAACAGCTCAGAAAAGTAGCATTTTGTCTCCCAGTCAGCACTAAGATGTTTAAGTCTTCCATGTTATTACCATCCTCAGGGGTATTTTTTGTTTTAACAAGAGCTTCTGCCCAAGTACAAGTCCAGACTGGGAGATTCATCACAGGCTCTGCACCAGCTCCAGAGAACTTGCCCTACTGTCCGGTCCAAAAGGATCAGGTCAAACTGGTTCCCTGCCAGTCACATCACACTATCTTAATCCTTCTCCTTATATCCCAAATGTATAACTCTCACTTCTCCATTCAGCTCATTTTTGGACAGCTGTTAACTTCTCTGCATCACAGATTTACACTTAGCAGAAACAGATTTCCTTTATTGTCCCATCAGGATTCTGTTGCTCTTTTTACCCATTTGGTTCCTCAGACTCCTTATGTTAACCTCTATAATTTGTTTTGTTAGCTTATGTCTATACGATCAAGATTCACAGGCGTGTGTCCCACATCTGCAGCAGGAGCTGTTCAGATAAATGTTGTTTTAGAGTGCTCAGCCAGCCTCAGAAGCCTTCCTGCAAGGTGGGGTTCATCTCATAGAGCACCACATTGCTCTAACGCTGATAAACAGCTCAAATAATAAAGCCACATCCCAGATATGTACCTGGGAGCTCCACCAGTAAAAGACTGGATGGACCTAAGCTTGACAGGTAGCCCTGGTTCCCTGGGTATTGTACACTAACTGAATTCACTCCTTCCCTTAACAACAATATCCCTTTGTCCACACTCATCATCTACTTTCCCTATGGCATGACAATACATTACTGTGCCCCACTTTCCTTGTTTTTCCTTATCTCATGTATCAAGACCGACTGTTTACACATTCATACTATGCAGAAAAGCACCTTGTGAGTTTTCAGAAGGAAGTAACCAGCAGTATCTTCAGGCATTTCTAGATACCTGTCCCTAAAGGAGTAACTATTTTCTGCAAGTAAAGGCAGGTACTCAGCTAAATGAAATAATACCCTATAATAATACTAATAATGTAACTCCCAAGACAATGTAACTCCCAAGATAGAGAGGGGAGGAGGGCAGAGACAGGATAAGAGATTTTAATTGTTTCCCTTTTCCAACAGGAAGCAAGCAGAAGGAGCAATTATTAATTGTTGTCTGCCCTATCTGCAAAGCTTTCATTAGGAACTCACGAAGGCTTAGAAGACCTTGAATGGGTGTATTGCTCTCTGGCTCTGCAACTCATTATTATTTACTTATTTATTTATTTTTATTTATTTTCTCTATAGCGGGAAAGGGGGAAAATCTCTACTGACTTTTGTTCAAAAAAATGTTTGGAACCTCTAATCCTACCAAGTTTCAACCATTCTAGGGGAATCACTGTGAAGAGTTCAATGGTTTCCAAAACGTGGTGAGTATTTTGCTATTGTTTTGTCTCTTATGTACACTGCTTCTCCTGTGAGATGGACATTTGTCCTCCAGGAGTTCACAGTTCATGGTTTTCTTCAAAGAAAAGTCTTTTGGTGGCAGCAGTAGGACATGTCTCAAGAAGGTTGGTTAGGGTTATGATTAGGGCTAGGGTTAGCTCTGTTAGGGTTAGGGTTTAGGGTTAGGGTTAGGCGTTAGGGTTAGGGTTTCATGCCCAACACTGAGAATGCTTGGTCAGATGAATCTCAGGCTTCTAGTGAGTTGGAAGGTGATGGAGAATGGGCAAAAGCCACTGCAATAGGCTCCTCAGGGCATCTATCAGGCCACTTCATTTGGAGCAAATATTAACACTGAGACTTGAAAAGGATCTGACACATCCACTTTAAATTCCCACCATTAATTATTGTGGAAAAATATTCACATGTGTCCCTCTTGACAAGCTTTGTGTCTCCTCTGATCAAGCCTTTTACCTCACCCAGACCTTGTTAATTCATTCCCATTTTAATCAAATCTGGAGGCATTGGACTGTACCAAGTGGCATTGTCCCATAGGATGGGAGAACAGCAGATCTGAGCTGTACTGCAGGATCTGCCTTACTTTCTGCCAGCCATGGTATCTTTTTCATGCATCTTTCCATCTCCCTGTCTGTAAAATGTGCAAAGTATTGCTTACTGCACTTCAAAAATCCTGTGAGTTCCATAGTTGTGGATAACTAAATATTATGACATATAAAAGCACAGGGTATAGATTTATCATAGACTTCACACTTGTATTTCACACTCTGTATTAATGTGGCACTCCACGGTGACATGATATTTACCAAAGACTTCCTGGGAGCAGATTTGAAATTTTATTTATTTTTTCAAGGCTAAAAACTGTTAAGCTCAGTGTTTATTTGCAATGGAAAGGGAAGGTGCTCAATGAATGGTAATGATAGGTTTCTAGTCATAAAAATAGCCTTTTCTATCTTGAGCTAAAAAAAAAATAAAATACTCTCTGAGGTTTTTTTCTAGCATGAAGGCAGTCAAATTGTCTTTTTAAATAGTGTGGAAATTGATAAATCATAAAAAGTATAGACAACAATCATAGAAGACTTTATGACAATCTGGCACTGGAAATCGCAAATTTTAATCCCCCCCCCCCGCCCCCCCGAGTCAATGAAATATGCAAAGGAACAACTGCATAATACAGTCAGTTCTGTGCAATCCCTGGGTAGCTGGTGTTAGCAAGATACTCCATGTGAGTTGTTTATTTCTTGGTTAATAACAAATCCACCAAATTACTTTAATGGTGAAGGATGAAGAAATCCTCTCTGATGTTCAGTTGTTCCACAAAGCTGCTCTATCAAATATCCAATGTTTAATGATGCTCTGGTAAGTTTCTGATCATGCTTATCTTATTGAAAATTCTCATCGAAACATGAAAAGTCAGTTGGCTTGAATTTGTGCAGCTGCCATCAGCATTCATTTGCCATAATGGATTTTCTTGGTGATCCATCAAACCCAGCTTTTTCTCCAGCAGAAACCAGCAAGCCATCTGAAGCAGGGGGGGGGAAGTCTGTTCCCTGAGCCATGCTCACCAGCTTGTGACTGGTTTCCTTTTTAAATCAAAACAGGCTTTCTTGCAAATTTGGAAGAAATCTGAACTGGTATCGGATTCAGGATTCTTTCCCCTTTGGTAACAGAACTACAGAGTAAAAGATAATTCCTTCTTTAAAGAGTGTGAAATATTTTGTTAATTAATGTCAGCCATAAAATGACAGCGGTGTTGTCTTCCTGCAGTGTGCAAACCTTTGCTAGACAAACAGCAGCAAACTCGCCAAGCAGGCAGCTGTCCCTAAAACGTGACTGAATGAAGTGTGCCTTTGGTTTAACAGCTTCTTTTTCCAAGAGGTTTTGTTTGGTTTCAGTGCCCGAGTTGCACTTGGAATAATGTATCGCAGCAATTTCCAAACACAGCTGAGGACTCAGCCTGAACTTGCTTGGGCTTCTGATTAAGAAGAGCACTTCAACATTTACTTAATCTAAGCATATACTTAAGGGTCTAACAGACTGGACATCACACTTATGCCCCTCTAATTAGAGATTACTCAAATTGTGCTTCAGTCCAGACAAACACTGGAAGATGACCCAGGCCATCTTCTCTTAATTCAGTGCCGGAGGCAACTCCTGTGGGTGGAAAACCTACCTGTAAACCACAGGTACAAGAGGTTTGTCTATTCTTAGAGCTACATAGGTATATGCTGGGCTAAACTAGACAGGGAGGCACTGGCAGGATTGCCCAGAAAGTTCTCAATGAGGAAGTAATGTTGCATGTAGACAAAGATGAGATCACACTATTTTGTTCAATTCCTCTTCCAGGCAGCACAGAAGGAAGTTACGCTGTGAAATAATGCTTGTGTTGCATGGAGGGATGATGTTGGCAGCTCAGAACTGACCCACCTGAAACTGAAGTGTCTCCATACGTGTGTGAAACCATTTTGCAGTTGGCTGGGACTGCAGGTAGGGCCAACACACCAGTTATTGCAGAAGGGAAGGCAAGCTCCAGACAACAACATAGACAGACGGGGTCTGACTGCAGCTGTGGCGAGTGGCTGAGTTCTGATGAGATTTTCAGAGAGAGGATCTGATTCATCTAGCTCCAAAAGAGACATGCTAGGTGCAAGGCAACTTGTAAGGAGACTTAGCAGTGTGTTTCAGACAGGCAGTTTTCATCAGCGTGTTCATGAGCATCTGTCAGATTTTGTCATTCAAAGTTTCATTGAAAAATTTCTTATTTCCCCAGTAGTTCTGCCTGTAACTCTCCCAAATCTGGATACTTCAGATGGAAAATCCTCTCCATGTGTCTTCCTTTTTAACAGTGAGACCAACCTCTCAATAATGGCTTTGAAGCAAGTTTATCACCTTGCTTTCCTCTCTCTACAAGCCACTTTCTTGTAAAACATGACAGAGTTACCCCCAGATCAACAAGCTAGAACAAATACCATCCTGCTGTAAGAAGAGACCGGTCCTTTTGGGGGGAGCAATCAATCCCTTACGGTAGCACGTGCCTAATGGATCTGTCTCTTTCATTAGCTCTGAGCTCCTAATAACCACTGTCTTTGCCAAATGAGGGATGTGCTATGTCAGCCTCCTCTCCCTTTTTCTCCTCCCTTCCCTGCCTTGTCAGCGGCATGCTAATTTATGTAATCAATTCATAGTGCGGCTTAATGAATAACTTTGAAGTCGTTAGATTCGTCTGCTGGTGAAGGGCTGATTGGTCAGCCTGTGAATCGTTTCCATTTTCTGAAGCTTGACAATGTCAGCCAACATAATTGCTTTAGAAACACCCTTGGGAGACACTTGGGAAGTAGCTGCACACTCCCCCTTTATATTTGAGTGGAAGACAAATTGGAACAATAATAATACTTAACATTTTTTTTGGCTACAATTTACATCATTAAAACACTCCCCAAACATTAACTAATTTTTGCAGTGTGCCCAAAAGATGAATTGTTATTTCTCTTATACAGATGAGAGTCAACAACACAGACAGCAGGTCCCAAGATCCTGGGCCTTGTAGGTGGTGGGTACTTCTGTGCACAGGTGAGCCCAGGCTGACAATGGCCCTTCCATACCCATCTCCTATGGAAATCCCTGGGGAATGTGAGCTCCAGGACATTCATTTTTAGATCAGAAAAAGAATAAGAAATCACCAATGGCTTGAAAATACTAGAAATAAATTCAAAGACATTATGAACCTTCTTTTCCCAGGAATGTGGTCCTGATGGAGGCAGGAGCACACAGGCAGCCACCGACCAGTTACAGTTCCTGTGTTTTGGAGCCACGTGATATTGATTTGATATTTGATCTTGACTGACATCCCTGTGGATGCCTCTCTTCTCATCATCCAAGCACTCTTCTGTCTTCACATCTGAGTCCTGACCTCCTGATCACGGACAGGGTGATGTACAGCTGAGCCCAGCCCTCCCACATGATGTGCAGCTGGCATAAAGAAAGGGATTGTGGAAAGGGGGCAAATGCTCATTGACTTCCCACCACCATGCTGAGCATGGATGCTAGCAGCATGCTCCGAGGGGGCCTTGTGTGGATGCGATTTGATGCAGGACCTCCGGGGTCAAGTACCCAGCTGTGTACTCAGCCCTCCTACCACAGCCTGCATAAGCGCAGCCACACCACACCGATTTAACTAGGAGCCAGTAAGAAGGTGAGCTTTTCCTTTCAACATCACTGTCCATTGCCAGCAGAGCCAAGTACTACTTTAATTACTCTGACTTTCAAACACAAACTGTTTTGCTGTGCTTTATAATGTTTATTCAAGTGTTTCAGACTCTGCAACGAGCTGTGGTGCAGGGTGCCCTCGGCCACACCATTTCAGTAATGACTGGCGTTTCTGACAGAGACTAATAGCAGAAATTGTTATCAATGTAGTTGGCAAAATACTGCGAGCCAGAAATTGGATTTTGCCCCCTCCCGCATCCTTCTTCACTTGTTAATGAGCTACTTCTTCAAGGTGCCAATGGTAAAGCTGTAAAATGAGACGGGCAATTTATTTTCTGGGCTTGAGGCCCTCAGACACAGTAATGCACCGTTATTTATTTTAATGCATCATTCCCATAAAATTGCATGGTGTTTTACAGGTACGCCAGGAAGACAAGCTTCCTTATCCTGGGGACCTGTAAGATGAGATACTGATGAGATGCTAAAGCAACACGAACATGAGATGGAGTCACTCATCCCAGGTATAGGCCAAGGGGGGTGACAATTGTGTTTGTTGCACATGCCCTCTTAGACTTCCAGAAGCTGGGAATGGATGGGGTGTTTCTTTCTGGATAGGGGTATTTGGACTCCTTTAACAGCACTAGAGAGATATGGCCTTTTCAACTGAGTGATTTATCCTGCTCTAATATGGATTAATTACCCTGGTCTGCTGGATGTTGTACATTGACAAGTGCCATCAGGGAGATGTTTCAACAAGGTCTTGGTTCTCTACTACATGTAGTCAGGGATAGTGACAAATATGTTTCATAGTGGGCACAACTCAGATGTGTCCTTTTAACAGGCAGGAACTGTGATCCTAGGTGTTTTATTTATATTTTAATTTATTTATTATTTTTATTTTTATCTCTTTTAGTGCTTTCCTATTTTGGATTAGAGAGAAAATGAAAAAAAGAAGTATAGGAGGTATGACCTTCCCACAGTGCATGCACGGAGGGCTCCACAACCAGATCACACAGGGACAATATCTGGTTTTCCAGGGAAAGGCTGCAACACCAGCCTACAGCTGTGGAATGAATCTTCTTTCAGGGAAGAAGCAAGAACAGATTGCGAGCTTCGCACTGTGTGCAAGCACAAGGCGAAGCCAGAACGGACAAGTGTCACACCTCACCATAGCAGGGACAGCCTGTGTGAGTCCTGGTCACCACTTTGCCCCTTCTTCCTCCAGGGTCAAACCTCACTCGCTGTGTGATCTCCAGATGATACCACCACAGGCACTCAGCATGAGAACACTGCCATCCCTTCCATGTAGTTCATCCAGCCCCAGTGTTAATCTTGAGACAAATTTAAAGAAGAAAACCATCACCAGCAACTGGAAGGCTCTGCCTTCACCGTGAGAGCATTTTAATTTCTTGGCTGAATACCAAAGCAGTCTCTTCACCTGTAATATCATGTGTAATTATTCATGCCATCGTGAGGAAAAGAAATTGTGTTGACTGCTTGTCCCTGTTGTTCAAGAAACTCCAAGGGACCATAATGCATTGCTATTATTTTGCAAGAAAAACTCCTTCTGCGCATTGTTGATTTGACTTGATTTAGAAGAGGAAACTGCAAGGCAATTGTCACCTCTTCTTCCCATGCAGGCATCAGGTCTGAGCAGAGACAAGAGGTGTGTAGTTCTCAGTGACAGGTTATTGCCCAGGTTGAGATATAGTGCCTTTTTGTTTTATTCTCCATCTAAATTAGTTACTGCAAAGAGATTTCCCTGGTGGAAAATTAGCTTCAATATTTATTTTCTACCTGACACTTTATTATTCTTTTATTGAGTGGAATGTGCACCTTCTCTTTCAAAGCAGGTTTTTATGCAGAGCTGGCTATAACCTGCCTCTGCTGTTTTGGTTTATAAACTCATGCCAGATGCCTGTCAGAACTGCCCACACAGAATAGATGAGCAACTGTTTGGTGGCTGACCACTTGTCCACCCTCAAAACTAAATAAAATATAAACATCTGGTTCAACTGAACCAAAGAAGGAAATAATTTGGTATTTCTTTCATAGCCAAACAAAAAGAGGGTTGTAGGGAACCCAACCCAATATTCCTATGAATTTCTAAAAATGCTTAATTCAAAGTGTTTTATCTATAATGTGGTCATTTCTAACAATAGGAAAGCATCCTGCTAGACTGAGGCATCCTTCATAAACTGGGGAAGGGAACTGCTCAGTGTGAATACGCTCGGGTGTTGGAGATGTAGGTCACTGCCCCTCTCTGCCTGGGAGCACATAAATGCTTGGTAGTGTTCTGCATCTGCTCCTTCAGTCTCTCCTTGCATCTCTCTGCTTGGTATGAAATATTCAAATGTTACTCGAAGAAGGGGTGGATTCATCGCCTTGAGGTCCATGACTCTGGATGGGACAGTGGGGACAAGGGAGAGCGCATTCTTCAGGAACTCCGTCTCCAGGCTTTTCCACCACCTTTATTTGCCTGGCAGGGACATACAGGATTGCTGAAGTTTCAGACTTGATTTGCATGGTGACTTGAAACCCATGTATTGAGGCAACAGTTTAGCAACCTGTGTTGTTTTTTACATTCACTACCCTGGAACAAATTTAAAGTTCACACGCATAGTATGGCAACAAAAAGAGAGAGCAGCACCCTTTCCTTTTTTCACTTGCCAGCCTTTCCATTAAGACAGGTTGAATGCGATTTCAAGTCCCCTCAGGTCAAGGTAATTGAATCCAGGTCTACCACATCACCGCTGGATTACAAGAATATAGATGCCATCATGTTTCCTTTGCAAAGGACTCAAGAGTGAAAACACCCTTCAGCCAAAATTGTTCAGCAAATTCCATCATCACTGGCAGTTTTCTGTTTGCAGCTCATATCCTGATTTGCTCCCCCTGTAGCTCTCGGAAGCCCTTGTAGGCAGCACATCTTTCCTGGTGAACTGTAGACCTATAGACAGATCAGTAGACCTGTTGTCTGCTTCTGCAGCTGTCCAGTTTTGGGCAAATTGTTTCATATTTATGTGTTCACTTTTCCCATTTTTAAATAGCTATATTATTAATATCTTTATAGAATACTTGAAAAAACAAGTAAAAATGTAGGACTAATAATTTCGTAGTACTACAGTCTCATCATTGGTACTTAACTGTTTTAAACATCATCCACTAGCCCCAAAAGGCTAAAACTTCCTAGAGTTGTGGTTCCAGCAGATCTTATGAATTTCAGTAACTCAGCTACCTCTGGTGTCCCCCATCCCCTCCCCAAATAGGGGTGACTTTCAGGTGTTCACCACATAAAATATGACAGAGAATGAACAACTCTTACAGTACTTTTCCCCAAAATGCGTCAAAGAACTAACCAAAACCATACTGGGTTGTAAATAGATTTCAGGCATTTATAGGTTTATAGTAGGAAAGATTTAGCAAGCAAATGTTTATAACAGATCTTTCTCACAAAATGACTGTATGCAGGACAATACAATATTACAGAGCATATCAGAGAGGCCTTTACACTAAGAATGTCATCTATTTTTGTAATGGAAATACAAGAATTTCTGCTGATGTTTTGGAGTCTGAAATGTGTTTTCCTCCTCCCTGAGCTGATTATTTTTTCTCACTTTGGTGTCTTATTTGTATCGTTTCTGCTTATACAATTTTATTGTGACATCTGGCTGCAAAATAAAAATGTAGCCTACAGAAAAACTTAGAATTGTGTTCTCCTCAGTGCATCAGTCAGACAATAAAATAGCCATCTCTAGAAAAGTGTGTTTACAAAAGCTGTTATTTGTAAGTAGAAAGTTTTCTTTTGGCTTTACATCCAAATAAGAGTGTAGAGACAAATTTTCATATTGTGTAATCTGGCATCAGGATGACTCCATCAGTTCTTGTGAGCTAGAAGTCTAGTCAGGAGGCTTCCTTTCCTTCTTTCCTGCAACTTGTTCTGACAGCATCTAATAATGTGCCTTTGCTGGATGTGTGCCTGTAATATATATTTTTGTTTGTTTGTTTTTTTGTTTGTTTTTGCTTGCTTGCTTGTTTATTTTGGGGTAGGGGGTGATATTTTTAGATGTTCATCCCACTGTTCCTTTTCATCCTGAGAACAACTAATGGTCTTCTGTCCAGATTTAGGCAACCAATTCTGAAAAAAAAACAGCAATTTGAGCTTCAATATCCTCCCTTGAAAACCATGAGTAATACGACTGAGAAGACAGTGGAAGAGTTAATTGTGGATTAGAAGTAGTTCCGCAATTGCTGTCACAAAGTATTAATATATTGATCACCTGTAGGCTTAAGAAAAGAATTAAAGCAATGTGATTGCCTCCTTACAAGCTGTTTACCTCTGATTACCTCCATATAAACAGTACAGAGAAAAATGCAGGCAGATCAAAGCAATCTTGGGAACAGACTAGCTAAACAAGTTATTTTAGCAACATGTTATGGAGAAAAGGATGGAAATGCCTGCCTGGAGGTCCCAATGCATGAAGAAGACTGTGGAAATGACTTTACAGATCAAGAGGAATTGGTTGGAGAAGAGGTTGGTTGGAGATGGTAACCCTGTTTTATTCACCTGATCATGCTAGAAAGTGGATTATAGTACAGTATTGTCACACATTGAAACACGAAATGAATATACAGATGAAATGATACCTGCCTCTGAGTTTGCCATTCGAGTCAATAGGAGGAAACAAGTACTTCCCAGGCGCAACCTGTTTTGAATATTCAGCTTAGGATGGAATGAGGTGTTCTCTACCCCTATTTGCCTCCACTGACTCAAAGAGGACAAGTGACCTTTCCAGATGGAGATATCTCCATTGTTATTCTCACAGTGGAAATGGATCAAGTCCAGATTTCAACAATGGGTGACACCAACCATTTTCAAGAAGAGATGATTAAATGAGACAAAAACCTATACCTGTGGTTTAACTCCCATGTTCTTCCAGGAGATGTAAAGAGAGAAATGGTCAGTTCAGTTCAATTACTTTATCAGTCAGGTGCCAAAGTTTCATTCCTTGAAGGAAATAGGATGATGTCAGCTTTGAATTCCTACATGCAAGATTTGGTTCAGGTATTTAAGCATTGCTATCAGGCATTGGCTGAGATTCCACAGGACATCAACATGGACCTGCCAGACATGACCTGAGACAAGAGGGTACCTGCTCCCTTCCTGGCAGGACATTCTGGTTGGGTTCACCTGGCCTTTATACCTCTGTTTAGACAACTTGGTTGAGTCCCCAACATTAAGTAGTGATGATGATGTTGTCTACATGTGAGCTGTATCTGCGGTCCTGTCATAGCCAGAGACAGCACCATCATTATGGTCCATGGCATCCTAAATGTTAATTATGTCACCAAATGAAGGTATTAGCTTTGCTGCTGCTATTCTTCTACTTCTTCTGTTGAGTGAAATGATAACTTATATACTCTGTTAAAGTGGTGTTATGCAATAAAAAAGGGTTCTCAATTCTGCCCCTGTATTTCACAGGGCAAATGTGATTGCTGTGACTGCAACTTGTGCGGTGTTGGGAGCTGAGTAAGATTTAGGCAAATACAGACTAGCACAAAATGCTTTTTTTTCTTTCTTTCTTTTTTTTTTTCACTCAGACATGTTCTTTTGTTTCTGCCCTGCCTGAATTGAGGAACTTCATGACTTCATGGGTTCATGACGCAGTGATTTTAAGGGTTCCCCCAAGAAACTGCAGGTTCTCTGAAGTGTGGGATTTGGGCATAAGTTCATTCCAAAATACTTTTTCTGTAGGCATCTGTAGCCCATCTCAATTCATCTTGTCCAAGTTATATATATATATTTTTAACTCATACTACACAGTTATGTTCATTATGACCACAGCTCAAACAAATCCATGTAATTCAATTTTCTGCAAGTAATTATCTGCTCATCTGATCCTGATTGTTTATACCAGAGTAATTACATTAATGTCATCAAAGTTAGACAAGCTTAATCAGAGTGTCTCTTGATCTGAGATAATCCGCAGATGTGCTTCTTGACCTCTTACTCAGTTCACCTTTACACAAAACAGAGATGTTGAATCAACTCCTCTAGGCTGAAGGCAAACAAACTGACCTAAGAAATTCCTTTCCTTCCTAACTAATGACCGGGAGAATTTATGGGTTTTCAGAGAGGAACATGAGTGCAGGACCCATGCAACATTTTGTCCAGAGGAGCTGGAAACAAGAGGAGGGAATGGTGGAAGCAAAAAGTATAAATTATTCTAGATGCATTTGTCACTGGGGAATGATGCAGGTGTTTCTGGGAAGACCTGCATGTTTTCCTCTAAGGTCTCCAGTCAGCTGCCTACATATAGGCATGCCGAGTCATTTGAGATGCCTGAGGATACCTTTCCCAGCACTCCAAGTACTATTACAGAAGGACAGATGCAACACTGACAGCCCTGTTTGGGTGTTTTTGATAACCAGAGACTTGAACAATTATGTCTAGGCAACTGAATCAAACCTATAATGTCTGGAAAATGTAATGCTGCTTGGAGTCATAATCCACAGCTACTGTGAAGCTGATGATCTTCTTAACAGAGATAATACATGGTTGGATTCAGTCCACTATTGTATGTGGAAGATTTCACCTGAGATATCAACTCTTCAGGCAGGTATTTTGTTTTGCTAATTTTCTTGCAACACACTTATTTGCCTCAGGTCCTTATAATTTGCCAGTGACTGCCATGGGTTCAGGCTCATGACTCCCTTCCTTCATGAAGGGATTTACAAATAGGGAAATAGATCATTAAGGCATCACTCAGCAGCCTATTAAGGCATCACTCAGCAACTTCAGTAAGACATCACTCAGAAACCTGTGCTTTAAAACTGCAAGCCAACAGAAGAAGTCTTCCCAATGAAGGCTACTACATTAGATACACTTGCAAACCTATGACACTTTCAGAAAACATAGCTAACAGCCTGCAAAGCCAAGTATCTTATTAGCTACTCATATCTCTGCAGCTGGGGAATTGATCTAATCACAAAAAATCTCAGCTAATGACAAATAAATAGGATTTTGGTTACCTGCTTTACCATCCAGCTTCTAAAGCTTACCTGAATTGCACTTCAAAAGCCCTTGAGGTGGTTCTGTCAGTATGGATCCGGGTGCCTAAGGGGCAAAGTATGCCAACAGGACTGGCAGTAAGGTAACCTATCACTTTCTTATGTTACTTTTCCACTTCCAGGGCTAAGCTCCTAAGGCTGCGACCTGCAACTGCATCTGAAGATGGTGACTTGTTGTCTGTAAAAATTTCCATTGTTTTCCACAGTTACAGATCGCATGGACTCAATTTATATGATCAGATATACAAGCTGTATTTATTAGATGAATTCCACCTATACAAGGTACCTCTTAAAATTTTAGTTGTTCAACCTTTGTGGGAATATTCCTTAATGGGAATTAAGGTCAAAGGAGACAAACAGATGTTTTTATAATACAATTCATAAGACTGGCTTCAGACAATTATTTTACAAGATGAATCATGTTCTACAAGTGTTTCTTTCTTCCACTGAGTATAAAAGTAGCCTAGACAACTAGTTTGGATGTAGATACTGGAAACACCTTGATTTGAACAGAGGTGGGCACTCCAGGCTGATTGCATATTTAATGTCCTGACCTGCAAATCTTTTCAGATCAACACAAAAATATGTAACTCATATAAAAGTGTTACGGATGTGTAAATAAATATTAGAAGGTTTTCAAACAGCATTTTGAGAGTACACACTTTGATCTTTTTTTTTTTTTTTTTTTTTTTTTTTTTACTTTATGATCTGCTTGAACTGCAGTGGACAATATTTCAATATTTCAGTACCAAGATTTGGTACCAGGATTTTGGTATCCATCTGCAAGAAAAGATGTAGTTTAACACGGCTTATTGAGCTAGCACAGTGATAACAGCATACAAATCATATATACCTAAAGGAGTATGTGTGTGTATAGATATTAGTCATGTAATCTTGACTTTAATATTGTGCAGTCACAGCATTTAATTCAAAGATTGGTACCAAAGGAAAATCTTTTGACAGTGAGTTAAAGTAATATGGTGTAATTTAATTAACCAGCAGATATAAATATAGAGCAGTATAGTCTCGGACTGTAACATTTTTGATACCAGTAGAAATACATTCTGGATTTTTCACTGTCATATTTGCTATCATTTTTCTTAATAACTTTATAAGTGATTCTCATTGAAACATATGATCTCCAGAGAGTTTTCTGTTTAGTTTTATAGTGGATTTGGATTTTTGCATTTAGGGCCATTTGAAATCCCAAATGGTATCCATCAAAGCGACTTTCACTTAGAAGTAAGTTGCTGCAGCTTCCTGAGCTCCCTTAAAAATCAGCTTACCAAGTCATGGCATTAAGTGGGGCAATGGTATTTAAATTCAGACCATTGAGAAATTGACTATTACATATCTTTGGTGTATAAAGTTTGCTGATAGCTTCTAATTTCAAAGGTCTTTTGGAGGATTCACAAAGCTCTTGAGACTACTGTGAAGGAATTCAATATTGTTTTCTGCTGTAACTAAAGTGCCTAAGAGATTAAACATAGAGGGAAGTCTTGCATTAGAATAGGTTGACAAGACAGAGGATACGTTAAGAATTCATCCAGCTCATCAACGAAGTTCTGAGTAGACATGAAACAGCAGAAATCACTATTGCAAACCACACTTTCATGCCTCTAAATCTGAATCTGATAGAAAAAACTCACATCATTCTCTTTTTTTTTCCCCAACGAAGTAGTAGTATTGCTTCATTGGAAAGTAAATTGAGAAACTGTATTTCCCAGAAGGTTACAGTTAAATATTTAGATGTTGAAGTCATATGCCAAAGTCTTGAGTTCAAGTCACAGGTAGTTTAGAAGTATTTCTGTATGATTTTAGGGTAAGTCAACTGTTAAAATAAGAATATTCCTTCTCTATTGCTTTTCTGTGCTGTAGGAAAATAACCTAACTGTTCACTGGCAAATTGATCCACTTCACTGTAGAAAAGATTTCTGTTCCATCAAGGCCACGACAGGAAAGGATTTATCTTAGCTCTATGATCATTTGTCAAGTGTTCCAGAAAATGTTTTATTCTGATAATATTAGGGATTGACCACATCCCTTAGTGAGGGCTTGTGGGACATGGACCACAAGGGAACACCACAAAGCCTGTGAAAGTTGATTGTGGAGCTCAAGACCAACTAAGTGGTGCAGCAAGATATGATTGCAAGAGTTGTTCACTCTGCAAATTCCACACCACTGCTCACCAACTTCAGTGAAACCCAGAAAACACTTCATCAGCTATTCCTACAGTTCATGCAGTTCCTTTTGAGAAGAATAGAGGCTTTCTGACTTTAAGGGAAAGAAGAAATAGGAAGCTGAATGTCACAATTGTCCATCGTCCTACTTTTCTGGGGAGTCTAAGGGATGATAAATCAACCTACTCACTCCTCACAAGAGTAGCAAATTAGAAAAATCATCCCTAGTTTTTTAAAAAAGCAGCTATAACCAAAGAAGCATCAGTATATCTGTCCTTGTCCTCCCCCTCCTGGCATTTCCCTCTCTCCCTCTGAAAATATTACCCATCCCACTAAGAGGAATGACAAATACTCACACAAGAGAAAAGGGAGTGCATCCCCGCTGCCAGCTAGCTACCCTGTAGATCACACTAACTGAAGCCTTCATGTCTGATGAACACAACACAGGGCATTACTCAGGACCAGGAGGCTGTGTTTTGCTGCAGGACGCAGTGGGCTCAGCTGCGTGTATTAATGATTCATGCTTACTTTGCCAGCACATAATGAATCGTAATCATATGGAACCAGTGTACAGCGGTACTCGAGGCACATTTGTCCAGCTAATAGTTTGACTTCATCTGAAATGTTTCATTGGGTCACTGACCTATTAATTGTAGGCAGAGAACGGGAGATAATATATAGTCGATACACTGCGAAGCAGACTCCCTTCTTCGCAGTTACCAAGCAACCTCCTCCAGCTCTGCACAGTGCTGCTGCTACTTCTCCTCTCTTCCCACTGCAAACTTAGCGATGGAGAGCGTGTGCTCGTGAGAGCGTCGGAGGGTAAGAGATGAGGCAGAGCATATTTAAGTTAGATGGCTTTTTACAAGTATTAAGCAATGCACTCCTGTAATAAACAACTATGCCAGAGCTAATACTCAATAAACAGTGTGCTTTATAAGCAATTAGGGACTCACATTGTGGAACAGCCATTTCAGTGGAACACACACTACTACCCTAACAATGCTTAGCAAGATAAGTGGCTTGTTAAAAGCATCATAATTCTGTTTTAAAAATCAATTAAGAGTTTGGTGCATTTTTTTTTTAATTTATTTTTTTATTTTTTGGTCTATGGACTGCTGTGTGTCTTATTCAACTGAGGATGAAGCCAGAGAACTTGTTCTATTCATTGGTTGCTGTTTAACCCCCAAAAGTGCAACTGGAAGTAAACTTGCAAAACAAATGAGTAAAATTTTATAGGAAGAGTCAAGTTCAGTTGTTTTGCATCCCAAGAAGCAGCTGAAAATGCTGAGATGAGTCAGATAAACACATCTTCTCTGGACGAAGAAGAAGCCAGAGCGCATTATCAAACCATTTCCTTTATGTTTCTTGGTAATTTTTTCAAAATTAAATTCATTAATAATCATTTCCCAAAATCATTCTGGTTAAGTAGCAGAGCTTTAGTTTAGAGAGGTTTGTTCCTGATTTCTACATAAACAGGCATTATATAGTTCTCCTGAAGATACAGAATATGTTTTCCTTCTCTCCTAATGAGACCCTCTTCAGGGGATCAGTCTATTAGTTCATCAAGGATAGAAAAGAAAGTGAAAAAGTCATGGAGAGGAACCCCAAGGCCATGCCTTTTCCTCCCCTCCATCACTAGTGGGCAGAGAACAGAAGGACCAAATGCTCTCCTGGTTTCACTTCACAAAGCCAGAGATGTTTTCAGCCATTTCTGCATGCAAAGGTAAAAAGCCAGAGCTCTTTTCTAAGTGAGGCTGAACACTTTCATCTACTTTAAATATCCACAGGATTATTTTTTTTCCTGGACCTATCCTTATTTTTCCCTGAGCTGTGACGTGCTCTCCCTGCCATCAATTTCCTATCAGCTATTTCTAAGCGCCTTTATTCTTCTCTGCTTGATTAATTATTAAACTATTATTTCAAATGCTGTATCCAAGAGTTTGTAAATCAAAACACAGCCTCCACCTGCCTCTCTTCCAACTTTGGGCTGTTCAGGCTTTGTTGGAGGAAAATCAGCTGCTGTGAACTGGGAGCTTCCCCTTCACACCAGTAAGCCCCTCAGAAAACACGTCCAAGAAAAGGAAACAGATTTTGGAAGGTGATAAAGAAACACCACTGCACTTCGGTGCTGGATTTCTGCGCATAATTACAGCACATACTAAACACACACTGGGATTATCTTGGATGACCAATACTGTTCTCATGTACTTTCCAAGGAAAGTAGTTGCAAAAGAGCTTGTAAAGACTTTATAATCCTGCTGGGCTGTGCTGATCCCACAGACAAATGAGAATTTAGACTGCAGAGCCTCCGAGGTGACATAAAAGCATGTTGTCCTGTTACAGGCAGGATGTAAAAATGGAAAGTGAAGACTTTCAGAATCAGCCATCAGTAAGAATTGTAGTGTAACATGGGCTGTTTGGAGAAGCTTCCAGGTGTTATGTTATATTAAACTAGCTAGAAACTGCTTTTCTCTCTTCTGCCATGGAAACCTTCATGCTTCTGGGAAAAGATGAAAAACACAAACACTTTGGCTGCCTAAAAGTCAAGTAGTTTCATTCCCCTGCTCTACTGCCAGGGCTGCAAAGCCATCTGGATTTTTCCTGCCTTCTTCTCCACCCCCCAGCCTGCCCAAGAGCATGGGAAATGTAGCTAGTTACAGCAATTTTGCTTTTCAAAGCCACTTTTCCATAACTCCTCTTTTTACAGAGGTGTCTTTAAACCACAGGCTCTGAGAGCAACTGAACAGACTGGAACCTGAGAGGTGGTGCAATCCAAATGCAGTGCTGCAGTGCTTTGAGAACATGAGTACACGTCGAAGTACACCCTTTGCCAATCTAGAATTTTTCTCCTGTCTATCTAAAGATTGTATTCTTCTGAATAAGATGCTCCTTCCACTTAAAAATAAAATGAGTGGCATTGCTGAAGGCAAACCTGCTTATACTCACCCAAGCCTATGTTTATATGACCTAAAAATCAGCCCAATGTAAAAGTGACTAAAAAATCCTCTGAGAGAGGAGCTCAGTGCTTATTAAGTCAAGTGACCCCGAGCAGCCCAGGGACCAAAACTGAACCAAATATGTCCAGACCATTACAATACTGAACTGAAAAGAGATGTCCTCTTGCTATCTGTTGCAGGGCTCCTCTGTGCCATACATCTTTCACTGGCACTTTTATTCCAGCCAAGAAAGAGAAAGAAAAAAATGTCACAAAAGCAACATAAAATGATTGTAATTACAGAAATAATACTTCATAGAGTATTTGCATTAATATATATATATATATATATATATCACCATGCATATTTTATCTATTCTAGAGAGGCTAAACCAAATTCCAGGATCACTTTTATTTCAGGCAGGACAGATCCTGTTTAACAATAATTAAAAGGCAGTTTGGATCATTGTGAGTAAAAAAAGATTTTCATTAACTTCAGAGAGCTTTGGAGCATGCTTTCACCTTGTTGCTGATGTAGCAAAATAATAAAAAAGCACATTAGAGTCAATAAACCTTTTTAAAAATTACATTTAAGTTACAGAAGTAAAGGGTTTGTAAAGTTTATCTGGGTTTCTTGCTGTGGTGAGAGTTAAGCTGTCATGGCTCACAACTTCTTTCCTTACAAAGTCCAAGTGCCTTTTTAGTCGTGGTTTGTAAAAAGAAAGCAAACAACTCATATCCTTGCCCTTTTTCCCACTCCATGGTCCTGCTGTATTTGGAGGAGTTGAATGCAGCAAAGTTTGAGGATGGAAATGTCCCTGGCCCCCAGATTGCTGCTGTCCTCAGTCCTTTGTCACTGGAGAGCCTTGCAAGGAGCACTTCAGCTTTCACTTGGGCATCTCTCGGGAAATGTGTTACCAACATTGAAGAGATTTCATCTCTGTGAAAGCCAACCTCTTAATTGTCAAGAGGTTAACCTCAATGTTATTAAGATTTTTTCCTCTTTGCTTATGAATAGAAAAGAATATTTCCCTTCCCTTTCCTTCCCTTCCTTTCCCTTTCCTCAAGAAAACAAACAAAAAACAACAACAACAAAAAACCCCTACTGGTCTTTTTCCTTCAGAATCAAATGAGAGAAAAGCATTTTTCCAGTTTAGCTACCTATATAGAATATTTTGCTGTAAACCCTCATCAATGAACTCCTGGCCTTCTGCGTCTGTGTTTTCTCTTCTAGATAACTTCCAAGACAGGTACTGCTGATGGACCTGTAGTTTCACCATTGAGACGTGAGCATCCTTTATAGCATACCTCTCAGTCAATACCTCTCAGTGGTGAGCAAAAGTGGAGGAATCTCCACTATAGCAACCAAAATCCCTACTGAATGAGCAACGCCTCCCAAGTGTTGCTAATGACGGTGAACTGATGCATAATCGAGGAAATTAGAAACTCAAAGATACTGTGAAGTGTATATAGAGATGCCACTTGGATGATTTAAGTTATAAGACAGACCTATTCCTAGAACAGTTTGTTGGCACCTTCCTAAAGATAAGAGCTTTTATATCTCATGGACATCCTGTTCTGGCAGAAGAGAGAGGCTGTGACGCTCATACGAATGATAATCTGCTACTCACGTTTAGCTTTGTAAAAACACATCCTTGATTTTGGTAACAAAGTATGCTAATTCTAGTGTGAATGTGACTAGTCAGAGATGAATCTAGAAAAAGCAGTAAGTATTAATGTAATTTCAGCTGATCTCAGTCCAATTTGATACCCACTTTAGAAATTTAATGCAATAAGAGACAAAGCCAATACTATAAAGCCAAGGTTCGATCTGACCTACTATTCAGAATGAGTTTCCTTTTGAGAGTAATCAGCTCTGGATTCATCCCAGATAACCCTGCAGCATTTAACAGCAGCAGAGATAATTATCCTACACTCCCTGTCTAGCAGGACCTTGCCACCTCTAAAGCTCTGCAGTGTCCCCAAAACACAACTAAGAAAAGTTAGCCTAGAGTCAGTAGACGGAAATATGCTCAGCATGGTCTTCATCTCCAATGTAAAGGATTTACAGGGTCAGAGAACTGAAGGAGAATTTGAAATGAAATGTTGAATTTGAAATGACCAGAGGGAAGTACAGTCCCTTGGGATTGGTTTGGATTTCAGGGGATTAAAGTGGGCTCCTTGGAGGCTCCTCTCTCCTCTGGTGATTCCAGGGGAGCAGATGGTGGCTACGTTTTTAATTTAACACCTTTGTTAACTGTCCAAATGATCCAAATTTTACATGTCTGGTCCCTTACAAAGATTCAACTTGTTTTTTAAAATCACTAATTAATGGAGGATACGACAGCAAAAGTGTTCCTTTTTGCTTGTCTGACACAATGTTTTCAACTCCCAGGAGTATATTGCAGTACCATAGCACTTGGTGAGCCTCCAATTGCTGTGATCATATCAGCAGAGTTGCCTTCACTTTCTCTCTTCTTTCTCTCTCCCTTTCTTTCCTTTGTGTTACAGGAAATAAAGCTGAAAAATGGGCATTTTGCTGCAAGAAGGAACAAAGTCCCGCATTTCAATATTTTAAAAACATTATTTTAGAGTGTTCTGATTTTATTTCAGTAACTAATTGATCCTTTTTAAGCTTATTGTGTTGCCAGAGTTAAGACTCATAGAAACCACCTCTGAGATAATCTCAGGCATGAGGTCTGTAACTCAAGTGCAAGAAAGCTCATGTTGTCTTTAATGTGTTTTATAACATGTTGCATGGGAAATATACTGTTTTGCTAGGTGGTTAGGAAATAGGCAAATAGCATTGTATCTTTTTCATTTTGTGAACAATCACAACAACAGTAAAACACAGCAAACCATCCTCTGCAATGCAGCTTGACAAAAAGCTCTGCCATGTGCCTCCAATTTTGAGCCAGCAATATATAGCAACTGCTCATGAAGTCTGTTATGATACCTGAAAAATCTACAGTAAGCAAAGCTGAAATGAATGATAAACAAAACCGAGCCCATTTTTCTCTAGTTGTGTTTAAGTGTATGGTGGCTGTCAAGACAAGATGCACATTAGTACTTAACTGAGAATGACTTCAGAGAGCAATTCGTAAACCTCCATTAATAACTCCCTGACAGCCTGGCAGTGCCTGTCTTGGCATTTATCTAACAGCAGGCCACTATTACAGTGTGACAAGTTTCATTCCTCCAGAGACCTCTCAAATACCTGTAGGATCTGGAAACATTCGAGAAGGGAAAAGTGCAGCACTTCTGCCTTCTCCACTCACATTAGATTTATTATCGTACTTAATCCAGCATGAATATGACCTTATTTAGCATGACAGATATAACTGCATATATATTAGCTCACCTCGGTGCTAGCTCCAGTGTGAAATTACCTGTTTCCTCGTTGAAAACAAACAGCACAACCTAAAAAACTGCTGAAGTTGGCTTCCACATTTTATACACGGCTTATGTCCAAGTTGCACAAGATACTGCTTGCTGAGGCCACTGCTGTCCTTCTGAGGCTATTCCAGCAGTCCTCAAGCTTTCCTCAGGGGTCTGGGAGAAGCTGCATGTTCTCTAGGCATGAAAAATGTCAGGAAGAGCTCTGAAAGTCTCCTGATGGTAGTTGTAAGAACACACCTTGCACTCCAAAGAGCGCTGATACTTGAACAGTGTAGATATGAAACAGCTTCCACCACACAGCACAGGGACTAGGGTCTGTTTCTTGGACAACTCCCAAGAATAGTATAGATGGAGCTTATGTAGTGTTGGCAATCACTTATCACCCTAGGGACATAGACCCCATCTGCAAAATATATGGAAGAAATGTACCAGCTTTTGCAAAGCTTTAATTCAGCTCATGGTTGCAACTCTTATAATAATGACACAAGACAGCTCTGTAAAAATGTTTTTAGTTGCCAAGACAAGCACTGGAAAAGGAAGGCCAGATTATGTTTGTGAATACAACCTGAATTAGCTCCTCTTTTCTTCCCTTATGCAGGTGGGATACATTTTGAGACAAAGGGGATTTGTTTCCAGCATGAGATGGGGCTGGAATTTCTCCAGTAATGGTGAGAAACTGGAAGACTAGAAAAGAGTGAAAGGTGCCTGGCTGTTAAAGGAGAAAAGGGGGAGAAACACGGAAATGCTGATAATTGTATTTGACTTCAGCTTCCCAAAGCAGCACAGGCAAACAGTTATGCAATATAGGGTGAACAAGCTGAGCATATACCAGAAACCTCATGCTGTATCCAGCGGTGTGGTTGTGTCAGCCAGAGAAGAGCCTGCAAGACACTGGAAGTCATTCTCCTGCCTGTCCTGGGTGGCATCCGGTTTTCATATCACCCTTCAAGAAAAATAGTAAGGTCAGTGGGAGGATTTCCAAGGGAATGTAACGATCAGCAGCGTGATGTACACAGTCTAGAAGAAAGACTGAAGGAGCTGGAGTTGCTTAGCCAAAGGAGAGAAGACCAAAGAGGAAAGTTTTAACGAGGCTGCTGCAAAGGAAAGAGTAAGCTTTTCTCTTTGCCCGTGGTGGACAGGACAAAAAATGCAATGTGTTCATGTTTGGGATTGCCTTGACCCACGTGCAGGACCTTGCACTTGGCCTGTTTGAACTTCATAAGGTTCACATAGGTCCACTTCTCTTGCTTGTCAAGGTCCCTGTGGATGATATCCCTTCCCACCGGTGTATCAGCCACACCACTCAGCTTGGTGCCATCTGAAAACATGCTGAGGATGCACTCGATCCCACTGTCTGTGGCATTAATGAAGATATTAAATAGTATTGGTCCAGTACAGACCCTTGAAGGGTACCACTTGTTACTGATTTCCATTTGGACATTGAGCCATTGTTTGTAAGTAACTCTTTGGATTTGACCATCCAGATCCTAATCCATCTAATGTGGTCCATCCACCTAGTCCATATCTCCAGTTATATTTTATATGCATAATAGACAATGACATGTTAGATTAGAATATTAGATAACCAAATATCAGCTGTCTGCCCATCCTCCCTCAAGTTTTCTCAGGTTTTCTTCAGGAGCACGTCTTTTTTCTCCCTTTGAACCTCCCTCAGCTGGGTCTTGAGTGCCATGTTTCTATACATCTTCATGCTACTTTAAAGCCCTCTGAAGCTCGTCCTACTGCAAGAATCCTCCAGACAGCATAGCTACTAACACCACCAAGCATATTTCCCAAGAGAGTTTTACTAAAGCTTAGAAAAGAATTTGAGATCCTCAGCCTACCACATACAAAGCAGTAACAATTTTCCATTGCTCCCAGGGAAGAGAAAATAGATAAGAACTTGAGCTATATCCAGTTATTCTTCACAGCTCATTGAGGGGGAAGGGGTCTTAGATCCCAGGGATTTAGCTTCAGAAGTTCTGTGTATATCAGGATTTGAGATAGTCTTTGATTCTAGTGAAATAAAACAGAGAAATATTTTCTTGAGGGAGCCAGGAAAAAATAATAATAAATAAATAAATGAATAAGAAATCCAGTCTTCAGGCTGACTTTCTTTTGAATTGCTTCTCCAGCTCCCGTCTCCAGAATTCATTACAATAAGCAAATACTCATACATCATTGGTTTAATATGACAACTATGATGCTTAATAAGGCTGGAAGAAACATCACTGTGACTCTATTTGAGCCTCCTAAACAATCAGTTATTGCTCAGAAGGTTACACCAATTTTTATAGTTCGGGAGTTGATTTGCAATTTGTATTCATCTTTCATTTTGACTAGGCCAATTGTGTGTTCTATCTGCATTATCAGCTCCATAAAAATTCATTCCTAGACATAAAAATCTCAGATTTCTAATAATGCCTCCCCTACCTCATATGGGGGTATTTGTGGTTTTATTTAGAACAGAAAGGCAGTTAAGCTGGATTGCTTTTCTGTCCAGTTTCACTCAGGGCCTAATCCATCTACTTTAAACCTCTCCAGTCAGATTTTAACTGAATTGTTTCTATGTCTAGATGGGAGAAATCTATCTTTGCACAATTTATGAATTCTGAATAACTGAAATTATTGCATATCAAATGCCTCACTGTACAGAGTCACTCTGGGCAGACAGGGCTCCTGACAGATTTGGCGCACACAGTCTGAAGATGGTAAAGAACCAAACCATGTAATTAACACAATGTTTGCATTCTGGTGGAGCAATAGGCATGCTGCACAGATAAATCTGAGCTGAAGATATCAGTTCAGTCAAAAGAATTGGAAGTTAGAAGGTCTCAGTGAAAGGGCAAAAATGACAGTGTAGGGAATGGAGGTGATAAAGCAGTTGTGGATAAATGGAGAAACAAATTGGCATGTTTCTGTAGCAGAAATCCTGTTGTGCCACAGGGCTAGCTGGGTAAGTTGGCTTCCAGGAGGTGAGAAAGCAGACTCCATGGATGAAGGTATTGAGAAGTCAGGTGTCTGTGCTTTGAAAGGATCTCAAACACCTTAGACAAGTCTGGGAAAAAAAAAAAAAAAGTACTCAAAGTGCAAAAGGGAAATGCATATTGAAGTTTATCCAGATTTGTCTACAGCTGGTATTACCTAAATAATGAACACATGCTTTGGCAACCTCAACATAACCTGTGCTCCTCCAGCTACCATCTCCAGAATTCATTACAGAACCTGTGTCCCCCAGCTAAAATGAACGTCTTAAAGCACTTGGGAATTATGTGTTTGAAAAATGACAATACCTTGGGTGACCAAGCCAGCCCAGGGCACCTATAAATTCACCGGGAGACCAGAGCCAGTGCTGCAATGCCCACCTGGACCGAGGGAAGGATAGGAAAATACAGACCTGTCATGACGAGGTGTAAATGCAGCAGCACACTGAATGTCTGGCGTAATGGGTATCACTGGGGTCTAATCATTTCTCATTGTTGATGATCTGGGATATTTGACTGATGTTCGCTAAGCAAAGAGCCGTGACACAGTCAGCTCCCCCCAGCTGCTGGCTGTCTCCTTCTCAGCACAGGTCATGCTCCTGCAGCAGAGGCAGCTGGAAGGAAGGAACGTATGCTTATGGCTCATCAGCAGTTTTTCACAATCCACTGTCTTGAGACAAGCTCACCTTCATGAGCAGTTTGAGGAAAAATGGGTGAAACAGAGCAGCTGAGGTGGGGCAGGTGTTCACTGCCACCTCGTCTGGGGCAGTGATCATCAGCAAAGGGTGGGATGGATGGGTAGCACTGCCCAAAACCCATTCAGGGAGACTGGCCAGATCTCTAATGTAGTACAGATGGGCATCCAGCTACTTGAGCATTAGCAGCTCTTGGGTTATATCTCTGTCTCTTGCTCCATCTACTTCTTCCTCTCTCCTTTCCTCCCTGTCTTTCTCCCTCTCTATTTTCTTCTCCTCTTTACTCTTCCTTCCTCCTTTAAAATCCTAAAATAACTGTGCCATGGTTAAGCTTTTTCATGGTTCTTGCATGTAGCAATACTGGGGTCAGATAACATGCAAGTGGTTAAAAAAAGATTTTTTTTGATTTTTTCTTCCAGTCAGTGCAATCTTATGGTTAGTGTAAGTGTGTTGCTGTTCCCAGCTATCAGATTTCAACAAACTGACTAAATTTTTTTTTAATGCTTTCTAAACTGGGTTGCTGTTGTTAACCATAGTAATGCAATAGATCCAGTGTGTGTTTTCTATGTCTTTGAACAGGTACAGAACGATATTTTGATTTAAAAAGTTAGAAGGGTGCAAAAGCAGGCTGGCATATTAAAGAAATAAAGAAGCATCTGTCTGATCTCAGTCAGTGAAAAAGAAACAGGAATTTGTCTTCAGGCAAGAGCACTTCCAGGGGAGTCCCACAGAGACCTGTGTCTGGCCCTGCACTCCTCAAGGTTCCTGCAGACAACCATCTCTGAAACCTACTGGACCGTATCCACGCTACCTATTGTGTATAAGCAACATGCTTTCATATCATATCTCCTTCTTCCTGCTGACTACACAGGGACCTGGAGCAGCAGCCTCAATAGTTCATTCCTGTTTTGCTGTGAGGTACCACAGTATTTGTGAGGACTAGCTTGAGTGTAGCCTAAGGCATAAAACTTAGTCACTAGTGGATTGTACAGGGCTGGGAATAAATACCAACAGTCCAAGGCTAAGAAAGAGGAAGGGGAATCAGAGAAGGGATGGCTCATTTGTGGAGACAGATCTGGATCACTCGGTGTCCAGTTAAAGAGACAGAAGGGAAAACAATCAAATCAAAGCTTCAGAATGGCCTTTCCAGATTAAAAAAGGCACCATCAGAGATCTTAACTTGAACTAAAATTGTAACTTGGAAAGGGATTTCCCAAATTGCACCTGCCCAAATCTGAGATAGTCTTGCTTTAATTGCCTGAATCTTAATGTATCTTGAAAAAAACTCTGACTGCACCCTCCGTTCTGAGAAAAAGAGTTTCTGAGGACAACCCATCCCCTTCAGCTGCAATCCTGATGAAGTGGGACACTAAACCCAAGTTTTCTCTTGGCTGCTGTGCATTTTCATCTCAAAAGCCTGCCAACACCTCCAACTTAGAATCATAGAATATCCCGAGTTGGAAGGGACCCATAAGGATCATCAAGTCCAACTCCTGGCACTGCACAGGTCTGCCCAAAAGTTTAGACCATGTGACTAAGTGCACAGTCCAATTGCTTCTTAAATTCAGACAGGCTTGGTGCAGTGACTACTTCACCGGGGAGCCTGTTCCAGTGTGCGACCACCCTCTCAGTGAAGAACCTCTGAAGAACTTGATGTCCAGCCTACTTACAGAAATTTGTCCAGAAGACACAATAGGAATTAGTGGGTTATGAACCTGGACTGATGTGAAAAGATCTGGGTTTAATTTTTGCCATACTGCAACCAAGAAATTGAGGTTTACTGCCTCAGTTTCCCTATGTATGAAATGAAGTTCATGATCCATCTTTGAAAGGTACTAGAGGAATCCATGGATATAAAAGCACTATAAAAAGTCAGGCATTATTATTATTATTATTATCATTATTATTATTATTATTATTATTATTATTATTTTAATATTGCTGTTACTGTTACTATCACTATTACTATTACTATTACTGTTATAAATAATGTAGATACTCTGCAGTACATTAAACTATGAACAATTGTAGACTGGAGAAAATATATTTTCCTGATTTTCTCACTACTGTTTAACACAAACCCCAGCACCAGAGGTATCAAACTCTTCTGCAGTGAAAAATGTGTACCAAATGAATGAAGAAAAATGGCTTCCACCCCTGTGAAGCAACTTGCCAGAACAAATAATGACAACAGCAGAAAAATGCCTTTGGCTGGGAACAGCAGTTTTGTCCAGCTCCCACTGTGCGGAGAGCATCCCTTTCTCTCCTTCTCCCCTCCATAGTCCTGCCCCATCATATTCCCAATATGATTTTCAATATATTCACCAACAGAGCTTGACAAATAAGCATGGGGAGGGGGTGGAGGTGTATCATAGGGGCAAGAGGGGGATATTCAGCGTTTCTGTCTTAACTGGAGAAATGATGCTAACACATCTGGAATAGCAGAAAGAAAATTAGCATTGCTAGGGGAGTTTTGCTCCTAAAAAAATAGTGAACAGCTCTGGAGAAGATGTATGAAGAAATAAGAGATGATTTACTTCCACAGCACTTACTGTTTGGAGATGTACATACACCCCATCTATTTTCATTTGCCCCAGCATGCGTGGCAGTCCGCCCTGTCGGAGGATGACATTGTTGCATTTGTTGTCATTCCCTCCAATATATCATGAGGGATCACTGCTTGACGCACAGTGCTCAGGCCCAGATCGAGCGGAGGGCAAAAAGCAATCCGCTCCTCATGCTAGCCCTAATAATGGGAGCTCTCCATCATTGCTGCCATTCCCCTGTGCAGGTTACAAGGCTCGCACGGCTCGCAGGAGCTCATTGGAAGTGGGCTTGAGATCATCCTCATAAAGAGAGATAAAGTAAACACTTCCCAAATAACTCCTTCCACCTTGTGTTCTTCCATATCATGGCACTTCTAATGAGTGGCCTTACTTCTGAGCAGAAGGAGAGAAAGAAAAGAAACAAAACAAATCAGAGATTCTATATATTTTCCTTGGAGCTTTGCTTTGTTTCAATCCTGAACTCCTCCTATAGTCATAAGGCTGAATTAAACCTCCAGGCTTCTGAATCCGATTTGAAGTCTGTAACTCTGGATTAGGATCTTTATGTTTTTGTTACATGATTTTACCTCCTTAGTACATACTGACTCTGGAAGAAAAAGCATTGCAGGCCATAATAGTGTAACAGTGACGGGTTTATTTTTCTTCAGTCATTTCATTGCCTTTCCCAAGAGGCATATTTACAAAAATTAATTTTTGAGGGAAGTCCTAAGTTATGTCTATTTCTCTCAGAAACCTTCTCAGCAATTTGTCTATAATCACAAAGGCAAGCCATGTAAAGAAGAGAGCTGAACTAGCTGAAATTAAGAGCTTAATGTTCTCAGTGGAGGATAGGATGTTTGGAAAGTTTTTCTCCTGTAATCCAAACCTGCACTCTTAATACCTTTGGGAGCCATTTAACTCAGTACTGTACACATGCAGAGGTTTGCTTCCTTTGGTTTGAAGCTGCTTAGACCTTTCCATTGCTTTGATCATTACAACATAACATGATCCACTGCGAGAATGGGGAACCTCATCTATCTAAACTTGCAAAGAGTCTGAAGGGCTGAGAAACTACCCTGAATAGTAGTCAAATACACAAGATAAAGATTTTGGTGGCCACGTTGCTTCAATAACTGTTTCATTGCTTAAAATATCTGGGAAAAAACAAGGTGGTTTTAGAAGATGAAAGTGTTTATCTTGTGAGAAGAGTTCCCAAAGCTGTAATAAAGACAAAGTTCTCCAACCATCCTGGCCAAAAACATTAAAAAGCCATCCTGATTATCTACAAACTGCTATCCACAAACTGCCTTCAGGAGGTAAGAAAGTCACAGGAGATGCTGCTCAGTGGCCAATACACAGATCGTGGGCACTCCTGCAGCCACACTTCTGCATTTAATGGCTGCAAAGCAAATGACTCTGCATGGCTATGGGCTGGATTTAGCTGACCCTGCATAGGTACTGAGTGCCAGCTGAGGTGCCCATGGGTGTTTAAAGCTGGTGGATGTCACACAGGATCTAATGGACACCTGCACCATCATGGACCAGCAGCTGGAGGTCAGGCAGGTTACTCAAGGACAGCTCAGACAACCTCGTGTAACTGATTAGGATACCCACAGCCCCATTCAGATGTATTTTAGGGTGTCTAGATGCCTGTGGAGGGGGAAGTGAATCCCACCTCGATCCCCATGACTATAAGAGGAGCTCAGGCACCCACCTCACATGGAGATAATCCTGTTGTAGATGCTGAAATCAGGGTGGCTGAATAGTAACCCCTTTGGGCATGCTTATTCTGTCCACCAGCAAATTAAATTGCTTTATATTGAGTCACGTAAGAGTTGCACTAACCATTGCCAAGGTATAGATGTACCATGAGCCTAGGATCAGTTATCGCATCTTGGCATTAATATCATGCCTGTTCTAGCAACAGGATCCAGGAAAACCTGCACTGCTTCCTATGCTGTTATCAACAAACTCTGTCACCTCCCAGGCAACAAAACATCACAGGGGTATTCCAGTAATAAGGGTCTGTTCTTTCCTTGTGAATTGGAAAGTTTTCATTTGGTTCAGTATTCTCAGATTGACATGGGAAAAGGATGATTCCTCAACAATTCATTTTTCCACCCAATTTGTTCCTTGTTATTTTTAATGAGCTTTTGAAAGCAAGCAAAAACATCAAGAGGAGATGAATTTCTGTATAAAAACAAAACAAATTCAAAAAAACTCAAGCTCAAAAGCTGAAAGATAACAGCTTTTAGTAACTAACAGAATAAATAGATTGAAGAAAGGCTGAATCATCCTAAAAGGCAGGGGAAGGAAATTGGTTTCGTGCTTCAGAAAAGAAATGGTCCACTTGAAACAGTTACAGCCAATGCTCAAAAAATAATAAAATTACTTTACCTCACCTCTGCTCAAGGCATTGCTAACACTCGTAACCTCCCCCTAGTGTGCCAGTGGATGTCTGGTGCTGTTTCCCATGGGTTCCTACTTGCAGCCCTTCCAAATGACAAGATGACAGCTCCAGCTGCTTCACAGAGCTGCTTCAGAAGAGGTGTCACAGGTAGAAAGCCAAACTTGCCAGGGCTCCAGGAAAAACACTGCCCCTGGCTTCAGTAGTCCCTTAAATTCAGCTGATAATCAAGAAGACCACCAGATTCCAACAAAAGTCACTATGATTTTTTTTCCATGGATTTCCAGTTTTTGGAAGAAGCACCAGTATTGGAAACACTGAGTGGGCAGCAGTCCAAGGACATGTGTATTTCTGTCTGGACTCTCACAGTAATGTAAAGCTAGACAGTCTTAGCCAGTGGGAAGATTTCTGTGGCATCTGAAATAAGTTTCTCTTTCTGACATCGTCCCTGGTGTTTCTACCTTTCAGATATCTATGCTTTAATTCCATATGATGTAATCATTTTTTTCAGTGCTTGTGATGGCATCAAGTCTTCTGAAAGTCAAGGCACCCCCAAATCAGTAATTGATAGTTGACTGAGGGTCAAAACAGGGACTTAGAAGTCATGGCTAGCCTGGTAGGATCTCACTGACAAAGCTGGTCCTGGCAGTTCTGCTATACTGGTGGTATTATTCTTGTAAGTGCAAACAAGTATACTTGTTAGTGTACAAGTCCACAGAATGAATAAAGAGGTTGAAAAGTGGTTTTAACTACATTAAATATTGGTATTTAGTGTATAAGAGCAGTTATTCTTTGCAGAAACAAGATGAGTGTTAGTAACATTAATAGCGCTCTTCTGAGTGAATATAGGAATCTGAAACCATGCTATAATGCACCTAATACAAAAACCTGAAAAAATGCCATTCAATCAACCCAGCACAGAGGAAACATGATGAGAATAAGTGGCTTTGACAAGCTAGTTCCATATTTAGCCCAAACCAATATTGTTCCTGCAGTTTCAGTGTAAAATTCCCTGATTTTACACCATTGATAACATGGTTCGGAGAGGAATCTCTAGTACAAGATAATCGAGACATCCAACAGGGTTTTTCTTGTGATAGCAGGATCCAGACAACATAGTATATTAGTGAGACTAGATGAGACTCGCGAGGCTTGGCGATTGCCCTGCTCACTCATGGAAGATACACCGTAATAGTCATATAATTACAGACAATTTTGCAGAGTCTTATTCCTCTGCTTATTAAAGTGAAGTAAAAGCAGCTTTAAACTGGCTAGAAAAAGGGAATATATTTGTATTATTCTTTTCAGCAGGTGTCATCACTTGTCTGCCTCACTCCAGTCTTTTTCTTTCTGAGAAAAGAGTAATTTATAGGATCATAACAACACAGAAAATTACTGACTGAAGGAATTCTATTATAAATTAGTAACTGAACCTTAGAAGTCATGTGTGCTCACTCCATCACACACACGACTGTCCTCTTTTTTTTAGTGAGCTATTTATTCCACATAAACTGCTAATGAATCTATAAATAAACACCCTATATATCCAATGCTTTGCCTTTTCTCTAGTTCTTATATATTTCTTTTGCTTATTTTCTGCTTATTTTCCTATGGCTTCACTTGTTAAATATTCAGTTGTCCTTTTGAGAACAGCAACCCAATCAAAATGATGACTCTTTTCTACCCGTACAGCACCCCCATGCTGGACATGCATTTGTATTCCCTATATGTCTCACATTAGCTTATGCAGCCTCTTATTTTGATGGCTTCACAGGTGGATTGAACTATTTTAGAAGAAAGCTCATAGTCTTTGGAAAGGGGAGGAGAGAAAGCAAGAGCAGAGATGATGAGCAAGGAAAAGGGAGCTTCCCCAAAAGTTAGCTCAGGTGCCCATGGGATCGCACCCTCTGTCTTAGACTGCCAATTTACCACTTTCCTTGCCTAAATTCCCTGGAGGGACCATTTCTCTCATGCTGGATCCAGAAACCTCAAAATCCCCATTGCTTCTAAGTTTGGGACCTAAAATCTTGAATCTAAAATCATCTCATTTCTTGGACTTCTACCCCCAAGTTATAACATTAAAAAAAAAAACAAACAACAACATCAAAAAAAGTGAATGAACCAACCAAAAACAAACAGAAAATAACTCTGGCCTTGTTTGAAACCGAAGGGCATTTCATGTGCATCTGAATCTTGCTAACAGGTCTAACAACTGCCATAGTGAGGGCTGGACACATAGTTTCTAATTACAGATGGACAAGATCTTTCTAGTCAAAAAACTCTTCTATATATGTATAAATTTTTTAGAAAACATTTCGGGGGTTTCAGAAATATTTACAAAAAAAAAAAAAAGTAACTTTTGGAATAATCAGAATGTGTTTCTTTTGGAAACAGTTTAGCAAATATTAAACTGCAGTTTTCTACTGGTGTATGGCCTGGTGGGACTGGTAATTTCAGCCCCATTTTCACCAGTAAAATAATCTCCGCAGAGTATTGTATTTCCAGTAAGGAACTATGTTAATTTCCTACCAGCCAACAATGTGGTGTGTCATGGACAAATACATTACCTTATAATTAGCATGTAATTAGCATGAGCAGGAAGCTTGTTTGAAGAGGGTGGGGGAAATGCGAGTATTTCTGTTTGAACTACAGCTCCCATAAGACCACGTGCTGCTGTGAGAAAACAAAGTTGAATGTTGACATGACTCAAAACAAAACCTTTCAGCAAACCAAATGGAAAGGTTTTGATTTCAGGCGTGCTGGAACATTTCTCTTCAACTGAAAATGTCAAAAAGAGCATTTGACATCTGTTGTGTTCTGACCTTTCCAAATTGAATTTCTTTGTCGCTCCCTCATCCATCCTGCAAAAAGAAAAACATGCATTTCTTTTGTCCTGATGTGGAGAAAAACACAGAACAGGGAAATATCCAGAGGCTATGCCATGGAGGGAAATTTTTCAGTTTCATTTCACTCTTTATAAGAAAATTCAGCCTAAAAGAGCCTAAAAGGCAGCCTAAAATAAAACACCCTTTCACCTTTGGGTACCTGCAGAGGATTTGTGCCATGCTGAGCCCTGCAGCCAGGTGCAGTGAGGAGCAGAAGCCAAAGCAGTGAGCTCCAGGTGTCATCCCAGGGCACTGCACCCCTCCTGGGGCACCCCAGAGCATCCTTGGCTCCAAGCTCGTGATGCAGAGGTAACTCAGCTCCCACCCGTATGTCCCTGGAACACCTGGATAGATGGTGAAAGTTACTATGGTATTTTCCTTCTTCTCAGTCCTTTCCTTGCTGTTATCCCCTGTGACATGTTGTCTGGTGTATTCTTTGTATATTGAGTACAAAATCGAATAAATGTCCTCTGAGTTACTTTCATCTCAGCATCTTCATTATTTTCATGTCAGAAGTGTCTCAACATGGAAATTTAGGTCTGGGAGAGCTCACAGACATTTCTTTTCACTCGTAAGATATGAACTAACCATCTGGCACAGCTAAACCACTCAGAGTGATCTTAAAACAAAGACAAATGTTGCTGCCGTTGTTTCATTGTTTAAAATAGACATTTTTTGGAGCATGAAATTAATCGGATCAAACCTTCCAGCTCTTTTCTGTCTGCTCCATATATACAGATACATGCCCCTGTATATCTCCATATAGCCTTAAGAAATTACCTCATGATAAGCAATACCCACTAAATATATATAGCAGCTATTTCTGTGGGGTGTATCTTAAAATCCATTTAAAATGTCAGTGAAGCTAAGCAGGGATCTTAGTGCCCAGTGGTTTTCTACTACAGACCCAAATAAAATAGTGTCACCATTCCCAAAAGACATCAGCTTGAGCATGATTGTTTAAGACCTGATCCAGTGACTGTGTGTCTGACAGACAGAAATATTTAGAAAGAAATATTTGGGTTGTGATGGTTCAGTCCAGTGGGTGACTCATAAACCAAATACCAGGGCCATATAGGTACTGGGACAAAGATTTCAGCAGTCCCCAAAAGAAATAACTGTTGTAGTGATTGCTTGGGGGAAGGCTTGAGCTGAGTTTTCTTATGAACTTTTTTAGCACAGGAATTGTCCAAAAATACTGGGTCTGACAATTGTCTGACAATGTTCTCCACACAAGTAAAATCCCAGGAGAGGAGAGGTGTGGCCTGATATGACTGATGTTCTTTCTTCACTGCAGTCATGACCATCCTTGATTTGAAATGTGCTTCACTCAGCTGCTGGCTCTGTCCTCAACTTGGGCTTGCAAGGAGTGATGATTCCTGGCAAACAAGGGAAATGAAGCTGCAGCTGTATGGATGGGCATTTTCTAGAAGAAAAAATTCTGATTTATAAACCAAACCTGGATGTAGGAGGGGTTGAAGCCCATCACTCTAGACTGTAAACCAGCCTACCAGCAGAAATACAGGAAGTCCATTTAATGGGCCTAGCTAGATTTCCCCCATATTTTTCTGGAATGACTGGAACTGCTTACTGTTTGGAGAAAATTTGCTTATTTTGAGAGATCCTTTACTCGGCTGATATTCCCTATTGTGCCTTGTGCTGCACAGTCACTTTCATGCAACAGTCTGACTTGTACCAATGGAATACTTCTCACGAAGAAGTTTCAGAGCTTTTACCATCAGGCCGTGACACCAATTTCTAACAACTGAAGGAGATGTTGCATTAAAATTCACATCCTTCCCTCTACCACTGGTAGATTTTTCCAATTAAGTCTAAGAAAATGTATGGTGTAACTTAAAAGCACTGGCACCTTTCCACATGTGATCCACAATTGTATAACAATCACAGCAATTTCCTTTTTGATATCAAGTGTCTCTATATGGCTGGGAAAGTCCCAGGAACCATGCTGATTTACTGGTTCCCATGAACCCATCACAGGCTCATCGTTTAATAGATCCTGCCTTTTAAACATGACCAATGTGCTCAATTAATAATACGAAAAAAAAAATTCAATTCCGTTTTCCCCCTCCACTCTTGGAAAATATATTACATGAAAGGATTTTATCACCTGTACTGTGCATAATGTCGTGTACTGGATGTGATTAAATGTCCAGGTGGTTTCATCCCTGCTATCAAACTATCTGAAATCTCCAAGGATGCATTATCATCCATAAAAGATCCAAAAGGAGAAAGGATATGGATTCAACATAAGAATATATTCCAAAGCTTTTATTAACTTTTATTGTCATTGCAAAAGTCCAGGGAGCCTGGATGGAGGCAGTTATAGATAAAGGACTCAATTATTACAGTGCAGCCTCTGCAAAACAAAGGATAACCTGTAACTTTATATGCAGAGGGTTAGATGGGAGATTAAAGCTTTTCTTCCGATGTTCCTCTGGGGAAATGACTTGTGTCCATGCCTTTGTGGAGCAAATTCCTTCCTTCTCAGTGGAAAGGCTTGTTGGGTTTCGCGATTTGAATGGACTCTAGTTCAGAATGGGACTTCATACATGCAGGACAACAAGCAGAGACAGCACAAGGTCTTCACAGATAAACAAGAGGCTCCCAATAAAGCTAAAACATGGAAAGGAAAATGTATAAGAGGTGGGAGGATGGGCAGATGTGGTAACCTGGGAGAAAGAGAGATACACGGTCTAGCTTTCCCAATACCATCCCTACAAGCTCATACCCCACCTGGAATTGAATTACACAAGACATATGAATTGCAGTAAGAAGGGATTCTACCTGTGCATCATCATCAAAAGGAAGGCTAGGGAAGGGGCAGAGGACCTGGTTACATAGAGGAGGACAGTGTACTGGTCATTGCAGTACTTAAAGGGGGCTGCAGGAAAGCTGATGAGGGACTCTGTCAATGAATGTAGTGATAGGACAAGGGGAATGGCTTTAAACTAAAAGAGTAGATTTAGATTAAAAGTTAGGAGGAAAATCTTCAGAGGGCGGCGAGGCCCTGACCCAGGCTGCCCAGAGGAGCTGTGGCTGCCCCATCCCTGGCAGTGCCCAAGGCCAAGCTGGATGGGGCTGGGGGCAGCCTGGGCTGGTGGGAGGTGTCTCACCTTCTCTTGCAAAGAAGGACCTGGTCATTCTGCAGGACGCGAAGCTGAAAATGAGCCAGCAATATGTCCTTATGGCAAAGAAGACCAACAGCATCCTAGACAGCATTATGAAGTGCTTTACCAGCAGGTTGATGGAGGTAATCTTTCTCTTCTCCTCAGCACTGGCAATGCCACATCTAGGATTTTGTGTCCAGTTCTGGACTCCCCAGTACAACAGACATGGACATACTGGAGTGAGTCCATCAAAGAGCCATGAAGGTGATTAAGAGACTACAGCATTTGTCATTGAGAGTCTGGGAGAGCTGGGACTGTTCAGACAGAAGGAAAGGGTAAAAAAAAAATGAAGCACATGAAATTGTTTAAACATAAAAAAGCCTTCTACTATGAGGGTGATTGAACACTGAAACAGGTTGTCCTCTATAAAGGTCATGGAGACTCCACCCTTGGAGTTCTACTGGACATGGCCAAAAAAAACCTGTAATGGCTGACCCTGCTCTGAACAACAGAGGTAGAGAGATTCCTTCCAACCTCAATTATTCAGTGATTTCAGGGGATCCAGAAGTCTGAGCACATCCGAAATGAATTGCATTGTTACGAAAACAGACCATCTTCTAGCACTGATGAAGGAGACTTCCTGCAGCATGGAAAATTTTTCTTGAAATATTATCTCTCAGGGGGTCCAGAAAAAATGGTTTGGCCATTTAAAATATGCTTGCAGGAAATGGTGTGACACTTAAAGATTCTGCTGTGACCAGTTTTGCTGTGGGTTGCAGTTCTGCTTGCCTTCATCGGGCATCTGCTCCTCTGTGATTGCATTTTTACTCTTTTTCAAAAGGGCAGATGGTATTTTTTTTCCTGTGTGCATAATTAAAAGAACACAAAACAAACTCATCTAAAGATACTAATTAATTCCATTTCCTAATAGATTGCAGGCAGCCTATTAATATTAGTCACTCCTGGGACTAAGAGTCTGCTAGCAAGAGCTTCTTCCTCTTTCTGCTTTTCCTTTTCCCATGGTGGCACTGGTGAAGTGATCCACCACATCTCTTCTCAACACAGTCACACTAAAAGTAGCTATAGCTAGTCCTATGCTACGACTAGTCTTGGTGAGAGTGGTCATCCTTTTCTTTGTTTGTTAAATGCTGTTCTACTTGAGTCCCCCCATCACCCTTTTTGACTTTGATAATGTGCATCTGAGAGGCCATGATGCTGCTCAGGTCAGGTAATGGCTGAGGACTGGGCTATTCCTGGGTCTACACACATTTATACCCATTTTGGGCTCCCTGGTTTACTTGGAAAGGGTGTGACAAAGGAGGGGAAGTTTAATTGTTATGCTTTTAAAAAAATAATATATATATATATATATTTAAAAACTAAGATCAAACATGCCTTTGGATGGCACCAAGTGATTGTCAGCTCTATTATAATCACCCAATTAAAGAGGTGATAATGAACCCAGACTTGAAATGCTGGAGGGAGAAAAGGAGGGTGTCACTGGGAACTCTATTTTTGTTTTATCCTAAATCTCTGTTATAAAGGAATCACCTGTCAGGAAGTCTGCTGAGAGGCAAGCAGCTACTCACTGCAGTGCTGTGATCACAGAAACAAGGTGGGAACAAAAGCAGCAATGACAGATTCAGGTAAGGCAGTCTCCAGCCCAGGAAACCCAAGCAGCCCCAGGGTTTTTTGAGGACCCCCCATCTGGCCTGGGGACAAGGAGATGCTGCCTCAGCTGGGGGAGTATAGATGGGAGCTGTGGTTTCTCCAGATGTAGGGTTTTGTTTGTTTGTTTGTTTTGTGTTTTAATTGAAGTTACATTGCATTTTTTGAAGTCCTACAAATTAATTCAAGAACAGACTGTTCAGGTTTTGTCAGCAGCAGATGACAAAAATAAATAAATAAATAAATAAATAAAAAGAAAAAGAAAAAAAAAGAAAACACAGAAATAAGCAGTCATTAGTTTACTAGTCATTAGTGCATCCTAGCAATCTTTAGGGTTAACAAGATACTGGTCTGTAGCGGCACAAGTATAGCCAGGAAGTCATAAAAATCAATCCCTCCCCCTTTTTACCTGACATTTGTTAATGTCAACTAAATCCAGAACACTACCTCCAGTTTTGGGCACCTGCCTGCAAGAATGACAGGAGGTTGGACCAGTGATCTCCTGATGTACCTTCCAACCTGACTTATTGTTTCATTGAAGCCTTGTCAAATCACACCTATTGTAGACAAGATTCAAGCCTTTGGCTTATGCTCTCAGCCCTCACAGCTGTGCCTGTGCCACATACAGGCTATGTGAACCCATGCCACCTTCCTGGTCTCAGCTCAGGTTTGTGACAGGTTGGCCCTAGGGTTTGTGCTCTTGGGATCCTATGCCACAGCTTGTGGGCATGGCTTCCTTTGGGACCTAAACTCATGACTATAGGAAAGCATGTACTTCTGAGACCAGCTTTGTGGACCAGAAAACCAAAATAAAGCCACATGAAACCACATGACAAACCTAGCATACATCCCTCTTTCCAGCTCTCAGGGCCCAGCTCCCACTTCAGTATTCAGTCAAATTGAGTATTGCATCTCAAAGGTAGCCAACCTTTCATCTTCCCTCATCTTGATCCTGCTGGAAGTCTATTTCTGTGAGTATTGTCCACATTTGGGACTACAAATTCTATCAGTCTTCAGCGCTGCCTCAATAAGGAGCATGGTTGTGTTGGCCTTCAGAAGTCCATGGGAAGAGACAGGTAAATCAGGACCGAATCCTCCATTCTGGGAGACAGAGAGGAAAGCATCTTATTAAATTATTTCAGCTTTTAATGCGTGCAAAAAAGTACTTATATTCATATGATCCTCATTACTGGATTTCAGTTGTGTTCAAAGATGACAAAATGGAAAAGATCAAATGATAAATCAAAACAAGAGTAACAAAAAAGCCTGAGGGATGCACAGCTGACAACAGATGATCACAGAAGAAAGTGATCGTATTCTTGCTTATTCCAGGAAAGCTAGTCTTAACTAAGAAATATTTCCTAGATGTGTGTGTGAATGACAGAAAAATTTTAGGTTAATAATTTTTTACTACATATTGTAGGACCAAAATTTGAGTTTATTAGAATTATAGTCAGTCTGTTCATCACTTTGAAGGCTGATTAGTACTAATATACATATATAAATATTTTAAAATTTGTTGAACATGGTGAAGACCCAGCAAATAACAAATCAATTTCTTATTAGGTTACACCAGAAAATAGAGTGTCCAGAAGTGAGTGCCATTTGTAAATATTAGGTGCATCAATCTTGGTTCCTTCAAACAATCAATTTCCCTGTGAAAGGAAGACAAATGTTGTGTTATTTTTTTCTTAAAAAAAAAAAAAAAGGAAAAAAAAACTCTGAAACCAGCAACAGCTAAACAAGCATAGCTAAACCTAAATCATTATTGTTCTACTATAGAGGAAATAGATGTCCCATTTTTTCTTTTTTCTTTTCTTTTTCTTTTTTTTTTTTTTTTTTTAATTTTTATAGACTTGCTGTTCTAGCTCATTATAATGACAATTGGCTTAAAAGTGTTAAGAGGAAAAGATAAATCACTTCTGAAACATGTTTTGAAGAGGGTTAGTTAACACAAGGAGCCTTGCAACACTCGCTGCAGTTATTCCTTGGATGATGGATTGGTTTTGGTTTGGCTTTGATCTGTTGAGGGACTTTTTCTGTTCTCATGAGAGCAGTAAAAGAAAATCCTGTGAGGGAAGGAGGTGTTCTTTCTGGATAGCCATGAAAGAAAGGCGGATGTTATGGGGGATTCAGAAGGCTGGAGCATACCTGGAGTTGTGGATGGCATGCTGCCCTCTCCTCCCCAAATTAGTGTCTAATATGAGATGGAGTGTATCATAAAAGTACAGGTTTCTTTCCAATTTGAAAGGGAAGCATACATAACTAGTTATGGCATAGTTGTCTGTGGTAGATATCTTCTTACCTCACTATTGAGATCCTGGCACATGAAGACAGGTGACACCTCGCTATTAATTATAGGGCAGGGGTACCTGAGCTAGCTGGTACATCCTAATGGTTGTTTTAGGATCTTTCTGCAAGAATAACCTTGGCATGGTGCTGATCCCGAGTTAAGCCCCATATTAGCCTGAAGACAGCTGGATAATAAGGTGTGCTGTCTCTAGCCATGGATCTACCTAAACTGCTATTACTTTGGGGATCTCTGCACCCAGCTGTTACGTGGGCACATGAATTCCTTGGGCCTGAGTCTTTTTATGCTTGTACACTCCATTAAAAAGAACCAAGGACCCAGTTTGAGGTCTTCAGGCCAAGTGGTAATGACTGCCTCGTGTCCTATCTAAATGCTCCAGCTTTCTGCCTTTTATTTAGCAGGGCATACATTTCCCACCAGTGGAACCCCTCCATGCCTGGGAGAGAGGATCTTTGGGTCCAGCCATTGAGGTCTGTGATGTCTTTGGCACCACCCTGATGGTGCCATAGGAACACAGCCAGAATTACAAGGAGTAAACTAAAAGAGTCTACCAGTTATGTTTGCCTTTCACTAGGCTGGGTTATCATGTTTATTCTTTCTTACTCAACTTTTATTGGTTCCATTTACAAATATGGTACATATTTGCAAATACAGTCCTGGGTGGAGCATGGCAGCAACTCTGGGGTCCTCAGAAAGTCTGTTACAAACTGGGAGTTTGAACTAGAAGGACAAGAAGAAGCCAAAGCAAGGAGAATTAACAGGGAGAGAAAGGCAGGGCTGATGAATGCAGCGCTGCAAAGGGCTTCTTGAAATTGTCAGCTTGTGGTACACTTTCACCATGCTGCTTATTTAAGTCCCACTTTTCTAAATGCCCGCTCAAGCTAATAGCTGTGGCTACTCAGCCTGACGAGCTTTATATAGTATATTCATGTTGATGTTTGCATTTTTTTTTCCCCCCACTGAGTTGTTGCAGCAAGCTCTCTCACAAGTGTCTGGTGTGAATTCAGCAGAAATATCATTTTACAATGATAGGCAGTATATTTAAATACCCCCCATACTTGCCTCTCTCAGGGAAAAAATCTTTCGGTTGCAGCTGAAAACATTCACTGGGTCTTCTTGAGGGGTTCTCAGTGAGGGTGAAGAAAAGCATGTGCCCAAAGCCACTGATATGACATATTTTCTAGTCTCCTTTGTCCTCATTAAAAACCCTGATTTAATTTTATGATTTTACTGCTCAGCTGTTCGGTTGGGACTCTGATGTTCCTCCTGTCAGTGTGATGGAAATCAGACTCCTGGGTACTGGTGAAAATGAATTAGCTAAGTCCAGATCCCCAGACAAATTTAGGCATGATGTCTCTGAACTTGAAGGACTTTCAAGTAGCCATGTCCCCAGCACAATAACCAAAGCTGTATGTGGGGTCTGCATTTTTTTAAACCTTGAAGAGGAGCAGCTGAGAACACAAGAAGATGATTCACACTTGACATGTGCCCACGTAAACACAAAAATATTCTTCACTTGCAGTGAAAACCACAGCGTATGTGTTCACTCACATACATATATCACAGAACATTTTATCCAATGCAAAGTATACCTTATTAAAAGAGTATATATTAAAAAGTTCAGCTTTCAGTAAGGGCTCAGGAAGGAACAAGTGCTACTGCTTGTCTTTGGTGAAATAAATTAACTCACACATTGCAGTTAATCAGGACCATCAGTTAAGAGCAGGTACATACTACTGCAATGATGAATTAATTAGTATAATTGATGTAGGTGTACTAAGCCAGGGATAAAACCTGAACAGTAGGTCAATGATTGCATCTCTCTGCTAAAGGTGAATTATCTCTCAGCTGTGGCTCCTACTGCTTTTGGCTAGTTGAGTCTTAAAATCCTTGCTCTGGGAACCCTACAAACTCTTGCAATTGCCACACAAAGATGTTTGAGTTATAGCACTGTTGTCCCAGAGATGGTTGAAGGTGCTTTATAGAGTTAGGAGACCAAAGATCAGTGCAGAGGGGCAGAAATCAAATGGGAACAAGGAAGGATATAACAGTCCATGAGCAACAGGTATGACTCCAAAGGAAGAGTGGCCCTGAGGCAAGCATGATCAAGAATAGCTGATGTCTTGTCTCTATGTTCCTCCAGGATACCTGATGGAATTTAAACCTGCTTTGCTTTTCCATTGGCACAGTTTCTGAAACCAGTCTTTGTGAGCATGAGTGTGTGAGAACAGCACTCTCTGTAGCCTGAGGGGTGCAACCCTGGCCCTGCAGTTCATATATTTTGGTAAAGATGTGGTTGTCCCTCCTCCCCTTGTTTCCTCTGCTCTCCCTCTAACCAAGCCAAGTGGAACGTGCCTTTTCACACCTTTCTCTGCACACAAACCCAAAGGGTTGCTAGGTTATTTCTACTCCTTTTTGGACCATCTCAGTTTCATTAATGAATACTTGAAAGCTCAGCCCTGTTCAGCTTTCAGTAGAAGTCTTTAAGGGAGAAAAAGAAAAAAAATCTCCAAGACCTGAAAAGCTAAGGCTACCAAGTGTAAGTCTCTGTCACCCTAACCATAACCACAGACCTGCCCAGCTACTGCCCAGCATGGAGAATATCTACCAGCCTTTAACTCTGCAGCTCTAGAGGCACTAGAATTTCCATACTGCTTTCCCCAATCTCCACCTGCTCTTCTTCGTTGCAAGTCAGACCATCCTACCCTTCCATCATAACCTCTGGTCGTTGCATAGGGTTGTGCATCCATCAGCTCTGCAATGGTCACTTACCTGTCCAGCTTTCAGCCTGAACAGGGTAACCAAACTCTCACACAACCCTGAGAAGGTGCTGAGCCTGGAGACCTGGCCATAAGGACATCTAGAGTATTCACCAGTGCCCAAATGTATAAAACATCTGATTTGGTGGTTTTCCAATCACTTGTTAACCAAAGCAGCTGGTAGCAGGTGAGAGCTGGGTGATCAGCTGAACTTTGATGGAGCTGGATGTATTTTTCACAGCTGTTTCTGATGGTTCACCATGGTGCTGTGGCTGACAGCACAAGGATCACCAACTTGGAGAGGACCTTTGTCCTTTCAGTAGTTAACTATGAGATTTTCACCTTGGCTACTTATAGATGAACTGCTTTTTAATGCAATAAGATTACGTTGGCTAGGCTTTAGGCACCCAACAGTTGCCCAGGATCATCACCACGCTTGTGCCTCCTGTGGCATCACTCCAGTTCCCAAGCAAATTTAGGCACCCAGAGCAATATCCTGCTACATCCCATTCATATGTTCCATTGCAGCATAAACCTGCCTCTTGAGGTCCCACATTTTCTTCTCTGCCTTCACTGCTTCATACTCATTTTCTTCAGTTAAATCTCACTCATGATTCCCAGCTCATATTCCTAACCTCTTCCCTTACCCTTTTGTTATTTGTCTGCACTTACTGCTGCTCTTCTCCATTTGGATATCATCAGTACCTGTTATTTTCTTTATTATTGACAGAGTAGAGACCAAGTCTGCTATTCTCCACAACACTGCCATCTCCAGGATATCTTCTAACTCCAGTCTTAGGTGACAAACGTCACCTTTTGCTTTACAGCCCCATAGCCATGACAATGCCTCCCTCTGAGTTGATTTGAATCAGTTTTGCTTCAAGTAAGATTTCCCAAGAGATGCTAGGAAGTGCTCCTGTAACGGTGTCAGTACAAATAGATGCCTATTCACCCAGATGCACACCGTGCTGCAACATTCATTCGTATTTTGTACTCTCTCAGGGGGAAGTGTGTCTGCTGCAGTGAAGCAACTGGGGCTTGAGCTGAGCTGCTGATGGAACCAGGAAACCGTGCACTAATTAGTTAATTGTCTGAAAGAGCCTGCATCATACTGGATGTGTTTAACGTATACGCTGCCCCTGTTTTTGTAGGAAAAAGAAAAACAAAACCAACCAACCAACCAAACAAACAAACAAAAAAACGTTTTGCAAAGCCATCAGCTTCGTTAATCCCAATTTTGCCTTCACTTATGCCAGCGTTACATTGACAGCAGGCTGACTGATAATACTTTGTACTCAGGCATATTATTCAAGCATTAAATCAGGAGTGAAATCTGAATCACTTCTTTCTTTTATGCTCTGTTATGAATTCAGTTTACTTTGTCATAAAAGGACAGTGTGAGTCACTGATTCAAATGGGGGAAGCATGAACATCCCTTTTTTACAATAACAGCAAAACAACAACAACAACAACAAAGCACATGTTTTTGGAGAGAGACAGAGAAATCTGCAAACAGTCAGAAGTCTTGTGACTTGTGCATGTAACCACAGTCCCAGCCCGTCCAGAAACTGCTTTTTATGTCACTTTGCAACACTGGGATTCATCCATTTTGTGGTGAATGGTTCTGGTCAAGCACATCTTCTCTTCTCCTTTGGTTTACTCACTCCATCAGAGACACACATGGTTCTCATAATGAACTGTTCAGAGTAATCAAGACATATTCAAAATACTATTGTTTAACCTTGAACTTTCTGGGGGAAAAACTAAAACAAGGAAATTCTTGGTGTATAGGAAGAAAAACTTCGGGACTTCCTAACATTTGGGGTTTTGAGACTGTTTCTGATAACAAATGGAGGAGTGGGGCTTCTGTACTGTGGAACAGAATAAAGTTCACAAGAGTAAGGACATTAAATTAGCTTGGAAGTATGAACTTTGTGATCCCATATAGGATTTTCAAATAAAATGAACGAAACTGTTGCCAAAGTCAGAACAGATATGAGGATTGAATAGGGTTGGAGGGAGGAAAAAAGTGACTCCTAAAGACAGAGGAGATAATGGTTTAGAGAAATTTTGTGTTTAGGGAACAGCTCATTCATCTGAAAAACTGTGAGACAATTGTGAAAATTACATGGGAAATATATGTATATATGGTAAGGGTGAGAATCTAAACTGATGTCAGGGAAATTGCAGCAGAAGAATAGGTGATGATTAGAGCCTCCCTTATTCTGCAGACCTGCCAATATTGAGTCTTCCAAAATCACAGTGATAATTTACACCATTGAAAAATATACAGGACCAGATTTCTTCTGTGTGTAATGTTAGGAAAGGTCAGACAAACCGAGGTATTAATGTTTTTTCTGAATGGCCTGATCTCTGTAATTCTGCACACGAAATGCCTGTAGCATTTAATCAGAGCATAGGATCAAGCTTATGATGTCTCATTTTATTTATGGCAATTTTCAGAAATGCCATTCAAACAGTAGTCTTCAAGCCTGAGCTTTTGTGCACAGTAAAAAAATAAGGATTTTCCCAGAACACTTTCCTTTGGTAAGGTCAGAGTCTGATTTTTGGAGATAAAGTCTTTCAGGAGTGACACATATTGAGCACCTTCCAAAAATGGAGGTTTCTAAATATCCTACCTTACAAATCCCTGCCATCCATATTTTTAAGTGCCTTCAGATGTAAAACACGCAGAAGTGCTTGAAGAGCTTTACAGGAAGAAGTCAGGCACCTGATTCCTGCAGAAACACATTTGATGTCGAGTGCCACTCCCCTTTTGCATTTGCCCACTTCATGCTTCCTAAACAGATCATAATGAGTAATTTTAATATTCCAATCATGCAAATCTTCCCCCAAGATTTCAATAATGCCAACAAGGTCTAATGTATACTCATAAATGAGCTATTCCAATTCCAATTCTTGTTTATTACTCAGACTCCCAGCATTAGAGTATAGGCAATTAAAGAATTTTTTTTCTTTTCACATCCCTTGGTGCTGCCTTGATTAATTTTGTTCTTGACATCTTAATTTTGTGCTAAATGAATGCTCATTCATTCCTCCCTTTCTGCCTTCCCCTCTTCCTAGCTTAACACTCTCCTGACTGCTCTGCTTGACGCCTTGAAAACTTGTTTGTCTCTTGTGAAAATGGAGAACATCTCACCAAAGCAGGTCTTTCCATTTCTTACAGCCACAAATGTCTGCCTCACTCTATTGAAGCTTTTTAATATTTCTCTTCCAGTTTTTTGTTGTTGTTGTTTTCCTATTCTTGTTAGAAATAAGACTTCTGGACAAAAGATCTGCAGTATATAGGAACTCTTCATCCACCTTCGGTCTGTGGTATGGCTCATAAAGAGTGTGACTTGAGCTCTGGTGCACCACCAGCAGTGGGAACTCTGGGCACCATAAGCCTGTCCACTCTTGCAGTAATATATTGTGATGGGTTTGTGATAGCATGCAAATTCTTTGTCTATGGGATAATTAATTTCATTACGAACAGTGTCTTTGGCACAGTTGGTGGGATTCATGTGACCAAATGTAGACACACCAGAGGTAAATTTCTCCATCTCTACCTTTATAGTCAGAAGAGAGACATAAGACCTTTTAGGGAGAAATTAATCTGAATTAGGGTAGATAAATCATGTCTGAAAAATGCTCATTGTTTTTTGTGGGCCAGGACGAACTGTTCAGCTGAGACCTGTAAAGCATTCCTGAGGTCATTTCTCCCCCATGACACACCACCACAAACAACATTTCAAGCTCTTGTAGATCTGTTTGGGGGTCTCTGCTCTGAGATACGTGAAGGCTTGTGGATGTGCATTCAGAGAGTATATTACGTCAGACACCACATAGAAACACAGGCAAAGGCAGCCCATTCTCTAGGGTATTTGTAATCTAAATGAAATCTTTTATTCCTGTCCCTTTCCTAGCCTGGCATAATGAAGAATAATTTCTAAAACATTTAAAACTCTTCTTCCAGCTTTGCAGATCATGGCTGTTTCTCAGCCTGGCCATTTGACATACTGAAGAACTGAAGACATACGATATGCAAAGCATGCTCAGTTAAAAATACACCATATTCCACCACTGGCACGCAACAGCCGCATGCGTACTTGTGCCAAACTGTTGCTGTTACAGCATTTCCAAGCCAGGCATTTCAAGTTCCACTGACAGAAACCTGTTGTGGGATGTAGCTGTTGAAGCCGGTAATCCTGCAGGGCACTGGGATGGTGAGCTGCTGGTGTCCCATTGAAATGCATGCTTGTAAGGGGACCATGGAACAATTGTCATCCTGCAGTTGTGATTTACTCTGACCTGATTTAATTTCTGCAGGTGCTGATTAGAAGTACCTGCAACGACTGCAGCCGTAGCTCAGTGGAGGGGACAGCCAGATTGCCCTACATCTGCACTTCCTTGGATATGGCCCCTTTTTCCATCTGGATGCTTTCTTTAAGGTGGGATTTAAACATTTTTTCTAAGGTTTTATTTATTTATTTATTTGTTTGTTGGGGCAAAACAGATGTCCCTGGAACTGGCTCATAGAAATACAGCTGGTAGAAGCAGAGGTTTTAAACTGTTTCAGCTGCTCAAATAAGATCACGTCCATGATCATTCGCTCCTTGGCCCTAACCTTTTCCATTTTATCCCAATTTAATGCTCATATTTCTACTGGTGAAGTTCAATCTGGATCTTTCCCTTTCCTTTTTGCTCCAAGGAGAACAGACCTACAGATGAGTCTCAGGAGACTTGAGCTAAGCTCAGCTCATAATTTTTCTTGCTCATGATCCTGGTGTTAGAGATGTTAAATCTTATTTCAAAGAGGTGGGACTCATCTCACCTAGCTTTTGGTGTGGGACTCAACTCGCAGATTAAGATGTCTAAACTTCAGTGTCTCCATCTATGTATTTCTGTGCAATCTGTGACTGCAAATTCTCAAAATAGTCAAAGAAAAAGCAGAATCACATCCATTTGTCTAAGCATGGGGTCCAGTGCTGGTTTTAGTGGTCTGGGGTACCCTCCTGACCTCCACCAGCAGTCTAAGGAGACAAGATTCTACCCTAAATCCTGGCCACACAGTTCAGTCCCATATGGGTGCCTCTTACTCCCCACAGCATTTCCCATTGTGCTTCATACTCATGGTTTGTGGCTAAACTAAGACCCAACATTTTTTTCTGGAAAATACCTTTTTTTTTTTTTTTCTTTGCTCTTGTTCCCTGTTTTTCAAAAGGGACAGTGGTATTTTTTTTCCTGTTCCTCCCAGTTCTTGTTTCTCTCACCCATATGGGGCTCGTTAGAGAGAGCAGTGATGCTCCCAGACCTCACTGGGGTCTGATCCTGGCTGGATCTATAAAGCATGCAGTAATTAGCAATTCCATGAGGCAGTCCTATTATATCTCCATCTGCATCTGTGTTCATGGAGGAAAAGGCTCCTGTGACCATGCAAACAGCAGTGCTGCCATAACTGGGGAGACACTGCAGGGAACATAGAGAGGAAACTCAATGTGGCCAAAGGAAGAACCTGAAACTTTTCTAAACAGGGTCCTCTGTCTTCACAAGACAGAAATGCTTTGGCAGTGTTGCACTGGAAACCACACAACTGTACCCTGGAAACCTCTGTTAAAGCAATTAAATCAAACTGTGCTACATGGTATTAATTTAGAATTTCAATTAGTGCCTACAATTTGCTATCAGCTTAGGCCAAGTCATCTTCTCAAACCAAAGCTGTCCCTTTCTTGACTGTTTCCTTGAACAACATGAAGATGGAAGCAATTTGTTAGCATAATCTGATTTAACGTGGTGACTAATCATTCTCAGAAGAAAGTATGGATTGAGTTTGTCAGACTGATTATATCTGAAGCATGACAGAGGAAGGGGCTGACCACTTCAGCTAGCATGATCAATGCAGATTCCCAGGACCTGAGCTGATCCCTGACATTTCCAGGTAAATTCAAAGTAACTTCACTTTATTAGCTAAGTGCAGGATGGCTCTATTTGCTTAGCTAAGGCAGCTTGAGTTCCCCCTTCCAGAGGTGAGTCCTGTTCCTGTTTGCATGATGCAGTGCTGACTGCTTGGTTCCCTGTTTCAGGTGGTGACCGTGTTTCCCCAAACCCACCACTTGTTTTGGTATTCATGCCCTGTATTAGGAGAACCTGCACCTAATTTATTTTGTTTTGCTCTCCTAGGAGAGTTCCTGGCCTTGCAAATTTGTTCATCACAGAACTGTCTTTATTATTATATATTATATATCATTATTGTTGTTGTTGTTATTCTTATTCTTATTGTTATTGTTATTTTGTTTCAGCTTTGTAGAATTTTCATTACATCAGTGGCTCTTGTCTCAGACACTGTTGATGACCGGCCCTGCATCCTGCAGTGCAAAAAGAAAGCCAGTGTCCAGACAGTCACTTTCCTGAGCACTTGTCTCTGTTCTCCTCATTGGCCAAAATTTCACCACGACTCATGTAAATATTGACATTTGCCAGGGACTTTCTTTTGTGCTTTCATTCCCCACTGAAAACAGCTTGATGTTTTTCTTCTGAGTTTGCCTGGACTTTCTCCTAGCTCTTTTCTTTTATCCAGCCTTTCTCTGAAGAGCCTATAAGAAAGAAACACCCTTTTGCAAAGACTTTTATTTATTTATTTTTTTTCTTGCTGCAAACATTAACTCCCTGTGCAGATATTCAGGGAAATTTTCAATGTTTTCTTTTACTGCGTGACACAAGAAACTACAAGAGGAACATTATCTCTGCAAGGCAGCAAGTCATTGTACTTGCTTCTAAGAGCTGATCCTTGTTTTGTTTGACTCACTAGCTGTTTTGTTCTGGCAGCGATGCGCTGGAATATCCTTGCACTACCTCAGTAGCACTTGATTTCCTCCCTTTCAGTGCCACTTCTGCAGTCATACTGTCCTCACCATGAGCAAACCTGTCAGCATCTGGCCCATTAATAATGACTTGTTATGAAATACAAATTAATCAAGCACTGAGATTATTGTGCTGCTTTTCCCAAGACTTGTTATCAAAAGTGATTGCGCAGACATCTTGTTGCATGGGGGTAGATTGCAGTTTGGTTGGAATTAACTTGCAACAGCTGCTTTATTACTGTGATGTATTTTTATGTAGGATGAAAGATATGAATATCACTTGAGCCCAACAGATCTGCGCACAGAGGAGTTTACAGTCTAAGGAAGAGACAAGGCTGGAGCAGATGACAGTAAACAAGGGAATGGGGCATGTGTGTTGTTGTAATTCAGTCTGAAAATTTTAGCAGAGACTTTATTCATTTATCCTCTTGTTCTTCCTCATTTAAGGAACAGCTATAGGACGCATTAATCAAGTAGGTGAAGAGTCAAGAGCTTTATCTTTAATAACATTTAATTTTTTCTTGTTGAACTTTCTCCCTGTGGACCCAGTACTCAGATCTGTCCAAGTATCACTCAGCTGAGGAGTCATAGGAAGCAGATAAAACAGGTTAAGAGGTATTTATTTTGATCTTAGAGACGTAATTGTTTAATACAAGAGTGCATTTTAAGCATCTTAATATATAGTTAATCTGTATGCTGAACTTCACTCTCAATCCACGTAACTCAGCTACCATTGTTCAGCTATGTTACAAACGCTGTAAATTAACAGAAGGTGCTAAACAAGCAAATGGGGAAAAAATAGACAAGATGCACATTTTTTAAAACGTAAGTAAGAGCAAACTGACCTGCAAAGGGAGAATATAGCTGATAAATACGCAGTCAGAGCTCTGTCAGTTGTGACTGAAAAGGACGTGTGGTGACCCTGCCCAGATTGATGCACATGGGGTTTGGTTTTGTTGCTTTCCAAAAGTGCACACAGGCCTTTGGCTGCAAGGATATGATATATGCAAGGATATATGCACTGTGATATGGTACCGAGACCCTCTGTTTGCTGCAGGGGAGGGACATATGTACCACTTGTTGTCATTGATGGACAAAATGTTAGGAGACAGAGAGAGAAGCATGGGATGAGTAATATTTGGGGAGTCTGTTACAAAGTGCGTGGGTACCAGAGGCTTAAAAATTCTTGGGAGCAAGAGTTATAACCCCTGATCTGGGAAATGCTGTGTGCCAGAAGCGGTTGCGACCAAGATGCATTTATATGAAATTGTTCTTCTAATTCCCACAGCCCATTAAAGATCCTTCTCCTTTGTGAGAAACCTCTTCAGATCCTCTCACCCACTTCCCCCACCCCAACATATTCACCCCCTACCAATTCCAGTTTGTACCCTGCTCTAGTGCTTTTAATTTTCTGAATATATTTCATGACGACTTTTGCCCATGGAAATGCTGAGGAAGCTGCTGTCAGGCATACCGTGCCTTTCCTCAGCTGAGTTTTTATCTTTTAAGAACACTTTAAACCTGCCAGAGACAAAATGGGATATGAAGAACCAATTTCAATTACAAGTATGTGAGGTGGTTTCCCAGCAACAGGAGTATTTAAAAGCAACAAAAATTAGCATACCTTAAAAAAAAAGCAGTAGCAGCAGCCGGTGATTTTCATGCTGTAATATTTTGTATTCATTAGAAAGTACGTTTTGAGCATTGCTTCTGCCTGAAGGCACAACCCCAGCTCATCTTAAAATCACGTTTCTCCTTTCTTCATTGAAAAGTACTTACAACTTTAGAAAGACAGAGAGGGAGAAAGAGTAGGTGGGAAGAAAGAGACAGATTAGACTGGAAACATAACTGGTTGGAGCTGAGCTATTGACTTTTCTCACTGGAATAACAATCCCTTCTCCTTTAGGATCCAGCTCCTCTTTTGATCCATACGAAGAAATATTCCAGCTCAAAATTTCCTTTTTTCTCCCCTCCTTCCCCTTTTGTCATCTTCACTGTACACACATCCCTCTCTGTTCTCTCTGGACACTACAGTTTTTCTCCAAAACCTCTGACCTGACTGATAAATCCGGGAGAATTTACACTCCGTGAAAGGGCTATTTTAAAACAGAGTTAACAAATCACAGACATTGTATCCCAGAGCAGCTAACACAGGTTTTAAATGCAAGGGAAGGAAGGGTGGTATCAACAGAGACCAGTAACACCCATGGCATCCCAGTAAGCTCAAGTGCAAGAAGAAATTGAGACAGTCTAGAGATTTGTGTATGCCCCTTTAACCTTGAAGGATTTGTAGTATTTGGGACACTCGTGTCCCCTAACACCTTATACCTGACAACAAATGTGCATGGCAGTGACATATTTTTGTATAGGTCTAGGAGAGGGCAAAAGCAAGGGGAAATGAGTTATGTCCTACCTAACAATAGATATCTACTGTGTAGACACTATATCACAGAAATGACACTGGGACTATGGGATCCTGAAATTACAGCTGCTCTGAGGGCAGGGGGAGACAAAAGTGGCTGCATAGAGCCACAAGGAAAGGCCCAGCAAGCCAAGTCCCTGACAGTGGGAAAAGCAGATACCTGTGGTGATACTTCCCAGGTATAGAAAAAAATGAAGTTTAACACTGAACTGGTTAAAGCAAAGAGCTTCTGGCCAGCTCGGGAACAAAAAGGAAACTCTTCAGCCTCAGAAATTTATTTCCCAGTCCTTTTTGTTCCTCCAAAAATTTTCTGTTCCTCAGCAAAACATTTCCATTTTCAGCCCAAGATGGACCAGAAGAGCAGTCCCATGGATTTGTATGGTCTTGGTTTATGTTATCCAAAGACAGACATCAAAGACATCTGTTTTTTTGCACAAAATCAGCAGGAGACAGATCACTTGCACTGCAAGCATTGTCCTGACAAGATCAATCTTTGGCATTTTGGGATGTGAAGAGATGATTTTGGTTAATCTGCTTCGTCTGGGCTCCTAGACATCCAGAAATCCTGGCCAAATGTTCATATTCTTTATTGCATGAACAGCATTTCTAAGTGAATAAGGGAAGATATATCAAGGAGAGCTGTTGGAGAAAAAGTGCCATCAGAGGAACGCAGACAATAAATATTTTGTTTCTCTAAAGGTTACTGATTGACTGATGAAAAGGTAGAGGGAAGCAAATTTATCTTCCTGCATCAATTCTAATAATAGGACAAAATCACTTGTCGTGTGGCCCGTAAACTCCCTGTCTTGTACCACTTCAAACACAAACTTTTTTAAGCAGTTGCAGATTGCTCCAAGTATGAGGATCCAACAAGGGTTCGAGCCTCCTGCCAGCATACAGGAGCCTTGCAGCAGATGGGATGCTGTCTAAGACGTCCCTGTAGGGTTTTCATGTACAGCTCAGGGCCTGCAGGAGGCCTGCACTGTCTGGAACAGCAGCTGGAGGCCAAGCAGGATCCCCCAATTTCACTGTGTACCTGTGCTTGGGCTACTGGATTGAGTCCCCCAAGGCGAGAGTCTGAATCCTGTCCTGGGCTCCTGCATTTATTACAGAGGTGACCTTGGAGAAGACGAGGTGGCAGCCAAGAAGCTACAAAGCATAATGAAATTAAAGAGATAAAAGTGGATGTAGACAACTGCCTTTCCCCTTCCCTGCAAGGAGCAGAGAGGGGGCCCTGGGGAGACCTATGAGCTCAGATTCTCAACAGGAGAACCGTCAGCAGAAAGCCTCCGGGAGTCAGGTATTTGCAATTTAAATGGATTGAAATCAAAAGCACCATGAAGTTGCTGGTCAGCAATAAACTATTTTTTAAAGTTTCTTAAAAAAAATAAATTAAAAAAAACACAACTTGAACCGACTGCTGCCATCCCTTAATTCAAGCCATTCTCTTAATGATGCCCATTCTCTGCAAAGCCACCCAAATACTGATGGTTCATTTACTCTGAGTGACAAAAATCCATACAAAACTTTCTACTTTCCTCATGTCACGTTTCTCACTGCCCCATCTGGTGTCTGTATCTCTCTGCAGCCTCAGCAGTAATGAAATGGAGCAGCTTTCTCTCATAATCAGAGTTTATTCTCCCTTGTTTCCCAGGCCATCTCTGACGCTGACTTTCTCCACAGTTCCAGCCATCCAAGCCTGGAATTGGAGGAGGGAATGAGGGTTGTGAAGCTGCCACGGAAATTAGGAGCATGGGGAAAGAAAAGCTGTTGGGATGCGGAGGAAATAAATGGGAGGACTATTCTGAAAGATCATAACTGCAGTGGATTGTGCTATATGTATACATGTGCAATTGGTGGAAATTTTACAAAGCTCTGAGAATTCGATTTCTTCTGAGATGTTTTAAACATATGATGGAGAATTACTTTGTTTAGGAACTCTTTAAAAATCTTGAGATAACAGCAGTGCGAGGCAGCCATAATATTTTCTTTATAACCATTAGTCTGGCAGTCAAAGTGGAAAACACATCCTTACACATGAAAAAAAAATGTAGCTTTTGTGAAGTTTCACTTAAAAAAATACTGGAAGAAGTGAAAAGGTAACAAAGTGCATACTAGTGTGAACAGGGGGCTGATTTCTCAGGCTGCAACTGTCTTCCAGAGGAGAGGCAGAGCCTTGGCTAAGGAGAAGGAGGTGGGTAGTGGAAGCAGACACAAACACCTGCCTGTGGCTCCCAAGGACGCAGAGACACTTCTGGCCATGCCTGCCGGTGGGAGGGAGGGCACTGGACTGGGGACACCTTGTAGGGATGTGGAGGGACCTGTACCATGAGGAGTGAGCAGAGGGAAGGGCCAGGAGGTGTGTGAGAGTGGATATTCCCACTCCAAGAGTAGTTTTGTCCCCATCCTCCAAGCAATAAAGCTCCTTTTCACCTACAGTGCTGAGAAGGAGGTAAAGATATTGCAAAGCTGGCTGAAAGAAAACCCCCACCAGGACTGATGTTGCTGCTGTTTGATCTTTCTGCTTGGGTGGGGGCTCAGGAGAGTTTTGATCTCTGGAGGTAACTGAGGGAAACGATTCCTATCTGTTGGGGCTGGCAGTGCAGGGCAGCAACCTGCACATCAGCTGCCTCAGCTAGCTGACTGCAAGATGTGGAGTTAAACACAGTCACATTCACAGCCTCGTGCTTCATTAGTAAATTACTATATAATGAACTGGTATGTAATGACTACTCTATTTTCTTTCTTGGCTAATGCCCTGTTGGTATCTCATCCGTAGACTCGCTTGAGCAGAAAAGGTGATTTACACCACAGCCAACTTATTCCTGGGACAGGCAGCAGCCTGATCCCTTTTGGATTTAGTGTGAGCCAGCCTGAACCCTAAAAGCAGAGCTGCGAAGAAACACAGGGCTGGTTATGCTGTTTGATCATTTCGTTAACCCCGATAATGTTTCGATCGAAGACCTTAGTGGTACGATCAATAACTCAGTCTGTGATCAGTTTGTTAGTCAGTCTCAAATGCTTTTCTTTTAATAAGGAACTCCCAGAAGGATCATGAACTATTACTCATAAGCAGTAATTTGGGGTGTGTGCAAAGCATGACTTCTGGTTTTTACTTTGCTTCTTTCTGACAGCATCAGTCATGCAGACTGCTGCTGGATGGCTGCCCCAGGTGCCCCAAAGCCCTCTATCCTCCACCAGACTTCACAGTCTAAACTTTTTCTGCCTCTTCTCCAGCTTCAAATCATTGGCTCTGTAGCTATAATGTGGCAGCAAAACCTGCGATCACCTCCACAGAGCTCACGAGCTCAGCTCAGCTACTTCTCACTTCATCGTGGGCTCTCATCTGCCTGGAAAACCCCAAGCAGACACCTCGAAGACAGGCTCTGCCCCTTTGACAGCACCAGGGCATTTTCCCCCCTTTATTCTTCACTTCCGTCTTCCCTTCCATGAAGGTTTCTAGCTCAGTGATAAAAAGCTGCCAGATACCATCTGAGGTGCTCAGGCGCACTTGAAACAAAAAACCCTGAAAAAGGTCCAAATCTCACAGTCAGGGAGTGTTCTTCAGCTCTTTGAAGGCACTCAGCCCCAAGGGAGGTGGGCGAGGGGAACATACATGGCAGCATTTGATATTTGAACTGGCTGCAAAACAGCAGAGTGATTTCTTTGTGCAGTTTCAGCTGCAAGAAATGGGAGCACTTCCTTTCTGCTTTGTTGGGTAGAATTTTATCTTCTGTTTTTGACACTTATTAATTTTCCACTTATTAGGCTGCCTGTGAGATTTTCTTTGTTGTTTTTCTCTTTCTCATTATTATTTAAAAGCTCAGCGCATGCAGAGTTTTCATTGTCAAATTAAACACACCGAGTAAATACAGTCCCCAAAACAGGAGATTTTATCTGGGAAATCCGGATGAAATTACGCGTCTGACAGTCATTTGAATGAGCCTTCCCTGCTAAAGTACAATAGCAACCGATATCCTTCGTTCCCTTTCCCTCCTCTTCATTATGCGTTGGAGGGAAGGGAGCGAGAGAAAAGAGCAGCTGTCCTGGCATTGCATTTATTCTGCTGCGATGACTGCACTGCACACAAGTAACAAAGCACTCACGGTGAGCACAACGCTTAGCAGTGAGATTACACCTAGGGTATAACGCGATACGTGACCTGCTCCAGGTTGCAATGACTTGCTAAGTCAGACGATTTCTTTTTCCTTGTCCTTCCACGGCAGAAGAGAGTCTGAGAAGTGAACAGAGATTATGCTGATTCCTGCCCAGAGCTCCTCACTCTTGCTGGATATAGCCTGGAGTTAATGTACCTGAGCAGTGGGGCAGTTTTCTAAAGGACGTGCTCTGTTCATGACATGAATTTTACTGCAGAGGGGAAAAGCAGGTTCAGCCTTGCCTGTTAGCCATAGTTCTCATGTGGCTTATAATGAAAGAAACCACATAACTTTAGGAAAAGTTGAAATCTGAAGGACTGTGGGTGGTCGGGGTGGAGGGGAAGCAGCATGCTCAGCCCATCCTGAGGGCACAAAGCTGAGCCTGGCATCCCACGGAGACCATCAGGCTTTAGGCTAAGGGGATCAGCCTGTATGAGCAAAATAGCTTAAAATATGGTGTGGGGTGGGTCTGGGCAGGGAAATGGCTCAGGTTTTGACTTATCAAGCAGAGTGGACATCCACTTAGAGTCCCTATATCCTGACACAGCATCCCTGTAACTGGTGGGCTCAATTTGAGAAGAGGTTGGGCCCAACTGGCAATGATGTACTGAGAGCCTCTGTGTGTGAGGTAATTCAACATGCAAAGCAACTTCAGCCCTTCACATCTATGGGCCTGATTCTCAGAAAGGTGTCTCAGTTTTCAGACTGCCAGGGCCCCAAAGCAAAGCTTATGGTACTGACTCCTCCTTTTAAGTCCCTCTCCCCAACACTGGTAAGTGGATTTCACATGAAAAACAAAAGGTTTCAGCCAGAATCCCAACCCTTTGCTTTTGTAGTTTGCCAAAACCCACAACCACCCAGCCAAGAGGACTGGAACTGAACTGGTTCCATGACTCCTACCTGAATATAATAAAATGGGAAACTGGATGAGAAACAAGATATCAAGATATCTGTATGATCCTCACAAACAATGTCATCAGAGAGATGAGGTGATGGTGGAGACAGGGAAGGGTATCAAACATACTTCTTGTTTTCAGCTCTCATTAAACACGTTTTGATTGTTTTCTTAACAGGAATTGGCAGAGAAAGCTCAGCACATTAATTAGGTTGTAATCCAAAGCTAAAAGACATTAAGAAAGAGAGAGAGAAAACCTGGCTCTGGGTACACACTACAGTGGGCCCATGGGAGAAAAGTCTGTGATTAAGACAATCATATCTAAATTACATCCCACAGAACAATGTGAAGAAAGGCACATGGCCAAGTGAACACCAAACCAGCACTTCCAGATGAAGCTTCCATAGCTATTGTCTAATTTGCGGCAGAAAGGTGTTTGTAGATGGCATAATATCCCAGCACAGGTTCCCAAACCTACTCAGAGGTGGCAAAATTAGGCAATACCAGTCTGAGGTTAAGGTCTTCTGTCTCTATCTCCTGTGCTTCCACCTAAAGGTCATCACCTCCTGCCAAGCATTCTACCAAGGTACACCTGAGGATTATTTACAATGATACCAGTAACTTCTCTTTCAGTTTGCAGGTCAGGAAACTAAAGCATCAAGGAAACTTGACTTGCCCAAGGACTTCTCACAGGCCTAGAACAGAGGAATGTAATTGAGGTCTCTTGAGCTCAATCCACTGTCCTGTAGATGATTTGTGGAGCTCAACATACATGAAAGACTACGCTGGAAAACAAATTCTTAATTCCAAAAGCTGATGCATATAGGTTGTATGACTGGTGAGACATAGAATCATAGAATCACAGAATATCCTGAGTTGGAAGGGACCCACAAGGATCATCAAGTCCAACTCCTGGCACCACACAGGCCTACCCAAAAATTCAGACCATATGACTAAGAGCATAGTCCAAGCTCTTCTTAAACTCGGACATATTCCCAACCAATGAAGGTACCTGGAGACTAGAGTATTACTGATGATCAATCCATGTTAATGTTCGTCTTTGCTGTCCTGGCTCAGATTTTGTTGGGAAAAAAATCCTTTCAGGGCATGGTCCTAATTCTTCAAACTTCAGGCAGTTCAAGGTACTGTACTGCATTAGGAGATGGAGCCAGAGGTAACCAATGACACTCCTCGTTGGTGTTGATAGCTGCCCAGGCTTTTCAGCCAGAGGTATCTTGGAGATATCTGGGGAGATACGTTCAACCAGGGCACAGCTGCATGGCCTTTCTTCCAAGCTGGCTGGGTGCTGATGGTTTTTGGGTGGTGGTATTGGTGGTGAAGATTTTGACACTACTGGAAGTTTGGCATCCTGGTCAGAACCACCACGCATTATTTCTCCTGGTCAAATATGAAATGCCAGTAACTTCTGGATTTTTATTTTATTTTATTTCATTTTATTTTGACCATCCATGAAATAATATATGCTTAAAATCTCTAGCCTGGAGAAGATCTGTATAGGGTATGCATTAAATGTCTCACTTTATAGCAGTCTCCATATTACCCTATATACACCACCCATATGTATTCAGAAGAATCGCCCACTGAAGTCCTGCCAAGATTTGACATCAGACTGTGCTAAGGTGCCTGTTGGCTAGCCAGCAAGGAGTGTGAGCAGGACACTGCATGCCTCATTGCAGTCCCCTGCACAGATACAGATGTTTTGGAATATATGGGCAAGCCAGCAGGCACTTTCCAAATGACGTGAAGACCCTTCATCCTTATGAACACACATGACTGGTGCCTTGTAACATTTGGAAAGCATCTCATAACCCTTGCCTTCTTTATCTTCTTGCTTTGGCCATATAATAGGAACATTTACTATTGAATTCTCAGCCTCTTCCTAATCAGGATCCTAATTATCACCTCTTCCTCAGCCTCATCTCAGCACTGGTTCAGAGATGAAGCACACCTACTCCTCACTTGATCTCTGCTCCAGGGCTACCATTCAGCTGGGAAACGGGTTTGCAAACCCCTCTGCAGCCTGCTTGGGTCTGTTTTGTCACTCTTCCACCATGCTAATCCTTTCACTCTTTCCACGTTCACTCTTGGATGCACACTGAGTGTGTTTACATCAAATTTTGCTTTTATTCTGCCCCTCAGACAGGGTGGGAGAAAGTTCTGAGGAAGAGGCATTTTGTAATAACAATACCATTATTATTTTACTTGTGAACGTTTTTCCCTTCTACTAGATTGGATTTCACTCTGGCTATAGTTCTTTGAATTTCAAGGACTTTTTTTTTTTTTTCTCTCCTTGTTTTCCTTCTTGTCTTATCCTCTGTTTAAAAACAAAGTCATCAATAATTTTAGATGAAATGTATTTGCTGTAACTCTCCAGGATAACACAGTTTGAATGTTTTGATTGATTTACGTCTATAAAAAACAAACTGCATCAGCCGTTTGCCTGTAGAAACCTTTGTTTTCTTTAAAGGTATGAGCCCTGTGCCTCATTAGTCTCCCAAGCTTTCCTTTTGGTACCTGTTGTGTTTCACACGTTTTTATAAGCTGTCTGCCTCTAATAAATGAAATTATACTTCAGCTGTAAAGTGTTCCCATAAGCAATCAAAGAAATGCTGCCTTGTAGTCTCTGAGAATAAGCACCATCAGTACCTTTGTCACATCATCAAGATGTAATACAGCCTGGTTATTAGTTTTATGCTACTCTGACAGCTCGGGTGGTGCAACATCTCTAAAAGCTCAGCGCTGGAGGAATCAAAGAATTGAAAATCAGCATATACCAGCCTAAGGTGCTTGGCTGTACAATATTACACCTGATTGTTCGGCAGAAGGGTGGCTTGATTCAGAAAAACCCCTTGAATGATTTCATTCAAAGGTCGGAAGCTGAAATCAGGTGAATTAAAAGTAAAAATCACACGCAGGCTCATTAGCATGATTGGAACTATCAGCATGAGTTACAAGACCCATGACGGCATCTTCAGAGAGCTCCAGAGAAGATCAGCTAAGCCTCCTTTGGGATCCACAGGCAAGTACAAACTTGTTGTTTGCTTTTGCTCTGCTTTCTTGTTTCAAAGAGAGAGAATTGAGAGGATTGTGTTTTTCCTGGGGCATCTTCAGGTCAAATGAGAAGATGAATGCAGCAGTGCATGTGCTCTGGTCTGTTCTCATCTCACACCTACGATGTAATCCAGAGGAAGAGGATGGGCTAGCTCATGACACACAGAATTATTCCATTTCAGAAGAGAGCAGGCTGCCGTCCTGATCCCCTTTTTTCTAGCACTGGCCTGGCATCCGCTGATGGTAAGTTTGAATTCCTCAGGTTTTTATGCATCTCTCCCAGGTTAGGCACTTGCTGGCTCAGAGAGCTTAGGGCACCGTTGGGTGTGAGTGGAAGCAGCCCCACAAAAAGTGAAAAGCCACAGAGCCTGTGAGCTGCAGAGAATGGATATTGCAGATGGCAAGGCTGGGTGCTGCACCAAGTAAGTTGTTTTTAACACTTAAAAACTTTTATCTTAGCTTTAAATTCATTCCGGTTTGGTGATCCTTATTTATATAAAAATCTTTCTGCCTTTTCTTTTCAAACTGGGCTGAAGCAGAAGGGCAAGCAGAGAGGAAATCAGCATTCAAAACTCCTCTCCACTTGCATGCACACTGCATTACTAAAATTAACATTGCGTCTGGTTCAGCGGGATCAATGCTGTAGCCAGATTATTTACTAATTAAAACCTAGATATATCTAGGAGGCAAAAAATTAAATCCCACAGACTCCAGTTTGCCTTGTTGTAACCCATCCTTGGGAAGCAGCAAGACATCCGATGTCTGCTTATTTACAGGCACATATATATGTAGAGAGAAAGCAGATAATGATTCTTTTATTTTCAGCCCTTCTATGTACAAACACGCAACCAAAACCCTATCAGAAACTGGTGATTGTGTTCATTGTTCCAGAACACATAATAGCAAAGGGAAGCAGGAACTGCTTTAGTGAAGTAGAAATAGTTGAAGTTGCGCAAATGGGAGGGGGGCAGGGAAAGCAGCAAATAATTCTCACAGTCTAAAAGCTGCAGAGAGCCATAAATCACTAATCCTTGCACTCTGTGAGTCTAGCACCCCTGCTGAGCTACTGTAACTCTTATGATATGTCACTGGGGCCTGAGATTTAGCCACAGTTCCTAATACGTGGACTACATCCTCCTGAATTCTGCACCAAAATTCACATGGATTTCACAGTGGTTAAACTGGATTTTCTGGGGGCCACGTGGCACTCAGACACAGTGCTCCCATGCTGTTTGGGTACAATGTCCCATCCAGGGACATCTTCTGGATTCCTCTGATGGGGAAGGAGAATGGCCCAGGCGTGGGTAACCAGCACCATTGAGCAGGCATCTGTCATGCATCTCCTCCACAGACTGTGACAAACCAGGGCATGGGGGCCATGCAGAATGGTCAATGTGCCAGTCCTGACAACGGCTTGCTCAGGAGCACTCATCTCAGGATTACACAGATCATGAGGGAAAGATCACTGCTGGACACCTGATGGGAGGTATCCCTATCTAGGAGCTCCTGGGGTGGCTTGTGGTTAAACCTCTGGTGCAGCGTGTAGGCACCAAGAATTCGGTCCAGTTTCCTCAATATAACTGTCCAGGGTCCTTTATTATGGTGTCCAGCCTGGTCCCCCAAAAGACATGTTCTCCTGTAGGTCCTAAACACACCAGCCTCATGAGGAGGTGTCAGATATCCCCAGGTCACCTCAAGCGACAAGAGATGCACGTGTCAAGGCAACCAATTTGAATCCTTTATCTTTTTCCCTGTTCTGCTCCCATCTAATATTCCTATTTGCACCTCATTTTGTTTTCCTCATATCAGTGGAAAGAGCTCCAGTCTCCAGGAGCTGTCCTGGTTAAAGCCATTCCAATGTTTTGGTTCCTTGAATTTATTCAGAATTTCCTGCACAAAGGAGAACCATTAGGAAACATAGTTTGTGCTGAGCCATCCCCCCGGTAGAGCACTTAAAATAAGAATCGTGAAAAAGCAATATTATTTTAAAAACACTGCACAGGCTCTGATATAAAATGGCACTAGGAATGGACTTGTCGAGGATTATTAGTTTCTTATTTTATTTTCAATAAAAACAGGGAAAGAAAGAGTGTTTACAAGCAAAGCAGTCTGTTCTCTAGTCAAAATACGCTGTCTGATTATGCTCTGGGACCAAGCAATTAACAATGATCAAAGAGCATATTTGTCATTAAAAAGTTAATGGGGATAAAAATATCACTATATTGATATTTTTTGCTGCCTTTTTTTTTTTTCCTCCAGAAATTAGACCATAATTTGATAGCATTTGACAATATAATGCTCATCATTTTTGGTTGTTTGTCTGTGGGAGCAGAAGGTGGTTCTCTGCATAAAAGCAAAAGAAGAAACCTCTCCCCCCTAAAAAAAAAAAAAAAAAAAAAAAAAAAAAAAAAAAAAAACCACTTTTTTCCCCCCCAAAACCTATCTTTCATTAAAAAAAAAAAAAAGACTCAACAATACTTTTTGGCCAGATTTACAGATTGCACAAGGAGGTGGTTAGTTCAACTACAGCAGGAAAAGAGTAATTCTGAGAACTAATTAAATATGTTGGTATGCAGATGGTTAATTGGATTAATAATTACTTTGCATATGTATAAAGAGGTTTTATGTTTGCTCAGGCAATTTTATCAGGGTTCCTCTGGGATTAAAAAAATACCATGCTAATAAATGATTGTTTCAAATAGTAAGAAAATTCTGTCTTGGTTGTGACTAAACTTTGGAGGAAGAATCTTTCTGCTTCCATCAGAAGGTAATTTAAATAGGAAAATGATTTTTCTTTCCTTTTTTTTTCTTTTTTTTTTTTTTCTGTGCACTCACCTAGAGTCACTCTGGGGAAGAAAGAAAAGTGAAGCATGTTGTAATCTGCAGGAATCAGAAGACAATGGAAAAATCTGTTTTTAAGCATTTTTGGGGGGTGGGAAAAAATTGCCATGGCAACTCTCTAAACGGATATGTCTTCAAGGAAATCATGCTGTTCTCTTGAAAAGTGTGATGCATAATACAACAAGCACTTGAAAGTTATCATTGAAAGGCATGTGTACAGGAACATCAGAAATATTTTATAAATTCAAACTTATGAAACATTCATGCCGATACACTAATGTTTCACACAGCAATTATTCTACCCAAAGGCAGGAGCTGGATTACCTTGCCATGTATATGTGCATTTTTCAAGCGTGCTTTGTGGTTGGACTGATCTGGTCTATCAGTCCTCTTCATCTGCTTCGTGAGCACTCACTGAGAGCCTCTTGTCATCAATATATAAGTTACTACTAACTCAGATGGTCGTCCATTCAGCGAGTAAAATATTTAACCCATTTCTTATAACATTTCTTTTTCTGACAGGCGGTGTCAGTAAAAATTTTCTTACCAGCAACATCAGGGCCATCAATGTTCCGAAGACAGTGGGGTGGAAAAAAAAGGAGAATTTGGGCTAAAAACCTTCCTGGCAAAAAGAACTCCTATTTAAACCAATTGGATGGTTTGAGACATCTGGTCACAATGAAGCTTATTTTTTGCTCACGAAATTGAAGGATTCTCATCCTGGCAGAACAAGGGTCTAACCTCAGGATCCCCTGCCCCTATTAATAACAAAAGGAGTATTTCCTTTGGTACAGGCTATTTAGTTCCTAGGCCTCTGATCTGAAACAATAAATAAAATAAACTAGAGCTTGACCGGTACAAATAAACAGAGAAAAAATATCATGAGTACCCATTTACATCCTTGAGATGGAGCTGTGTCCATGATATTTGCCTGACTTAGTGGTTGCTTCCAGCTACTCCTAGGCTGTTCTTCCACAAGGCTGAATTTTTAAAATTAATTTAATCCAAAAGGCTGAACATGCATACTTGCTTTTATTTAAACAAAATTAACTATCAAAATGTAGCCAAAATCAACATCTTCCCCATAAACATGTATGCCAGTTTAAAAATATCACTCTAGACTGACATGTTACATAGACAAGCCCTGAGGGTTGCATGGAGGCTGATTGTCCTTGTTTTTTGATTTAAGGTGTCAGAACTACCATTGTGTTTAGCAGTAGCAAAGGCAGGAACAACTCACCAATGTTTCCTTGAGGATCCTCCCCATGAGCCATTGTTGCACAACTCACACAGCTGAGATGGTGGCCACTGAGCCAGGCCATGGCAACTAGTTACAGCTCAAATACTATGCACAGATTGTGATCAACTGACTGGTTCTCTCTTCCAAGTCTGCCTGTACCTTTCCAAGGGCAAGCAATGGGGCAGTCGTCTGTTCAATGGTTTTTCTTGGATGGAGAATGATCACAGTGGTGAAAAGAAGACACCACACTTGGCTGGTGGATCACTTGGTGGGAAATGTTGGTAACTGAGAGAGCTGGCTACAGAACATGGACACCTTACATCTTGGTTAAGTGCTATCTCATGACCTTTTTTTTGAGGAACAAGGAAATATTTTGACAAAGTCTAGTACAAATGGGCCCTGAGGGTATAGTGAAGTAGAAATAATTACTGCTGACGAGAATTACAAAGGCTGTAATAGCAGTTACGGATAATAATTGCCATATCTGAGGAAATCCTGAAGCCAGAGACAGATTTCACATCTTGAAGAACGGCTCAGAAAGGAAACTGGAGGTCTGAAAACCCGTTGGACCCAGGGGAAGACTGGTCCTGACTGGAGCTCAATATATATCCCATGAAGTATGTGATTCTCTGGCCTCTTCTTCAAAAGCTTACTTGAAGTGATTGCAATAACCCCTTCTGACCTTCAAACCTAAGAATCTTATAAGACTGGTCCACAGCAGAGCCAAGCACCTGACATCCTTTTACTCACTATTATTGCCAGATCAGCCAAAATGTGATTACAGGTACCCTCCCTCCCACTCATTCCTCTGGATCAAGCCATTGTTACAGCTGCACATCAAGCACCAGCATGAAAATTCAGCCATCCAAAAGAGTGAACACATGGTTCATCAGGAGCCTGTGCTGGAGACCATACCAGCAAATTCAACAGTTGCACCAGTGTCAGGATTTTGGGAGCCACTCCCAGCTCTGAAATTGGTTTTGGTACCAGCTGGGTGCAAGGAGCCGGGATAGATGGAGTCACAGAAGCTACCTGTGAGGACTTGTTAATGTTGGCATTTGAGTCAAGGGTAGCACTTTCTTCAAGGAGGTGACCAGTCCACCCATTATTCTGCATGTACAAGGGGAGGGTAAGGAACATGCTTAATGCTACAGACTAGGAGAACTGAGCCTAGGTCAGTGCAATCCACCTGCTCCTGCCCTATCTCAGGATACAGCCACTAGGCACTTCACAGGCAGACACAGGATGCTGCTTTCTAACCAGATTTCAGTTGCTGTGGCCACGCTCTGAGCTGGCCAGAAGCTGTGCAGATGATCTAACACAGCCTGCCTCACAGCAGAGCGTGTCACCCTATGTCACCGCTCTCAGAATGGGGTCGTCTTAAAAGCTCTGTGTGTCTGAAGCTGGAATGACCCTACACATGTCTCTGTGCAGCAACCCTATGGCATCAGTAGGGTCCCTTGGCTCTGTGATGGAGTCACTCTGTGCATGGCTGTGGGAACACCAAAAAAAAACCATGGATGAGGGAGAGATGCTCTGAATGCTCTGGTCTGTTCAGGTAGGCATTAATTTCCATTTTCCCAGTTTATCGTGTATTAAGGAGATATACCTCCATCAAGGTTAATTGTTTTGTATTTGCTTCCAGCAAGAGGTTATCAGATGCAAGGGGCAACTTTTGGGTGCTGGAAATGGATTTACATGAGCAAGGGTCTCAACTGACTTGTATTTAATAGGGAGGAAATCAGCAAGTTTCACACATCCATAAGAAATTGGAAAAAAAAAAAAGTATTTCTCAGATGAAAAACTTTTTTGTACCTACATACAGATTTATATGAACAAAACATAGCTTTCTTATACATAGTAAAGAAGTGTTAAAAATATTCTCTGGAAAGTCCTCTGTTATATCCATTTTAGGAGTTTTCCAGGAGAAAAAGGACAGAATGACTGCGTGTCAGTAATCCTGGTACAGGCAAGACAGAGATAAAGGTGTTAAATGGCCAAAGAAGTTTTATAATTCAGTGGCATTTCCTGTGATAAAGCAGTGCTAATCTGACAGCTACAGGAATTGGGGTGTGACATGAGCATGAGGCCAGAAAATATAAAATGAAGTAATCACCCTGAAGAAGTAAATGTTTTCAACAAAGCACTAAACTGGAAAAGTTCAATACAGCATCAAATCCTGTTGGTCAGTGTCTGATATCCCAGCCATTTACCATTAATTTAAATATTGTTGTAGACAGTTTAATGCAAATATTTTTCATTCAAAATGGACAAGAGGTGTGCAAGGGTGTCTCTCCTGGAGAAAGTGTGTTTTTCTTTTTGCCCCATTAAGACTCTGAACCTGCCAAGCTATTCAGAAGAAAGAAGAAAAAAAAAAAAAAAAAAAAACTGGAGGAAAACTTTATACCCCTGATCTCAGCTATTTTTTTCCATGCAGACAGTCTTTGAGTATTACATTATTGAACCTCCCTGTTTAATGACCCTTCTAATGCACTGCTATCAGGTAGTGCCATCTGTATTTGGGCAAATGTGCTCACTCGTCTGTTTACTCAGCATAAATTATCTTTATTTAAAGTTTAATGGAAGTTACATCTATTTGGACATCTGTACTTAACTGATTACTGGCCACATTGGGCTGCCTGGTGGTTCTGCATGAACTTGCCAGCTGCTATGAAATGATAAGAGCCTGACATATGTTAAGAGCCAGTAACAATCACAGGCAGGGAGTACTTTTTTGTTTTGTTTTGTTTTCAATATTTCTGAGCTGGCAGCTAATGGCAGAATAAAGGAATCCACCCTCTTCCCCCAAATGCCCTCTCCATCCCCACACATCTCTGCTGTCAATGCAAACCCTTTCAGAAGCACACTCAAAACTCTACCCTGCTACAGAGTGAATGAACTTTTAGTACATGCCATTAAATCCACGTACAGTTTGCTACCTATCTCATGCAATGAAACACTTGTGTCCCTATGAAGCCAGAGACCAGCCTTTTTAATCAGCATCTGCAACTGATTTGGAAAGTTGCTGCCATCTATAGATAGGTATGAGGATCTGCTAGCACAGTTCAGAGAAAAGATTTGAGAGACAGCAAGAGAATGGAGAGAAAAGAAGGGAAAATGCAGAGGGAGGGAAGCTGCAGCTGTCTGAGGAACTTATCCACTGCACTATACCACGTAGTCCATCTACTCCTGTCTACACTAATGTCCAGCTGCAGACGGATGCATGAAAAAGCAGCAGGAGACTGATGGGAGAGAAAGTTTCTTCCTGACTCCAGGTTGCCAGTTGTTTTATGCCCTAAAAAGATGAATGAGGGAGTGCAATAAGATTTCTCTAATAAGGAATTATTATTTATTATCTAATAAGATAAGAGTCCTCTAGTAAGCTTTATATTCTTAAACAAACAAACAAAAACAGCCATGGAACTAGGTGCTCTTCACTCCCTTCCATTCTGACATCTCTTCTTGATTCTCTTCAATCCCTGAAAGCTGTGCAAAGTCTTTTTCTGCAAGATGAGCAGAAAAGGCTTTTTTTTTTTTTTTTTGTCCACGTATCCTTCAGCACCATCTGCCACCCTGGTCTAGACCAATGCCCAGTTGTACAACACTCGCCATGAATACACAGAGACATAGGCCCAGCCTATCCCATTTGTCATCTCTATAGGTGTGGTCTCTACAGGCTTCTCACGACAGCAAGGAGAGGTAAGTGGAATGGCAGCCTGGGTATTAGGGAGTATCTGCCTGGAGCCTTTTGGGGAGAAATTTCTGCATGGTGTCTCTGCTGAAGTGGCCCTCTGATATCAAGCCAGAGCAAGAATATTATTCAGGTTACAGAGCAAGCCATTTAAAAGTTAGGAAAGCATATGGATGGAGAAGATAGAGGATGGCTACAGACTAAAATCCTTCTCGCTCTGATATAAATTTGAAAAAAATTCAACGCTAAAGGCTTGGAGTTAAAAGCCTCCCCCACAACCTTTGCAGCATTCACAATGGACAAACTGATCTTGGTGCCTGGCCTAAGCCATCATGATGTGCCAAAATGCTCTGCAACCTGTACCGTTACTGAATCTCTGTTCCAATTGTGTTGTAGGGCTGACATCTCAGTGCTTGGCAACATTAAACCTAGACTGATTGCAACTCACTCCAACAAAAATCTCTCATCTGATGTAAAGCCATGTCTCGCACTGGGCTGACTGAGGTCAGAAAAGAGGCCTTATCAGCTGAGAGTCCTTGTGCAGTAACTGCTGGCACTTGCAGCCCAGGGGCATGCAATAGTGGGTGAGCATAGCTCCTACGCTCAAGAAGGGTATTAAGATGTAAAGGAGATATAAAAAATTCACTTCCTCTTCCCATTACCTTTATCACATCACTGGAACAAGTTTGCTTGCCATACTGCCCCTGTCTTGTTGGCATTGGTTATGCTTTAATGTTATGCACAGTTATGTTGTAAAATGGGCTGAGAGTTTATGTATTGGACAAAAAATGTTCCTTTTGTAATATCTGTATGTGCTACTGAATAATGTCAAATTTGCTTCATTTCTACCTAAGTCCGTGGAAAATCAAAATGAGGTAACTCATTATGGGTCATATCACTGTTAAGTTGCACCAACACCAATGATCCTTGATCTCTGCTTTTGGTCTCTTCTTTTTCTCCATGATTCTCCTAACATTAGAAGCATAGAATTATGGAACATCCTGAGTTGGAAAGGACTCAGAAGGATCATCAAGTCCAAATTCTGGGTCCACACAAGACCACCCAAAATCAGACCCTGTGTCTGAGAGCAGTGTCCAAACGCTCCTTGAACTCTGTCAGGCTCGGTGCTGTGCCCACTGCCCTGGGGAGCCTGTCCCAGTGCCCGACCACCTCTGGGTGCAGAACCTTTCCCTAACCCCCAGCCTGACCCTCCCCTGTCCCAGCTCCATGCCGTTCCCTCGGGTCCTGTCGCTGTCCCCATAGAGCAGAGCTCAGTGCCTGCCCCTCCTCTCCCCTCGGGAGGGAGCTGCAGGCCGCCATGAGGCCTCCCCTTGGCCTGCTCTGCTCTGGGCTGAACACAACAAGGGCCCTCAGCCGCTCCTCATATGTCTTGCCCTCTAGGCCCTTCACCATCTTCATAGCCCTAACGTTTGCAATACTGTGAGCTGAGCTATTTCTTAGAAAATAAAGTTTATCTGGGAAGAGCATGACCTGTACATAACAGGTTTTGACCAGTCCTTTTTAAAAGCTTATGTGTATATGCAGAATTCAACCTGATATCAACTGCCCTACTGAAGCCTGCAGAGCTCCTCTAATTTACACATTGTTGCATGTGGCCATGACTATTGTGCAATAATGATGACTTTGGCCATTGTGATCTATTAAATGATGTTTTTAGCTAGACCTCTATGCTAGGAGGAGTGTTGTAGACCTCTCAGCCACCATACCATACCATTCCAAGGACTTTAGGTTAATACAATAATACAATAATTTAGGTTAATACAATAATTACCCGAAATTTAGCTCCCCACCCAGAGAAGTGAGATATCATCATTTGTGTCCCAGCACTGGTATTCCATTTCTGAGAGGTTACATAGTGAAGAAAGGACTCTGTTGAAAAAATAAATAAATAAATAGGGTAAAAAGAATGAGAATGCAGACTCTGAAGTTTAAGGGTATTTCTGTGTCTCCTCTGGCACTGAGGAAGACTAAATAACCAGTAAAATCTCAGCACTGACCTGGCTAAGGAAGTGAAGGGAAGTTGTACGAATCCTCCCCAAAACGCATTTGTTCCAGAGCAGTAAGAAAGATTTACCTTTCTTTACAGCAGCGATGAGCTGCTGGCAGAACAGATAGTGACTTTAATATGACTGGACAAAATTTCCTACTGAGGAAAACTCTACTGAGTATTAAAAAAGATGTTTTATGAAAAGCTTCTTTACTTTTCCTCTCAGTTTTCAGGGTTCCTTTAATCCTTTCATACTTGACTAATTTCTCTCAGGATGAGATGATTAGTTGCTTATGTCTCCTAAACTCTTTGGTACAAATTTAGCCCTGGAGAAAACAGCTGTCAGCTCAGATTTGTTGTGGGTATCTACTGGCCTTGATGATCGAATTTTATTTAGGCCCCAAAGCTGCTCCTGTTTAAATGAAGATCCATGAAGCTCCCTGGAAGCAGAACCAGGCTCAGGCTGGATTTCTGAAAATAAACTCCTAAAATCTCATAGTAAAGCTTCATAATTACTGACCCCTATCAAAGTGGATTGAGTCTCAGTGAGAACTCCTACTTTCAAAAGTCAGGGCAGTCACATATCTAGTTAGCACGGATTTAGAGAGTTTGATATCATAGAAATCTTAGTGGAGTGGAAAAGACATCAAAACAGCCTGTGTCTACTGGAAGTAAAGAGGCCCAAGTTTTTCAATTAAAAAATAGCCAAAGGGTGGAAACCTTTGTGTTCTGGGGGTCAAGCTGCCTTCTATTGCATGGGCACCAACTTGTAGGATATGGGCCATAAGAGAAAAACAGGGTTGGTCTTTAGAGCTGTTGGAGAAGGGATGGACCATTATGAATTGTTGAAGAGGTATTGCTTGTTTTTCTCATGGCTCAAGGGCTCTTCTACTCTTGTACAATCCTATGTAGATTGGAAATTCAAACTCAGGGGGACCATTTCTACCACATGCCTTTGGAAATTGTTTTCCTTGACTCTCTGGGGAATGTATTGCACCCTTATCCACAGGAAGACTCCGTCCTGAGACAGAAAGGATCAAAATATCTCTGGCCATTCTTCTTCTATATCCTAAATGGAAGGTGAAAATTTCCCATTGGAGTTTCTTAGTCTATAACTCTACATAGAAGCTTTATTCGTCTCCTGTAATCTTCATACAGAGAGAGAAACAGATTAAGTGTGGTGACTCCTCTCTACCAACAGAAAATTATTTCCTGTTAAGTTGCCATATGTTGTGTTTTCATGTAGTGATAAGTATGTTTGCATCCTGAGGACTGAATGTCTGTAAATACACCTTTTTATTCTGTGTTTATGTGTAGTAGTCTGATGTCAATGTTCTTATTTTTCATTATGATAGTAGAACTGGTATAATAGAGGCAGAGCCAGCCTTGTTGCATATGAAAACATTAAACATGGTGAAAAAATAGGTGTGTGTATGTGTGCGTGTGAGAGAGAGAGAAACAAAGAGAGAAGGAGAAAAAGATGGTGCGTATACACACGCATGCACAGACAGCACCAGATTTCTTCTGTCATTTATGCTGATATAAATTTGGGATAACCCTGCTGAAATTGTGGCAATGACATGAGAGTAAAATAAGCAAATTCACGACTGTGTTGTAATGTAATTACAGTTTTGATTACTTAAATACACAGACATAAACACCTTCCCATTTCTCCCCTGTATACACATTCCTGCTTAATTTCTGAGCAATGTAGGAATGAAAACTACTACTTGCTGATTATTGTTCTTGGAACATATTCTAGAGTTACAGGTATTGGGTGGTGAACAAGCTAATTTTTGTTGAGTTTTGGCAGAGGTAAGACAATACACGTTTAAAAAAAGGTCTGCAGTTTCTAAAAGGAAGGGAAGGTCAGAGGGTCCATAATGAATTTGCTCAGAGTTCCTGAAGATACAGGCATTTGTTGAAGGCAGTTTCGGGTTTTATTTTTGCATGGGGCGGATTGGTTAATTGTTGTCATCTCATTCATGAGTATTGGTCTGCTGGCTGGGATTCATTTGCACTGCAGCAGGAGGAATTATGTGTAAATCAAGCTGATAATGCTGTGTTTCTAAACTAAATATAGAGGATTAAATTAGCTGTGAACCCCAAATCCAAATCATATATACCTCTGCTTTAATTTTAATGTTTCAGTTGAAATGACAACTCATTCTTAAAGAGCTCTGAATGAAGGTTTTATTTTTGTCATTACAAATATAGCATTTTCTTATTTTAAAAAATAATTAAACTATGATCTCTTCTCCCAACAGTAAAGCTGATAAATTTAAGCAGCAAAATACTGTATTTTGGAGCTACTATGAAACCACTCTACAAATAAATCTGTGCTATAAGCCAGGGATATTTGTCAGGGAGAAAATATTTTTGCTATCATGAAAAAGAATTTATTGTTATCAATTTAGTATATTCAGAAGGCATGAGCTCCTAAATTTCAGTAGTAGATTAAAAGTTGTGACATTTTTGCATTTTAAGTATTATGTTCTTTATATTTACCCTCCATTTTTTGCTTGTAATGCTTGTGTTCTTTCAATTCTCAAATGTGCAAGATACAAATTCTTCTGTTATAAAAAGTAAACCAGGGCTCTCGTGCGACCATATGTCTCCAGAGAACCTGAGCAATAAGACCAAATTACCCTCATATCACCATTAGTCACCCTACTATCTCATGAGACTTGAAACAACAGCTCAAGAAATGACAGCCAGAGTTTCTGGGCCAAGGATTACAAATCGCCTGCTCTCCAAAACGTGATACTGAGTTCAGCATGCTGACTTGTATTGACGCTCAATGCCCCATGCAAATGCAATGACCTGTCTCTAGCAGGTTTTTTAGTAACAGACGTGAAGGTTCCCCTTTGATGCAGAGTGGCTCTCCCCAGCCCCATTTCAGGACATGCTCCCATCACACCAATCATTTCTGCCCTTGTATTTATGGCTTGTACCAGCCCCACATGATGGAAAGGTGCCAGGACAATGGAGTGGCCATGAACCCCCTGCCAGGGATAAGGTGGCAGAGTTTCACTACTGGCAGTGGGCAAAGGGTGGGAAGACCGTGACAGCACTGGGAGGTCTCTGCCACCACAGCCATGGCTCCATGCTCCTCATCCTCCAAGGATACAAACTGAACTCCTGCTGAAACCATTTGAGCACAGATAACGTGGTCAGGGACATACCTGCAACAAAGCAGCCCAAAGTAAATCACCTCCCCTTTTTCTATCATTAAATCTAAGGTCCACTCAGTATTGCTCTGTACAAATCCTGACCTTGAAAGCCAAGGGAAAATCTCCCCTGGGCCACAGTGGTATTGCTGCTGCTTTCTGCTGAGGCTTAATCAAGTTAACCTAAACAGAATATTCAGGGCCATGAGAATGTTTAGGGCCATGAGAATGTCTAGGGCTGTACAAGATATCCAAATGTGCCTAGAGCTGAGACAGGCCATCTAGGGAATTTGTACTCTTCCAAAGCAGCATCCAGGGACCAGACAGGATGCTGAGGGTGATGTAAAACTTCATCAGACGCCTTTGTTTTTCATGCCCCAGCTGAGATACAGACCTATATTCTTACTTTATAAACCAAACTTTCCCATGTAAAACACTGAGCTTTACCAATATGTTTTAGATCAACCATAAATATAAAACACATCTGTCTCCTCTTTCCTTCCCTCTGCCCCGTATGGAGTATTGGCACACAGGGAGGTATTCTTGGATGATAAGACTGTAGCCTCAAACAGGGGTTGTGGACAGAAAAGTGTTATAAAAGCATAAGAGCTGTTGTTCCTGTAAAGACATCCTGCAATCTCCCAGCAGAGACAGCATCCCATGGAGAACTGCTTCATGCTTGTAGCACAGAATGAACACAGCACTTTTTACAAGTTCAGAGGCGAAATTTCAAACAGTTGTTGTACTCCAGTGAACTGCTGTCAGCAGAGGTCAGTTCAGCACATGCTTCTGCTCTGTGATTTTGTGTGAGCCTCTAGCCTTGTGTTGTGAATTGGGTTTCTTCTCTGTTTAATGGAAGGAAGGACACGAACATTTTTGAGATCCAGTGAGTGAAGTTGCAAGGCAAAAGCCCATTGACAGAATAAACTGAAAATCAGCACTTACCCCATCAGGCTAGATCCAAGAAAACCTCTTGAAAAGAAGTTTGAAAATCTCAAACTGCAGATTTCTCAAGCTTTTATTCCCATATGATAAACCTCAGCTCTTTCAGTTCAGTGCAGCTCAGTTTATCATATAATAGCCCTTATCTCTGAGGTGGGAATGGATTAAACGACCTGTTAAGGTTTTTACCCATCTTATTTTTTTAAATTTTTAACCCGTTTAACAAGACCCCATTCTCCCACAAAAGCCTGAGTTCAAAAACGCTCCAGTGTGGGTAGATGATTTTATTTACTCAAATTTGTCAATCTCATTGAGTACAGATGTCTCACCAGCACTTAGGAAAAATGCCTTAAGGATCTAGTTTGACATTACAGTATGAGTAATTAGGAGGTTAATTAAAGTTTACAAAATATTTTCAGATCCTCAGAGAAGTGCCACATCCAACAGAAAGGTATTATTAGTGTGTCACACTAAGAACCGAGCACTCTAGTAAAACACAGAATATACAGCAATAAAGAAAGAAAAGCATCAGAATCTTGACAGTGTAACAAATATTGAATTTGTTGACTATGGAAGAGGGGAAGGAAAAGATTATAAACATATAAAAATGTCTAAATCACTGCAAAACACTAATTTATTGTCAGTAGCCTCTTTGAGAAGGATTGCTAAACAACCCAGCGGTAGCGTAAATTATGCAGAGCGCAACTCTTTCGGAAATGGCAGGTGCTCACCTAGCTAATAGAAATACTGAATTGAATTAAAAAAAAAAAAACAACAACAACAAAAAAAAACACTGTCTGACTATTTATTAGACTTTTTGAAGGTTAGAAGAGAAAGTATCTGGCCTAGAATGTTAACTTGATAAGGAGTCGTTATGCAGTTTATCTGTCATATAAATAATGGATTGTTTCCCTTTACATGGCTTTTTCAGTTTATTAGCTGCTTCCATTAGACAACAGCTTTATCCTCAGAGATCTGCAGGGATTTGCTTTTAATAATAACAGCAGAGACCAATCCCTCTCTCACTTATTACCTGGCCTTCATCTTTCTTTCTTTCTCTTTCTTTCTTTCTTTCTTTCTTTCTTTCTTTCTTTCTTTCTTTCTTTCTTTCTTTCTTTCTTTCTTTCTTTCTTTCTTTCTTTCTTTCTTTCTTTCTTTCTTTCTTTCTTTCTTTCTTTCTTTCTTTCTTTCTTTCTTTCTTTCTTTCTTTCTCTTTCTTTCATTAGATTTTGATCCATATTCTTTTTCTTCTGATGTCATAACGTAGCCAGGATCTGTCCCTATGGGAACAGATCTTTCTCCAATGGGACAGTCACCATGTAGCACTGAGCTGTGTCATGATTTAGCAACTCTTTGAGTAAATAAAGCTGCAAAGTCACCAGCCCCAAGTGAACTACAGAGTCAGAGAGAATATAGAGAGAAAATAGAGAATACTCAACAGCTTTGGAGGAAATTCCTGTTTTCTCTGCTAAGGTTTTGGGTTCAATAAAAAGTGAACACAAAGAAGATAAGCCTCAACCATCCAATTAGAGTAAGCCAGCTGAATGGCAATTGCTTTTAGTCAACAGCAAAGTGAAATACTGTGGTAGATGTGACAGAAGTGATCTATCCAGCAAGTAGGAATGATATTTTAATTAATTAACTAATGCAGTTAAGAGAACCTTAGAAAATTAATGTGTAAAGCAGCTAAATTACAAAACAAAACACATGTTAAACAGGGTCATTATCTGGTACTTTGCCCAAGGTGATGTTTTTTGGACAGTTTCATCAAACTTTTGATAAGTACCAGTGTAACAGGACAGTAAACAACCCCTTTGACTATAGTAAGAATATTCATTCTACTTCCTGAATGTGCTTAAGACCTCTGTGAGTTTTCATAAACATTTCATTGTGTTGGCCCAGTGAGAAACTTGGTGAAGACTGTGTTGGGCTACTCTTCAACTCAGTCAAATTCAGGAGTCAATGATTCTTAGGACAGAGCAATGTAAACACCATCAAATGGAATTGGCACCGCATTGGTTTACACCCAGAACCCACCCAGGGAATTGACTTCAAGCATCTTTTACTCATGATCATCTCTATTTGGAAGCCAACATACATGAAGATTACAAACCTTCATGGTAGTCATAAAGAACAGCTATATGTCTTGATGTTGAAGCCTTCTGGCCTGGTTCCTGAGCTTGCTGGAAGGGAAGAGCCCTGTCCATCACCAGCAAGTGGGGACTGTAATTGGAGTCATTAGACACCAGCAATATGTTCCATTGCAGAGGAACTAAAGTATGGCCCTTTGTGTTAAATTAATGGCTGCAGCTACAGTTAATAGCCCATCGTTTACATGGCACAGGGGAACAATTGTCTCCTGCTGGGGAAAATGGAACCCTTGGCTGGGTGTCAAGGATTTAAGTGGGAATCGATGCTTAACCCTTCAGTGTGCTGCGTTGTGCCATCTCCTCCCATCCTCACCTCTCCCATCCCCAGCTGATGCCAAGCTGCTGCCAGGGTGGCAAATCATGCACACAACTCTCCAAGGCTCAGCATTTTCTCCTCACCTTCCAGCCTGGTTTTGGTGCTCCAACTGCCTGGGGATATCTCTCTGATCTACATTTTATTATATGTGAAACAGGTATTGCAGGTGTGGATGATTATAGAAACAGAAATCTTCCTTTTCCAGTCCAGGAAGACCAGAAGGGAAAGAACAGTCACATACACAATATTTGAAGGACTGGTTAACCATCCAATCTCACCACAACAGGTTGTTAAATGTGGAATAAAGTGATGACCCTGAGGATGCTGCCTACGTTATGCTATTGGATTGACTATCCTTGGCAAGGAGCCATGTTCTATTGCCTTGGTGTCCTTTCTGCAACTCCCAAGCAGTTTTGCAATAAGGATGGTCAGAGGAAGTTGTCCATGCTGTGCCACCCACCTGATCTGTAAGGTCTCTTTGCAACTGGATCTTCCCAGGACCTCTTCATCTCTCCTCCCAGAGGACACAAAACCAGAAGAGGATATTTCATAGAAGCTAAGGTAAGACCGCTGGTGTCCTCTATGGAGGCAGGGAAGGGTCTGAATCAAAGACAAATTAGCTCAGAGCAGACTGCTGTGAGCTTTGGGTTACACGGGATCTCCAAGATCTCGCTCCAACATCTGAGCCATAAATCCCAGCCTCTGAAGCAGTGAGACATTATCTTTGTTTCAGTTCTGAGTGCATTATATTTTTCTGTCTGCTTTGGGAGTGTTTTCAGCCTTGTGTATCCTGTCCAAATTTTGGAAATACAAAAGCTGCCACAACAATATTACCGGACTGCCTTTTCCAGTTGCCAGAGCAAGGGCTATGTGCCACTTGCAACCTGAAAGCATTGCACGTGCCTGAAACCACAAACAATTCTGAGGCCTCGAGGGAGTCCTCTGTGTAGTTTTTGTTCCCTAATGGTAATGCATGGAATAAAGTACTGGAAAACAAACTCTTCCATCTAAGAATTTGTTTGGACTCTTTCCTCATATTATCTGAATATATTGCAACTGTTAATTCATCTTTCCTCACCACCACATTTTTGCAGGAAACAACATTTTACAAACTGAGAACAAAGACCTGAACCCATAGCAGGGTTTAAATCCCTCAGTCCTGCAGATTTCTACTTGTTTGCAGATTGAGACTCAAATACCTCATCAAAGATGAAACTAAAAGAGTTCTATGGCAGAGCCAGGATAGGAACTTCCAAATCCAACAGTAGTTCCCTGGCTGCTCTGCTGCTCCTCCTTGGTCACTAATAGCTTTAGCATCTGGGATGCAGGCTTTTTGCCACGAGAAGACCTGGAGGAAGAGTTGAACCCAGCCCCGAGCTAACCCCACGTAATGAGAGCCCTTTCCTCTTGCTCAGAAAGCCCCACTTCATCCCCAGCTCCTCAGCAGCTGTGAAGCGCTTCTCTAGGAGTGACTGCAGACGACTTCTGCTTAAAAAAATATGAAACCCCTATAAATCATTTAGAAACATATTACTAAGCTTATTATAAGGCATTATAACAAATTATAACTAATAGTGTTGCTTAATAATAAGATTTTTGGAACAAGATATTATCCCCACATATATCACCATGACTCTGGTTAACTAGATGCTGTGTGAATAGGTAAGGATGATTGATTGGCTTGCTTTTTTCCTCTTCTGATTATAAAACACAGCAGCTTGGATTCAGAATATTAAACTGTGCTATAAAATACATTATTAATATGTACAGCAACCCTCTTTTTACAACCTTATGCCAGTTTATTGCTACGGTATCCTTCTGAATGTGACATTAATAAAACTGGTGCAATAACAGCCTCTAAATTGGTAGTTATTGGTAATGAGGGAGCGATTTAGTAGTGGGGTTTGTTGGCAAAACTGAAGGCCCATTATTAGCCTGATAGCTGATTAATTAGTAATTATTCACTATCTGTTTTTTGACCCAGCCCACTGTTTTTAGAGATAGTCTCACAAATATGCAATTTTAAAGCTATTAGCCAGAACAGAAACAAAATAACAGACTTTTGTGCAGTTTGAGCATGAATTTTAGATTCAAAAACAACTAGGAGGAATCCTTATACTTAGTCCCATAATCTGATGCTATAAAATTTCAGGGATTTCTATATACCTGACTGTATGGGAAGGCATAAACTGGCATTTGTGAAAATGTCACTGCTGCAACCTAGAAATGTGTCCCTCTGTCCCTGATCCTGCAAGGGCTGTGAGCAGCTTTCTGCCCCTGAGAAGCAGATTTACAGCACCCCATGCTGTACATGGGGAAGGCACAGCTGGTACCATCAGATATTTCACCCTGGGAGGATGGTGGCATCTCAGGGGTCCTCCGTCCCTGCTCAGGTTGCCACATTTCAGGCACAGCAGATTAATGAATCCTCCCTTCAGATATTTATAGACATTGTTCAGATCCCACGGAGCCTCCTCTTCTCCAGGCTGAACAGTCCCAGCCCTCTCACCCTGTCTTCATAGCAGAGGTGCTCCAAGACTTTGATCATCTTGGTAGCCCTATGTTGGACCCTTTCCAGCACATACATGCCTCTCACTCCTCAGGGTCTCCCCACTCCCATCTGACATGACTCAGTGACGATGTACTTCTGTCCAAGCCATTGGCAGATCGGGAACTTCTTTAGCATGAAGGGATGCTCCATGGTAGTGCTGAGGAATTGGCAAGAAAAAGAAAAGGAAGAGCTGATATCAAAGGTAGTTAGTTTGTTCAAGATTATTTTATATAAAGATGAATTTTCTGGGGTCTCTGAAGTTGCCAGATGTGTAAAAGAAGTTTCCTGAAGGAGCTGTTAACATGGACATCACTTGGACATAGGAATGTCCTCGTCATTGTTGATACCATTACATCTGCAAACTGCATCTTAAAAAACAAAACAAAACAAAATAAAAAAATGGCAAATCTTTTGGCTTCTTACATGAAATTTTCACCCAATGCAGAATCTGTTGTGATAAATCAGAGGAATATAATTAATGTTTCAATAGCATTTACATTGCATTTATGAACAGGTCTTATCATCTGCTTCCTATCGATTTTTTTAAAAACTATTTTCAGCAGTGCTCCTTGTCCACAGCAGCAACAACAATTTCTACTGTATCTGGACATCTTCCCAGGCTATTTTCTCTGCTAAATCATAAATCATGTTCCTAAGTTACTAAATACTATTAAGATAACGTCTTTTTTTTTTTTTTTTTTTTTTCTAATGGGAAGACCTGATCTTGTCAAGACTGCTATGAATGAAATAGCAAAATTATGTTAACCTAGAAACTTTTAAGATAATTTTTGAGTGCTTTGCTTAAGAAAAAATACCAATGTTCTTTCCTTAATATTACTAAAGATATGATATCACCAAGGATCCTTGATCTTTCATCTGAAAAGGATTTCTCCAAAATGTATTAAATCTTCATAAAAAGAAGCAGAATCAAGTGGGTTTTCCTAAGTCATTCACCCAGCACAGGGTGCCAATCACTGCAGATTGAAATACTTAAGAATAAGAGATGAACAGCAGAAGCATCATGTGATGTTGGGTTCATGTTGGTAGGGTTAAATGTTATTTCTGCCACCAGCTCTCCATTCTCCCTTTCTTCCATATAGCACAACCAGCAGCAGGAATAGGTACCAGTCCTTCAGCTGCTGTCCTTTGCTGGTTGGCAGGCAAACACTTAATCCTCCTCTGACGTTTGGAAAATATGATTCCGAGTTGTTTGTCTCGCTGACATTGTATAGTCACAAGACTCACTATTTCTTAAAATTGCCTCTGCTCCTAGCTGTTGTGAAGGAGCTCTGATGTTTCTAATCCTATCAAAAAATGAGAAGTCTGTTTGGCAAACCAGCAAAAATGACTAATATTTACATGCTCATGTGTTCATTGCAGACCTTATCTTTTATGGTTGAAGTTTGCTGTGAGCTCATAGAGCTAAATACTCTCTGAAGATATGACCATGGTTAATACCTCTGAGACTCAAACTGTGTATCCCACTATGTACTCCTATTAGTGAGTATAATAACTGGCAATCTCAGGGATACAGTTTTTGTTAAGGGTGGTACAATCCAGGGAAGTCAAGGTCAAATAAAGCTCAACATTTGAGAGGGTTTTTTTTGGGGTGGATTTTACTGTGACCAGTCATGCTAAAATGCAGACTGAAATTCACAAACTCACTTTATCCTATGGTCAAGAGGCCATCTGAGTATGCTCTTATGTGAGAATCCAAGAGGGATTCTTACAAAGCTCAATTCTGTTAGTAATTCATGGTTCCTTTCAAACCCATTACCCCTTTGGTCTGGCAGACCAAGATGAGCAGCAAACATTGAAAATTATCATCTTGTTGGAAGTCGCTTTTAATCATTTCTTTTAATGGCATATTTGATCTAATCTGTTGTTCATTTAATCATAGGTTGTTTGTTGTCTTTGCTCACATTACACCAATGAGAAAAGTGGGATTCATGAAAGCATAGGTATTTTTCCCAGTATTACACACTGAAATCCAACTATTTTGTCTTTTAGGCAGTGGAGTTGAGGCTAAAGAACAGGCTGAATTAGACTGCATCAACATTTTCTGTTGCTCATACATCCCACAATGCCTGCATATCCTGCGGTGCATATAGACTTCCTTCAACCCTGTGTTTAAAAGTCAATTCATTTAAGTTTACATCTCTTGCACAAGGACCTTACAAATCCAGAGGGACAGAAAAGTCACAGTACATTAACATCTCAAAGCATACTCATCCTCTAGTGCTCAGATATCCATCCCATTTGACAAGGCATTCAGCTCCAACGGATGAACAGCTGCAAGACTTTACTATCTTACTAAGCTCATAAATAAATTGATAGATAGATAGATAGATAGATAGATAAAAGTCTTTCAGCAAACCTCCTGACTGGCAAACCCACTTCCTTTCTACCCATGCAACCGTAGTTGAGAGGAAGCCTTACCAAGGCCAACAAATACCGCGGCATTGTACGAGCTCGTTCCTGAGGTTTGTAATTATTCAATGAATCCCAAGTTTTGGAATTGCTCACACCAGATTGTGAAATCTTAGAAAGGGAAAATAGCTTCCCCAGATACAAGGTTTTTAGTCACATCAGCTGAAGTGATATCATGCAGAAGATCATTCACTCAGGATTTTTTAGACCAAGAGGAGCTATTATTTCTTCTGCTGTGTTCTGTAGCTAAGCCATCAACTTCAGCCCTTTTTGGCTTCCTGTGCAAAATGTGTGTCAGATAGATACAGGAGGGAGAAGGCCTCCAGCCAAACAGAGCCTATGAAGGAAGGAGATGACAAGTGTTAGAGAAAAATGTGTGTTTACTGAGTTTCAAAGAGTTTCTGCATTAGCTGCAGGCTCAGGAAAGGGTGTTACTGTTATTGCACATTGCTGTAAGGAAAGAGTGCCTGTTTTCAGGCTGTTTTCTGAAGACATTAACAGTTGCTGAGTTGTCAAAAAGAACTATGGTACAACCTCATGGGTTTTGAAATTGAGATGAAAAAGACATAGAGGGAAGTTCAAAGTGATGAGACCCCACCACTTATATCTCGCTACCTGGCAGAAGCAGAGTGATACACACTGGTAATGCCTGTCTGTTGATCGAGCCAGAGAAAGGCTTGGTTGAAACTATGTAAGTTGCATTTTAAATCCTTTTTCATCTCCTTCAAAGTCATGTTTTCCTGTTTCCCATTTCAACTCTCCTCATGTCAGCCCTTGCAGATAGATTAAACAGATGTATGTCAGGAAAGAGACAGCTAAAGCTCATACAGACTTGGTGCAGAGGATGGAGCAGAAGACTTCCAAATGCCTCTCCAGCCCTGTGACTCCATGAGCCAAAAAAGTCCTTAACTCATGTTTAATTTAAAGGACATAAAAAGTTCTATATTGATTAACTGAAACCAATGGGATTTTTAAGGTCAGTAGCCAGTGATATCAAAAACCAGACCAACGTCAGTGATAAACTCTGCTGTAGCAATGAGAGATCATTGCCTTGAGAACATGAACAAGACTCTACAAGAAATTTTCACTTGCAGATCTGTTAGGTTTGCAATGACAAATAATTTACAAACTCCAGAGTTAGGGGATTTCGTTGTTGCTGTTGATCTTCATTACTCTTTAGATTCCACAGTGGAATGGAAAAATGGAGAAGCTGATGGTGATGAGATCCAACACATTGAGGTGGCTGCTTCATTTTGTCTTTCTCCTGTTTTCTATGTTTCTACCCTCATCTGGCAGAGTACTACCAATGGCTACCAGGCATTACATTAAAAAACCAACCAACCAACCAATCAACAAAAAAAAACAAAACAACAACAACAACTAAAAAATAATGCTGGGAGAAATGCTGAACTTGAGAACTTGAATCAACCAGTATTCTCTTTTGAAGTCCATTGGACTGACATTGTTTGTATCAGCCGAGTATCGGTGACATTTAATTCATCAAGCTTAAATTTGTCAGACATGAGTGTTTAGATTTGCCATTTATATCCTAATATAATTTTTTGTTTGTATGTAACCGTTGAATAAGCAACCTCATTTCCAACTCTACAACTGAAATGACCAATAATCATCTTATTACTGGTACACTTCAGAGTACAAGTCAAAATGTCAATGACTGACTTGTTGCTTTATCACTTCATAGACTTTGATTTGCTGACTTACAGCAGAACATAGACAGACATAGTGAAAGAATAGTTCACTAGGATAAAACCTATTTTGTAAAGAAATAGGCAGGACTGAAGAAACAGTCTTCCAGCACAATGAAACATGCCACACAACCATATAACCTAGGTGAATTTAATGCTGCCTTTGGAAAAATGTATGTTCTTGGTGGCCTCGTGACTTCTCCTCCAGGTGTACTGCTCTCTGGTGCTTACAAAATACAGGTTGCTGCACCCTGGGGAAAACAAACAAACAAAACAAAACAAAACAACAACAACAACAAAAAACTAATAAAGGATAAAGAAATTACATGAATCAGATCTGGTCACAGTCAGACTAAAAACTGTTAGCTGCAAACTCTAATGATTAAAATCAAATGTGAATTTTTGTTCCTGGTACAATCACCTTGCCATTCTAATCAGCACCATTGTCTCTTTCCTGCCTTTTACAGCACAGTGTAGAGGACCTGAACAACACTACTGTAAGACACTGCTTTATACACACATAAGAAATGGAATTTCCAGGGGAACCCAACTCTGAATATTTAAGAAAAAGTTAGTGTCTCTGTAAGGATTTATTCCACGGCCAAAGACTTGCTGTCTACTCCTACCCCATCTGGTTCAGCCATGTCCCTTTCCACAAGCTAAATAAAAACACAGAAGACATAACCAGTAGTGAGCTTAGCAACTTCATACCTAAGCTGTTTGTGTCTCTTGACAGCTGATTTTCCCTTCTGAAGCTCTTATTTCATGGTGTTTATTTTTGCGTTTGGTATAGGCTTGGCCTAGCTCACAAGAACATAGTACCCTTCCAAAATTAGTCCGTCTAGACCATAAGGACCAAATGGAAGTTGCTCTGATGACAGTGCTCCGGATAACCCTACAAAGGAATGTCAAACTCTTCTTTGGACTAAATAAATAAATTTATTGCTGGTTCAAAAAGACGGCATTATGGAACTAGAAGATGGCCTTCTTAAAAAGGCTGAGTACATCTAATTCTGAAGAGAAAAGAGCAATCATTTTCCAGCATCTCAAGATTTGAAGTGTTTGTCAGATAAGGAGCTGATGATAACACTGTGCCCTCTGATAGTGTTTGCAAAGTGGGTAACTAAGTGGCCACTCAGGCAATTTCTAACCACAACAAAAGAGCAAGTCAGCCCATGTACCCAGAGCAGCTTCTGAAAAATGCAAGGACATCACATCTGTGGAGCAGGATGTGTGCAGAAAAGGTTAACACATACAGAAAATGTGCAACCTTGAAGTGATCACACACTGGAAGAAAAGAAGAACAAAAGGAGGTTGCATTCAGCAAATCACCAAAGAATAGCAAAACTCTAAAGGGTGGTTCAGCTTTTCTCATAAAGGACCCCATTGCGTTCAAAAGATACCTCTGTGACAGGAACTATAATGCATTCTTTGGAGTAGCTACAGACTGCGACATGAATAATGGAATAAACAGAAAAGATGAAAATGAAGCTTCAGGAAAGGAGCTAAAAATCCAAATTAGTCACTCTGGGCAGACAGCCTTCTCTCCTCCCGTGGTACACTACAGCAATCCCACTGAAGTCAATAGGATGATTTAGGAGTAAAGGGACATGAAAAATGGATAAGAAAATTAGAATAGGGCCTTTTGTTGGGGGAAAAAAAAAAACAACTTGACACTAAGATGTACTAAAAGGAAACTGAGAAGGATAAGATGAACAGTCATCCAGTGCGATATGCATCATGCTAACAACATTTACTCATCCTAAAATCACAATTTTTTTTTTTTTCTTTCATGTGGTTTAGTATGTTTCCAGCATAAAGTACAAGAAAGGTCAATAAACATAAAACCTCAACCAATAGGGCTAACTTTTGGTGCTGTTTTAGTTATTGACATTTTTACAATACACAAGTGGATGCAGTTTTGGGGAGCCCAGTAGTCTAAGAAGACTGATACAGATCTTTCAAACCAGTAGGGCTAAAGTTTCAGAAGGTGCTGCAGTGGCATTTCAACGAAGTCAATCAAAGCTGATCTGCCTTCACATTCTACCTGTAGACCACACTCCTGGGTTTTTGAGCAGAGGGGAGGAAGGAAGGAAAAAAGTGTGGGATTTATCTTCCATATCCTTAGGCAGTCACAGTGTTGACAGCCCCATCTGAGCTAGTTGCCTAAACTGTGTTGTCAACTGAGAGAGGCAAATACTTATGTAAATGTGATTCATGCCATCTATCTAAGCATCTACATTAGGATGAGATGACTCATACCCTACAGATGACTACAAAGGGAGTCATGAGTCATGCGGGTAGTGATACTCACCTTTTGGACAGTCAGCATTAGGTGAGATGAAGTTCACTTCTTGAGTACAAAAATTAAGTGTGTTTTTTTTTTTTTTTTTTTTCCCAGACCATAGTTTCAAAGCTTTTGGCTCAGAGGGCCTGGTTTTGTGCTGCTGCTGCCTTTACATGGCAGCAAGACTGGGTTTAAGGACTGCAAGATTCCTGTAAGCACCAACTGTCCTGTGAGCAAATTGCAATGGCCAATATGGACAAGTCTGAGCTTGCAAAAGGTGTTTTGGAGAGCAGTGACATCTGTTTTAGCTGACATACAGTCAGGGCAGCCCATCTCTGTGCTTCCGATAAAGCCTATTGGTCCTAGATAGAAGCTTCCAGTTGACACTTCAGCCAAAACTCGCCAAAACTCTTAAATAACGCTGTTTAAGGTGTTTATTGTTCTATATTGTTCTCCTGTTGTGCTTATGATGTGGATGTGCAAAACTGGGCCAGAGAACCAACAGGGTCGCCCCCCTCCCCAGCACACATACACACAAAATGTACCCACTTTTCCTGCTCCCCACAACATGTAACTTTGCTACCTGGGGTTTCACTAGCTGCTAAGAGCATCTCAGGACCAGAAGAAAGGCCATTAAGCTCCAGTTTTCCCTTCACATCACAGAGGAAAGTTGGCGAATGACCCAGACTCTCTGAATAAGAAAATAAAATGGGAGCCCCTCAGGGAGTGTTGAATATTCAGAATCTTTTCTGTGTTTGCACTGCTCCGTATGCAAGAGGGTTGAGGTGTGGAGGGACAGGTCCCCTGTCCTCAGTATCCCTCATTTCCTTGGTGAGGCTTTGTTTATCTAAAATATATATTTTTTAAATTTTCTACACCCCCCCCCCCCCCCCCCTCGCTTAGGATCTCGTTGTTTTTGGCAGGTACATCTGCATGTTTTAAATAATGACAGGCTTTCTAGGGTGAGATTCTCAGGGCAACTTCCAGCTCAAAAAGTTAACACAGTTGTTCAGAGCCAGCCTAGAATCAGACCACATTTCTCCCATCAAAGCAGCCTGTTCTGGGGGATGCTCCCTCTCCTGAAGTGGACTTTCACTCTTTCTCATGCCATCTGGGGTCTTTTTGTTTGCCACAACATGCAAGCTAAAGGACAGAGACAATATTGAATTATTGTTTTTTTCTAAGATGAGTAAAAGATTTCTCATGTCACTGGACTGCTGACAAAACCTGGTCCATGAGAGATTGCCTGACAACCATTTCCCAAAATAAATATCCATTATTCTCTCTTTCCCTTTCTCTCTCTCTCTCTCTCTCCCTTTTTTTTTTTTTTTATTTAATATGTGTTTAAGTAGTTCAGAACACTTGAAGTTTAATTAAGCTGTGGCTGTTCTCAAGCCTTGTGAATACCTGCCTCATAGCATGAGTGTGATGACTGAGATCAGAAACCAATGAGAGGGGAAAACACTCATGAAAAATGAAACTCTCTTCACCCTTATCACTGAGCAGCCATCCAATTTTGCTCCAGGCATCACAATTTTTTGTTTCTTACCTTGTGCTTGCTGGCTAAGGATGAATAGCACATGTAGGGTGTTGGTTCACTGGCTTGAAATTGTGAAATGTAAAGGATTTTTCTGTGTAGTAATGTATCTTGTGAACGCCCAGGTGAAAATACCCCTTAATAACTCCACTTTGGTCTGGTTTAACCTGCTGGCTCTTTGATGGATAACAAGTGCATTGATAAGATCTTAGTCTCCCTCATTCCTCCCTCCCTTTTCCCATGGGATACAAGGAAAATCTCAACATCATTTGCTGGTGCAGTGGCTATGGAAGAGAGATGCCGAGTCCTGTCATGAAATCCCACACAGTTTTTCCAGTAAGTTCCTGGAGCAGAAGGTACCAAGGTGGACGCTGAGGCTTCATGTGATGCACGAACCTGCCTCCCAGACAAAAAATGACTCCAGAAGTTCAGAAAGAGCAGCTCAGCTTAGGTCTGGCAGGAGTCAAGGCTCAAACAGGAGAGAAACTGGAAAAACTGGGCTGGAAACTGGGCTGGAAAACCTCTGCATCTTGTGGGTCTTGATCAAAGACCAGTGGACTTGTGACCTACTAATAGGCATGATATAATTAAACAGAGTTCCCAGTATTTCCTCCCTTTCCTGTGCCACTACCTCAAGGGAAAGGGCAATGTCACTCCATCTCTTTAAGGCCCTCACATTGGCAGTGTATTGTTTATTATTGCGAGGCAAATAAGATCCTTGCAGCTGACTGCCATTTCCTTTCCATTCACAAGCTGCAGAAGTGCCCATGAAGACATCATTGTAAAGTCAGTTTTGATAATACATAATTCAGTGCCTCCAATTTGGCCCTCAAGGCAACTGTGGTATTTTATATAATGGCTTTACTCACGAGGGGAAAATTAATTGCATCTTCCTAGCTGGTTGCTCAGAGTTACAACTTCATGTTCATGAGGCAGACTCCCCTTAGGAGTCCTGATTTTTGTCAGAACAATCTGAAATTGTCTCCATGTCATTTATTATTACAACAACAACAACTGAGCAGCCCATATAAAACACAAATCTAGGTCCATTTAAAACCGATATGCACTATTGCTGCTATGAGCAGCATGTTTTAATGAAAGTGAAGAAAGAATAGACATCCATGGTATATTCCTGCTATAATTTTGGGATACTTGGCTATAGATGGGGAGGGCTCCGAGGAAGACAATTGTCTCTGGCAATTGTGGACATATTGCAAATGGGTATCCTCTTCATGCTTTCATTTGTCCCTTGGGGCTTGTAGAGAAATTAAAATGGCAAAAGCAGAACGGGATGACTCAGATAACCCCTGCTGTCCAAGCTGTCGTGTAGCAATAAAGCCACTCACCTAACAAAGGGTTGTTCCCATAAATATTTACCGCTGTCTATACAAAGAAACATTATCCTACCTGGCTGGGAAACTCAGTGAGATGAATGTCCATCAGAGATTAGGGAATCTGAAACGTACCAGACTAAAGCAGAAAGTTCCTAGAACACATACATAATACAATATTAGGCATTTATTATAGCTGATTATGTGTTTGTTACATCATCACATAAAAACCCTCATTACAGCTATGCTCCCTAAGTGCTAGGTGCTATACAAGCATAGAAAGAGTAGAAATGGTTCTTTCCTAAACTTGCAATGAAGCTATTGCAACTGCCTGCTATTTCTTTTCAAAGATTTATGGGAGAGGCTGAAGTGCCAGAAATGGCCCGGTGCAGCTTACACAGCATGGGACCCGTGAGGCAGCCTGCAGGCTCCTGCTGTGGTGTGCCCTGCCAGCCAGATCTCCAGCAGCTCTCCAACCAGGACCAGAGGTGGTGCTTTTTGTTTTTCCCCCATGGCAAATAAAATAGCTCCTTCCTTAGAAAAAAAAATAATATATATATATACACATATAAATATATATATATATTTCAATGAAAAAAACAACAAATCTGAGTGTGCTTTTTCAAGATGTTTCCCTGGGGTGTTTTATCAGCTTTTCCTTGTGAATGTCACTAGAAGCATGAAGTTATTTTTCTGCTTTTTTTGTTTAAGCTAAGCTAGTATTTTTGACAAGAAAATAGTATTTCTCTGATGAACGATAATAAGTCTTCCATAAGGAGTAGAAATGATGGAACTTAATTGCCCTTGTTGTCTATCTTTATACCTCTTCACCACGTTAAGCCTAGCTCCCTGCCTCTGATCTTCATGACATAAGTGCCTCCAGTTCTCTGCCATGTTTGCTGGTGCCTACCATGCAACAGCACTTTCTCTGCTCTCCTATTTCCTCTGTTATTCCCCACCTATTTTACCCTGTAGTTTGTTCTGGGAGGGGGATTTCAGACAAGCAAAATTATTAGTACTATTGCAGACCACAGCTACAGCTTTTTCCTGATTAACTTTCTTTTAGTCTTCTGTTTTTTTACAAGAAAGAGAAAGGAGAGAGAAGGAGATAAGAAGGAGAAGGAGAGGTAATGACATGGAACAAAGCAGATCTCTCTGTACTCCTAGTACAGAGTACTCCAAATCTTAGTTGCAGTGGACCCACATTGGATATATCCCAGCAAATCCAAAGGCATTTCCTTCTGCCAGGAATTCTGAGTCTTTCAAGGCTTTCACAGAAGGAAAAGGGATGGAAGAAGCTGCCTAGAAAGTGTGTATGGGAAAGGAAAAAAAGCTCGGTTCCCCACCAAGTTCAGCAGTGGAAGCGCCCTCATGAAACATTCATGCCCACTTTGAATATTATATAAGAACTGTTAGCAAGTGATTCATATCGCGTGTCATTTACCCACCAAGCGCACAGATTGTTTATAAATATGTTATAGTCTATCTTTGGAAATATAAACGGCTGTAATTAAAGACTCCTGTTTTTAAGGCTGGTGAAGTCAGTTAACTGTGGCATAATGGTTACTGAACGCTGGTTTAAAATACCGTCTGAAAGGTCTTTACATATTCATGGAGCTGTTGCTTATACCTTGCTGTTGGGGACTGCAATTTCTTTCTCCAGCTATGGTGTTAAAGAAAGGCTTTAGACTAAGGATCCAACTTAAAATGCAGGCTAGCTTGAAATCTGATATTCAGTTTCTATTGACAACAGTGCACCATGTCTCCTGTTGGTGCAAATTGGCTTACTTAAATCAATATATGACACTAAATGGAGGAATTAATCCTAACTTTCCTGTTCCCATTTGTTTTGGGGGTATTTAGGGGTGTGACATTCTGTTTAGCAGCTGCAACTTCCACTCCAGAGAAAACTGCATCTTTGGGGTAGACCAACCGGTGCATATGAGGGTGCACTGTACCAGGACAGCCTGACTCATCCAGTCCAAGCCATATTTTGTGCTGTCAGGCACACTGAGCAGAGATCATTCACTATGCTTTGGCTTCCTTTCAAAGTAGTTCCTGCCATTTCTTCAATGGTTAGAGCTACAAAGTTGTCACTTCAGTCAAAATCAAAGAGTAAAGCAGTCCTCCTGGATTAATCCTAGCTTCCTTTTCCCTTGGGAGGTATCAGCAATAAGAAGTTTTGGTAATCAGCATTCTCCAGCCATGAGTGGGATACATTCCCTCTCTCCTCCATTTCATTTGTGCAGTTGGGCTCATTCACACTTGCCACAAGACTTCCTGCTGCATTGCAAAACCTATCCTTGTTTTCAGATGCAGGAGATGTGCATGAACTTGATCCAGCCCAGTCCGCACCACTCTTGGGTTCATCTACCTTCAAACACTCAAAAGCGAAAGGTTGAGAGGCAACAGGTTCTTGCAGAACATTGATCCCCTAAATGCTTCTACAAGCTCATCCTGAGCAGCTGGGGACTTCTGGAAGTTAGGCTGTTTACTTAGAAGTATTTAACACACATTCAAAAAGAGGTGGGTTGGAGCAGGAATCTAAGACTATAGAAAGCAAGGGTCTAAATATAGATGAAAAAAAATCCCTCAGGATGCATCCAGTTTAAGAAAATTTGTTCTTAGATCCTGAAAGGTCTGAAGAAGCTTAGCAACCAAAATACGAGGCTGCACGATAAATTTCTTACTCACTTACTCATCATTTCTTGTTAGCTCCAAGAGCATTACCTGTGGGCTGTAGAGCAAACACTTCCCTTTAAAGAACAAGAACAGCAAAAATGTAAGAAGACAGCATTTTTGTTTCCTTTGCAGTGATCTGTTCTGCTACGAAAGATGCACTTGTCCATCTCCAAAGCTCGCAGAGTTATAAGATGAATTGTGCGGCTAAGGTGATACTGAACATGATGTGGGACCTCTTAAGAAGCCTCTTGGAGCAGCCTGTGTCCAAAACAATGCATGGGCATGGACGGAGTTTTGTTGCTCCTAACCAAGGAACATAGCTGTTTAAAGGGTGACTGGGAAATCAAAAGGCAGTACTAAAATATTGAAAAGAGGAGCCACACCTCCCATCAAAGTTTTTCTTGAAAAATCACCATTTTTTTAAATGTTTAGATGGTTTTAGTCTAGTCATTTCTTCTCTGGTTCATCATTGGAGCCATCTGCCAACAGCCTGACAGTTCAGAGCAGGAGCTGTTAATCTCAGTGCCAGGATGGAGCTTTACTTTGGACATCCTATGTTGGTCATTAGCAACATCCCCACCATTTAATCCCATCCAGTGTAAACGTTCATCACCTCTGGGACACAGTATGAGTCTCTTCACCTTCCAGCTCACACACAAGCCACTCTGCAGGAAGGGGCTGTGTTTTCTGGGGTCATGAAAGACATCCAGTTCATCCATTTTCCTCAATATTTTTAATTTCTTGAGTGCCTATAGCTTGGACAAAGGGTCTGTTTTAGTAACATTGACAGCCTAGTCAGGAGCATACAGAAGCAGAAGTTCAATATCCTTAAACTGCCAGATCACTGCTGCAGAGTTGGCAATTGAGAAAGGTAAAACTAAATATCAAATTCTAATTCTAAGTCTTGATCCTTTCACAGCTCTGCTCATGTTCCCAGCTTAATATCATGGCAGCTCTTAAACAGCACTTCATTGGCAGAGTCCTAAGGTTAAAGACATGGAAAAATGTTTTTCTTGAACTTTCATTTTCAGTTGCTTCTAAATTTGACAGTTTAACTCTGAAAGCTAGAACTACCCAGGCCTCTCCTCTTCTCTGAGTTATTCTGAAAAGTTTGAACAGATTTTCCTTTTTTTCTCTTCTTTCTCTCTTTCTGTCTTTCTCTCTTTCTGTCTCTTTTCCTCTTTCTTTCTCTCTGTCTCTTTCTTTCTCTCTTTCTGTCTCTCTTTCCTTCCTTCCTTCCTTCCTTCCTTCCTTCCTTCCTTCCTTCCTTCCTTCCTTCCTTCCTTCCTTCCTTCCTTCCTTCTCCAGGAGGATGAGGATGAAAAGAAAATTCACTGCCTTTTTTTTTTTTTTCAAAGTGGTTTTGGTTAGGAAGAGGAATTGAAAGGTGAAGGAGGGATAGCCAGCTCAGTGCTGTAACCATGAGGTTCCTCCTTCACAACTGTTACTAACTCCTTGTGTCTGATTTCTTAGCTTTCTCCATCTCTGTGGCATGGCTGAGCTTTCCTAAGAGCTCTGAGGTGAGCAGCATCTGTGCACATCCCTTGGGAGTATGCACAAAGATAAGGATGCTGCTCCTATGTCTTAGACCCAGAGGCAGATAAGCACTAAAATCTCAGTTTCAAGCCCTAACGGCCCAAATAAGGAGCAGTTATAGAAATATTTCTTTGGGTTTGGATTTTGTTTGGTTTTCCTATTTGTTAAGGAAAAAGAGAGAGAAGAGTAGGGAACACTAAGGAAGAGTCAATCTTTTAAGCACCTTGTTAGAGTACAAATGTTAAACAGAAAAAACAGGTAACTGACAAAATTCCACTTATCCATGTCTGGCTTTGTATGCAAAAGACATGCTATGAGAGCAACCATCCAGATATAGGCCAAGACACGTGGGAGTGTAAAAAGTAGGTTTAAGAGGGGAGAGAGGACGAGTGCTGCAAAACCTGGCTGGTGGGAGTTGACTTTCAGCTTTTTGCCCTGAGCCCAAGCTGCAGCATTAAAAGAGGAGTTTACCAAAACAGTTTAAGGAGGACAGGAATGTTTTCTGGCTTCCTACAAGCCTAGCTACATTATCAGCCACATCCAGGGGAGGAAATTCCCCCTGCAAAACTTCTCTGCATCCCCTCGCAGCAGTCACGGGGCATCTTCATGAGTTGGCCATCCCCTCTGGGCAGCTGAGGCCAAGGATGTGTGCACGATGGCAATTAGTCAAAGAGGAGAGATTTCAATTTAATTTCATTGCAACCTCTCACCCAAGTTAACATTTGGGAAAGGCTTTTAATAAAATGGGACAAACAGTGATCTCATTTGCCATAACTAACACTATCTTTACAGATGCACCATCTGATTCCTGGCACAGAAGAACAGAGGATTATTGGATTAATTTTAATCTCATAATTGACTCATTCTTGGTTTAGTCTGCTTGTAAAGCAGGATAAGATCTTAATATTGTGCATTCAGCACAACAACCGCCTGCCTTTCAGAGCAGCCTCTCATTTCTGTGAGTGATTAGCTCATACCACATTCACACTTTGGCACAGTCCCAAACTATGGGGAAATTTGGATCAATATCCAGACTTCACAGCTGGCTCTTATCTGAAGGAGGGGCCTGGCTATTTTCATGGCCCTTTAGCATTCAGGCAATACCAAGCTGTAGAGCAGGACACAAGTACAAGTATGATCATGTGCAAAGAAACAACAGCATGTCCCAGTGGAGGTAACAACTGCGCAGCTGCTTTGCCACTAGGAAAGGGAAAACAGTGCTGTCAGAGATCTGATGGGGAAAAAATACACCTAATATTCAATATTAATGCTGGGCCTGGAGGTAGCCTCTGGGGCTGGACACAAAGCCATATGGATTGCTGTCAAGGTTAGGACCTGGACACAGTTACTGGTGGACTAGATATCACTGGATGTGGAAAATGTTTTTGACTGTTTAGAGAAAAGCTTGTCAGTGTTTACAGTTAGGAGACGATTTTATGATAAATCCTGACATCCAGATTCACTTCAGGCCGTCTTCTACTCTCTCTCACCCATGATGTCCTCTAAAATTTGTTGCCTGAATCTGTGAGCTGAATCTCACACCAAGCATCTGTACCACATCCTTGATTGCTGTTGCTGTGGGAAAAAAGGGGTTTACCATTCTACAAGAGAGGAATGTTAATTCCAACAGGAGTCATACAGAGACACCCAGAAAGGGTTTATATAGCAAAAGGCCTGGGAAAAAAAAAAAAAAAAAAGAAAAGGAAAAAAAAAAAGATGATGACCAGGGTGACAACACAGCTGTCATGTCTGCTGTCTGCTCATGGACCCACAACACCTCTGTTGCTTCTGCTCTGCAAAAACAGTAAGAATGATGCTACCTACAGAGGGGCAGGGCCAGCAGTGGGCTGTGCTTTCCTTCAAAACCCCCCTCAAGCAGTTTCCCTCCTGCTCCCCAGCACTTTGCAGATCAACATCTCCATACATTTTTGCAGGAGCATCTCTGGGCTTTGCAGGGATCGGGGACGTGGAAGAAGGCTGTGCAGGGTGTGGGGATCCTAAACCTGGGAGAAGGAGGAGGGGAAGGTACCCAATCTTCCAACATATCCTGAGTGTCAATTGTCCCTGAGAATAGCCTCAGGAAATAGTCACAGCTCCTAAAGAGACCAGATCCTCTAGGACCTGGGGGACAGACGAGAGGATAGAGAAAGTAAGGGGGCTTCCCTTTACCCACTGTTCCCAAAACTTCACTGAAAATGGGATCATGATCCCTGATAGCATCTGGAGCTTCTTCTTTTGTCTCTCATTCCCATCAAACATCATCTTTTGTCAAGCCCAATTGGCCTATATTCAACCCTCGGAAGGAACCAACATCACTGAGGCTTCATGAGCTAAGGTCACCCCAAAATGCCTGCTGGCAAATAAAGAGCATTCCGTCAAATCTCTGTAAACTTCATGGCTATGCTTGCATTGTTTCTCTGTCTCCCCTTTGTCTTTGCCTGCATCCCTCTGAGCTGAATTACATTTGCTCGGCTCACTTTGGCACCAAGCTTACCACCCCATGTTTTAATAAAATCACTCTGCTCCCCCTGTCTCTTCTTCAAACAGATTACTCCAGTATTTCAATTACAGTGCTGGTAATTAGAAACCTTAGTGAAAGAATAGCAGCTTCATTTAAATAGAGGCCAGAGGAATACCTTCTCCCTCAGACACATCCCCAACCATTTAAATCGCTCCTGAATGCTGCTGGAGGCTAGCAAGAAGGCCATCAGCTGCTGTGAGATGGCTTTTGAAAAGATGCTGCCTACCTAGAATGGACAGGGACCAAGTGGTTGGGGACATTACTTTCTACCTTCTCGTCTGCCCAAATGTAAAAGGTAGAAATGCTGGTGGCTGCATGGGGATCAGAACTTTTCACATGCAACCTCTATACCCCCAAAAATAAAACCCGAATTCAATCAATGGATTTTTAAGGTATTCATAATGGTTTAAATTTAATTTCTGAGTATTGAATCTATAAGCTGTAATCAGGAAAGACTTGGGAGCTGGAGAGGAGTTTTCACAGAGAAGAGAATATAAGAAGGGTTACAGGTCGTACCCTGTGACAGACATGGGATCTGTCTGTCTGTCTGTCAGGAAGCCTGACTGCCAGCTATAGCAACCATGGCAAACCAGAGCACTTAAATAGGCAGTGCTATTTCCCTATGAGCCATGCAGATACCTGGGGGGGCACTTCACATAGGAGAAGGGTTTTAAAGGTACTATTTTGTCCTGATTTGTCAGAAAAAGCAGGTACATAAACCAGAGGAAGCTGCCAATTTCCACAAAATTTCATTTAATAGGGACTCAGAACAAAGAGATATCAGATGATTTATTTTCAAAAATGATTTTTTACTTGTTTTGACCTGTTTCTTTTCTTAAAAATACTTTTTCAATAACTATGCTATAAAATTTATAGCAATTGCAGTTGGAATGAGACATTTCAGTGTTATTAAAATTAACTATTTTAATTTGACTTTAATTAGACTCCAGTTGTGATTTGCTGTGGGAAAGCATTTATATAGCTCAGGTTTGCTCGACTTTAAAGGAGAAGGCAATTTCACAGCTTTCTTGAAAAACTAAGACATTCCCATTTGCTTGGAATTCCCATTCCCTGTGAATCTCTGGCTCAAAATCCCATTGATCCTTTTCACTGCTGAATGCTCAATGCAGAGTTTAAGTGCTACCTGCACGGCTAATATCCTGGGCCAGGAGAACCCAAATCTTATTGGCCACATCCCTTGTGTTCCTCTTTACACTTACATGGGACGGGAATTCATCCTTAGTGCTGGAAGAGCAATGGACTGTGGTGTGCATCTCCTTTGTACCTCTCCCCTTCCGAGAGGGGAAGGATGGGAAAAAAGGAGGAAAGGAAACCAACCTGATATTTACAGACGCATAAGTATTGATCTCCAAGAACACCTTCCTTACAGCAAATGTCTGATCTCCAAGAAGCTGAAGAGCACTGTCAGAAGCTGCAGGGCAGTTCACAGAATCACAGAATTGTAGGGCTTGGAAGGGACCTTCAGAGATCATTGGGTCCAACCCTCCCTGCCAAAGCAGGTTCCCTGGAGCAGGCTGCCCAGGTAGGCGTCCAGATGGGCCTTGAATATCTCCAGAGAAGAAGACTCCACAACCTCCCTGGGAAGTTGATGAAGCCAAGCACAGAACTTCAGTCCAAGAAACTCTCTTCTTAGTTTAGACACGACTGTATAGACAGAATCCCACAATACTTCACTAGGAGAAGATGAATCATTTGAACTTTTTAAGCAGTGCGCTTGGAAACAGATTCATCTCTGTGAGCACTCACACAGAATGGATCTATTAAAGACTCTGCCTTCAAACAGCATGACTTTAACTGTTTGTCCATCCCCAGATATCCCATTAACACATCTGTGAAGTTTTGTTGCTTTTGTCCTTTGATCAGGACAATTTTTATAAGTGTTTCTCCGCAGAGTCTGAATATAAGCCAAGTAATAAACACTTAGCATGTGTGACTGCAATGTGTCTGGCCGTGCAATGATGCTACTTCAGACAGAAAGACAAGGGCAAAGATAGCGAATGTATCCCAGATGACAAATATTGGCAGAAACCTTGCAACTTGGACAAAGAGTATTGTCTTTGTGTTACTACCCATGCAGTGAATATAAAGGCCATGGGTACAATACTAAGCCTTGATCTTACAAAAACTTTTGCGCTTGAGTAATTGAATACACAAATATACTCTAATTGAGTACAGGTTATCCCATGATTACCTACAGCTCTCAGCTAGTACAATACTCTTGTTCTGGGTGTGTAGGTTTACATTACCTCACCACCTATACAGACAAGAAACTCAAGCAGATTAGAGACGAGACACATGGTGTTGCCTCAGATGATACAAAAATATCAGTGTTTTGCCAATGCAATTTCCCAAATAGGTAAACTTGCTTGGAAGAAATAAGATCTCTGGCATAAAATCTCCATCTAGCATTTAGTATGCAACACATGCATGATTATGTCCAGCTGACCTAATGACTGGAGATGCTTCAAGGATGCAACACCTAGGACTGTTATCTGGGCAGGCTGGGGACATATTTGTCTCCTTTGTCTTCACTGAGTTCTGTGCACACAGCCCTGGGGTGGGGAGTTGGTAGTTAAGGAATATGCAGGCACAGAAGCTCTCAGATCCTCTGCAAAACCTCTTTATCATAAAAAGCCTCCATTCAGATTGGAACCATCATTGTACACAACCAGAAGCCAGGCTTCTGGGTTCTTTCTCAAACTGCAGTTGTGCAGGCACTAAGTGTACATATGTGTAGGGAGGAATGATTCAAAAAGTCCCCGGTGTAAAATGAGTCACCAGCTAGACTTGGTTTCTATGCTGATTTCAAGGTAGATTTGCATTACCACAGGCAAAAAGCAGGGTTTTAAGGGTAAAAAGGTTAATTTGCAGGTTTCTCCAACCTGCCCCAGTGCAGTGAGGATGTTCCATTGCTACCATGGAGATGCAGTTGTGTGGGAGGAAGGTAAATCCAAGGATTAGCATAACGGCTTGGAGCTGGAATTACCATTTTCAAATCCCTGCTTGACTACTGAGAAATTGGAGGCCACGGGAAACTCCCTTAGTCTCACATCCACCTCCTGCAGAAAACAGCAGCATATGAGCATGGGGATTTATTGGTCTTGTATTTAAAGATCTGGACATCTTTTTTGACCAGTCTCAGACTTTGGAAGAGATGTTCCCAATTTTAAAATGAGTGCCTAACATTTATGTAAGTTGCAGAGCCGATGTGCGTAAAAACTGTGTTGGAGAGCATGAAGTGGTCAAGCGGTAGGATAACAATGTGTATCACTACTGTAACCACTGCACAGAATAGCTACTAAAACAGGTCAAAACTCAGAATATCCAAAATGTTTTCAAAATTCCTCATCAAATGGCTTTACTTTACTGAGTTTAGAAAAAAATCACTTTGGATTCAAGTGACATTTTTCTACTACAGTCAGAACAATATTAACCAAGCCTTAGCAGAAATAACAGTTCCTGAAATTAAATGTTTTAATAATTTTTCATTGATCATTTTGTCTCATGTGAGACCTCTCCACAAAACATTTTCATTTTTCAGTTAGCACATCTGGCAACAAAATTCTGAATCATGAAAAACCCATGTGAGGAAAAGTCCATTTTTCTGCATTTTACATATCTTTGTATGAGCAGTTGTTGTTATTTCTATGGCACATCCCTTGACAGATAGAGGAAAACTAAAATTTGGGTTCACATGAAAAGGAAACTCCAAAAGTTTTTCATTGTAGCCAGTCTCTTTGTGTTAATGGTATATTTACCAAAGCCTGAAGACAGAATTCATGTGTAGGTTAAAAGACAGAATTTGGGGGAATGTTTTTAGCTGTGCATATAGTGATGTGCTATTGGAGTTAGTAGCTCCTGCCTAGCTTGGTAGTCACTCAGTCTTTGATGTTTAGTGAAAAAGATTTGGGATATTGATCCAGTTCTCAGTGGACAAATGTCATTACCTCTGAATTATGGACATCCCAGCTGGTCTATCTGTAAGCGGCCCAGAATTGAGAGCCAGCATTAAGTGCCTGTAGAAACAGATGTAGTACTGGCACAGGGCAGAAGAATACTGAAGTGTGTCCATTTTCAGTAGGGATCTGAATAAGGTGTGCAGAGTGACTTGAAAGACACGTTTAGAAAACATATTCCAAACACATTTATGAACTTAAATATGAATCTGAGTTACTTTGCAGACACAGAGAATAACATTTGTCTGAGTAGCACAGTTCTCTTAACTGTGAGAAACTTCAAATCCCCAACTCTAGCTCATTTCATAAGCTTATTCAACAGAAATAATAAGATTTCTCACCTCTCAAATACCATCATCAGTTAATCCTCACACATGTAAATATTAGCTCTTTTCTCCCATTTGAATGTAAGCCTTATATGGAAAAAAAGCAAATTCACATCCGCATGGCATCCAGCAAGAATGGCTACATGAATTATTAAATGCCAGCGTTCAAAACCTCCCCTTTCTGGGAGCAGAGTTGTTAAGATGGATATATCCCCATAAAGCCTGTTTTGAAAGAAACAGCAACTTATATTCATTTGGCACTTATCCATCTACCCGTTTATTATCCATCTGTTTAGTACTCTTTCAGGTTTTTGAACTCAAGGTTAAATTGTAACTCCACTAGAGATAATAGGGTTGAGCCATTAGCTTTGGTAGGATTAAAATTACATCCCTAGTGATTTTCCTGCAAGTTTACACAGCTTCCCAGAGATCAGCACTTAGTAATAGTTCAGGGGATTCATAGATTCAGGAAATTAACATTCCAAATTGTAAACAGTAGTATGGAAAAGCTTCTCTGTTTGCCTTCACCTTTCAGTCAAACTCTGCTAGGAGTTATGTAGGCTCTTGTTGGCTTTGCAGGCCAGTCACACAGGGAGTAGAGTTCCTACATCAGCAATCCTCTCCTTTTGCCATGCTATCCAGACTGTCTTGTAGGATGGAGGGAGAAGGAGGGGGTATATTTTGGGTGATTGCAGTAAAACAAATAAATGACACTGCAATTTTTAAGCACCAGGGAATATTTGTCTTCTTTGGTTGATGTTTAAACCAAGAAAGAATCATAAAATCAATAAGGTTGGAAAACACCTCCAAGATCACCTGGTCCAACCATCCCCCTACCATCAATATTACCCACTAAACCATATCCCTAATAACATAAGGATCTCATTGTAAGGTCAGTGGAGACAATGGAAATGTCTCCCTACACTTTTAAACTTGAGATATGCTTTAGTGACATTTAATCTACACACAGCTGGTGAAACTTACTCCAGTCCTAGGCTGTGGTTTTTCATTTTCCCTCACAAAGTTGTATTCAAAAAATTACACACCTGTTACAACAGTGTGCTGGAGTCCTTTTTTTTTTTTTTTTTTTTTTTTTCTTCTTTGTCTTGAGCCCAGAACGGTGAGAACAGTGGCAGAAAACCACAGCTGGTGATACTACAAGGTAGGACCCCAAAGTCACAGTATCTCTGAAAACGCCCATGTACATTCATCAATGCACATGTCCTGAGGACAAGTGTTACCCAAATAAGTTGGGGAGAACCCTAGAAACGTTTACAGTCAGGGTCTTTAATTCATCTAGGAATGGAAACCCACCCCCATATCCACCTTACAGGCTGTAGCATCAGGAGGCTCCTATTTATCTTCTCTGAAGGTGTCTCCAGTCCCACAGGTGCCAAATGGTGACAGAAGTTCAATTACACCTGAATTCAGAGCTCTTCTACGGAGATCTGGGATACTCACTGACCCTCTCTTTGAAGAGCTGCAGGACTGAAAATCAAATTCCCGAGATGAAACCAAGCCTCAACCAAAGGAATTCAAACAAACAGCTGCCACCCCTGAAAATTCAGCAAAGTTTGTCTTCCATGGCACCTGCTGCTCCACTGAGAGTTCTGAGAGGGGATTATCGCTCACACAGACTTTGTTTCCTCACTCAAATCAGACCAGCTGATACCCTTCAATCTGTGGTCCATCTCCCCAGTATACAGAATAATTCATGGCTGTATTGTTCTTCATTGTTGTTTCTAGCTTTTGCTTGTTATTCCAGAGCCTCTATTATTAGACAATTACATTTTAGTTGTGTCATCAAATACACTTTTATTTAAAAAGCTATTAATTTCATTTCTATGGTGTCTATAACTTGTTTTCAGAAAGGAAGAAAGACTTGAAGAACATCATTCAACCTAAAGAAACATTACCAAGACATTTATAGCAGGTTACAAGTACTTAGCAGGAATTTAAATAAGCAGTTTATTACAACAACTTAACCAGTAGAGGCTGAAAAAAATAATGAAAATTATTTTTATATAACAATGGATTATTCTGAGAAAGTTTTTCACAAAGATAATCTCAAATTGTTTATTATTATTATTATTATTATTATTATTATTATTATTCATTACGTTGGAATTCACAATAAAGAAATAAATAAATACCCACAACAACAACAAAAAAATGCATCTTTGATTATTTTTCAGAACTAGCCCTATGGGATATTTAGTGTAGCTGTTTCTTTTTCTGATTCCATTCTATAGGTAAAGAAGACTTGGGGGTTTACATCTCCTGTAGCACATTATGGCCAAGATTTCCATGTTCTGTAACAAAACCTCATGTTGTATCCTGAGGAATATTAACAAAAGTTTATTGAATGGGAGAAAATAATGTTCTTGTAGTTCACCCACAAAAGCCATGTTACTGTAATTAGGAGCTGACACTATTGCTTGTTTGAAATAAAAATAGTATTGGAATTTTCATAGAACCTTAACCATTTCCATCCAAGAAGGTTATTTCAGCACTTTACACTCATTTCTAATATCTGTAATTTATCTTAACTTCATTGTTTCATAACTAGAACACTGCAGACTGTTAATTAGCCTTTTGTAGAGGCAGCCTTTAGAACAGGTGGGATCAATAGGATTTACAAAGACACAAGGTGATTTTTGGCCAGAAGGCTTCCAGGATATGCAATGACAAACCCTTGGGAAGTGCCTGGGAGATTTTTGACCCTGATGCTTTTTGGTTTCTGTATGTGTTTCCCTTCTGCAAATAAATTTTTCTGCCTCATGTTGAGCCAGGCTGGCCCTTGGCTGTGAACCTGTGTTTCGGGGTTTGTTGTATAAACACTGGGAAATTAGGGCTACTCTGGGGCAAGATAAAAAGGAGAATATTACAACCATTAACTAGGCTTTTCTAAATTTCTGATCATTCCATGGAGTTGCACGTGGATTCAGCTGATTTCTCCTCTTAGCATAGTTGGGAAGATGAGTTTGTTGGTGGGAGCGCGGGGGTGGGAGTCGAAGGGTAGGAGAAGTTTAATAATCTTTTCCCAAATTTGTTTTCACTAGCCAGAGGATTTTGCAGATAGGAGATGATAAATCCCTAGCAACACAAGCCCCTGACAGATGGTGTTAAATGGTTTTGAGAATATTTCAAAATCTGCCCTACTTTTTATTCCCCAAATGTTTCTCCCCCTCTGCCTTATTCTTTATACAGAATTTTCCTACACTGTCTCCCACATTCTCATTTGAGTTATAATTTATGCTTCCGTATGCTCCAAACCAGAATCCAAATCACCCATTTAAAAGGAGAAACAACCTGCTGAATTTTAAAGCCAGTTCTTTTCCTCCCTTTGGGATGGATATCTAATCTGAAAGGAAGCAGTGTATATCTAGCTGATCTGAATTTACTCCCCATTCTCCAGGAAGGATTGTCTGGCTACAGCACCACATACAAATCGAGTGAGAACTTGCAACCAAACTCATTCTGCAGAGAAACCAGGCAATTCTCCTTTCACGTGGGGTTTGTTGAGTAAAAGCTGTGCAGCTTGATGCTGCCATAAAGTTTGGGGCAAAATAATTTTGTGCAAAGAAACAGGAATACAAGAGATTAAAGAAAAAAAGGATGGTGCTTAGAGGTATTGGAAGTATCAGGTCAGCCCCACAAGAGGAAATTAACGTATTCTAGTTTCCTTTCCAATCCCCAAACTACCTCCTTAAAGACAGAGCCCTAAGTCCTAAACTCTGAAATGACTACTGACTTTGCATTAAAAAAGCAAACAAACAAACAAAAGGGGTGCCTCTTGTTGGGTTAATATGAAACGTCACGCCAGGACATGTTTTTTTTTTCAGGAGGAGGATTGTATTCTCCATAATCTCATTGGTGCTGTTTGGTGACCTGATCCTGAAGCAAAGGAAGATCAGAGCCTAATTACTGTCCTGCTGGTGGCTCTGTTACCTTCTCCATGGAGATTTGTTCCAGCTGCAGCTCCCAGGGCAATTGCCTTTTCTCACTAGATCCTGTAGATGACAATGCCAGATTTCCCCTTTTGTTTAGGCTCAGCTGTGTCATTAGGAGAAGTCCCGCAAGCAAAAATACACTTTCAAGGGAATAAGTCCACAACATCAGAAGATGAAGTTGCAGAAGAAAAAGAAAAGTGATCTAATGTCTCACCACTGTCAGGAAGGGAAGCTCCTGCTTCACACATCCAGATTTTTCTGTTCTCCTATCTTTGGCCACATGCTAATGTTGCATGTATTTTGCATATCTCAGCAGATGATGCTGAGAGCCAGGGCAAATCCCTGACCTGGCAGAAAATGAGCTTTCACCTCTATCCCTCCTTCCTAGAGGTAATGGACTGTTTTCCACTGGTTCAGTAAGCTGAACAGGATGAAAGCAGTCTGATGAGCAACAGCACTGATACAAAAGAGGACAGGCAGAGCAAGAGGAGAGAGCGAGAGAAGAACTGGCAGCAGGAAAGGGAAAAAGAGAAGTGTGTAAAAGTCCCTGCCTTTTGATGGCAGATCAGATATTCATGTAGTCACATCCAACACATGAACGTTTCTTTGTTCCTGGTTTTAGTTTGTGGCTTGCTCTGCTATGTCTGGAAACCAGTTTGCTGGAACGGGGAACCTGCACTTTTAGGATCTGCATTTCTCAATATGCATCTGGAAGAAACCAAGTTTGCAGGTACTTTCTGTGGACTTCAGGTTGTGAGGATGTCAAGAAATCCTTAAGTCTAAAATAATTGCCCTTTAGGAGGAAGACGCTGAATATTTATGGGTTCCCGAAGAGAAAATGTTAAAGAGCTCAAAGCTGACAGGATTTTAATAGGATGCCTGGACTAGATCCCTGCCTGTTTTCTAGCAAATGACTGGGAATGCTTGTTAATAAGTAGGAATAAAAACATAAACTTGTTTTCCATGTATGGATTATTATTATTCAATATCTAATTTAGAGATAGACTTGGTGAACATTTTCTAGATAGACCATCCATTGGCCCAGATAGACATATAGTTAATATCCCACTGGAAATACCCACACATTGACTGCATGGCAGCCAGGGCTGGCAGCCTGAATGAGAGCCGACCTCGGCTGTTGGTGCTTCTCTTGGATTTAGCACGAGGGAAACCAGACTTCAGCTAAAGAGCTGAAAAAGTCTGTCTGAATACATGCCATACCTCCCAGGAGACTCCCAAATCATCTTGCCCAGCTGGTGGCTGCTCTGTGGACATCCCTGACCAACTCCTCCGTGTTGACACATCTGTGTTGCAAATCAAGCCAGTCCTCTAAAATTGACTGCAAGTGCCCAGCCCCAAAGGCCTTCTGTTTCGAATGGGATGAAAGGTTTAGTCACTTGTGCGGCCTTGCAGCTTCATTCCCAATATCTTTCTCTGCACAGCAGTCATAAAGATTATACTGGGGATGAAGCTGCTTTGCTTTGCCTACCTGGGTATCGTTGCCTCTGCCAGCACATTTTTGTGTATCTCCCATACACAAAACTGCTATGGAGAGCAAAGACAGCCCCATATGCATCAAGATACTGTTATGGAGAGCAAAGGCAGCTCCATATGCATCAAGATAGAGTTATTTAGTTACCTAGGCAACAATGGAGAGGATTTAGGGTGACCACTGCGTTACAGTGATCATTTTATTCAAGGACCACGAGAACTCCATAAAGAAGGAAAGGTTCGTGGAGGCTGCACTAAAAGATGATTTTTCCTGGTTTCAATGAGCAGGATATTATTGTAAGGGATGAGAAATAAAGAGAAATATCATGCTGAAAAGCAGGGGCATAAAAGAAACCAGTGTGATGTAATTTGTAACACAATATTAAAGTCAGTGAAAGCCTTTTCTATAGTTCCCAGACGCTTGCCTGGAACATCATTTGCAAAAAGCAGCAGTTTTCAAGTTGCCAACTGCCAAATATACATTTTCTTCTCACTTTGTGAGGAGTGATATTCCTTCCAGACTTGTGTATTTGGGAAAATTTTCTTTGAAAAGAGAAGTAAAAACAACAACAACAAATTCTGAGTAGACCTAGATTTGCCCACTGTAAAAATCACCTGACAAATGATAGGTCCCTGACTTCTGTAATCAAGACTGTGATCAGAGAAGGAAAAGCCATGGCAGAAAATGAAATAATAGGAAACTCTTGAAAGATGTATTTTCTGATTCACTAGTTCTGGGGACATTTCATTTCTACTCTGACCCCTCTGGTGTTTTCCAGAGACAGAGAAACTCACTGAGTTGCTCTTGTTTTAAATTTCAGTTTCAGATTCATTGCAAATATGTAATGAAAATACTTAAATTCTGGAATTATTAAAAATTAAAAAAATATATATATATATGTATGTATCCCCCACGTTCATGCTTACCTCCAAGACAAATTTTAAAATGAGCTCAGGGAAAGTACTATTGAAATTTATAGTAACAGCAGTGCAAATATGGCCTTTTGTAGCTTTAGTATTAATCTGGGCTCACAACCAACCTACTATAGTGAGATAATGCTGCTATTGTCCTAACTCCATTTATGCTAAACGACATTGACTATCAGTGACTTTTATTTACAGAATCATGGGGTTTAAAGCAAGTTTGAAAATATTACCCAGAACAGCCCAGCATGAGTCAGCCAGGTCTTTGAAAATAATTGCGTTTCCATTTCTGGCAAAGAAGAAGAGAACCCCAATTTGATTGTACTAAACCAAATGGAGAATTGCAATGCAAGTTACAGCAGAAATGGAGCCATGGGTATGTTTTGCCTGGCAATTAAAGGACAGTTCCTAACCACTCAAGCAGTGACATTTCAGAGCAGTCCTCAACTGGTTTAAAGAGGGAAGTGTATAATGTTATAGAAGGATTATGTTTTCTGAGGTAAATTGTCCTCCTATATTTTCCATCTACTACTTCAAAGGCACAGCATGTCCCAGCCAGCCCCACATATAGATACAGGCATCACTGCAAAGAGATGCCTCAGTCTTCCCTCCCATTGCTGCATGGAGGTTAGTCTGTTCCTGTACAGAGTTCTCTGACTGCCTGGGGATAAATAAATCCTGATGTTAATTTTGTATGTAAGCTCAAATACGTAATTACAAGAAGGAGAATATAGAAAGGATCTGTCGGGTGACCTCCTCACTGTGTGAAAGCAGAGTCAGTGCAAAGATCTTTGGGACACCATGAGAAAGTAATTTCACCTCTGCCTTGCAGTTTCTGCAGAATTGCCTATTACAACTGTAGGGTCACATCCATCCCTTAAACCAGGTGCTCAGCTGGGTCAGGCAGTGCTGTATTAGGCCCTCTTGTCTCGCAGACCAGCTGCCAGGTAAATGGCAGAGGCAATTCTGATGCGGTAGAAAAAGGGCAGAAGCAGCTCAAGAATGTCATTGCCCTACGACACAGCTGTGTTTCTGAGAAAACAAACTGTGAGGATGTACAGTGCTGAGGGGAGGGAGAGGGGAAAAAAATTGTTTACAAGAGCTTGGTGAGTCACATCATTTGAGTGTGCACATCATAAGTGCTCAGAGATAGACATATCTGAGCACTTATGCAAATGTCAGACATCGTGTTTGAACAAAAGGTTACTCAGTAACATAACCTGGAGCTTTTATTGCTAATGAAGCATTAACTTCCACCTCAATATGGGACTGTGAGGAATATAGTTTTCATTTTTTTTTATAGCTCAACATATGATTGATTGAATGATATAAAAATAACAATATTCTGTATCTCCCCTTATCTGAGACAGAGGATTTGGTTTCTCTGTTTCTTGTTTTTGTTTTCTAACCTGGAATTTCTAATTGACAGGAAACAAATCCCTCAAAATATATATTGATTTTTGTTTCTTTCTTTTCATTGTGAGATGAGACAGATAGAAAACAGTAATAACGTGAGATGTAGGTTGTACTGAGTAAAAATGCTAGCTAGCCCGTCTCACAAAAGTAAAGAAGCTAGGACACTGGCAATTTTAAGTCTGCTTCTTGCACAGAGGAGAATATTGCTTTTAAAGTGGCATACTGAAAAGTGTATATGGGACAGAGATGGTTGGTTTCCAGAGGGCCTTCCACTGAAAGTCACTACTTCATCCCAAACTGTGGTATATGAGATCATCCTTCGTGTCCTGAAGCTGTTATGCAAAATCAAATTAAACACCACAATTTGCACATTTATCAGTTCTATCACACATGAACCATAGGGAATTTATAGTTGACAAAGATCCGTGGTGGCTTAAAGGTTTGGGAGCCACTGATGCAGGTAATGCAACCACCTCATCCAGGGCCTCCTCCTAAGACACTGTGAGCCCGTCAGAAGGTACCGATTTGAAAGTTTTTGTTTGGTTGGTTTTTCTTTTCTTTTTGTCAGAGGTGGAAATAAGAAGTAACAAAAGCTGTCTCTATAGAGATGTGACTTTTAGGTGTCTGAGCTTCAGGCTCTGACCATTCTTATCCCTTCAGAGATACGTAGACAAGTCTTCTTGGTGGCCTCCTGCTGCAGGAAGAGAGCATATCCTAACCAAACACCCCAGGATGGTGTCACTGCTTGAAAAGAGCTCATATTGCTGAGATGCAGGGTTCTCAGGGAAAATATGTTGTGTTCAGCACCTTTTCACTGAAGATTAATATTTTTGCAGAAGAAAAAAAATGAAACAGTAGTTTTAAAGGGTAGATATTAACCACAAAATCTTTTGAAGTGGCCACAATGGATGGAGAAGGGAAAAGAAATGAGTTAGAACTAGAAGTCAGCTACCCATGTCAGGAGAGCTAATGAGATGTGGAGTATCACAAAATCAAAGAATCACCGAATGGTTTGGGTTAGAAGGAGCCTTTGGAGAACATCTAGTCCAACCCCCCAGGCATGGACAGGGACATCTCTCACTAGTTCAGTTGCTCAAAGCCCCATCCAGCCTGGCCTGGAGCACTGCCAGGGATGGGACATCCACAACTCTGGGCAGCCTGTGCCAGTGCCTCACCATGCTCATAGTAAGGCAAGTGCTCTCCACATCCACATAGTTATTTCAGGGATTTCACTGTCAATCTACTCCAAAGGATGCCACCAGACCCACCAACACATTGTGCTCTGAGGTTGCAGTTTCACACCAGCCTAACCCAGTCTAATCACTGGTGCCGGCAGTCCTTCCCCTTCCCTTCTCTCCTCCAGATGCCCTTTCCCATTTATTCCCTTTGTACCAGCCTCAGAGTTTGCTACACACCTTTGCTCTGCTGTGTGAGTGTACTGGCCCAGGAATAAATACAATGTCAACAAAAAGGGTATTATTTTTGAGTATCATGTTGTCATACGGTCACCTTAGTCTGGTAGAAATCCATGCTGAAGTTATAAGAGAGGTGGAATGTCATTGTCTTCCCATTCCCAGTCCTGTCCCTTCCCATAGGTGGATGCTCTGCTTCTGTAAGCAGAAGTTGTGTCCACACTTGCAAGTAAAATGGGGTGGGAAACAGGGTTTGAGCCCTGTCTTGTGATCACCTGTGCTTTTTTGTTTATTAACACATTTGGCATGGTTTCAGCTTCTCCAGAAGACGCCCAGGGCCATAGACAGCTCCCAGGACACAATTTGGACAAGGCTTGTTTGAGGAAAAAAGGGAGTGTAGTCCTGTGGACACAAACTGCTCTGTGCTATCTCTCCCCAGAGAATGGTCCCCAGCTCATTTTATTTACTACCACAAACCTGATCCAGACAAAATCTTGTGACATTTTTCAAATTCCAGCACAAAAGGAGGAGTTAGACTTTCATTTTAGGCAATACTTTCTCTCACCTAGAAAAAGTAATCCTAAACAGCAAAGAATCATGCCATAAAACACTGGGAAAACAAGATATGTTATGGATATACCTAATGAAAGATAGCTCTAATTATCATGGTAGTTTCTTAGCAGAACTTTAGCTTTTGCAAGAGTTTACTAAGCAAAGGAGTTCTGATTTTCTTTTGGAGAAGGGTACCAGTTTAATTCTGTTGCTGAGGCAGAAATGTTCATTTAGACAGTGACGAGTGAAAACTGAAATCTCTCTGATTTAAAGGTCATTCTCACACTCATAATATAAGAAAACTCACAAAGGTGAAAGGGAAACTACCAACATTACAGTAATGGTTTCCAGCTTCCTTTGAAATCATACAGAAACTGTCAGAGTTTCTGCATGAGATCAAGCAGGAAGGGCAACGAAGCAGCCACATTAAATATTTTAAATGGCCCAAACCCTACAAGAAGGCTTTATTTTAGGTGTCAGTGTATGAAAAACACCAAATCTGAACAACTCCAGGACCCAGCATCAAGTAAGTGCAGGGATGTTGTATCACCTGCTCCTTGTCTTGATACCCAGGTGGGACAGCATGGAAACCAGAGTGAGGACTGCAAATTTAGGGAAGGTCTGGGGTAAAAGAAGCTGATGGCATGTGCTTCAGGGTGGTGAAGAGCAAGAGAGATTTCCTCCTCTGTCTATGGGCAAGTATATCCAAGTCTGGGGTCTGTTAGGAAGAAAGGGCCAATCTCTCAGCATAAGAAGTGTTTGGCTTTTAATTAAATAGCTGGTTTGTTGTCTAGGTATGAGGGTGAGTCTTTCTCACAGTGCATCTACAAGACACCCATTATCCTTCTCAGATAATAAATCCTGCAGTCTTTGGAAGTAACCTATTTCTTTCCTAAAATAAAGGGCAATTGAGTGACTACACACATGTAGATGCCCAGGTATGTGGCCGAAGTTGGATGGGCCCCAGCCCTAGGAGGTCAGATATAGCTAATGAAAAGCGTTTTTGCCATGCCCACCCTGGGAAACCTGACAGAAATGCTGAGGTGATGACAGTACAGCGAATTTGGGGCCAGGAATGGTGTTTCCATGGTGCAGGAACAAAAACAGTAATTTGAACTGGAGATAAGTGCTATAAACCCTTCAAAAAGAGCCTGAATGAACATAAGAGCCTAAAAACTGCTCTGGAGAACCAGGCCAACTCCATCAGCTGCGTGTTATGTCCCCGAGGAGGGAATGTGTGAGGTTATTCAGGGATAGCACGTAGCCCTGGCCACTTCCAGGGCAATGTTCCTCTTGTACCTCCGAGCATGCAGTTGAAGGAGGGTGTTAGGGGTTTCACCCATCAGTATCCACGGTGGATCTGTGGCCCATGAAAGAGTCCAGTTCTCTTTTGAATCTGCTCATCCCTTCTGCCTTCACAGCCAGCCCACCGTGGCAGTGAGCTCCAGCACTTACTACAGCACTGAAGTGCTGTACACACATTTTATCTCCTAATAATCTCAGCATGCGACCTCCAGTTTTACTACTGCAGAACTGGCAAATGAAACTCCTGCATTGACCTCATCCCCCACTTTGATGATTTTGTGCCTAACTAAAGACGTAACTAAAGACGTACTCATTTTCTAGGCTCTTGAAGATTTTTTGCTAGGCGTTTAATGCACACTTTGTGTGTATGTCAGCCTTTGCCTAGGGGTAGTTTTCCACAAAGAATTTTTTTCCTGAAGGTAAATATTGTGATCCTTCTCAAATCCATGAGAATTCAAGTGTTTGCTTTGATAGCCCATGTAGAGGTGTTAGACTCTGGCTCTTCTTTAAGAGCAATAATAAAGGTATTGCCATGAAAGTCCTCAAGGGAAAATTTTAGCACTTGATAAAGACTACAGCTGGTATTTATCTTCTTAGCTAAATAAAAGAAACTTGAAAATATTCAAGTAGAGATAGACCTGCGCTGGTAATTTCCCAGACTTCATTAGCAGAAGTCCATGGCTTCGATCTGAGTAAAAGTACTTTGTTTTTTGATAGAAAAATTAGACTTCCGTCAGGTTTTTTTATGTCTCATTAAAAAGTATATATGTATACATATATATATATATGTATGTATGTATGTGGAGAGTCTGCATAGATCTTCCTTCACATAGTTCTGTATCAAGGCAAAACCTCTACATGCAATAGAGTTACTCCTGATTATTGCCGAGAAGTGGAGCAATTTTGTTCACTTTGATCTTTCACCATGATGTGCTTGATGTTGGGAGACACCATTCCTCTAGATGTGATTTATGTCTTGATGACAGTTGTAAAAGTCATAGTAAATATTAACTTCTTGTTATCAGTTAGAGCCAGGCTGTGGAATGGTAACCTAGTTAAATTTTGTCTGTGATATCAAGTTGTCTGCCATGTTTTCTTCTACAGGTGGAAGAGACAGAGATGGATGTAGACAAAGGGAAAGAAAAACAAGCATTTTTTGCTATTAAAGCAGACACAGCTATTTAAAATATATATATATACGTATATATATAATCACTCAAACCATGAGAAGATTATTTTAGAATGTGATTGTTGGCCATCAAAAGCAAGTGCTAAGTATCCAAGCACCTGGCACTGAGTACCTGGCATGGCAGCCAGCAGGACGATAAAACTAGAAACAAGCAAGCCTCGAAATTCAGCCTTGAGTCTGTTACATCCCAGACACCACAAGATTCTTCAACTCAAGAATGAAGAGCTTGTGTGGGAGGGGAGGCGAGGAGTCCTATCTGCTCTTCAGACAGATGCAAAAGCTGAGGAGCATAAAAATAACACTGCAAGTGTCTCTCTTGGTAAGCAGTGCCACTTGTAGAGGACAAGCAGCAGTGCTGCTTCCTGAGAAAAGCAGCGTGCCAGGTGCGAGCCTGCACCTTGCTAATTCTTAAAATTATTCTCATCAAGGCTGTTGTTTACTTCTGATTTATTTCACATTTTTCTTACACCATGTTTTTGGAAAGAACTGTTAAGGAGTGGCCAGAAGTAAATAGAGTGGGCAGGGCTGCCAAGTCATTCCAGGCAGGTGAATCTGATCAATCCATCTCATGAGAAATTATTCCTGTGCTATATAGCCTGGGGGACTCTACTGGCTCATTTCCAGTGAGCTCTGATAGGAGCCGGCAGGTCTCCACCGCTCAGAATTTAGCTTCAGCTGAGCCCCCAGAACGTGACATGTAAAGCTGTGTGACCAAGTTATTCTATGATATATTTCACCAAGGATATATATATATATTTTTTTTCCTATTCAACTTTGACATACACAGGCTTCCTGACAGCACCAATCTATTCCTTCTTATCTTCTCTGGCCTGCAGAGATGAAGATGGTCACCAGAACAGTTCGACTCAGTGCACCAAAAAGCCCTGGCATCTTTTTTTTCTTTTTTTTTTCACCTGGCAGTCTAACTCAAATTTTGGGCTAAGTTCTGACCTGTTTATGTCAGAGATTTAGTAAAGAGAGACTGGAAAGTAGTGAGATTTCCCCCACGATGATTCTCTAGAGTGCAGAGGGTTGGCCTATCCATCTGTGGACGCTCTTATATTCCATGATGTTGATCATGTAGTCAGTAGTCAAGGTTGGCCGCCTCAGAGCCAGCTCAACCACAGCTGCAGCGCCTGACCAGGAGTTATGGGGGGACCTCAGGCCCTTGCTTCACCAGGGGAGGCCTGGGACAGCAGCACGACCAGGCCGTACCCGCCGGCTCTCGCGAGAGCAGCTGACAGGAGTGGGTGTTGCCAGGGCCATGGCGACTGTGCTCCTGCCCTCTGCCTAGAAAAAACCTCCAGGAGGCTTTCCACCTGTATGAGGGGTGAGCAGGTGGAAGATCTGGTCAGTATGTTGGCAGAGCTGAAAGAGGAGGTTGAGAGACTGAGGGCCATCAGGGACTGTGAGCGGGAAATTGACTGATGTAGTAGCTCCCTGGTGTGCCAGAGGGAGAGGCGGCAGGGAGATACCCCACAACTGGTGGCGGACCCCTTGCCCTGCCCCTGTCGGGCAGAGGAGGGGGATCTGAGGGATGGGAAGGGTTGGGAGAGGGTCCCTGCTCGGCATCGTGGGCGAGCCTCCCCCTCTGCTTCCCTCATGTCCCCAGCTCTTCTCTCAAATAGCTAATGATAGGACTCAAGGAAATGGCCACAAGTTGCGCCTGGGGAGATTTAGATTAGGTATCAGGAAAAACTTTTTCTCTCAAAGAGTGGTCAGGCACTGGAACGGCCTGCCCAGGGAGGTGGTGGAGTCACCATCCCTCACGGTGTTCAAGAAGCACCTGGACAAGGTGCTACAAGATATGATTTAGTAGCTTAGTAGGTAGTATTGTTGATAGGAGGATGATTGGACTAGATGATCTTGTAGGTCCTTTCCAACCTTGTGTTTCTATGATTCTATGATTCTGTGATGTATCTGGTCAAATTCTGTACAAATGTTATCAATGTGAGTGCGAAAACCTTCCCTGTAAACAATGCTACAGGCAGGCCATGCATAATATCACAATAGTAATAATAATAATAGCAATACATGTTTTTATTATAAGGACAATTACTTACCATGCAACTCAGTAATGAGAAATTTTTGGTGTCTCTGCATATATGAGGAGTCACTGAGAACAAGAAGACACTGCAGTCATCAAGGAATAATGCTGAGGCAATGGGATCTGTGGGGCTCTGTGCCTTACAGTATCAGGCTGTTTACGTGGGCAGAAGCTGCAGTTAGAGAAAACATGGTTGGATCAAAATTTAATCCATTCTGGCAAATAGTGTCCTGCTGGAACTTTTTTGTTTGTTTATCAGGAACTTCAGTATAATCTATCTGTTACCTCCTCTTGTTATGAGTGGTGGTACACCATGTGCAGTGTCAAAGGCTCTATTTGGTCTTACGACCTACAGCACCTATAGCAAGTGTTAACTAGAAGAGTGCATTTTGAATTGAGAATTTTACAAGGCATTACAAACGTTTCCCTCCCCAACAAAGAGGAAATTGTTATGCACAGAAGTCCAGTTACAAATCCTGTTAGCCTCGAAGAAATAAATCCTTAATATTTCTATGCCTTTAATTTACACATAACCATGCATAACCTTACAACTGTTTGTATTTTTATTTAGCTTTGTCCATCTTAATACACAGACACGTGTAATACACGGATTCGTGCATGTGTGTCACACAGGGTCATGAAGTCATCTGTATTTTAAACTTGTACAGACATATATATGTATATCATATGTATATATGTATGATATCATATATATGATATATATATATATCTTTCTATACGTACCTGACTATAGGCAGTCCTGTAGGAATTAGGGCTGGATTCCTCTGCTTCATAATCTGATGTTGTTGACTGTCTTGGAGTTTATTTAGAAAGGAGAGACTGAGGAAATATTCAAGCTCCTTTTGCCGTTTCCCAGATTTTAGGCTTGTCCAACAACCCAATTTGTAGGAAGATTTGACAGCCTTCCTACTGGAATCACCAGGGGATGGAAACTCTTGATCATTGGGTGCAAAGCCACTGGATGTTGACACCTAGGGAGGTTTCACTGGGTCTTGGCTTAGCCTGTCATTTCTGAGCTAGCCCAATTCAAGACATTCTTAGTACAAATTAATGCTGTATTGAGCTGATATTCGTAGAGAAGTGTCTCTGAAGTTGAGCACAGTAGAGGAGATATGCTTTCATGATGTTCTTTCTTCCAAAAGCTGAATGTTATGGAGACTTCTCTAAAAGAATTGTTAATAAGATTTGTTTTCTTTAGGAAGTTTCTCTCATACAAAGGAGAATAGTTTCTTGTTTGACACTACGAGAGGTTGTGTGAGGTTAACACAATAATGTTCTGCAAGCTTAGCTAGATGTGACATATCCACTTCAAGTCACTATGTCAGAAAAGACACTGAAGAGTTTCTTTGGCTTAATAACTGGTTGAAAAACTTCTGCTGACACAAGCTTCTCATTCAAGTGGCTCTTCTAACGTGACACCCATGATAGATAAATTATAGGGGCAATAAGGTCCATGACTCTTCTGAAATATATGTCCAAAAGCAGAGTTTCATCTTCTGATTTAAATAAGCCATTAGCCACCATGCAAAGTTCACTGTGGCCCAGACAGATGAAACTTCAACTTTTTGATATAATTTTAAAGCTAAAGCCAATTAAACTCAGGGAATGTAATACACGGGAAAGTTGGGCAGCAGAACTACACCACTACTGTGACACCAGACAACTTTATCATGCAGAAGAACACTGAGCAATATGTTCTATGATATTGAAGTAAGAAAAGAATCTTAAATCTTTTGAATATAAAATACAAATAAAAAACTCTCAAGGAACAATCTCTCATTTCACTGCCCATGGGCACTCAGGATTTGATGTACCAGAAGAACTTTATTCTTTTAACCAGTGAATTTTAGTTGGTGTTCCATGGGTTTATTCTGGTGTCTTGAGAATATATAAGCATCCTTCAAAGTTGATTAAGAAAAGCAAATCTAATTTTAGCTCACCAGAATTTCTCTTAGGCGGGGCTCTTCAAGTGGAAAGTTACAGGAGCCAATAAATTGGAGAAAAAGAAAAAGAAAAAAAATCTCTGTAAATTAGACAATAGGTCCTGGTACTACACTGAATTTTCTCTCAGTTCAGCATTAACAAACCTGCTCAATTCTGATCAGATCATAAGTTTCTGACTTATATTCATATGCAAGAAAGAAGCAAATTTTAACAGTCCTAGGGAAACATTAAAGGTCTGATCTAGAGCACAGTGAAGTAAATGGAGTTGTCATCCATCAGGGCAAAGAGAGCTAATGGTGGAGGCAGTGGAAGTTGCCTGAAGCTGAGAATTTAACATGTTTTTGATAAGTTGCTTTTGTGGGTCCTTCCCAGAAGTGTAAGAACACTACCCTGGTTCTTGATGAGCAACACCCCCACAGTATCATCAAAAAAGCTGTGCAAGAGTGCTACACATGGAATTTGACCTCAAACACCTACAGTGGCCTATGAAGTAGTCAAGAAATAGCCACATTTTGAGGACTTCTATATCCATCAATTCATGCAGAGGACCTTGTAGAAATGTAGATATCTACAGAGAACTTGGAAAGAGGACATTACCATGGTGGTAATTACTTTCCTGATTTACAACAGGGCATGTTTGGTGCTTGTGTCTATTTTGTGTGCTGTATGTTTCAAGATCCAGTGAGGTAGGTGCCAGGACCATGTCCCAGCAGAGTGTAGGAATGGAAGCTAATGATTCGAGTGTTTTCTTTCTCCCAGGTTACCATTAACAGACCCAAGCAAAGTTCACCAAATTTTAACCACCTGGCCTCAGAAGGAAATATGTAATTACTACATCAGCCTTAAATAAGTGCTTAGGTGCTTTTCTTGCCCCTCTGGACTCAATGATATCAGTCTCATAATTGATACTACCATTCTCACCCACCTTCCACCATGTCCAAGAGACAAAAGCAGTAACACATCTCAGAAACTTGTTATCTGGAACAACTAACACTAAAATTGTACATGTCATCCTGCCTTATGTGTGCCTCTCACAATCCCCCAGCTGGGCTAATTAACACAGATTTGATACAGAAACACCAGCTCTGAAGATTTGATCTTCTTCTGCCTAGGGTAAAGATAATGGCACCCTAAAAGAAAGACATTAGCTGCCTTGCAAGACTCAGGAAGTTATTTAGGCTTTGACAGAAGGCAAACACCATGTGTGTGTTACATAGATCAAAGTCTGGACCCAACTTAACTCACCAAATCACTTTAAATCTATTGAAAATAAAAGGAGGATGTCTTTTTCCCTACAGAGTTGACCTACATGTTGCTATCCTCGTGTTCAACCCAGTTAAAATGTTCCAAGGAGCAATGTTTTCCATTGACATTGGAATGCAAGAAAAATTGCTCCGATTGATAACTGGTTTTGACCTCAAGAAGCAAAGCTCCTCTCTTACTGTCTTCATTCAAAGGCCAAATTCATTATGCTGATACCACCAGGATGAGATTAGTATTAGCATCTGCTGTTCTCAGCGTGATCAGATACTTGCTCAGCCAAACCCTGGAATTTGGGATGCTACAGGCCTGCCCTGTGCATGGCTGCTCTGTTGACTCCTTGTATTTTTAAGAACATTGTGTGACCAGAGAAAGGACAATGTTAGCTGCCCTGAAGGTGAAGGAAGTGAATTTGTAGTGTTTCTGCAGTTGCTGCTGACTGACACCTGTCATTTGTCTACAGAAGCACAGGTGATCATATTAGCAGGTTGGCTGGATGGACCAAAGCCACTGGGCTTCAGTTTGACCTCCAGCAGAGCCTGAAGCTACAGAAGGCCTCCACCTGTAGAGGTGGACGTGCCAGCTGGGTGCTTTGCCTACAGTGTGAGAAGACATATCTATACAGGCCTTATCCAAGCCGCTTCTGGTACCAATGACAATAAAACCACCACAGCAGAAGCACTAAGACCAGTGGTACATGCCCACAGAAGACCCTGAGTAGCCCAGAGGACTACTGCGACTCCAAGTTTTCTTTGATACTGTTTCCCAAGCTAGGAGATTCATCACAATGCTCTTCTCACAATTGCAGGACTCATATCATACCCTTGATTTGCGGTAAATGGATAGTTTACTCTGACGATCATAAAATATTAAGTCAGAGGAGCAGTGGAGACCTCAAGATTTAATCCAATTCCACACCTGCTTTGCAATACGAAGTAAAATGTCTCATCTCACGTTCATTCAGCAATGAGCTAAACCAAAACCCATTTCTGACAGATGTTTGTCTAAAGTAAAAGCTGTAGTGACAGATCCCACTCCCTCTCAATTTTTCATAATATCTCACTTACTTCATCCTTCCCATCATTAAGGTAGAAGTTTCCCTCTTCCTTCCTTTTTGTGAACCACCTACCATGCCTCCTACCAGATTTTTTTTTTTTTTTTAATCATAACTCTGCTTAGATTTCTCTTCTTCCAGTTGAACATCCCTTTCTGAATTAACCACTTCGTCCATTGTTTCCTCCTGGGCCATGTTTTCTAGATACCCACTGGGCACTGCTGTAGCTGGTTCACATCTTTCCTGAAATAGGATCACCCAAACTTGACAGAACCCTCTAGATGAGACCACAGGGAAGGTGAATGTCAATACAGTGTCTGACACTCTGATTTGCCACAGTTAAATTAAAATCTTTAAGCGTGACATTGTGTATTCAGGTGCGTCACTGACCTGTGATGCTCAGGAGTGCTCTGAATGCTTCCTTCTGTCTGTAAGCCTGTTGTGATCACCTTCATCCCTGAAATAATAATCCACTCTGTTCACCCACAGGGAACTTTAAAGCGCTTTGTAGCAGCTGGGCAGAGTGGGAGCCCTTAGAGCATCTGGGGCTTGGAGCTGTGTTTTTCACTCCTTTCAAAGAAGCCCCTTGAATATTCTAGGACTGATAATCCTGTATGTTCTAAAACTAGCATTTCTTACAATTTCAGTGACTCTGGCTGCTGTGTTTCACATCATTCTTTTCCATCCAGCAGTTGCAGCACTTCATTTCTGTGATCCATTGATCTTTTTTTTTTTTTTTTTTGCCTTACTCTTCCTAAAACACAAGACCTGTTCTGTTAATTGCTTGTTGATTACGTAATTGCTATTTGATACCAGAGCAATGCTGTCCTCTCTTTGTTTTTGAATGTGCTGTGTTATACATTCCACCTGCTTCCAAATTCTTGTGGCTTAAATAATCATTCAGGGAGGAAACAGGGGTAGTAACCAGAGTAACTATAGTAACTACACTACTCTGATGTAGTAGAGAAATGTCTCTGAACAATCCTCTGTAGAAACAAACAAAAAATTCAAGGTGATAACAATTGCATCTGCTCTTTGAGCTAGTAAAACACAAACAGCTTATTAAACAATTAAATAGTAATAAGTTAAAAAGGAATTAAATTACATAGAAAAGATTTGGAAAATAAATAAGCTTACGTATTTATCATCCAGACACATCAAGGTTTTGGACAGAGATGTTAACAGGAAGATTTGTCTGCAGGCTCAATGAAACCCACTTCAGGAAAAAGTAAAGAAACTCCAATATTAGCATTATCTGATATTTTCTTTATACTTTGTGATGATTCTTTTTTGTGGTTAAATTTTTAGGTTTTGTTGTTGTTGTTGTTGGTGGTGGTGGTTGTTTTTTTTTTTTTTTTTTTTTTAATATCCTTTACCACTGATACTGCTTGGTGCAGTAGAAAATATATCCATAAAGTCAGGAAGCTTTTTACATCAAGCAATACAGACAGCAGACCAAGAAATTCAATAGTCTAGACCCTGTAGAGATGCTAAATGCAGTCTTTATTTTGCAGAGATTTATTACCTAGTCCAAGTGAATATACCTTTTTCTCTCAATTCAAAAGATACAAGCAGTGCTTACATTGGCTTGCTGAACCACCCTCTCCACCGGCGTACAAGTTTCTTGTCAGGGATGACAGTTTACTCTAGCTGAACCTCTTGACTTCAAAGAGGAATGTAAATATTCAATGGGAGAAAGATCTCCAATGTTCAGCACTGAAATGGGAAAAATGGACTAACTGTTTTGGCAAATCCAGGAAACCATCAGTTTGTTCAAATTCCCTCCTCAGCCCCATTCAGGTTGGAAGTTATTAGCCATGGCACTTGTCATTATGTTGACTGAGGTTGCCTGAGTTTTGTTGGCATTCAAATAATTAGTTATCTGCTGTTTCCAACTATATACAGACGATGTAAATGCCTCTTTTATTGGATATGTGTGTCTTTTAAAAGATGCGCCATCAGCTGTTTCAGTTACCATTTTATGTCTTTATATCACACTAAGATCACTTCCCCACATGCTACACAAAGCCAGCAAGGGATAAGAGACCAGGGCAGACTAAGTTTAACCCATGAGAAAACAGATTTTCCAGTGATATGGATCGTGGTTTTGATCGTGTTCACCTGATGGCAAACATGGTCAGTGGTGTGAGGAGGACTCCTGGCTTTACTTGGAGTTTCTCAGCAACATTTCAAAAACAAAGGGCAGCATCCCCAGGCAGAATTTTCAGGGTGCTGTGCCAAGGTTCAGCAGTGCTTGAGGAAGCCAGATTTTGCTGAAAAGAGAAATTGATCAGAGAGACATGAAAGGATGCTGCCAAGAGAAGGGACTGCATCTCTGTCAGGGTTAATTTACACCGCCTGTGCTGAACTTGAACATTTTCTTGAAATTACACCTTATCTTTCTAGTAAATAAAATGGACCAGAGCCAATTTCTGTCCCTTGGGGCAAATGGCATGGCACTTGAGCTCTCTTTTCTCCTGCTCCCCAAACAGGTTGTCCTCTTCTATGTCATATCTGCATGCTCCTGAGCCCTGTCTGAGAGCTGGCACAGGACCCAAGTGGTACCGGAGCACTCAAATTTTCACACAGTCTGGCCTGAGCATAACCCTGTCCCTTTTTGGCTCCTTTTAGTTTGGTAGTGAAGATGCAGCCTGAGAGACACAGCACTGGGAAGCTGACGGATGCTGGACCAATGCTTGCAATCATATTCTTCTCCTAAGACATTGTTTGTACATCACCGTATTATTGTCATCTCCCTTTTCCCCTTGGATTTTCTGTGCAAACCCTAAGGTCCAGCTGAGGTCTTTCCCCTGCCCCCTGCTGTTACAAAACAGGCAGTTTATGCTCCCCAGTGGTAAGGACGGTTTTGACATTATTCTCAGCAGTAGCAGCATTGTGTGTCCTGGACAAAACGAAGAAGAGCTATTTGGCTTTTCTGAACTCTATTTAAAATAATGAGCCTGGCCACAAAAGTTAAAGAGTGATTGTGCAGCAGCTTCCTTCATCCCAGACATTGCTGCTGTCTCTGGTCCAGCTCCAACAGGGATGGCTGAGTGCCAGAAACCTGGAAAAATGGATATTAGCATTGCTTTATAATGAGATTTTTCTTTCATAATGAAAATTAGAGGATATTCTGCAGCTCTTGTCCAAAATATTTTGGGTGAGATCTGATCTCTGAGGTCCAGGTGGGAAACTGAACTGAAGTCAGTCCAATCCACTCCGTTTTGTTGTCCTAATTAAACAAAGTTTGCTGGGTATGACCAAATGATTTCGCATACTGTTTGCAAGGATGAGAATAAACTGAAGCAGCAAGGAGCTGCAACTTATTTCTTGTCACTGAGGTCAGAATCAGGATCGGACCCTCAACAATCTGACCTCATCTTTATGATGGGGTGATGAGTGATGCCATAATACCTTAACTGCAGCTATAAACCACTGGTGGGAGCAGGCAGCCTGTCATTTTCTGGAAAGAACCAACAGAAGTTGCATTTTAATACCTGATTTTACACTGTTGCTCCTTGTTCAATCAGATCAACATGGATCGGACTGATCGTGCTGGCAAGAAAAAAAAATATTAAAAAAAAAAAAAAGCAGCCCTGAACAAACACGCTTGTTGAAGAGAACTGAGCGTTTGGCAGATTATGTAATGTTGCAGTAAGTCACTGCATAGCTTAATGTTATGGTTTCCATGGAAACCATCAAAATGAAAGGTAAAGGAGTTCAGCGCTCTTGGCTCCGAGGAGAAAATCTCTTTGCTGAGACGTGCTCTTCAGGGAGCAGGGAATTTCTCTGTCTCGCCTAGCTTTGCAAGGAAGGGAACCTTTTGGAAGCTGCGGAGGAGGTGCTGGCCTGCGAGGTGTGAGTGTTGTTCCCTGGCTGGGCTGCACGGGTGCCTCGCACATGGATAGAGCCACATGAATTTAACATGTGACACCACCAGCAAGCAACCCTGGCCACACTCACGTGGGCTGTTGGTGTGACAGTGGGACGTTTGTTTTCCAGGGAAACTTTTTGCTAATAGAAAAACATCCACTCTCGCCTCATTCAGGAAAAAAAAAAAAAAAGAAAAAGAAAAAGAAAAAGAAAAAGAAAAAGAAAAAGAAAAAGAAAAAGAAAAAGAAAAAGAAAAAGAAAAAGAAAAACAACAAAGCCAGCAAGGGTCACTGCAAAAGGAAAAGGTTTCTGACAATTTCTTACAGTTTTGTGAAAAATTACAGGCACTTCTGCTCTTTTGCTGTGGCTCAGCCCTGCAAAGCTCAATGGTGTTAATGCAAAGACGCCTGCTGACCTTGGCGAATTGTGGATCTGATGCCTTATATCCTAGGATGTAGATAGTGTAGGTCTGTGATTATATTTAATGCAAGATGGAGGCAGGTTTGAGAATGGGCTTAGGCAGGTCAAACTCATTCGCCCTCCCATAGCTTTGTCTCAAATGCTGAGATGGGAAGCCAGGCAGATGGAGAGGCTGCAACACACTGACCCAACCTCTCCAGGCAACGTGGGCAAGAAGAAGGACATCTGAGGTCCACTTAATCTCTCTCCCTCCAGAGAGCTACAGGACATGACCTTATAGCACGACCAAAGGCTTTACAGTAGAGGCAATGGGCAGGTATGGTTTTCAGAGCAAGCTTGGACCTGTATTTAATTGACAATATAAATCATAGAATCACAGAATCATTAAGGTGGGAAAAGACCTCCAAGATCATCTGGTCCAACCATCCCCCTACCACCAATGTCACCCACTAAACCATGTCCCTAAGCACCAGGTCATGCACCTTCAACAGATCCATCTCTTCATTCATACACTAGGAACAACATCACACACCCTAAGAACCATCCATTATTTTTCCAGCAACTGCTGTCGGGATTGTACCAGCACTAAGGCATACCTTTCTTTCAAAAAGTTGATGCAAACAATACAAAAGCAAAGTGAAGGGAGCAACCCATAAGCAAAAGTAATGAGGTTTTGTTAATGAGGAAAACAGCTCTTACCTTCTTTCTAAAGACAACTGATTGCCATGATTACACCACACAGCTGTGCTTTGCCTTGACACTGCTAAACTTCATGGTGGTGTTGAGAGTCTAGCGGTCTACGATGGTTTTCAAGTAGTTCTGAAATCAAGAAACTCTCAGATTTCAGGTCAAAATATATATCTGGTTTCAGAGTTGCAAAGAAAAGCTCTAAAACATGGCATGGGTGAAACCAGAAAACATACAAACATGGTATGGAACATTTCCCTTCTCTTTAAACTCATATTATTTTGTCAGTCTCCTGATTTTTCTTACCTTGACTCAGTGTTTTCCTTTATCTGAGTTGGCAGTTTCACACTAACAATCATCAGCACTGATAACAAAAAGGCTCAGTTTGAAATCTGCAGTCAAGCCTCTCTTTTTGTGGATTTTAAAAGATAGAGAAAAGGAAAAAAAAAATAGGAAATTCCAAATTAAATTACTAAACACACATAAAAAGGTTTAAAATCTTTAACACTGAATGTCAGCGCAGAGGTGCCTGCAGGAATAATGCTGGTCATTGCTTGTGAGCCTGGTCACAATACCTGGTGGAAGGTAGCTGAAATTTTTCTGTGATACAATTCTGGGACAGAAAATGCTGGTTCAGCAATTTTCCTTCCCTTTTTGCATTCTTCCTTTAACTGTTATGAAGCATCCAATTCCTTTTTAGTTCACTGTTTTGATATATTTCTCTTGTTCAGCATGGGAATTAGGTGCCTGAAATCCTTTTGGTATCTGGGCTGCAAATTAATACCCTTACGGTTACTATTTTAAAAGGCTAAGAAAGCAAAGTTGAAGCAGATGTGCAAGTATTTTGATCCTAATTTTCATAATCTACCCACCAACTTGCCTCAGTGCGACTGTGATGACTGAGAAGTGCAAACATTTCATTTTGACACAGGTTTTCCTACTCGGGGACAGTCTCAGAGATGTTCTTGCTCTGCAGCCACATCTTCCTGCATCATTCAGTGTTACTGCACTCTGGGCTTCTCTTCTGCTGCCAGTCCCATTCTTGTCATTCTGCTAATGAACTGAAGGTATAAAATACACAAGAGCCATAGTTATACGATGACCTGAAATGCCAGAGAACTAAGCATCCCTTGAAGCTCTCAGCAAAGCAGCCAGCCATGGACACACTGTGTTACACCAAAACAAAGAGCAGCAGTAGTGAGCAGCAATGAGCAAGTCCTACAAGGCCCTAGTAATTTCTCTCCCTGCAGCCTGCAGTCCCTAAAACCCACTTTTTGAACACTTACCTTATGCACTAAGGCTAAATGCTGCCTGAACTCACAGCTGGGATATGGATCAGGCTTTGCTTTCACACAGTTCCTTAAAGATTCGCCAATTTAGTTTAAATCCACAGAAGGATTTAAGTCCCTAGGAGGAACCTGCACATATTCCAAAGGGGAGCTTCACCAGGATTAGTGATCTCTAGCGAGTTGTTCTTAAGCAGATAGCTTTCTGTGGTAATTTATGTCCAAAATAATTACTTGAGATAATGATGGGGTCCCCAAGGGACATCTCAGTTTTCTGCATGTTGAAACCCATTGATCCTTCAGCAGGTACTTCTAGGTCTGCATTGCCTTGTAGAGGAGACCAGCCCTTTATGGAGGACCATCTCCATGAAAAACACTTTCTTTGCACTTCTTTGAGTCCCCCTCACTTGTTGAATTTATTCTGTTTTAAAAGCAGGTGTCCTTTAGAAGAAAAAATCTTTTACATCAGCAACTGTTCCTGCTTCTTCATATGCAAGGTCAGCTGCATCGTTCTGATTGCCAAGTGCTGCTCTGCTTGAGCATAAGTGTGTTGGGGGGTTATTTTTATCACCTCATATGTGTGGTTAATTGAACTTCCTCTTCCATTCCTGGTAAAACCAGCAAGTGTGGTGCTGGAAGTCAGCAGCACAACTATTTCTAGGGGCTGGGCACTGACACCCACACATCTGTGTGTTGAGAACAGAAACTGCTTTCTTATTTGCATAGAAGAAAACCAAGTTAACGGGAAAAGTACATCTGACATAAACCTAATGACTCTCTGTACCCGTAGCAGTGCACTTTGGAGCCAACCCCAATTGAACACACAAAATGAACCTGCCTAGAGAGCAGGATGGGTGTCGGTCAGAGATTGCCATCCACTGGTGCTGCTGAGCAATGCCAATGCTAATGGCTTCCTGCAAACCTCCTTGCAAGGCTGAAGCCTTCTTCAGAGCAAACTGTCAGATCCCAGTGAGGGCCTAAGAGAGCAGAAATGTCAAGTTCTCCCCCTAGCTTGTACCTACGCCGTGGTGCAAGTCTTTGTTGCAGTTGGATGTGGATGCCATAACTTTTTATGGGTTCAAAAAGCAGCAGAACAAACTCATGGAAGAAAAAGGCATTGAGGGCAGTTAAATATAAAGGTGCTAACTCTGGCTTGCAATTCTCTGAGCAGCAAATAGTTAGAGGAAAAAGAGTTCTTGTGGAGTTTGTATCTCTGAAACACTACAAAGGATTTGTGCTTGGCTATTGAATCACAGAATCACAGAATTGGAAGAGACCTCCAAGATCACCTAGTCCAACCCATGACCTAACACTAACAAGTACTCCACTAAACCATATCACTAAGCTTTTGGTGGAGACAGACTGCTGAGTCAGTACAGCCTTTGGGCTGCTCTGGGAAAATCAGCCTTTTTTTATCCTACTTCCCTTATGGAATAGCTTTGGGATCCCACAAAAGGTCCTGGGGATAAGATGCACCTGTATGCTGAAAGGACCAACATCTTGACCTATGTGTGCTCCTCCACTCACTCCTGACCTGGGCTGCGCAAGAGGACACATGACTGGGCCACACCTGGACATCTCTCCTTACAAGTGTGGTGGGACTTTGTCCCCAGCACAGAGCTCCACCTGCCCCAAACCCTTCCCTTCAGCAACAAAGACCACCTCTACCACCTTCAGCAACAAAGACCACCTCCACCATCTCTCTGCCTCCCCAGCAAATTACCAGTGCTACAAATACCTCCCAAGGTGACTGGTTTTGATTTTATTTTTTGTTATGGATGCTTCCCTTCACTTGATGTTATTCCACAATTCTCCCCTGCCCAAGGTCCAGGTTCTGCCACTGCTGGTCCTCCTTACTTCATCAATTAAGAATGGCATGAGGCTAAAGGCACTAACACAACCCTCAGAGATCTTTGTGAGATGGAACACAAGCACCAAAGAGGTGCTGTTTTATATGTTCTCTTCAAACTCCAATGATTTCCATTTAGGAAGTCCCAAACAGAGGCCACAGGCATTAACTGTGGAGGTGAGAATGTTTCTGTGCCTACGTAGTCTTGCTTCACCCACCAACTTGATTTTATTGATGGGAGCTGCTTATTGATGGGAGGTGTTGTCTTCCACGAAAACTTCAGAAAATATGATGGATGTTTTGCTGAGGAAAATCAGATCTTATGTTCACACAATCCCCCATGGAATACATGCTCCTGTTGTGAAACATTTGCTGCCAGATATTAATGTTGGAGACGTCTTCTGTCAGTGGCTTTATTAAACAGCATGGGGAGAATTTTGCATCCAGCATCCACCTTAATATCGATGTGTTCATATGAACAGATGTCTTTGTGCTTCCTGCACAATGTGTTATCAGCTTAGAGATTTTACAGCAACAGCTTTAATTAGAAGTGCATTATTTGTCAGTACAAAAAGCCCCTTTCAGAGGTGTAAATCCCCTCTAGGTTGGGATCCTGACCTGTCCCTCCACAGTGGCTTCTACCGTAAGTAAGAGACTTTTGTCTGTTTTGCTCTCCAGAAATGCATTTACTTTTATTTTCAAGATGACACTGGGCTTTTGGTCCAATCTCAGCTTGCCCAAGGTCAGGAAAAATAAAAAAATAAAAAATTCAGCATATAGCAGAGCAGGGAATTCAGTTCTGTACCTCTAAGGACTAGGAGAGATGAGAAGATGGTGAGATGGTGCTATTCCTTCTGGGGATAGCCTAGAGGAATATTTGTATCCCGTAGCAGGAAACCTTCTTTTTTGGGGGTTAAAAAGTTCCTTTGTGTGTGAATAGAATAGCCAGATGTCCTTCAGTCAGGGAGGCATTCTCCCACACATTCACCACAAGGACCTTTTAGTGCCAATCCATAAGGACCAGGAGCAAGATCCAGTGAGGTGGTTGAGACCTCTAAACCAACAAATGTTCTCAGAGTCACCTGAGACATTCTGATAATGGTGGGCTGTCTGTAAGGCACAGATCCAGCTCCCACCTACTCATACTCTGACTGAAGTGGGAAGGGAAATAGTTCTCAGTTCTTCATTAACCAGAGACCAAGACTTTAAAACTGCCTGTTGAAAGCCAATAAAGAGAGCAGTGGCCAAGTTTAAAATACTCACAGTATCTGAAAACAGTCTCAGAGCTAGATGGGATATTCTCAGGGCCGGTACCAGGATTTCACCAGCCAACATTATGACCTATGACTCTTCACAGTCTAGAGTGGACTCCGTTTCATAATGGAAATATTCTGGTAATCATGATGGTCATGACTTCTCAGTTAAGAACGGTTGCTCAACTCACACTCAGCCCTGTAGGAGCATGTGGAGATGCTTTGGACTGAAGTCCCTGTGCTCTGCTCACGCAGACCTGCTTCAGCTCTGGAAGTCTCCTGGATGTCGGACAGTGCTTCTGGTACCTTCAGCAAGGTGCAGACACAAGAAATATCTCTGTGTGGGGTCAGGTGAGACTGAGGGGAACCTCTGGGGAGGCACCTTGCCTGATTCTGGGCTGAGCTGGCATTGGAAGCACATCCACTGCATTTGTGTGGCTCTGCCTTGAGATAATGAATCTGATGGACTAAGGCAGCCTGAGCAAACCCAGCTCTGTTCTTAAGGTATAGTTTATAGTTCATTTATAAAACATATCTCTTGCTTTGATTATCACCTCAACCTACACTTTATTTCCACGCTGGAAAATTTCCAAAGCCTGTTCTTTTCTTATTATTTCTTGAAATGCTGGGATGTGGTACCCACCTTGATTGAGTCCTTAGAATAATGCTCTCTCATCTCAAAGAACATCTAAGACTTGCTGATTTTTTCTTTATTTTCTTTTTCATACAAGATCATTTCTCATTCCACTCCACACCTGTAGCAACCCTGGTAGCTCCCTTACAAATGCACTGACACATTGTAAGTAACTCAGAAAGAAAGCTCAGTCCTCTTATGCTTTCAGAAAAAGATTTTTTTTTTGACTAATATTTAGAATGCATTCACATTTCCAAAGGCTTTGCAATTATGGATGAGTTCACAGATGCCAGAAAAGCATTGGCTGTTTCAGCTTCTTTCTGTCTTCTGTTCTTGATGCAGAGGATAGGACAGCGTGTAGTGACCAGCATCATTTCCTGTCATCCTGAAACTAGAGCAAAACAGTAGTTAGTGCATAATAGTTTCTCTCCTGGCCAGGCGTTGAGTGTCCTTTCACAAGTGTTGAATGGCTTCACCTCTCACCAAAGTCATGGCAAGGTGAAGATGCTCAGCCCCTTTGCTGGATCAGCTCCCTGGTTTCCAAGGCAACTGTTCTTCATCTAGATTTAATGAGAACATGAGGAGATCCACGAGGCCCTTTGAACAAGCAGGGGAATGGAGAGCTTACAGAAATGACTGTGCTTTTTAGGGGAAAAGGACAGGCGGCTGGAGTTAACGGACAATAAATTATTTGACATTTTAATGGGTTAACATGATATTGCAGAAAATGACCAGAATAAAATGGTTCAATTCCCATGGAGAAAAATAAAATAAATATAATGGAAAGAGGAACCATAAAAGGCTGAAATGTAGGTTTATTCAAACTGCCTGAATGGAAGTGAAAAGAAGCAAGTTACATCCCTTGTTACAGCCTCTTAACAGCAGTTGGTCTCAAAATGAACTGGAAAAAAAATGTATCTGTGATAACCTGACATAGGAAAGCTGGTTGGGTAAGCTCCATAAAACACAGCCTTTATATCAATGCAACAAATAAGGAGCTATTTGCAGGAGATATTACAGCACAGGCAACAGGTACTTCCTGTTCTAACCTCAAGCAGCATCACCTGTTATGAGAAAAGTGGAATTGTTGCTTGTACCTTAAATGTCTCAGATCATGTCTACACTATGCTACACATTTTTGCACCCTAGAATTTTCCAGGTTTACTGTAACATGGATAGACTTACTTTTTCATAGTAAAAAATCTATTGTAAAGGTAAAGAGTTACCTATCCTATGTGGTTGAGTACAGTTAAGCAAATACAGACATCTGAATCTACAAAAAATATGGATAATTTAGAGCTTCTTGTAATTTAAATAAAAATATGAAAATAGGTCACTTTGAGGTCTGACCCTTTTCAATTTAGTATTAGCAAACTTGAAGTCAATCTTGAACTGAAAATAGATCTGTCCATTGAGTCTCAAAAGGTTTGAGCAAATGTGGGAAGAGCTGATTTTGCAAATGCTTTTGGGGGGGGAAAGGGTGGGGGATATATTGTTCAAATTTGGAAAAAAAAAAAAAAACAGAAGAGTAATTTTTTATGAATTAAAGAGAGACATTTCAAGTCAAAACATTTTGTGTGTCTGTTGGGGTGTTTATAACACCTCTAAGTCTTTTAAATGAAGTACTGGCAATTTCAGACTTTTTTTTTTTATTGCTTTTATTTTCTTTTTACTACTGAAAAGGGAGAATGTTTGTTTTTTGAAAATGCTGAAACGAAATGCTCTAACTAGTGCTTAGGCTGGTTAAAGAGAAAAAGAAAAGAAAAAAAAAAAAAGAAAGGATTTTTTGACAGAAACATGTTCATTTATTCTACCAAAAGTCACGAATAATTTCAACCGTATCACCACCCTCCGCTACCGCAGAATTACATTTCAGTTTATTCATCTCTAAAATAAAGGCAAGAGTTTTGACCATGTTTCAGAAAGGCATGAGACCATTGTAAGGGCAAATACAGAGCCTGTCTGCGTAGAGTGATGCAGAAGCACATGCCAGAGTGACCACTGCTGATTTTGTAGAAAATGGCAAATCAGTACAACTTTGAAGCCAACAGCAGACTTACCCACATAGGACTCCTGTCCAAGAGCCATGGCACAGGTTGAAGTCCCAGGTACTGTCAGGGGAAATAAGAGCCTGGAGAGTAAAGACAGAGAAGAATAAACAACTTTTATACTGCTTTGGATGACTCTAGCACAGATTAGCCCAGGTGGGATGTCACCGTCTGCACATCACAATCAGAGAAGGACAGAAACACCATACACCTGGAGACTCATGCAGGTTTCAGTGCTCAGTCTTTCAGTTTGAAGGTCAGGCTTTATCACCTTGTTTTTAATCTGATTTTTCACCTATTTGTATAGAAGGGCCCTTGTTTGGAGTTCCAAAAAGAGTGTTCTGCTTTAATGCAGTGGTTGTAGGGAGAGAAGTGATGGAACACTAATGCCTTCTAGTGCAACGCTGAAGGTCGCAATTTGAGCATCTATGAAATGTTTTGGCCTTGTCAGCAGTTTTTGCTCATGCACCTTTATGGGTGACTTTAAAACTGTGTCTCCAACCATAAAGTTTTCCCAGTCTTTAATCATATTGACTGTTTTCTTGAATGTTATAGCCAAGATCACTTGACTAATTCAGCTTACAAAGTACTACTGGGAAAGACTATTTATGATAGTCCCAGCAAGGACAACCAAATTAGCTGTAGCAAGCAGCCAGCCTGAAGAAGAAATAAAACAAGGGAGTGAGATAATTTGGAACAAAATGTAAAAGAAGCACAAATCATTTAATAAAGGTTTTCCCTGGAGGAAACTTTCCAAGCATCTGAACATCAGGACATCTGAAGGGATTGAGGTCAATTGTGTTTAGACGCAATATGCATGGTGTTTTTTTTTTTTTAATGATAATCATTTGTCAAACTTTATGGTCCAGATTCTCTCTCCAGTTTAACTGATATTAGAATTTAACTCATTAAAATAAAATTTTGTCTTTAATAGACAGGAAGGTGGAGAGAGCGATTTATTTCAAGGAAACTCTGAAACATTTTCCAAAGTGGAATGATAATGTCTAGGGGCTGGGAAATGAAATGGAGTATAACTACAAAGCAGAATAGACTAGATTCGCTTTACCATGAAGTATGGCAAACAAGCAACAAATACCCGAAATTCTTTAGCTGGGTTAGATAGCTCTTTTGCACAGAGGTTCAGCATTACATACTTAGTATACTTGTAATTGCATTCATAAATCTATGTACAGGAACACAACATACTTGCAAAATGGGAATCCAGATGACACAAAGCAAGGGGAGCAAATACTGTCCTCATTCTCAGAAAGAAACAGCCCTTTCCTCCCCTGCTTCATAATTCAGATTAAAACCTTATGGTCACATCTAAGTACAAAAAGAGACGTCCTCCAATTTCCATCAGACTTTTGCTCCCCATCTGCCATGGAAAGGGAATAAGGTCTTTTCCAACCTTAATGATTCTATGATTCTATCTGTTTGCAGGTCCACTGCTAGCCCAATGCCATGAGGAATGAAGCTTGACAGAGAGTAGATAGATCCTAGGTCTGAGCTGCTGCTGGTGAGGTTATCTCAACCCCTTAGCCAATTAACTCTGTGTGCTGGGGTCATGTTCATGCACACATATATTTAGCCAGTAGAAACTTGAGAAGTTTATGAGATGGATATAAGGATAGACTGTACCCCACAACTCCTGACAGAAGGGTTAGGACATGGAGAATGTAACCCACCCTTCCCAGCAGTGACCCCTCCTTGCATGAGTAGAAACTTTTACACAAGGAAGCCCTCATGTCCAAGGAAAATTTTCAGCAGAAGGGCTATGAAATGCTTAATGCACATGCCAAGGTTTAGCAGTGACTCATCTGATGCAAATTTTTCTTTTTTTTTTTCTTTTTTTTTTTTTTTTCCTGGGCTACCAGGAAGCAGCTAGTGAGTGTCAATGATTGCAATTAGTTCAAGAAAGCTTAGTTGGCCATAAGTCGCATGGCTGTTCATGGGAAGTAGTGAAATCCCTAAGCAACATTGGCTTCTCCTCTCTCCTCTTGGAGTTGCATAGCTGAAGTGGCATTGGAGGTGAGTTTCTGTTGGTGATAAGAAAGACAAACTCCTCACTGGAAATCCTGGGTTTGCTGAGAAGAAGGGAAAGCAAGCAGTATCAATACAAAGGCAGATCCTCCTGTTATCCTCTTGCCCGCTGCCTTGTTGAACATATTCTGTTTGTGTTTTCTCTTTGAGGCCAATTTTTATTTCATGTCACAAAGACATGTTTCTTGGAGAGAGCAGGAATCCTTTGAACATTTAATTAGTGATGAGGGGGGTACTCTCTCCTTTTCCCTCTGCCCACAGACGCTCAATTCACATCTGGGTGTGCCAGCTTCCCCTGCACTTTTGGGGAATAAAGATGCCCTTGAGATTGTGAAATGAAAGCGAAGCAATCTATGCAGCCTCAGATCTGAACCCACAGCAAGTTGCTGAGAAACTGCAGTTTAGCTATGCTGATATTTTCTTTTTAATTGACAAAGCCCTCCATCCTTTGATCTTTGAAGGGCATGTTTATCCAACATTGTTCTTTGCAGCTATACTGCTTCTGGTTACAAATTGTGAGAGTCATGTTCTGTTTCAGTGAAACAATAGGATTTAATTATTAGCAGTCTTCAAAGACAAGCGCAGGGCTCACAGTCTTCTCTGATTACAAGGTCAGAGCAGCAGATCAGTAGCTGAGAAGCAACAGAGTTGAAAAATCTTGTTTACATTATTCTGGGGGGAAAAAAAATGTGTACTTCTTAATTTTAAATTCATTTTTTCTTCAAATTTTCTGTATTTGTATATAAAAAAGCAATCAGCATATAAATCAGGAGCTTGATTGGATTTCACTTGGATTTCAACCTTATTCAAGGTTGGTTGTCCTTATGAAATGCATGTATTATGTTTGAACGTTACATTGCCTGGAGAACAGGAGGCTCAGGGCAGACCTTATCGCTCTCTATAGGTACCTTAAAGGAGGCTGTAGCGAGGTAGGGGTTGGTCTATTCTCCCACGTGCCTGGTGACAGGACGAGGGGGAATGGGCTAAAGTTGCGCCAGGGGAGGTTTAGGTTGGATATTAGGAAGAAATTCTTTACTGAAAGGGTTGTTAGGCATTGGAATGGGCTGCCCAAGGAATTGGTTGAGTCACCATCCCTGGAGGTCTCTAAGAGACATTTAGATGTTGAACTTAGTGATATGGTTTAGTGGAGGACTTGTTAGTGTTAGGTCAGAGGTTGGACTGGATGATCTTGGAGGTCTCTTCCAACCTAGACAATTCTGTGATTCTGTGATTCAGGAATAGGTGGATGTAATTCTATGGGTGGCTATTGTTAGGAGATCAAACAAAGTGATCAAAATTGCTCATTCTGGGCTTAAAAGATGGAAAATCATTATCTACATTTGTTAAAAACATAATAAATTCTGCTAAAACCAGAAAGTACTAAGATAATCTACTCAGAAGAGTAACAGTACAAGATGATGATAGGCATAGCATTGTCACTCACTTGGGGGATGGATTCTCCATTACTGGGGTTTTTAAGAATAGTTAGACAAATAACTTTCAAGAGTAGTTTTGGAAGAGACCTTGTTTCTGCTGTGAATGTGTGGGTACAGATTTCTACAGCAAAACGTGACTCAAGATTGCCTAGCATAAAATGGTGTTACATGTCATCATAACCCAAGGAATATCAACTTCCACTACTAATAACTGTAGTTCCTAGTCAGTCATTTAGGCATATGTGTCACTTCAAGCTCAGCATATGTCCCAGTGAGACCATTCAGTTAATGAAAAATCGTCTTACATACCAGTTCTCTGGAGAGGTCTGTGTTTTTTCTCTGTCTCTGTCTCTGTCTCTGTCTCTGTCTCTGTCTCTGTCTCTGTCTCTGCCTCTGTCTCTGTCTACGTCTACGTCTACGTCTACGTCTACGTCTATGTCTATGTCCGTGTCTACTACCATGTATATTATACAGGTAGTCTAGTCTAAAGGCCTAACTCTTAGACAAATAAAGTGAGAAGAATCTGACACAACCTACAAATTGGTGAGCTTTTTCAACTCATTCTTAACCCTAACTTTTCACAAATCTGCTGATTCTCTTTCATTTCTTTTCCTTTTATCTCTTAGAGAAACGAGAGTTGGAGACAACAAATGAAGAGCATAGAATACAAGATAACACCCAAACAAAAGAATGAGAACAGCAAAAGACCTTTATCTGAAAAATGGGGCTATTTTAGATCAATATTTCACTTGAATTGGGGCCATCTCTATGTAGTTACAGCTTTGATATTGAGCGACAAGTGGAAATTCCTTTGGCCATCCTGCTGCAGTAATAACACAGAGTGAGGAGACCTTAGATGATGATGGTTTATCATCCTCACCAGGCCCAGCAAGGATTTTGGCCCCTGGTTCTGAGACCTCATTCTAACCTGATTTTCACCACTGCGTAGTGCACAATGCTTCTCCTCAAAAGAAAAATGAAGAACAAGGCCAGATAAACATGCATAAACATGCTTTTTTCCCTGGATAAACACAGTGCAGAGCATAATCCAACTGAAGCCCATAAAATAAAATAAAATAAAATAAAATAAAATAAAATAAAATAAAATAAAACAAAACAAAATAAAATAAATAAAATAAAATAAAATAAAATAAAATAAAATAAAAACAAGCAGAGCTATGCAAATCATTTCAAAGGAGTTGCACCAAGAGCAAACATCACTCTCTGGGACTGGTGCCACCTGCCAAGGTGTAAAGATCAGCAAGCGTCAGATAGCAGAAAGAGCTAAAGCTTTGGAGCATAGGCAGTCAATCCAAGTGCTGGCCTTACCAAGCTTGACTTCCCATGCATCTACTGATGTACATCAGTAGGCACATGCCTTTCCTCTGCTCAGTGATGGAGAGATCTTGATCTACAACATTTTTGGCTTCCAGCTGAGAGAAATAGGAAATTGTAATACTTGCTATACATCACAGAGAGATGTTTAGGGCAGGGGTGGTGAGTTGTGCTGATGCTGAAGGCCTCTGGAAGTCAGGTAAGATGCTTCCTTAGCTTCACTGGGGCAGTATTTTGCTGGTGCAAGAACTGATGCATTGCCAGGCTTTCAGGCTGATAAGTGATTAGCAAAGGATTATTTCTAGATCATTATACTAGGCATAGGCATCTAATTTCCACTGAAATTTTCACCTTTTCCCACTTCCTTTTACACCTTTAGAAATCCTTGGACATGTTTAAAGATCTCACATGGCATACTGTCTTGTTCTGAGATTAGTCTCAGTGACCTAGTGGGTTAGAGGAAATTATGTTAAAGGAAATCAGGTAATTAAGACCCCAATCCGCTGAGGATTATTTACTCATTAGCTGTCCAAAGCCTAATGTAGCATTTAACATCATATTCCCAATGTCAGTTTGAGTAAACCATGCCAGATATTTTAAAATACTAACACTGTTCGTGTATTCTGGCACCCCCAGACTCCATATTTTTGTTACAGGAGGTGAACTCCCCAAATCAGAATTCATAGCTTTGGGCTGAAATTGTGTGACAAAAGGCAGGATAAAACTTTCAGATAAGCAAAATCCCCAATCATATTTGTTGCTGTGAAATCACAGCTGGACAATGTCTGGGTTTTGCTTGGTCAGGCTTTCTCTTTTTCTATGTTTTGTCTTAGTAGATTCCTGTGATATAAGACAGCCTCATTCCACACGGTATCTCTCATAATCCCAGTCCCTAAAGACATTATCGTATTAAAGATTACAGCAATAGGCAGCGTGAATATTTCATACAATTTCAGTCATTTTCCCACAATGGATTCTGACACATTTTGTTTTTGATGGGATTGCTCTGTGTTTGTAAGGATGTTAAATCTCATAGAGTGAATGATTACTCTTAGTGGATTTAACCAGGATGCAGAATTATCATCACGAGTTTATTGATATCACCTTGGGCAGTTTGTTTGACTCTGTTTTTCTTTTAAGCACAGAAATTCCAAATACCATTCATTTCAGTGTCCCAAAGCCACAAAAAAAAAAAAAAATCGGACTTTTGGGGGTTGGATTACTCTATTTAATTTTAATTTTAAGTGCTTGCTTGAGGGTGTGGTTTTCTGAGATTCCTCTCTACTTCTGAAGAACACAGCTATTTTCAGAGGGCAATGCAAACTACTCAAGAGATCAGTCTCCTTGCTCTGTGAAGGTGCTTTGTACCCCAGACTTTTACCCTCAGTCTGGTGTACAAAAAAAAGGAAATAAAATGGGTCTTTGTGCCTGTATTCATCTAGCCTAATTTTAGATGTCTGCAATTAGGATGTATGAGAGTGGCTAGTCACCCTTGGCTCCCCTTATAGGCAGTGAGGAGACTCTGGAAGGTAGCTCATCTGACCTTAGACACCTACACTGGACTCCTTTTGGACATCTGAAGGGAATTCAACTACATGGCAATTAACATTATAATTAGAATCAGCCAAAGCAAATTTGTAGGCAAAATATATTGATATACCTGAAAGTCTTCAGCCTGAGTGGGTATCAATATAAACATACAAAATTGCTTGCGCTAGACAATGGGCAAATTTACCAAGAAGCCAAAGTCAAAGCAATGAATGTAGTGGGGCAGAGAGCAGGAACGAGGCAGTGGGTGTATTTGCTGGCTAAAGAAAATTGCTTTAATTGTACCCACTTAAAAATAATGAGAAGTGTGTCTGAGACACTCTCTTGCAGGCCTTTATTTTCAAAACCCAGATAATGATTTTCATATTCATTTACAAGCTTCATTTGCTGGAACTACAGCATATTTTTAACACATTTCCTTCTTCCCCCACCCCCAATATACTCTCCATCAGGAAACAAGGAAAGCAAACACATTTGAATAGCCTGTGTCAGCACTTTGATGGGAAGAATACAAGTGTAATTTCCCTGGAGAATGAACAACACTGCAAAATTTACACAAACAATAGCAAACACCCTATAAAACTGAAGCAGGGAGAAGAAAGGACTATCCAGAGACAATCTGTTGGAGTGTGAACTTAGCCCAACAACAGGAGAAAATCTAAGACAATCTAAATGTGTCTAATTACGGTCAGTTGTATTATTGTTATTGTTGCTTGTTGTTGTTGTTGTTGTTGTTGTTGTTGTTATTATTATACTATTTAGTGAGCATCCACTCGTGATGCTGGACAGTTTACGTTATCCTAACACCATCTATTTATGGCAAGGGTTAGAGAGAGAAAGAGATGCGGTGCCAACGCTGAGTAAATGTTTGCTGCCCTCCTGTGTACAACTGCAAAAAGACACGTGCAACGATGCAAGAGCCCTGGATTTGCTGCTCAAGACTTTCGGCTCCTGGGGCTGTGGCTGGCGTGGAGCGCCTGCTATGTATTTACCCTGGATTTGAGTTGGTGAATCATTCGCGAGTTGATCCAGATTTCTGCTAATGGCTCTGGGCCCTTGTTCTCCCACCATCTGCTTGTTGTATCCATCGCTTGTCATATATTTAGATACCATTTGTTGCTCCATGTGTGCAGTGGAGAAAAGGGCTGCGGGTGGGAGGCTGTTCTTTGATTGCGCTCTGTGAGAGCAGCCACAAGGCTACGGGTTTGGGGCCAGCACCGGCAGCCTTCACGTTGGCCAGACAGCACTGCGTTGTGGCTCACTCCCTGTGTGTAACACTGAGGGAGTAGTTAGTAATTTCAAACAGGAGAGTGATACACCAAAGAAACGACCTGCCCAAGGGAGTCGTGGTCTCTCCGTCACTGGAGGTGCTTTCTAAAAATACCTTAAGTACCTATTTTCAGGAACAGCTTAAGTGGAGTTCCTCGTCCCTAGGGGCAGAAGATTCACTGACTCACAACCTTATTCCCTGAGGTTCTTCTGTGATTTTGTTTGCAACATATTTGAATGAAAACCAAACATTTCCCATGTTCTTTTCTGACTGTGAATTATTACACAAAGTTACATGCTTGCCTAAGTACAAATCAAAGGGTAGGGTAATCATTTGGCATATTTGTCTTAGCACTGCATGGCAGTGAGAAGATAACGTCATCCAGAAACACTATGCCAGGTAAAATGCCAAACCTAACCTTACGCACACCTTTTAGACTTTATTTAATTTACAGTCCCTGTTCACTTTCTGTATTTCTTCATCACATTAGTTATTACATTTAAATGTCATTCTCAGCGGCTATGCAAGTTACTTTTATGAAACATATCTGTTCTTCATGTGCTAAGGTAATATTAAAAACAAATTTCTTAATACACACACACAAAACCAAGCCAAACCAATAAATAAATAAATAAATAAATACAATTTAAAAAAAAACAAACAACAACAAAATAATCAAAGCAGAAAGATATTGGAGCACACTAGCAAAAAGTCATTATAAACTTTCTAGTTAATAAATGAACTTTTCTTTATTGGTGAACTTGTAACTCAGTGCAAGCAAATTTCCTAAGTCTAAATTCCCGTGCTTACATTCTGCCAAAATGGGAACAGGAGAGTAAACACAAAAAATATGTTCCAGTACGGCATGCAAAGCAAATCTCTTCAGCCCATGCTTTGTAGAGGATGAATCCTCCCCCTTTTGTTTACTGAACATGTGGAGAATTTATTTTATTCAAGCCAGCTCCTTTCTGCATGGTTTCAACTTTGGAAAGTGAGCAAATTTTGAAGTGCTAGTTCACAAAGTCCTATCTGGGGAACATAAGCCCAAATCCTCTTCTCAACTGTGCCATCCTCCTTGGCTCCAGATTTCTGATTTCAGTAGGAAATCCAGTCATATAGGTGTAATCAGGGGAAAAGAATAGCCCAGTCCAAAGATTCAAAAGTCCCCAAATTATCTTAACAAGGATGATTGTTAAAAAATCACTGTATCTGGGAGCTGGGTTTTCCTGCTTGTTTCTGCATGGTTAAGCTCAATGTGAGTGCTTTACCACAAATGTACCTAAAATAAAAATAAAAATAAAAATAAAGCGAAACCTGTATGTGCGTTTGTTTTTCCACTGGTTTCCAAAGCCCTGGGGCTGAGGGCTTTCTTTTTCAAAACAATCACTTGTATGGCAGAGCTCTGCAAAGCAGCAAAATCTGGCAGTCTGACCTGGGAATTTCCTTAGCCAAAAAACCACTCTGTGGAATTATCTCAGGACAGAGCAACATGATGTTTCACAACTGTTGTGCAGAGTTAAATAAACAATCAGGGATCTGAACGACATTTCTCAGATAGGAGTAAGCTATAACAGCCCTGGCTGTTTTCACATCAGGGTTTTTATGAGTTGCTGGGTGGAGAACCCAGCTGACAAGGAGATGTTTCCAGCTCCATCACATTTCCTATTCAGCTGCTTTGGCTGGGGAAGTTTGTGGGGCTCTGCTGGGGCAGAGTTATGCAGTTGACACTTTCTTGGCTGCGTGTCCCTGCAGAGGGAAATAAAGAGAGTAGGATTCTTATGCCAAGCCTGTCACATCGTACTGGCACCTCTGCAGAGGAGACACTGAGGGTGGCAGGGTGAACAGAGGGACCAAGGGAAAGCATGGTGCTAAACTCTTCCTCCAAGACCTGCATGTCCATGCTGGGAGGTGAGGATGTGCTATGAAGAAGCCTGTTGTGAAACCTTCCCTGCCAGTTCTCAGCTTCTCATCCCTCAATCCCTAGCATATGCCCAAAAGGCACAGTGCCACCTTGGTGGGTTCAGGGTTTGCCTCCATGTGAGGAGCCCTCTGCCCCATGGAAGGGGCTTCAGAGAGCCCGGGGGGCTGGCCAACAAGGGAACAAACAGCCAAATCCCTACAGCTAATTTAAAGCTCCTTGGGTAATGTGTTCAATGTGTAATTAAAGGACTGAAGGCTTCAGGGAAACTGAAGCCACAGTAAAATTGTCACCATCCTGAGATGGTTCTAGCTCTGCAAGATCAAGCCTGGAGTCCTAGAAGGCTTCTCCAAGGGATTGCCATGTCACCTGCACTCCCCTGAGCCCCGGTGCCCTTCTGATATCAGCTTCTCCCCTTACCTTTTCACCCCCCCAGACACCGTGCATGGCAGACCAGGGAGCTGGAATCTGCAAGGGCTGAAGAAGGGGGACCAGTTTCTGCCTTCAGCCACAGCTCCATCTCCTTCTGTGCAGCCCAAAAGCTCTGCTCTGACCTGCCAGCACTTCGTTGGTGCATCTCTGGACAGAAGGTTGGTCTCACATACTCGTGGATGAGGTAAATGGAGGAACCTTTGGGTGCATGCCTTTCAGCTCTCAAGATGATGCTTATCACAGTCCACTGTGGCACAGGTCTTAGTTTCAAGGTTAATAAGGTCTTAAATTAGATCTTATTTGCATGTTGGGCAGTTGTCTTCATGTAAAAATCCCCTTCCTTCACTTTTCTGGAGAAGACTGAGCAAAACTGCCCTGATGTGCAGTAGTTCACTGCTGGCTGCTAACCAGCCCTGTGAGCAGCATCTCTTGGAAAAAAAATCTGCACCAACTGCCAGCCTGTGGACTGCCTTTGCTACAAGACGAACCCAGCTGGTAGTGTTGTTCTAGTCAAGCTTTTGTTTGTAGCATGGACAGAAAATGATCACAGCACAGGCACACAAATAATGTAAATGAGCCCTTTGCTGTAGCAGCCAGCAGAACAATACCCATCGAGAGGCTGTGTGTCCTCAGAGGGCTTGTTTCATTTTGGACTTGGAGTTGCCTGCAGGTTGAAAGGACCTTTTTGGAGACAGTCAGCAGACAGGGAGGGGAAAGGGATGTGTCTGTGCTGCCATCTTCTCTTTATGGTCACAGTCCTTCAGAAACTGCTATTTCACAACCCTTTATCTGAATTCCCAATTCTTTGTTCTCTTATATGTCAGGGTCACAGCTCTGTTCCCACTGTTGCTGCCCATGTAGGGAATAACTTGGGATCTCCACTCCTCATTTGGGAATCCTCATGGTGATATGTGCTTTGACAGGTGATGTCATTTGGCATAAATGTGGGTTGCTGCTGAAAAGGGCCAAGCCACGCCTTGCTGCCCCTCATTCCATCACTGCACAAAGGCATGGAAAATGGGAAAAGTGGGGCTAAGAGAGGTGAGATTCCAGTGGTTATCTGCCTGTAGCCACAGTGCACATACAGAGAGACGGATGTGAGCTTGACCCCACCATTCCCTTTCTAGGTGATCTTGGGCAAGCTACATCACTTTGTCAGACTTTTCCCCTCTCTTCTGTCGTCTCTTCATTGAACAGCCACAGAGATAGAGAGAAGCTTTCCCATGGATATGAAATGGTGGGAGAAGAACAACTTCAGCACTCAGCCCTCTTAAAGAAATCTGTGTCAGTCTGAGCAGGAAACATAAAAGAACATTTGGAGTGGTGGGAATAGTAAAAATTGAACTCGATCCCAACCATAGGGAGAACTCAAATTACAACCATGAGAGGTGCAAGCCATCCAGATGGATTTTCCGCTTGTGTCTACAAAAAAGAAATGCAGCGGCAAAATTTTATTGGATGTTTCTCTCCGCTTTTGCTAAGCTGTTTACATAACACTGCTTGCCACGTTTTCTCCCTGCTTTGTGGAGTGCTTTCCCCATGGCTTTTTCTCCAAGGCACCAGTGTTTCCATTCCTCTTCATAGGCGCTCAGCATCTTTGCACACAGTTGTAAATATCTTTCCAGCAGAAACCTGCTTGTATTGAACAATGCAACAGAGTGAGGCAGGCTTGAAATTTCCAATTTGTTTTTATGTGCAGCAGTGCTCAGATTGCAATTCTGTTTTGAGGGAACCTGTCCTCCTATAGGACTACTGCTCTGTACCGGGCGTGCAGACTTGTACAAGGGAGGAATTAAAGCACTTCTTTTCTTTATCTCAAGTACAGCAAAAAAGTCCATGGGAAGTCTTCTTCCCTGGGAAATATCAGCAAATGAACTCCAGGGAATAAAACACTGTCTTCAGCGTGCCAGAGCATGCAATGGAAACCAGGGGGTTCATCAAGATGTTAGTACTGGTGATAGTATTTAAGCCCTGTTCTCCATTTGTCATCAAATTTGGGATAACTGTGAATGGGAGTGAGGGGAGTCGCATCAGGAATTTGTTAAATGACTCGAAACTGTTGACACAGCTACAGAAATAAGGAAGTTAGTTGGACATCAGAGGTATTAAATTTTATCTCTTTCTCTCCTGCCTACCCAGGAAGAAAACATTCCAGTTCTGTCTCCCTCTCTTGCTTGTTCTGATGGTCCACACGTTGCTTCTCTCTCTATATTGTTTTTGGTTTTGGTTCGTTGGTTGGTTTTGGTTTTGTTTGGTTGGTTTTGTGGGGTGTAATTTAGCACCCACAGTGTAAGGGACCTCAATCTTTTTCTTTAAAATTGATTTTCAACCACGGCAAAGACACTCCTTAACCGTTGGAAACTGTGGTGTTTCCCAGCACAGCAGGTAGAGGTTTACCACCTGGAGAGTGATGGAGCAAGGGGTGAGCAACTCATGGAAGGAGGAAGAGAGAAAAGCAGTGATAAAAAGCTTGGACAAGCTTTGAAGAAATGGGTGATGGGCACAACAAGTGCTGCTGGGGGAGGCCACACTTCGGCAATGGACACGAGCCCAAAGATCCTGGCCCTGCATTCATCACTGGCTGCTTTCCTTCTTTCTTTGCCCTATAAAAAAAAAATTAAAAAAAAAAAAAGTCCTCCTAACATTTGTTATTTCTGGCTCCCTTTAATTTTGATAGAGCTGGAAGAAGGTGTATGGGACTCTCTGATATCCACTGTTTGGATGCTTTGTGTGTAGGCTGTAGCTGGAGGTAATTCAGATAAGGCCAGGGTCAGTAGATGGCCCAGTCACTTGGAAACAATTCTACACATATATTTTCTTAGGCTATCTCCTGCCTTTTTTATCTCTACTCTGGGCTGAATGAGAGAAAAACAACAACAACAACAACAACAACAAAAAATCTGAACAAGAGCCATAGGGGGGTGATATACCCCACAACTGATGGAAAGCAATTCCAGCATCTTCCCAGCAAATGTTTTTTCCTACACACACAGCTCTTTCTTCCAACAACCAGTTGCAAATAGGCTTTATTGCCCAATGGCCAGATCAAGTAGACATTTAACAGGCTTTAATTCTTCATCAAGCTTCAGATTTTCCACCCAGGAAATCTTCCGCCTTTTCACCCTCTCTCTTTTCTTTTCCTTTGTTAAAGGCAAGACATGACAGCCTGCAGGGTGATGTCTATTGTTATAAGTTGAAAGATCTAGCACACTCCGGAGTCTGAGAGCAGGAATGAATTATTAACATCCTTCCCCACTGTTCCTGGTAATGTATGCAACACTTGAAAAGGCTTTTCTTTTAGCTTAAAGAAGCATAGATATTAGTGGCTATTCAAAACAGCTTGACAGACGCTGTATTAATATTGCTTAGCCAGGGCTTGACGGGGCTGAACTTTGGATCTTCCTGGTTGAACGGGAGTAAGGATGTAGTCCGGGAACAGGGACAGCAGCTTTACAGCAGCAACTAACCAGCTTGTCCCAACAGCCACGGTAATTTGGTCGAGGGGAGGAACACTACTCAGTTTTCAACCAGAAAGGTGTGCCTTCTGCTATCTAGCTTTTTTTTAATATAACCAAGGAAGGTAACTTGTAAACAGTCACCTGCAGATCACTCTGTGGCCAAAAGGGGTTAGAAATACATCCCCAAAAGTGCTTTAAATGATTTTTCTGTAGTGCTTGCCTCATCCTCTGAGTGTATGGAGCATCACTGTCCCAGTCTGTCTCCTCCTTTGTGGCATTTTCCTGCATCACATCCCCAGATACCTGAGGATGCTGTGCCCCAGCTGTGGAGTTGTCCCTTGTGGTACCCCTCTGCCAAACAGCCCTGCCTGTGGTGATGCTGATTCTGGAGCCTGAGATGGAAATCCTTTCTGTTAGTAGTGTTGTGAAGGCTACCAAGCTCATTCATATGGGCACTTTTGTAAGGCTGCCACGTCTTGCTTGCTGGGGACAGAGCTAACACGATGGAGCCTTTCTGACCTCAGGCAGGTTTTACCTCTGCCCCATCTTCTCTCTGGCCTTGTGGCCAGGCACAGTCAGTACTATACATAGCAGGAGGGATTGTCAAACATTGGGACCCCCAGTCACAGACCCCCAGTCCCAATCTTCAGAACAACAGAAGAAGCTCTTAAAGCCAGTGGGACCACTTAGCACTATGGGTGAGCTTTATCCAACACACCGAGAGCATCTTCTGACTCATATTTTGACATTTTGAGTTCACCACATGACAACTTTCTCATATATTAAAAAAAAAAAAAAAGAGGAATTTGAGAAGGTTGAGAAGGGATGGACAATATTTCTAATCTGTTCCTAGCTAAAGAAAGTGTCATGAGAGAAAAAATCCCATGGGTTCTTATTTGTTCCTGAGTTACTATGTAAACACGAAAAACAACAGAGTGGCAATCAGGATCCATTCAGGGATAATTATTCTGGTCAATGAAGTCTGATGCCTTATGATTTTGTGTCATCAGCCTCCCACATACACCCCATCTTTCTGCCCAATTCTCTGTAAGCCTCACATCACAGAAGTATTTTGCCCACCCTACTTTCAGTTTCCTCTTAAGTCACGACATCCTTGCCTTGAAATATCTCAGCTATCTTCTCTGCATCCAACTGTGAATGTCTGTGGGCAAACTTCTGATGCTGCAATCCCAGCGTTAAGCTTCAGCTCACCTTGCTGGTGGGCTCAGATGTTAGCAGGGGAGGATGGACAGCAGATCAGTGCTCAGACCAGCAGGATGTGCTCTCAACCATATTTCCATCAGAAACCAGAAAAATAACTAAAGGGAGTGGAATTCCTCTAATTTGTGCGTTTGCAAAAGACAGTGATAGCTGAGCTGCTGGGCCATAAAGTTTCATTCTTCAGATCTCCAGCATTTCAGCTGGCTACCTGGTGGGAAAAGCTTCTGCTCCCAAGCTTTCCTTGTACATGGGAAACATTTCAACAGTTTGTCAAAAGAAGTGGCTGTGAGGAGGAAAGGAAGCAATAACAAACTAGAAACATTTAAATTTTTTCTTCCTGGGCAATTTTTCATGCTGAAAACAAAAGTGACTCAGCAAGGCTGGGCTCCTGCTCTCATTTCTGTACTTTCAAAAGCAGCCAGCTTCCACAGCACAGGCAGGAAAACCCTTTGCTAAAGCAGCTGAGTGTCAGTGTGCAGGTGTTTTCACCTCAATTTCACCTTAAGTGTTGAATTTTTCAAGGCCCCATGAGGGCAATGCATCAGACTTCAGCTATTGTGGCAGCAGAAGGAGCATGGTGATGGACAACAGCTGAGTGGGGAATTTCTAGAAGGTTTCTTATGTCCACAGCTTCATATACCACAGTTTTGAAGTGCAATGCATGGACCATCTCTCCCATGGCATGAGTAACTTTTTATTAGTGATTTCTTTTGCCAGATGCATCCAGTGCACTTGGCTGGAGACACATGGGTCAGGACGAGCCTTGGTGCCAGGCACAGGAGGTCACAAAGGAGAGCAGTGAGGTTTCCCTAAGAGCCAGGCATCTGCCTGTGAGTCATGCCCCATGCCTACAAAACGCTTCCCATGCCTGCAGCTCGTTAGAGATTCCCTCAGCAGAAAAAAAAAAAAAAAAAAAAAAAAAAAAAAAAACGAGCTCTCCTGGGCTCAGTCATGGCCAAGCAAGGGATCCCAATCCAGCTATGCTTAAGCAGAGACAAAGTGACTCCTGTCCTCTTCAACATCCCTGAAACCCATCTCCTTTGTGCTGAAGCAGAACAACACTAGGTGGCACTGACTTCATTACGTGGAAGAGCCCAAAGCCACAAAGCTGGACAGAGCTGAAAGGGGGAACCTCATAAACCCCACTTTGGAGGGTCTTCAGCCATGTGGGGACTTCTGCACCTTGTGGACATTTGGATTCCCATCCTCACGGTATAGTTACAGCAGTGCCAAGAGAAGCTAAGTAGACAGCACTGCCACAAGAAGTTACGAGCTTCCTCCTCTTCCTAAAGAGGACAGAAAAAATGAAGAGAAATTAGAGCTTTTGTTTTTCAGACATGCTCATTCTTAAATGCTTGGCACAGTCCCACAAATGCCCCTCCTACGTGCCCTGTGTCATTAAAGCTAATAACACACAAGTACATTGTGAATCAATGCCTCGCCCTGGCTACAAAAGGAGACAGGTTTCCTGAAGTCATAGAATCCCAGAATCCCAGAATGGTTTGGGTTGGAAGGGACCTCAAAGCCCATCTCATTCCACTCCCTGCCATGGCAGGGACACCTCCCAGCAGCCCAGGCTGTTGCCAGCCCCATCCAGCCTGGCCTTGGGCACTGCCAGGGATGGGGCAGCCACAGCTCCTCTGGGCAGCCTAGGCCAGGGCCTCACCACCCTCAAAATGAAGAATTTCATCCTAATATCTTATCTAAATCTACCTTTTTTTTTTTAGTTTAAAACCATCACCCCTTGTCTTATCTCTACACCCCCAGCAAAGGGTCCCTCCCCAGCTCTCCTGCAGCCCCTTCAGGCCCTGACAGACTGCTGTAAGGCCTCCCCGGAGCCTTCTCTTCTCCAAGCTGAACAACCCCAGCTCCCTCAGCCTGTCTTCATAGGAGAGATGCTCCAGCCTCTTGATAATCTTCATGGCCCTCCTCTGGACTTGTCCTAGTCCTTTGGGGTTTTGCATCAAGAACTTTGATATTGTCTCCTAGATGCAACCTTCTTCCACAGCATCAGATGAAATGGTTGTGAAAGGGCATAGCCAGTGACTGCTGCAGGTCAGGGTAAACCACTTGGTGGACACCACTGCTTCAAGAGGACTCCTTCAGAGTGCATAAGCATCATCTGCGCTCAGGTGCTGTGGGTACAGACTACATGTCATGAAGTAGCACGAAGCTGAATGAGGTCAAAGTAGAGGTCTGTTTAATCAAGCTTTGTCACCAGAAATGAGTGGGATTCCACTCCAGACAATCAAATCTAAGTGCCTGACTATGTCCCAGACTGTAGAGATGTCCTCACATACATTTGGTAGTTAAGCTTATTTTGTAGATAAGAGTGATGAAGTGATCTTAATGCAGAGGCAACAAATTCCTTAGGTTATCTTATTGCTGGGGTCACCGTGTTTAGGTAACTCGGTTGAGACAATATACTCAGTGGTGACCAGCTGACCATGCATTGGGATACAAGTTAATTGCCTAAATGAAGGCATCTTGGGCATCTGAGATACCCTGAGTTATCCAAGATGTCAGCACAGGGCTGATAGATATAGTATAAGACTTAGAGGAGACCAGTAACCATCCAGACCAATAGCTGGAGACCAAATGGGATGTGTCTAAAATGGTATTGGCCTTGTGTGACCTTTGTCATCTGCTTCAGGATGATGTTGAGTTGTTCTTTAGGCTCTGCTTGCTACCTGCACTAAATCTCGATGGACTGTAGTGGATGCTGAGCATCCATCAAACTGATAGGTTGGCACTTGTGCTCTAGATCACTTAAGTTGAACGTAAACTAGGGTACCAAAAAGATAGATAGGTATTATCTCCTTTTTTTCTCGGTATTACATTTGTTTGTTTTTCCAGCCCAGGTGGTTTGATCTTATTTCAAGACTTCTAAGGGAAAAAAACAAAACAAAACAAAACAAAAAAACAGTCTTCCCTGAAGCAAGAGAACCTCCCTCCAAGACACAGACACGTCTCAGTGCTGATGTGTTTTATGTCAAGCAGTAAAATTCTCATGTGTCACTGTTTACACATTAATGTGAAGTACAGGATTAGGCTATAAAATGAACGTGCTGATTTCAGTTCATTTGTCAACAGGGATAAATTACACCATATGTCAAGTAGTGGTAGAGACTCAGTGTAGAGCATTAATGGAACTATCTTTTAATAGCTAGGTACCACAGCCAAAAGAGAATAAACATTTGTTTCCTGATCGTAGTGCATGCTTCTCAAAAAGCAACAGCTGGAAATTAGCAGAATTAATAGCACTCAGAGTAAGAAATGTTAAAGGAAACCAAAGAGGCAAGATTCAGACTGAGATTTTAATAGTAATCTCAGCTAATTTTTTATTTTTATTTATATTTTTACTGTAGGAAATGCAATCGAGAACCAATCCAAGCTGGACTTGACATCAATCCTTCTCTAAGCTGGCCTTGAGCCACTGTCTCTTATCCACAGTCATATATACACACTCTAGACTAGTTCTCACACAGTTCTGGTTAGGAGTGGATAAGTCCCTTTGAATACAAGAGCTTTTCAACAACAGTGAGCTACAATGGGAAAAATAGACATACTATTCTGAGAAGTGGGGTAAATTTACTGGGGTAAAATACTACCACAAATTTACTATGGATGGCCATAGGATAAAAACATGTGCACTTACTGTGAATCAGTTTACAAGAGCTAACTTATTATTCACAGCCTCCAGCTCCAAATGGACAGAACCACGAGGCCAAATTCTCCCTTCACTGTGCACCATTGTGAATGTGACAATACCTCCACAACTGAAAGTTTAATGAAGCTGACTTGGCTAGATTGTGGTCTTACCTTCATCAATACGCAGGTCCAACATGTGGGTTTGGTTCCAGCATCATGGACTTTCTATTACAAAATTGTCCTTTTCCATCCTAACGAAACTTTAAGTCCACATCTCAGACTTATTTCCACTATTTTTTGGCTGCCTAACAGCTATTTCATTTCTTCCTGGAAATCTGAGAATAATGCTGGGATAATGTTAGGGGGATTCATTCACCCAAGTGAAGATGAAGGTAATAGACCAAAGGATATAAAGGTGTATAAAAAATGAAATTAAGTGTTCCTATTTGCTACTAGGAAAATCAGTCTTTAAGGGAAAGCAAATCACACATACTATTAGTATTCAATTAGAGAAAAAGTAAAGCTAGCATATATTTAAGAAAATTAGGCAGCATTGAGGAAGAAAGTATTCTTTTTTTCCAGTCTGAAGAGGTAACTTCAGATTTTGATGGTAGAATTTTTCGACTTATGAAGCACAGTGTATCAGATTTGTCATACAGCTTTCTCAACAAAGCTCTCATTTCATGTGATGATCTCTAATATTCCATAATGTTCTTCATATTATAATTAAATACATATCAATGCTAGGGGCACAACAACTTTAAAGTTATCACAGGCCTAACCTGAAGCCTACGGATCTCTAGTTCGTACTTTTGCTTCTACTTATATAAGAAAACATGACAGTACACAAAGGAATTTAGCTATGATGTCTTGCCATGGCATCTGTATTGTTGTTGTTGTTGTTGTTGTTATTATTACTATTATTATTATTGTTGTTATTATTATTATTATTATTTTCTTCAACAGTGGGTTTATGCAACTGAATTGAACAGATGGAGAAAAATCAAGGAGGTCATCTTAAGTTAAGAAACAACTGTTATGGGAAACAGACTCTTCTTGCTAACGCTCAAATTAGTTCCAGACTCAATTTTGCACTCTGAACCTCTTTTATTTTGGGGAGCATCACTCAGCAACATTGCAAATACCACCATAGACAGAACAAAGATGATCTATGTGAGGACAAAAGATGTCTTTCACTGAATGATGTTATAAAAAAATGGAATCTTCTACCTTGAAGATTACAGGTGGTGACTGAGGCCATCAGCACCCCAACTGCAGACCCGGATCCTCCACAAGTCCCTTTGGTCTGCGGCTGGAGCTGCTATTCCTGTGCACACACTGCACCAGGTGATCCACATTCAACTCGAATAACAGCTGAAGCCAGGCAGCCCCTGGGGCCAAAAGTACTTCAGGTAAATCGAGTCCTGATGCTGCTTTCCTTTGCTCTTCTCTTTCTGTTTTCTCTGTAGCATCTTTAAGAATTCAAATGCTTCTATTTGACTTGATCCTTTCATCTTTTAGCGGGTAAGGCCCTGCTATTACAATCCTCTGCATGTTGTATAATTATTGTAACAGCTCCCTTAGGGCTCAAGTCATTATAACTGTCATTTGATTAGCTTTTTGTCACTGGTTCTTTTAAAGAATAACTGCACCCTTCACACATAACATATGTTAATTTATTTCCGTAAACATCCAAGTGTCTCTGCTCAGCTTCACAGTGACTTGATAAGAGCTTGTTTCTTTTGCACATACTCCCTTCTAACTGACTGATGGTGACCAGATGGAAACCATGATCCCATGTCTGATCACATTTTTATTTATAATTTGGGCTTATCAACAAATCTAACACACACACACATTTAACCTACACATCCTAATCAGCATTGGTTCTTCAGGCATCTGTATATCATAAGGTTATCATTTAACAATTAACAGTTTTCCTATAAATTTTTGCTTTGGAGGACAAAGAAATTCCTCTTGCTCATTCTAAGCCACTTCAATGGCCTTTTGCAGGTTGCTTGTTAAACTTTCCATCAACTTCAGGAAGGGTCTAACTTCCTCAGCTGTGTCTGCCAGCTCTGGTGGAGCCAGACCAAGAACATCTGTAAGCAAAGCACACTCCACAAGGCTTCCTCGTGGTGATATTGCAGTGGTCTGTGGTTCCATCTCGGCTTGGTGACACACTGACATGTCCAATGTGCTTGCACTTTACAGTCCCATATGCTTCAGATGGGTCTGAGCCCAGGCTTGCAGGCTCACAATGCACACACAAGGACAAGAAGAAGGAGTTTATCACTGTAAGTTGTAATATAAGTTATTATCTGTTATCATTAGCCAACGGCGGAGATTCAGCCCTAGGAAAGGACCCATAACCCATATAACCAATAGTTTAGGGTAGTGATTCACCAAGCCATCTAGAATAGGATGCATTTTTATTACAATGAGATGCTTCTTCCACCACCCTGAAAAGAAATACTGACAGCTCCCATCCTGCAACAAAGCATCTGTGCAGAATTGTTTTTCACCAGATTCTTTTCTTCATGGATGGCACCTGCCATGAAAAAGAGACAGTGTCTTGTGATATTAAAAGAAGTCAGCATTTCTAGTTCACCAGACATGGCCAACTGTAGAAATACCTGCTGGGTACAAGCCCAGAAACTATTCCTACATCTATCATGGATGGTTTTGAAGAGATTCATATGTTTGAGAAATGCAGATATCTCTTATTTTGTATTGGTAATGGTTAATCCACTCCACTCTGAAAGCAATATTAGTCACTTAAAGGATGTGTAATATTCCTTTATCCCTGTTTGATCCTACTTGTTAAGCTAGGACCAGCCAGCCCATCGCAGATTTTTGGTTGCTCTAGGCTGTTGTCAAAAGATCTTTCAAGTCAGTTCATATTCATATTTGCTCTTCATATATTATTGTCTGATAAAGGTCAGAAGAACATCTCAGAAAGACCCAGAATTAGCATCCCAAACTTCCCAAGAGACCACAGAAACGGTTCAACTCTCAGTCCCGGGCTGCTGGATTGGAATCTTTTTGCACCCTACATCAGCAGTGCCATGCTGAGCCGTGCTGTGTGATGCACACATCCAGGCTGGGCTGAGCCTGGAAATCCCTGCATGGTGACCCACTTCCTTCCCTACAAACACAAGTGATTGACCTGTGGGAAACAATTGCCAGGTCTGGCCTGAGCAATTGCAGTCACTCAATTTTATATAACATTTTCTATTTGAGCAGCTGTTACCAAAGAACAATCTAGATTAGTTCTCTGATGGAAAATAATAATAACAATAAAAGAAACAGCATTAATATTCTCCAGTTGTCACTGCTCAGCTTTGCAGTCTATGTCCCACACAATGTCCCACACTGACAATCACAGTTTGGTAGAAAGATGATGCGAAACTAGCCAGACGTTTTGGAAGTCTCACCAAATGTGAGTAAGACTCCTCAGAGCTCACAAGTGACTCAGTGATTTGGGGAGTCATAGAATCATAGAATCATTAAGGTTGGAAAAGACCTACAAGACCATCTGGTCCAACCATCACCCTACTACCAATGTCACCCACAAAACCATGTCCCCAAGCATCACGTCCAACCTTTCCTTGAACACCCCCAGGGACGGTGACTCCACCACCTCCCTGGGCAACCTGTTCCAATGCCTGACCACTCTTTCTAAGAAGAAATGTCTCATATTTTCCAACCTAAACATCCCCTGGTGCAACTTCAGGCCATTCCCTCCAGTCCTATCGCTAGTTATCTGTGGGAAGAGGCTGACCCCCAGCTCCCCACACCTTCCTTTCAGATAGTTGTAAAGAGCAATAAGGTCTCCCCTGAGCCTTCTCTTCTCAGTAACTGTCCAGCCACTAAAACGTTGGTGTTTCCCTCACAAATGACCAGAATACATATGCTGCTTTTCTATGTCCCATGATGCCGATGCCAAAACCCCCAACATCCAAAAATACTCGCATCTCAGGTGCATTTGATATCGGCTCCACTGTGTGCAAGCACACTGCATCAGAAAGGGGGAGATGCAACAGAGACTTACAAAATGGTCCACGATGAATTTTCTAGCCCCCAAAAAGCTGAAGAAAATGGTTCCTTTAGCTTTGCTCACTGACGCGGATGAGTGAGGCGGCAGTGGGGAGGGCTTTTGTGATCTGTTCTGCTACAGAACAAAAATTGTGGCTGTTTCCTGTAAAGGAACCATCTGCTGAGGCAAAATGTGATGATTCGTGCCCACTTCAAACATTGTGCGCTCTGTCCTCCAGTTTTTGTTTCAGTGGCAACGGTAAGTCTGGGTGGAAATAATTTTTTTTCTGAAAGTGTCAATTTTATTCTCATCGACATATTTAGGAGCAAACCTTGTCTGTGCATTAGACATCTCAACCAGTAACCACCCTGTGCTGTCTAAAGCAAACTTTGGGGGTAAAAACATTATTTCCCTGTGTGTCCTGGGTCACGTAGAGCCCCAGTAACGGAAACAAGTACAAGGAATGACCTAAAAGAGGCCCTAGAAAGACAAGAAGACATGCAAAGCTATGCCTGTATTAGTCAGTTAAATGGGTCAGGACATTTTCTCTGTCCCCATGCCCTTTGCCATAGCCCACCTGGTGTCTGAGGCAAGAAATACACACATAGACATACCAACACAATTCTTGTGTGCTAGGTCAGCATGGAAAAGGTGCTTTTGGGACAGTGCATAGGTCTATGCAGAGGTGGAGGTTAGGGACTCTTGTCAGAAGGATGCTTTTCTAGTCCATGTGTAGAAATAAATGTGAAGAGTACCCGTGGAAAACGATCATAGAATGAAACATACTTATTTATCAGCACAGAGCAATTGAACTTTACATACATTGATCAAAGAGTTGAATTTCACCCATGAACAAAGAGAAAAAAAAAGAAAAAAGAAAAAAAAAGGAAAAAAAAAAGACTGAACATTCATTTTTCTTAGAAAGAAAGCAAGAAAGCAAGAAAGCAAGCAAGCAAGAAAGAAAGATGGAAAGAGGAAAAAAAAGAAAAAAAGAAAAAAAGAAAAAAAAAGTCTAATTTTCAGGCAGTTGCTTTGGTCCTCTTGTCTATCTTTCTCCTCTGGAGCCACAGGCCACGCTGTAAGAAAGGCTGATGCTCAGCCTCTGCTCTGCCCTGACCGAGGAGAGACCCCTGAAACCCTTGAGACAGAAAAACTTGTAAGTCTCTCTGTCTGCACGGAACAAAGAGCTGCATTTGGGTGTCACATTTTTCCACCTCAAACCAGTCTTTGGTGGGCCCAGCAGATAAAGCACTGCCGCAAGCTGTGATACAGCTCGTATGACAATTTGTTTCTTCCGAGGACTTGAACACAAGCGTTTGACACGTGTCTGGTTTTCTAACCACAGAGACAATATCTTCTTCCTCTGGGCTCCATGGGGAGGCAAAGGCTGGAGGGTTTCTCACTCTTCCTTCACCTCCCCTGACTCATTCACCATCAGAGATTCGTGGGCAACAGGAAGATACATCAGAGTAGAAACCTCATGAGCAGTTAGCCTGTGGTCTCCCAGCCTGTCCCATCTATTTCTTGGGGCTTTTGTCCATGGGGGTCTGCAATTTTCCCAGGCACAGCTGCTCCAAGTCCTGCCGAATCCACAGCTAGCCTCTAGCCACCAGTTCCCATCTTCCCTCCCATGCCTTCACCCCAGAGAAAAAAAAAAAAAAACACAGATCAGGGGAAGCTATTGGGGTCTGACAGGTGCTACTGAATCATCAAAACCAGGGTAAAAGAAAAACTATAAAAATATGTACCCGTACATCTGTGTTTTTTTTTCTGACTTGCCACAGGAAATAGGCATCAAAAGGCTGTTCTGAGGCACCCAGAGTGAAAGGTGAAACAGAACTGCTCTCATAACCAACATACTGCATGATTCATGATCTTTTGCTTTTCCTAGAAGGAAAATTGAAGATTATGGTACTTGTTTATGAGGAGGATAAAGAGGAACTACCCTAGTGGAAGCCTGATTGGAGGATTTCAAATTGGTGGAAAACTTTGTGATTCAGAGCCTTCTTGAGATCTGGGGAGATCCAAATCCATTGCTTCAGAGGTACAGGAGAGGGACTGGCCTGGCAGGCTAAATCAACATAGGGGAAGAGGGTCAGGATGCTTTCCTGACCCCACAGCACGGTAGCAGCACAGCATCTCATCTCTGACTCTTCAATGGAGAGCAGGAGTAGCTTAAACTCCCTCTGGCTAGCAAAGCAGCCCAGAGCATTTATAGCCTGGGAGGTCTCACTGACCATTAAGCTGTTATGCCCAAATCAGCTATCACATAACCAGCTCCTGCAGACTCCTTGCAAAAAGATGTCAGATGTTTAATTTGACCAAAGGGAGATATTTTCATTGCTCCCAGATATTTTAATTGCTCCCAAGGGGGTGTGCAGAGTAAAATGAGAAGTCATCATCATGGTAGGGATGCTGTCTCTGAACCTCAGACCGAGGTCTTTCCAGATCTTTGCAGCCACCATCCCAGGTGGTGCTGGTTCAGTTAAATGTGGGGTTAGAATGAGAAATGGTGAGTGAGAGTGGTGGGGTGGGTAGACTGAAGACAGAGGTACTCTGTCTGATAATTGGAAGTTTGCAAGGCAGAGAATGACAGGAAAATTGAGATGGACAGAAGTACTCAGCAACTTGGGCAGAATTCAACAAAGAAACTCACTGAAAATAGAGAGAAAAAAGTTAGGATGCTATGTTTCTGATTCCAAAATGACCCAGCAGGACTTCAAGCAGCCTGTTTCTTCTGAAAAGTGGAGCTAGCTGTGAGACTAACAAACAGGGGGTTAAACACAGGGGAAATAAAAGAAACCACTGAACCTGAGTTGGAAGAAAACAATTCAGTCTGACTTAAAGTGACCTCCTTCCGGTTACTTTGCTAATTTCCAGAGAATACCCCTCAACATCTTCCTCCTCCAAAATCTTCTCTCATTCGCACATTTTTTTTTCTTCTTTTCAGCCGCCAAACCTAGAAACTAACGACTGCCCCAGCTCTGTCCATGCATTCTCTCAGCTTGAGCTCCTGCTCCTCGCTGATGGGGAGGCAGGAGAACAGCCGAGAGGTTGCACCTGCAACCAAACCTCGGTTCTCAGAGAGCACAGGGGGGGGAACAGCCCCTCAGCACTTGTTTGGGTGGAGGGATGGGTGGTGGTGTTTCATGGTTTCATTCGGTGGGGCATAGGGCACAGCATCCTGCTCCTCAATGCTGCACCACATTGCCACGAGCTGTGCGATGTGGAGATGCTTTGGAGGGTGTCAGTTAGCCCAGGATGCTTCAGCAAAAGTAATAACTTTGGAAATTGATTGCTGAAACCAAAAGGAACCAGGGACATGACATCTCTGAGAGGTCCCTTTGTTCAGTAGTGACTCAGAGCTAAGTAATCCAGCAAAGGTCTACATACTTCAGGTCCTGGTTTCATCTACAGTCCTGGGTCCACCAGGCTTGTAAAAAAAACCTCTTACAAATATAGTTCTGCACGTATTCTTTTGCCAGACCCCCATGTCTGTAATAACCACAGTAGAGTGATAACAGTAACAACAGTCAACATTAACAGAAAGCCAAGCTCAAACAATGAGAGGCAAGCACTAACTATCAAGGTTTGGTTAAACAGTTCAGTGAGATTCCTGAGTCAGTGGCTTTTCAGATCTCCCATGCGATAATCACATTGTTGGTGGTGATGCTGGAAAGTAGATTAATTGCATGAGGCCAAAGCAGTCATTCTCATTGTGGGATGCAGTGAATATGGAAAGGTCACTAGTATTCAAATAAGCAACGAAATAAATTGGTGAAAGAATAATCAATGAAAGGGTATTAAATATAAAGCTACAACTACAGGAAGTCTCCGAACACCATCTGTTGCTCTGACCTAGTACTGGTTTGAGTTGAACTCTTATTCTCATGCATCTTCTTGGAAGTGTTTATGGGCGTCTTAGCCCATACTTCTTGACAGGTAATACTAGACCTCTGTGATGAGCCTTTCCATTTTCTGAAAAGTTTTGCAAAGGCTTGCATCCCATCTTGGTTAGACGCTGCTACAGAGTGACACTCCAGTTGGTTGTTCCAGTTGACGGATCGTGTTCATGGAGATATTCTGGATACGGCCTCAAGAATGAGGTGATGGACAGCTGTTCCACAGGATTTATGTAGGCATGTGTTATACTCTTGAGATCAAATAGCTTTCTGCATAAACCCAGTAGTGCCCATGCACAGGCTGCTTCTACGTCGTACCAGCCCGTGCAGACAGCCTGAAACTGCAGGCAGGGACGGAAACATGGGTTACCACCAGCGTTGATGATGCTAGAAACCCCTCACTACACCCTCAGCTGCACATGGGGTTTAATGATGTCAAGTAGTTCAGGTGCAAATTCAGCCCTAGTTGTGCTCTGAGAGAACCTTCTCCCACTTTTTGCTTACTGAATCCTAACTGTTGTCAAGGGTAAATTCTTAATCTGCCAATACTTTCTGACTTTTTAGTTTCTGATTACCACCACACTCTGATCTCCTATCAAGGTATCTAGCTTCCCACAAAGCAAGAATTTCTCTTCAATCTCAGATTGGTCATAAAGTCTTCTATGTTTCCAGCTTCTTTTGATAATAGTTGTTTTAAAACATCATTCTCATACGCCTCGTCTTGATGTGGAGTTCTGTACTCCTTCCATTCCTGCTGCACACTTTCATAGTTAACTTCCTCTGCCTGAGTTAGCTGAAAAACCTTAAAAGCATAAAGCATTTTACAGGCAGCTGCTGTCAGAAATAGAGCAACTTTCTGACTGTCTTCCTTTTAGTGCCATGCTTAACGTGGTGATACAAAACGAGGCAGTGGCTCTCCTCTCTCCCTGATGTTCTCTTAGGGTTTATAACCAGGTTTGTCTTCCAGGCAGTATATTGCTACTTTTTATTAGTTCAGTTTACTCCTCATACCATGAAATGTTCATTAATCACTCCCAAGGAATGTGGCAGGGTCCTGCTTTCTTCAGGGTTTGAGTCTCAGTTATTTTGCGTTGTATAATCAAGGTGCTTGCACACATGAAACATACTGTTTAGTAGAATAGTGTTATCATACACTAGCTGTTCCTGAGCTTCTGTGTTTCTTTTTTTTTTTTTTACTTCATGTTATCTTGCCATGAGAGCAAAGCTCTTTGTTCCCTGTACTTAGGGGTAAGCTAACTTGAAGCTACCTGACGTGTCATGCTCTTGGCTGGTGGTTTTCAGTAAATGTGATGTTGCTATGTCTCTGTGTTCATCCTAGGATACAAAGAATATTTTTCTCCAAAATAATGGCTTCCATTGTTTCTGAAAAAATATATTCTGAACACCTGACATATTGATTAGCTCTTTACTATTTTGTGAAATGAGATACATGACCTGATTTTTGCTCCTATCTACAATACACATGTATGTAAGATTGCCACAAGAATAATGTTTAAGCTGCCTGCCAGCCTTGTCAGTCAATAACTCAAAGCCTGAAAGTTTCTTAAAAGTTTGCAAAGCTAAGGAGGAGAGAGTTTCATTCCTTAAAACATTTTCCAGTTACTCAATCCCTGCAAAATTAATGTTCACAAGGATTCACCTCCATCACATTGCCTCAGTGATTTGGGAAGCTTCCCTTTAGGGTGCTCAGCACAGGAATTTTAATAAAGCATCACTTTCAGGGGATGACACTCAGCCTTTTTATAAATATTTCACTATAAGGAACTTTTCACGAGGGCATAACAGTCCATCAGCAGCTCCAAAGGGTTTCTGGAAGCCTCGTCCAAAGAGGACTGCTTGAATTTCCTTCTTCTTGGCTTGAATTTCTAGGGTTTGAACTCTGGTTCTCCAGACATGTTGAGCATGAATTATTTTGACTTCAAGTAAACATATCTCTGACATTTCATGGCTTATCTATTTCAAAGTCAATTTAAATATGACCTCAGTGTTGGCGATCATGTCTATTAAATGTTGCTATTTCCTCTTTAGTGCCCACTTTTCTGAAACAGAAAAACACCCACAACATTAAGATCAAAAAGGAGAAACTCTTTCCTATCATCAGGAAGGAAACCTTAAAAAGTTCAACATGTAAATCAGTAGTTTGCATGCTTAAAGGGATTTTTCATGCACTGTCCCATTACACTGTTGTAAATGCACATTTTAACTAGTCTTAGGAATTTAAACTCAGGAATAACTGCTTACAAGCTAACAGCAAAGTTTTGCTAAGCTAGCCATAATTAAAACCTTTTTTCTACAACATCCAAATGTACAGACAGTCCTCTAACACCTTTTGTTTTCTATGGCGTTGTTTGGTCTGTGACTCAGATGCGTAATTTCCATTAAATACAATGTGGGCTGAAACCCTGCGTAGTCCATTGAAATGCACTGTGCTTCTCATCTACAGTAATTGCTCTTATTTGTGTCGTACAAAAATATTTACAGAAAAAAAAATAGGCTAGATTTATAGGTGATGTAGGTCCAGGTTCGGAGAAATCATAAAGTCACAGTAAAATACGATCTTGAGAGGGTATCTCCTCCATCATCTGTCCCAGGGTACGATCAGCTCTACGTGTTTCAGTTCTCTGTATTAGTTTGCTTAATTCCTCATTAAAAATGTCCACACAACTTTTTGTACACATGTAAATTTGCCCGAGGTTCTTAAAACCTCCCATGATGGAGCCTCCGCAACACACCTGCAGAAAGTTGTTCAGAGCTTCTCATCACAGCTGATGAAACATTATCCCCAATATCTGTTCTAATTTCCCCTACTTGTGATCTAATCCCATTATTGCCAGTCCTATTCCTACCAACAGAGCCACTGAACACACAATACAGCAAACACTCTTTGGAGTTTTAGGGTTATAATTGCCTAGAGTGTAAATCCTTTTTTACAGAGTATATATAATATAATAAGGCACCACTTTTTCCCCATAAGTGCTTATTATCAAGTAGGAAATGGAAGGAGAAAGACACGTAAGAAGTGCTAGAACATTAAAAGAGAACAAGGTAGTTTACTATAGCATAGCCCATACTACTTCTTGTTTTATTAATAGCTCCATCCTTCAAACACTTGAAAAAATTTATTCCAGTAAGCTTGTGGACATATAAATATTGGCAACGTTCATTCATAGAGACATCTTTCTTCCCATTTAACGATTATCAGATGTTCATGGGCTTTGGCCGTGATTTATAAGCCCAAACATCTGCAGCCTGAATTGATCCTCACACTTCTGTAGAAATTAATGGTAAAACAGCCTTTCCTTGAATTATTGCATAAAAATAGAAGAATATCTGCATTCATTCAAAAACTTACATGAGTAATAGGTTACCAGAATGTGTCATTGTCTAGTGAATTTTAGAAATTCCATCATCAGTTTTGTTTCAGCATATTATGTTGTCAAGCAATCTTTAGAAATTTCACATGTGAGATTTGCTTCAAACACCATTTCTCTTTAAGCAGTGCATTTCAGGATCCTGTCCAAAAAAACAGCATCCAATATGTTCAGGTGAAATTCAAAAGAACGTACACATAACTATATATGTATACACTCACATACACACACACATACATAATTTTTACTGTTTGAAAGCCAGGTTAAACCATTAAAACTCTATTTTTTAATTTTTTTTTTATTTTATTTTTTTTCCGTAATGGAAATGATGAGTCAATCATTAACCCAGTGCTTGGGCCTGAACCTCCCCTCCCCAAACCTGGCACAATACTAGAGTAACTCCAGTGAATTATCTGGAATTACACCAGCATGAAACATGCAACTGGGGGAAGAATAAGTCTCCTCTGTGCATGAAACTGAGGAGGCTTATTTTAGTTTTATTTATTCCCAAGCTTTTCAGCTGGGAACATTATTTTTTTTAACTTCATATGGTGCAACATGAGGCTGCTATAAAAACTCCCCTATTCTTTTGAAAGTCAGGCTTCCTTCTGCTTTGTAGCATCCGTAACCCTTGACTGTCTCACAGAAAATGCATTCCTCAAAGACTTATTGCAAGGGTGATTGATTTGAGGTTGGTTTTTAACTTCATTGTATAATACGTAATGGGGAATATAAACATTGACCTAAACTTTTCACCTGAGGCACAAAACATCAAATAAATTAAAGTGAATGATTTGCATTTGCTGCAAGCATCCAAGATTGATTTTGAGGACCCATGGGCCCATACCCTGCAGGATCTGGGAGTTATATCTATATGGAGTCTGCATAAACCCAGCTCTGATTTATCCAACCTGTTTGGATTCAATGCAGCCAGACTGTGGCAGCTCAGTCTACCAGCAGATATTCAGAGCTCAACTCAACCTGAGCACTGTGCATTAGCAATCCCCAAAATGGTTATTTTCACCTTCCTCCAATTTCATCCCTACATCATTCAACGCTTTTCTAGCAGGGCTGAGGAATACCTACTGTGTGGACCATATCTAGCACCACATAGGGGTGATTCAGGGAGGACAGGTATCATACAAATATTTGCTGTGCACCTTTAGCACTCATATCATGTAGGATTTATTGGTGTCATGATGACTTTATCATATTTAACTCTACTGTCTATTCCCCATCACAGTCCATTAATGATCCCCATCAATCTCATCATCTCAACATACATGGGCCAGCTGATACCAGTTGCAAAATCAAAGAAGAAAAAAAAAAAAAGCTGGGAGGTGACCTAAGCACATCCAGAACTGTAAGTCAGCTTAACTGGTGGACAAAATTCAAGCCTTGTGATTCATACATGTGGCAGTTGTGAAGCCAAAGGTTGGTTGTCCTTGGGAGCTCACTTCCAGGACAAGTGTCTGGCCTGAGCCAAGGAGATAGAGATGCTGGGACTGGCCAGCTGCAGCCCTTCCACCTCATTTCAGTTCAGACATGTACAGCAGACACAGGAAATTGCTACTCATGAACACAAACCAAAATATGCACTGATCTTTAGTTTCATTTTAGCCAAAAGGCACATGATTCTCATTAAAAGTGTGATATCTGAAAGGCTGAAAAGATGAAGGCACAATTGCAGGAGACTGAGCTGGCAGGAGCCCTGTAAATCATCTTCTCTAACCATCTTTCACAAGGCAAGATCAGCCCTACTCAACACCTTCTCAGTAAAATTTTTGTGTAAATTATTTTGAAAATAAAAAGAAATAAAGGAGTTTCCATTTATTTTCCATTAAACGAATTCCAATATATCACCAGTCCTACCATTAAAAAGCTTTTTCAACATTTAAACTAACAATTCAAGATGAAAAGCTCAATATGATTTCTCAGTCACAAATGCTACAGATGTTTCTCTGTAAACATGCTCACCAAAATATCATTTTTACTATCATTATTATTATCACATTATTAGGATTATTTCACTTGCAGTGCAATCTACATATCTCAGGACAAAACTGAACAAAGACATCAGGTCAAACCATTGGTCAAAGTTATCAGTCTACCACAGGCAAACCTGGGCTTCCTGGAATACCTTACACAACTAAAGGCAAGAGGAGACAGGGAGGCTACTGGCACCATTTGCAAGCTGGGGACTTCTTTTCTAAAGATCAATGATTCAGAGGGGTATTAGAAAGTACATCCAAACGTCGAACCCATACAGTCCTGCACTTTCAGGCCAAGATGTTCTCAGCAGACTTGGAGAAAAGATACACTTTTTCTTTGTCACTATTATTGGCATATTTGAAAGCCGTTGGTATATCCTGCTTTGCTGCTTGCTTTTCTGGATCTCGACATCCCCATTTGCTTCCATCCTTTGCCATAGCCATGTTATCTACACCCTTATCCTTGTTACCATCTTCTGGTCTCCTTCTCAAGAAACCTCAGAGCTCATCAGGCACACATTGCTGCTAAAGAGATGACATCTAGGTGGTCAGGCCTTTCAATACAAGTTTCCCAGGCTGCACTCAAACAGCAAACTCTCAGTTTTCATGGGCCCTGTGTGTTCAATGGGACTTGTCCATTACATCCAGTCTGGCTGTATTTTTACTGTTTAAACAACAAATGAAATTTCAGTTGAAAGTATGAAAGTATTTCTTTGGTTTCCTCTTTAGTTCCTGTTCCCCTAGTTTTGTTCCTTTGCTTTGGTTGTTTTGTTTTGGTTTGGTTTGGTTTTATTTCGTTTTTAATGTAACATCTCAGGATAATTCAGAAACTCACAGGAACCCAAGAGGACTGCAGCCACCAGGATTTATTTCCTCCAGCACCCCTGTAATAAGGACAAAGGATCAAGCTATGTCCAGTGCTGTGTTTCAGATGTTGTTATCTCTTCCTGCCTCTTTCCACCAGATATTCCCAGCCCTGGAGCAGAGGTGGCAAAACAAATGGCCAGTCCTGTTCCTCTTCCTGAAAAATCTCTCTTCTGTACTGCTTTCAACTATTCTAGGAAACTCTGTAGTGAAAGCCACTGGTCAGGTGTGGGAGGGGGTGGTAAAACCACGAGTACGAACTTCTAAATTATTTACAGTTCAGACACACAGGCCTAAACTTTGTCAGCATGAGGAAGCCACTATGATATTGTTGAAGGTGTGAAGTGAAATTCATAAAGCAAAGTAAGTATAAATCTTCAAATGGACACTTATTTTGATGCAGGTAATTAATCTTCTCTTGTAGAGTAAGTTCAGGGAAACAGATTAAAGGCAAACCAAAACATATCAGTCTGTCCATGAAAGAAATGCATCTTCCCAGCAATTTGTATTGACAGAACTGTATTGGGATAATTAGCTTGGTAGTCAACGGCAACGCACATCTTTTAACCTTTCCATTGAGCTTCTCAGATATGTTTCTTTCTCTCTTAAAAAATAGAAAAAGCAAAGTTGAGGAAAGATGTTAAATCTTGTATGACTCCAGATAGCAGCTGGAAAATAGATAAGTTCATACTTATGAAAAACCACCTTTCTCTAAAACAAACAAACCTTTTAAAATTGGCTTTTATGCCCATATCTTGGTCTATTTTTTTTCCTCCCTAAACCTAACCATTGCTCAAATATAAACATTACCTCTCTTGTGTTACTTATATCCTCAGGACATCAGGGCTACAGCAACTCTCTATTAAAAAGTCAGATGAATAATACATTACAAAGAATTTCTCTGTAAACATGTCTTTCATGTCTTGTGTTTACTTGTAAAAATAACATGAAAGAGAAAGCTTTGCTTTACAGCTCAAAAGAAAAATGTAGAGAAGGATGACAGGGATGATCAAAAAGTGTGGAACAGCAACCCAAGGAATAACAATTAAATAACCTCGGACTCATTTCCAGGCTGAAGAGGTGGCTGAGAGAGCACGAGAAAGGTTTATCACATTCTTGTCTCTCTTCAAAACGGTTTTCAGTTGTTTGACATCAAACTGGCAGACTGCAAGGAGCATTCCCATAGTGGTTCTCCCCTCTCTGCATATGTTGTAAAACGAAAGAGGGACCAGGAATAAGCTTAAAGGGTGGGCTGCTGCCTTCAGGCTTCGTGACGCATCTTAAGGTATAAAATATTAGCCCTCAGGTTCCTGCTATGGAACATCACTCTAGCAGCCTCCTCTGCAGCATTATTTTTGTGACCTTGACCTGAAAACAAAATAATAAAGTATGCAGATAATAAAGATAATGCAGATAACGAATCTGTCTCAGGACCATGGGAAGACAAGACATGGCATACGGAAGACCTAGGGCCAAGTGCAATGAAATGTGGACATAGCCTGGAACCATCCCCAGGTCACTTCTATTTTTCAGATGTTATTCTCCTGTGTTTCTAGACACATTTGACTATCTGAAAACACTGTGCAAACATTTCAGTGCTTCAAGGACGGTCAGTGTGTTAGGCTATGTGGAGTGTGATCCTGTTTATTCTTCGAAGGAAAATTGTCTGACTAAGGGATTCACACACAAATAAAATAAAATAAAATAAAATATCATAAAACAAAGTAGGAGGGAGGAAAACCAAACATTTACAGGCAGAGAACCTGATCCATTAGTGGAAACAAAGACAATGACCAGGTATAGTTGTACTATAAAATAAGAGACAAAATGTGTTATTGTTTATTCCAGCAAGGTTGCCTGAACACGGACTTCTAAATCACGGTAAGAAGAGAAAACAAAGGAGGACCAACAAGCAAAACACTGAGACACAGACCTAACAAAGCAAAACTGGAGACAATGACAAGAAACAAACCTCCCAGCCACACCAATGATGAGCTATCAAAGTACTGTTGCCACTTGTAGGAAGATCAACCTGGACTGTGCAACTGGTAAGACTGTGAACCAGCAGTAGGAATGAAGGAGAGGGGTGCCTGGACTGGGAAGGGTGCAGGAAACTGCAGAGCTCAGCAAACCCATGGAGGGTAGATGTGCAGGGGGATATGGGAACTGCAGGAGGAATGAAGAGGAGCGAAGTAAAAAGGGAGTATAAAAAGGGACAATCACGTGTTAAATAGCACTGGTCAGTACCCTTGTCTGGCTAAGCTCTGTGCCTGATCCCCACAGTCTGTCCTATCTCATGTTTTTTCATTAAATCTTTTCTTAACTCTCTGTGTATTCTCAATTTCTCTCCCTTGTGTATGTGTCTTGCAAGGACTATGTGCCAGCTACTGGCAAGAGCTGTGTGTGTGAGTGAAACTGGTGCCAGCTACTGTAGTAAGGCCAGGGGAGCAGGCAGCCCTGGCCTGTGGTGCCAGCTACTGGAGTGAGCGCTGCATGGCTTCTCTGCCAGTCACTGCTGAGACCTGTGTGTGTGTGAGTGCAACTGGTGCCAGCTGGGAGTCAATCACAGAATTCCCTCAGGTCCTGTCGCTGTCCCCATAGAGCAGAGCTCAGCGCCTGCCCCTCCGCTCCCCTCGTGAGAGAGCTGCAGGCCGCCATGAGGCCTCCCGTCGGCCTGCTTTGCTCTGAGCTGAACACACCAAGGGCCCTCAGCTGCTCCTCATACATCTTGCCCTCCAGACCCTTCATCATCTTTATAGCCCTCCTTTGGATGCTCTATAATAGTTTTATGTCCTTCTTATATTGTAGCACCCAAAACCACGGACAGTACTCAAAGTGAGGCAGCACCAGCGCAGAGCAGAGCAACACAGTCACTCCCCTCACTCAGCTGGCCATGCTGTGCCTTAGGCACCCCAGGATGCAGCTAGCCCTCCTGGCACCCAGGGCACTCTGTTGACTCATATTCAACTTGGTGTCAACCATAGCACCCCGATCCCTTCCTGTGGGGCTGCTCTCCAGCCTCTCATCCCCCAGTCTGTACCCATAGCCAGCAAGAGCAGTCCTAGGCCAGAACAGCTGGAGGAGGCAGCCATGTTCCTCACCACAATGGACCTGCCTAGCTGATTTTTCTTTCAGGACCAAGCACACTGTGCCCAGTGCCTAAAAGGGACCCATAACCCTGCAGCAATGGGAACAATTTATTCTACTAATTAGATCAGTGTTTCTTTTCTCAGTGTGGTCTTATTCTGCCAGCCTCTTGGCCTAGAGGGCACCTCTGGGATTTACTGCAGTGCTGCACATTACTGAAGGCAGTATCTTTGCTTTCTTCCAGTTATACAAGGAAATACTTTCTCTGGAGGACATGCTCAGTGCCATGTCTCAACCTCAGTTCACATAGCAATACTGCTTAGGGAGCCAGGACCTATGTCTGCCCCTTGTCCCATACCTTTTGGACAGCTTCAGGAGGGCCAGACTGAGGGCTCTGAGCATTTCACATTTCACCAAAAGAGACAGGGGCGGGAGGAAAAGGAGACCTGTCACCTACTTGCAAAGGAAGCAGTGAAAACATAACCTTCGTTAGACCTTGAAGAATCTACCCAGGAGAAACCCCTTTGTTGTCAAATCCTGCAAGTGGGTGAAAGAAGCCAGTCCTCTGCAGCAAATCCGCAGGAAATTCATCAAATTATTTCTTTCTTCTTTAAACTATGAGCCTGGAAATAGCCCACCACAGCACTGCATTCTCCTGTGGGAAAGAGGGAAACTAAAACAGGGAATTTGCTCTGTGCTGTTGAAGGGAAGAAGACCCGAGTTTTCCTGAGCTAGGTGCTTTATCACCCACACTATGCTACCATGCAACAATTTAAAGCCACACAAGTGCCAGCTCTGCTTTCATGGGACAGGTAGATGCAGGGGACAGTTAAGAGAAGGAGACCCAAAATCCACCTCAGAAGCTCTTGTGTATTCTGCTAGCATTTGGACAGCCTACGGTTTCCCCAGTCTAAAATGATTCCCCCACCAACACCAAATATTTCATTTCCTTGATGAGGAGGAGGCCAGTCAATGTGGGGAGAGGAAGAAACCAGTGTACTTGACTGGAACGTGGGAGGTGGATAATCATGAAAAACCATGGTAGGAATCATCGTATTTAAGAACATTTTTCGGATGCCAGAGAATGGGTCAGTGAAATTTTTGCCTTCCAGGAAAATTATGCTGCAAGATTTTAGTTTCTGTCTGAGAAAGCAATTTTATTTCTACCTACAAGTTTAAGATTTGAAAGTGGGAGAGACATATGAACCGAAGCCATATCCTGTATTTTCAATGAGCATCAGACAGCCTTCAGTGGGGGAATTCCCTTGCCATAGCATGTTAACTCTGAAAACTAGTGGTGAAACAGGTACCATAGGCTAGAGGCCAAAAGTGTAAAGAAACACCTGGAGATGAGCATTTCAATGAAGAACACAGTACATGTTTTTATTGCTTATTTATTTCTGTATTTCAATGGAATGCTCCAACATCAGCAATTAATCAATTGAATTTCCATTGAAAAAAAGCTGGGGCTTGTTTCACTTACCCATGCATAGATACCTGGTGCCATCTGAGATACCCGGAGTACCTGAGACATTCAGATAAAGCTGGCTTTATCTGGACCCATTCCTTTCCAGACCTGTGGCTAGAGGCTGAGTGTGATAGCATGGTACCGAGTCACATCTAAAATGCCACTGGATACCTACAACAGAGCAACCGTATGGCATCTCCAGGTCCAGGCACTCTGCTACGAAATCAGTTCAATTTTCTGCAGCAAATGTGACATTTAAGTGCAATCCAGCAAGTGAGAAGCCAGTAAATGCTGAGAAAAGTTAAAGAGCAGTCTGGCACTTCACAGCCAACCGGCTAGTCCCATACTACCATATTTTACTAACTTTCATTTTAAGCTTTTCTTTAACAAATGTAGCATGTCTGAATACAAATTATCACAAAGATCAAGATGTTCAGATCTGAAAATACCTCACGACAACTGTCTGCTTTAACCTTTGCATATTTTACATAGTTTTTTCCTTATAATCACATTCCACCCACTATTGGATTTCAGAAGCACTGGAAGGCAAAGCTTCTATAGGGGGTATTTGTTAGATTATAATATCTGCTATAAAATGTAGCTGGGAATTATTAGAAAGCATCCTGAAATAAATGTTCTTCATTAGACCTATGCTAATTTAGAGGATCATATCATTTTGAAGCAAGAAAGTATATGCGAATAACATCTGTCTCATAAGTAGGAAATGGCCCCAAGCCTAAAGGTTTGAGTCTGGCACTGGATCTTACAACTTGCAAAGTGTCAGGAGCTCCAGGCTTGTGATCTTGCTGAATAAAACATCAGAAACAAATTAGGAATAAGACTAACAGCAACACAGAGAGGTCTCAGCATCCAGGGTCACTCACAATCCCAACAGGCAAGGCAGGTGTGAAGACACAGGCACCAGCTAAATTCAGGCATCAGGAGATGGAGATCATACAGTAAGTCGATCAAGTAGATTAAAGAAATAAGTGTGGATGTCCTATAACCATGCACTGGGCCTTTAACAATGTATAACAGGCATTTCTCTCCCAGCTGCTCAGAATACCAGCCACATTTACCAGGGACATGGCAGTACATAGTGAGAACAACTACAGGTGGATAGCTACATCTTCAAAGGAATGGATTATTTATTGGATATTTATGGATATTTATTTATCCGGAAAGTTCAAAGGACTTTAAATCCTTCCCTTTCTTTACCCTATGAGCATGCTGGCAGATGTTCTTATGTCACATAGATTTGCATACCATAGATTTACACCAGCACACATCTGTTTGTAAGAGATATTTATACTCAAAGGAAACAGCATTTTGGGGCAATTGGGAAATGACAGCAGTGATTGGGAAAAAAAAAAAAAAAAGAGAGAGAGAAAGAAAAATTAGTTAAATATTTTGTATTTGGTGTCAGCTTGGTACCTGTGGAGGATGTGGTTCACTCTGGAGCCTACTCTTCAGGAAAAGTGTGGAACAGAAAAGGGTGGCAAGAAAGACCCCAGAGACTGAGAAAACATCATCTACAGGGAAACAATGGACTAAACTGGAGTAATTTAGCACTAAGACAAGACAAACAATGCAGACAAGCAGGTGCCCAGTTCCTGAGATTTACTAACAACAAATGACTAATGAAAAGCATAATAGGCCAAACATACAGCTATACTTCCTGCAATATTCCCATTCTTCACCAATTTGTGTTTCCAGGGTTTCATAAGCCAGAAAGGGTCTATTGGAATGTAATTTCAAGGGATTTTTATCCATATATATGTCTAGGTGCTTTTTGAACGCATCTAAGCTTTCAGTGGCTGCAACATCCTCCAGTAAGATGTTCCTTGGTTTAATTACAGATCTTGCGCATTGCATGAAGAACTACATCCACATGTTTACTTGAACCTACTTTTATCTTTTGATTTGATGCTGCATAGTTCTTGTACTGAAAAAGACCGGGCAGTTCTCTCTTACATGTTAAGAAAAACAAGCTTGATTGAAGATGTGTAAGGAAGGCAAGCAATCAATGCTGTTCATGGTGCAGTTCATCCTACTCTGATGTAGGTGTCCACATTCAGTTAACTAAATTGCATTTTAAACTTACTGACTATTGACTAGATCTCCAATGACAACCGTGGAGCCTCAGCAACCTCCTTACGGGAGAGTAACTGAAGTTAGAGAAGAATTCCACTCATCTGAGTCAAACAAGGCAAAGCAGAGCTTCCATCCTTAGCAAAACTAGCGATCATTAGCAATCAGTATATTGGTATGCTGTGACAATGGTTTGAGCTATTGCCTTCAAATACTTGCTTTTCCAATGCGTTCTTTGATGCCAAGCACACATAACACCAGTTCAATTTCCATATATTCTTCTGACTATGCAAACAGTGTAACAAAGCTGCAGACAGTGCCTGTGCTGTGCAAAACCATGGAGTAGAAATGAAGACGAGACACTGCACTGTGGTAGGAAAGGAACTCAGGAGCATCACCCGAGTTCCCCTGTGCTCAGTAGAGCCCTGTAACAGATGCTTTTCCCATCAATATCTAATACTGCTGCTCTGCTCACCAGGATGCTCCCTCCTGTCCCAAGCTTATAAGAACTTGAAGGATCCACAGCAGGCTCCCTCCTTGCCCTTCAGCACCCTTTCTGTCTGAGTGTTGTCCTTCAGACCTCATTTAGGCCCTGACCCTAAGCAAGCCCTTGTTGTCCGTGAAGGGACATCTACTGACTTGGGGGGGCCTGGTTCACCCAAAATAACTTCCATGGTGGCGATGACTAAAAAATGGATCTTGATTTTGACAGGCGTCACCAACTCAGTTAACACACAGCCATCCTCAGCACCAAGCATCTACCCAGATTCCACAGCCCACATCCACACAAGTATTCAGGCTCCTAAATCCTACTTTAGTATCCATTAAAAGCAGTAGGAAGATGAAACCTCAACAGGAGTTCAGTGTCCAAGATCCATTGCGGAGCTGACTCTTCAGTCAGTGCAACCACTATGGCTAATTCCATATCAGATGGCTAATTCACCACTTCTCCATTCCTTCCAGGTAGCTTTCATTATTCCTACCTCTAATGAGCTAGGAAGGCTAAAATAAAATTCATTGTGAATAATGGTTCCTCTTAAATGTATGTACCATAATAATAATGGCAATTAATTTGAACAGGCCATTTAAAAGCTATTGTATTGAGCTCAGCACAAGCCCAATTGACATGCAAAAGCCTTTTATAACTTGGTACTCTTTGCACTATAATCAATTATCTCCTAATTAAACAACAAAGTCCCCTTGCAATGCCCCAATTAGACATCATTACTAAACATTTTGCCATCGCTTACCGGATTAATGTGACTAATTAAAGAACTTGTTGCATGGAGTCAGGACCATGTCAAGACACTTGAAATGAGGTGTGCAAATCTCCCTATAAATTGTTTGAAGTCAAAACCTGCTTGGATTTTATTGACAGAAGTGATTACTTTAAATGTCAATAACAATAACAATTCTTCTGCTTTTTTTTTTTTTTTTTTTTCTGTCCTGAGGGAATAAAAACCAAAAACTGCCCACAAATTTCAGTGACAAGTTGCACTGGAAATGTTGGCTTTTCCATGCTCAAAGAAGAGACTGCTCATTTGCTCAAAGTTTGCAGGGGGTTGGTAGGTGAGGGTTTCAAAACAAGGGTGTGATCAGAAATCCCCCAATAGGTTTTTCATCAGTGATTAAACATGAATCCTTCAGCTTCACCTATGCATCCACTGGGATGACCTTTCTCCATATTGGAGCTCAATTTCAGCTATAACTGGGAACTCCTGCTGGAAATGTTTGTATCCCACTATATCCAGTAGAAGGAGTTTAGCTGGGGTTAGGTGTGTGACATTCATATGGAAAAAAAATCAGAAAGGGAAGTTTCTTACTGATCACAGCACCAGGAACACAGGGTTTCTAATTCACGATGAGGAGCACATCAATAATGAAATACTAATAATCTTTAAAGAAAGAGCCTCACCCAGCATGGTAAAGTATTGCTATATTCTATCTACAACAGCTTAGAGTGTGGCCTCTAGGTTTGTTCTTAAGTGTAAAAGCTCTTTTAGGATGTTTAGGATTCCTCACTGGAGTTGCACCAGGAACAGTTTTCGTGTCCCGTGACCATGATGGCTACGTAGATGCTCAAATCCATGACAGCAAACAGTAAATTCAAATTGCTGTGTTTCAACCATAGGAAGTAGTAAGCCAACAACCTTTCAGTGAAAAAAATATCTTAGAAAAACATGATTTGGTGGTACAGCAGTAAACAGCTCGCTAGATATTTTCATGTCCTAAGTGATATCTAACAGTGTGTGCAGTGTTCAGATTTGTATCCAGATAAGGCAATCACAGTGAAACTGAAACTCTCTGCATGATACCTAGCTTTTACAAATGTCAAGGATGTTGCCTGAATTATTATAAAATCTGATGAACCTAGCAAAAGCAAACATGCCCAATAACATGTTGTCCAGTGGCACTCCAAAAATACCCATGAAAGAGTTGGCTTATGCACTGTCCACCAGGAGGCAGTCATTAAATCAGTTTTCATTTGCAAGTGAAGCCCTTGGTTTTTCATTTCGCCTGCTGGGCTGTGCTGAGCAGTAGTAGTTGCTTTACTCTTCTCTTTGTGTCAAATTGAACGCGGAAGGATTCAAAGCGAAAACCACACACACACCCCTATGAAAATGAACCCTTTAGCTTTTCTGTCTTCTACAGTTTGATCGCTGAGCTGCCTAGAAAGACTGATTGACACTTGTCTGGGTCTCTGGCAGGTCAGACGGAGCTGTTTGCCCATTTCTATTCTGCTTTGGCATTCAGTGTGCTCACCACACTAGGATGTCACTGCCTGACCCCAGACTAACACAGTCAGATGTCACATGAATTAGAATAAAACCTACTCATGTAAGAATGAGCACTTCCTGCCTTCTTTTCAGCCTCACATGTATCATCACCCTCTGCTTATTATAGTGCCCAGTGCCCAGCCACAAGTGATCACTTCCCCTTTCTCCCTTGGTCTTGCTGAACATTGCACAAATGCAGAAAACCAACCCCTGCCCAAACCGATCACATCTGAACAAAGCGGTTGCAGAGGTTATTTGACCAGGGGATGCAAATGGTTGTTAATGGGCTCAGCAGAGCAGCCTGAGGAAGAACAGGCAAATAGATGTGCAATTATAAAAGTGACACCTCAAAACTTAGGCAGCAGGAGGAAGGTCAGATCCAGATCATGGTTAGTGAGTGGACTGGCAGCGTAAGTTAGTACAACTCCTCCAGCAGATTGGTGGCAGCCCTCTTCTTGGTCACCTGGGGAGCTAGTGTCATCTTTGCTGGAACCTGGAGAACAAGATGTGATGTGTGGGGACACCTGGCCATGTTAGACAGGAGCAGCTCTCTTGTCCACAGCCTCACAGTCCCCATCAGGAAAACCATAAAATAAAATTGCATCAGCTTTTTATATGACAAGCACATGGTTGTGCAACATCAGCCTGGGCCAGTGCCGTAGTTCCCAAGCATCTCCCACTCCTGCTCCATTTATTCCAGATTGACGCCCCAAATACAGACGTGCATCCTCTGAAAGCTCACCTACACTGACTCTACCTGTGAGTGCCTGTGACCATCTTTGCAATTTTTCTCAGTTTCCCTTGTGTCCATACATCTCTGCTGAGAGACTGATGGCAACTCAGACACTGCACTGAGGCACTGAAGCATGGATTAAAGGTTCAAGCATGGAAGAGTCAGTCTGTCTACGTCCATACATTAGAGAGGGAAAATGGTATAATGGCCTGAAACGGCTTCCCTGGCTCAGTCACATTATTGTTATTGCAAATACGTCCCCTCTATTCTCCACAACTGCTCTTATTTCTCACACCTTCCAACATCTGGACATGTGCAGTAAGAATATTTGCAAAAACGATGGCAAGACTGGTGGAGAATGCAAATATACTCAAGTATAAATAGTCACATTGGCAGATGGGACACAAGACTGTTCTACTACTACAGCATTTTTTGTCCTCTGGGCATCTCTTTTTATATCTCTAAGCTGCTGGCACCTCCTGCTTGCCCTGCTGCTACAGACAGCAAGACCCTCTTCTTGGATGCAGACGCAAACACCTATGGGTATATCCTGGGGTGTCTACGGTTGTTGTTTATATATACAGGCTCTTTTGGTATCCTACATAGGCAATGCCGTTGCTGCAACCCTACATTTAGATGTTTCTGCAGGTTACACGTGGATATGTATGCATGGGGGTTTGAATGCATGAACACAATTGCTTTTGTTGTTTATATGCCTTCAGATGATTGCACTGCTCTTTCACTTTTCAAAGTTTACTGGCTGTTAAAAAGCATGTTTTTCCTCTTAAACTAATCTCTCAGCCTGCATCTCGCATTAGACTCCTGGTAAACCCCAACACAAACCAGTTCTTCATTTAACTTCTGGTTCCCACTACTCTTTCTCCTAAAATCACACCCCTCTCCCTAGAGGCTCAGAAGTGACAAGTCATTTCACTGACACTGAACTAAAATCATGGGAGCGTTTCTATTGATCCAACTGTTTAAAACGACTAGAGGTGTGCTTACCATGGAGCTGTCACTTTGACTTTACCATCTTGACAAGTTGTCTGTGAATCGGACTGGCAGTTTTTCATTAAAGTCAAATTCGACACGAATTTCAGAAGCCAAGGGTATAGGGCTAAAAGGAATATATACTGCCTTATGATCACAGTTATTATTTAGCATTCATCTTTCACTAGCATCTTGACACGTGCCAAGGTGAAAAGATATCGTGCTAGAACTTGTCCAGACCTGTAGAAGTAACAATTGCTGTCCTAAAGATCTTAAGGATTGAAATCAAAAGGAACTGGGGAAAGGGAGGACACCACGAGAATGAAATTACAAAACCACCTGCATAGTCTTCAGTGCTAAGTGTATTGACATTACAAAGAGTCACGTCCCTGTACGTAATGTGACCTTCCAATTGCAAGACGGAGCTGATTCCCTGTTACTGAACATGCAATGGCTTAGGATGAATTGAGAGTTTGTGCAGTGACATTTTTAAACGTGCTCTGACTTTTAGGGAAAGCCCACAATGAATATTAAACAAGCGCCTGCACTTCCTAGGGTTGGTGTGTAGGACCTGAATTTCCTTTCTCGGTTATGTGTCGTGATCTTATAAGATCATTTTTGGCACTGCATGATTCCTGTGGTTCTTTAGCAACGTTCATTCTGGGACTTCAAGAGAATTAAATCACTTCTGTTGCTAATAAATGGAGACCTGGATTCCCTCATCTGGAAGAGGACTTTTGACTAATGCTACTGTGCATGGGAGAGTGCTCAGCAATTATTAGAGAGTATTTGAGTACAAACTAGAGGCACAAATGAAAAAAAAAGTTGTTTTCAATCGTTACTTTTGAGATGTTTAGTGTTATTGCACCTTGATGCCTTTCACAGCACTCAGATTAAGTCCAAATCTGCAAGGCTGTACTGAAAGATAAAACAGAAAGCCTACTTATTACCTTATATCCCACTTAAACTTTCGGAATAGACTTCAACTAGAGTGCTGCATTTGCCCCCTGCATGCGGGACCTTCTATGATATAGTCTTTTAATTTCAGAGTCTGATTGAGGTTTTTCTTCTGTATCCTAAAGGAAATCACAGGCCTGGATAAATACTTTGGATCGGACAGCAGAAAAGCAGCTGTAGTTTTGTTCTTCCTTTCCATCTTTTGTTTTTACTTTCATTAGCAGGCACTGGCAAGCAGGCTTCAGCTATCCAGGCTTTGTAAGAATCAAATGAAGCTGTAGGTAAAAAGATTCATATGCAGTCATGTTTATCATTGGAAAGCAAAGTGCTTCAAACCAACTCCACCAGAGACAAAATAGCCCCAGCTGCTACCATGATGACCTACTTTTAATAACAAGCTCCAGAACTGGGTGGGTGGAATAAATGTGTAAGGCCCCTGAAGCATGACTAGAAGAAACCCTAAGGGAAAGGATGCTGGTGGATCTTTTCACCCTCCTGTTCCTCACCCCCTCAAAACAGAGGTGTGACTACGTCATGAAGTTCTACCACTGGTTGCATCTGTCACCGGCACACAAGAGCAGCGAAGATGCAGCGGCACAAGCTTTATTGCATGCCAAGGGTCCAGAGGATTTGCAGCCAGCTATTAGGTTATTATTAGGCATTTTCACTGCCATAGCGTTAAGGGCAATTTATGAAGAAGACCATGATCTAATGCGCAGATCCTGAATTCTCAGTACGATCAATCAACCCTTCCTCCCCCACATCTGTACTGTCACAGAGCAACTGCTTGAAATAGCTTCAAGAGCGTGTTTCAAATGAGCTCAGGTATTTCCGCACTGTACTGCAAGGCAGGCAGTGGCCCCGGCATCCTCGAAACCAACACAAGTGAGGCAACATCCTTTGTGTTCTTACCTACCTAAAGCCAGCGTCCTCACAGCATGTTACCCTGAGTCACCATCACAGTGAGTGTGTGCTCTTCTTGTCCCCTCCATCACAACCCTCTTGGCTTCCCATGTTTAGACAGGGCCCCAAAGGCCACCTACAGCACTAATTTGTCCTTAATTTCTTTCTGTTCTCCTCTGGTCTCCTAACTTGACTGTGGAGGGTTTGGTGCTTCTCTCTACCCTGCCAGACCCCTTGACCACAGCATACACAAGGATCGCACAAAGCAGAGGCATGTTTCTGAAGGGTTAGTGGGGTGATCCTCAGCCATTCCTAGGAAAGCCATAAAGAACAGCGAGCACATATCCAAGCCACAGCCATGAAATGCTTGGGGATCTCCCTTTTGCTTCTTCCCTCACTGAAACCACATTTCTGCTCCTGCTAGCAATGCTGCAGACAGTTGGCTACCTAAGTTGGTTAAAAAACACTGGATGTTGACAGTGATAGAAATACAGGATCATTTCTACTAGGGCTGTCCATGTCCCTTCCTAATGTTGCAATTGCTTAGGACATTGCTCCAAGTTTCCCTTCCTGATCCTAGCTGAGATCTTGGTAGCATCTACCTCTGAGGACCAGTTTCCTGGCTGCCAGAGTTGGCACTGGGGTTTCAGAGGGAGGCTGATGTGTTCCTGCATCTGGTCTTGCTCTCTTTCATGCTGCAGAAAATACAGTCCGTCATGCCTCTTGCTGACTGTCCCAAAGCTGATGTCACTGATGAAAAAAAGCATCCAGAACACATAGCCTCCTCTTGTGAACAGCGGCTACCATGAAAAGCCATCATTTTGAGATTTCTGTGGCCCTAATAGAAAGGATGTGACAGTGGTTCCCTTAATCAGAGCCTGACATGTTTCCATCAACCGGCACTGATGGTAAATGCGCTCACACCAGACGTTTTCGTAGCGCTAAGAAGAAAAAGTTTTGACCTTTCACCTTAACCACTAAAAGAAACAAAGGCAGCAAACCCACTCCTCACCCAAAATATTCACCACAAGGAGGTCATGTCAGAAATGTTACTGTCAGCAGCCTCTGCTCACCCCAACTTACGTTAACTCTGCAGTGGAGAAAACAGATTTCTGGGAAATTTAGAAGGAGCACACACACCACAGAACTCAACTGAATAAATAACTCATAACTAGCAAAATTTCAACACCGCCTGCTGGCCTTCTTGTTTATTTTGAATAGGTCAATTCAAAAGAATTAGCAGGTCCATTCACAAGACAGACATGGAGAATTCAGAGAAATTAAACAAAAACTTCACAGATCATCTTTGGTTCATACTAAAGTGATTGGTTTTTTGTTTGTTCATTTGTTTGTGTTTTGTTTGTTTTACTGTTTGTCTATTTTTTGTTGTTGTTTTTGTTTTCTTTTGCTGGCTGCTCCCAGGTAGGAGCTGATGCTGGTGCAAACCAAACACAGGGGTTAGATCAGAGCTCATTTTGCATGACCAAGAGGGTGGCAGTGTGGTCTCAGCACGCATCTGAGAGAAGAAGAATGACAGCAGAGCAAGGGGCTGCTCAGCATCCTCATTTTGTGTCTGGAGGGAGGCAGAGTGAGCTGAGTAAGCAGGATTTGGCCACCATGCCTTTGGAGCTGTCTCAGCTTCACAGCACAATCTGCACAACCACTGATGGCTTTTCTCAAAACCTTTCTTGGAAAAAGCACCACTGAGATTGTGAAGACCACTAATGACTATCCGCTCATGCTTTTGGTGATGGAGTCCCCTTGGTGCTTATGTTCCCAGCAGTGGCTGTGTGCACATCTACTGGATATCACAGCTTCTGAAGTCGTGCACCAGAAATCCAACACCAAATCAGTTCTTTCCTTGGCTAAGCCTTCACCACCTTGAACTGCCTCTGACATTAATTCATACCATGCCTTGCAAAGGACTCTCCAGTGGGACAGGTCTCTGTCTTCTCCCCTACCAGGCCTGACCCATCAGTTCTCACCCTGTGCCTTCCAGATGGATCCAGGCACAAAACACTCTTTGAAACAAGACGTTTGGGACTTTATAGTGTTGGGATGTATCTGTATATTCTCAAGCCATTCAGTTGAAAAAATGGCTTTTGGACTTATGATCAGAAATAGGGCTTTGCAGCTGTATCCTTGTGTGAAACAAGTTCCCTAAGGACCAGGTCCCTCTTAGCCCCGAGATCAGTGCCAGTGTAACTAGTTAGAGGGCAATAGCTGAAAAGGGCTTCCCACCAACAGGATAACAATCTGGTCATTCTCCAGCAGTGCGGGAGACCTTCATCCATGTCCTTCTCCAAATGGGAATGAGTGTATGTTGAAAAAGGATTTCACATTATCTAGGGAAAGCCTGTAACTGCAGGGCTGTATCTGGGGAGAAGATGACTGACTCTGAGATCTGAATTTCTGCACTGGGATAAGAAGCCCCAGCAGGGAGTGACAGGGTTATTTAACTTTACTTGCTTGTTCTCTCCCTGGGAGCACCCTACTTCTCTCCCATGAAATTGCAAACTTCACTGGGTGACTGCTTACCCAAGAGCCAGACATGGCCCTTCTCTGTCTCTAGGCTTCAGCCCCGTGTATATAAAAAGGGAAAAGCTGCTCCTTTTTAGGGCACACATTAAAATCCATGAGGTGCTAATAAACGGGATATGAGAGACTTTGATCCTGCCTAGACAACCTATTGTTCTGGGCTTTCCTCCTCTAGACTTCCCTGCGTAAAGGAGGCGATTTGCTGTTAGGAGATGGTCCCTTTTTGGGTTTTGTACAGCACTTAGAAGAAGAGGTTTCTGTGCTGGACATGCAGAACTTCTGAAATGCTAGATAATGATATAAATGCTGAAATGATAAACTGCTTTGAGTTATTGTAGTGTGTAAGCCAGAAACAAAGTTATCAGCCAAAAAGCCTCTCAGCTCCTCATCATTATGAAACAGTATTTAAGACCCAAATTTGTATTAAACTTACAATGTCTTATTGCTCTTTCTGACAAACCATTTTATTTGAAAAAAAAAAAAAAAAAGGAAAAAAAAGGAATCTGTGACTGTCTACTGAAAGTGTGTGAGTAGTGCAAAAAAAATATATAATAAAAAAAATCTGGAAGGCTCAAGCCTGTAATGAGTGCAAGATCACTAGATGAACTGCAAGAATCCTACCAACTGGGCTGCTGGAGCCCATTCATTTGAAGAAGGTAATTATGCCTCCAAGGAGAACATCTGCCCCCCCTTGGCAGGCATCATGCGCATCATCTAGGTATGATGCTCATTTCCCATTTCATTTATGCTGCAGCTTAAATCTTGATACAGACATCAGGCGTGGGAGGACACCATGGAGCGAGCTGTCGGCAGCAAGGCTCAAAACCCAGACATCCAGATATAAAACTGGAAAAGCTTCCATGTTGAAAACAAAAAGCACAGCTTTTTTGTTGTTGTTAGCACAGCGACAGCAGAAGACTGATCAACTTCCCAGTGTTCTTGTCTTTAGAATACTCTCTAAGGAGGTGCAAATTTCTATCGTAAAAACTAATATGATTTACAGACAAATGTGGCTACACTTGAAATCCTGCTCAGCTCTTAACCTCTGTAACCCTTCCTGGGCAGTGAGTTCTGCTAATCCTGCTGAATTTAAACTGAAGTTCATTTAATTGGGAAAACAATACATACAGAAGATATATAAACACATTACAAAACATGTCCAATATAATTTGGTTGCCCAGACAGGTTGTGGAGTCGCCTGCCTCAGAGATCTTCAAAAGCCACCTAGACATGGTCCTGGGCAACCTGCTGTGGGTGGCCCTGGGGTTGGACAAGATGATCCCCAGATGTCCTTTCCAAGCTCAACCATTCCATGATTCTGTGATTTCAGAGATGGCTACTGTAGACTCTGCTTCTGATATCCCAAGAGTTTCCAAGAGTGGTGAACAGCTAATGGCCGGGGAGGGGCATAGGGACATGTCAAGCTTCACTCTGGCCTTCAGTGATGTCCATTTCAAGGAGACTTACTAGCTGCGGTGCAGAATTGAGTGAAGGGTTATTTTTGCAATGGGACACTGCTCTCTGGGAAAAAAAGAGCAGCTTTTGCTCACAAATGACTTCGTGCCTTTTCTGGCAGTTTCAAAGCACCACACCTCTGCTGCAGCGTAAACTGGAGCATGCCGTCCCACACCACAAACCTTTTGGCTATCAAGCTGTCTGGGGAAGTTTTCACCCACTCCCACACCCAGCTCACCTCCACCCCACCACACTGTGCCCTTCATGTGGCCATGCCCTGTGAAAACAATCCCCGTTGCCGTTTTGCTGCTCTGGCTCAGAGCACGGTGATCGGTTGAGTCAGCAAAGCGAGGGGTGGCAGGGCGCAGGCATTTGGGGAGGCAGAGTGGCAACCAGCAGGCAAGGGCTAGAAGTGGCTTTCCCCTTTTCCCGTGCCCTTATCATGCTTCTTATGTAGCTGCTTAAATTCATTATTTCAAATGCCAGCAGCTCTCGGTGTCTAAGAACCCATAGCATCCCTCCCAAGATGAAACTTTACAAAATTACAACTGAGCAAACTTTATGGACAGGGACTACAATTTGTTCAGGTTGTCCTTGGTGCTAACAATTTTTGGGAACCCACACTGTAGACGATTTATTTCCCTTTACAGCTTGAAGGGGATAATGCATGCCCAAGGAAGCAAAATCAGACCGTACCCTGTAGAAAGGTTCTCCCAGAATTACCCAATCTTTTCTGGTGAAGTGCCTGCAAGATGTGCACCGTCACACAGTATTTTGCAAGTGGTTTGATTTGCTCACTGCATTTCCTGTCCTCTTCTGTGGAGGCCAGGGAGCTCCCGGGCTGGAAGTGTGTAATGATGGCAGGGCAGGGGCAGACAGACCTCACGGGAACCTCCCTGGTTTGGGGAGTGCTGGACCCACCGTATAGCAGAAGGGACAAAGTGACCTCCCTGGTTCTTTCCAAACCTGTTTTTGTATGACTGAGATAATGAGACTGAAATATAAACCTCATATTAACATGCAGCGCATGCTGAGCATAAATGGAAAGCTTAAGGGAGAAAGGAAAAGGGGAAAAAAAGTGAAAAAAAAAAGCTCAGTTTTAGTATTATTTTAACATTGAAAATGACCTAGCCTGCTATATTTTCTTCCTCTTTTTATTTTCATGTGCATTAGCTCATTAACCGAGCTTCAATAAATTCAAAGCAAAGGCAAAGAGGAATATTTTGCCTTCTTTCAGAGAAGTTATTACATGCGTCCCCTAATTATTTTTTTTCCCACACTTCTTTTAAATTAACAAAGAACTGTAAATAACCGTCCTTAAAAAACAAACAACAGAGACCAAATATTTTGAGAATGAAACTCTTCAGAAAGGCCCACTGCCTGGGCAAAATGCTCAATCAGTTTAATTTTTTTTTGTTTAATTTTTTTTTTCTTACTGAAAATGTGGGTGGTTTTCAAATACAGGAAAGAAAACACGATGGCTTGTGGTGATATTTTCCACCAGAAAGATGCAGCTTTAAGGGCTTTTGGTTTCCAAATACCTACACCCACAGGAGTGGCCTCGTCTGTTGTAAAAGGCAATGCCTGATTAGTTGTGCAAGTCAAATTAAATGACAATAATAACATACAGCAGTTGATGTGTGTTTCAGTGGAAGCTCTGTGTCATCTGGGTAATTAATATGGTAGCTACCTCCCAGACTATGGCGCTGCCATTTTTAAATATGCAAAACGCTTTTGTGAAAAAGGGAAAAATCTGTTCTCCCCGTCCCTGGTGGACAAGACAAGAAGTGGGCTTAAATCTCAGCATGGATGGTTTAGTTTACACGTGAAGGAAATGCTGTTTGACATTAAAGGAGAGCTCCTGCCAGGGGCAGGTGTGGAGATCTGGAGGGACGAGGTGGGTGAATGCCCCATAGAAAGGGCTTATGTGGATTTTTTCTTGGGGCAGGGGATAGAAGATGTCCTACTGAGGACTTTTTCCTGCTCTGAGACCTTGTCATTGCAGAGCCAAATGTTTTACTAGGACATGATGCTAGTCTTTTTGGGGGGCTTGATGTCCCAGTGCACTGTGCTGTGTGTGATATCCAAAAGCTAACCCTGAGCCTCCGTGGTTGCAGACCTGCAGAATCTCCTAGAAGAAGAGCAATCCTTGTATAAGGTACTGCTGGGTCCCCTGATAGGATCTGGTACGTGTGTGTTGGGAATGTCAAAGGGGTCAGGGAATGGGAGAGAGACCACGGGGCTTCATCGCAGTTGGGGATATGCCACCACAAAGCTTGTGCTCATCCAGTCTACATGCAGGCAGATATGACGGTCCTTCACTCATCATGCTACTGTCCAAACTGTAGCAACAGCATCAGCAACCAGTGGATCTGCAAAATTAAACTTGGGGTGGGATTACGTGGGATTTTAATTATCTGCAGCTTGCCTTCACTTAGGTGAAAGAACTTCTGCATGCTAGCAGTATCAAACCCCCCCGTATAATGCTTTCCTATGCAGACAGGAAGGATGGGTATGTAAGTTAATGGCATGTGAGCAATTAAAATGCAAGATCATCTGCCTCACAAAATGCCTTTTCCTCTCCCGCTGGTAACAGGGATGTGTATTATACTCAGCTCAGATTGCTCCAGCGAATAGAAGAGAAATGATCTTTGAAAACAACTCATTTACCTCAATTTCCAAAAAGCAACCTTTCTGTTTGCCTTGCTCTACCTTCCCTTACTTTATTTTAATGGGTAGCTTGCATTTTAGGAATTACCATCAAGGGCAAAACAATCACATCTTCCCTTTTCACAGCAGTATTCAAAGAACCATCCCAGCCTTTCAAAGTGAGCACTTATGGCTCCTAAATTTTCTAAGAACTTCATCTGTATGATCTCAAAGAAAACATCCCTTTTGCAGCTCTGGCAAGTGGCATGTTCTGCATGTTTGATGGTGCACTGACATTTAGGAACCAGCATTTGAGATACTTCACCAAGGTGTTGGGACTCAGAGATGGTACCTATGTATTAGAGCTCTATTTAGCTCTGTAGGTCTGTATGCTAGACCTTCCTGTCTTCTATGGGTACTTCTTGCCCATGGTCAGGGGAGTGAAGGACATCCATCAGTCTGTGACACATCTGTAATAATATTTGGATGACCATTACCGACAGAGACATCCACTAGTCTCACGGCTGGCGTGTTCCTGCAGGATAGAGGGGATTCTCGATGATCTTCTCCAAAACCCTTTCATGCCCACATTTCTGGGTTTCCTTTCCTTCTTTTTGCTCCTCTCCCAGGATCCCAGGCCAGTGTCCCTCCTTCAGAACCACCTGCCAGCAATCCCCAACACCACACCTTCCAGTACAGGAGGAGGCCGTAAGAATGGAGCTGAGAAGGTCCCTAAAGGGATGTCCTGGTCAAAACCCATCTCTGATACCCTCAAGCCCCAAAAAGGCTGCACCAAATGGGGACCACCCATCCTTTTTTTCGGCTAAAAACCTGGTCCAAGGTTGGGCCTGCCTGGAAGAGCTGCATCTCAAAGACCAATGACCGAGAATGCAAGACGGTGGGACAAACTGACGAGGAGCATGAGCACCTCTTTTGCTGCCATGGTTCATGTGCATATTCATCTGGATAGGATGCTCACCTCAATACTCACCTCGATGCTCACCTTGCAGCCTGCTCCAAGACCCCGGGGATGGGGTCCTTTGGGGGCAAGCCCGGGGGGAGGCAGGGGGAGCCGGGTGGCGCCGACGACGAGGAGGAGGAGGAGGAGGAGGAGGAGGAGAAGAGGAGGAAGAGGCAGCGAGGGCAGCCCCGGGGGGCGGGGGCGGCCAGGGCTGCTCTCAGCCGAGCCGAGCCGAACCGGATCGGGCTCAGCCACGCCGAGTCCAGCCGGGCGGAGTCCAGCCAAACCGTGCCAAGCCGAGCCGGGGCGAGCTGCGCTCAAGCCGTGCCAAGCCGAGCCAAAGCAGGCTGCGCCGAGCCGTGCCAATCCGAGCCAAACCAGGCTGCGCCGAGCCGTGCCAAGCTAAACCAGGCTGCGCGGAGCCAAGCGGAGTTTCCCCGAGCCGAGCCGAGCCGTGCCGTGCGGGCAGCAGGTATCCCCGGGCCGGGCATCCATCCATCTCCGGGCGCGGGCAGTGCGCGGTGCTTGCGCGGTGTTTGCGCGCTGGATGCAGGCAGCAGGGAGGAAAAAAAAAAAAAAAGCTGGCTAGCAGCGGGCCCGGAGGAGGCTACCCAGGCACCGGCAAAAAGAAAGTTTGGGGCGCTGTTGGTGCTGTTGGTACCCGGGATGCTGCTCAGGATGCTCCGCTTCAGCAATCAGTTTTGGTTCTGGTGCAGCATTTAGAGCCTGACAACTTGAAATCTAGCCAGAGTTTTTTTTTTTCTTTCTTTCTTTCTTTCTTTCTCTTTCTTTCTTTCTTTCTTTCTTTCGTTCTTTTCTTTTGTTCTTTCGTTCTCTCTCTTTCGTTCTTTCGTTCTTTCGTTCTTTCGTTCTTTCTTTCTTTTTTTCTTTCTATTTCTTAAATAACAGTTTATATTACTTTCAGGTCCTACACCTGATGTCTGTTGCAAGTGTTTGTGGTTTCATAATCACATTTTCCTCCCTTTAAAAAGTGTTGTTTTCTCCCTTGTGACTTCATGCAATACAAAGAAGAGGGGAAAATCGGAAAAACAATGAAAACTGATTATAACCAGAGTGTTATTCAACACACACACACAGTAAACAAAGAGGGAAAAAAAAAAAAAGAGAGGGAAAATAATTTCCTCTGCTAGCGTCTTTGATGTATTTTAGGTGTTTCTTGGCTGCAGCAGTATGTAGTAAGACAGCTACGAAGAAGTTGAGTTTTACTGTGGATGATGTATCTCACTTGCTGGGTAAATCTTTTTTGGATCAAAATTGCAATATTCAACAAACTAGAACTGCGATAAGTTTGAAAGCAGATTTGAGCGGTAAAGAGAAAGGAGCGGCGTCCGTCCCTCCTCTGCTGCGTAGTGTTGTGAGCTGCATTTCCTTCTGAAGGAGGGGACTCGAAAACCCAGCCCGGCTGCTCGGTCTCGAGACTCGGGTTATGTTCCCTCCATGCACGTTGAATGCTAATGAAGTTAAACTCTTGGGTGTAATCGGATCCTTTTTAATGAGCCCTTATCGCTGTATTGCAACTAACTTCTCAGCTGTACTTTTCTCCAGTCTCCAGTACTGTGATACTTTGCCAGGGCAGAAAGCTTTTTACGGGCCCTTTTTTTAATTTCCACCAATGAAATGGCAGTGGCAAAGAAAAGGACATGAGCAGCTGAAAGCCACTCAATTGAGTCATGCTAATAGCAGATTATTTAGTAAGGTTACTAGGGCAGGAAGAGATAAAGTTTCACTGAACTCGCTATTTTAAAAAAAAAATGGTGGGGGGAGGGAGAAGCAGAACTGTTTGAAGCAAATAGGTCAATGTTCTGACTCTCGTATTTTTGAACAGACAAATCCTTGAGATCTTGGACCTGTCCTTCGATATTTCTTCTTTGTTTGTTTCTGATTGGGGAAAAAAAAAAAAAAAAAATGACCCCACATCCCAGCTGAGGCCACACAGCATTTGGGGGTTTCTGGGGAACGCATGCGAGGAGCCCAGTGGAGGGACCAGCAAGGAGCAGCTGCTCCAAGGAGGTTCCTGTCCCACCTGGTTGTGGTGGAGCAGGGCTGCACGGAGCTGGAGGCATCAGAGGGGCTCCTTGGACAGTCGCTTGCCTGAAGCTCAGCGACCCACCGAGCTGTGCACCTGACATCGGTTGAATCTGGAACCCAGTGGGGGCTCTGGGTACCTGCTTCTGTTTCTTTGTCGGTGTTTAGGCTGATCATGAGACTTTGACGTCCACCAGCCCTCACTTTCCCCAAGCTCCCCGAGCCGTGCTGCACCTCTTAGTTTCCTTCCATGACTTTCTGGCCGGCTCCTAGGACACAGGATGAATGAAGCACGTCATGCTTCAGAGGTTTCAGAGTTTGAAGACTCCCCACTTTAAGCCGGTGGCACAGCTGCACTGGCATAGGTGATGCAAAGCTTAGCTGGGCTTTCTCCCCGCTTCTACATATCCTTTGGGATTTTTTCCAAAGCCCCGTCAAGGCTTCAGATCTCTGTCCTGAACCTCCACCCTGCATCTCAGCACTCCCCCTCTGCTCAGGCTGTTTTTGTAATCACCCTGCTGCACTGGGCAAAACTTTTTTTTTTTTTTTTTTTTCGCAGCAAGGAGAGCTATGAACAGAGGGTTGTTCCACAGCCTGGGTGGAGCTAACACTTTTTTTTTTTTTTTTCTGCCTCAAGGGTGCTTCCTTTCAAAGAAAGTCACTCAGTTGGCTCTCAGAGCTTCTCACGGATGCACTGTGCGCCTCAGCATCACGTCAGAGGTGGAGGGCCTCAAAAGAAAAGCTTAGAGGGAGAGACAAGGAAGAAGGGATGGAGGAAAGGAGAGCCCCAGCAGCTTAGTTTCCCAGCATGACAAGTTCTTGCTTTTCCTCCTTTGAAACTTTTCCAGGTTAGTCCCTCTGTTATCCTCTCACTTCGCTTGTTCCGAAGGAAGTGATACGGTGAATGTAACTTTTGGTGGCAACTTTTTGGTTCCTTCTCTTACTGCCTGGGTTTAATTGCAAAGAATAGGCAGCTCTGTAGCAGCCTAGGAAGGAGGAGAAACATTAACTATCTTCCAGGGCTTTGTCAGAAGGGCTGCTCTAAAAGCTGCTCTTGGCTTTTTGCATATATGTTTATAGATCTAAGTTTAAAAACCTGGCTGCAAATTCTGCTGTTGCTTCCCATTGCTGAGACCAGGATTTGAGTAAGTGGAGTGTTGTTGTTTGCCTAAGCTTTGAAAAAGGGATTCTTGAAATAGAAAAGGAAGAGAAAGTCAATACAGCGGTATGAACGCCCAAAACCTGTGTGCATGAAAGTGTTTATAGGACTAGCCAGGACTTTGATCCTGTTATCATAGGTATGTGCATCTTACAAATGCATGAACAGTTCCTTTGCAGGGTTACTCACGTGCCACCTGCCAACCCTCACACAGAAATGTTCACGGGATCATATTCTTGCTGCACACCAGAAGGCAGTCTGTGAGATCCTACAAGCTCATCTGGAGTTTCTGTTCTGCCGTATTGTTTTCTGTCTGTACTTGCATCCTAACCAGAGCATCTGACTCCTGCTTGTAGGCCTGCCTAGAAGGAGAGCACTGACAACTGCAGAATGCTTCCCGTATCATTGCTTGTTTGTGTTCATTTTGTGATTTATTAGGCCTGCTGGAAGTTTTTATTTTGTCGTCACCTACCAGATCACATCCAGCAGAAGAGAGAGCATTTATTAACTATGATGTGTGAAGAACAAACCCAGACTGATTTTTAAATTATGCACAGGTGTCTTAGGAACAGATAATTCCTCTGGTTTGTATGGTACCTTACAGCAACACCACTACTTTGAGGCAGCTTGCTGGGGCAGAGTTGTGCCATCCCATTTGGGGATATTTTTAGTTCCACCTATGTGTAAAAATACTTTCCTGTGTTTGGTCTTTTGGGGTAGAAATGCTGAATGGAAGAAGTATGTGGTGGTATAGGATGTATTCAGGATGAGATGAAAGGAAAATGGTGCAGCTTTCACAGAGCCGTACCTTGTCTCTCTCACCCCGTCAGCATGGTGCCGTGTGGTACAGATGTAGGGTTCAGTTATCTCTAAAATGAATTTATTGATATTCATTTGAGCTGTAAAGAGCCCTGAGATTTACAGATGATAAACTCTATGTAACTTTTTCATGGGTTTTGTGAATGGTCATTGCCTTATTGACCTATTTTGGGATGCTTCTCAGTAGTTAGCTGCCTCAATTTTTATATCTTTAAATTTGTTTGGCTTTCATTCAAAAGATGCTCTTCCCCTTTTTGCTATCATTGTCAAGTACAAATGCCCTGCTTATCTCCAATAGATGCAACAATGTAGTCAGAGCATATGCATAGGAAATACCAACCTCAAAAGACAAAAATTTTCTATCGATAAATGACAGAGAACTGGGACATGGTTAATCTTGTGGCCATCTGAGCATAGTACTCAATCTGATTCTGTTCCTCCTGTGACTCCTGTTTTGCCTGCATCAGGGAAGTGCAGGGGGTCCTAATGCTGCACCCAGTTTAGGGCATCCTCACTCTGCCAGTTCTACAGGGATAGAAGGGCTGCTGCATACAGCTCATCATGTCAGAGCTTCATGCTGCATCCTCTGCAATGCATTTCCTGCATGACCAAGTGTTTTAACCTACAAGCGTTTGACTCACACCATCGCTAAGCTGTTGAGGACCTAAGCTGTGTGTCAGTCTGGACCTGGATATAAAACAGAAATAAAACTTTCGTGTTTTGCACAAAGATTACAGAGAAAGTAGCTCTGAACTGCCTGGGAGGTTATGTAAGCAAAGAGGAGCCTCAGCCACCAGAACAGTGTGAAAAACCTCAGCATATCTACAAAACCAGGCCATGAACTTCACTGAGCAGTGTTACTGGGGCTGTGTGTAGACATCAGATGAAACAGGACAGAAAAGTTCATTCTGCCCCATTCTGCCCAAGGCCAGGGAACTTTTACCCTTCCATCAGGAGATGACTCCACTTCTCCAGGAGCTCTTCTGCTATCTATTTCTAGAGAAACCGTATCTTTCACTGCATAATTTTTTGATTTGTATCTCATCAGGAATGCCTGATGAATACCCGAGATTAGAAAAACTAAAAAGCCCTGCATGTTATCCGTATTAGTTATGAACTAGAAAACAGAAAGCATAATTGTGTCAGATTTTTCATGAGAAATATGTATTTTAGCAAATTATTGCTATGTTGAAATAATCTCCAAGCATAAACAAGGCAGCTACAGTGATGAAAAAATTCAGACAGTTTTCATTCAGGGTTGCCAGACAATAAACAGTTAAAGGAAAGAATGTGATGTGACATCAAAAAGAGGTGCCTATAGGAGATGGTTGAAAGTCTTCCACAGTGTGTAAAGGCATTCAAAGACAGCAATAACGACACTTCTGTACTTAGCACATCATAATTGCCAGCAAACATGACAGTAGAAGGACTCCGTAATTACTACAGCCCTGATCAGGAGACGAGGATGAAATAGTGCAGGAGGAAAGCATTAGAAAAGATCGTCGTAATAAGTTTAAAATATACGTAGGAGCAAAGGTACATTATAGCAGCAGTAGCAAAACCATTATACGTATGGAAGTAGAAATCATGAGTGAAGTTGGTGGAAGGAAAAAGGAAGCTTCAGGGTTACAGCCTTGGTTGGTTTTAATGGACAAGAGAAACAAATAGTAAGAATAAAAATGTTTTCCTTTCCAATGTACAGAAATTATTTTTTTTGTTGTTTTTTTAGTGGAAATATTTTGGTCCAGAAAAAAAACATTTTGATTCTGAGTGCTGTTATTGTGTGACACAGGAATTTAGTTAGGGATGGTGTGCACTCCTCTGTTCAGCTGGTCTCCTGGATGCACTGTGACCTCTGTTATGTGGTGCAGAAAGATGCTGGCCCTGTCCCAGCACCCCTGGAAATAGTGCTCATGGGAGACGTGATCCTCTGGATGAACCTGCCTGGCAGAAAGAAGGAGGATATGAGGGAACCATATCTATAGTTTCAGCCATGAGGCTGGCTGAATCAAAACATTTGACTTCGCACCATCAGTTTCCTAGAGCAAAAGCTAACTTTTCTTCAGAAAATACTTCTTTTTTTTTTTTAGTTGAAAAAGTGGTTCTGTATCAAAAAATTTGACAGAATTTTCTATGACAACAAAAACCACTGCCTCACCACCAGCTGTCCATGGAGAGTTTTATTATTTAAAAGGAAAAGGGTTGAAAAGGTCATTTGAGGTGCTGGGGGTAGCATGGGAAAAGATGTGAGCCTGCCTGCAGAAGTAGATCACTGAGTGGAGGAGATAGGGTAAACCTCAGACCCAACACAACAGCAATCTGGGACAGGAAAATCCCTGTATAGACAGACTAAGAAGAAGGAGATGGTTATGAGATGGGTGGAGGATAGATAGGTATATGGTGAGCGGTGACTATGGGGCTGGAGGTGGCTAATAGGTTTCTCCCTGCTGCCAAAAGGTGACGGTTTAAGCTGGAGAATCATGTATTTAGGTCTAGCATGCAGTAGGGAAGTACTGTTCAGTTTCCTCTGCTCTTTCCTTGGCTTCATTAGCATCGTTCCCTGGCATGAGGATTGATGCCTACACACCTTACCAGAATGGCTAAGACTAAAGCACTCTTGTTCCTTGCTCCTTGTAAAAAAAGAAAGATATTTTAGTCCAGCCTAGGCACATTTTCTGGAGGTAACTGCATCCTCTTAGGTGATATACAAGACAAAAGACATTTTTGCCTGTTACTTCTTCACAGAAAGGAGGTCTTGTAGCCCCACTACTACAGCAAAGCCATTCAGACTCTGCAGCAATGCAAGCATTCCTTTTCCTCAAACTCCCAATTTGTAGAGAACATGGAGCCATTGTTTATTTTCAGGGTGGTCCCTAGAGATAAACCTGAATTTAGTAAACTCATATGTTCATCTTATATTGTCCAAAGCAAATCCCAGTCCCAAAATAAAACACCGATCTCTTAACATGTCTGCAGCAATACTGCTCCTTGCTGGCATATCTTTGGTGTTAAGCAAAGGATTGGGACCTGCTACCCACCCTTTCCTGCTGAGCCACTAGATTAGGGCAAATGTGTCCAGTTCTTTATCACATGTCTGGATTTACTGACAACGCTAATAAAATAGGAGGCTTGAGCACTGTGCCGCAGTCAGTGAGAACATGTATGTGTTAGCACGGTCCCTGGTTGTGGTCTGCTTGAGCAGCACTCTGGCAGGTCTGCTTTAAGTCACAGCATACAATAGGAACTATTCCCTATAGGCAGGATGGACAAGGATCTTCCAAGGAAGGAAAATATACCCAAGGAATGGATGTGCTTTTACCCTCAGGACCAGAGGAAGCATCTTGGTCCACTCAGTGTAGGACATATGTGCCCACGCACTGCTAATCCCAATGATATTAGCTTTACTTCACGTGCTCAAACTGCCCAGTTTGGGTTCAGTGGGACCTTAATGACCTCGAATGGCCAGGCTTATGGTACATGTGCCAGTCAGGACAGAAAAGAGATATGCCCTTGCTCTCAGGAAGGGCTGTGGCCAGAAAGGGGTAATGAATCTGATGAACTGCCCTTGCGTGGCAAGTTTTGGACCTCAGCAAGGAAGGTAAAAAATGTCTCTTCCTGGTTGTAGTCTAAAGCATGGCCCTAAAAAGTCATCTATGAGGATAGGGCTGTGGATGGAATACTCTGTTTGCTTGTGTGAGGCATTTGAAAGATCCAATAACACAGTAGAGGAGAAAACTTTTAATCCAAACTGTAGCTCTAAGTCAAACACATTTTTCTGTCGTCACATCTAGATATCTCATTCCAGAGCAGACACCCACCCAGGCCAGGAAGTGCAATTCCTCCCCTACGTGTCACTGTACCAGATGTTTTCTGGAAACAAACAAAGACAAAATAAGCACAGCCCATCCCAGTGAGCATAAGTGCTGTTGCACCACTACAAATGCACACATTAGCTGAGAGCATGGATTTGAGGCAGTTCATCCTAGGGGTGCATGGATCAAGAGCGATATATTTTCAAAGCAGACTGGCTGTAGGGCTTTTGTTAACTAGCTGTTTTGTGGAATTATTCTGGTGTTTTGTGGGAAAAGAACCCCTCTTAAAAATGTACCTGTAGCTTTGGACTGACAGTAAGGCTTTTTTTTTGGTTTGGTAGATGTATACTTTGTCTGTGTTGTCAATTAATGCAGCAGCTCAAAACTTCAGAACAAATTCTGTCCTCAGCACCAAACAGACAGCAGCAGTAGCCTCACTGTGTGCTGAATGTGTGAGTCTGAGAGGACAAATTTAGCCTGTAATCTAAATAAACTGCCCATGTATGTGGCTTTAATACTATTTTTAAGAGAGAGAGAGAGAGGGAGATGCTAGTGGCAGTAGGATTATTTGCAAATACACAAGTGTAAGTAACTTTCTGAAGCCTGCAGACTTGTTGCAGCTTTGCTTTAGCACAAGTGAAGCAGTAATACAGCTTAGTCTTTTAGTGACCCCATGACTTTATGAAGTAGCAGACAATCTTCAGGGATACCCAAGGACACCACAGCCAGAGACAGGATGGCTGTCACAATAATGAGGAGGCCAAGCTTTAAAGTCACCTAGTGCCAAGATTCCCTGGGAACCTCACTCCAGACTTCTGTGAGCATTTTGGGAGCAGAAACCTAACTTCAATATTGTTTCAAAAGTAAAATTAATGTTTAATTTTTCACTTGCATTCAAGCCTTTTCTTTTCAGGAGGTTTTTGATGTGGTCATTTGAATTTGCTGTGAAGTTTCTGTATGTTGGTGAGCATATAACACAAGTCAGGAATAGTTACAGTGGGAGAAGAATCCATCTAAGTGAAAGCGGACGCATTTTGGACTTGATATGTTGAGAACAGATAGAACAGCTGAGGCTTACAGACATTTGTTCTGTTTTGTGAATGGGATTTAGGCAAGGTTGTACCCTACTTATCCATGGAAACCAGAGAGACAAATGCTGATGTGGGAGTCACCATTATTTCTCTTGAAGCACTGTACACCTACTAAGAGCTGAATTTAGCCAGGTTTTCCCCTCCCACTGTTGCTTTCTGCAACAGAGCAGTGACAGTTGCTATTTATGTTCTGATTTATAACATGGGTAAAACAGTAAAGAACATGCATCCCCCAGCTTCCGTTTTCAGCTCTTCTGTCCCCTCCTTCCCTTCCTACAAGGGGAGGGTGTTTGTCAAGGCAACCGTAGCCATTGTTACTAAAACTTTTGAGTAAATTATTTCCAATATACAAAGTATCTGAAAAACAACCCTCTTTCTCCCTGTCCCCCCTCCAAAGCAAGGTGATTCTCTGTAATGTATTTTCTAGCAAGACTTGAAAGGATGGTGCATGTACCAAATCTCATCATTAGAAAACTGAGTTATACAGTTTTAGCTCAGTTTTTCCAGTTTCTAGTTTCTAGCAGTGTCCTTTTCATTATTTACAGACAAGATTCAAAACCCATAGAAAGTTAAACAAAGATTTCAGTGAGTTTTGTTTCAGAGTCTACTGCACTTAGGTGAAGCTGTAGACCAGCATCATGTCCTCGGTTTGTTCATCTCTATTTGGAAAATGTGTGTTAATTCATTTGGGTCTGCATGCAAACAAACTAAGATGATCTAAGATGATCTCTGATTTTGTTTAATTGCTGACTGGTGAGACACAGCTGGGAGCCATGTGCTCATGTCTCCAAAGCCACAGACAAACATCTCCACCTGAACTAACTGCCTGGTCTCTGCTGTGGGCAGAAGGGCATTCAAGGTGGGCAGGCATTTTGCCCATATTAGACAGCCACATTGGGAAGAGAGGAATTGAAAACCCAGGAGTCCTCTTTCTTTCTGTGTGGCGTAATGACCACATGGACGCCAGGGTTCTTTTAGGATCAGTAACTGCTGCTACTTTATTGATGACATAACTTCAGCTGTCTCTTACTGAGGGCCTAACTTTATCTCATATTGAGGACATACCTTCATTATCCTTGTTGCATCCCCATATTGAGGACAGGCTCCCTTCTTATACCATTCACCCCACAGCAGTACTTTTCCACTAATTATTCATTGGTCAACAACTTTGCCCGGGCAACAGTAAACACCCAGCAACTTCCATGCCTTAACGGCTGGAGAACAAGCAACCTGAGACAGCAAGGCATCTCCTGTCACCCTTCTTTGTTCCCTCTAAACTCTTTACATTCCTGATGGTCTCAGCGTTAAGAGTCCGATGCTATCACCAACCATGGGGCTTGTCGACCCCCATGGCCACACTCCCACATTTCTGCTGTTCCTGAAGGGAACCTGGGATGACTAGTCCGTAAGCAGATTCATACGGAGTAGACAGTAGTGTGACGTCAAGTGTCAGGAATCCCAGACGTACAAAATCATACAATGGCCTGAGTTGGAAAGAACTCACAAGGATCATTGAGTCCAATTGGCTCCACACAGGACCACCCCAAAACCACACCCTCTGTCTGAGAGCATTGTCCAAATGCTTCTTGAATGCCGGCAGGCTCTGTGCCGTGACCACATCCCTGGGGAGCCTGTCCCAGTGCCCGATCACCTCTGGGTGCAGAACCTTTCCCTAACCCCCAGCCTGACCCTCCCCTGTCCCAGCTCCATGCCGTTCCCTCGGGTCCTGTCGCTGTCCCCATAGAGCAGAGCTCAGCGCCTGCCCCTCCTCTCCCCTCGGGAGGGAGCTGCAGGCCGCCATGAGGCCTCCCCTTGGCCTGCTCTGCTCTGGGCTGAACACACCAAGGTTCCTCAGCCGCTCCTCATACGTCTTGCCCTCTAGACCCTTCCCCTTTGTAGACTTCCTTTGGACACATTCTAATACTTTTATGTCCTTCTTACATTGTGGCAACCAAAACCACACACAGTGCTCAAGGTGAGGCAGCACCAGTGCAGAGCAGAGCGGGACAGTCACTCCCCTCACCCAGCGACACGATAGACAGCAATAAACAGTCCAGTGACACGATAGAGGAACAGGACACAGAGTTGGCTCAATGTGCTTTAGACTATGGTACTGATCTGAGCCTCAGAGATTACTCCTTTTAGGTGTAATGCCTGAGGTTCTTGCTAAAATTTCAGTGATACTGGTCAGCCTCTTCATGGTGTAGCTCCCAGTTGCACAACACCTCTGAAAACTCTGGTTCTGCAGCTATACATTAGACATGAGCTTTGCTTTCACCTCAGAAACAGGGATTATTTTACCTTTGGGACTGTGATGAGGAAAGGTCATAACTGATTACAGCCTTTGTATTCTCTTTTTGTCAACCTTGGAGCAAAACACCTCCATGATTTCTTTGGTCAGACCTTTCTTTTCTGATCATAGTAAAAGGTACCTCATTTGACTGCAAGAAACAATTGCTTGTTGTATCTTTGCAGTCACTGCCATGGCTGTAACTCATACCATTGTACAGAGGTGACATGGCTTTGTTCTGGATTTTGTGAATGTATCAAGGGTACCTCTGTACAGCCCTTGAATATCCATTGCCAAGATGCAATATATGAAAAAAAAAAAAAAAAAAAAAAAAGATTCTCAGCACTTTGGTCTAAAATAAATTTTGTTTGAGATTTGTATTCCTTTCTTCCATGCACTGTGCCTCCCATATCCCCCCCGAGTTGGGGAGATAACTGAGGGCAGAAGCACAGAAATAAACTGCTGTAGAAATGACCTCTCAGAGTTGGTGTGAGCTAAATGTTAAGTGGAGTGAAAAGGTACAGAGGGAGAGAGAGAGAGAGATGGAAGGTCTCTCAAGAACCCTCATGAGTCTCTGATGCTGAGGAAAGGACACCAAACTCTAAGTGGGAAGAGGGTTTTCAGCCCAGCTGGAGCCAGAGCTACTTTGTTTAAATAGAAATGTGGTTTTAAACTGAGCTCTGGTATGACTGCAGAAGAGGGAATAACGTGTCTTATGAGTTTCATCAAGAAGGTGTCTGGAGTCCAGAGCCATTGGGAGTAGGAAAGGCATACAGGTTGGTCCTGCTGTTGTATTGAGAAGAGAGGGCATAAGTGTGGCATCTACAGAAAGAGCCCTGAGACTGATGGAAATTAAAAACTCATAGGGGGTGATTTTGGTGAAACCTTTGTGGCAAAGATTGACAGAGCAAAGAATGAAGGCAGAAAGTGCAGGTCTGCCAGGTTCTGTCATGCAAAAGGTATTCTGCTTTTAAGGCATTTAGCAGAGTAAACTTGAAATATGTGGAAAAATCTGAATTATTTGAAATATCCATGGTGGTGTTCATTTTAAAGTGTGAGCTGGGCCAGGTGTTCACGGGAGTAAAGCCCAAGTTGTTGGTGTGCCTAAAATGTAGAGATCTGGCAACCAGGCAGCTTCTTGCAATTCCTGTCCACTGAACCTGAGAGGACATGTCCAGTGCTGGAGAGAAGCAGGAAGAAAATGCTAATTTGCTTTAAAATAATAGAGCAATCTGTAGAGAAAACGGGGACAATCCTAGATCAAAATTAATTTTCTAAAATGTTTCTGAAGTCCTTTGTGTCACACACAAGTAAGGTGTGGTTGTTTAACATGGATTCCAGTTACAACTTGAGGCTCCTCTGTGACAAATTTGGCCACGTTTTTGAGGAATATGTGATAACACTAAGCACATAAGCTTCGTTCCTGACAGATGGCTAGACAGATACATCAAGGATGATGTAGACATAGTCTGCCAGGAGGCAGAGGGATGAGCAAAATGCTCTTTTCCAGCCCAATATTTCCATGATTCTAGGTCCAAATACCTTTAGCAGATTTCCAGATTAAATAAATACATGAAATACCTCTACCGCTGAACAAGGTTGAACACAGGCGTGAAACTCTGCCTGCAAAAGGAAGGATGTTAATATGTTCCATTATGGTCTTGCCCTTTCCTCTGGACTTTATTTTATTTTATTTTATTTTATTTTATTTTATTTTATTTTAAGGGAAAAAAGTGAAAAAAAGAAGTGCAGACTGGCAGGAAGGTCAGAACATTACTAACAATTCTGGTACATGATGGTGAAGTATTTCAGGAAAATGCCACTTGTGTCATTTAAAAACACACACACAAATAATACACAGCAAGAGGTCTGTTAACTAGTATCAAAATCTTACAAGAAATACAGGAACTGCTGGGCTAACGAACAAGAGAACAAAGGAAAGGCGATAGTGACATAGGAAAGGAGATAGCTACATCTCGTTCAATATATTTTTATTTCCCTCATTACACTGGATAGCTCTTTGAAAGTGTTTTGTGTGCAGTGTTTGAAAAGCTAGGCACTGTCATTTCAAGTTTTGCCTGTGTTTGTTAGAAGACAGATAAAGCCGGAAAGAAAATTCAGTATTAAAAATTATAAATAAATAAAATGGGGATAGTTATTTTTTAAATGTTTCTTTGGTGTTTGTGTGGCTTAAATGTTGCAGAATTGAAGCAATGCAGGAAATTAAACTAGCCAGAGCTATCTAGGAAAATAAGAAAGTAAAACCAGTAAGTTGCTTTTAATAATCTGGGCCCAAAAGCAAAAACAAACAAACAAACAAAAAGAAAAACCACACACAAAGAAAAGATATACAAAGGAGAGTCAACTGAACAATTGTGCTTCTTTCAGATAGGACAGGTAAGGGTGCAAGTTTGCTTTGTTTCAGGAGCATATATGACAAACATCTACTAAAGGTGGAGTTAAAAGGGTTCAGACCTAGCTTCAGTGATGGAAAGCTATTGCCAATAGAGGTTTGGCTTTCTCTTTTTGGTTGGTCTGCTCTGCTCCTCTTTCTAGTTTACAGAAATAACAAGGGCTTTAGCTTTTAAAATCTTGCCTCTCCAGAGAGAGAGAAATTCACTGTCTCCTGGAAAACAAAAGGTGTATCTGAAAGAGACTGTCCTTTTGATGGGAGAATTTGGCTCTTTTACATGAGAAAATTAAGAAGCGCTGAGGAGCGTTGCTCCGGACCCTCTTTACATTTTTAGCTTGCCTCTCAGAGCGGATGGTTTTGGCTCAGCCAAGCAGAAAGAGTGGGGTCCCCACCCAGCTGTATTTCACTGTTCTTTCAGGCTATTACAACTGTTAGGCATGAATGCACCTGCTCCCAGATCAAGCCCTAAGGTCTGTGCCCTCTACACTAGACATCAGAAGTAGGACTTGTCTGATGTTGGGCTTCTTTGGGGTAGATGTAATCATACTGGCTAGCAGGGAAATGGTGATTACAGGATGGGATTGGCCTAACTTATTTTAGATGTCTTCTTCAGGAGGGCATGAAGCATGCCCTACAAGTACTTATATCTCTTTAATGGGTAATCATAGAATGAGATGGGAGTTGGGTTGATGAGCTCTTCAGTTGTCTGCATATATTCATGTGGATCCACTCTTCACCAGCAGAGAGGCCACAGTTTCCCAGTCTCTATATCCCTACCAACACACAGTTGCTGCATGCCTTCCCACACCGTCATTTCTGCTTCGTGCAGTCCCCCATGTCTGCACAGCTGCAGGATCAGTCAGATCAAGGAACTGATCCAGCTGCAAACTCACTGGTCAAGTAAAGAAAAGAAGAAGGGCTTTTAGAGAAACCTGTTCCCTGGTCCCATGCGCTACACCGACAGCTGACACAGTGCTGGAGGAGGTTTGGGAACCTGCCCTCTGAGATAGGGTGGAAGGCTTAACAGTATCTTGGGACACAGCCTGCATTTAGGTGTGCTTAAAGCAATTGTCAAGTGGTAACGTAAGGATAACAAAGCACAAACTTCCTGTTTTTAAGACCCACCCATACAAGTATCTGCCTCAAGTGTTGTAGATCCCATTCTAGAGTCCATGCAGTGACCACTGGCACTACCAGCATCCTGTTTTCTGTGGGATGAAATACCAACCTTCACACAACTGTAAATCTGTTCACCTGCTTAAACTCTGCCTTAGCTAAATTACTCGTAAGGAAATATATCTAAGGCTCCTGTCTTGTCTTGTGCACAATGAATGCAACAGGAAGAAACCATGTGAATTCAGCGGAGTCCAAACAGCTTTGTTTTAAGGCTATGTATAGGATACCATGGCCAGTTAGCAATACACTCAGCTTGCCCTAAACATAGCATCACAAGATGGTTCGCAGGCATTTAAAGGGAAATCCCCCATTCACATGCCTGCTGTGGGGGCCCCAGAAAAGTCTGGAAGCCTGATTTTCGCATGCCAGAAGAAATGCTTTGCCTGGCTCTGCCAGCCATGGGGAAGTGTTTGCATGGTGAGCATCACCTGTGTGTTGAAATCAAGTCATTCCAAGAAGTTTTGGGAGGCTCTTTAGTTGGACAGGGACTGGTACTGTACCGATCCCATCAGGGATGGCAGTTGGTCCTGCCTTTTCTCATCCACTCCCTCCACTGACTGTGAGCCTGGCTGCAAATGGGGTAGCTGACTTTGGAGAGCAGGGAAATTTAACAGCTACTTACATTTCCCTCCCTTTCTTCCTCCCCTGATCCAAAACCATTGTAAAAGGAAAGTGTGAGAAATACTAAGTGCAACCCAGAGGGCGTCTGAACTTCCTCCTTTGCAAACGGGCTGTTTTGATTTCCACTGAAATAACAGATGGTACAGTCACACAAAATGAAAGTCACTCAAGGGAGTTATATGCCTGTTCCTACTGCATGGGGTATAGAAGCACAGAATAACAGAATATCCTGAGTTGGAAGGGACCCACAACTGAATCCAACTCCTGGCTCCACACAGGACCACCCAAAACCAAACCCTATGTCTGAGAGCATTGTCCAAATGCTTCTTGAACTCTGTCAGGCTCGGTGCTGTGCCCAATGCCCTGGGGTGCCTGTCCCAGTGCCTGACCACCTCTGGGTGCAGAGCCTTTCCCTAACCCCCAGCCTGACCCTCCCCTGTCCCAGTTCCATGCCATTCCCTCGGGTCTGTATGTACAGCCAGTGTTGCCCCATCCCAGGTGTAGAATCTGGCACTTGCTTTTGTTAAAATTCATGTGGCTGGCGATTGCCAAGCCTTCTAATTTGTCAGGATCTCTCTGCAAGGCCTCCCTGTCCTCAAGGGTGTCAACAGCTCCTCCCAATTTAGTGTCATTTGCAAACTTACTTAGTGTACATTCTAGTCCTACACCCAAGTCATAGAATCATAGAATTATTAAGGTTGGAAGAGACCTCCAAGATCATCTGGTCCAACCATCATCCTACTACCAATGTCACCCACTAAACCATGTCCCTAAGCCCCAGCTCATTTATGAAAGTTTTGAAAAGAACAATGGTTATGGGATATCCAGAGTCAGGGGCATAGGCAGGGACCATATCCATCAATGATGGCATCCAGTATCACTGATGCGGAGCTTCCTTGAAACCTGAAAGAAGACCTTGATGTGTGTTGAGTTATGCTGATGTGCAGGTCTCCACCATCCATACAAACTGATCTTTGCAGGGTCAGGATATTCTTTTTTGGTTGGCAAATGTCTGTTGGGAGGTGGAGACAAGTTCATAGCCTTCAGCTGTAACTCCTGGCTCCTTTGCCTCTTGGTGATGCTGATTCTCGGATAATGAATTCATTTTGCATGCACAGCTTTGCCTCAAAAAAAAAAATTTAAAAAAAAAAAATGGAAAGAGCTGAAATTATTCCCTCTGACTTCTAGAAAATGAGAGTTTGATGACATTAGCAAAACAGCATCTCAAATCCAAAAGTATTTCCACTCCCCTCTCAGTTGGCTCTCATTCAGTAAATTGCCATCTTTCCTGCATCATGCGTGCATCCATTTTCATTCAGTGAAGCACAGAAACATCAATCCCACTAAAGACAGCTGTCTTCAATGCAGTTCTGCTGACTTGGAGCAGCAGCTCAGTTCTTCCTCTCTCCTTAACCACAATTGATTAAGGATATCAAGGAGTTTATTACTTCTTAATATCATCTGAGAAGGGTTTCCATATGTTGCATTATTCTCCAGAGTGGGCAAAACTCCCTTGTGCCGATGATGCAAGGTGCAGCATTGATGAACCCCAAGTAAGCTTCATTGGGTAGTTTATTGGAAGAGAGGTTTCAGGTGGCCCTTTATAAAAAGATGTATTTCATTCTTAATTTTCAGATACCTTATAGTATCTTTTCCACTGGGAAATTAAGCAGACACTCTCCATATCCATTGCAGCTGCTTCTAGTGTTAAATTAAACTGCTGCTATTACAGTGAGCCATTGCTGGAGCTGAGTGTGTTGTTCCTTAATTGTTTATGGCTGTGGATTTGAGCCAAGTAGCAGTTCTGCAGTGGCAAACGCTGGAGAGATGACCTGGAAAACAGATGTTTGGGCCAAAGCCAAGGTGGTTTCAGGAAAGACAGTGAGAGAGAAGCAGGAAGCCAGTTATCTGTCTGATTTATTGGACAGGGTGAAGAAATTCACTACAGGGCAGAGTGCTCACACAAAGCTGGTACAACACAAAACGCTGATTCTGGCCAGTTTTTGCAAGGTTTATGTGGGCAGCTATTGGTTTTCTAGTGCTAGCACTAGGTGAGCCAAACCTACATGCTTTCATGGTGGCTGCAGAACATTTCATGTGATAGAATGGTGTATATGAGGTCCCAGCACCAGTCTTTCAGATCTGATACAATGCAATGGATTTTTTGAAAGCTATACTGGCTTTGGGAACCTGATAATAGTTGGGGCAGTGACATTGGTATTTCACAGGACGAGGTGTTTTCACAATTTTATCTGTGTTGCAACTACATTGACTTCATGGAAATATGACGAATGCCAGGCTCAAACTCTGCTTCCAGAGACATTTTGATTTGCTTTTCCTTTTGTCTTTAGACTAAGTAGGCTTCTCATATTTTGAAAAAAAGGAAATGTCTAAATAATTGCAGAAGGGGAATAAAATTATATATAAAATATATGTGATATGTATTATATATGGTGTTATATATTATTATATACCTAAATAGTAATATACTTTTAATTCCTGTTAAAGAGATTTTTCCCCACATAATTTGATCAGATTTCTCTGCTTCTGTCAGTACAGACAAAAATTTGAGCCTTTGTGCCATAGACCACTCATAATCCATTCACTGTATTACTGTGCAATGCCACAAATGCCCTGTCTCACAAAGCTGCCCGTACTTGAATATCTAAATACAAGTGGTTTTCCAGAGCAAGTTCTTCAGAAACTTGGCTAATGTCTGTCTGCAATCCCCTTCAAAGAGATGCTGCCCTCACCCTGAGAAGAATGTGACTATACAAATCTCCGACATCCAGCCTCAGATGGAGCTTTGCTTTACCCAATAGTTTTCTTCTCTTTTCAAGTACATTACCAAAGAGGGTATATGAGTCCCTGCTATTTTCCTGCAAACTCAGTCCAGTTTTTAGTTAATTTAACTCAGGAGCTCAAATGGGAAGTAGAGTCTTCCTATGTTGCTCATTGCATGGATTGGCCTTACGTAAGGCAACAAATTTAGGGAATCTCCTGAAAAACATTCCCTACTAAAATCTCTGTCCGAATATACTTGCAGTTTGCTGCACAGACCACCTGTTTGCAAAAGTCTCAGAAAGCGTGGCAGTGTGATTGCTCAGCACTTGTGAACATTCAAGCCAGAATAGCTGGCGGTTCAGTCCCAGTGCTAACTGTAGCCATTTCTCTTCATTTTATAAAACAGGAAGAAGAAGAAGGTCTCACAGTATCCAAGAGACAAGTGGAACAACCACCTGCTGAGACCTGACCATGTGCTAACAGAAAGTTTTTCTGACTTTTACTCTCACACTAGACTTTTGCACAGGGGGCTGATGGAAACTCATCACTCCACACTGCTGGGTAAGAGGGGAGAAGCTTAAGTGAGGGATTATGTCTTGGTTTCTCCACTTTTCCTCTCTCTTTGATGGTCCTGTCTCCTGTTTCTTTGAACAGAGAGTCCAAGTTTTAAAGTCAGACCGGCCAGGGGAGCTCGTACCCTCATTCTTTCAGCTGAGAAAATCCTTTCCATGTTGCCCGCAACTGTGATGACCAGAGAAGCCCCTCTAGCCAAAGACTGAGCTTCTATATCAGGAAATACGATTTACAGGTAAGAAAATGTCATTCCCAGTAATGAACGTGGATCATCTGACATGTAAAGCTGTCTTTAGGATAGAGCATTTCATGTGTAAAAGGGAGAAAAGGATTGTGCTGCATCCCACCCCACACGTCATTCAACTTTTTGCTTTTGTAGTTGAACAATTTATTTGATTGTTAACAGCTGGTGGTAGGACTCATGTCATTTAACTATGGTGGTGCAAGACACAGACATCTAAAGATGACTTCAAAGTGCCTCTTGCTCCCTGTTGACTAGAAGGGGAGCCAAGAATAACAAGCTCAGGAATTTACACAAAAGTTGTTTGGTAAATGCCAGTCCTTGGGTCCAGATGGCACAAAGATGGGCACCAACTACAGCGGTTAATAGTTGTTGACTTCACTAAATCTTCTCACTAGGAGCTCTGAAAGAGCCTGCAGAGAAGACCAACCCAAAGGCTTTGTTGTGTTTCCTGGCATCTTGCTTTTATGTGTTTCTGTTTTCAGCTGCTTAAAATTATCCTGAGATCCTTTTTTTTTTTTTGCTCCACCCCCTACACAGTGTGGTTCATACGAGCTGAATTTTCTCTTTATAGCTTCACTGATGAATATGGGTCAGCACCCAGTCAGCTGGATGCCTGAGATCATTTCCATGCTGTATATAAATAGTGTGCAGTTATTTCACGGTTTCGTGTTCAGCATGCAGGCTTCCAACAGCCTTGTATTCCCGAAACCCTTTCTATTCTCATAGCATTCAGCTTCGTGAATGCGTGACTCAACATCAATTACAGCAGAGGTTGTCCCAGCCAAGAAAGTCCTGATTTGGCTTCTATGTATTGTTGTTCTCATTTCTGGCAGCTGGTGTCGAGTCACTAGTCCTCAGAGCTTCTACTGCGGGTCTTTCCAGCCTTGCAATGAGTTCAGCTACATGGTTAAGCTGACAGCTACATTACATTACCTTGTGCACATTAAGCAGTGCTTGGTCAGTCCATCATCTCGCTAGACAGTGGAGGAAGTCAGAGAGTCTCCAGTTGGATGGATAACTAACGGCTGGCATACCCCTGTCCAGTGGAGATAAGACGCTGGTTAAAACCAAGGGAATTTTTAGACTCTTCCCAAATATCGCCTGTCTTTTGTTTGACACAGGACTTGTCATGTCTCCCTTTCTGCGTATTGGTTTATCCAACTATGACAGTGGCCCTTACCTGCCATCCCAGGGGGAGGTGATTAATCCTTACTGTGCTGTGATGGTTAAAGAAGCCGTGGAGTCAGGTAAGTGGGGAGGTGTTAAACGTGCATGTGAACTTTTATAGAAACGTGTGCGCTTTACTTTGCAATTGCTGGTGCGTAGGAAACACGTGGTAAATCTTTATAAGAGTTTGTGAAGTGCTTTTTGAGTCTAAACACAATGCAAGTTTGGGTTCAGAACTGCCTGCAAAAAGTCTGATTTGAAGATGAAGCCTAACAAAGTCTCTGTCTTCAGTGTGAGGTTATTATCAACTGAATTACAGGTCCGAGCATATGACACAGCTGACAAGCAGGGATATATTCAGTTTCACTTTTATATGAGCAGTTGCTGTTTTGTCAGCTGGGGCTCTAGACAGATAAAGTCTGTGTGTCCTAGAAATATCCTGGGAGGGCTGTCCTTGTTTATCACATTTTTTGAGGAACAGACAGGTCCAGTAACTTCCAGCCTAAACAAACAAACAAACAAACAAACAAAAAGTAAAAATAGATAGATAAATAAGAGCTTTCAAACATCCCCAGGCTTTGCAGAGGGAGTTAATTTCCCCACATAATTGCTGTACTGTGTGATATGCTTGGAGGTGAAACCTTCTGCTAAGCTGTTTTTTTTTTGTTGTTGTTGTTTGTTTTTTTCTGTGTCTGGATATATGGATTGTTGTACACTTTTCCTAGTTGAACAGGAATGATGAATCCTCATTGGGAAAACATTTTGTATATGTCTTATGCACGAAAACAGTCTCAGTGAGAGGATGAAAAGTTTTTCAATTCTGCTTTTCAACAGTCATTGAGATCAAGACCTTCAATGTTAGGGAATTTCTCATATTGGCTGTTATTTATCTTAAATCTTGGATAAATTCCTAACACGACTGTTGTGATACTTTTAAAGATTAAATTGACTCAGAAATCCCTTTTTATGTCTTGACCCTCCCTCACCACCATCACCCCGACTCAAACCTCCAGGGGATGTCAAAGTAATTTAAAAGAATAAATTTTAGAATTTTAAAATAATTTGGTATTTCATTGTTTTTTGGTGGTGGTAGTAGTGTTTTTGTTGTTGTTTTATTTTGTTTTTAAAGAGTCAACGTTTATCACATTGAACTTTGGCTTTGTTTAAATTACACTTTCAATGATTCTGAAAGATGTGGTGATTGGTAAATTCAGAAGGAAAGAAAATGTTGCATGACAAGATATCACTAACATTTCACTTTTCAGTGAAAATGTGACATTTCACCTCTTTGCTGTGCTTGGTTGTTTGCTTTAATGAGACCTTTGAAAGAGCCATAACTCAAACTGAAGCCTCTGTCAGTTCAAAAGTGAATAAAATCAATTTGGGCAGAACAAACCTATATTTATTCATCTTACACAAAGCTGAAAGTGTTTTCTGGCACCTAACAAACAAAAATGTACTAACTAGTGGCTATAATTTCTGTGGTTTGGAGAACCTTTAATAATAATAATAATAATAATAAATAATAATAATACTCTACCACTGAGAAATGAAAAATGTGTTTGGAAAAACTTTTTTTTCTTTTTCCATTAGTGAGGGTCAAATACAGAAAACAAAATGACATGCCTCTGTTAGGTGGGGTGTAATTGCAGTTTTCTGACAGTTGCTCAGAGCATATTGAAACAGCCAGAGGGATTCTTCTCTTGAGAATTTGGTCTCTGGTCCTCGTCATGTCCATGATAGCAGCAGAATCCTCACAAGACTGATTCATCTTAGAGTCTTGGGGAATCACCCTTGGAAGCTGTTGCTCTTAGACACCCTCTGTCACTACTAAATTGTGTCCATGTCTAACCTCACCTGAAGGTGATTAAGCCAAGATGGTGGGATCCATCTCCCCTATTTCCAGCCTTCTGCAAGGATATTAATATCTGAGCAAGTTGGCCACCCTTGCATTACAGCCCAGGGGAGCAACCAGATATAGTGGATTCATCTCATCTTAAGGAAGACACCTAGAATGGATCTGGTGAATCACACCCTAGAAAAGCCCAGTGCTCTCCGCTGACTCTGCGGGTAGTTTAGACAGTCTGCTCATGCCTGATATTCAGTGAGATGAGTCTAGTGTTAAATGCAAGAAATGGTCTCAACATGACCATCCACAAGGGTTGTGCTCAAACAGGCTCAGAGAAGGCAAAAGGCAATGAGGATCACAGGACGAACGTTAGTTGAGGATATCTGAAATAGCTGCATTTTGGTTTGTGATTTTTTTGTTCACTATTTACTCTCCAATTCCCAGATTTCACAGAGCACTTGTGGCCCAGTAGTGATGAAATTCAAAACATTTTTATTGTGATGCCTCGTTACGCAAATTTTGGCTGAATTGGCATGTCCAGGAAGCAGAAATGTGTCTGCTGCAAAGGCTTTAAGAGATACAAACAACCCTGACTGCCAGACTTGTGCTCTGTCTAATACATGCCAAGTATTTCTTCAGATCAAATGATTGCTATACAATAGTAAGAGCTGAATCCATGATGGATCCAATCCCAATTTCCTGCATTTTTTTTTCTGGAACTATTTTGGTAGATGTGTCTACTCTGGCTTTTGCAAAGTCCTTCTATGGACTGGATATACTGTGCATGGCACTAGGAAAGTAAGGGTATTGGTATTTGTTTGTTTGTTTGTTTGCAAAGGGATAAGTGATAGATGATGAGTATGTTAGGTTCCCAACAAAAGGAGTTTGATTCATTTTGTGTTTATGCCATAAGTTGCCTCATGTGCACCAGCTGTTATAATTAAGTCACGGGGGCAGAAGACACAAGGTCTGGGAGTAATGCCCATCATCTGTGGACACAAGGATGTCACAAAAAAGGGCACCCTAAAGAATTTCAGGAGCCCAAGAAGGATCTTAGACTGTTTTACCTGTTTTATTTTTTTGCCACCTACTTATGTCATAAAAAAGATCTTGGCAATTTGCGATATCATCTAAAAAAAAAAAAAAAAAGGAAAAAAGAGAGAAAGAAACAACTCCACATAGCTAGAAGTATTATAGCAATTTATTACTGATGACAAACCATTCTAGAGATCATAGGCACCTCTGAGGTGTAAAAATATCTGTCCTTTAAAAACGGCTTCTGCCTTCCCAAGCCACCTGGCCTGGTGCCATTTTGACACCTGTCTTGGTGACATTTACTTCGTGAAAGATCCTGCTCTGTGTTTGAACTCAGCAGGCCTGCAGGAGAAGTGCTTCCAGCTACAGTGGGAGCTGCTCCCCGTTAAAGACAGATGCTATTTCATTATTCAGGAGCCAAGGGTTAGACTAATCCTTGGCAGGACTCCACAGACGTCAGTGGGGTTGCTCTGGGGATGCGTGTCTGATCCCATGCACTGGCCAGTTCATTCGCATTCTAGGGTTTGTTTGTTTGAGCTGTACGTTTTGGAGTGCAATGCTAACCAAAGCACTTGTTTTGCAGGTGGTGCGTTTCACATCCTTGGAGTGGTTTGCTGAGGTGGCAAGGGAATAATGGTCCTTACTGAGATTTCTGTCCTCTGTTGCACATTTTCTGCCTTATTTTGGTTGCTTTCATTGAAAGAGTGGCTTAAATATGTATTTGCAAGTTTGATGGGAATGAGTTATGCCTCTGAACAATGGTATTAGACTGCTTAAATCTTCATACTTGAAAAGTCAGCCCCACTTAACTGATGAAGATTGATTCACCTTAGATTGAGGTGCTCTAAAATTCGAGGGCACTGAGTTTGAACATAAGATTTAGCTGCACAGCTATTTGTCATACCAGAAAGTGATTTTCTGTTGTGGGAGTGACCTCTGCTTAGCTTTGTGTTACAAGCCAATGGTGATGGTCGGAGCGTCCTGCAACTCAAATCAAGTTTATGTGGTTAAAACAAGCATAAAACTGATCCATGAGAGTCAAGTGCTGGGCTGTGGAGGGAAATTTCAGCAAGTTGGTATTGATTGTAGGATCATCCATAACTTCTTGGCAAGTTGCTTTCTCAAATTATAACTATCTAGTGGTGGCGAGACATTTTTGTTATGGTCTCACAGCCCTGATGTTTGTTTTATCCCCAATAAATGTTCTCTCATTTCCTGAGAAGAATGTTGCACAACTTTAATCCATCCTGTAGGTGCACGACAAGCCTCAAAAATCCCTGAGTTCCTGCCTGGGGAAATCAAAGCTGATTAGAGGAAAGAAACCTGAATTAGTTCTCCCATGAAGGGAAAAGTAGATAAAGATTTCTTCCACCACATGTCATATTCCAGGCTATCGGCTGCATGTGCTTTTCCAGCTGGTGGGTTAAGGGAAAGGGCTGGGATTGTTGGAAATAGGAGCAGGGTCTTGAGGAGACAGGAGTCACAGCTCTACTGCTCACACAACTGTTTTTTATTCTCTTGTTCCATCAGCTTTGACATTTGATAGACTGAAAGTTTGCAGAGGGTAACTGTGAAGTAGAATTTTCCTTAATTTCCAAGCCTTTTACAGAGTATAAAGCTGGTCATGTGAAATGAAGCAAGCTGGCTGAGAAGCTTTTAATTTGACATATCAAAGTAAAGAGATGACTCTTTGCCACCTAATGCTAGGGCTCTGAGACACCTTACATCATTTTAAGATGTGTCTGTTGTAAAAGAAGAGGAATGAGTGCATGAAGAGGTGCAAGAAAGGTCTGCTAGGTCAACAGCTCTACCTTGCTGTGGATATGATTGCAGGTTTGCAAGAGAGTAATTTATTATTAACAGACCTGAGGTATCAGAGAAGTAACATCTGACTGGTTGTGTACTGCAGCTGAACCTAATCACAAAGCTTTTTGGGGCATTTAAGTAAACCCATTCATTTTGCATTGCAGTGGGCCAGATGACACATGTAACTTGTTATCTGTGATGAGATTCATGTAATTAGATGTGGGAATCTTATGGTGTCAGATTCTACATTTGAGATCTACTCAATAAAGTTAATGTAGTCAGGGTTGGAAATTGTGTTTCTCTAAGATAGATGCCTATATTTGGTCAAATAAATGCACCCTAACTCCATTGATGTATATATACTAAATTCCTTTCACTATCTCTGAAGGCAGCCGATATTCAAATAGATCAGATATTGACTTACACATTGTAGACACCTAAAGTTAAGTGAGATGAATCCTTTCCCAGCTTTCACTTCACACAGTAACTTCTTCAGACACTCTAACATCATCCATTACACACCTTTCCTGGAGAGAGAGCTTAAAGTGTGTAAATAACACAAATCTGTCTCAGGGATTGTAGAATGGTGGCCTTAATGGAGACGAGAAAAAAATCTAGTTAATCCAAACCACTTCTTGTTGACAGAAAATGGCCAAGTGTACGTGCAGAAGAAGCCCACCATGTACCCACCGTGGAACAGCACTTTCGATGCCCACATCAACAACGGCAGGGTCATGCACATTGTCGTCAAGGACAAAAGTGCTGAAATGGTCTCAGAGACCACAGTGGAACTCAAGGTGCTGGCGGAGAGGTGTAAAAAGAGCAATGGGAAGACAGAAATATGGGTGAGCATCATTATCTCTTCTTGCAGCATGTGATGGGAAGCTGAGGAATAATGTTTTGAGTCTGCTTGGGTTTATCTTGAGGGAAAGACCTCCATGCATATCACAAAAGAAGGAGCACAGCACATTTGTATTACCCACTGCTGTTATATTGAAACATATGCTCTCTATTAGCAAAGATTCTGGTTCATGTGAGCTGTGCCCATGTATTAATTTTTGCTTAAGGAACCCACTGGAGACAAATGGTAATTTAAGTGGCTAAATGTGAATTATTTTATGTGCTCTGGGGAAACAGCTTTAAAAATTTAATCTAATATCAAGTAACTGATTCACAGCTACCTGATATCAGAATTGTGCCAGAGAAACTCCTTTAAAATCACTGGAGTTACAGTGGAGTAAATTTGAAGTATCAGTCTTCATAAGGATGCTAAGTGTAAGGTTGTATTCCCTGACAGTCCAAGCAAGAAAGCTGCTGCTAACAGTCTTTAACATGTAGTATTCAGGAGCCATGTCATGAATAACTAAGAAGTGGAAAGACATTTGGAGAGAAAGTGATTTCCTGGAATTGTTTTGTTTTCCCTGCCAGTTATCAAGTTAAGCTGCTTGAGTTAAGCAGTGAGTAGAAACGTCAAAAAGGCCTTGGCTTCTTAAAAGACTTAAGGGCATGATTTGGTAGAGAACTGCACTTTTAACACAACACTTGGAAGGAATGAAGATACTTAGGGTTGAAACTGAAAACTGGAGGGCCTTGCTCAGCATCACTCCAACTCCAACCCAAGGCTTCAAAGGTTTGTGAGGCAGGAGTGTGGTGAAAAGGAGAGGGGGCACACAGGTGGAGTACTGCTTGCTCATAGCAAGAGTAACTAATCTGAGACCAAATAAAGTTGTGAGACTACAGTCCTGTTTTTTCCTAGCCTGGGAGCATCTCCTGAGGTCTTCACTCACTCCCAGATACAAGTTATGACCTAAGGAGGTTGGTCCCAGATATCCCATCCCTCAAAGATCAGGATGGGAATGAAAAACGTTTTTCTCACCTTTCTGTACAATGTCACTGCTTCACCTGGAGCATAGAGAGGTAGCCCAGCTCAGACTGTGCTGGAGATGGGTGGGAAAGACACTGCTGTAGTTTTCAGCCTGAAGAAATCCTTGAATTACTGCTTCCTAGACAAGTGGACCCAGATTTGAAAAAGGCACATATGGATGATAGGTGGGTCCAGTAGGAAGACCTAAAAAATACCTGAGAAAGTTTGTAGTATCACTCACATTGACTAATGAAAGTTAGAATTCCAGGTGCAAGTTTCTAAAGATTTCAGAGATTTCAGTGTTCTTTTAGCACCTGTCTGAAGCTGGCTGGATATTTAGAGGACTTCCCCCTAGTATAATCCACTGGGAATGACAAGTTTTCTCTATAGATGTGTTGGTCCTGACCTGCTGTCTAAAAACTTGCTTATACTTTCTGTTTTAGTCACTTTTATCTGTTCAGTCATGCAGCTCTGAGAGTTTGATAAGAGGTGATCGATCTACAGTTGCTCCCCACTCACCATATACCCCCACATCAATATGAACAACTCAACTATTAGCATTCATTGACATTCATCAGTTCCCACTGGGAAATGGAGGTAGCTTGAGCCATCTGAAGTGACAGTTGTTTCTTTGAATGTCTGTTTAACGATCACACTTGTCTTTTTTTTTCTTCTTTTTTTTTTTTTCTTTCACTTATCACAACCAGCTAGAACTGAAACCTCAAGGGCGAATGCTGATGAATGCAAGATACTTCCTGGAAATCAGTGGCAAGTGATTTTATTTGCTAATTGATAGATGTGATTTCTGGTTACGTGGGGCAGATGTGGTGTCTTCACTGAAAGCAGAGCATACTTTATTACTGATTTATTCATAGGAACTATCATAATGTTTTGAAATGAAAACCACAGAAAAGCAATTACTATTGCATGGTGGGGATGAAGACTGACTGTTCATCTGTGATTTGCAAGGCAAATTTTTGGTAGTTTTGTCACTGAAACAGTATGTTTTTCTTATTATACAAAGTAAGATGGAATAGATACATAAGGAGCCTACTCCCTCTGAAATCATTGTACATGTATGTATGCATACAACATGTACCATGGTGTGCATGATAGTGCAGTCATAAAGGATAGGTTATGTTTTACAGCTGACAACACCTAAATACATGTGAGTTGGGTGCCTAAGAACAAGAGCAATCTAGGCAAAACAGGAAAAGAACCTAGAGAGTGATTCATCGGATCAGATGTAGGTGCCTGCTGCATGGTGAGCTGAGTCATTTGCTAGGCTCCATTGCCTGCACCAGCTGGACCTCCAGGGATGTAGCAGGGCCTTAGTCACCCTGCACAGGACACACCTTTGTTTAGGTGTCTTCACTGAGAACTGGATCTCATCTGCTGAGCTCAATGTCCATGGGAAATGTATTTGCTTTTCTGAAAGAAATGGGTTGCAATCAAAATGGTCAGTCATGATCTCCTTTCTTTGATGCTAAAGTTCTTACAGTCTTTCATGGATGTGGGATGAAGCTATAGGTTGTAGATATCTACAAGGACCTTTTATTTCCAGAATCACGGAAGTAGTGAAAGCAGCTAATAGAATGTGTATACCAATATTCTCCTCATCAATTCCCAACTTTAAAATAGAATAGATTCTTTTTGCCTCCTTGTGTGTTATAAAGCACTAGAGAGTCCAAAGCATAGAAAATGCAAGTTGCGTTTGTATTACAAATAGCAGGATCATCATCAGATCAGTCAGGAGGGCAGTTTCCACAGAATATCTAAGTAATTTGCTGTGTAATGCATGACTAAATCAAGACAGAAATTGAGAGTTAGATGTTGTGTGCATATCAAGATTTGTAGACATGAGCATGTACTTAAGTGCACATGCATATATGCATGAGTAGCCAGAGTTGGTGTGTTTTCTGTTCTTAAAAGTTTAAATGTGAACTGTGAATAATGACATGCACACAGGAAACAGCAAAGCAACTGTTGGCATGGAAAAATAACAACAACAAAAAGAATATCATAAAAGCATACATAAATGTTTACTCACAACCATATACACGCACACATTACAGATTCAGTTAAATACCCATGTTTCAGTTCAGTATCCACGTATCTATCCATCTATCTATGCATGTGTGTGTGCATTTATAAATAGATATTCTTACGTAATTTATCTTTTTTATTGTTCTTCAGTGCTATATAAAGTTCAAATGTAATATTTAGCTGCAAATTACCTCTCCTTGGGAAATTTCTGGTCTATATTTCAAAATAACATTACGAATATTCAAGGGAGCTTAAAATCCTCAGTTTGAAGTCATTTTAGTGTCCCTGTAGGAATGGTAGATAAAAACATCCAAACAAGCGTTGTGTAGATTTCAGAAAGCAGTATTTCCTTAAAATATTCATTCCCGTGAGTGAATCATCAGCTTCAGTCAGTTAGTATCTTTGGCAAATGCATTTTCTCAAGGTGCCTGACCAGGACAGTGTACCATAACAAATCTTCTGCTTCCTTTCAGATGCAAAGGACCTAGCTGACTGTGAGACCGAAGGCTTTTTCTCCTTGCATCAGCGCAGGGGAGCCATCAAACAGGCCAAAATCCATAATGTCAAGTGTCACGAGTTCACAGCCACCTTCTTTCCACAACCTACCTTCTGCTCCGTCTGTCATGAGTTTGTCTGGTAAATGAAAATAGATCTGTGCACATTTTCCCCTTTCTACTTGAAGGAGCAGCTCTGCTTGTATAGTGAATATCTGTGTTCCTGCTGTCAGCAGGACTGGAGGCTTGGCATCCTGCATGTAGGAGTTATTGCATCACTTCAAGGATGTGGCTCACAGTTGTAATTCCAGCTGTGAAAATTCCTTTCATTTTTAGTGTATTATTGTTACAAATACTTTTTTCTTTGGCCAAATGCATGGACGTTTCTAATCAGCCTAGTTTGCCATTTAGATATTGCAAAATTCAATATGTAACTGTGGACTGGAAGGGCTGTGAAAACCAGTTTCCAGCAGTTAGAGTGCATGAAGACAGTTAAATTAGAGAAACTCTGTAAAGATGGATAAAAAGCAAGACTGTTTTATTCTGTTTCTTTCGTAAGTGTTGCTTTTCTTTCAAGTGTAGAGGCAATTTCAGAAAATTCAGAATTAACCATTTCTCTGTTTATTTTAGGGGTCTGAATAAACAAGGCTATCAATGCAGACGTAAGTTTTTGTGTTTGTTTTTTTGTTGCTGTTTTGTGTTTTTTTCCTTTTTTTTTTTTTTTTTTTTTTGTTACTATCATTATTTACCTAGTCTTTTCTTAAGGGATTTTTTCATGAATGCCATGACACACTTGTTCTTTCAGAGTGTAATGCTGCCATTCATAAGAAGTGCATTGATAAAGTAATAGCCAAGTGTACAGGATCAGCAGTCAATAGCAGAGAAACAATGGTATGTGTTATTATTTGGTTGCTTTTAAAACACTTGAGTGTCATTCATATCTCTCCTGCATTGCTGGAGAAGCAATGCAATAGAAGCAAAGCATGCTACTGAACTAAAAATCTGTGTGATCTGATCTGCATCCTTTGTTTTTTGTATGCCCAGTGGCTTCATTACCTCCTACTTGTGATTTACTTGAATCTGCCACTGAATAAGCAGTCACTGAATCAGGACTGATGTTTTCCTGATGTATGAAGTATAGCTCAGGGAAAAGTCATGGACATGAGGTGGAGAATTGCTAGAGGAAATTCTTCACTATCCAGTGTTAGGCAGGATGTCATACTGAATTTTCAGAGCAGTACTTTAACATCCCAGTCTGTGTCATCTGAGATTTCCAAACCATTAGCGGAAGATCTAACATCTCCAATATTATTTATTTTATTTTTCTTTTATCAGTTTATAATAAAACTTCTTTTTTGGTGGGCAAAATTAGAGTTTATACTCTTGATATTACCTTTTTCTTAATTGTGTTCTACAGCTTATGTTTTTCTCCAGTCCCTGGTACCTGTTATCTTTTTAAAGTCTTTAGAGATGAGAATCATCTCTCCTGTCTTCTGACACCTCCAGTGTAAATGTATCCGGCTTTGTCATCACATTTAAGTCCCTATATACCAAAAGAAGAAAAATAGGCTTTTCTAAGGAGTTATTCATGGCAACAAATGTAGACATCCATTTTCAGGATGAGACGAATATTTTTTTGAATTCCCTCTGTTTTTCCATTGAGCATTAGAAAGTCTGGGTGAGTAGCTGAGATGCAGACAGCTACCTGATCAGATAAATCAAGCCCAAGGATTAAATTACCCAACTTCCAATGAATTACACAGATATTACGTATCAAAATTTGGCTTTGTATATCTGAATGTTAGAGTTTCTTCTTGATGATTATACCCAAGAATAAAGCAGCAGTACATACCCCACCTTCTTTGGTACAAGGTTGGGGGCTGTTGATTTTTCATGCTGAGCTGAGGCAGAGAGAAGTGAATTGCCAACATGGCTTTTCTGTTACAGTTCCACAAGGAGAGGTTCAAGATTGACGTGCCTCACCGCTTCAAAGTCTACAACTACAAGAGCCCAACGTTCTGTGAGCACTGTGGCACGCTGCTCTGGGGCCTTGCACGGCAAGGACTGAAGTGTGATGGTGAGTCCCTGGTGTATGTGGCACAGGCTGAGCATGGGAGCAAGCTGCTGTCTTTAGAGAGCTACAGTTTCTGAAGAGCCAAATCTTATTTCTCTCTGAAACCTGGATGAGACAGTGTTAGGGATGGTGAAGGTGTGGTCAAGAGGACCATCCTTTAATGAGGATCTATAGAAGAATCTGTGGTCCACGAGTCTGAGGAGTGAATTCCCAGAGAGACAAAGGAGTATCTCAGTGCCCACATCTGATCTTCCAAAATCACTCCTAGAATCAACTTCCATACTCCATTTTCACTATCAGACAGACCCAAGACACTTCTCCTTCATGATCCTATTCCAAAAGGGAGATCCTGTTCTGTGACCACAGATATCTCTCAGCTGAAATGCATTGTAGAGTTTTGGTAGTCTGTAGTTGCCAAGGCTGATGAATGTGGAAATGCCCAGAAGTAATTATAAAAGTCCCCTCATCTCTGCAGACTAACCAAAAAGCAACATGAGCGCAGTCTAATGAGACATAAGCCATGCTGTGGAGCCCAGGCTTTGAGGTGTTTATGTGGTTGGTCTTTGCCATTGGCCAAAGCACATTCCTTCCCAACCTGAAGTTAAATTCTTTATAGCCCAGAAACCTTCTGTTGTCCTGACACCTCTGTTCTTTCTTTCAGCATGTGACATGAACGTCCATCACAAGTGCCAGACAAAAGTAGCAAACCTTTGCGGAGTTAACCAGAAACTAATGGCTGAAGCTCTGGCAATGATAGAGAGCACCCAACAGGTATGTACTTCAATCCATGAGTGACCTACAGAATGGAGGATCAATTGTTCAATGTTTGTCTCAGTACAAGAAATAAAGGCATTGAGTGGAGCACTGTGGGTAGCTAGTTCAAAACAGAGAATGGAAAATGGGTCCCCATGGGCAGGGACACCTCCCACTAGCCCAGGCTGCCCCCAGCCCCATCCAGCCTGGCCTTGGGCACTGCCAGGGATGGGGCAGCCACAGCTCCTCTGGGCAGCCTGGGCCAGAGCCTCACCGTGCTCTGAGTGAAGAATTTCCTCCTGATACCTTGTCTAAATCTACCCTCTTTTAGTTTAAAGCCATCCCCCCCGTCCTATCCCTACACCCCTGACACGGAGTTCCTCTCCAGCTCTCCTGCAGCCCCTTCAGGCCCTGGCAGGCCGCTGGGAGCTCTGCCCGGAGCCTTCTCTTCTCCAGGCTGAACAAACCCAACTCTCTCAGCTTCTCTTCATAGAAGACATGCTAATTAATTATGTTAATGGAAAAGCATTGTCTTTGAATCAGGAATTCTCTGAGCCACATATCTCTGGAGATAGGGAGAATCATTTGAGGAGCTGGCCTGGCATGCTTACACTCTCCTTACATCTTTACAGGGTGTCTGCTTGATGCCTGTCTCAGAAAGGACATGACCTGGATGGACTCTCTGATTCAGTACAGCTGTAGTTACATTATGTTTGTAGCTTAAGTTGTGTAACAGGGTCCGAGAAACAGGGAGAGGAACTTGGTTTGGGTCCTTTGGTGTCATGACCTTGCTCTGCGGTTGTCACTCAGCAGTTTCTCCTGTGTCTCTCTGACCTGTTTGTTGTGAAACTCACCAGAGCAGGAACTCTCCTGAAGAGACCTGGACCTTGAAGAGAGGATCTAGATAATACTATCATGTAAATAACACTGAGCGAACACAGCAAATTGACTTAAAAGAAGGAAAAATAGACTGTCACAAGCCCCAAACTTCTAGAGAAGATTCTAGTTCCAAATCAGGATTGTTAGGATGCCTCTCAGCTCTTGAATAGCCTCAGAGGGGGACAAAATCTGTAGGTTCACAGTCCTGCATATTTAGGTTCTTCCAGTATACCAAGGCAAAATCTTCATACACACAGCAGGTGTTTTTCCATCTGTAACTTCCTGAGAGTCTACCTACAAGGTTTAACTCTGCATACAGCTCACCTTTATTCAATAGGTGGTGTTGCCAAACCTTCAAAGAGGAATTTTTTCTGCTTTTACTTCTCCATTTCCTATCTGCTGGCTGTCTGCAGCTCCTTGCACTATATACAGGTTTCTTTGAGTCACCATTGAAAGGTGAAGAGGGCAAACGCTAGATACTTCCCCCCAAGTATTCTTCTTATCTCCAAAAATTTAGGCCATGGGAACTTCCTGAGCTGTAGATGGGGCCTTAAGGTTTTAATAGCCCTCACTTGATTTCTCTTCCATGCTTTTGTCTCATTACACTTGAATCCAGATGAACTCTTACCCTCTGCAACATGAGGAACAGGAGTTCCTCAAAATGACATCCAGGCAGTGTGCAGAGATAAGACTGCAGTATGATCCCGCCTACAGTGTTTTTCCAGGTTCCCCTTCAAAGAGAACTATTAGGAAGGAAGATGTTAATGAAAATGTCCTTTGTGAGGATAGCCAGGGACACAGACCCCTGTGCAGAATAGGGTATCTCTGTATTGGCAGTACAAACACCTAGTAACACACAGAGACACATAAGAAGCCTTGCTGAAGGTTGTGGGTCCTCTAGGTCATCAAACCCCGAAACATTGGGTACAGTTATGCTCCTTTCATAAACAAAGACCTCTTCCATATTTTGGCTTGTGTGACAGTCACAGTCAAGAAGCAACAGTGTCCATAAGCTCAGAACATAACATTTGGCTTAAAAGTCATTTTCTGTTTTCTGTAATCCAGGCTCGATCTCAGCGTGACACGGAACAGATCTCCAGAGATGGACCTCTCGAAATTGGCCTCCCAGTTCTTGTGAAGGATATAACACCTCTTCAGGCAATTCCAACATCTACAACAGGAAAAAAAGGTAGTTTCCCCTAGTGGTATGGTACAGCAGGCTTTTTTTTTTCTTCCTATTGTACACAGTTTGGTGGGGGTTGCAAGGGCAGAGAATGTATTAGCCAATGAATCTTTCATGCATCTTACCTACCTAGAGCCAGACATATCCTTCCTCATCCCTGGATATCTTCAGCTCTTTCCAAGTCACTTAGGCTAGGCAGAGACCCTAGATCTCAGCCTGGTTCCTTTCTTCGCTGTAAACTTGCACTTTCCCTGTTCCATCCCAGCCTCTAGCAACATAAGACACCAACCACTACTCATCCGGCTAGTCCCTAAACTCTCTGATCCAGTACTTCAGCATAACTCTTACCTCCACTGGCAATAATGTGTTTATTCTTCTCCTGGGACTCATAGACCATAATATATGAGCAATTTAAAGAAAATTCCAGCTTGAAACAGGAGGTTGGGAGACATTCTGATCACCATGGCTAATTCTCTTTCTGATTTCTGATTTGTGGTTAGAGGTTGATGTCCAGTCCTTTTGAAAAACATTGACAGATCCCCACTTCATTCACCCAAGGAAAATTACCCTCCTGGGAAGATCTCTTGTTTGTCTGCTTTATGCTCAGGTCAGAGAACTCTGGATTTTAGGATCAGAAATGTCACGATTCTTTCATAAGACCCACATAGGTCTTTTCAGGACCAGATTCATGGTTTATGGTGCCGCTCCAAGCACCATACTGAAAGTGCATCAGACCTATGATGGTACTGACACAATGTTTTTGCAGACTCCCACAAGCTTTAAAATACCAGAAAGGGGAGAAAAAAAGAAAAGTACAGGTGAATCAATACTTAAAACAAAGGACTAAGACAGTAGGTCTTTAGCTCTATCCCTAAACAAAGCTCAAGCTCACCATCATCGTCTTTCTCAATGCAAGTACTGCCCTATGTGGAGTTAACATCCTGAAACCACTCAGAAACAGAAACTAGAGAGAAAGCCACATGGCACAGGCTAAAGCATGTCAGAGCTACATTACACAAGCGCTCTGGGTTTGATCCAGGCTATCGAGACTCAGAGGCTGGTTTTGGTACCATATATGTTGTTAGACCCCTGAGAGAAAATTAATGATGTCCCCATCTATTCTTATTTTCTGTGGGTTGTAAGTAGAACTGACTATGTTGATGTGAATAGTAAAGCCCAAATGGATTCACATCTGGTTTACGTATAAGTCTGTTTGTCTGATGAGTAGTGTTCTTGCTGGTCAGTGATTTAGGACAGTACAACAAGTGTGCATTTGAGTGTGTGGGATAAATCCAGTAAGGGACAGGCCCTTTTAGAAGTTCACGTACATCCAAGTGAATGGAGTATTGAAGAAACTCAGTAATTCCACTCCAGAACAGCTGGAGTATTTGATCAGAACATCACAACCAGAGCAGGGACCCAATATGAAGATGCTGTCCCTCCCATCTGTTTCACATGCTAGTTTTGCCAAGGGCCTTGAAGAGGTCTTAGAAGAAATCATAACCCCATCATACCAGCAACCAGCAAGAAGGAATAAAGAACACAGGCTGCTAGAAATGAAGGATTTGGTCATATTTTGCTGCTATGAAGCAGACAGACAGATGAAGAAGTTTGTAAAGTGGCAGTAATGCCACTGAAGAAGGTGCGTTTACACTGGAGTAAAATTTCCTGTGGAGAGAAGGCAATGTGAGAGCAGAGACAATCTATTCACCTGACATGGCCACCACATTTCCATGTGTTTGAAAAGACCTTTTTAAAATTCTATTCAAAATACCTTGTAAGTATTCTGGGGATTTTCTCCTTACTTCCAGGGGTTTATCTGAATGCTTTGATGTGTGTTGCAGAGCCACAGGGCATCTCGTGGGAGACTCCAGTGGAGGGCACAGGGAAGGGAGAGACTCTAACAGAATCAGACCTGGGAGGAGAGCAGCGCCAGGTACAGCAAGAGGACCAAGTGCAGCTAAAACTAACCATTGAAGATTTTGTCCTGCACAAGATGCTGGGGAAGGGCAGTTTTGGCAAGGTAAGCATTAGGAGACTGCAAAGCCACTGCGCAGGTGTGCATATTGCTTGTTATGACACTAAATTACATGAGGTTTCAAGGCCACTTAGGGAAAAACAAACATCTCTATGCCCTCAAAGAACCCTTGTTCCAGCATGGCTGAGTCTTGAACCCAGTCTTCTCCTCACCTGTTCCTCTGCCCTATGCATTGCTCTCTCATGAGCACCCATGATAGGAGAGAAATGACTCCTTCCATGCAGGTTGTTAGGCCCTGGGCATCCACAGAGAGATGGTGAGAAAAGTCTTTTTGCTGTCCTCCCTCATGCAGCTAATCCCACCAGTTTAGCCAAGTAACCTTGGTGGGAGGCAGAAGCATGAGCCAGAAAGGTGAGTGGGGATCACCTCCCTCCCCCAGAGCAGCAGGTCCCAGCTGGGAACACTGATTTCCCTTTCCCAGCTCTGATCTGTGCTGGAGCATAATGCAAATTTCACAAAAGCCAAGAATGTGTGCTTTTGAAACAAGAGCCACCTGTTTTCAGTAGTTTCACTAAATCTTGATGAATGGTGGATTGTTCCTCCTTCTTGCAGATGTCCCCTGGAAGGGGACTCCTGTTATTCAGTGCCAGCGCAGAGCTGCATGAAATAATTTCAGAGGAACTCTCATTGTGTTTTCACATACAATAAGGAGAAAAAGAATTGTTATGTATCACATTGCTCAAATCCCAAACCTTTCCAAGGTGAAAGCTGCCTTAAAGAAGGCCTGCTTTTTGCCTGCTGAGTTGGAGCAACTGCTGCAACCAGTTCTTAAACTGGGAAGATATTTGCTGTGTTGGCTTTCCATACTTGAAAACACTCGGCACGTCTACATTTTGCATGTGAAGCAGAGCTGAGACATCTGAATTGGAGCTAAGTCACAATACCCCAAATTCGACAGCCCGAACTAACCTGGACTCAAGAACATAGATGTGATAGAAGCATTTACATTGAAGGAAAAGACCTCTGTAGGTCATCTAGTCCAGCCCCCTGCCCAAAACAGGTCTCCTCAGATGAGCTTACTCAGGAGCTTGATTAGTTGAGTCCTGAACATCTCCACAGAAGCAGATTCTGCACCTTGCTTCAGGCCCCTGTGCTAACATGGACTCTCCAGCCTTGCAAGCATCTGCGTTTCTCTGCTATGCACCATGTGGGTGTGGAGAGAATGGGCTAGTTCATGCCTTTTTGCAACAAACCTCACCCACAAGTTTCCTGTGTAGGTATCGCTCCCGGTGCTCTGATCTATTTGGAGTGAGATTCACTTCCTCATAGAGGAGACGGGGTGTGCAGATCTCCACGCCTGAGGGATCTCTCCAGTTCTGCATGGACCTGGGGAGGTTGAGGGCCATACCCATGAGAAATCACCCTCTGCATCAAGTCTAACATTGCCTACCTGTGCCTTGGAAGTCACAGCACGAGTCACACATGTATTGCGCTCCCCAGTTTGCTTGGGAGAGCAGAGCCCTGCACAGAAAGAAAGTTTAAAAGGGTCCCTGCAGCATCTGCAGTGTTAGCATTTCTGGTCATTCACTGCAGAGACAGAGGGAGGCTCTAGGCTCTGTCTACTGCAGAAAAGTGAAATATAACAGTAGCCAAAAAGGTAAGTAAAATCTTTGTGAGTGTTAAAAAACATCTGAGCCTGTTCAGTAAATAGTGTCTGGTAGAGAATTTCAAAGGTCTCTCTGATGAATCTTAGATATTTATTCAGTCTATGGGAAACACTGTTGACAGTCTGTTAGCATCAAGGTCAGGACTGGTACTGCCTTCCAGCAGAGTCTGTCTTGATTTGTGGCCTCTAGAAATCCCTTCCCTGCTGCTTCACCTCTCAGTTTCCCTGCCCACAGAAAATAGAGTGATGTCTCCTCTGTGATGTGTTTTGCTCTTCTCAGAGAAGTCCTGCAGAAACACAGGGGGCCCGGTTTTTCTGTTCAGACTTCCTGCCAACAGGGAGGAACCACTACTGGTGGACACTGGTTTACACCTACTGAGGATCTGGTGCAGGGTATTTGCATTTCACATGTTGACAAAGCAATATTTTATGATTTGTTATTTAAAGTCAGAAAACAGGAAATGTATCTCATGAGCATTTGCATAAAGTTGGTTTCTGTTGTCAGAAGCGCTCAGCTTTCTGACAAGTCCTGTCCACATGAGCATGTAGCCCATGCTCTTGTAATTACCCAGACCTACTCATTCTTCCCCAGAGTCCAACTTCATAAAACTGTTCTGGATATGGAGAACAAGGTCAAAGTCTTAATAGCAGAATCCAGACTTAAATATCAACCTTTTTAAGGTCTTCCCTCATGAATCCCTCAGAGATGTTTACCCATGCAAAATTTTCTTCTCAATGCTGCATTTCAACCCATCTCACTCAGCTCCCGTGGCTGTGTTGCCAGCTAAGAGAGAAGAATGTTGGTCTTTCTGAGCAGCTGTTTCCATCCTAGGTGTTTCTTGCTGAGCTGAAGAGCACAGACCAGTATTTTGCCGTGAAAGCCCTGAAGAAGGATGTGGTGCTGATGGATGATGATGTTGAATGCACAATGGTGGAGAAGAGAGTCCTCTCCTTAGCTTGGGAGCACCCGTTCCTGACTCATGTCTTCTGTACATTCCAGACCAAGGTAAGACAAGGATTTGTCACCTTCCTCCATGATGCCTGGCTAAGATAGGGAAATTTGGTGAAGTGCTTAATCTGCTAGATGTTAGGAAATAGCTTGGACATGAAGAGGTGCTAAGGGAAGGGATCTTCCAATGGAAGAAGTGGCTCCAGAAGGAAGGAACTCAGGAAGTGGCCCCAGAAATTTTGTCTACCTTTCCTATATTAACCTGGAGGGGAGGACTTTTGAGAATTATGGCATCCAAGACTCATTGAAGCTGCTATGCAGAGCCAAACTATTAACATCTGCATTCTGGTACCCTGGCCAAGGATGTGCAAAGGCCACATGCACAGCCAGGGTACAGATGTGCCCACACTGGTGTTATCTGAACCTCTTGGACCATGAGGCAGTACCATTATGCTGCAGTGATTAGTGTGGATCAGAACTAGCTCAAGAAGTTCTGGTTATAGAGAATAAACATGCTACCACTCACTTTGGGACTCTTCTTTGACCTCAGTTACTGTTAAATTGCATCAGATGCTTCCTACTTCATCCAGGACCACTGGTGATGAAGGCTGCAGTTCAGAGGGGCGGCACACAGTATCTTCACCTGAAATCCCTCTTAATACTCCAAACCAAAATTGAAGTAGCATTTAAATAATGTATAAATCTGGCCCTAAATGACAACGAACCACAAACTGATTATCTTTCCAGAGCCTTTTCTACAGACACAGCCAATCATCTTAGTGCTGAAGCACACACATTGGAATAGGAAAAAATAATAATGGAAGGAAATCTGAGAGACTGTTTGCCTGTCTAAGCTACCAAAACAACTCCTGATAGACATTTGCTATCCCAGAGCTCAAATTCAGAGCAACATCACTCTCACAAGGCTGCTTTTTCAGGATTTTGCTAGTGTGCTCCCAGCTCTCACTCAACACCAGGATTTAGTGACACAAATTACTGCTGGGTGTGAGGTTAGGACCTGCTCAGCAAGCAGCTCGCTGCTTCTGCAGGGTCAGGAGAAATATAACCTCTGCCATATACCCCAGTTGCCCAAGAGATGAGGCACCTGTTTAAAGACAGATTAAATTTATAACAGGGAATGTCTGGGAAATGCTGTAAGGGGTGTGACACTGAGGCCAGGCATTTGTGTTTAACCCCACCATGGCTGTTGGTGAAGAGGACAGCAGGTCCCGGGAATTGCAGGTCCCGGGAATTGATCCTTGCCTGGAGAGGAAAGGAATTAATTCTCTTTTTTTTTTTTTTTTTTTTTTTCCCTAGCTTTTAGTGGAAAAATTAAATTACCCAGCAAAGCAAAGAAAATCAAGACTTAATTAAAAATACAAAATACTCGCCACTATCACAGCTTTATGAGGGAATTATACTCCAGGGAGAACTGCTTGGGCTGGTGGTCACTCCAGGTGCCCAAGGGGTGGCTGGCTGATACCAGTGGCTGATGAACAACCCTTGCATGCAGCAACTGAGCCCTGTTGTCTGCCATCCAGCTTGGTGCAACCCTGTTCTGGAGGACAGATTAGGGTTGGATGTAGAACGGGCAGCCTGCAGATCTGTTTTTTGTTAAGCACACATGCAAAAGTCCATTTGCCTTGTGAGACCACAGCAAGAAAATCACAGACCGAATGGGGTCAAGCCAGGAGCCAGGTGGGATTTTCTGACTGTTTGGGGAGGGCTGAGATGGGGCTGAGTCAAGGAAAATCTTCAGGATGGAAAAGCAATGAGTGCCTGAAAAATTTGTGGGTGCCAAGTGCTCTTTTCCCAAGTGATCTTTTCCTGCTCTCTCTCCTGGGCAGTGTCACAGCATTGCCCTCTTGACATATAGAAAGAATCTCCATCCATCTCATCCCAAGTCAACATTGCCACATTAAAAATATTGGATCTCTCCATTTTGCCCTCAAGTTCACAAACACAGAAGGTGAAAGGTGTCTGTCCAGGCCAAAGCTGCTCTGGGCTATGATTGATTTCTGGCTTACGTTTTTCTCCTCTGACCTTTGCAAGCCAAGCGATCCTCGCTCAACACGTGGGAGTCATTCAGAGCAGGAGAGCTGTGACAAGCCATGGACTGTCTTTCATGGCTCAATGGAGAGCATGGTTCATTCGTAATATCTTTTAGAGCAATCATTTTAGAAGCTGGGGCAATGCTGTTTAAGGCCCTTCTCTGGACTTTAATATCAAAAACTTCTTTTCTTTGGAAGGCTCCACAGGACAGATAAGTAGTTTCAAACAGAAATGCATGTGTCAGTGACTTTCTGAATCCCCAGTGCTTTGGTTTGCAATGTTTCTGAGCTGCTTCGGGTACTGAAGCTGTCCTTTACAGTGAAAACAGGAAAATTCCTACACTGAAACAAGAGCCTCAGCGGTCCCCATGTCTCCAGAGGGGAAAAAAAAAAAGTCATATAATCTGTTGACAGTTCTCTGAGCTCTAGGTTGAATTTCTTCCTGGCCTCAACCCAGGTAATCAGTGAATGCTCAAATATATAAAGCTTGACAGCCTTTCAGACAGGTTTTTGTAGGCACCAGGCACCTAATGCCCCTTTGTATTTCTATGGAGGCTCAATGATCAGTGCTTTCAGAACTCAGAATACTTGTCGTGTTTTGCTACATTAGAATAGATTCAAACACATGTTGTTGTTTTGTTGTGTTTTTTTTTTCCAATCTGTTTTTGAACTTGACTCTTTTACTTTGCTTCAGTCGTCTTTATATCCCGATATTCAGCTGACATAATTATATGGTGTGAATTTTAACAGCAAGCTCAGAGAGTTGTCCTGTTTTATTACGTTTAAAGAGACACTGTTATGTTAAAGAGAAGGAAAAGCATGTTTATAATTCTGCAATATCCCAAAATGTTAATGTGTAAACACAGTGAATAGCACTCCAGTGCTTGCAACTTATTCTTTTTACATTTCACTAACACTCTGTGATAAGAATAGTCTTTCCCTTTTTGAAAGTCACTTTCATTTCTAACTGTTTCTTTACTTCATTGACCAGGCTTTTATTCACACTCTTCACCTAAATGCAAATTAAACCCATAGGTTTTTTGGCTGGTAGTACAAAATAGCAACATAAAAGACTATCTCAACCCAGAACATAAGTAATCTTTATTGTAATTTAGAAGCAAATGTTACAGAAACATTTCTATTCTGCTGAAGTGGTATATTATAACTTTCCAAAATCCTAGTGGTGAGACATTTTCACATGCTTTGTTGTTTTAATATACTTCATACTGACTTTAAAATCTCTTACATCGTCAGGAGGGAGAAAAGGATTGTAAATAAAGAGCATAGTCTTAATTTACAAATTCTTAGACTTTGAAGTGTTTTACCTGAGTATTTCCAGGGGGATCTCATCAAAATGTCTCGTCAGACAAAATTATAATTCCTGCAAAATTTTCCAAGGGCAATTTTGGTTCTCTCCTCTCTTTGTCTTGCCATTAAAGAAACAGGGCTGAATTATCTGACATGAATCAAAGCATGCGGGTTTGGCCCTTGTGTGTATAAAACCCACTGGATGTTCATTCCCATTGCCTGGCTGTGCCACAGACCCTCTGAAAAGTCCTCATCACAAGATGAGATGTCCTGTGAGGTCAGACCAGATATCTTTCTAACCAGCATCTTTATTTTAGTACTGACCAGCAAGGAAGGCTGGAGAAGAGAGTACAGGGTCAGGCAGTGATTTTTACCATGCACAAACCATCCCTGGCTTTGGTGTTCAGCCATTTAGGAGACAAGATCAAGGTTTCTAAGTGTCCACCTTCCTGGTCCTATGCTGGGGATAAGTCATCTTGGAAATTTCTGATTCAGGTCTCGTCAGCCAAATGTTAGCCAGTTGATGGAAAAGTTGGGGAAAAACTGGGAAGTTTAGGGAGGCTTTGGGGATCTTACGTCTTGCAACCTGCAAAGCAGGCAGGAAAACTGGCAAGGTCTTGTTCGATCCTGGCCAGAATTTCAACATGGTACAGTAGAAATAGCAGCATCTCAGCAGAGCTTTGGGATTTCAACAAGATTCTGCCAAAGTACATGTGAGCAGCTGTAATTATAACGTCAAAAATCTGAAGTCTTTAAAAGACACTTCTAGGTGGTGTCAGCCTATATGGAGGGAACAGGTGGATTGTCTTGGGAAGGAAAAGAGGGGGCAAGCTCACATACAGGCTTTTAGGTGATAGAAGATCGATCTATTAAATATACATATTCTAATTGCCTTTCTGTTACCCAGATCTGAGGTTTTCCTGGTCCCAAAAGCATTCAGCTTTGACTGGGATTTCTAAAAGCCTGCAGTATAGCTGCTCAGTTCTTTGTCCCAAAAACAATCAACTTCTTAAAATAAAAATATTATTTTTTCTCCCTATTTTTCAGCTGACAAAATATTCAGGGTTTCATGAAGTTTGCTACTTTTTGCTTAGTATTTGGTCTGGAAATTTTTTATCCCCCTAATTTTCACAGAAATTTGTATCCAGACTGAGAAAATCAGTGTCTTTCCAAGCTCCCACCCTATACTGATAGGAGAAGCTACTTTCTCTTGCAAGATGGGGCTGACAGTGACTCAGTTTACCACTGCAAGTGATGTACTCTGTTTGCTCTGAACCATGAAGAAGGGTCCTGGCATACCAGAACTTGAGTGAAAGGAGCTATTGCCAGCCATGTCTGCACCCTTACGTATACCTATATGTCTTTATATCTGTATATAAAAATATTCATATGCTTTATAGTAAGAAGATGGCCACATATAACTAAGCATCCCAAATAGCAGTTTAGTGTGCAGTCAAAAATGCTGGCAGTGCAGAGATTAGAACAAAAAAGAAATCATGAGATGAGGGACTGGACTGAATTACCTGACAGCTGAAAGAAATGCTGCCATCTCCAGAAGGTAGACTGATACTACACAGGGAGAAAAAGAAACAGTCTTTAGACCAGAGAACAAAATTAAACCTGGGGTTGCTTTAATCTGTAACAATTTGGCATTGCTAATCCAGATGATGAAAATAGCAAGGACAATACCTCTCTTGGTCACCTACTAGCAAGGAGCAACCCTGAATTAGCTGTTCCTCATGGGAGCAGATGCGACAGGGACTTTGTGCATTGCTTGCTTTCCTATGGGATGGGATGCTGTGAATGAGACAGCAACAGTCACTGGGTGAAGTGATGGAGAAGGGCTGAGAGATTGTCATTTATCCCATGAAATAAAATAGATCCAAAGCATGGATGAGTACCCAGAGGACTGAATTGTTAGGGTGCTCCTCAGCGTGGTTGTAGCCAGTGATAACTAGCAATCCAATGTGCAGGCACGGTTCATGAACAACATGGACTGGGGATTCAATACGCATTTTGGACATGACTATTATGTTGCCTATTTAAATAAATCCTAGAGACTCAACCTAAGCAGGACCTGCTTTTCTGCAGCACAGCATCACAACCTCTTCTGGTGTCCCCATCTCCCCGCAGCTTGCTGGGATGGGAGCCCAGGTCACAGCACCCCTTGGAGTCAGACATGGGGGGGTCCCAGGGCAGGGGAGAGACCACTCAGGAGGGCTGGGCTGAGCTGATGGAAAATGTGAGACGAGAAGCAGCTGCAGGAGCTGCATCATGACAAACCTTTGTCTTGCAAGGGCCAACCTAATTCAACAGGCATGCAGTGGAGTGAGGGCACTTAGTCTGCACTAAGGAGCCTTATCCACAGGGTAAGGGTAATGCTACACTGTCCTGCAACATTAATTATTCCAATATTCATCCCCCTGGGAGCCCTGGGAAGAAGAATTTTGCTCTGCAGTAAACGGTGTTAAATAGTATATTTGTATGTGTGCAAGTGCTTTCAAATGCAAAGAAAACAGAATCTGAGAGTCCCCACAGAAAAGTGCTCTGGAGGGCTTCCAGCTGCTTTGAGGATTTTAAGAGCCTGTTCTAGGCTGTACCTTCAAAAGATCGATTTAAATGCTGCCTGCTTTGTACTCATTGTTTATAAAGTTGAAAGCGTTTCTGATGGTGACTATTCATTCTCACAGTTGCGTGCAGAACAGAAGCAGGTTGGTTTAACTCCTTCCCTGCCACATCCTGGGAAGATCAGGTGGCTCTGCAGAGAGATCAGCTCAGCGCAGGCACTGAGGGACTTATAGGTCAAGAAATTAAATTCCTGCAGTAATCAAGTCTTTCAGCACCTGGTGGGATGGAGTTTATCAGGGCACCGTGTTATTTTGCGTTCAGGATGCGTGCTTGTATATGTCTGTGTTGGACGGCACCGTGTTGTACAGTTCTGTCTGCTGTAGGAGCAGAACTTCATCCTCCCACAGAGGGGTTTGTCATGTTTCCTCTGCAGCAATGGAGAAGGTCTCTAGAAGATGACCTGCCTGTAGGGAAGAATTGACACATTGATGTCCTCAAGGCAGTGCCAACTATCCTGGGGCAGCACCCATTGCAGAGTGTAGGAAATTCCCTTCCAGTCTACCTTGAACTCCGTGGTTATAAAAGATGGCCCGAAACTCTGCCGTAAGAGCAGACTTGTTCTGTTCTATCATGAGTTTGGAACAGTGACCAGAAGTTTAGCTTGAGTGTTTCTACCCAAGGATGCTCTCAAAGGGGGTCAGCAAGCTGTCCATGGTCTGTCTGCAAGGCAGCCAGCAAGGGTGAAGGAGGGACTCCCCCCAAGGCTCCTTCAGAGCTTTGTAGGTCTCATCGCTGAGGGACAGCATTCATGTTTTCTTGCTTAGCACCTCTGACTTGGGGCCATCACAGGGGATACGGGCGTCTTATCTTCTTGTCAGTCTTGCCATCCCAGCTGCAACTTCAGACGTACCTTCTCAACTCTCTCCCACCTGCTCTAGACACTAGCAGACTTCAGAGCCTTGTAGAAGCAGACTCTTGAGAAGGAGCCATCAGAAAACTTTCCCAGGACAAGAGGAAGTGTAGGTTGCAGCCTGTTTACAAACACGTCCTCCGTGCCATTCTAACCCTTTTTGCCCTCTAGCACACTGTTAAATTTTCAGTGGTTTCAAGCATGTTTTTTTCCACTTTCCATTTTTAAGCTGTTCTATGGCTCCACAGATCTCAGGCTTAGGAAACTGTCTCTAATAGTGCACTGCAGTTTGCACTGCTTAATTACATCTTACTCCTCATAACTGTGTACTTAAGGTTGATCTCAAGCAGTTTTTCTCCATAGGCCATGCCAGACAATGGACCTTTGTAAGAAGAAAGGGGAACTCCCCATTTCAGATTAAAAAGCTCAGAGTTATGCCATCTTTCTTTTCATCAGCATTTAAGTAACATCCCTAGCACCCTATAGACCATGAACTTCAGTAGTAATCATGCCCAAATCAGGTTTGTAGTCTTCAGCTTCATATCTTTAGACAGTTCAGAGGCTGAGCTCACATAATGATTTTTGAATGCCAATTAATCTGAGATGTTGTCCGCTTTTTCTTTCCCATCATGGTAGAAGGATGTAATAAGAGTCCCCAGTTCAATTAAATGCGTACATTAGATGGTTGCTCAAATCCATGAGCAAGCAGAATGACTCCTCGTTCTGCTAGGTGTGGACTTCAATTTATGCTTAAAGAGGAGCGATAAGATGTAGCCAAACTCAGTGAACCTCCCAGGAAAACCCAGGGTTTTGTCCTTCCCAGTCCACTGAGGCTGAATCTGGCCAAATGAAGACCCATGAGGTTCCTCCTGTCTCAGTGTGATCCATGCAGCTTCTGGTTTGTTGTTAGCTAAACCTCATCATCTCCCTGTGTATCTTCACAATGAACAGCAGTTAAGTGTTTTAACTGGCTCCTGAACTCATGTTTCCAAGATTTGTGCATTTCTGTACTGAATTGCCCATCTCCATTTGGTCTTCTTACTTCCTTAAGCTGACTTATTGTGCACAGACCTCTACAGATGCCAGACCTTCAAAATGAAAAACCTGCACCCAGTTGTTTATTGGAAAAAATGTGTATTCTTACCCTGGGAGACTAGCTCTGGCCCTGTGCTTTTTGGATGACAGGTGGGGTTTCCAGCCAGACTTCCATTTAAATAAGAGTACTGTAATTAAAAGGAGCTGGCTAAAGAAATTGCACAAATTAGAGCAGACAGCTGTTATTTGAAAAGAACAAATGCTGTGTGTTTTGTTGTTGTTGTTTTGTTTGGTTTTAAATGACCAGCTCTTGGCTTGCTGCCAGAGATGCTTACATTGGATTTTATGGACAAAAATCTTCCTTCAACTGTTAAAAATATACATGAAAAGATCTCTCCCCCCTGCTCCAAATTGTGATGGGTGCTAGGCAACAAAAGGAGCATATTCATAAACTTTAGCGTAGCCTGGAGATAACTAACTTCAGATGTTTAATAAACAGAGAAAATAAGGCATCCATTTATTTTATTCATGCATTTATGCACAGAAGCTGAGATTACTGAAATAGAAGTTTAGACTGGGAGCATAGCTCATTGCACAGATACAGAGAATGGAGCCCCTCCTGCTTTATAGGTAAAGTGATTGGTTTGAATGAAAAAAAAAATATCTGATATCTCCGTGGTGGTGAAGGCAGTGAGGGGATCAGTATGGCATGCACCAAGGGCTGGAAGGGAGACCTAGGTGACATTTTCTGCTTTTTTTTTCAGTTCAGAGATCTCCCCCATCCCTCTTATGTACCAGGAAGAGAGTTTTCCACTGCCCTGGTAGAATAGCTGATGGTTGCAAGTGATTGGGAAGGAGGGCTGGATATTTTCTCAGTCTTCTCTGGCATGCAAGCACCCAATGAGCAGCCAGAAATATGAGTAGTTCATGAGTATTCCCACTAGCACGTTAAATCCTGCCTTATTTAACAGAGCAGCTCCCAGGCTTAAAATCAAACTTGCTTCATTTGGCCAGTGTCTCTGGTAACTTGAAAAGGGCAAACCCTTGTTCACCTATAAAAGATATGTGGGAATGCAGGTAACACCAGCCTGAGATCACTCCACTGGATGGGTGATGCCCAGGGCTGGGATCAGAGGAGACCTGGGTTTTGCTTCTGCCTAGTCCCCCAGTGAACTTGTCCCTCTGTCCTTGCATTAAACAAGCACTCTACAGTCACTCATCCCCTTTTAGTGACCCTTGAGCTCTGATGGTTAAAAACCAATGGCACTGACTGGTTATTAAGTGGATTCACAATGTTTGCTAATGCTGTTTATACAAATTAAAGCACAGAGGGTGAGTACAGGCTTGGAGAACAAAGAACAGAAATGAGGAATTTGTAGAAGAAACTGCTTTCTCTCCAAAACCTTGGCTGTAATCTTTTCCTTCCTCTTTTTGAGTGATTGCTGGGTGTGCTTTTTCAACTTTATTTCCCCCTTCCCCACCCCTAATGTTCATCTTGTCTTATTCTCTAGGAAAATCTCTTCTTTGTGATGGAGTATCTCAACGGAGGAGACCTCATGTTCCATATCCAGAATTGTCATAAGTTCGACCTTCCCAGAGCCACGTAAGATGTTATGATTACCTTTTGGCTTGCAGCTCTCACACATGGTAGACGCAAAGGCAGCAGCTGGAGACACCAGGGCTCTTAGTTTTATTCCCAGCTCTGCCACTGCCCCGTGAGGGTAACCCCGGGCACATCCCTTGACCTCTCTGTGTCTTATCCCTGTCTTCAAAATGCTCTCAGCTGGATTTTAGTCTGGAAACAGAACCACTTCCAATCCCAGCTGTCTCCAAAATGAACAAAACAGACGCACAGGTCATCACCCCAACTCACTGGCTGACTTGGATCAAGTCACTTCCTCTCCCTGTCATTTTTCCCCGCCTACAGAAGGCTTTTTAGAGCACATCCACGCAGTTCATTGCAGTCAGATGTGAACTCGTTTTGCATTCTTGGTCAACCAGGGAAGCTATTTCTGTCTGGAAGCATTACAGATGCTGCTACACCCTCGTCAGCATTACATCTGCTGGCAGTCTCATCCTTTAGCTTACAAATAATGGGCCTCCTTCCAGCATGTGAACTGGCTCCCATAGTTTGTGCTAACCTCAGAATATTCCCCCAAACACTTGCTCACAGCCAAGAGCTGGGCTGGACGGAAGCTGTGCCTTAGGCTGCTTTGCTTGCTGGATCAGTCCCTTTCACCCGGGGGCTCTTCAGCTGAAATCTTACCTCTGAAAGTGCCTTGAGTGTCTACAAACAGCCTTGAGCATGCCTGAGATCTTATTTAGATGGCTCATGGATGAGGTTCATACTAAAGCAACCTACAGGTGCCTGCTTTGAATTACAGCAACCCTGCGGTCGCTCTACAATTGCGCTCATTTAATTCTTGCTCAGCCCAGCACCGGAGGCCCCAGAAATGACATCGTGCACCCAACCTCCACCCTGGCTTTGCCATCATCAAAGAAATCCCACAGATGCATTTTCAGCCATCTCAACCTCTTGTTCTTTATAACACCACTTCAAATGAAGTTCACAGTCCAGTGATCAGAGGCAAAGCTCTTGTTTGTTAGAAGTAATAGAATATGCTCGTTTTTCCTTTTAAGGTTTGAGTCAAAAAAAAAAAAAAGATAAAGCTCATCAAAACTGCAAAAGGTAAATTCAAATCAAAAATTAATACACCAAAAGAGAATTAAAAATGTATTTAGCTCTTTTTAAAGTAAATAGAAGAATTCAAATACATGAAAAGTGTTTTTAATCCTTCTGCGAACAAAAGGTATTTGAAAAGTCAACACTGAAACCACTATAAGAATTAATTTCTATTTAATAATTTAAAAAAAAATAATCATTTAAATCAGTGTTTAATTTGCTGGGTGTTTTCTTTTCCAAAAGCATGTGAATGTTCAGAATTAAGCCCTCAGGCCAATGCACTGAAGACTGGTGAAGCGAAGGATACAAATACCTGGAGGATATGACCGGTGGTTACGTTCCCTTCTGGGCAGAGCACTTTCATCGTGCAGTGATGCTTCATCTTTATGCTGCCTCTTTGCAGCAGGACGTGTTTTTGTCCTTTAGGCAGAAACGTGTTAAGAACAAAGTTCTAAAACTCCAAAAGACTCCACAGGAAGGCCACTGAACTGCTAGCTTGTCCACATCTTGGGTAAAATTTCAAAAGCAAGTCATTGATGTGGGCAGTGAAGAGATCTGTGTGACAAGCTAAGGAGCTTGTTGTCCCCAAGCTCAGATGTCCTCCTGCCTGTCCCCATGCTGGCACCACTCAGCTCTTTGTGCAGCAGCCACTGAACACAGCTATTTCCAGCTGCCTTTTTGAGTTCTGAAGCATTAGCTGTAAGTCTGATGCAGTCTGGTGCATTGCTGTAAATAAGTGATTTACATGAAATATGTAAATAAGGGAGAGGCAGACACCACCCACTCTTCCTTCCTTGCTACAGGAACCATCTCTTGAGGCAAGGCAGGGTACGCATTTGGAGCTGGGTAATGGTTTATTTGTTTGTTTCATTTATGACCTTGAGACATCCTTAGGTACTTAAGGACATGTACTCAGAAACTGTTACACATCAAAAAATGTCAGCTAGCCGTGTTTTGTTGTCTCCTAGACTAGTGGGCTTCAAATCCCTGCCATTTCCCAGAGTGGTTTCAGTGCTGGATGGAGGGCTAGCTACATGGAGTGCTTTTGGGAATTCCGCATTGTCCATCGGTTACCTGTAAAATCCAGTTACTCCAAGCCTTCTGGAGACACTCCAAGGTTTCTGGGGACTTAATGAAATTTTGGCTCCTATGAAGGCAAAGTTTCCATCTTTTGGGGGTCTAGCTGAAAGCAGCTGCTGGAAAGCAACCATTCTAACTTGTTCTTTCTGTCACTCAGGTTCTATGCTGCTGAAATCATATGTGGGCTGCAGTTCCTTCATTCAAAGGGCATAATATACAGGTAATTTTACTCCTCAGTGTCTGATATGTTAAACCTTTCTTCTTTCCCTGCAAGCACTAATTGTGACTGAGAGACTTTCCCTTGGATGCACTTACTGTCATCAAACATCTATGCAGATTCACTTTTGACAATGGCCTGCTGTTTTCTTTTGAAGAGATAGCTCAGAAAAAGGCAGTTTTGAGCCCTTCTTAGGAATTCAGTCCTCTTTCAGTTAACATTAAAGCAAACTCTTTGATGCATTTACACCAAGTCTTTCATTTAGCACTCAGCATAAGCACACAGTTTAAGCTTTCCATGGATGAAGATACATAAGGTCAAGCTAGCCATGAGAAATGTGGTATATCTGCTGTACTGCTTACCCTGGAATAGTGGTGAAAAGGTCAGCTCACGTAACAGCAATGGGGAGACAGCAATGTACCTTAATTTGGGAGTTAGTTATTAACAGGTTTATTCTACACAGCCCCATGGGATCCATCTTATCATCACGACTCTGAGCTAGCCACCCAAGCCTTTCTTGGAGTAAGTGGAGTAAACAGAGAAAAATCCATTTTTTCAGGTGTCAGTTCATCAAACTTGTGTTAGACTGTCCATAAGAAGTGAGCTTTCTATCAGTGGGCTCTGTAGAGAGCAGATGGATACTAGGTCAGGCACTAAAGGCAGCTGCACTCAGACAGAAGAATCTTCTCCCAGACTTCCAAAACTGGGAGGAACTTAGTCCGTGATTCATCAGCCTGCCAAATCCTGCAGAGAAAAAATCTTCTACTGTAAAATTGCCCATTCCAGTTTCTTCTTTACTTCCCTAAGAGCTTGGAAGTTATGCATGAATGTTTTGATCTAATACACAAAGGTTGTGCTTGAGACCTATATGAAAGGGCAAGGGACAAGATGGAAGCAAGAGGGGCTGCAGAAATCAGGAAATGGTCTGTTTTCCGATGGCTGAAAGGAGAAACTGAATTTCTGGGGAACCCTCGTCTAACTCATCTTCTTGGCAACCATTAGTTACTACACTGGAGCATTTTGTGAAAAAGGGAATTGAATAGCTTGTAACAAACACATGAGAAAGCTCACTAAAGCAATGTTTGCTGAAACCAAAATGAGCTTATTTCAATGTTTGTCACATAGTGTGAACACTAGAAAAATGCTAAAAGTGAATGGCTTGTTTACAATTCACTCTCCCATTAAACTCAAGCTTTGATTCATATAAACTCTCATTATTCATTATTAGTACTCATGTGAGAGCTGTTTATTGACCAGTGAGGGTGACTGCATAAACATGAGATCGATATCGATAACATTAAGCCAGGATGATCTCTGGGGTCTCAGCATTTTGTGAAGTGCCCAAACCACTTAGCCGTGTCTGTTGTTAGAAAAGTTGATTAAAAATATCTGCAGGATGTTTTGAATTCATGACAGGACTGTTAAAGATGATTTTTTGCTTATAACTCACATTTTTATTTGAAACTGCTGTACCAATACTGTGCCAGGTTTTGGGGCCCATTTTCCCATGAAACAAAAGATCATGAGAGACTGTGCTGGGAAGTGGGGTCAAAATGGGATAGCTAGACATGGTGGTACAAAGAAATAGCTTATTCCCAGGAGTCAGTGTGGCTTTCCTTTGGATATCAGGCTTTGATAGGAAATATTTGACCAGTCCTACTCCTTTTTCCTTTTTTTTTTTTTTTTCCTGAAGGCAATGACCACAAGGTCACTTGAGAACTTACAACCATCAGTATCTCAGTCAGAGCTAACTAAGCATTTAGAAAAGTGAATAGAAATCATTTTTGAAACTACATCACTTGTGATGTAGTAAGAATAACGAATCCAGCTGTTCTGTCTCATGCACCCACGTCTGGAAATGTTGGCTTAAATTTTAATGAATGAGCCGAGGCATTTTTGGCAGAAAATCCAATCCCTTGAGCCAATGAGTTTGAGGCTCATCAAAATAATGAAAGTGAACTGTAGGTGATGGGTTTTTTGTTTCGCTTCAGACTACCAGATGAATAAAAGCAGTGCTGGCAGCCAGAGATTGATCTCAATGGTGTAACTAGAATAAGTCATTCCAGCTGGAAATTGTGACAACATGAGTGTCTGCCACTTGGAAAGCAAATGTCTTGGTTGTCTCTATATTTCTTTTTGATTGATGACTCCTACTTTTTCTTTGGCTGTATTCTAGCAGCAACGAACTATTGCCCGATGACAACAGTTTTGTAGACACTACAAAGGAGCTTTGCAGAGGGAGGATGAAGAGACACATCTTCCCCACAACTGTAGGTGACTGAGGAAAATTGTGCATTAGAAGTGACCTTCTTGAAAAAGTCAAGTGGACAAGGTCATTTCTGAGAAAAAAAAATATGTATTTGTAAAACTGTTGTCACCAGGAGCGTGGCTATATAGCAGCCCTGTGGTAAGGACTCTTGCCTGAGATGTGGAAAATGTGTATAGGCTGTGAATCAGCAGATGTTGGAAAAGACCAATTGTCACCTCAGCGGTGCACAAATCCAGTTGTTTTATCTGTGTGCACTGGGAGTCTTGAGAGGCAGCAGTGATTGAGAGCATGGTTCAGGCAGTACAGGAGCATGGGTGCTCCAAGAGCAGGTATGCAAATTCTACCTACATCCCAGGTGAGGTGGAGCATCACTGATCCAAACATCTCCCTGAATCATTGTTACAATGAAAATCAAAATGTTTAGGTAAGATGCAAAAATCTAACACGGAAGCTATGCCAGCCTTCCTTTCTTTATGCCTTTTTCTTTATTTCTTTACATTATTTTCTATCCTTTCAGAAGTTATTCCCACATGGGGGGACCTCTTTGTTCTCTGTAAATGACCATGATTCATCAGCTCACTTGCTTTTATTTCTTTCTTTCTTTTTTTTTAATATTTGATTATTATTTTTTTCTCTCTTTCTGGGATCTTTGCTTCCCACAGCAGCTCTCAGAGTCTGAAACCTCTGATAACACCTTGGCAGCTATGTGTGAAGGGCTTGTAAACCTCTGGGGCCCATGAGTGAAAAGTTGGTAGATGTTCTGCTGATGTCCAGCATTGTTCTTACCCTCTGCAAGCCATGGAAGGCTCGCAGGTCCTTACCTCATCCAACATTTGTAAAGCCTGCACTGGAAGGGAAATATGGGAGTAGCTTCAGAGACAGTACTGAAGCTCCCAGGAAAGGGGGGAGTGAGAATTAGCCAGTCCCTTTTTGCTCCCCTTCTCCAGGCAGTGTTAGAGCAGAAGTATCAACCTGGACAAAGCATTTTTAGCTTCACTATTCTGCATCCTCCAAGGAGAGATGCAAATATCTTGGATAAAGTTAGATAAAGCAAATGAGTCAGTGCTTATACAGGAGGAATGAGGAAGATGAATTTTGAACTTCTAGAGAGAGCAGCTCATCCTCTAGCCCTCAGCCTTCTTTTGTAATTGGAACATGTAGGCAATTAGTGAATTAATGAGTGTATTTTGCTAAAATCACTTGCATGGCTCTGTAACACTTTAAAAGAAGGTATTCCTTTCTCTTCCTCCACAGAGACTTGAAGCTAGACAACGTCCTCTTGGACAATGAGGGGCACATCAAAATTGCTGACTTCGGGATGTGTAAGGAGAACATGTTTGGAGATGCGAAGACAAGTACTTTCTGTGGGACTCCTGACTATATCGCTCCGGAGGTAGGTGCCAGATCTGGGGAGGTCAGCAAGCTGCTGTGGGACAGAGAACTCATCTTCAGACATGGCTGTTTGTCAGTGGTGGTGGTGCATGCAAAAAGCAATAACCTGCTTGTGAATGGTTTCAGGCTAGGAACCAGATTTCAGCTTGACTCCACAAGCTGCCTCCAGGTGAAGGAGGCCCTGAAACTATAGGTGATGTGGCTGTGTGAGGGCCAGGCCATGCTTGAGTTAATGAGGGCACGGCAGAGCTCACACCTCGAGTTAAGGGCCTGCTCTGCCCTCTTTACTTAAGATATTTGTGCTACATGTGAGGTACTGCCCGCTGAGGCTGGGGCTTGCTTGGAGACAGTCTACAAGGTCCATGCATTGTAGACATATCAGCAGGTGCTCTTCTTCTTCCCCAGCTAATACACTTCTTGGAGAAAAGCTGAAGCTGGCCTTCATGTGTCCCTGCAGTAAAGCTGGATGGTCACAGACAGCAGACTTCAGTTTTCCCACAGCAAGATCCCCTGCCCTTCCCCTTATTTTTTCATGTTTCCCACACAGAAGCTTGTTCTCATTTTCTTTTTCTAGCAAATGTAGATTTTTTGGTCTAGATTCATCCAGAAAAGAACAAACTCCCTTAACCTGTTGAGTTCAAACAATGACAGCTCTCACTGAGGAGAGACTTTGACTAATTAGATGGCAAACTGAGGCCAAAGAAGACATTCGTCATCCTGGAGGAAAACCAAGAGTCATCCATGCATCATGTTCGACATCACTCTGAAATCCATTTATTTGCCTTTCAAGCTCCCATTTCATGATTTCATGATGGATATCAGTACTTTCCAAATGGCTTTTAAAGCTCGTGTTTTTTTCCCCTCCTCTATAATTCATTGATCATTTAGCATGCACCAAAGGCCTCGATTCTGGTCTAAGTTACACCACTGCTGACACAGGGACAGGTCTCTTCAGTAATTGGATTTGTATTGCCTGAGAACAGGTGTAAGTGTGCTCTGCCATCAAGCTGCAATTGTCTTTTATTCCATTTCAAAATGCTTTTATTAAATTAAAAAAAAAAAAAAGGAAAGAAAAAAAAAATATTTTTTCTGATCCTGAAAGAGAGCTGAGTGATAATCCATTATCTGTGATTTTACTTCATAGGAGAGAGTCGAAAATAGCTCAGAGGTTTTATTTCTGTGCTATCATTTATTTTGGAGATTCAACGAGTGCATATAAGATGTTTTACCTCTAAATTGAAAGAACTGCTAGAGTTTATGGATCACCTCTCCTGCCAGAGGTTGAAGCCATGGACTTCTTGTCAGTATTTCAATGTGGCTGCTAGCACTGTAATTTGTTGCAGGCACAGCACCTTGGCTACAGCTGTGCAAATACGGGGATTTGGGGTCAGCAGGCAAGCCATTTTTTATCTCAAAAAATATTTGACCAAAAAAAAGAGTTAAATTAAATTTCTAGAGTTCATTTTGTTTAGAGAACACAAAGCTAATAACTTTTTTCCTTGACTAACATAAATCATTTAATTTAGTTTTCCAGATACTTTAAACTTTGAAAAGTAAGGCCTTATAAAAGAAATGTGTCTTTTCAGGAGGAAAGGTTTGGATGATTTTGTTTATTAGCAGCCCAGAAGAAATGTATTAGGGAGACCTGCTGCTTCCCTTTTTTCACTCTGAATGAAACATATTGTTTGTATTGCCTCATGTTCAAATAGTTTTTTTTTTTGTTCTGCTTTATTTTGTCATCATTTTTTCTCTTTTGGGATTTTGGAGACAGATATGTTAACCATGAACACTCTACATCAGCTTGGGTTTAGACTTCTGATATTAAGGTCCTGCTTTGCTAGATGCCACAGATACATCAGAGGGGGATACTTCTCACATTAGGTGAGAAAATTCATCTAAAAAAGAAGCATCAGATGGCACCTTATAGCATTGTAGGAGGGCTAGCTTTGCCAGAAGCCAAGTCATCCCTTCCTACCTTAGATATGTAAGTCAGATAAATCACCATTTTTCCTCCATTGACTGTAGAAAGACTCTGGATAACTAGCTTAATAATAAGACAAATAACTTTTAGGAAATAAGATGAATCCAGACCCAAGTGGCAAACTCTGTCCTAAAGCATTTACAAGCAGTGAAGACAAGGTATGAAATCACTTTAAAATGACTCAGACAAGTCTACAATACCTCAGAGCCAGGAGTAAAGATTCTCTAAATCACAATTTTTCAGCTATCAGCAATTTAATATACACTAGTCTAGATAATTGTTTTCACTGGTGTTATGCCATGTTCGTGTTTTGCTATTGATACCTACACTGTAATTGTAGTATAGAGGATGGCAATGCAACCAGGCTGTGGGTGCAAAAGCAAAGATCATGGCTTAAAATACATATTACTCAGTTCTTTTAATTTATACTTTAATTTTAGTACCTTTAATTCCAGCTCTAAAACTGCAGTGAGGATCCTAGACATCATAGTCTTCGTATGTATCATAGACATCTGCAATGTAATTATCTATATATGAGCAAGTTGTCAAGGTTCCTTAATAACTGAAGGAGATGAACAGGGGTAGATATTTAGCTGGATGTCTAAAATTTGCATAATTTTCTTATTTCCAAACCGTATATCTAAAAAGAATTTTGCTCAACCAGAGGGAAGTTTGAAAGTTTGGTGGTATCTGGCCAATTTTGCAGGGGAAGAAAATTCCAGATCTGGTCTTTAGGGAGGTCATTACCCCAACCAACCTGTCCTGGTCACTGCACACTGGATGTAACCTTCATTTTATAGCTGTCACAGAAAAGCACAACCCAATGGACTGGCTGAAGGCAAACTCTCATTGCTCTACCTGTAACTCAGTTCTGACATTTGATTTCTGTCTTCTTTTCCCGTCCCACTGGCCTAAATAAAATGTACCTAAAGTTCCATCTCCCTGCTTAGCACATAGTTTATTCTTCATCAAACTGACATGGTATGCTGTTTGAAATTCCTTTTGCTGAAATTGAAACCTCTTGGAAAACCTCTACTGGCAGATGCTCTGGCTCAGGGTTCAGGTAGGGGAGAACGCCTCTGCTATCACATTCAGTGCGAAGCAGCTTTTGAAGGATCAGGGCCTGGCCACCTTTCTGAAGTTGAAATACTGATGACAGACATTTTGTGTCTGTCTTTTTCACTCCTCTCTTTGGGCAGATATTGCTGGGGCAGAAGTACAACACCTCTGTTGACTGGTGGTCCTTTGGTGTCCTTCTGTATGAGATGCTTATTGGCCAATCTCCTTTCCATGGCCAAGATGAAGAGGAGCTTTTCCAGTCTATCCGTATGGATAACCCATTCTACCCTCGCTGGCTTGACAAGGATGCGAAGGACATTTTGGTGAAGGTAAGAATTACCATACATCAAATAAAAGTCTTTTTGACAGAACTGTCATCTTTGGCTCGTGTATCTCCACCTGTTGTTCAGAGAAACAGCTTTAGTATGATAGGGCCTGTGAGAGTCACTTTCTCTTTCATGTTTGGGCACCTCAAAGCTCATCCAGACAAAAGCTTTCAAGTGCAATACAGAGATTTCAGCTATGTAGTTGCATGCTTGCACACTCAGACACGTATGTTGTTATCACTGCATCAAATCTACTCTCTCTCGAGAAGATGAAATATGGCCAGATCTTGGCCATTGTTTTTGGCATGTTAGTCTAAGAATCCCAATCAGAAATTTAGTAAGGTAGAAGAGTCCTCACACTCTCACCAACGTTGCTTGAGTTTGAGATCCTATCTGGTAGGACTGTCCCAGTGAATACACTGTTATTGATAAAGAGTAAAGTATTTCTTTTTCTTCAAAATTTTAGCTTTTTGTGAGAGAACCTGAGAGGAGACTGGGAGCAAAAGGGAACATCCGCCAGCATGCTTTTTTCCGGGAAATAAACTGGGAGGCTTTAGAAGAAAGAAGGATTGAACCTCCTTTCAAACCAAGAGTGGTAAGGACGTATCTTGTTTCATTTCCACCCATCTCATGCCATTCTTTCCTGAATCATTCCCTTCCCAAATATTTATACCCTCCAGCACACGCATGCAATAATCCAAACCCAGAACCCACGGTAATACTTTAAACCACTTTATTTAAGGATCCAAACTCTTCAGACGTGGGTCTTTAATGTCACATACCTCAAATTCCTAGCATCTTAAAGGTGGATGTGAGCTGACTTTATACTTAAACTAGGAGTTTAAGGCACCAAGTTAAGGCTTTCAAAATGCCCTCAAACTTTCAGGGCCATCTTCTAGAGTTGTTCTGCACATCCAGCAGATGCAGGTGGTCAGCTAAGTCAGGATGGAATCAGTCCTATTAATAACAATAACAAAATTTAACTTGACAAGTGCAATTACATTTTGCAGTCCTTCACAAGCATTCTTTACCCAATGTGACCAATCTGCTGTTTTACAATGTTGTAACATCCCTTCAAGGCAGAATTAACGGGTCACAGCCTCAGTGCCTCCTGCATAAGATGTATTCCCATCACTACTTCAACAGGACAGTAATAAGTGATTAGCATTGGTTGCTGAATATTGAGAGTTCAGACAGACAGCAGTTCACTGCAGCTTAACAAGTTACTGTGCATCGTTGGGGCTGCAGTAGCCAACTATTGTGGAAAAAGACTGAGAGCAAACATTCTGTGGTTTCCTTGGCTGAGCCAAGCTTGCTCCCAGCTAGTTGAGCTGAGCCCATAGGAAACAGCCTGATATGGCTCATACTATTATAATGAAGACCTGAATATTAGTGGTTTGACACTGTTTTCTTTTTCCTTTTCTTGAAGAAATCGCCAAGTGACTGTAGCAACTTCGACAAGGAATTTCTAAATGAAAAGCCTAGACTATCCTGTGCTGACAGAGCACTGATTAACAGCATGGACCAAAATATGTTCCGCAACTTTTCTTTCGTGAACCCTAAAATGGAAAAAATATTTTCCTGAGATCTGTCTTACTGAAGAAATTCTCTGTAATGGTTTGAGTAACACTTTGTCAGCTGAAGACTGGGCATGGTTATTTTAACCAAGAACCCACCAGAAAAACACGTCAGTGAAAATTCATACCATGCCTGCCTGGAGGCTTTCAGCTCGTTCCAGTCTGTAGCAGATGCCAGCCACGCTTCACTAATAATGAAGTCTCTTCATGGTATCTTTTGGTCTCTATTCTCTCTTTTCCCAATGTTCTTGAAGTTGAGAACATCTGAAAATGAAGAGGTGCCAAAACCTGTTCCTCTTTACTTGTACCTACAGCCAATGGGTTCCTCTATAAGAAAAAGCAAGCATATTTGTTCTTCTAGTGTTGTCAGTGCCCATTTCTGCAATTCTCACTTAGGCCCACCTCCTTCTGAAGGATGAGTGGTGAACTCAGGGCCTGAGGGCATCTGGGAAGACTTCAGGTTGAGTGTCTTTGCAACCTCCATTTGTACATATGCAGAAGTGTGTCTGTGTTGAGTTTTGAAGAAGCAAATTAACTCCCCTCACACTTTAAAAATAACCCTCGCAGGTATTGGGATTTAATGCTGTGCCATAAGGTCCACTGAGACAAATAAACTTTGTAGGTGCACATTCCAGCACTCATATGTCTCAACCAAAGGCCATGAAACTAAGGGCTCAACCATGAAGGAAGATCACAACAATAGCAAGTGTCAAGATCCATACAGAAACCCAGAGGTTTTATCTTAGTACTTGAGCAGAAAAGATGGGAAGCTGCAGTACAGAAGAAAGCATTGAAAACCCCTTTTCTAAAGCTTTAACTGTCCTCAAACTCACCAGATTCAGAGCAAAATCTGCACTGGTCTTTCTGGAGTTTTACTCTAAATGTGCATCAGAAATATGGAAAAGTTTTCCTCAAACCATTCTTTAAGTATCATAAAATTGGCCTTTCAGTCACAGCATTGGCATATTTTCCTGGAATGCTAATAACCAGTCCTTGTAAAGGTTGATATGCTTCCTATAGCTCTAAATGGTGTCCCGACTCCTTGAAGACATGATGGGCATTGCAGACATGACGGGCACACCGCAGGAGAGCACACCAGGAGAGGGTGGCCCTCTCCCTCACCCCATGATATTTTGCTGCATATTCTACCTCTTTGCAGTCTGTGGATACGTTGGTGGGTTAAAAATAATCTCATCTGTGATCCGTTCATGACAGAATCCTTTTAAATAAAAATGCACTGTTTTCAGAGGTTGGAGAAATACAGAACCTCCCAATTACTGCTTGCCATGGAGACATTAGATAAATACTGGGTCAAAATTAAATCAAAGCCCCAAATGAGGATTCTGTAATATATATGTAATAAATGCTAAGGAATTAAGCAGTCATCCCAGCTGGTGTTAGGCTGTAACTGAAGCATGTAAATTTGGAGCTTCATTGCAAGTACTCCTCCAGCCCATTAAGAAGAGACGTTCTAGAAGGTGAGTCATCCCAAATTCGGATTATTTTTGGAGGTGCCCTTCTGGATCCACTGGAATAGGCACTTAACATCGACCTCCCAACAGGACGAATGCAGCCTTGAGGGCTGTGCAGCCACTGTGGGATATCATTGGCAGCAACTGCAGGCACTGAATACTGCAGGACCAACAGCAGAAGTGCCTAAAGTCAAAGAGAAAAGCAAATTGCCTTGAAAAAGGATTCATCCTGGTGACTTTTGTAAAATCCTTGCTCGTGCTGTATGGAGTACAATGGGGTTCTGTGCACAGTTTGTGCAGCTGGTCATCATGTTTAATTTGAATGGTAAACATGGATTTCTAAAATGCCAGTGCAGTTTGTACAGTTTAATAAAATGTTGTGTACAATTGGAAAATGTAGAAGTGATTAAGTTGGGACAAAAAATGAGGATGCTTGGAAAAGCTGTTAAAAAGGCTCTGTGCTTTCTGGGAGATGTTCCCCAGGGGAATTTCAACCCATAAATACACGGGATCATCAAGCATTTGGACAACTGTAACTACTCTGTGGCTGCAGGAGCAATTAAAAGGCCAGATGCTACCTGCATTTTCCACTGATGCCACAAAATACACTGTAGGATCAAACTGTCCCTGGATGTGACTGTGTTTGTTTCTACAGGTGCGTGGAGCTCGTAGTTTCCGTCAATGACAGGTCAGTATCTAAAGCAAGGATCTGGTGCTGTGCAAAGGTGCCCAAGAAGAGAGTAAAATGACCCTTTTCACTATCGGCAGGGGATACAGCTGGTAACTGGGGCTGCAGAACCAGATGTGAGGAGATGGGCAGTGTTAGAGGGCAATTAGGCCACCTTCCTTCAACACCCAAATGAGGATGGATCAGCCAGCTCCTGGGAGAGCTTGAATGTCTACGTGCTATGGAGCCTGGATGGCACAACCAGAGGTTGCATGTCAGTGCATTTGAAGATAGTTGAGCAGCATCCCTCTTTAAACACCTGTTGGGGATATTTTCTTGCAACAGCGTGGTGGTTCATGTTTGACACCAGTGCAGGGACAGCCTAGGAACACAGCTGAGGGAGCAAAGGTGCTGAATCACCTCTCATGCTTGCCTAACTGAAGTTCAGCAGGGTTTAACACCTCGCTGACCACAGACAGGGCTCTCTGCACTCCAGCTGTGGTCCTGTCCATCAAAAGCAGACAAACAAGAGTGATTTGCAAGCAAGTCTACGTTTGGTTAACTGCTAGGGCAGATACATTGTTAGGCTTACTGCAGGGCTTTCGACACAAACCACAAGAAGTGGCTGCTTCTCTCTGCAGAGCATCTTTGGTTTAAAAAAACAAAGGAGACCCAGAGAGGATGGGGGGAGGGAGGCAGGAGGGCTGGGTACAAGCCACCGCGTGTGCCATACGTCTCACGGGGGCCACAGCCTGAGAACCCTCCCAGCTGTGCCTGTGGTGTGCACGGGGTGACGTGGCGAGCAGCGAGCGTTTTCCTGTGGTGAGAGCGATGGAGAGATAGGAGTTGACAAGGGCTGAAAGCCAAACACTCGCACGGAAATGAGCAGGAGCCCAGGCACCCACAGAACCGTTCTTTTCCCTTGGCTAAACCTGGCACATCCATAGCTGTCTTCTCTATTTTTTTTCCTTTCTCCTCCTCCAAATAATGATCTTGGCATAGTAGATGGGGCTTGCTAGGTTTGGTTATTCATTTGCTAAAAGCCCAGCCCTGTTCTGGAGCCCTGTGGGACCACAGCACTGCTGTAGGAGCACGGTGCCTGCAAACATCAGGGTCCTTCCTCCTGCACCACCTGCTTCAGCTCAGGCTTTGGGAGCCAGTCTCACTGCTTTGCTTAACGGATGCACAAATCCCTGCAGTTGGCATTCACCAAACAAAACCTCAGGCTAATAGATAAGTCAAGCTAAAAGGAAGTCACCAGCGAGCGACAGCTGGGGTTTCAGCCCTCCTGCAAGGACCAAGCTGCCTGCAGAGAAGGGTGGTTGGCTCTCAGCTCCTCGGCATGAAGCCTGGAGGTAGGGCTGCCACCCCACAGGGAGCACCGAGCTCCATCCTGCACCCTGCCATGCCTTTTGCTGCTTGTGCTGAGAGGAGAGGCAACTTTACCCCATGGTTACCAGACACATCTTGAACTTGTATCAGTACAGCTCCAAACAGCACATACTTCAGGTAGGTATGCTCTTCCCTTTACTCTTGTATTTGCACCTCAGACACTTAAAACCCAAGAAGAGAGATCGCAGCCGTGATCTAAACCGATCTCTCACTCCACGAGGTGCCAGCTCAGCTAGAGTATCGTGTAAAGCAGCTGAGATCGCAATCAGCATGTGCCCAAAGTGTGCCTTGCGGTGCCGTGAAGCCAGTAGAGGTCTCAGTGCAGACCACAGGAAGCTTTACTGCTTTTTTTGCTTACAAAGAAGTTTTATCTTTGCTGTATCACAGCAGTCAAGACAATGCATGTGCAGCTTGTGAAATAAGGAACTAACATGGTTCTGGCTGTACTGTAACTGGCTCTGGTTGTAAGCCAATGGTCCTGTTCAGCTCAGCAGTTGTACCTGAGCGTGCTGAGGTCTGGTCTACTGTTGGAAACAGGCACAATGGAGTCCTTTATCATCTGTGTTAACTTAATACTTATATTCACAAGGATATAAAATAATAGGAAAATTAAAAGAAAGGGGAAACAAAGAAAAAAAACGTTAAGTTATGGAAGATGAAACAGTCACAGGAAAGGAAAGTAGGGGAAAAGGGAGGGATGCAGGTTGGTATACTTTTATGCAACACTTAAATTCGTTCAATGATTTTAACTACAATTTTGCTGTTTTTCTTCAAAGCCACCAGTATCTTCCCAGAGATGCATTTGTAGCAACTCCAAAGCACAAGATTTCCTGAGATTTCAGAGGGTAGGAGAGTGTGAGATTAGAACAGCTAAACAGCTCTAATCTGTCCTCCTGGGTGACACAGGACAGCCACTTCTACCCTGACATCTCCTTCAGTTTCTGTCCTGAATCTGAGTTCAGATCCCAATTCAAATATGTGAATTGAATAAGTCTACAGCATAGGAATGCATTTTACCTTAAGTCACGAATCTTCACTGAGACATTCTGGGATATCATGGAGGACATCCCAGTGCCCCTTCCATGAACCTGGGTCTCTCCTACAAGCTTTTGTTTGTCCCTCATCCTTGTTACACCAAAACACCCCAAACTGCAGCTGGACACCTCTGTAAGCAGCTGAATCAAGCTCAGTGCAGGCAGTGGAGTCCAGACAGTGACTGAGTGCACCCTACAGCAGCCTGGAGGAGTTCAAGGTTGGATATGGTATTTAGGGACATGGTTTAGTGGGTGATATTGGTGGTAGAGGGGTGGTTGGACCAGATGATCTTGGAGGTCTTTTCCAACCTTAATAATTCTATGATTCCATGGATTGATAAAAGGCCACCTTCTTGAAAGTAAGTGAAAAGGGCAGCATGGGATGTTTCATGTCTTGAAAAGCACCAGAAACAAATTGCCTTCACCGTGGTGCTCACCAGCCTTCCAGCCAGAGGAAACCAGTCACTGCCAACAGTGACTGGCGTGAGACCCATGGAAGGTGGGCTGGATCTGCATCCATGCAAGGGCTGTTTGGGAGACATTTACCAGCACTGTACTGTGAACCAGGCTGACCTATAGACTGGAAATGCCATCGTGCTTTGTCGCTGTCAAGGAAGATCCTTGCAAGAAGTGACATCAAAAATGAGTCATGAGCATGTCGCCTGTGGTTACTGAAGAGACTTCAGGAAGGAAATTATCAGTCACCATGGTACATCTTCATTAAGGGGGACCTGAGGACACTATATCCCCATTCCCTTTGGGAAGCCTCTCCCCTTCTCCCACACTCAAGCGCTGGTAACCAGAGAGGCACAAAGTTCGGGATTTATGGTCTTTTGAGGACTGTCTTTGGTTTCAATCTCCACAAGGACATTCAGTTTCATTTTGAATCTGAAGTTCTGCTGAGTCAAAAATTCAAAGCAAAACACTACCATAAATCTTTGTCCTCATCTCCATGAAAAATTTGTAGAAGCTCATTGTAAACCCTTAACACCTCTTGAAATTTCCTCAAGAGGTCAAGTTGATCTCTCGGTGGGTTTAGGTTAGAGCAAAACTGTGAACTAACAATATTCAACACAACTTCGCAAAGAGACATGACTTCGGGGAAAGAAGATCTTGTGGTTAAGGTGCTATTGAGTCTCTGTAGAGCTAGGTTTATTACTCAGTTCTGCTATGTGTGTCTCTTGTGACATGGTGCAAACTGTCTTGCAAGGCTTTAACTTTTCCTCCTCTGAGTAGGCATAGTTCATACCCTGTTGCTCCGAGTTGTTCAATTGTCCTGGAACAGCTGAACTAAGCAGAGTTGCCTAAAAGTCTCTCATCTTTAAAGTTCATTAGGATTTATATAGGTGCATCCAAGTTAATCATCTAGGCTTCCTCTATTGTCTGCGTAAATAATCTAAGACTGTGATTCATCCCATCTTAAGACAGACACCCAGAGTAGTCCACTGAACTTTCTCTACCTTCTCCTTCCAGAAAGAGGAGGGAGTCCTGTTCTGTGTGTATTTGCACATCACTTTGTGCATCACCTTGGGGTTCAGTGGAGCCTTACTCTTGGACAAATATAGTATTGCCACTATATAAATAAGAAATAAATAAAATTGCCTCAGCTGGCTGCAAATGACAGTTGGATGTCCTAAGACTGGTCCTGAATAAATGTGCTGTTTGATGGGACTGAGGTCTTTGCTGTGACACTCTTGTTTGGTAACCAGAGCTAGGAACAGCCAAAGAGCTGTTCCATCTCACCATCCAATTGCCTAGGTTAGACTTCATCTGTTTGTCCATAAGGCTGTTATGGACACTGTTGAAAGCCTTAAAGGCAAGATAAACAGCATCAAGTGCTCTCCACTCATTCATTTCTTCATAGGAGATCTTTATGCAGGTTGGTCAAACGTGATCACCGCTTTATAAATCCACGCAGACTCCTCCTAATCAGCTTCTCATCCTCAGAAAGTTTGGAAATCACTTCCCAGAGGATTTTCTCCCCCACCTTACCAGGAATAGCGGTGTAGTCCCCCTCAGGCTCCTTCTTGACCTTCTTGAAGATGAGAGTGACATTTGTTTTCTTCTAGTCTCCACACCATATGAAGAGGAGGTTAATGAGATAGGGCTTAATCACTTCAAAAATAGTAATAATAATAATAATAGCCCTGCATGTCTGTCTGTATGCCAGGACATAGCCCAGTTGTAGCCTGCCTGCAGAAGGCAACTGGGATCTGTCTGGGACCCAACTGTTGCTCTCAAACCATGCTTCTCCACTGCCTAAACAAAATCCTGTCGGTGTATGGCAGTTGGAGAGGTGAATTATGATTTTAACAGTCACCTAGAGGAAAACCTGTTATTTGAGTGGAGAGAAAATAAAAATTAACCATTGCAACTAATTTATGTTGTGGCCCTTTGTCTTAAAGGAACATAAACAGAAAATATGCAGACATCAAAGGGAGAATCTCAGCTTTCACTTCAATATTCTTTTTTATTATTGCTGTTAGCCTCCCAGTAGCAAAGGAAATGAGTTCTCTGGTAATCATTTCCATTTAATTTTCAACTCCTTTCTGTTGATAACATTGTGTATAACCTTTTTTTTCTAACAGTTACTTTAAATTGTGTACTTTGATATTCCATTCAGCTGGTGAGGAAAGAAAAATCTGTTCTAAAAAAGCCATTTTATCTCTGCTGTACATGAGCTCAGCAGGGTAATGTGATATCTCGGAGAGTATATTTATTTTAAATCACTGGTATTTTCCACCAGGGTGAAATTCTTCAAGATATAACCTCTTATTGCTTCCTTCCTTCGTCCCCAAAATGTCATGGGGCCAAAGTAGTGGAGAAATAGGGACAAAATAGCAACTCTTTTTCGAAAGAAACAATAATCCACCCAGCAAATCAAGTCAATTCTGGTCATACTAGGCATAATGAAAAGAGTAAAAAAATGATGGAATAGGGAAAACGGAGCATGCTGTTATCATAAGGATAATAAATCCCATACCACAGTGGCATTTGTGAGATAGTGAGGTAGGAGTCAGCAGTGACACAAAGTGACCTTTCTTGAAAAAGATGATGTTAAAACTTAATAATGCATTTTAGTTCTCCTGGAGGTCTGGTGACACTGGAATTCAGATGGGAAGAGGAACATTAGCTGTTTCTTTGTGCTGGGCTGTCTCCACACCAAATCACACACTTGCTTGTCTTTGTTTAGGTGGACAAAAAAGAAAGGAATAAATAGAAATTCCCCACAGCAGATTTGGCAGAACATCAGCCACATCTGGGCCAAAAGCAGGGTCAGAACCTGCTACCTGAGCTGTTGCCTTAAGATTTCAATTAAAATTCTTGATGGAAAACAGCAACCATTTCATACCTTCACATGGGCTAGCTGTTCAAGGGATACAGACATATCAGCTCAAGCCATTACTTTTAGCAGCAGCAACCATCTTGAAGCAAATCTCACCTTCCAAATGGAAGGTCCTCTATGGACCTCTTGGGAGCTGTGAAGTGGTTCTTCATAATCATGGGAGCATACAGGAGAATAAGATCTCCATCACCTAAAGCATGCCAGAGTTTGGGTTTTGACATAGCACAGGAAGTAACTAGGAAAGCTCACGATACAAGCTGGGACTGCAAAGGACCACTGCAAGAGAAAAGATGCATTTGTTCTTGGTATGGAGAATTAACAAAATCTGGCCTAACTCCGAAATACGCATTTCTTCCTTGATATTGGAGCTCAGTAAAACACTGACCCTAACACGGAAGGCTTGTGGTAAAGCTATAATCAAGCTCTTTTCAGTTTAGGGAGAAATAACTTAGAATTCAGATGGAGCCAGCTTTCTACCATGCCTTACCGCAGGTATAACTCTTCGTGTCCATAGAAAGATGCCTGATTTACACAGGGAATCAGACCCAAACAGCTGCCTATTCCTTTGATTGGAGATTTTTGATTAACCTTGTGCTTCTTCAGCAGAGGCTGCTGCTAAAGTGACCTTGGCCAGATACTAAAACAGCAAGCTGAAACCACAGTCTAGAAAGTATTTCTATTTGAATGTGGCTCTACAGGAAATGCAAACCTTGCTTAATACAGTGAAGATCTGTTTTCTTCAGGGTCTGTAGACCCTGAATTTGTTGGGTTAGCATTAGGTTCTTGGATTCATTTTCTCTGACAGTACAAGCTATATTTCTCTCATCTGACTTTAGCTATCTGGATGCTAGGGTCTAGTCTAGCACGTCAGGTACATTGTCCCTGCAGCCAGTGGAGACTCATTTGGATGGTGATTCATCCCATCACAAGTGGGATGCCTAAAAGCAGTTGAATGAAAGACTCTCCAGTTTCCTATAAAATTAACATAGACTAAATGCCTTTCAAAGACCAAAAGCTAGTTAGGAGTGTGACTGTCACACTTGCAGTCTGGGTAACACAAGTGGAAGTGTCATAGAAATCAGACCTGTGGTTTACATATATGCAAGAGTACACAGTGTAGGTGTTTGTACCTGAACAAATACAGCCTCAGCTCCCTCCACAGTCACTGAGGACTAATTATTACTGTCAAAGAACTTGCAGCCCACGTGAATTATCTTTAAGTAGATACCCACATAATTCCTACCCCAAATTTCATCAGTGGTTTTGACTAGGTGTCCATGGACTATCAGAGGACCAGGAGAGCTGTCTCCCAGGTAGGCACCTAAAGTCACTTTCAGTTAGGAGACATGAATCCCTTTTCAGGTGACATCAAAACAAAGAAGACCATAATCTGCACTAATTGTAGTCCACATGGACCAACCATGCCCACCCCCAGTGCTAAGTATTTATTAACTAGATAGCGACCATTGAAAATGCTGTTTGGTCAGCCTTTGTGATATCTGTGCTACCTTCGGCTGTGTTCCTGGTGGTAACTCCAACAGGCTGAAGTTATCACCCCAGTCCTTCAATTCCTTTGCCTGCAATCTCTAAATGTGGACAAATCAACCACATCCTGAAGTGATCTTATCCCAAAATTTCACTGCTGTTGTTCCAAACTTACACCACTGTAAATTAAACCAGAATCCCTTGGCCCCCATCATTTCCAATATCTCCTGGGGCCTTAACAATGGCAAGGCAGCAGTGGGCTGGGACCTATTCCCTTCACCTGTGCTTCTGGATCCTTCTGCACATGCTGATGTTCATCCTCCTCCCACCTTTCACTATTTAGAAGGGTCATTTCATTAGCCAAAATGGTTTCAGAATTTACTTCATGCCAGTAACGTCTGATCAAGGACAAATTAAAAAACAACAAAAACAAAACAAAACAAAACAAAAAAACTCATTTTTGAGAAGTCTCAGTAAATTAATTTTAAGGAAAACTCATTCAAGAAGCTTTAAAGGCCAGCAGAGTATTCTTCTTGTCCAGGACAGAAGTCACTTTAATTTACTACTATGCATAGCATCTTCCTTCAGTGCTCTTAGAGGTGTCCTCAACAAGTTTAGACCATGGATTCACAATTCCTGAATTCCTGGCCATCTTTGGACTTGAAGATTTCATTCATATCAACCTCTCTCAGACTCCTTTTTTTTCTCCTTCACTCATTGTGTTTAAATTATTCCTTCCTTTTTACCCAGTCAGCGGAGAATCGGAATTTGCTGATGTCAGGATCTCTGAACAGATGGGAGAGCAGTATTGATTATGCAGTCAAGAGTAGGACATAAATAGCTTGTTAAAAGTAAATAATAATGGTTTAAATGCTGTGTACAAACCTTTATAAAAGCCAGTGAAGCAAATAAAATAATCTTTACAGAAATCTATCTGAGTTTTTAACAAGGTGATGAAATTCAAGAGCCTTTTCCACTTACTTATGTTAGTGCTGATATAAGAGCTGATTGAATTAACAGACTGGAACTGCTGGAGATGAGTCTACCTTCAACATCTCTGCCAAATGAGATGTTTGCAGCTGATGTGTGAAAGGGAAAAGGGAACTGATGAGGAAAAGAGATGCGGGAGGACAGGAGCTGCAGACTACAAGCAGGTTTTGTTCAGAGTAGAGAGGGAAATTTATTTTTTGTTATAAATTCAGAATCTGGGCCTGAACTCACTTTGCTATGTGTGACACTAACACTGGTGTCTAAGGCAGGGCATGGTATAAAGCCACGTAAGAAATGTGTCCTTGTTGATTTTGGTTGAGGTTTGATATGTGTGAAGTCCTTTGGAGCTGAGAGCATTGTGAAGCCCATGCTCAAAGTCCATCCCTCCCTCCATTCACTAACCTCCCAGCACCTGACTGCTCCAAATGGTCCTGTTAGGTAGACAGATAGTTAAAATTTTAAGGTTAGGCAACAAACAGGAGATTTGAAGAAAATGATTTTGAGCTTGGGCAGATCTTACCACTGGTGTAAGTTCAGTGTTTTCCTGATTTACATCTATGCCAATCAATCAGAATCAGGACAAAATCTGCAGTAGAAACTCTCAATGGGAGTGTTCAAAATCGCAGAATCACAGAATGGTTTAGATTGGAAGGGACCTCAAATCCCATCTAATTCCAGCCCCCTGCCATGGACAGGGACATCTCCCACCAGACCAGGTTGCCCAAAGCCTCATCCAGCCTGGCCATGCACACTATGATAATGATCCCTCAAACCAGGGAGCAGGATATTTGAGAGAAAGCAGAGTTTTCTTTGGGACCAAGTCCCTGTTACTTTTACATCAAGCTCTTTTAGCTCCAGCTCAACCAATACCCAGGAGATGGCCCAGCACCACCACCACATTTGCAGACACTCAGACAGGTGCATGAGATCAAGCATCCACGCAGAGGCACCTGTACACCCACACTTTTGACAGGGTTGGTCCTTTCCCCTAAAATGACAGTGGTCTGAAGATGTCTGCTCCAAAAGGACATTGCTTCCCTCAAGTGTTCATCACTGCTGCTGCAGAAAGAAACGTGCTGGCACCATACTGCCTTCATCTCCCTCGAGACAACTGCCTGAACAGAGTAGGGGTTCAAACCAGACAGGGGTCCCCTAATTGCTAAATAATATCCACCTTTTGTCCTGAGCCTTGATTTTCATCCGTGATGTGTGGTTGGGCACTGTGAAGTAGCTCCATGCTTTCTTCCCACCTTGATGCAAGGAGCTAGGAGGAAACTGTCTTTTGCTCCTATGGCATTTCAAAAGCTTTCCATGGCTGGTTTCAGAGAAACAGAAATAACTGTAAACAGGCTTTATTTTCAGAGCACATTTTTCAAGGTGCTTTGGAAAAGTCCCCACTTAAAGAAAAAGTTAGAGATCCCAAAGGCAGGCCTTTCAAGCAGGTTTGCCTTTTCAATGAAAGGGCAAATTCTTGACCGCAGGACTTTCAGCAGAAGCCACAGTCTAGAAATATGGAATATGGATAAGGGCAGTGTAAGCAAAAAAGGCCATGTTCTCATAAGAAAAAAAAAAGGGGGAGGGGGGCAGGGGGGGAGGAGGGAGAGGGAAAGGGAAAGGGAAAAGAAAAGGGAAAGGGGAAAGGGAAAAGAAAAGGGAAAGGGAAAAGGGAAAGGAAAAGGAAAAGGGAAAAAGGTCTATTACAAAATTAAAATAACATCACTTTCAATCACTTACTAACCTGTGGAACTAGCCTCCAAAGGATAGCAAAGAATTTATGAGTACACAGTTATTTCTGATGAAACCCCTGTGTAACAGGAAAAAAAAGCCATAAGAAAACTCACAGCTGGGTCAGATCTATTGTCCTCCATGTGCACAAAGATCTCCCCACCCATGATGGATGCCTACACAGGGAAAAAGTCTGAGGACAGAGTGATCCTTCCTATTTTTTTCTCACTTTCAACTACAAAGCATAAAGTAAAAAAGGAACAGGACGATCAACAGAAAAAAAAAGAAAAAAAAGAAAAAAAAAGTGGTAATAGCAATACAGGAGAGACTGGAGTAAAATTTCATTTCCCAGATTTACTAGAGATTTCCAGGGTATCTTAACAAAGAGAAAATATTCCCTCTGCACTGCATTTCTCTTCCTATAAAACAGAGATGATAAATCTTCTTTAACAAGGAGGTGTGGTAAGGGTAGAGCCCTAACACTTTGGAGACGCCCAGCTAAATGGTGATGAAAACACATACATCTAGATGAAAATACCAATAAATGAAAAGTTGTTTGGGTCAAGGTATTCCTGATTCACATTAAAAAAAAAAAAAAAAAAAAAAAAAAAAAAAAAAAAGGAAGTTCACACAATGAAGAATTTTCCTTTTGAGCAGAAGGATGCTGTGTAACAACACCAAGGCATCACATCAACATTAAAATGAATTGCTGCTATAAACAAGTTATTTGATAAACTGGGAATCTTTTGTTTGTTTGCCTTAATTATTCACAAACAGGTGGTAGTTTTACTAATTTGTTCTTCATTCAAAATAGTTGGTGTAAACATAGTTTTGTCTCTCTGATGGCCAGGCAGTAGTGCTCTTGTTACTCCTTCCTGGCTATTTGTGACACATGTTGAATATTAAATCACACAGCAGTGATGATGATTGTGCTACTATAGCATCAGCTGTCTCTAAAAGAAAGAGAGAAAAAAAATCAACTTTTTTTTCTCTGTTGGCAAATTATCTGCAAAAAGCTCAGCATTGTTTGAATAATAAAAAGCTTTTACAGATGGCCACAAAAGCGTTTGCAACAAGAGTGTTCTCATGAATATTTATTCTCACCAATTCTCCTGACAACTTAACTTTCTGCAGATATTCCTATGAGTAAACACTCAAAGTCTCAAAAAAAAAAAAAAAAAAGGAGGGGGGGTTGCATATAAACAGAAGAACACTTATAGATTATTTATTTTGCAGCACTATGTACAAATCTCACCCAGAATAAAAGCCCTCTTGTGTTCAAATTTAGATTCACAGAGGGAAAAATCACCTCCTTCCTGAAGAGCTCAGTGTAAGTGCACAAAACAAATGAGAGGACATTGTCCTAATTTTAGACAAGGAACGGATGTTTAGCCTCTGATCTGAAATCCCATGTTTGCACAATGTTCAGGTCTGCATACTTTTTACCAGTGTGTTAGGGACTTTCCAGTGCATTGATTTTTGGCCTTATTCTCTTCCACAGCTTCAAGCAATGCACTACCCTCTATAAGTAGTGTTTAACTACCTTATGGTTGGTACCAGTACACTGCATACCCTTGCTGAGGCAAGAGCTGAATAAGCATGGACTATTTTACCTCTTCCCTATTCCGCGTATACTACATGATTTTTGGAACAAAGGCAAAAAAGTTCTATTTAGGGATTGCCATAGTAAATATTAATTGAACGGCACAGCACATCAGTGCAAGGCACAGAGGCTGGAGGTACGGAGGCTGACGTATTCAGCTGGGACACTTGTACCCACATGGTTCTTTTACAGGAGTTGAATCATTGCAGATTATGTCTGGCTGAAAGGAAACAGCATATTCTGTGGTGTTTAAAGATGTCACACTCATTACAGAGCTTTTGGAAACCAGTGAGTCAGCAGGAGGAACACAAAGCCAGTTCCAGCTATTAGGCAGTTATTTAAAACAAAACAAACAGAAACAAAAACAAAAACAAAAAAAGCCTCTTGTGAATTCAACAGATGCAGTGAATTCCCTGCTTTGCAAAGGCTAACGTGTTTGCACTGAGGCAAGGGGCATTTTTATTAACACAAAGGTGACTCCAGTTCAATTATTTGTTCAAATGAATTATTCAGTATTTTCCTTTAATCTCATTAAATGTGGATGTGTGTAAACAATTTCTGAAGGAGCGGAGAAAATCAAAGACCAGCAAAAAGCACATGCAATGGTGGAAAAGCAGCAGGACAGACACCCTATGGATGTACAGAAGATCACAGCCAGAGTCTAACCCATCCAAGGAAATGTATACAAGGGTTCAAAATGTCATCTGACTTATTGTGGACCACATCCCTTCTCTAGGATACCTCATTTCTCTAGGATATTGGGCTGCTTAACTCCTTTTAAGTAGAAGCTGAAACCTGAAGATACCTTAGGTGATATGGCAAAATGTGATTACCCAAAGTTCTCTTGCACAGATCTAAGCTCCACATGCCTGTACATCTAGCAAAAAAAATCAAGAAAGTCTTGGGTGGACTCTGCAGACTTAAATGGAACTTAAGAAACAATGTTTTCATCTTTTCCCTATCTGGTATCTAATATATGACAAGGGCAAAAATGTGAGAGCTGCACGTCCAACATCTGACCACTGGAGCTCTGGAGCCAGCTAAAAAGAAAAAAAGAAAAAAAAGGAAAAAAAAGGAAAGGAAAAAAAAGGGGGAGGGGGAACATATTTTCTCTTCATAAATTGTCTGTACTAAGACTTTTAATTGTCAACAACTTATTTGACAGTCACAGTTATTTGAGGGGTGCTTTGTGCAGCCATTGCAGCCTATTGTTTTGGAACAGCTGTCTTCTTTTTCACTTTAGGAGCCTTGTTGTGTGATGATCTCGCTGTAAATCCTCCCTTCATCCACTGGTTCTGGGTGCATAACACACTTTTCTAGGCAGCCTCGTTTGGCCAAAAATTTGAACTAATTCTTCTGGTTAAGAGGAACACTCCATTTGCAGGAATAACAGTGCACTGTATCTTCATATAATAAATCCCCATTGTTCAGTTACTAAAACCTCTTGATTTTACTTGCAGCCCTGCCTAAGGACAGGGGTAATCCTCAATTTCAGCCCTATGTCCATTGTAAGCCACCCCCTTAATGTGCTGGTGGATGGTGGTCTGGGCCTTGGTACAAGCATGCTTTTATCTATGGATTTTTTCTTGTCTGAAGTTGTTCTCCTCAAGCTGAGAACAGAATGAATAAAATAAAATAAAATAAAATAAAATAAAATAAAATAAAATAAAATAAAATAAAATAATAAAATAATAAAATATAAAAAAGGTATTAAACAAGCTACAGCTGCAGAGATTTGCTCAGTGTTAGTCTAAGCTTGAAACCAGGGGAAGGTTCAAGCAGATCTGAAGCCTGCTCTTGCAGCTAACTTTTTATGAACTTCCTAGTTTTTGAGTGCCAGTGTCCCCTTTTCTCAGAACTCCTCTTCCTTGCAACTGCACCACTTACTCATATGGCAATGGCACCAGCCTTTTTTTTTTTTTTTTTAGTTCAGGGATTCTTTTTCTCTGAAACAGAAAACACAAAACACATTGCAAGTAGCTGACCCTTGTGTATAGCTGAGTCAAGTCCAAAAGGAAGAAAAGAACAGACCTGTTCAAAACCAAACAATGGCATGAAAAAAAAGCTCTCCAAGACACAGTCGGCTCATAAGCAGCCTCATTCCAGTACAAACACAAAGAAAGCCTTCGGAGAGACTAATCTCAACCATATTCAGGGCTACTGCACTGGCTCCAAATAGCTCTCCCATTAACCCCCTTTTTACATAGACAAGGACAAATCCAGCAATACCCTCTGTTGTCTTATTCGCCTCCTCAAAACACTGTCATGTCATAGTATTATAGTATGTATCACAGTACGGTTTAGGTTGGAAGGGACTTTAATCATCGTCTGATTCCAGCCCCCTGCCATGGCATGGACACCTCCCAGCAGCCCAGGCTGACCCCAGCCCCATCCAGCCTGGCCTTGGGCACTGCCAGGGATGGGGCAGCCACAGCTCCTCTGGGCAGCCTTGGCCAGGGCCTCACCTCCCTCAGAGGGAAGAATTTCTTCCTTATATCCAATCTAAATCCCTCCTCTTTTAGTTTAAAGCCATTCCCCCTGTCCTGTCACCACCACACCCCACCCCACAGAGTCCCTCCCCAGCTCTCCTGCAGCCCCTTCAGGCCCTGGCAGCCCGCTGGGAGCTCTCCCCGGAGCCTTCTCTTCTCCAGGCTGAGCACCCCCAGCTCACTCAGCCTGGCCCCACAGCAGAGGGGCTCCAGCCCCTTCAACATCCTCGTGGCCTCCTCTGGCCTCGCTCTGACACGTCCCTGTCCTGGTGCTGGGGCTCAGAGCTGAACGCAGGCTCCAGGTGGGGTCTCAGGAGAGCGGAGCAGAGGGCGGACAATCCCAATCTCAATCCATTCTCAGCCCAGCCTGGATTTGGTTTTGGGGTTGCCCCAATCCAGACGCAGCACCTTACACTTGGCCTTATTGAACCTCACGAGGTTCGCACAGGCCCACCTCTCAGGCCTGCCCAGGCCCCTCTGGATGCCATCCCTTCCCTCATGACAAGGGAAAGAAGGGGCTGACAGACAGGGCAAGGACAGATGTGGTGGGTGATCTTTGTCAACAACGCCAAATTAGATTTATTCAAATCTAACATCAGCATGATCCAGCTTTTCCAAAGTCACTGTTTTTGACAAATCCATCTATTTAAGGAAGAGCGAGCTCTTTGGACAGCAGTGTGGTTACAGCTGACATAAGATTGGGATGTACAAAGTCCTTTGATAAGAAAGTAATACATGTGCTTAAAATGATGTGAGGAGGCAGGCCAAGTCCAGCAGATCCTGGTGGGTGAGGGAATGCACCCCCAAAAAATGAACAAATAAATAAATAAATTTGCTGCCTCAGTTTCTCACCTTTAACTTCACACTCCTGTCACACCTCCCCAAGGAAACAAATTGCCTCCTTTCCTTTGAGGCTGTCTCTCTCTTGCTCACAAGGGGATGCAATATTTATTTTTCTTCTGTTTTCAGTTTGTTTAAGAACAAATTTTCTTTGTCAGAAGAAAGCTATGTGATGAAATTTTAACAATCTATTGTTTTCAGTATTGCCTACTAGCATAGCCTATAGCAGCTCCCATGCAAGGCATTTTCCTCCTTCTCCTTTTCTAGCTAAATAAGGCTTGCAGGTTCTGTGGTTGCCTCTCTCCTTATCTCTTTCTTCCTTCTCCATTCACCTTCTTGGCCTATTTCAACCAAAATAATTAATTTTGGCCCTTTCTATGGTCCTGAGGTCCCATGGGACAATCTGGCCTACTATGGTCCTGAGGTCCCCTGGGACAATCTGGCCTACTATGGTCCTGAGGTCCCCTGGGACAATCTGGCCTACTTCTCCACTCAAGATCAACTCTTTCACAGGACAAGACAAGGACCTTTCTCTCAAGACAGGTTCCATCAAAACTGACTTTTGAATTGCTTATTGACCCATATGAAATTTTGGACAATTGCAGTTTTCTGGAAGAATGTTAACCAGCAAAGGTTTATTTTATTTTATTTAAACATTCTAATAACTGAACAACTACAGTTCAATGCCTGGGAAGATCTTCAGCTGTTTAATTTCTTAGTGCAGACACAGCCACATGGTTGAACAGACACACTGTAAGAGCTCAGCTATCACAAGTTTCGCTTTGCAGCATCCATCTGGCCAGTTAGCATGTATGGGCTGGCAGGTCAATAACCTATTTATACTCCCAGATTACTCCTTATCTCTGATTTTGGCCAGTGTGAGCCTCAAAGGTTCACAGAATACTGAAGAGGAAAGAGGAGAGGTTTTTTTTTTTTTTGAAATAAGCTGTTTCTTACCAAATTGCTCTAACGTGGAGAACAGCATTAGCAACACAGAGGACATGTGACAAATAATCTCCTCAAAAGGCTTTTTTTGTTGTTTTTTTGTTTGATTGTTTGTTTGTTTTCCCTTCACGTGTGTGTGTTCTGAGCATCACCAGATGGGGATTTTTCTTCAAACTCAGACCCAAGCTGATGGTCAGTTACTGCTTAATTCCCCTAAATCATTTGTATTTCTTCCATGAGCAACACTTTCTGACTGTTACAAATTCAGGCGGACTGTAGGTGTATGTCACATGAATTGTGATTTGATGCTGCTTGGTCAGAAACAGGTCTAACTTCATGACCTTCCAGTGACGTTCCTTAGCAAAGTTTTTGGCTGAGAAAACGAGGAAGTTAAGGGGATATTTTCTTTCTCATTTGTGACTGCTGGCTGGCCATCCGTGTAAAACAGTGAGGCCAGATGACGTAGATACCAACATTTTTTCTTGTCCCCACCTGAGTACTGTAAACACTTAGAACATACTTCCAGCATGCATCATTTTATGCTTGCAAATTTGCAATTTGTTTTTCTAATGAATTGCTCTAATTAACTCTTTGAGTGGAGTTTTCACACAGCAAACTCGATTGCTGAAATGCATATGGAAGATAAATGGAAAAGGATATCAGTTGTGAGTGTGCCTCAAAATCAGAGTGAATATTTGTGGTACCTATTTGACAGTAATTGCTATGATGTAGTAAATCCATGCTGGTTTTTTTTGGTTAGTTGTTTGGTGTTTTGTTGTTGTTGTTGTTGTTGTTGTTTACTTGTTTTTAATGCCTGGAATCATGATTCCTGACTACTGAGTGTGTCTAAGGCTGGTATATATACCCACTTCACTTGTGTAGATGCTGAATCCACTTGAGGTTGAGCATGACAGAAAGTTATTTCCATCTGAAACCCAGTTGTTGTCTTAAATAAAATAAGCTGGGAATCATACCTAATTCCCTGCTGCTGAGAAGCCATACCAATAATTGCTAACCCTTATATCATTCCCTGCAGAGGAGCCTGAAGCTGGATGAGGAGGGGTGATTCCTCCTCGTCCCCACATTGTGGGAATAACTCAGCCTCCCAGGTCATCACCTCTGAGCTCAGGGGCAGCGGGAGCTGCCACCCCTGTTGGGGACACATAGTACTCACACCCCTCTGAACTATTACATATTATCTCTTTCCTGCAGACTTAAAATGAAGAAGCTGGCCAGTGATATGACTAGTGATAAATGAGTGGCCCTGGTCAAGTTGGAAGCTAAACCTTCAGGTTGTGTTACACTGCCCTAAGAGGGTCCCAGCCATCCTCCCCCGTTTGGGTTCAGACCATACTCATAACCTTACCTTCAGTGTTGTTCTAAACCCCTTTATCTCTCCCCTTGAGGTCCCTGTGATATCAAACACCTTCATGGATGGAAACTATCTCCTCACCACAGATTGATAAATTGTCCCGATGGATATAGCAGTTCAGCCTAAGCTTCCACCCCTGAGTTCTCTCGTTAAGACCAAACCACTCCAGTAAGAGATTTACTTGTCCAGGTTGTTAACACTCACTAGTGAGTTTGCTAGAAAAAGATAAAAAATAAAAAAAAGGCAGAGAGAGATTTGTATTTTTTTTTTTTATTAAGATGTGTAATAGCAACCATCCACACTAAAAATCTAAATATGTAAATACACTAGATGATGTTCCTGTGTAGTGGGATCACCTTGCATGTCATGGCTTGGCTCTAACCTGCCAGCCTTCAAAGCAAGGCTGTGAATAAACTTCCAGCTGAGAATAATCCTTGAACTGGACTAATTGCCAAATGTGGGAATGGCTTAGGGGTAAATCTTAGTAGAAATGGGGCAAATTTGTGCCAAGGAATGTTCTAACACATGGACAGCAAACAACAATGTTCCTAAGTCACTTCAACAGTTTTTATCTATGTAGCTGTACCTGGTGTGTATATCTGTATTGGTACACGTAACTCCAGTGGGACCTGGTGCATGTCTGAAATTCCTGGGTATGCCTCAAAACAGATCACATAACCAACACAATAACAGTGCACTGTCAATCTTATCACCATCGCAGAATCTCAGACTCTAATCTCACAGTTTTCACAAACATCAGTTATGATATATGTATTTTGTAACCAGCAGAAAATCTGTCATTAATTCAAATCTGGCCAAACATCACCTGTTTTTTGTTGGTGATGGTGGTGGTGTTTTTTTTTTTTTTTTCAGGTCAAAGTCAAAATCCTGGCACCTGAGAAGCCGTGTAGTAGAAATGATGTAAAATGACATGTACAAACCTTGTTAGGAGAACTTTTCTTGTAGATGGGGGGTTCATTGGGCAAGATTTAATATGACAGTGCCTCAGTTTTCTGTCCAGGTGGTACCAACTTTGGTTTCTCTTGAGGATACTTTTCCAACACAAAAGATACTGGTATGTGAGGCCAAGGGATGGAGAAACAGAGCCCACCTCTAAGCTGAGCCTGGTAATGTGCAGCAGGGACCATTAAAAGCTCAGCACCTTGTAGAGTGTCCTTTTCAGTGGGTGCAGAGCTGTGCCCTGGTCCTATAAAATACTCGAAAGCTTTGCACATCCAGGCACTCAGAATATTGTTCAGTGTTCCCCTGCAATGAAAGTGAATCCATCTGTCCTATCACCATTACCCCTAGTTCCTTTGGTCTATCAGCCTGGAGAAGAAAACACTTAGGTGGTATTGAGAACCTCTTTGGTCAAACTGGTCAAATCTTACACCCCAAGGAGGTCTTCACTCTCTTTGCTCCCTCCTGGTGTTCTCCCATTTTCCTGCTTGCTTGTAGCTCAGACTGAAATTGTCTTTATTTGTTCCAAGAGCTGTTTCTGGAAGGGAATTGCTGGTTGGTTTAGTAGTGTGTGATAATCAGATCCAGGCATAGCCCATCAGATTAGATGATAGAAAGTTCCTGTGCACTGATATCTACATGGTGGGAAAAGTTCTTAGATGCCTGGCTTTAAAGGGTGGATCTAGTGACTTGCTGGGCCATATGTGGTAGGACCGACCATGACACTGAAGCACATCTGGGGATACCCGTGGCATACAGCTTTAATTCATTCTCATGTGCAAATGAAAGGAAAACCCTGGGATGATGGAGGCTTGGAGCCTGGCCGAGACTTTATGCCTCTGCCTTGTGTCGATCCAGTGTTTGCTAACAGTTCCTATTTTTCTCAGGAGAGCTGCCAGAGAGATTGGGAATCTGTAGCCTGTTCAGGGACAAAAACTGTCTCATTCCCCTCTCCAGAAGTGAACACAAGATGGTGCTGCCATCCACCGATAGACAGCTTTGTGTGTAACAGTTTCTATTTCTCAGTGTGTTTAAAACAAGCCCTGTTTGAATCCTTTGTTGATGAAGCTTGCCAAAAAGTCTCTGTGCTCCCCGAAAGGACAAGCTCTAACAACCCTCTGGCACCCTGGCTCAAGACAAGCTGGGATAAACACACATTACACGAGAGCTGCAAGTGAGATGCAGTGATGTATTTATCAAGGACTCATGCTATCTCTCATCCTGGAGAGAAAATCCCCCAGGGGACAATATCCACTGCAGTTATCTCCTGTGATGAGACCCCAGCGGTCCGTGTAGGAGGTGCTGCCTACCATTTCTTCTTGATATGGGTTGATGCCACAATGCCCAGCAAAATCCCCATCGGGCTAGGCAGAAAGTGCCAGATGGCAGATGCAAACACGAGCTGACCAAAAGCTGGAGACAAAAAAATGCACTGTCCAGGATTATGCTGTAACCAAATTCAGATCTGCTGTGTCTGCAGTGTTCCCACCGCGGTCAGCGTTTGGGAAAGACTTCTCAGTCCACTGTGGATGCAACACAAATCCTCGGCTAGCTCTTTGCCCCTTTCTAAGGAAAAGCTAATGACTGATGCATACAAGACCTGAGCCACTGGACACAGCTAGGCCAGCACGGGGAAAAGAGACATGACTTACTGGGGAGATGGAGCAGATGGCAATACGCTGCTCGCAGAGTTGTGTGATTATGTGATCACTGCAAAAAAAGATGCTTTCTGTAAATGCAAAACTAACAAATTTTAATGTGAACAATTCCCCACAGGCTCAAAAACCTGTGACTGAGACATTTATGAACCATGCATCTGCCTGTCCATTGTTCCTGTATGGGGCTTCCTTGTGTCCTGTGACTTTGCCTTCTCCTCGTCAGGGGCTCGTACGATCCCTTAGAGACTCTCCTTTCCACCCAGCTTGCAAAATCCATGGGAATGTGAGTGGCTGGGAGACGTCCCCCTCTCTGCTGACTGCGATTAATACCAGCCAACTGGTTCAATGGTTCTTGGTGGGATGTGCAGTATTGCATAAGCCAATTTTCAAAGGAAATGAGGCTAAAGGCAGATTTCTTTCCTCGCTGGGAAGACGTGCTTGAAAAACATAATGCAGATGCCCTCTTCACGAGGAGGGAGAGTGCTGTGCTATGTTTTTTGAGCTCTGAGGCTTGCAGTGACTCGTGCTGCATTAGCCCTTTCCCACTTCTAATTTTTTGGCTTCCAAGGGCAAAGTAGATCATTTACATACGTGTCTTTCCCACCCTCGTGGGGACTTTCCTTTGGCAGTACCGGGCATTGTGGTTTGCAGGGATGCAGCTTGGACTTTTTCTTTGCATTTTGTCGTTGTTGTTTGATTGTTTTGTTTTGTTTTATTTTGCTTTTCACACAGCTGTGGATCAGTGGAGGGGCCTCGTGTTGCCATCTTGGTAGCATCCCAATGCCAGTGACACAGGAGAGACAGGCAGGCTGCTATTGATATTTGCACGGCAGCTCCCAGGACTTTGAGGGTTAAGGCATGGTAGGAAAGGGAAAAGGAAAGGGCAAGGAGTCAGAAAATTTGCATACAAAACTTCATTTACTATTAGTATTTGTGAATTTATTTTTCTCAACAAATGCTTAGCTTTTTACTTTCTTATTCGAAACCACCTGAAAATTTTTTGAATCTCTTTTAAATGCTCTCTACAAAGAGCTATTGCTCTTTTCCAGCCAGCTATGATTATTAGTTGCCCTATGACAGAAGCAGAGCAGCAAATCCAGACAGAAAACCAGTTCACATCATTCATTTTTCCCTTAAGCAAGAAATCAAAGTGTTTCTTAAATGCAAATATGGAATTGAACTGGAATAACTTCATCATAACTGAACCTGAACCAAACCAATCTTCTCCTCTCAGCCCCCACAAACTGTTTTGATGCCATTCCTGGAAGTCTCCACTCCAGGTTTCTTCCTACAAGCCATAGACAGGCATTACTAATAAAAGTCAGTCCTCCCCTGCAAGTGCCTATAATTTTAGGCTAAGCTTTGAGGCTCGTTTGCAATTTGACAGCATATCAAGTTAATAACCGAGTGGTTGGAGCTGAATAAACCAAGCGGTGGAAAATTGCAGCGTGGCTTAGATGTGCACCGTTTCAGTGGGTGGACCTTGAATACGATGGTCTAATCTTCACCCTTCTTTAGCTCTCTGCTTAACTACCCCTTCCCTGCAATTGCCTTGACTTTCAGTAATAGCCAACCTTGAGCTGGTTTGTCTTCATGGCCCCTTGTTGGAGAGACCTGCCCCTCCTGAAGAGGCTGCATGCAATTACCTGATACTTTTCCACTGACACACAGCACCCTCCTTTCTGTCCCTCTTTCTATGGCATCTTATAATTTTAAAATAAATATAGCATGGGCGAGGGTGGGGTAAGAAAAGCCTTTCACAGGCAGACCCACACAGCTCGCTAGTTTTAAGATGTGGAGTTTTTGAAAAATATTTATACAGGTGACCAGGTTTTAGAAGGAAAAAGTAGAGCAAGGAGAGCTGCTGGGGTACAAAGCACACCAAATCTGAGAGCTTCTTGTGGTTGAGAGAACATCTGCTTTCCTGGGATACCTCCTGGCATCATTTCAGCTTGCCAGGGACAGATGGGGGATCATAATATGCTTTGGAAATCTCTCTTTTTGTGGCATTTGGGGTCAGGCCCTGGCATTACAGGAAAGCTGATGCTGAAGGGTAAGACCCTCATGCACTACTGTGCTGCTGATAAGTCACGGTGTGTTTGAATCCGAAGCTGTGATAAGCACACACCTCTTCCTACAAAGGCCCCGGCTCATTCACCATCTCATTCACGCATGAAACCAGCAAGGGCAGCTCCAAGATGGGATTGAAACCAATGGAAAAGAGATGACGAAGGTACACATTTGAGTTTTCAAATGCCAAAACCAATTCATTACCAGGGGAGCTGTGAATTCTCTTGATACCTCAATTACACTTCATGTCCTACCAGCTCTTCCTACTGATGAGGATGCATGGGTTGCAAGCTTTGGCTTGTTGTGTTGAAACCCTGATTATTTCAGAAAAACCCTAGCAAAGTGTGAAGGATCTTGGACAGCCTGTGCTCACCTGGCATATCCCTGTCCCCAGCCCGCTCCCAGTTCACATTTGCTGTCTCCAGCCCAGCACCAACATGATATGTGGCAAGTATTTGCTCATTTAATCTGACTTTGGGTCAGATGCTGGGCAGGGATGTGTAGTCCTGGCCCCACTGATGGCGAGACGAAAGAGTTGAGACTTCTTCCCTCAAAGGTCAAGCACCTCTGTACTCACTGCCAACAGGTCTCATGCATCTGGGAATACTGCCAGCAGCAAAGTGATTGCTCTCACAAGCCCTCTTGATCCTTAAAGGAAGGCACAGGACTCTGGCTCTGTGATGACATGAACATTTTCTGTCTAAGGCTGTGCTGAGAACTGTCAAACTCATTCATCAGCTGCCCCTGTGCAGATGGCAATAGCATTCACCCGCCAGCCGCTTGGCAGAGGTTTGGAGCAGTGACCTAGACGTTAAAGGCGCTTTGTTTATTACTAATCCCTGGAGCTATGCGGTCCCAAAGCCCTTCCCTTTCTGTGCAACACAAGACCAGCTTTCATAGCTGTACCCCGAGCCCAGTGAAGTCAACAGAAAGACTGTCATTGTCTCTGGTGACCAATGTACTGTCCCTGGATTCTGCAAAATTAGACTGGATTTTGCTTTTGTTGCAATCAATGCAACTGTGACCACAGCTGAATGTAGCTGGGACCTTAGCATGTGTCTCGTAGGGGTCCTAGTGATGCCGAATTCTGTGGTTGCCTTTTTCTGTGTATTTCAGAGGGTTCCAGACATAGCCTTAGACTTCCAGCAGTCATTTAATACTTTCTAAGTGCCTTTTATTCTCTGAGGAAGAACTTCTTACAACACACCTGGATCATATCCTTCACCTGCCTCTGCCTAAGCCATTTCCAAAGTTTGTCTTTCATTTTCTGAGAGTTGCTCCTTGCATGGTGTGAAAGTACTGTTGAAGTATAGCAACACCTTTTCTGCTGAGAAGAGGAGCTGGGAAATGAGAAGCTAGGCAAACAAGCATCAGCCAGTTAATTTAAACCATCCAAGAGCCTGTGTAAGCATTAAAAGCAAAAGTCGATCCCCTGTTCAACATCCTTGAGAAAGATTTTTCTCCTGGACAGCTGGAAACTCTTCTGCTTTCCCTGGATTTGCATCAGTAATAACATCATGGATATTAACTGGTCCTTGATAAAGACTAGAACAATTCTCAGGTCTGGAAAAAAAATAATAAAAATAAAATAAAATAAATAATAATAATAATAATAATAATAATAATAATAATAACAACAACACCATAACAGTACGAGGTCAATGAATATGGCCCTGCAAGTCTTGCAACCAGTCCATCTCTCTCAGTCCTTTTCTGGAGAACCCCAGGTGATGGAGAGCTTGCATGGAGATGTAGGGTTGCATTATTATGGTACTAGGATCATGTCACAGGGCATTTGGGTCCCTTAGAGAGGCAGCTGGCTCTCCTGGCAAGATGAATGCCATCATAATGCCAGCATGCTTGGCCCACTGGTGCTGGCCAATTGCTCGTGACATGCTGCCTATGGCTTATTCCCTTCCCCACACCCACGCAGGTCTTCTTTCCATCTCTGGATGTCTCCTGATCCTGCTTCCCCAAACTACGGCTCTCCAGGGAGAGGGACAACCATGAAACCTTGAGCCAAGCGTCCCAGAGAAGGAGGAGGAGTTGCCTTCTGTATATGTCATCCTCTCCTTGTTGGCTACTAGGGGAACCAAGACAATTTTTTTTACATTAAGTCCTTAACTTTTTAATGGCAGAACCCAGATGAAAACTAACCCATTGAATATTAACCCATCCCACTGACCAAGACCAAATCACATATCTTAATTTTCTTCTGTAAGACTACGCCACAGTGTTTTAGGTCAGATTTTCCAAAACTTTCTTCAGTTTTGGGAAACTGTGGCAGGAAAAAAATAGCTTTTCTAGGTGGAGCTGGAGAGCAGGGTACCATCTTCCTCCACAACCCTATTAACACGATATACATTGGTATCAGTTTCTGCATTGCCTGTATTGCAATGAAGATTTCATGTAGTGTGTTGTGCATAATTTACCCTCTATTTTAGGCTGCTTTGCTCTTTCCTTATTAGGTGCTATTTAAATGAGATGCTCGAGTGGACAAAATGGATGGAAAAAATATTTGCATGTTGTCATTTTCTACTTCCTAGGGATTTTGAATATCTGGAAATGATAATTTTCACTTTTTTTTTTTTTTTCTCCTTTAATGAAAAGCAAACAAACGAACAAGCAGACAAAAAGACGAGTGAGTCATTTCTGAGTTCAACTTGTACAATGCATCAGCAAAGGTCCCAGTACGGATCCTGGTGGAGGACTGACATTTCCCTTTGTGGCAGTAGATGGAGCTATATCCCCAGCAATGCTCCTTTCCACCCAGGAGAGCACAAAAAAAGCGTCGTGATGGTTGTGTTGGGATGAATAAGCAGGGGTGGGCCACCAGTCTTATCCAGGAGTTGCTTTACCCTCTCCTGTTCACTGGGAGAGCTGAAACTCTTCATTAAATTCCAGGGATTCCTTGTATAATTGCAATTTAAATGACTTTACTAGCCTGTAGCTTCAGTGTCTCAGTCTGGAAAACCCTCCTTTCTCCTAGTCCCTGAGCTGTTTTGCTGCTTCTCCTTTCCCAGCTGATGAAGTCTTGCAGATCTTTTTAGCTTACATGGGTTAAAACCTCCTCCAGAATGCGATCTTATTTCATTTGCAGAAGATTTCCTTCCACATACTCTTCCAGACCTACTTCTGGCAACTTTTCATGCATTCGGTCTCCAAAGCAAAACAGCCAGACTCCTTCGTCTCCGCACTAGCATAAGCCATATTTTTTAATATTATTTTCTTGCAGTGGTCCAAAACCAAAGCATTGTGTAAGCACAACACATTATCATTTATGGGTAGGGAAATCACAGAAATCCATTGTAACATTACCATGTCTATCATCACAAATGCACCAGCAAAGTTTCCGCAAGATTGAGCAGCTGCAGCCCAAGGCCATTTGGTTATTGTGAAAGACATTTATGAAAATACAAGACCCTCTTAACCTCTAGCTGATCCTAAGCTGGGTGGGACAGGAAGAAAAGTTCATTTAATTTTTTATTTCTAAACCAATTTTACTCTAAATAGGGCTAAATGAGGTGTTCCTGGATGACAAAACCCACCTGGATTTGTTGACTTGAAGCTCTTGGTTGGACTTGCAGTGTCTGTGAGCTCCAGAGGGGCTTTTCCTCTACTTTAGGTTTACATTTAGATTCTCTAGTGCCTCATAAGGACTGAGTTCACAGCACAGTCCTTCCCTCAGTGAGACTATTATTACAGTGATCTGACTGCCTGTTTTCACTAAACTCCTCAGAATGAATGCTTCTGCAGCCTTTACTTCCCTGTTGAATTCAATTTAAACTTGCAACAGCATCCCACAGCTATTGGGGTGGAAGGACACGCACACACTCAGAGGTATAAATCCTCCTTGAAAACCAGGCAAGCCCATGGGAGTTCCCTGCAGAATCAAAGTGGTTTGCTGTGGAGTGAGTAGCTGGAGGCAGTGACAGCAGACACCTCAGCTGCCCAGCATTGTGGCAGCCAGAGACTGGGAAAAAAAAAAAAAAAAAAAAAAAAAAAAAAAAAAAAGGTATTTTGGCATGGGTCAAAAATGAGGTTCTTCCCATGAATGTGTTGGTGTCACCAGCCACCCAAAGTCCAGCAAAAAGTTAGATTTGCTATGGCATTAAGAGCAACTATTGTCTTAGCCTTCAATTTACCTCGCCTGTCTGACGTGCTACAAATACCTGGATGGAGAGATGCTGGCAGAACTGATTGCCCTTCTTGAATGTATTTCTCCTTCTTTCCTTATCCCCTGCCAAGAAAGCAGAGGCAAAGGGATTGTTCTCTGTTAATCATCCCCCACCTATGTATTAAAAAGGCAGCATTGGGCTTATATAGCTTTTAATATAACTAGAAACAAGTTGGGGCCAGGCAGAGAGAAACAAGCTGACAGGCCAGGCATGTGTTTTACCCTGTTGACAGATATCTAGGGCCAGTACCCAAGTGTGGAGATGGTTTTTGAAGAAGCCACAAGTCTGCAAAATACTCAGACATTTCCAGCTTGGAGACTTCAATCCCCTCTAGGAAGGTTTAGCATCTTTGTGAAGAGAGGAGCCAGGTAAGAAAGGAAAAGCACTTATGTTTTTTTAATCATGCCATCATTTTTAATCACTACCAATGTTTTTTCCCCACCAAGAAAAAATGTTCTGTATTTGCTCTCCTACTCAGATAAGATCAAGCAGTGCAGGGCAGAAGGGAGGCACTGGCTAAAGGTATTGTAACTCGCTCTGAAGCTCTCAGGTAGGAGCTGTGTGAGAGCAGCACGTGGGAATTAAGGCAGGAGGGGCACTGGGGCTCACTCTTGTTTGTTGTTCCTGCCTGAGTCCGATCTGGATACCAAGGGGTAGCTGAGCAGGACTTAATGTACCCTGCTCCCTTCCTGTGTCTGCTCAAAGGCAATTTATTCTCAAGCTGAGCCGTGGCCCCAGAGCAAAATAAATTCCTGTGATGGGCCCCAAACACTAGGTATGCTGCAATTAAGCAAAGCTTCAGTGCAAAAGGCTTCCAGTGCAGAAACATTGATGGGAAACGATTGACAAGGTCTTGTCCTGCATTAATCCTTATTAGCACTCCTGGCTGTAGCTGCGGTGTTCTCCTGGCCTTAGGTGCTCCTCACCAATATGTTCCTTCTAGAAGGGTTTTTTTGGAGGGCTCATGCTGTCGGCTGACCTTCAGTTTCAAGACAGTTTGTAAATATAAGAGCTCAAAACGTGGCTGTCAGGCCAGCAAGGTGATCCCTTCCAAACCATCCTCCTCCTCTCTGTTTTGTTTCACCAGCTGGCTTGTGCCCACAAAGCTCCCTCCGACTGTGGATCATTTTCAAGGATCATGAGAAGGTCTGGAAAGGATCCCTGGCCATGCTGATGCTGTAGGCATGGGCTTTGTGTCCCAAAGTCCTGGTCCTCCAGTTGTCCAGGCTACAGCCTCGTGCTCTTGGTGTCACACTGCAGATACTGGACACGTGGGAGCCCACCAGGCAGCAAAGGCATGTTTGTGGTGGCTGGGGCTGCAGGATGAACCATGAAGGGTGCTGCACCTTTCAACCCTTGTGGCTACAGTGCCTTAACATCTTCCTCTGGACATAAATACAGAGCGCAGGTATTCATAAACCTGGCAGCACTGGCGGTGAAGTGTTCCCTGCTCAAACTCAGTTCATCTCTTGAAAATATTCCCCTGACCACCCCAGGGATGTTCAAAACACATTTTTCTCTTGGATTCGGGGGGAAAGGGAACAAGTGAGAAAATCTGAGAAATTTATCCCTAATTACCCAAATAGCACATAGGAACGTTAGGCTGGTAGGGAGTGACTGAGAACGAAGATGAACTTCGTGCTAGCAAAATCTGAAGAGTGGGACAAGCATCTGTCAGTCTGTCCTTCTGTATGTTTGTTAAAATAATTCAGTAGAGTTTGCTTGCTCTATAGAGTCTGAGCCCTTCTCACTGCAGTACCCTGTGATGGAGTTCATCAAACCAACCACGCATCGAAGTCTTGAGTGTAAATACACTGGGATTAGGTTCCCCTCATGGGGAATGAAGCCAACACTTCTAGCACACAATTCATTCAGTAGACATCTGTATTTAGAAAACTGAATAAAGCACCTAGACACCGTGGTCAGTAGTTTGGAGAGCCACATAACTCACTCTCCACCAGACACCTGCGTGTGATTAGCTGGATCCCTGCCTCTGCTCTGTGAGCTATTTTAACTAAGTCTCCACTGGGCTCCCAGATCACATGGAGACACTTCCATCCAGGCACCTACACCGGGTGTCTGTATCAGTAAGCTGATCCTATGCTGGCTTCCCAAGATGCAAGGAATATCATGGTCCTGACCCCTGTGGTCTCCAGCACTCACAGGAGGGGAGTAGAAAAAGCTAAGTGGAAATTTCTCCCGCCTTGCAAATGGCCCTGGGATTTGCAGATCACTCAGTGCTTCATTTGTGGACTCAACAGGTGGGTGTTCATCACCGCTGCAAAAATAGAAGTTGCTTTTAAACCAGATTAGATTATCTTTACGGTAGGTTGCATTACAGGATTCCAGCGTGACGATGCAAGAAAGCAGCATTTCTCCTTCCTTGAAATGGCGGCACCTAAGAAAATATCTCCACACTTTCCCACTTGAAAATAAGGGCAGGAAGCATCTGGGGAAGTGAAACTGCTGCTTGCTTGGGGGGTTCAGTTGTCTGGAAATGGTGACTTGGTTTCCAGATAGGCAGTGAGGAGAAGGCAGATTCTCCAGGAGTCCCAGAGCATGGAAAACAGCATCCCAGGGTGTTGGCAGATAGGCTTTAGAGGAGGAGGACAGTGCTCCACAAGACTTTGCTTTGAGAAAGAAATTCCCCCAGAATTATCATATTGGGCCCTATTCCCAAAACATGTCTAGACAGAGTTATTTAGGATAGGCTGTATTATACTGTCCTGCCCTAAAAAGCTAACCGCTGCTGAATTGCTTATTATTTGTTTATTGAGAATATTGCAGTTACACCAAGGGGATTGGAGACCCCTTCTCCACAAATGCTGTTCAGAAAAAAAACTCAAAGTATGGACACCCGCACCCCGAGGAGTGTACAGCCTGGAAAAGATGAGTGAATACAGAGAGGAAAGAAACAAGCACAAGGGAAAAGGAAAAAAAAAAAAAGAAAAAAAAAAAAAAGAAAAAAAAAAGTGCAAAATGATTTATTTATTAAAGACTTTGGAGCAAGTACAAATACATGCAAGGACAAAACTGTGATATTTTTACCTGCATTTTGTCTACCCAAAACTCAGGCATTCGCTTTCAGGGCAGGTCTTTGGTAAGAGGGAGTGGGGAAAAGTATGAGGATTGTTTAGGTTTTGTAAATCTTTTGAACTTTCAAACTTAGGAGAAAAAGAAGGCAGATATTTTGTGAAACTCAGGGTATCATGAAACGTTCCTCCCTGCAATTTAAGACGTTGTTTGTACAAGAGAGATGTCCTGATTGGTTTACTTGACTTTGTAACTGAATGCGAGACTGTGTTATGCAAGCTATAATTATTCTTATTTGGAAACAATTTTCTCTTTTACTTCGAGAATTCTTTGGGGAATAGGAGGCAGCTGAAAACAGCGTGGTGTGCCAGAGCTAAATATAACAAAATCTTCCAAAAAGTTTAATTCTGTTCTAAATCTGTATCATTGCAATTCTAATGAACTGTAAAATCGTCGGAAGGTCTCTCCTCCTAACCTCCTATTGGGTACCGCATTATATCCCCGTAGTATTGCTTCAAACTAAACCTCACTGGGGATCAGGCACAACTGAATGCTTCAGGATTCGACTCAATTTGAAGAGAATGACATCAACTTCTCTGAGAGTGGAGAAACAAGCTTGCAAACTTCAGAGCTTATATGTTCGACAAGAAAATTAAAGGGGTGATAAGTCTCAGGCTGGCAGAAAATTCAGCCAGGGTTCACGGAGGCATGATAATTTGCATAAATACTCCCAGAGTGCAAAAAAAAAAAAAAAAATGCAATACACCCCTTGTGCCTTGAAATGGAAACTGCCCGACTGGCTCGTCAGGTAAGCTGCTGCTCTGGAATTGAGGTTTGGCTCCTCATTCATTAATGAGAGGGTCACAGGACTCACGGTGTCGATCTCTCCATGCCTATGAGCCTCTCAAGGCTGTGAGGTGGCTGGTTAAGCCTCCACACTGAGGGCTTGTCTACACTAGACTTCTGGTTAAATTCTCCTCTTGCAGCCAAGTTTTGTGCTCTGATTGGGCAGAAGAAGCATTTCTGTGGTTAATCAGCGATATTTATTTTAACCACCATGCAGAAAGTACCATGAGAAAGTAGAAGCATGCCTGTTTAGTCTTTCTTTTTTTTGAGGTGCTCCATGGAGAGGAATATGAGCAGCCTAGAGCTGTGAGATAGGTTAGCCTTCTAGGCCAAGGGATGGAGGCATGATATTTTTAATTGCAAAGCTCTCACTTCATATCCTACTTCAGAACCAAATCAGGGTTGTGATAGTTAATGATTTTACTTTTTTTCTTTAGTTCTGGAGCAAAATTATGCTGAACTTTCAGATAGTTTCCATAGTTTTCCAATAGTGTGCTGCCATAGTACGTGCAACATGTGCATGCACAACCCTGCAGTCAGTCCCTGCGCTTGGCCACTCTGCTCCTAATGGCATAAGGGCAGTTTTCTAGGGAGAGCAATGGTAAACGGGAGCACTGGGAATGCCCTAAATGTTGATAAGGTCATCTTGTATCAACCTGCTTCTCTGGTCCATGAAGCCACAATTGCATCTCCAGGTACTGCACCTGCAGGACGTATCTACACCAGAGGACATTGCTGGGACAGCGATGGCTCCCAGTACAGACTGGGACAGCCACAGCCCACAGTGGACAGGGACATGATGTGTGCTGGTCTGAGGCACTGTGAGGGCCTTCAGAGAGGGACCCAGATGGCCAGCAGAGCTGCTGCCCACCCATTACCGCACCCTCACCTCCCACCCGCCTGGGGAACGCAGACCTGTAGAGACAGCATACGCTGACAAAGGTTTTTTAGCTGCTGAGGTAATTCTGCTGCCTCTTTACGAGGATATAAACTAGGCCAACACAAGCACTGCTAACCTAATTGCCTCTGCACCAGGGATTTTGCCAGGCAAGCTCAATCTCTTGGGCTGGAGCATGTTTTTTTCATGCCTCTCTGAACACACCTCTTCTCACAAGATGGCTTTGAGGCGGTTTGCTCTCTTGCTTGATGCTTACAGGGGCTCATTTTCTCCTGGTGGCGCAGATGGATGCTTTCTGGGTGAGCATCTGGCTGTGAGCATTGTGGCCTGTGCCCCATCTCCCCCTCTTTTTTCTTCTCTGGCTGCCAGACCCTCTGCAGAAGGGCTGTGATGCCCAGTTAACATGGTCCAGCCCAAGAGGTCTGCAAAGCCCTGTGCTGTGGCTTGATCAGACCCAACCACTTGGGGCAAGGTCTGTGCAGTTTCCTTTGAGGGTTTCTCCTTCACTCCATCCCAGCCAATGCTGCTAGAGACATCACAGAGGAAAAGGAGACCCAGGACTATCAGAACAATGGGGTTTGTCTCCAGCTCCAAACTGTCTCGAGGCTCAGAGGTGCTCAGCATCAGGACCAGGGTTAATCCTGCCTGCAGGTTGCTGCCTGGATGCCCTAGAGTTCAGTTCTTCCCTTCTTTCCCATTTTCACAGCAAACAATGGAAAACCGAACCCCTCCCAATACAAATTTCGGACTTTTCCCACCACTACATGCTGCAGACCACCAGGCACGCCCTGCCAAGAGAAGACACGAGGTCGGGATCAGCTGTTCTGAAGCACATTTCATCCAGACTGATGGCTGCATCCCCATCCTGCACGTCCACACTGTGCTTTGGACAGGCTGGGTGGCACTGCACTCACCACCATTCATGCCCTCTTCTCTGCCCAGCTGCAAAACCAGTAATTTTTCACCCAGACCAAGCAAGGACAGCCACCCCCAGCTTGGCCCGTGCCAGCTTATCCAAAAATCTGTCTGAGACCCTGAGTTTTCCCAGTCTGGGCAGTGGTCTCACATGCCTCGAGTGCAGCCCCCAACATGGGTGTAGCCTCAACCCTCCAGCCTTACCCCTCTGCCTCCCCTGGAAAATCACAGCACTCTAGACAATTTACTGTCACGAATCAATAGGATTTAACAGAGCCAAACACAACCCCGAAAGAAATAGCTGATGCCGCTGTATCTTGTCAGCAGCGAACGGAAGCATGATCTGCCTTTGTTGGCATTTTCTGCTTTGTCTCTGACTGGCATTTGCATCTCCTAATTAAAGAAGTACAGGCAACTGTGTAAATATATATATAGGATCGCATTAAAGCCCTGGGATCTATCTGACAGCCCAGCATGATGCAGCAGCATTAGTAATGATTGTTGTATCGTTTCAAATGACCTCATTTGGAGAGGAATTACAGTCAGCCTGTGCATGTTCTAACCCAGACAGTTGCAGGCACATGAGTTTTAATAGAAATACACCCACTGAACTGCATTTGATTATCCTTTTCTTTATAAAGACCATGAGTGCTGCAAATAAAGCTAATATGTGCCTACATGGTAAGGTATGGCTTATTTTCTTGTATTTGCCATCCGATAAATTTGCTCAGGGAACTTTCAGGTTGGGAGTGTTGGGAGCTGCCAGATGCAAAGGGAGCTGCTTGGGGAACTTTAATTTAATATCCTCATGCACTAGAACAAGGTTTTCCCCTGCCAGCCTCATCTCTAAAGATGATCATAATTAGTTCCATGAAGTTTTAAATATTATTTCCATGCCACCTTTTTCTAAGCCACCAATGCTATTCTGGAGGTTACTTTGGTTCAGGGCAGTGCCAAGTGCAGTCCAGGCTGGACAAGCTTTTCCACTGATGTCAAGAGTTGAATTTGGTCCAGAAGTGCCTATACCAGGAGTCACCTTTCTTCTCCACCGAGCGTGGCAGCCTCTGTCCCCAGAGCAGCGTGCCCTGTGCCAGCTATTGCTCAGCAGAAAGCAAACGAGGAAGGATTTGGATTTCTTGGGTTACCTACAAAGTGGTTCTTAAAGCATCACTAGGGGTGAAAATTAACGATGCCCTTCCAGCTGCCGGTGCTTAAATAAATTTCTGAGCCTCACCAGCAGGAAGCAAGGTGATCAGTTAGATTATCTAATCATTATCTCCAGTAAGGAGGGCAGCCAGGTCGGGACAGCACTGCTCAGCGTGGCAGCCGGTATATAAATAGGATGGGTACTTACAGATCAGGAGGCTGTGGGTGACCCGGGGTAAAAGAATAACTAATGTATAAATACACCGCTATCCTGCTCAGAGCCTGCTTGTGTTTCATTGGAGAACCTGTGTGAATTGCTGAGTGTGGGGCTGGGTGCCAGCAGCTGATAAGTGACCTTGCTGCGTGCATCAGGGAAGGGTGGGTGCACGCTCCCCGCTGCCATCGATCCCCCCACGGTGATGGAAATCGGCTTTTCCCTCTCCGTGACCTGGAAAAGGACTGTCACGAGGACCAATTAGTGGGTAAGATGCCATCATCCCTATGGCAACCAGAAGGGTGGATGGATGCACGGGTGTGCTCAGGCCGTGCCATGAAGGCAGGGACACCGGCGTGGATCTGGAAGACTTTCCCTGGATTCATGCTTCAACACAAGCAGTGTGTATCTTCTAGAGCCCACAGCACCATTCACACAGCAAAGGGACCCCATTTTGTCACCAGGACTGCTGCAGAAGCCAGGAGGGATGGAAGGAGGCTTGGACTTCTCCAAGAGACATGGAAGGAAGCTCAAACTTGTCCCTGCCCAGAGTCACCAGACCTACACTAAGTTGGGAAAGTTTGGGAAATAGGGCTCAAAATGATCCCCAGTGGCTTCAAGAGGCTTTTATGCAGGTGACTGAGGAGCCAAAGCAAGGTCTCAGCCTGGTCCATGGTCTGCACGAGGCACCGTGCCTCGAGAAGCTGAGGACTGTGTTTTCTCTTTCAAAGACCATTGGCACCAAGTCCATGTCAATGTCATCACAGAGGGCTCGTTGTTGGTTCATGCATTTCCTGAGAAACCTGTCTGCCTTCACAGGGAGCCCTGGCCGATGAGAACACATCCTTAGCTTTTGATGGTGTTTTTACATCTGTGACTTCCTCCTAAAAAATAATAAAAAAAATAAATAAAAAACTGTTATATAACCCAGCCATTTTTAGAAACACAGTCCCAGGGCTGCTCTCAGCAGATCAGTCTGATATTGATTGTTTCAGCTTTCGTGACTTCAGAAAGCCAAATTTTCCACGGGCCAGGAGCTGGAGGAGGAGGGAGGGGGCAGGAAGGGAGGGTGAGAACAGAGCTTAAGGGGCACAGGCAGCATTTTTCTGTGTTACAGTATGTGCCCTGGTGGAACAGAGGATGTGTTATCCTGTCTGCACAGCATTTTCTGACCTGCTTTTGACCCAAGAAACATTTGCATTCATAAATGCTTAAGTTGTCCTCCTGGGAAGCGAGGGAGGGGGAGGAGAAGAAAAGAGTGGGTTTATCAAACCTGGGATCACTGCAGGGCTTGGAAAACAATCTCTCTTCTTCTCTCTTCCAGCCCCTCTGTAAAACAGCCTGCATGCAAGAGGGCTTGTTTATTAGTCTTTGTAATGGATAGTGTTTGCCAAGACAGGTCCTCAGTCAGTGACCTTGGTTTGAGAGGAGGCTGAAAGGGATTCACCGGGGCCACCCCACTCCCCACCGTGCCCCAGAAAGGAGGTGACTGGATGATATAATGCTGGGAGCCCTCACCCGGCACCTCTCTTGCTGAGAGAAACAGTCCTGAGAAGGGCAAATAGAAGAAATGATTCATCTCTCTGTTTCCCATGTGAGAGCCTGGAAACGCAGGGCGCAGGCTGGTGAAGAAGGACTTGGGAGGAAGGGGGAGGAAAGGCAGGTTTGTTGGCAATCCTGGGAAAGAAGGGGAAGAAGAGTTGGACTGAGAGGAAAATTTAGCTCCAAAACTGCTGAAATATAAGGGGGAAATCTGCCAGCAAGAGCTGAGGGTCTGTCATCCCACTGAAGGAGGAATGCGGAATGATGGAGCAGCCCCCTGCTGGAAACCAAAGGGGCAGAAAGGAAGAAAAATTGTGTTCGAGTAGACCTTATTTAGCAATATATAAATTGACAGCATGCCTCAGCCTCATCCAGGCTGAGGAAGGCAACCTGAGGAGAAAAATAAACTCTTACAGAGAGTGATTCATCTGTCCTGTTGTGATCCCTAACTAGACCTGAAAGGAATCATCACCAGGAGACGACTGCTATTTCTTATTGCAGGTCCCTTTGCAATAAAGGGTTTTGACATCTGACTTGCACGTATCTGAGACAGATCACAGAAATCTGATCCATGCTGATTTTTTATTATTATTATTACTTATTTATTTTGTCAAGTAAAGTTTGTGAAGCAAAACGTTTTGTGAACTGAAAAAAAGACTAGACTACTATAAATGTCTCGAAGCATGGGTCTTATTGAAATAAAATAAAAATAAAATAAAAATAAAAAAAAGACAAGTAGAATGAGAACAAGTGCACAAAAAGTGATAAGAAGGACAGAGATGTGGATCTGAGCTTCCATGACAAGAAATTAAATATGGTCTTTTGGCCTGCCTTAGCACAGCTATTGCACTGCTGTGTTGTGATGTGTGCTGAGGATTGCATGGAACTATCTTGATGCAGGCAGTCTGCCAATTTCTACACAGAGAAAGCAGAGAGGTTGTTGGAGAAATCCCTGGAGATCCCAGCAGATTTCTTCAAACCAGACAAAAAGTCGACATCAAGGAGTTAATACAAGTGGTTTGGGAAAATGCAGAGGATGAATGGTCATTGACAGCTACCTTTGCCATCAGGGGCAGCATCAGCCCCACCTTTACCCAAAGCTCTGGTCTTGCCATCATATTTGACTGACAAAGCTGCCAGTCTCATACCAGCATGTGTTGATCAGCAGTCTTTCTTCCCAAGAAATTATCCTTACTAGCACAAGGAAATCTATAACTTGCCTTCTCTCCACAGAAGTAATTTCATGCCTCCAAGGGTAGCCAAGGAATGCTATAATAAAGCAACCAGAAAGTCCCAAGGATTTACTTAGAGGACATCTATTCACTGAGCCAAACTAAGACCTTTAGCAGCTTGATGTTGTTATAGATTGTGGAGCCCATCTCAGCCAGATCAGGGTGGTGAGCAAAGGATAAAAAGGCAAAGGGAAAAGAGATGTTTTCCTTTCCATTTATGTGTTTTCCCCTAGGTTTAAGTCATTATCAGAAGCCATTTCTGCAACTGCTTGAGGAAATCTGCCTGGAGCAGCTCAGAGGGACTTTCTGCTCTATCTTCTCAGTGGTTGCCGTCATCTTTTGGGGGATCTGATTTCCAACCAGTGCAATGGGCATCTTCAAAGGGCCAAGTGAGTAGTGATTTTTAACCTGCTGAGCACCAGACAAGGTGCTGTGCTTTCAGCTACCTCAGGCTTCCAGGAGGTGGAAGCATTTGAGCAGTGCTGGGGATGGTTGTCAGAGTCCTGGGGTGACATTTGTGTCTTGTTGAATTCTACAGATACAATAGATTTTCTTAACGATTTACCTAAGATAATGTATCTTGGTGGTAAGCAGAGCAGTTTGCTACTTTGCTGCTTATTTCTTCTGGGATCTTCAGTTACTCTGTGCACTTCAGTCTTTTTCCCATCTGTCAAATGGGAATAACTCTGATGTCTTACCTGACTGAGGAGTTGTTGGAGGGCAGCAGGGTGGGGAAAGTTACAATAAAGATTGTAAAGCATTGAGATAATGCTGTAACAGGAGCTGTAAAAATACCTACAGCAAACACAGAGCCATTTACATTATCATTGGTGTAGATGAGTACTGCATGTTTGTGTCAGAAGCAGATGACTACTGGAGTGTCTCAGGTTCACAGGGGTATTCCAGTTATGGAATATCCAGTTATGCAGCACCAAAATCACATCATCTCATTTCCCAGTCTTTGACTGAACAGCCAAACATTTACACTCAGCTTCCCCTTCCACTTCAAGCGATGTTAGCTCTGCCTGAAAACTCACTTAGTGCTTTCAGAAGCGACTCAGATCTGGACCCATCATCCATTTCTTGTTGTGGGGGTGGTTTGGGGTGACTTTTTCACTTGTAAACAGATGGCAAAACAAAATTCTGCTTGCACGGAAGCAAGCCACCAGCATGAGGTTCAGGAAAAAAAAAAAAAAACAAAAACATTTATCATCACCAAAATGCTCTCTCTCCTCAGTGTCTTTGCATCTCTAGTGGAGGTGATGGGCTCTGTGCAACAACACATTCCCCAGTGCCAGACCAAGTGTTGGGAACATGGTCAGGAGTAAGAGACATGGTCCTCTTGAATGGCTGCAATCAGATTTTGATTCTCTGTTGTCCTCCCCGCGCCCCACACCCCCCCTCCCCCCAAGAAATTATGTGCACAATTAATTTATCATGGGGGAATGTGCCACAAAGCCCATGTGCAAAAGGGCACGGTCTCAAGCCAGGCTGCACCCCAACATTGTCAGGAGGTTCCCTGCTGAGCTGAATGGCACCAGAGGAAGAGGAGGGGACACGTTGTAGGCTTGGGGACAGCCACTAGATGGGGGCACGAGCACACAGGCCCGGTCTGGCCCCCAGGAGCACGAGCAGCAGGTGGTGACACATCGGCAGCCTCCTCTGCCCCTTGGCATGGCAAAAGGGAGCCAGCAGCTGTCTGCCAAGCTCATCAGAGCCCAGCCATGCATGCATCCATGACCAGAGGACTCAGCCTCTCTCCTGGGATAAAACTTGTCTCCGTTGTGGGGTTGGGCTGGTCCATGATCTTCAATAGGAGACCCCATGTGGCCACCCCTCCAGATCATTACTGAGCCATGGCGCTTTTCTTTTGAGATCTGCTCCGAAAGACTGCTTTGCTCAATGCGTCCAGCCAAGCTATTATACCTCAGACTATAAAAAGATGTCTTCCTGCTTCTCTTGAGACCTCTGCTCTCCAAAACCGTGGCTGGAGACAGCCTGGGGGATGCTTTCTGCTGTCTGCATCTTGATGGGGAGTCCCACAGATTTGCTCTGACTGAACACAGCGCTGCTTCTACACAGCCCGGAGGGACCAGAGAGTGCAAAACCTCACACCCCCTCTTGACACATCCCTCCGTGCCCCGCTGGGGAAGGAGCAAGTTCAAAAGGTTGCCAAATGCATCAGCCCTGGAGCCTGCGCAATGGGCTGAATCGGCTTTGCAGAGCCATGGTGAAGTGCATTTACACACGCACGGGTATATTCCCTGCTCCAGAACGGGGAGGGAAGGGAAATTGGCCTCTTGCTGGGAATGCTAAACCCTGTTTAGTGTTACCGGTTTCACAGAAGCGTAAAAAGACCTAAACAGATTCAGCTAACGATGTGTCATCAGTTAAACAGAGGCAGAAGTTTTACGAGGACAGAAGCCTTGGCTGATGTACAGTCCTGATGATGCACCCAGGGAAAGGCTCCTTGAGCAGGCACCACTTCATACACATCCCATGAGTTACGAAGGAGCTAGACCCCTACATTGGGGTCTACTTGGCTTCCTGACCCCATTTTGTGGGCAAGACAACCCTGTAAAATGAAGGGCAGCTTCTCTCCTTGTGTGCTCAAAGCCACTCATATATTTTGCAGAAAGCCAGCTTTTCCAGGAGCACCTTGAGGGGAGTCCACACGGCCAGCCTGCCTCCTGAATTAACTTCTGTCTCCCCCAAAATAGAAATATCCTATCGTTTCTCATGTCCCTGATGAACAAGATCAGCCCTGTGTTTACCCTCTGCTCCAAGGCACCTGAATCCACGTCACAGCCTTTGAAACCCCCTGGGAATTTAGTGCTGTATGTCAACAGCGCGTGCCACACAGAAGTTATAGTAAATCTGCATCACTTTTCATCCCCTGGCACCTTGTATTCACTGTGGTATAGAAACATTTGATCCAGGACTTTGGATTTGCAAGCAATTCTGACTATGCAGTTCCCAGCTACCCCTCGGTAGCCATCGCCAGCTGAAGAAACAGAGACTTTTTCAGATGATATTGTTTTCCTGGTGTGACTGAAGCTCCTTGTTTGGTGCTAGAAGAAAGTAGCTCATTGTGAAGCCTGTCTTTACCGCCGGCATGTGACAAAATATCTGTTCCTCCTTTTCGTTAAGGCCCAGCTGCTCCTTTGCTGATAGAAGGGAAATCCCTGCAAACAGAGAGCAAAGTCGGTGACACGCAGCCGAGCAGTTGTCTGCCCCCCATGAATCAGCATGGAGAAGTTCTCCTCATTTCCCTTCTGCTAGCCCAAAGCTGCTTAAAATATATATATATATATTTATTTTTTTTGTTGGTTTTGGGTGAGTTTCCTGTTTGTTGGTTGTTTTTGGTTTATTTTTTTATTTTTTTTTTCAACTCAACATTTTCTGATGGCTAATGCCAGCCCCAATTTATTTACATGCTTGTGGCATCTCCATGTGCAAGCACTGAACAGGTCCAGGTCTACTTAGCATCTGAATTCAGAGAAAACAAGTTGCTTGCAGCCCTGGGTAGCAGAAGATCAAGAAGTCTCAGTTCTGCAAGTTGTACATTTTACTTGGGTGTGATCTTAGGAGCAACTTTTCTGCTGGGACTTTCTCTTGCCCAGAAACATCCTCTTCTCTTTTGCCTGTTTTTTTCTCTTTTGTCTAGATGCTCATGACAACCGAGGGTGGCCACTTCTGCTGAAACTCTGGCTCCACTCCCCTTCTTGAGGGACTCCCTGGGCTTAGCTCTATTTTATGGATAGTTAGGCTCTCCAGGAGGACAATCTGGGCTTTGTGCTGCAAGATTGACAGAGAAAGACCTTCCACTCAATCCAAAGACTTCCAGGGTGAGAGATTTATTCTACACACTTGTCAGCAGCACAAGAAGGAGTGGAATTGGCTTATTTGGCCAATGTCACCAGACTCTTTAGTCTCCTCTTTATAAATCTGAAAAAAAGTGCTGATTCAACAGGCACAGGAGCAAATGTCAATGTGGAAAAATGCACGAAGTGCCTGCTGGCTGCAATTCTGCCCTTCATTTCTTTTCTTCTTTTGATTTCCTACACCCAACAGGTGTGTTTGAGAAAGCCAGGTTTCCAAAGTCAGATGACACTCCACAGAGACATGGTCTTGTTCATTTTAAACACTTCCTATCCCAAGCCACAGAGGGGATTGGTAACTCTGCCTAGAAACAAACTAAAAGCTAGTACTTCTTGGGAAATGTGGGCCGTGTAGTAATACAGCTAAACAAAGACAAAAATAGCTGGCAATGACTTTGTTGTTTCTCTCGATCTTCCCTGGAATGACATTTTAGAGTGGTGGCTGAAAAGAGAGGCTGTGTCCTGCAGATCCTGAGATGCTTTTCGTTGGATCCTTTTTGTGCCTCTTGCAGGTTTGTTGCTGTGTTAGTTTCCAGCAACATTTTGTGTGAGCCTTCACAAGCTCATGGCAATTGTCCATTTGAAAACCTCCATTAGACATTTCTGCCAGCATGTGTGCATCACAAACTGTCATCCAGATGAGACTTTCACATGAGTTTATATCTTTCATTAGTTCAGAGCTCTTTCAAGCACATATACCTGTAGTAGGCATTAAATTTCTTCTGCCCTTAACAAGCTCAGATATTTAGGCTGGAAATGAGATTCAAAACATCGGGAGTTCAGTGAACTCAGATTTGGGTAACTAACTCTCTGTAGGTGTTTTGAAAACACACAGCTTTGCTAGAAGCACACAGCCAGAGCAGAGAGCACAGGAGCAAGGCTGAAGTTTCACCAGCTGCAGGGAACTTCAGGGTGAGCTTGAGAAGTCATTGTATTTCTACATGCCTCCATTTCCCCATCTGCAAAATGAGGCTCTGGTTCCTCACCCTGGCCTCTAAAGATCTTTGAGATCAAGACCTGAAAACATCAGATAAGACCTTGGCAACTTTATTGGTTACTTACACAGCAAAGGGAACTAGATCTTGCAAAGACAACGTCTCTACCTGCTACCCAAATTTCATATTTTTCTCCTAGACAGGCAAAAAAAAAAAAAAATCAGACAATATTGATGCTGTTAGAGGAACATGGGATTATTATATTAGTGCATGGGAGACTGTGATTGATGCATTGTTCCATATTTATTATGAAAGGTAATGAAATAGTGCAATGCTAATTGTTTCAGGAAAAAGAAAGAAAGAAAGAAAAGAAAGAAAAGAAAGAAAGAAAGAGAAAGAAAGAAAGAAAGAAAGAAAGAAAGAAAGAAAGAAAGAAAGAAAGAAAGAAAGAAAGAAAGAAAAAGAAAGAAAGAAAGAAAGAAAGAAAGAAAAAGAAAAAGAACAACAGAATATACTTAGAAATAGTTGACATCATTTTTGATATTGCAAAGTTGCCTTCTACATGCATGACATGTTTGCCTTTGCCTCCCTCTTTTCTATATTCCTATATAACCATATATGTCCTTTGCCTTCTCCTCTTCCCCTGTCCTCAGATCCCTGTGCTCAGCATCCAGATTTCTGCATGCACATTAAGCAATTAAAACTACTACCGGGATTGTCCTCTGTCACCTGTGGCATTTGAAGCCAGAAAATGCACTGCAGGATTTAAAGGAAGCAAAGGGCAAGGATCTCATATTATAGCAAGGCAGAACTTTATCGGCTCATTGGAAAATTGCCCTTTATTAATACTGCTGATAGTAAAACCGGTCTGGTGCAAAGTAGCTCAGCAATAATTGATCATGCTGATTTATTCCAGCATAGGTTTTGGTCCAAACTCAGTCACGGTCAGTGTTGTTGGACCTTTAGATAACAGGTGCCAACCTGTCATGTGTGAAATGTCTTCAGCTTCAAATCTGAGATTTAACTGAAGCAAGAAAAATCAGCCTGAAGCTGAAACAAGTTGAATTACTGAATCTAATTTGAGACAGAATAAGCAGTGAGGAAGATGACAGGAGATGCAATGCTCCATGGCTCATCTTCAGAAGATTTTTCACACCCATATGAATATTTGTCAAGCCAGACCATAAATCAAACCCTGCTAAAAAGAAATTATTTGCTTTTGGCTTCAGGCATCTGCCAGAAAGGACCCCTCAAGTCTGATTGTTATATACAGCTTGTGAAATTTTCAGCAGATTTATTGAGAATTCTGTGGCAACAGACAATTCTCTCCTTCTTTGTGTTATCAGGCTGCAAGAAGGGGAATAAAATTAACTAAATGCCATGTCAAAGGAGATTCGTCCATTAAAAATATATATATATCATTACAGCCTGACCTTGTCAGGGGGCTTTACCACAGCTATGTGCCAGCTGCCATGGGTCACTTTTCACAGTCCAGAGCTGGAGTGCAAAGGCAGGAGAGGGTTTTAACCCCCATTGCCCAGGGCAGGTATTGCAGACCCTGCCCCTGGGCTGAGCAGAGACCGAGACGCTCCAGCCGAGCCCGCTCGGGGTTGTTGACTTTGCTGCAGACAGTCGGGCTGGGGCAGACTCAGACAGCAACAAACTCTTTGTGAAAGCAGCTGGGAAGCAGAAGCAAAGACATCCAGTAACCGCCAGTTCCTGCAGGACACATTTAACCTGTTCTGGCTGCAGTCTGGCCCCAGCTCTGTTAAATGGTGAGGTTTCTTGATTCACACCCAACTCCTGCTTTCTCTTCGTTAAATTCAATTAGTATCCAGAAACGTGAGGCTAGAAAGGAATTCCAGGGTCCACTCGATGGTTCTTCACATAATGCAACCCCCATATGAAGCTTATTCAGCATCATTTTAAAAGCTGGAGTGTGCAGAGGGTATTTTCCCATTGCCCTAGATTGCTGAGAAGCAGTCCCAGACCTCCCTGCCTTGATGATTAGACGCCATCCTTGACCCTGAGGTCTTATTGCACACCTTGGAGAAGATGGAGGATAAGGTCTGGCATTGCATCTTTTCTCCAAACGATAAGAGTTCCCAAAATGTTGAGCCAGGGTGGTTCCAGTTGTGGGTGATGGAGAAAAGGAGGCTCAGGGGAGACAATATGGAGCTCTACAATTACCCTAAAGGAGGCTATAACAAGGTGGGGATCAGGCTCTTCTCCCAAGCAATAAGTGTTACGACAAGAATAAATGGCCTCAAGTTGCACCAGGGTAGGTTTAGGTTGGATATTAGGGGAAATTTCTTCACTTAAAGGGTTGTGCAGCATTGGAACAGGCTGTCCAGTGAAGTGGTTGAGTCACCATCCCTGAAGGTCTTCAGAAGATGTGTAGATGTAGAGCTTAGTGACATAGTTTAATGGTGGATCTGGCAATGCTAGGTTTAAGGTTGGATCAGATGATCCTAGAGGTCTTTTTGAGACCTAAATGATTCTATGATTTTATGACATCTATGAGTCAGAAGTGTTGGAGAGGACAGGGAGGACAATAGGCTTTATTCTGAACTAAGTCTGTCGAGGCTAGCCCAGCAGGTGGATGGACAGAAGATGACATCCCAAACAACCTGACTGTCCCATAGAGCATCCTCAGGAGGGAGCTGGGCCTGCATTAGGGGCGATAACAGGTTTGTGCCTGTCCTTTCACAGCTTCATTTCATTATGGGATGTTGTTCAGTGCAGCAACTCATCCAACCCTGCCTGGGCTTCTGGACCAGGGGCAGGTGGTGACCTACAAGCAGAGAGCAACCTGGGCAAAAACAGGGGCGAGGGGTGGTGGAGCTGCAACCTCAAGGTGAGGTTTTGGAGGAGCTGGAGCACCACCACCAACATATCCATGCTCCTTGGTGACAGCAGGACATGTTTTCCTCAGCTGTGGTGATAATCAGTCCTTGTGAACCCAAATTCATGAGTCCTGAACCCAACTCATGTGTTGGTTTTGGCTGGAGCACTGCCAGAAGCCTGGGAATGTTCTCCCACCATATCTGTGTTGGCTATAGCTTATCTCTCCCCTTTTATTATGTCTAAAATACCTCTTTCTGCCCCAGGACCACTAAGACTGTATGCCATCCTGTACTCATTGTCCACCCTCTACTGAGGAAGCTGTCAGTGTTGCAGCACCTGCTGAAAATGTATAACCAATGTTTTTCTGCAGTAGGTCCTCATTTTTAGCCTCAGTGCAGTGCCTCATCTTTCTTAGAAAGGCACATCAGACATTGGTCTGCTGGAGGAAGGAGGCAAAACACCACTTAGGACACCATTGCACTGAAGCTAATTCTATTGTATCAGGGCTTAAAAGGTGAACTTGACCTTACAGATAGCTTAAAAGTGAAATATTATTATACAATATATATATATGTAATATATATAATATATATGGATGTGCCCATGTCCTTCTGAGTGTTTTTCAGGAGGTTTTATTTCAAATCAGGAAAAAGTGAGTTCAGGACTTGTCATTCTCTCTAAAGCAGATGAGGGCTAACTGGGCTTTGCATTAGCACTTCCCTACAAGTCTTTGAGGGATTCCTGCATTCATCTTCCCACTCTCTGTGCAAAGTCTGGATACAGCAAAAAGTGTTTTTTATCACTTGTATCTACCACGGAGGTGCCATGTGCTGATAAGTAATTTTCTGAAAGCTTCACAATGTCATGGTCACACAAATATGAACACTGATAATTGCAATGATAAGAACACTTAGCTTGGGTTATGCACAGCCCTGTTTGTCAGCAGGTCACAAAGTGCCTTCTGAAGTAAATCATGTTCCTATCCCCTTTATAGGATGAAGGGATGTGAAGAAGCATATCTGCAATCAGTGCACTTGAAAGCAGTGAGCCAACTTGTTCCTGCCTGATCCTTGGTGCTGCAGTTTGGGGATAAGCTGCCAGCCTTCAGACCACACATTCAAAGACATTGAGCTACCAAATACTGAGTGTCCTGCTGCGAGACAGCTCCTTACCCCATCAGGTGCTTTAAATTCACAGCTCTATCCCTCGCCATCCTTGGTGTGATGAGGAAAAAAGGCCTTCCTCACTGTTCTAACTCACAAGTGCTTGGATAAGGCACTCAGTAGAAAGCTCCTGGGCATAGCACAGAAATTCAAGCGTGTCCTGGGACATCCTGGCACGGGCAAGGTCACTGCGGTGGGAAGATGCTGCTGGGGTGTTCCTCAAGAAAGATAAGGTAGGGGGGACCTTGTGGACTTCACCTCCAAGTTGTGAAGGACTACCAGGGCAGCTGCACTCACACACTTGGAGAGGGCTTTTGACTCCATTTATTTACCTTTTCAACTTTATTTCCAGTAAGCTGGAAGACTTAACTAACTGTCTGACAGCCCCAGGAGGGTTTCATTTAAATTCACTGGAATTAATTTGCCTGATCGGTATTAGCTAAGTTAATGGCCAGCACATGAAGCAGCCAGTTATTTGGATATTTTTTGGCTCTGGGAGAGGTTAAGTGAGGACAGTGCTGAGAGCTGCCTTGAGATTTGGCAGCCCCAAAGGGGAAGTCTGTCTCAGAGAGCAACCGCCTGTTTTTCAGCTGAAAACGTATTTCTTCAGCTGACTCTGAAAGTAAAGGTTAGAGTTAATTTAAAGCAGAGCTTTAGCAGCCTGGAAAATAAAATTAGCAGAAAGAAAAGTGTTTCTTCTTTCTTCCCCTTCAGATATCATTTTTTTTCTGTCATTGTCTTCTCTCATGTCATTGTAACAGCTCCCCATCTTGCTCCAACAGAGATTTTATTTTATTTAATTTTTTTTTTTTTGAGTCGGGGCAAACCAGTAAGCCAGCATATCCATCTACGAAGCATCCAGGTCTCCTTGCTGAAAACCCAAAGAAACAATTCACCTCAATACCTCTTGACCTCGTTCCTCCTGACACCAGATTCTCATGCACAACTGCTGCCACTTCATAAGGTAGTTGTGAAACAAAATGCAATAAAGCGTGTGAGAAACGCAGCCTGTGGTCACTGGAAACATGATTGCAGTGAAGATAGACAAGATTTGAGCTGGGAAGTTTAAATTGTGTTTTTCTGGGGAAATGAAAGGCAAAGCAGTTGGTCTGTAGGAAAACATCACACCTATGGAAAGGAGTGGGACCTGAATCCAACAGGAATGGACAGGGAAAGGGGGCAGAATAGAATGAAGGAGAAAGGAGATGACACATTTTTGTTTGAACTTATCAAATACTATCAGATCCAGGGTATGCAAAGGGCAGATAAAGCCAGCAACCTTTCCCAGAGCCTACATTGCTCAGGATTATGGACACAGTCAGCACCATCAGACACCCCACAGCACATACAGGACAAGAAGATTGTCTTTTTTGAGGAATTTCCCAATGTAGAAAACCTGACAGCAGGAATAAAATAAGTACATGCACACACAAGCAGAAAGAGGTAAAAATCTTAGAATCTGAGGGTTTTCCCCCATATAAATATGCACAGTTGCTCATTAATATGCTGGGCCTGTCACATCATTGGCAGGTACAAACAAGGCGATCATGCCACTGTTGGTGTATTGCTCCACTACCGAACCCAACCTCAAGCCAGGATGGATGTAATGCGCTGTGACAGCTGGCCTTTGAGATCTGAGGCCAGCAAACTGCTCTGAATCCTGTTAAGACAGTGCTTCTGCCACTCGGCAGTGATTTTTCACGGATGCAAAGGTTGGAGCCCAAGGGGTTCCTGACGACCATCTCATCAGCCTGATGATGACCCAGCCCTTCTCCTCTGATTGAGCTGGGCCACACTGAAGGAGCACACCCAGCTCGATTTAAGGTGTAGGGCTGGGAATCAGCAGCTGCTTGTTTCTGAGCTCCTTGTTTCTATTGTTGGCACAGTGAAACTCCCGCGTGCAGACTGTGCAGCATTTTACCTAAATAGGGGAAATGAATCACAGTTTCAAGTGTTTGATGTTTTCCTGGGACTGAGAGGAGGAAACTGTCGGTGTTTAGCTCAGAGGTGACGTCTGAACAGGAAACATCAAGAGCATAAGCTAGCTGCCTAAAAGCAGATGTTGCTCCCCAAAAACCCCAAGTTTCACACATTGTTGCCCAGAATTGTGAGGTTTCCTGGGGCTTGCAAGGGTTTGCAAGGGGGAGGGCTGGTAGGACACGCAGGCTGGGAGCTGGACTGAAGGATTTCAAGCACTGCCTGGTTGGATTCCCATAGTTCTGTAAATTTCTGAAGGCACGTCCTGTTTGTCTTTGCCTCCAGCCAGCCCCCCACCATCCCTTGGCCTCCAAAAGCATTGGCTTTTCCGTGGGGATCCCTTGACTTGGGTAAGGACACAAACCACCTGCATACTATGGGATTGCTAGAGAAGGAAGAGCACAGCCCTGACCCTTTACTTCCTTTTCCAAAGCAGTTCCTATAGTACAGCATGCCTTGTCACCTCCTGGGAAAGGGAACTTACTGGGTTAGGGGCCAGGAAATACCTTACAAATCTCTTCCCTGATCCCTCTGTGCCTGGGAGCCTGGGAATAAAGGAGAAGAGCTTTCCCCTTCTAGGGCATAGGTTCAACCGCAACCCCAGGGGGAGCTGACCCAAAGACCTTGCTGTGGTACTGAAAATACAGGGCAAAATCACTTGGCTTTTGATACCAATGAAGGCCAGATTAGATTATCACGATGCTCCTCTCTGACCCGCAAATCTGCCAGAGATTATTTAAAAACAGCCCTCCCAAGGGGGGCAGTGAGCCCAAGCCTTGCACTGCTATCTGTTAATTGACTGATCTATTTTTCAGTGCTGATGTGAACAGACATGTCCAAACCTGACCCATTCCACCCGTGATCCAGAAAATCAGCTGTGGTAATAAAAAAAAGAAACCATTGTCTTTCCTTGAACTAACTGAAAGACAGCGCTGTGCCTAGAACCAGCCTGTTGGGTTTAGGCACCGTGAAACACTCAACTTGATAAGGCAGGCCATAAATCCTGGCAGTCACAAGGCATGAGTGGATGTGGCTGATAAAGTGTTGGTCTTTCCTCCTTTGCCTCGCCGTGAGGTCAGGGCACTCCTCTGCTGTAATGCCAAGGGGAATTCATGGCTGCGACACCTGGAAGCAAACCAGTCGCCTCTGAGCAGCCCAGAGCAGGTGACTCCAGGCTGCAGAAGGGTTTTTCCAGGCACACCTTCTTCTGGACCTTTATTTGCATCTGGGCAAACCATCTACCCATGCTGGCTCTGTCTTGGGCATGGGTTTTATGGGTTTAGGTTGAGATCTGGGCTCTCTCCAAGTCCTAATGTGGTGCTTCCCAGCAAACAGCTGCAGAGTGCATCTGCACAGGTGAGAAACTGCAAGAACCAGGACTGTATGGTGCTGCTTAATGGCTGTCACAGGGTTGTTGCTGAAGGAAGGCCTTCCAGATTTATCAGATTTTTATGCATATGAATGCATATCTCCAGGGTTGGTGTGACCACAGCATGCTGTTGGTGTGAGCTACACTGGAGAGTCACAGCATGGAGGAGAAGAAGAATTAAAGCTTCTTAGCATCATCCACCTTTCCTCATCTCTCTGGGAAATCCCATCTGAACCAGTTTAGAGAGAGAATTGTTGCCTTTGGGTTCACCCCTTTCCACTTTTTAATTCACTTAGGCTCTCCTCTTCCCTCCTCAGTGCTGCCCTGTCCATCTCCAGGAGGTTGGTGCTGCTCTTCTATTTCTCCTTATTGCCTTCCAGGTTGCAAGTGAAGCTGGGAATTTACTCTTCCTGCTGGATACAGAGACTTTTCTGAAATTTCTCTGTAATTTGCATTAATTTCTCCTGAACGCTCGTAAAATCAAGCACGTCTGAGCAATCCCATCACTCCATCAGCTTGAGGATTATGGACCCATTTCCATGCCTTGGGGTCACGGAAAATGCATTTTCTGCACAACTGAAAGTTTCCACAATCTGACGATGAACTTGCATACCCATGCATACACACGGTTTTGCTTTTTCCCTCGTGTAAGATAAAAACACAATTTCTGGTAAAATTCACTCGAATCCATTAGTTTTGTTTTGCTAAGCAGGAAGGAAGCATTTTGCTTGGGTCATGCTGACCTCATTCTCTGCCTATTTTCATTACACACGGACTTCACAAAAACGATTCCAACGTCTTGGACCGTTTTTGCAGTTTTTTTTAGGCTGTGAGGCAACCTTCCGGTATGGACAACATTTTCCATTATATCCTGTGGACCTTCATTCCCACCATGCCCATGTTCATCTGGTGAGAGAAGTGAATGCAATGCCTGGCCAGGGGAAGAAAGGAGCCTGAAACAATTAAAAACAGATTTATCTGACAGCTCAGAAAGATTCAGATTAATTCTTACAGAAAAACACCACCACCACCACTGAAAACAAAATAAGAAAATTTATTAAATTCAGCAACTTGAAAATATTTCCTTTGGACTTGAAATACCAAAATGAGGTCTTTTCAGAGGCATGTTTTTAGGAGAAAGATAGCTATTCTGGAAAATGTTAATATTTTGGTCAGGTATTGACTTATTTGGGAAGAAAACAATGTAATTCCTCTGGGCCTACAGTTGTTTCAACTAGCTGTAACACAGCCTTGTGTCCAGCAGCCTTATGGGAACTGAGCAAACCTCATCTTTCTCTGGAAACACATTTCCCCTTGCTCAGGCCTTCCAGAGGCTGCTTTGTGTCCCTGCAGGTACAGGAGAAAGAGGAAGCAAGCAGGTGGCGATAAGGCCTGTAAAAAAAAAAAAAAAAAGTGGGAAGAAGATCTTTGTACAGGTTCCAGAGACAAAAGGAAGTCGAGAGAGGGGATATCTATTGTACGATAAGGTGAAATTCATGTGCGCAGCTGAACCCTGCACCATTGATGCGTTCTCTTTTCAGGATCATATGAGAGGCATGAGTCACACTGTCCCCGTCTCTGCCTTGGAGGGATGAAGTGCAGCATCGCAGTTTGCAGGGCAGTCTGCTGGAAATAATCTCCATCGGACAAAAGGCCTTGTTGGAAGCAAGTGCCATTTCCAAATGCTAGGATTTGGAAGGCTGCAAAGAATGACAGTCACAGGAACTGATATTTGAACAGGAAAAACTGTGCCAAGTGCTATATTTGGGCATGGTTATTGCCATGTTTATTATTGTTATCACCACCGGAATTATAGTCCTGGTCGGAGACTGCGCCTGAGATCAGATCTCCTTTTAGCAAGGGTTGTCTGCAAATATTGCAAGAGACAGTCCTTTCTCCCCAGAAAAAAAATAAACAAGACTGTTTAAAAATATTCCCTTTTAGCAACAACATGGTTGCCCTGTGTGTACAAGCAAAGTCGAATCCAGATTATGCCGGAAAGCTATGCCAAGTTCAGCCCAAATGTAAGAGACGACTCCTCTTACGAACAAGTTTTATCTCCTGGTAGACAAAGGGTGGAAAGATTATTGCCATCTTCCTCTGCAGCACAGGGAGATCAAGTAACTTGCTCCCAAACCTACAAGAAGGTCTTCCTAAGGCCAACCTTCCCAGTCCAGAAGAGCTGAAACCAAGTTTCTTCTAAACTGGAGTTCGGTGGCAAGAAGCATTGATCACAAAGGCCAGTGCCTGGGTTCCCTGACCCAAGAGAATTTGTCTGATCAGCATCTCTTAAAAGTTTCCAAGACAAGCCCCACATCATGTTGGCCTGGTCTTCTGTGCCATTTTTTCCACCCCACAGCTCCTCAGCAGGTCTCCATCTGTTGCTCCATAAGAACATGGATTTCTCATAGGCCTGTGTCATACCTTCCAGCCCCAAGTGGAAACATCTCAAGGGACACCAGATAGCTCTATTTAAGCAACAGACTCTTCTCTGTGTGTGGGTGTCCCCATGTGAGAGGGACATCTGACCTCCCATGTCAGTGGACCTAGGGCTCTACTGAAGTGCGCACTTGGAAGTGCCTAGAGCCAGCTGAGATGCTCTTGGGGTATCTGAAACATCGGGCATCATAAACCTAGAAGACATAAGACCTTCATGAAGCCTGTCACCCTCTGGGGTGGCAGCTGGAGGCTGGGGGCTGCTGTAGAGACTCTCATACGATACTGGGCACCTCTGTTGGGAAACTGAATCTGCGCTAAATCCCAACCATCCAGTGCACCCTTCCCTGGTGGGCCTTAAAAATACTTCATGTTCTTTCTTATACCGAGTTTTGAATTTAATAATAATAATAATAATAATAATGGCACTGATGAGCTGAGATGCTTGTGGTCATCCAGAAGGCAAAGGTAGAAACTAATCCCAGTTCTCTTGGCCATCAATCCAGGCTCCTAACCACAAGGTGAAGCCATGCATCCCAGCCACCGATCTTCAGATCCAGGACAGCATCTAGCAGATCTGCCAGCTGAAGGCTGCCCTATTTCCCACCATGATAGGTAGAAAGGCAGTGAAGGCAATTTAACTAAGCCCATCTTCACTCTTGAACATATTGGAGGGCAAATATCCATCTCATTAATTATTTGGGCCCCTTAAAGAAGGGTTTGGGATGCATGGCTGTATCATACTGCTTCCATGCACAAGGAAGGCCCAGTTGCATTTGTTGCAATGCTCTTAAAACTTGAAACTTCTCCCTTCCCACTCCCCCTCCTGGCTTCGTGCATTGATATTCTCCACCATCATGCTGCACTGATGTGACACTGTGAGTTGAATCTCAATTAGTGGGTAGGGGGTACTGTCCTCAGACAAAAATCCAATAGAAGCTGCCTGCCGTTGAAGGGCAGTGAGCAGATAAATGTGTTTGTCTGTGAGTGTGAAAACAAATGGAATGGGCTGTGGTTTTACTGGAAGCAAGGTGCCGATAGTGGAAACAGGTCGATAAAAAAATGACTCTTAGTTGCTCTATGGAAACGTCTGGGAAAACTGAAATGAATAAGGAAAGCAATTTAGATAGGGGAAAAAATAAAAAGAGAGGGAAAAAAAAGAAAAAGAAAGAAAGAAAAGAAAACCTGTATTTTATTAAATTCCAGCTTTCTTTCTTTCTTTTTTGAAAATTCATGGGATGCTTGAGAAAGGTCTGGATCATCGCTCTTCAAAGCCGATGTTCAAGCCTCATGCACAGCAGCTGCCTTTTCACACCATGTTTCCAATCTGCTTAGCCATCCCTGAGGCTTTCAGGGCTGGTTTGTAATGATTTTTCTGACACAATTTCTAAGTTTTAGTTGGAGCAGCCACTTGCCAAAGGTGTGCAAGCTGGGTGAAGGTGAGTCGGAGTATATCCATAAAGGCCTGGGGGTGACTAAGTCTGAATGGAGGTCCCACACCTTGGTATCTCTATGGACCCAGTCCTTAGATCTCACTCTACTGCCCTAATGGTATGGAAATCCCTTAGAGTTGGGGTGTCCAGTGCCAGCTATGGCTACATGACCTATCTAGCCTCCAGCTGCCAATCCCAAATGTAGATTTGTTGTCTTGCAGATCCTGGGTCATATCTGCCAGCTCCACATAGACCTTTCAGGCCTGGAGCAAGTTCGAGCAAGTGAATCAAGGTCCTGAACTGGGGTGAGATGATGGCTACCTCCAACCCTAAATATCTGAAACTGGAAGGTGTCAAAGGGAGGCAGAATGTGTTGCCAGTAAGCCCCAGAAGCAATGCAGGCATCTTCACCTGCATGTTCTCAAAGAGCTATGCTATTCATTTAATTTTGTACCCTGCACAATGGCTGCCAGAGATAAGAAAGCCCACTTCCCAACCGGGGCAGGACGTTTTGCTAGCTGCGTAACTCCCTGGGCTCATCTCTGATTCACATTTCTGTATCTTCCAAACCTGAGATTTCAGCTTTTCTGCCCAGCAGGTCCTGTTTCACAGCCTTCAAACTATAGCCTTTACGTAACATGTCTGTCTCTATCACGTTTATCACTTACACTGTAGTGCAACCCTTCAGAATTTTACAGAACCATTAAATACCAAGGATGATGACTCTTTGGTAAATAAGGAAGGTGTCAAACATGGGCAGTGTTCTTTGTGCTATGTTCTCCTTTGGATTTTTATTAGACTGGCAAGAAGGATGTTTGTAATTGTAATGCCCAAACCACCCAGTTTTCTGCATGGTCTACAGCGCTACCAACAACAGTGTTTGAAACAGAAAACAAATCAAGTGAGAAAGGAAACACAGGACAAGTGTAGAGACTTCCTTGTTTTTCTGCCAGACCACTTCCTTCCTGCCCTTCCTTTCTGCTCTCACTAATAACCACAGTCTCTTGCTGTCTTAAGTCTCTCTTCCTTGACTCATCCAGAGCTAAGCTCTTCCAAGCAGACACCAAAATCCCACTTCTGGTTCTCTCTGCCTGGTGGAGCTGGCTGGGGACAAATTCAGGAGCTTGATTTGGTTGCTTGTTTTAGTAACATAAAGACATTTATTGCCATTTGAGACACCCTTGAATGCTTGAAACATCTGGAAAGGGCTTTCAGATGTTGCACAGCGCCTGTGGAAGACCAGGGTACCTGGAGAAGCACCTGGAACCCACACAAGATACCATTCAAGTGGTCCTAGATACTTATGTGTGGAATTAGCTTTCTAGATCCCAAGATCTAGATACCAAGTAGGGGCAGGATACAGGTGCTTAACCATCTGGAAACTTTTGCAGTGCCCAAAGGCATCTGAGACACTCGCTCAAGACTGACAGATGTGATACAGGAACACAGGGGACATCTGCTCTTCTAGCACAGCAGCTGAAGACCAGGCAGGATTGATCATAGAGACTAAGGTGGCAGCAGACATTGGCATCCAGGCAACTGAAAGCTACCCTAGATGTCCAATGAGTACTTAGGAGCTCAGACATCAGGCTCACACGAGGACACCAACACTGTAAGTATCCGAAGGAGGAGAGGAGAGCCTCCAACAATTTTAGGGGTGCCGATTTTAGCTTAAAAATCACATGGCGAGATAGATGCATGCCCTCTGGGCTAAATAAAAACACTGCAAAGCTCCTTGAGGGTGACTGATCCTTTTAGATGGACAGGTGACCATCTGTGATCGGTCAAGTCCTGGTTTAACCTTTCCACCGTGTCGTAATACGCAGTGTGCCATGTGGTTTGGCTCTCTCTTAGAGAGAGCAATCAGAAATGTTACTATTATCTCCCATGGCTTTTTTTTTTTTTTCCAGTTGGGCTACAGGAATGAAAGATATGGCTGGGATTTCAGGGCCACCAAGATATTGGAGCAATCTGAAATCATATGGTGCTAATGAACCAGAGAACTCAATGCTAAAGTTGTCATTTAATCATTAACCATCTTCTGAACAGCATTAATTTGGGCTTCAGAGTTATTACCTTGCAGAAGCCTTTGATCTCAGTTTAGGGTGATTTCAAAATCACTTTCAACATATCAGATATGATGAAGCATCCGAGACAACCGTGCTTCCCCTTGTTTTCACTGTGCTTCAAAATGGGCCAGAGATTTATTTAGAGTCGGCCAAAAAAGGAAATTGCAGACACCTGAATTCTTTTTTTAATCAAAGTTTGTATTTCTACATGTGCTTACAAGATATTATGACAACCTTTCCTGACTTATCCAGCATCAGCCTTGAGAGAAACAGCCTTCCAGAGCCTACCAGAAGTTGGCATGAGGCAGAAATAAGCCTCATAAGAGGTCAGAGAGGGTTCAAAAGAGCAAAATGAGGACCAAAAGGAAGAAGGACCTGAAACAACAATGCAAAATCATGGGACTGAGCAGCGAGGCATGTGAGATGCAGCTGGATCCACTCACTTCAGACCTTGTGGGAGGGTTATGTTGTCGAGGCCATGCAGATGTAGGAGTCAGTGGGAAAAGGAGCCACACGTGGTAGGGGGACGGGCAGCAGAAGAGGGGATGGCATGGTCTGATAGCAGTGACTGCAGTTTCTGGCTGCCTAAACCATTTAGATCTGGACTTCTTGGGTCCCTCTACATCTCTGGGCACAGTTTTGCCTCTTTCCCTTGGGACCGTGCATGCTCGGGGATGAAGGTTTGCTCTTAGTTTGTCCAGAGAAATGTCAAACAGCAAAAAGATCCCTATGCCACAGGGCCCCCAGTCCCATGGCTACCACAGGACACAGAAATTATCATGATTTGAATAGACCAAAAGCACTGTATCCACATTCCCTCTTCTCTCCCACTAATTAATTGCCAAACTTTTCCTTCGCTCTGGCTAGTGCATGCAGCATTGGTCCTGCCTTCAGCCTAGGTGTGGTGCAGTGTAGACAGAACCATGTGAAGTGGAGATGAGTCAGCTCCTGGCCATGGTTCTTTATGTTTCACATACACATCAGGTGCAAAAGACATCCTCAGAAGCTAAAGAGCTAGTTATTTCAGACCAAACTATGAGGAAAGAGAGAAGGAAGGAAGGAAGGAAGGAAGGAAGGAGGGAAGGAGGGAAGGAGGGAAGGAGGGAAGGAGGGAAGGAGGGAAGGAGGGAAGGAGGGAAGGAAGGAAGGAAGGGAGGGAGGAAGGGAGGAAGGGAGGAAGGAGGGAGGGAGGGAGGGAAGGGAAGAAGGAAGGAAGGAAAGAAAGAGAGAAAAGGAAAAAAAGAAAGAAAGAAAGAGAAAAGAAAGAAAGAAAGAAAGAGAGAAGAAGAAGAAAAGAGAAAGAAAAAAGAAAGAAAGAAAGAGAAAGAAAGAAAGAAAGAGAAAGATAGAAAGAAAAAGAAGGAAAGAAAAGGAAAGAAAAAGAAAGAAAAAAAGAAAAAGAAAGAAAAAAGAGGGAAAGAGAAAGGAAGAAAAGAAAGAAAAAAAAAGCAAAGGAAAAGAAAAGAAAAAAAAGAAAAAAAGAAAAAAGAAAGAAAAGAAAGAAACGAAGAAAAAGAAAAAAAAGAAACGAAAAGAGAAAAGAAGAAAAGAAAAAAAAAAGAAAGAAAGGAACAAGGAAAGAATGAAAGAAAGAAAAAAAGAAAGAAAGAAAGAAAGAAAGAAAGAAAGAAAGAAAGAGAAAGAAAGAAAGAAAGAGAAAGAAAAAGAAAGAAAGAAAGAAAAAGAAAAGAAAGAAGCAGTCATGTGTCAATGATAAACACAAAATGAGTCAAGCTGTAAGAGGCTGCACCTGAAAGGAAATCTAAAACAGCAACTTCCTCCTCGCTGCAGGCTGCAGTTTTCTGCTGTGTACAAGGAGTAGAGATAGAAAAGTGAAAACGTCTGCTTTCTGCTTCACGGTCAGACATAACCAGTGTTATAACCAGAGCCGTGCAAAGGCCCCATCCTTCATTTCCCCAGCCTGGGCTGCGGTTGTAGAAGAAAAAAATAATAAATTTCTCCATGCTTCAGCACATGCGAGTAAAAGCTTTGCATCAAAACTATGTGATGTTGCTAGTGACGGCAAGCTTGACCACAGGCGAAGTTCCCACAGTGAAGTGAAACTCGAATGTCTTCAGCAGCTCTGGCAAAAACATGCCAGCTCTGCCTGAAGCCCTCAGACAGAGACGTTTCCCCTCCACTGGTGCAGGAGAGAGGTCTAATTCTCTGCTAACCTGTTTCTCTGCTTGTTTATACAGAGTTGTACATTGAAATAATTAAGATCTTGTGGGAAACCTGGATTTTAAAACAGGAGAAAGAAAAAAAATATATATAAATATATATATACATTTTCTGTGTAATTTTTCAAGTCACATGCAGCCTTGGCATCTTGGTGTTTCAGACACCCCAACCCAGCACCTGCAGCTCAGCCTGCAGGGACAGGGACAACCGATGCTGAGCAGCAGGGCCTCCTGGGTCCTTGGTTCCTCTGCATCTTCCCTCAAATTTCCCCTTTCTGCTACTTGCCTAGAGACAAAAACCTCCCATCCCAAGCAAAGAATGGAAGAAAACTGCATGAACTTTAGGAGGCAGGGCCTGCCAGAAGATGCCTGAATCCTAGCTTTAAAAAATATATGTGTATGATGTTTCCCACTTTTTTCTTTTCATCTGCAATCATTTGCTGAACTCAGGCAGAATTTGCAGTGATTTTTGCCCATCCAAAGCTGTGCTTCACACTAAAAGCCCCCTCTCAGCCCAGTCCTGAGCTGAAAGCAGCTGCCTTTGGAGCCACCAGGAGTCCAAAGCCACTGGCATCATCCAGCCCTAGCCCATAAATCACAAGATTGGACCTGGTATGAGAACTAACAGAGACCGAAACAGGTCCCGCTCCCCCAGCAGAGGCACTGGCTGCTTTTGCAATTAGAAGAAGGACTCCAGTTTACATTCCAGGGCTGTGGGTCAGATTTGAGTGCTCCTCTTTTACATTGTGAGGCAAGATGTGCCTTCGTTTGCCAACCAAGCTCCACACTGACATTTAACCCAAGACTACAGTCTGCTCCTAGCCCCAGCCAGCCCGGGCTGCCTCTCAATGCTTGCGGCTTCTTCCAGGAAGCTGCCACCAGCTTCCAATTTCTCTTGCCTTAATATTTACTTCTTTATTTGCTTCTTTATCTTTCACTGACATTTCCTGGCTTTGCATCTCCATGTGACTCAGAGATTTTCCCGGACCCTGACTCGGCGGTGTTGTTGGCTCCAGGGGATGAGATTAATAAATACCACTCGCTCGCCGGCTCATGATGTCAAACTGTAGTTAGGAGGGAAGCGGGGGGGGGTGGTTGTTTTGGTATTTTTTTACTGCCAGCACGCTGAGTTTCCTCCTAACCCCTATTTGGACCTGAGCTGCGGCATGCGTGTTATAAAGCATCTATACTATTTTAATGACCAACGGAGAGAAAATGAAGCAGCCTGCTATTTTTTTTTTTTTTTTTGGTTCCCAGTATCTCAAGAAAGAGGTATGCATAAAGCAAACTGTGTCGTGAAACACCTGGTATAGACATGAGGCAAAAGTCCAGGGCTGCTTCGAGGTGATTCACGTGTCCCCAGGTCACCTCTGCGACTGACTTCATTCCCATAAGCCTCGGTGCCTTAAAAAAAAAAAAAAAATACAGTAAAGGTATTTAAGACATGCCTAGCATCTGCTGGCTCATGCAGACACTAGTAACCATACAAATACATCTGCTTTCCCTGCTTGATGTTGGACCTAAATGGTTTACAAAGCGACCTTTATCGCATCCCACTGCAGCAAGCTGAAGCCAGCACGGACACAGCATGCAGATATCAAGGCTGTTTGCAGCCAGCACAGCACAGCAAATTTTGCACAACTACCCCCAAATCCTCCATCCTTTTGCAGACAGCAGTTCCCACTGAAATCGACTTGAAGAGAAATCACTGCTTTTTAATATCTTTTTTTTCTAACCCCACTCCCTTACTATTTTCAGGTTATTGCCCTGAAATATCAGCTTGGGGCTGCAGGTAGCTGCTTCACTTCTCATTTCTGGACAAGGTGAGCACCTGCCTATTGCTGGACACAGGGTCTTGACCTTCCCCTTTCCTCTCAATATCCTTTCCTGTGTGCTTACACCCATACCAAGAGTGAATTATGAGCTGTGAAGAGAATAAGACACAAACTTGCAAATAAATAAAATAAAATAAAATAAAATAAAATAAAATAAAATATAAGCAAGGCAATGCCTCTCCTGTCATTAGAGGGACCAACGTTTGCAACCTGCAGGACTACACAAGGCTACAGTAAGAGACTTTTAGTCTGGTTTATCAGCAGGTCATATGAATCTCGGGAAAGTGCTCAAGTCTACCTCATCCTCTTTTTTTTTTTTTTTCTTTAAATAAATAAATCAGACTTCATAACATAAGCAAGATGTTATGAGAAACGCCCCTGAGTTCTGGTAAGGATATTTGTTTTTTCAGCCTGGATTTCTTTTTTTTTTTTTCTTTCTTCTTTTTATTTCTTTTTTCCCTTTTGGGGTGTGTTTTTTAATCTTTTAATAACTCTGTCCGGAGTTGTTCCTGCGTGAAAATTGCCACTCTGCTCTCATAAAAAGTAGAAATAATGCTCTGACACCAATACAAAGGGGCACCTTTTTGTTATTTTAATTTACTTTTAATAAAGAGGATTTGAGGATTGAAACAGGTGAGCCAAAGAGGGAAGTTTTGCCCAGAAACACCTTTTTAGTGTATGCAGTTGTAAACCTGCCCTCTGCCCTGAGTTTTCTGGGCTCTCCTGGCTTATCCTCCCCAGTGCCTTGCAAGGATCCAGCCCCCTCAACACCAATCCCTCATCATTCCACATGTCTCCACGAATTTCTGCACTGCTTCCTTGCTGATATTTAACTGTGATGTTTTATGCTGAACAGCTGGGACCCAGTGTACAAGAAACAGGTTTCAAAACATCCAACAGCTACATCCAGAGCCGTCCAACCCTGTTTTCCAAGCAGCTCAGACCAGGTTGAAGACATAGAGCAGAAATAACCCACTTTCCCAGCAACCTTCCCATGTGTGTTTGTGTGCTTGTCTTGGTCTCACAGCCTTGATCTTCACTGCAAGGAGGACAGGAGGCTGCAGAAGGGGCTGGGGCATCTGTACCTACCTGGTTCAAGTGGCGATGCAATATGGATGCTGCAACAGACCTCAGAGTCAGCAAACCCCAGGAGCCACGATGGGCTTGTATAGTCTTTGGAAATGCTTGCCCATGACTCCCAAGCGCTGGAAGAGCACCAAGGGAGAAGGTTCCCATATTCCAGACATCACTTCTGGCCATGTTGTAGGCGGACCATTGGTCTGATCCAATATGGCTGCTCTCACGCTCGTCGTGTTGTTGCAACATTTGTCTCCCCTCATTTCAGGGCTGACTCCCATCCCACTCATGTGCTCGTCTCAGGCACTTTGGGCTGGAACCAAGCAAACACAAGAGTTGTATTTATTTGTACAAAACAACAGAAAAATGACCGCACTATGGCCTTCTAGCCCGGTATTATGGTTGACAGAAGTGACCTAAGGGAAAATATGACAAGATAAACATACAGTGACTTTTTCCTGAACGCTCTCCCAGTGAATTTGTCCAAATAATTTTCAGATCCCTGAAAGCAGCAGGACTGTGTCCATGGCATATTTGGTGATGGAAAGTATGTCCCTGGCAATAGAGAACATCTGTGGACACGTACAGCCCAGCTTTTCATCCCTCTTGATTTTAAGAGGCTGAGTCAAAGAGTCTGAGTGTGGAGCAGCCCCAGGGGCAGCACTCTCCAGGGGTAGACGTGAAGGTCCTGGAGAAGCAGGACAGCATCCTGCAAGGTTAAAACTATGTCATTTTTGTGGTCAGATTTTAGATATTTGGGACTAATGGTACCTGACAAATTAAATAGAATTTTGCCTGAGCTGTGTTATCTGGAGCAACTCTATTAAAGTCCTGCTGCACTAAAGCATGAGCAGCGTTGGTTGAATCCAGCTGTTTGATGTGCTGGATAAGGATCTCTTTGTGTCCCCCAAAACAGCCATGTCTGTGTTGTATCTCTTCACGGGCAGGTGTTAGATTTTGCTGCTAAGTATACTGGCTATTTTAGAGTTTGGCTGCAAATATCCCAGGAAATATCCCAGGCTACAACACGGCTGTGTCCCCTGAAAAGCTCGAGCCTTTAAAGACAAGCAAATCATTTTGGAATTTAGAGGAGATGAAAAATTATGAGGAAGTGTGAAAAACGAATGTGCATAATATAACACGATCGAATCACATTTCTTTAAGAATTAGAGATTGCAGGGAAAAGACTTAAAATAAAAGACTTAAAATAACTGAAACTGTCTAGGCTTTGCCTTAACAGCAGTACAAGGTTTGGTTCAGAACCAGTTGCAAGGGAATGGCGAACATTGTAAGAAATATCTCATCCTCAGCCAAGCTGCTCCTCAGACACATTCTGCTACAACAAAACAGGTCCCCTCACCGGAATAATCCTGCAGATGAACAATTTTTGCCTGCCTTGTAACAGAGCATCCACGGAGATCAGAAAAGAGTCACCTGGAGGCACGCGGGTGCCTTGATGTGCATCCTCCACTGTTGTGAACCAGAAGTAATTGCAACCCATTTCAGCACCCTGTTCCTTTTTATCCAGCAACCTGGAAAGGTAGGACTGATGAAAGCACATCCCAGCTGATCTGACATTAACATACAATGCATTAGCTTATAATAGGATGCCTTCAACAAGTCTGACCCATTAACCCTAATCTCATAAATACTCTGTGATCGATCAGGAAGCATGCACTAATTAGCAGGGCATTAACAGAAACACACCAAACCCATGAATCATGAGCTGCATTATCAGCTGATTTATCAGCTCCTCCTGTCTTCATTAGGGCTGGAACTACAGCTGGCAATATTATCACCCTCTTTTTGGGTGGAAATGGCACGCAATTACATGAGAAAATGAGTCTCATCTTTTGTCTCGCACCATGAGGCTTTTGTCAGCTGCTCAGTGGCAACACAGTCCCAGAAGAATTTACATCACACAATGGTCTAAATGTCAGCCAAGTCTAGCCTTGCTCTTTGGATGACACTAACTGAAAATGAAAGGCTCATGGACTAATTCACATTTATGCTGCCTCCTGTTCTTACTTGAAATGACCTGGGACAACCAGGGGGAGCCATGTAGAAACAACTCAGGACCATTGGGCTGCAAGACCCACATTGGATGTGCATCTCACTTGCATTTTCCAGTCTTTCCCTCTACCTTGCAGGGTTGGAAGTCCTGATGACCCAACGTAGGTGGCTGGTCGTTGCAGAGGTCTCCCACTGGAACTGCTCAGGTTTGCTCCTCCTGGGGAGGAACATGGATTTCATCTAGGAATGTGCCCACCTGGTGGGGCTCCTACAACGGTCTCAGATAAGGTGGGGCAGAATGGTTTTGCAAGGCCGGAATCTGCTGGGATTTATTGGGAGATTGGGATTTTAAGGGAGATATCTGGAAGGGAAAGCCTCCTTCCTGAGCTCTGCTGGACCCAGGGGAGGGCAGGCGCATGGGAAGGGCATCCTGCTATCGATGTACCGTCACGCCAGGGTTCTCATAAGGTTTCTCGTAGTAGATACAAGGTGCGCAAGGTCCAGGGAAAACTATCACATTTAGACACGTTGGTTATCTACATGGGACGAGTTGCATCGCTGCCTGCCATCTCGAACTTTAGCCCCAGATTTCACAAAGTGCTGGGAGCTGGGCCAGCTCCAGAGCACCGGCTGGGGACAATGCGGAAGAGGAAAGAGCTTTGGGCTTTGCAGCCTCTCACTTTTCAGCTCAGGCTGACAGCACTTTTGCCACAGAAGGGGCTGGGACTGAGCAACGTGATTTCTACCTGCAGGGTCTTGTGCAATGCTCAAGAGGAAAAGCCAGGGGCAAAGGGCTGTTTGTTTTCACATCACCATTCCTGCTGAAGATTAGGCATTTCTAGTCTGATGAGTCCTGTGACCGAGGGTTCAAGGAAGACCTACTGCACACAGGGGCTGCCTTTCTCCTTCCCTTTCTGTTTCTGTCTCCTGGGGACATTGCACTGACCATTTTACCATGAAGTACAGCATTTGCAATCACCTCTTATACTGTTATCAGCTTCCCCATAAAGCACCTAACCCTCCCAGTGCTTTCCACAGTGACCAGTGTGCAGAACTGGGACAGCAGCTGGCACGAGTGCCGCTAGTCTCACACAAATGAATACATTTTGCAGAAACGCTGCACTGGTGAATTTTGTGATGCCTCTGCACCTGCTGGGAAGGACCTTGTGGTGCTCCTTGTCAGAATAATTTAGCTTTTTTTTTTTTTTTCTTTTTTATTAATTAAAGTTTATATTATTGATATATTGCAGTGTGATATCAGTGCATTTCATGGCTAAGAACATCTGTGGATTAGTACTCTGATAGTCCCTGAGCAAAGAGCTCCCTCCCGCACAGCCCGGATTGAACCTGTGCTCCATGACTGTGAGTCAGGAGTGAGTCCATTCAGCTCCTCACTTGTCATGTTAAAAGCCAGTTTTAATTCCCATCTTATTTCTTTAAATTTCCAGTGTAGAAGGAAGAAAATAATAATAATTAAAAAATAAAGAAAAATAAAAAGACCATTGTTTTCCTATTAATGTCTGAAAGGTGAGAATACGATTTTCAAATATTCCCTGAATATTTAAGTCCCTAAATCCTGGCCAGCTCCCATACCAAGAGATTAATCTTCTAAGAGTGTTATTTTGCTTAGTGTCTTTGAGAACTTCTTGCAATTAAACCTCAGCCTTTTCGTCCCAGACTGACAAATTACCTGCCAGCTTCAAAACTCCGTTTTCAATTCTTGTGAGCAACTTGTGACTGGAAACGTTGACAGAGGCAGTACAAAGTCCCCCCTCTAATTAGCAGCTCGCCCTGCAGCAAGGATCAAATTCCACTGCTGCATGTGGTGCGTTTTGCCCTGACCTTGGGATCTTGCTGCTTCACGTGCCTGGAAGGCAGAGTCTAAACTAATAATAATGATATTCCTGCCTTTACAGTGTCTTTCGTCCAAGGACCTTAACGTGTTTTAGAAATACTGAAAAGCTCTGGCCAAGTTAAACATCACACCTCTCCCTGAATTGTTTTTATTCACTATTGTTTCAAGCACCATGTTTGCATGCCCTAAACATCACTGATTGCTTAGAACACGGGAAATGCTCCACACTTATTGACTTTGCACCCCGCATGTGACTCATCGTGCTTCCCCATGATTTTGGTGTGATTCCTTGCAGAGCTGCAGGAGGACACAGCTTGGATGCTCGTGTAAGCAGGACTGAAAAGGCAATTCTGCCTTCTTCTGGGTGAAGGGCTCTTGGAAAAGTGAGTCCAAGTCGTGTCCTTCAGGCTCTCTTCTTACTTTTATGGTTCTTCCACACATCTACTCGGAACTGATGGGGACCTGGGGGGAAAAAAAAAAAAAAAAAAAAGAGAAAGAAGGGAAAAAAAGGGAAATTGCTAAAGCACAACTAACAGCAAAGGATGAAAAACAGGTGTAAGAGGTGAATCTGTGGTGGATGAGAATGGATTGCATGTGCCCCTTTGCCTCTTTTCTCCCACAAAGGGTATTTTAGCTATTTTTAAATCATTGCTTGAAAATACTTATCTCCTTAGGGCTGAACATGGCCACATCTCCGAGAAGGCGGTCAGATGCAGCAGTCTGACTAATAAAAAGTCTGAGAGTAAAAGAGAAGCAACTTCTATGTGGAGAAACATCCTCAGGAAAGCACCCACGGGTAGAAGCCACATGACAGGCACTCAGCTCAGACCTGCAGACCACATCAGCTGAACTTGATTGTTTTGACTTTTCATGTAGAAAAACTCAGTTGTCAGTCAACTTAGAGTCTATGTGTAACTTTAAAAATCTCTTTTATTATGTGTTTAGAATAGGGCAGCGTTGCCCAAGCATTTTCTACCAGAGGTGTGGATTCCTTTTGCTCATGTTGGTTGTTGCAAGCCAAACAAAAACTTGCTGCCACAGGCCCCTCCAGAGCACTGCGTGGATGCCAAGACCACAAACTGAAGCCACGGGGAGGAAAATGATAAGCACTTTTGCATTCCCTGGCACTCAGGGCTTCTCTAGTGAGGAATTCATCCTCTCTCTAGAGTGCTCAGTAATATTCGCACTGTTTTACATGTGGGTAATGTGAGCCACTGAGATGCTTAAGTGTCCTGGCCAAGGTCTTGGAGATGTCATGGTCACGGATTCAAGAGCAGAGCTTGGGTGTCTCGTCTCTAAATCCTGCTGACTGAGCCCTATAAAAGTTTCTTGTCCCATCACCTCAGGTAGATTCCTTTGTGTTAAATCACTGGTAGTAAAAAGGCTACAACAATTAGAATAATTAACTCCCACATAACCAAGTCATGATGCAGTTTGCAGAGATCTCCAAGAATCCCTTACCACCTTTTTTTATCTGGGTCAACTGAAGCACTGGAAAGTGAAATCAGTCAACCCCAGACCTGTCCTTTTTAGGCACAGGTGTGTCTGGAGTAAGAGGAACCATATCATGAACTCCCAAATCCCAGCTGTCTGCATGCCAGGGTGCAGGGCTGCCAAAGAGAGATGTAGTGTTTGGCAACCCCAGGACACCAAAAAGGGGTGAGAACACGTGTTAGTCTTACTGCATGCCTGCAAGCCATTCCAGGAGGGCTGGCTGCAACACGTCCTCCCTCGAGTATTCAGCAGGTGATCAAGGCCACGTTCTGCACATTAAATATTCCAGCTGGAGACCTGGGCGATCCCACTAGGATTTTGGGTGCATTTGCATGAATGTACCTTTCTCCTGCCATTCAGCAGAGGTAACACAATCATAATAGCTAGAGATGTTGCTGAATGTGGCAAAATTCATGTGTTGTTTTTTTTTTTGTTTGTTTGTTTTGTTTTGTTTTGTTTTTGTTTTTTCAGGAGGCTCTCTCTGGCTGGGAGAAGTCCCCATTACTCATTACCCCTTTGCAGGAGTGGTCATTGGGACTGTTATTCAGTAGAGAGGGCCGGTGTTTCAACTGGAGTTTTGTTTCTGCAGAAACCACAGTGCTTTTTTTGTTGTTGTTGTTTGTTTTTTTTGGAGGGGGAAAGCCTTCAGGTTGCTATACAGAGGACTCCAGATTAATCCAATCATCTGCAGCAGAAAGCTGGTGACTAACCAGCACCAGTTAGAACCTAGCAGAAGCATTTAGGTTGCAATTATGCTAGGCTATGTTCTGAACCTTCGTTAACAGAAACCTCTTAATTTGTTCTATATCTGCTGCTTCCCTTACAGTGCTGAATCATGCTGATCAAATCCTCTCCAGAAGAGCGTGAGGTGGTATTTAACTTGCAGACTACCAGTAGTCCTTGATGCCTGATGGTAACACAAAGCAAGCTTTTTAATGAGCCTAGTCTCAAATTTTCAGTTTCTCTTCCAAAATCTCTTTGCTTTGGGGTTACAAATTCCTCAAAAAACTGATTCCTTCTATTTTCCGGGTCATAGAGGGTCTGACAAAATATCAGACCTTGGGGGAGGCAAAGTGGTATGTATGGTAACTTGCTGAGATCTCTTCCCAAATCTCTCAATCAAGAAGTCCAGGCTACCTGTAGGATTCCCTGAACTGTTCAAGGACCACAGGAGAGGTATTTAAAGTTGAATGTACACAATACATGAAAATTGTGACTTGGAGCCATCCCACAGCCCTCTCATTAGCTCAAAATGATCTTAGTTCCTAAAAATGGTTTCACTAACCAGTAAAATTAAACGCAAACAAATGTATCTTAGCTTCTTGGTCATCAGCTAACACAAGAGCAAAAAATGTGTTCCCTAAACGGGAGCAAGTTCTTCTAAAAGAAGGTTGAGGACAGGGATTTTCTGGAGCCCCAGACACCTTCATTTGCATCAGAGGCAGGCCAGGAGATATTCAAGTCCTGCTCATTATGTTGAAACAATTTTATTGCCCTGTGCTAGATTTACAGATAATGCAAAATGCTTCCACACCGTGGTTCTCATTCCCCCTTGCCTACAGCATGGAGTACTGAGACTGGAAGGTGCTGAAGCTTCTGCATGGCCCTTTGGGTTCATCTACAGAAGATGCAAAGCTGAATGGACTTGGTATTGGGTCTGTACTTTGGAAAGTTAATTACCAGGTTCTTCCAGGGAGAAAAGAGGAGCACATGTATTTCCTACCACAGCTACCACTGGAGAATGCAGGGGAGGAATTTGGCTTGTAAAATTCTTTAGCACGACACCAGCTCCCAAATGGCTGAAGAGATAGTTTCTGCACCTGGTCATCAAAGCTGTTATCATATGGATGAAATCCTGAGACACATTACAGATGATTTACTATCCTGATCCACAAATTAGATCTTTTATAGTCCTGGCAGAGCTGTTGAACTTCTATGTTCTTCTCCCCAGAAAGAACACATTGAACCAAGTTCTGAGCTAATTACAAGTGCTGTAAATTCAACGTGACTTCACAGATTTCAGCCGACTTGCTTCAAGGTGATTGAGATTAGAACATGACGTAGAGATGTATATTGCTTCAGCCACACCTACCCCATCACATGTTCGTCTAGCGCTACTTCCCTGCTTAATGCTAGGAATGTTTCAGACCTACATGTCAGACAAGCCAATAAACCCAAAGCGATAACCACTCTGCTTCCCTCTGACCTCCACTGAAAGGTCTACTCAACCTTCACTTTATAAGTTTATGCTGACAGCAGAGAACACGATAGTGGAGAACATCCTAGAGCTAGAAACAGACCAGAGGGAACAGCACCGTAGCAGTTATTATCTTTTCCCAGCTTTTGCTCAATGCCAGACAAAACTCCTCAAGTATTTGCATTTTCTTGCCTTTTATATGAACCAGGTTTTGTTTCCAGACATCAATATATTTTAAAATTTGCACTCAGCCCATAGGATCTGCAGGGCAATGGTCGTTACTATCCCTATCGTATGAGCCTAAAAGTCTCCCCTAAACCCGTTCCTGCAGGGATGACAAGGGAGCCAAAGCTTAGCGTGGCAGTAGATGGCGCTGAAGACCTTGGAGCACACCAAGGATCCTTGGACAACCCACAGCCACCTTGTAGGACTTCCCACGAAGCTTTCTCCCCCTCTGTTCCCTTCCAGCAGAGAAACCACCACAGATGGACACGGAAAGACCCAGCCACTGAAACCTGGGTCACTTTGGGTTCGGTGCAGAGCAGGAGCTGGCTTATGCTAAGCTCAAAGAAACTCTTCTCAGAAGTGGGATTGCACACTGCAGGTGACAGTTACCGGGTCTAGCAGGGAGTATAAAAACAGCAGCAAGCCACAGACCACAGAAGGACCCCATTTCTGGACATCAGCCATATGCAATTCCTTCTCCATCACTTTGCCACCGGTCTATTTGGAGGGTTCAGCATGGTTGCAGAGTAGTGGATGGCCTTCTTTTCCCTGATGTCAGTAATCTCCTGAGATGCAATTAGGTTTATAGCTTCACAGGTGTGTCTCCAATTACCGAAGTGCTGCAAGTCAGCTCCAAGCCACTGTCTGCCACTGTTACCACAAGGCTGCTGGGAACTTGTGACAGCCTGTACCGTGAGATTTCAGGTCAGGAACCATCATACCTTCTCTTATCTGATAGAACATGTTGTATCTTCTATGGAACTTGATGTATCTGACTGAAATGAAAAAAAAAAATATTGACCTTGACCTCCCAGACTTCTCTGCCTGTTCTTCCTGGTTTCAGGGCAAAAGCAGAAGAAAGTACTCCCTTGGTGTGTTACATAGCAGGGGATGTGCAAGTGTTATGGCACAGTGCCATACCCTGTGTTGCCTTGGCTTTGGGACTACATGGGTTTCCTAGGTGGAAAGTGCAAATTTGTGTCATTCCAGTGCCAGCTAGGTGCATCTGTGGCAGAAAAGCACACTTAGAGGTGCCCACGGCTATGAGCGGTGGAGGGATGACTGCAGGTGCATCATGTGTCATAGTGAACCACTTTCTGGAGTGACTAACAAGGGCCTTGCCTTCTATCCATCCTAAAAACACAAAGGGGAGAGCAGATCTGATACTCTCCAGAGCTGCCTGAGCTCCCTATGCAGTCAATAGTATCGATGGTACAGGGACTTTTTTATCGCCTGTGCCTAAAGTGAGCATCACACCCACTGCTTGCACTGTGAGCCAGGCATTGCCCACCTTTGTCTTTAACTTAAACTGCAGTGAAACATATTGCAGGTGCTGCAGTGGGGCAGCTCCGTGAGGGTTTGTGTCCTCTTAGAAAATTGCTGCCATAAAGACTATAAAAGCAGATTGTCACCGATAAGGATAAAACATCTCCTTAATTACCTGTGGGTTTAAGGGGCAGACAGAGCTGGGTCAGAACAAAATCTTCAAGCTGTCCTTAACACTTCTCTGAGTTCAAATTCACTTCCTGAGACTCACCAGGGCAACGGAGAATCACCCCAAGGATCATTTCTGAAAAAAATCCTGGCTCCATAAAACACTCGGGTTGGATGAGGGCTCCTCTCCCTTTTACATCCCCTAAGACATTCCAAAAAACCTTTCCCTGGAGCCCATTCCCTGACCTCTTGCAGCCCATCATCATCACATCGCAGGTCATCATGACCATTTTAGGCAGGAAATTAAGCTTCTTGCTAAACACCCTTATCTTATCACCACAGTCAACATTTCGAACGTTTCCCCTAATATCCATAAAGCTGGGACAGATCAAAGGGTAGTTATCACATGTCATGTGTGCTCACCATTAAAGAAAGCTTTTCTCCCAGGTGCCACACCTCCACATTTTCCCCGTGGCTTAATTCAGTCTATCAGTGGATGAAGTGCATTAGTGGCCACGGGAGTCAATCAGGAACTTTTCCTCTTGAGTCATACAAGGACATTTCATTCTTTTCTTGGTAGCTACATCAGAATGATCGGATCATTGATGCACACATCAGATTCATATTGATTCAACCAAATAAAACTGGTACAGGGTTTTAATTAAATGGTTCTACTGATGTTTACTCTGGTAGAGATATTGAGGGCTGTATGTTAACTCAACCTCATTCTCATATAAGAGCATACTGGTATTAAGTGCATCGCTATATTGACATGTTTGTAATGAGACAAACTGAGAAAAGATGAATATATGTGCATGCAAAAATAAAAATGGCATCATGTGCCACGTATTCACTTCTGCAGACATCAGATGTATGCAATACTAAAGCCAAGGCATCCAGACTATCACTTCCAGCACTGGATTCATACATAAATGCATATGCGCATATGCACACATATATATGTAAAAAATTGTGCATGCATGAGGATAAATGGATGGATGGATGAGTGATCCAGAAGAGCATTTGTGTGGAAGTCCAGATATCCAAAAAGAAACATTCTTGTGCACCTGGACATCAAATTGCTAGATATCCTAGCATATTTATAAAATCCTTGCAGGCAGGATATCCTTCCTGCCCTGCCTCCGCAGACAGAAGTGAGCCCAGGTTCTTTGGGAAGGAAAGTGTCTGGCATGCAGCATCGATGTCAGTGTGTCCATGAGACAAAGAGAAACAAATATTTGTATGCTGAGTGGCGATGAACAAATACTTGCCAGTGTTTATCCCACACCCCAGGGTGGGGCTGGCACTCAGGCTGATCAAGTGAGCCTTTTTTGTATTTGTTCTGGCACTCTCTAGGGTTTTTCCCCCCGGACCTTCCCCAGCCCTCCGGAGGGGTTTGGTTTGGGAGGTAGGGCGTGCTGGACAAAGCTGCTCAGTAACTATCAAGGGTGCAGAGGTGGGATGGGGACTGGCTGATTGGGGAGGATTAATGAGCGGTGTGGGGAAAGGGGAGGCATCTCTCTAAATACAGAATGAGTCAAACTCACCTCTGGGGAAGGGAGAAGACAACCTGAAGCAGAGAAGAGGCGTTGACGAGGTACCATATGTGCGCTCAGTCACATCCACTGCTGTTTACTCAAGCTGGAGGGATGTGAGCAGAAGCAGAACCTGATTTAGGTCACATAAGCCTTTCTCTTTGCTAAGTGCAGGAGTCAAAACATCCCTTGAGCAAGAGAAGGAGGAGACAACGAGCTGGTGCATTGTGTGGGTGATCAGATAGGACGTGATGCACAGTCCTGGATGATGCCATTTCTCCCAGCTGAGCGCTCCAAGCAGAAGGTGGTTTTGCAGCTCTCTAAACACTTTTTTTTTTTTTTTTTTTGGTGTGGACCTCATAACAGGCTATTTTGGCTTATCTGACACTTTATTTTCATAACCATACAGCTTTGCATAAGTAATAAACACTGTTCTCAACACGTTCTGTAAAGCAAACACTAGCTGGCAAGGAGCTCGCCAGGAGCTCGCCGTATTTATGCACCTAAAGGATGGGCATGGTTTGGTTCCCCATCTTCCTTCCCTCCCACGCTGCCTTCTCAGTGCACAGCCTCTGGGCTCTGCATGAAACCTTCTGGATTGTTAATTCTGGGCTCTGTACAAAACCTTCTGGATTGTTAATTCAGCACAGCAAGGACCCATGTACAGCTCCATGTCCATGCAAGGCCCTGTGCCACAATGGTTGCATCTTGGTCAGCCTCTAGGCATTGCCCTGAGGACTTAATTGACCTCACCTGCAATTTACTGACTTGAGGACCTGAGTTTCCAAAGTCCTTGGGGGTTCCAGTGAAGTCGGGGTGTTCAGCATCTCTGAAACAAAGCCAGAAGTTGCCGTGCCAGGAGCACCATGGCAGCTAACCCAAAGCACCTGGCCCACATCTCTCAATTTTTTCAAGTGTAACAGTGGTAGGGCTAAATGTAGGTCCAGGGGCAAGACACCAGTTCTGCCAGGCTGGCAATTCAAGGGAATTAACTGGCAGAAACCCTTTCACCAGGAGATCACATGTAGAGAAGCATCATAAGATCAGCATTGATGGATGGTTGCCTCTGCCAGGGCAACAACAACAACAACAAGGAAACAAAAAAAGGAGACTTTAAGACCTGTGACCAAGCAATAGGAGAGCTACCCAAAATCTGCCTAGCCATAAATTAGACATGGGTTTTGCCTAAGCCATGCAGAGCACACCGATTACTGGAAATGAATCTCTGTGACACACGGTCACGTCCTTCCCCTCCTCCCCTTCCTCCCCCTGCTCGCAGCCGCAGCTCTGCCCTTTCGTTTTGAGCAGCTGTGCTGCTTCCAGCAACCAGGCGAAGATGCAAATCTCAGTCACTTCTTCCACTCACCGCATGTGAGAGAACTGCATTTACTGGCGGAGAGCCGTCACTACCCACAACTTTAAGTGCTGCTGTATGCAAAGCCTCCAGACTTTCTTATTCAAGGGAGAAGTCAACCCCACATGTTTTCTACAGGCTTCATTATAAATGGATAGGCAAATCCCATCTGAAGTCAACCAACCTTATTGCTTAGGAGGGCTGCTGCAAAGTTTTCTCCATCCGGGTGGAGGGTTAGGCAGTGCAATAATTGAACAGTGGTCGCCACCTCTAAGAGAAGCTGAAAATTTTTGCCAGGGGCAGCATGTGCCAGGCAAGGCACAGGTCGTAAATCAAAGCATCAGCACTACTAAACGCAACTTCAAGAAGCTGAAGATGGAGTAAATGTCCAGTTTCCCTTGTGTTTTGTGGCTCCACTAGTCCACCATCTTCTAGACATGTGATTCTTGCTAGAGGCTACACCAGAAATTTATATTCAAGGAAAACAGATCCCTCCAGGGATCAGTGAAGTGTGCCTGGGGATCCTGGCAATAAGTAAGGTGACACTCTACCACTCCTTCTCCCAGACGTTTCCTGGACAAAAAGAAAACTACAAAAAGGCTTTGGGCTCCTGCAGAACTATTACTGAATCCACTGTGCCACTTGCATCCCTCTCTGACCTCCCGAGGTACCCATATGAGCATGTGACACTCCCAGAAAGAGTAATAGTGGTAGTGATAGTAATAGTGGTAGTGATAGTAATAGTGGTAGTGGTAATAAGTCATAGTAACAGTAATAGTAATGGCAATAGCAATTGCAATAGCAATAGCAATAGTAGTAACACAACAGTAACTATAATAATAACTACAATAATATCAGTAATAATAGCAATAGTAAAAGTAATCATAATAATACAACTTTTCCATCGGTCAGGAGACCAGCCCATCTTGGGGTGATATGCACACACAGAGCCCAGCACAAGAGGGGACCTTCAGCAGCCCAACACCTCCTGCCATGCCATGCAGCTGCAAGGAGATGGTCACAGAGGTAGGGACAGAAGGGATGTTTATCTGCACCCCACTGCTCCATTTTGGACCTCAAGGAAGAGCAAACTGCTGCTTGAGGTGCGCTTGCTGGGGCACAAAGAGCAGCAGCTGCACATCTCACCTGGCTGTCCCCAAGGAGGGGGAAGGAGGGCACTGTGGTTGAGGAGCAGGATGGAACCCTGGTGGTGACCACATTGAGCATCTTGCTGAAATCGCTCCCAGAGGCCGTCCCCATCACCGTTTTGGGAAGAAACCTGAGCAGGACGTGACCATCTCCATCCATCTCTGCTCCATAGGGTGATGCCCTCCATCAGAGGGGTGCCCCATGGAGATGTCCCAAATGGCAAGTGAGGAGTAGTGCCACTCACCTGCCCTCCTGGCTAACCAGAGCCAATGTGCTGCAAAACCATCTTCTGCCCCTCAAAAGCCCACACCTCCTGCCTTCCACATGCAAACAGTTTGGATGTATAGGGACCAAGTTTTGCTCTGAGCACTGGGACTTGCCCACTTGTGGCATGACCACGGTGTGCATCATGCCCTGGTCTGCTCCTTGCCCAGCAGCGCCGAGGCTTCTCCAATGCAGCTGTCACAGAGGTTGAGCAGCCCTTGCCCTGACCCTGTTGGTTTGCCAATACAAACACAGCCTGGCGTGTTCCTACAGAAAGCTTCAATTTTTGACTAACCAGCCTTTTCTGATGGAAAGAAGCTCGCCCAGAAGAATCTTGCCTGGCTTTGCCTGCACTCCCAGCCCTGTTTAAAAGGAGCTGACTTCTCCCACAGCCTCTGCTCTGCTCCATTCCTGCTCGGGCGAGCTCCTGCAGACAGCGCAGCTATAAATAATCCTAGCTAGCATAAGAAACAAGCTCCTTGACAGTTTTATTTTCTGCAGGCATGACCAATCTCAATGATTTCATTTGCTCTTTGTGCATATTTGCTTTGGTTCCTTGGTTAATTACTTGAAAGCAGATGCTACTGGATTTCCACCCTGGAATATATCTGTTTTGCAACAAATGCCTCAGTGCTGTGCTTTGTCTCATCCACCACAAGCAGAGGTGATGATAACCAAGAACAGTTGGGGAGCAGCTAATGGGATGCAAAACGTATCCAATTCAATGGAGGAGACAAGTCCTGATTCTGCAATAGATCGTAGGCCCATTTCTTTCAGCACATTTATTCCTAAGCCCCCCCCCCCCGCGCAGCAAATGTTTATTCACACAGAGGTGTCTTGACCTCTGGTATTTGTGCACAATTTGCTTGAGACTTCCCACGTGGCCTGGCTTTGAGCACCCTCCCACAAAAACTGGACTCAGAGCACTTGCAACAATGGGTCCCACAGGTGTTTATCTCGAATCAACCATTCAAAACAATGGAGGGATGTAATAGCTGCTGTGTGTATTTCACCTGACATTTGCACCGGGGGCAAACACAACCCCTTTTGAAGCAGGTGGCCAATTTGCCTGTGCTCATTAGCACTTTAAATATCGACTTCCTGGGCAGAATGTCATTATTAGTTATTGTTTGTGTTTCTTTTTGCACTGACGTTGATCCATAACCTGCAAGGGATGCACAGACAAGAGAGCTCCTATTATCACGCAGTCAAGGAATGGCCTTGGCATTGCGGCTGTGTGGGGTCCTGCCTGCTCCTAGCAAACATTACGCTTTGCAAAAACCCCTGCAGTGCCACCGAGGACGAGCCAGGAAGCCCAATCCTCTTTCCCAGAACAGCAGATAAACCCACTGGCACAACCAGACAGGGAAGCTTTGTGCAACGCCTTGCTTGCACTGCCACTGGGAAATACCGGAGGGTTGAATTCCCTGGTTGTATCTATGCAGAAAATAAAAATAAAGCCTCCTGAAGAAGCTGAAAAACTCACATTGTGGGCTCAGACACATGCCCAAGCTCTCACAGTGGCAGCCCACCAGCTAAATCCCAGCGGTCGAGCACGCGTGTGCTCTCGCCCCGTGGCAGGCGTGCGATCACCTGCCTTCTAACCTTCACGCCGCTGCTGAGTCAGCCTCCTCATGGGCAAATCAGCTTCGCAAAGAGCCTTCCTGGGCAGCCCGACATCCTCACGGCCCTTAATCACCCTGCCCTGTCCTTGCTGACCCTCGGAGCAGCCGTGCAGGCGGGCAGGCAGCGGCGGCTTTGCAAGGAGAAAGCAGCCGGCCACAGATATGTTCAGATCAGCTTAGCAGATAGGAAGGTAATTAATACCTGCACTAAACCCACCACAGACACACGGGTGGGCTTTCTGTTTGAGCTCACCCCTCCCAGCCCTTTCAGCCTGTCTGGGGCCTTGGTGGCCATCCGTCTCACGTGGTTTCCAAGAGCGTTTCAAGGGGAGATAGCAAGACGCCAGAGATGCGGTGCTGAATCCTATCTGCATTCCTCAGCCTGTAGCTGCTTTCTGCTGGCTCTCCCAGGAGGGGCCTGCAGGTGACCTGTTGTGTGGGCAAGGCGTGTGTCCGGCCCCACCTGAGATAAGGGCGATGAAACCCTTGTTTCCTCTTCCAGGAACAACGAAGAGCGGTCCCCCACTCTATCACTATTGTTTCTTTATCCCCCAGTGTTACCATGAATTTATCCAGCACGGTATTTCCCAACAAAGCTATGTTTTGCCAAAAATAGGCCAATAGTTTGCTCCAAATGTCTTCAGCTCAATGGATGGAGGACCACAAGAGGGGTCAGAGCAAGGGATGATGGAGGCTTCTCCAAGGCACAGGGATCCCCTTGGGACCTGTTCCCCTGCCATTGCTGTCGGGGGACAAGGATATCTTTTTTTCAATGGGTGGAAAGGAGCTTTGGAAATTTTGAAGTTATTGCTTTCCGTCCCGTTTAGACAGGAAGATGTTTTTATTTTTATTTGAATTTGAAAGAGAAAATCTCTGTTGAACCAAAAGTCTTGGTTTTCACCCAAATTTAACCATGAGTCCTGCAGACCTTTTGTTGCAATCCTCCTGAATTCACTGTTTCCAGTCCCATCTCTCTCCAGTGTTTGCTGATTCTTACAAATGATTTTATGATGTATGCAGACCTACATTTCTCACCTTTGTGCAACAGAGCTAGTCAGGGGAAAACATGCCAGAAGAAGAGGCTCAAAATTAGCCTCTGTGCAATGTCTGAGCTCAGGAATACTCACTACAAGCCTGTGCTCTGGTTTAGCAAGCATGGGAAGGCATCCCAGTCATTCTTACAAATTAATTATGGTGAATATTAGTGTGTTATTACTTTATTACCCCTTATTTATACAGCAGCTTGTCCCTGCTGGGTAATTTATAGACAAATAAGAAAATAACTTCCATCCTCCAAGTAGCTCCTAGATGGAAGGCTGGAGTCTGATCAGCTCATTCACACCGTGTGAATGACTTGACAGTGCAAAAAATTCAGTGAGAATGCACCCAAAGAGATGGTTCCCTCCTAGGAAAAGCTTTGAGAAAATATTAAAAACATAAATCCAGGTGCTGGCTGGAAATGGGCTGGGATTTTGCGGCAATGACTGATGCTGTTGCTGGGTACATCTCAGGTGGAAAAGGCAACCTCCTGCTCCTGGAACCTGCCCCGGGGACAACCCCAGCTACCTTCTCTCTCCTTTCTCCAGGAGGTTAAAGCCACCAGTGCAGCCACAAAAACCTGATGTCTCACCTTGGTACCCACACAGCAGAAGCTGGTCAGGGGGAGCTGCAGCTGGGTGAGCAATTCTGGGATGTGTTAATGAATGAGGTGCCTGTAGTCTGTCAAAGGATAAAAGGGATGCTGTTCAAGGAAGACAAGCTCAGGGGATGCCTACACTGCACCAACAAAAAAAAAAAAAACAAAACAAAACAAAACAAAAAAAAAAACACAGAGTGAGAAGGGGCAAATTCCTGGCACATGGAGCAGGGCAGTTAGAAGGAGCAAGGTGGATGCATGGCAGGAGAGCACGTCTGCCACTTGTCACAGATGAATCAAGGCTGGGCAAAAGGAAGAGTGGGTGAGTCAGGGTGCCAGTGAGGGTGGCGGCACCTGTTGGGGCGAGTGACATTAATCCTGGCCGGAAGGTGAAGGAGCAGCCCTGGAACAGCCAGAGTAAGTCACAGTCCCTGCAGCATCACCAGTGGGAGAGACGGGAAGGAAATAAGCTATTACCACTTGTACCACCACCCTGAAAACTAGGTTGATGGTACAATTCACCTGTAGGGTCCCTCCAAGGATGGTGTGCTTGCGGCAAGGAGTGGATGGGTTGACCAGAGAGCTGTATGAGACATTTTTGCCCTCCCTTCTTCCCCTTCTACATCGATGCCTGGAGTAACAGGTGGCTAGAGATGGACCAAGAACCACAGAAATACACGGTGACGTTTGCTTCTCTATGCTGCCGTATCATGGGACTCCTGCTCCCACGGGCGAACATCAGTATTTTTAGGTACCCCTCGCCTCCCCTAAACCAACACATCCCCTGCCAGCCGAAAAGCCTTCTCCTGTCTTCAAGAAAAGGCAGCTCTGCCCACAGGTTGGCATCCAGCTTTGGTGAAAGCATCCAACGCAGTGCAACGCTCTCCAGTCTGGTTTGGATGACATTTATCAAAATGCTGGGTTTTCTTTTTGTTGATGCTGAGTCAGTTGTTTTGGCGGATAAAGGCAGCAGAAGGCAAAAGCCAGCTCTGGAAATACCTCCTCATGATGACCAAAATCACGGCTTAATTGTGGGGTTTGAGCTGCAGCTAGAAATATCTGGATTTGGGGCTGTGCTCCTTCTCGAGCTGCCCTCCGCAATGATAATTAGTTGTTAGGTCTTAATTACTGCTTCTCTTCATAGCTCCCATTCAGCCCTGCTTTTTGGTCACAGCCTCGGCTGCCATCCGCTTCCACATCAGGCCACCCGTTGGTACAAATCTTTGCCAGCAAGGATTTGAGTGCAAAGAGCACCGAGATACCTGTTGTGGCAATAAAGGCCGAGTAGCGTCTACCGTGTCTAACATGAGGTGTGGGTGCAATCCAAGAGTCTGCACCTTGTACTGGAGGGAAGCATTTCACAAAGCCTGGGTGGTTTCAGACCTTATCTCATTACAATCCCTTCAGATCATGCTCTCTCCTTAGCTGAGGAACATGTCCAAGTCTTCTTAGACCAGCAGGGACTGATAGCCCTCTTTGCCAACTGGTTGGGTGGCCAGATGCATCCGCTGGGTTTTTGTCAGCCTTGCCATGAGGCTCACCAGACTCAATCACCCTCTTCTCGTGCTCTTATCATGCTGCTGATCAGCTTTTCCATAGGATCATGGAAGATAACATTGGAGGAGACTTCTCAAGGCATTTAGCCCATCGTTGGTTGGTTTGGAGCTGCTGGCTCCTTGAGGGATGATGGTGGGTCATGAGGGGAGAGCCTGCCAGGAGATGTGAGAATTGACAGCCCTCAGTATGCCAGAGACTGATTTTTTTGTATGTTCTGAGTGTGGACACCACTGGTTCTGGGTAGGAGTAGGTTTCCCGTGCACCACTTGGGACCACCTAGCACAGAAAGCCCCAAAGTCCAACCTCCAGCATTGAGGAGCAACCAGCAGAAATTTAGGTTCTGTTGACTCTTTCCAACAGGGAGTCCATCCACATTTGGAGTTAGTGAAATTCAGATGTAGCCAAAACATGCCTCCCTTAATCAATCAGATGGGGTTTTGGGTCCACACAGGGCACTGCTGTAGCCCCAAGACAAACCTACCCCTTTTCTGAACACAAAACACTCAAAACGTTATTCCCTTTTTGGTGGGGGCAGTTTTGTTTCCTGTCTCTCAGGAAGAAATAAAATGGAGAGCTTGTTCTGACCCCATCATTGGGACATTTCACCAAAGGGGGTGTTCCTGTGTCAGGAGAAGCCCAAGGTGATGTTCTGCAGAGGGAGGTAGGCTGAATGGGAGGCAGGCTGAGCCCCAAAGAGTTTCAGGTCCCTTCCATTAACAGAGGATGCTCAGGGCAGCTGCTCTGTAACTACTCGCCCATGGAAAAAAGAAGAAAAAAAAAAAAGTCAGTTTTTGGTGGCCACGGGGCAGGACAGAGGCTCAGCAGGGTGCAGCAGGGCACTTAAGGGGGGGACACGAGACAGAAGCCAACTTTGTGAACATAGGCACTGAGCAAGAATTTCAGGGCAATGCCAACCATTTCAGTATTGCTCTCGCTGCTGTTTCCCCATCCACACGATGCAATTTCTTCTAGCATTGCTGACAGCTAGATTTGGTTTCAATTCTCTTTTTCTAACCATCTCCTTCCCAGAAATACTCCCAGCAGGACCCAAGGGACCTAACCTGTAAGGTGTCCCCCGGGTCCTGTTGTGGCTGTGGAGAATGGAGGCTGGATCATCCATGGCCAACAGGTCGGACCTCAAGAGGAAAGAGATTAGAAAGGAAAAGCAGGTGGCTAGGGAAATGACACAATACAGTTTGACCGCATCACCTGAAAAAACTGAAAAAAAAAATAATCTGTGTGTTTGCTCAGGAAGCTGCAAGGGGTTGTCACAAAGCATCTGTCACTGGAAGGCCAGAAAGGTTTCTGAGCACCTCTGATGGCTGCTCCCACAGGGTGGTACGTAGGACAGGAGGGCACTGTGCAATAGGAGATTTTTCCCTTCCAGTTGCATCCTTTTTTACTTGACCTTTAAATTCAAAGAGGTTTTCAAAAAACACTTGATGTCTGTAGGATTTGTGGATAGAGCAGGTAGGTTCTCCAATTTATTACCAGTAGGACAGTGGCTGGTGCAAAGCTAAGGCATAGATAGCCTGGAGACCCCTCGATGGACACGGGTGAGCATCACTACAAATGAACCCTTCTTCACTTTGCTGTGCCTCCATCCACCTGGCCTTCTCCTGCCCCAGCTAGGTTTACCACCAGGCACTGCCAATCCCATTCCCACAGCTGCAAGAGGGGTTGCTTTTCTTCGAGGTTTCTGGGCTTCCAATTTATTTTCATGTCTCAGAAGGGAGGAGGTGGGAGGAGAAGGGCTCGGGGTCGTCAGTGGGAGCTACAACCAAAGGGTTTTATCGTGGTGCCAGGAGCAAGCTGGCATCCCCTGGAACCACACTGAGCCTGGCTGCACATGGGATGGGCTGCATCACACCCAAAGATTGGGGAGATTGGGGAGACAAGCCCAGAGCTGCCCCCATCCCATCATATCCCATCCCATTGCAGAAAACATGCACACCTGCAGTTAGCTACCTGGAACTGTTGCAAAGCTAAATAATCCCTATTAAAACCCTCAATCAGCAAACAGTTTCCTTGCAAAGCAACCCTCCCACCCTAAAAAAAATAATAATAAAAAAAAATTCCTTTTAATTTTTTTTTTTCTTGCAGTGGAAAATAAAAACAACCCCCCCGAGATCCCATGACACGGCGGCAGGCACTCCCCAGCCGCAGGCAGGTGAGCAGGGTGCCGGCTGCGTTTCATACAGCGTGCTGCATTGTGTAGGTTTGCCCACAGTTTATTTAATCCCTCGTACGTATCAGACGCATTCCTGAGCCATCAATCAGAGCTGAGTCAGCCAGCATGACTGCTCTGCTTCTTTTTTTTTTTTTTTTAATGGCAATCACAAGTCCTCTAGGCTTATTTGCTGGCAGCAAGCTTGGGGTTTATTTATTTAATTTAATGAAAACGGAACCCGGCGAAATGACAAGGACTCGGCTGTGAGCAGGGCAATGTTCCTGCTGTCAGGAGTGACCTTTAAATCCACCCTGCCTCAAGGAACATCTGTGGTTGTGCAAAAAAAAAAAAAAGGATGCTGCAGGGATGGTGCTGAACCATGCCCCCCTGCCCCTGCACAGGTGGTGCGACACGGTCCCCATCCTCCCCTGCATACAGAAAAAGGGACAAAGGTTTTTTATGGGGAGCTTTTTCTTGCAGAACAGCCTTGGAAATGCTGCCCACAGCTGTGCCCTGGGAGGCAAAAGCTTTTTCTCCCCACAAGGACAAGATTATTGTGGCTTCCAACAGCCCTTGCCCGCCTGGGGATGCGGGGAGCAGCACTGCTGTTGTGTCTACATGCAACCTCAGCTTGCTGTATCCTTTGGGTCTGTGCACAAGGCGCGTGCAAGGCCACACTCCCTGCCCTGAAATAAAACAGGAACATTTTGTCCTTGCTTAGGTCAGGGAGGCCAGTAAAAAAAAAAAAAAGAGGGCCATGTGGTTTCTGGGTTTCTTGGTGAGCACAGGTGTGCCATGCTGCTGGGATGTTTGCAAGGATGAGCATCAGCACTTCCCCTATCTACACACACACCTAGGAAAAAGCTTTGTAGCTGTCTCAGTCATGCTTAAAATCCTACAGAACAATGGGACCAAGGGGAGAACGCAGACAGTACCTGCACATTGCAGGAAGGCTTGGTCCCCAAAGGTTCCTCCTACCCTGAAACCCCAGGGAAGATGAGAGCAGGGGCTGCAGTTGGTCACCCATCACCCCATGGTCTGAACCTACATGTTTGTTTGTTTTTGTTTTTTTCCTTCATCCCCAGACAGGCTGTCAGAGGCACAGCTGCCCAAGGACTATGAGCCTTCGACCACACAAGGAAAATCAACCCAAATGCGCTCTGTAGCATTATATCCAAATTACACCACTCCCTGAGACTCCTCTCCCACTTCTGCTTTGGAGTCAGGAAAAAAAAAGTAAATAAAACATACACAAAAACAAATTCTCTTTACAGGGAATTTGACAGCTTCACTGGCAGGTGACATCTAGTGTTTTCCTGCCTTGGGGACAAAGACAGCCAAGACCTCAGAGGGCAGCTCTGGGCCAGCCCTATGGCTTCCTTTAACACCAAATCATTTCAAGCAGGTATTTGGCTTCAAGAATCATGCCTGGCTTGAATAAAGGGCTAGGCCAAGGCAAAGACTGAGGCAGGACATAGCTCTGCACATCACCTTGGACTCCCTTTTAATAGAGATGAGGGATGCAGTGGGTAGAGCTTGGGGCACACTTCAGTAGTATCAGCACTTTGTTGGATGAATCCTACCCTAAACCCCACCCACGATTTTCATTATGGCTTATGTTATGGTTAAAATTACTGCAACAGGGCTGGAATAAAAGGGCCAGGTGGTTTCTCTCTAAATGGTTTCTCTCTATTGACTCCCAGGAAACGCCTGTAGGGCCAAGAGGGATTTATAAGGCATGGGGCCAGAGCAGTCCCCATATGTGCAAGGCAGGATGGTGCTTGCACAAGGGTCACCCCTCAGGGCCCCCACACTGCAGAAGAGGTGCCCGAGGGCATGATTCCAAAGCAAGGGAAGAGACAGGTCACATCCTTATTTCAACAAGATATTTTATTGGTCCAGCAACTGCAAAATATACAAATTTCTGAAAGGCATACCCTGTTTTTAAGCTGGCACAGCTTTGTATCAGGCAATTATTCCAGACGTATATACAGAACAGTTAACATAGCACACACACAAAAAAAAAAGAATCCCAAGTAACTACCCTTCTCTCCAAGCTCTGCAGTATACATTAAATAAATAAAAAGCATTTCACTATCAAAAAAAATCATAAAAAAATAAATTCAAGTATCACAAAGGAAAACAAAACCAAAAAAAAAAGGGGGGGAACTATTGGTGTGGTTCGACAAGTCCCCTCTGGCCACCTTTCTTGGCTGCAGCATCCCTGCCTGGTCCTGGCTCTGTTAGCCAAGACTCAATGGGATGGGGGTGACACCATCCTGCCACCTACCCCCAAGCAAGAGAGGACCACTCTGCTGCTCCCTCTTGATGGGGGGGGGGGAACGAAAAGACATCCAAAAAAAAGAAAAATAAAACATGACCAGGTTTTATCTTTTTGTGGGGACTGAGACTTTTAGTATTTCCAGAGGAAGAAATAGTTTAAGGGTGTTTTTTTCCAGATTTTTAATATATATATAAATTTATATATGTACACACACACAAATACATGCCAAAACATCTGCAGAATTACACGCTTACAGGATTGATCGGGGGCAGCCAGACATCATGTTTGCGTTTGCCAGCTTATCTTTCGGTAGCAGGAGGAGAAAGATAACTCCCCAGGAAACTGGCTACAAGGGCCAGCGAGCCGCCCTCCCCAGGCACTCGTCTCTCTCAAAGTCAGGGAAACCGAAAGGGCAGACGTCAACCGCACGTGCACGCAGGACTCTGCTTTATTGCAGTTAAGAAAAAAAGAGGGGGAAGTGTTTTTGTTTCATCTGTACAGGAATATACACATATGGACACACGCACGCAGGCAGGGCACCGCCAGGATGGGCTCCTGGGGTCAGAGAGGGACCAAGCATGGTCCCAGACCCATCCTGCTGTTGAGCCCATGCAACATGGTTTTTGCTGCATGAGACGGAAGTGCTAGGCACTGCGGTTTGCCTTTTCCCAAAGGGCAAACAGATCAACCTCCCCCCCCCAAAAAAAGAAACAACCAAAAAATATTATCAAAAAATAAAGAAAATCACTTTCCCCCAAAACTCTCTGCTCCTGTCTGCAGGGATATTGTTTCCTACCCAGGGGAGAGGAGGAAGCCAAAGGAGAGGTAAAACCAAAGGGCTGCCCATCTCCAGTCCCCCCCCAAAAAAGGGGATGCAGGAGGACTTGACCACTTTCACCTCCTGCCTCCAGCTCACTCGTGCAGGGAAAAAGCACAAGACAGGGATGAAGAAAATGCAATACATAGGACAGGGCAAGGAACCACAGATTTTTGCACAAAGCAATAGTGGTTAAATTGTCCTTTAACTGCTGGCTCACAGCCTAGACCAGGCTGCCAAGAAGGGTTCTTGTATCTCAAGCCACCAGGAAGGTGGTTTGAAGGACTGAAGGAACCCAAGCCAGGACCTTGCCCCATTTTCCCCTGCACACATGCACACCTCAGAAGCCATAACTACTGCTTTTGTGTAGTCCCAGCTTCCCAGCACGCAAAAAAGAAAAAAAAAGTTGCCTGCATTCAGGCTTCCCCTGTTAAGAGGCACAGCTTAAAAAAAATAATAAAAGAAAATAGTTAGCTCCTGCCACAAATAAAGTGCAAAAACCAAGCGGTTTCTATATATACATATACCCACACACACACACATGTGCATGTATATAGATTAAATAAAGACAAAATGTCTCTTCTTGTGGCTTTTTGCAGACACACCGGGACTCCTAGGAGCTGGCGAGACCCCTGGCCACCTCCATCCAAGAGACCTACTCGCCTGCAAGACACGTCCAGCTCAGCCCGGCCACCTACCTCCTGCAGCACTGCAGGCATTCTCACCCCCTACATCTCTTTCCTTCAAGGCAAAAAAGGGAAAGGGAAGGCCAATTACCAGCACATCACCTCAACTGGCACTCAGTCCCCTTGCCCAAAAAAATCAAAACACACCTGAACTCGGGGCAGCGGTCTGCCCAAGCCAGCATCAGTGTGGTTCCCCCTCTATGCTACAAACAGCTCATTGCCAGTTTCAGCAGCAGATTTATATTCTCTGCAAACCCCTTCAAGGTATATCAGTTGACATATGGGGTTTTATGTACATAATTTTTGCTGTTATTTTTTGGTTAAAGCCAGTAGTTCTTGTACACCTCAATCAGGTGTGTGGCGGGCTGTAGCTGGTGCGGGTCAAGGACTGCAGCATGGCATGTTAGGGGCTTCCTTGCCAAATAATTAATAATAATAATAATAAAAACAAAATCCCCCTTCATTCCCCCCACCCCTCTTCCCCCCGTTTCTCCACTAACCCCGCACCATTCACATATACACACTCCACCCCGAGACAGATGGGTACCAATCAGCTATACAAAAGGAGATCAAAACCGCTTACAGAGAAAAATTAAACTTGGAGACTTCTGCGCGCTAGAAGCACTTTACAGCTTGCTACGCTCTAGCAGGATGCTGGAGAGGAGAGCAATGCTGCAAGCCTGGAGACATGGTGAACCTGGGAGCTTGTCTCCCTCCTCTCCTTCGCTCTCCCGCCTCTCTCCCCTCTTTGGCAGAGCAGTTTGCAGATGAACGGGCGTGGATAGAAACAGCCGAGGGTCGACCTTGCTGCAAACGGAGGAGACCGGTTTAATAAGCAAGCTTCAAGAAATGACGATGGGATGGGAGCTGGCGTCGCTGGTGGCCTTGCGACAGCGCCGACAGAGTCATGATGGCTTCTGCGAGTTGTTCATGTTCTGCAACGAGAGGGGAAGGAGCACGGTTGGGGTCATGCTGGGATCAGACCTCACCCCAGCCAGCATCTTCTACGTGCACATCGAGAAAGGGACAGAGGCAGTAACAAAGCCACAACATGGGGCACTACGAAAGCATCCACCATGGAGGGAGAGAACACCATCCACCCAAGGAGAGGGTTGGGGAGGAGACGTACTGCCTCACTACCTGCATCCCTTCCTTGAGCATCACCCAGCTTTATTATCTGCAGGGTGGGAACCTGGCAAAGATACCCCTAAAAACTGAGCTAAGCCTGGAGCCACTCTTTGGTCCATGCAAGACAAAGACAGGACACAACAATCCTTGCAGGAGCCCCAGTAGATCTCTCCAGCTTCCCTTGGGGCTGGGCAGCGTCCCCCCAACCTGGTGTGTGGAGGCCACCGTTTGACCATCCTCAGCACCACCCCAAAAAGGCGGCTCAGGACAGAGCAGCAACACTGCCAAGGAGTTGGCATGGCCACCAGCCATCACCGGTGGTGGAATGGCTGGAGCAATGTTCACCCGTGACATCCTGCAGGCCCCAGAGCTGCCTCAAGCACAGCCCTGCTGCCACCACCACAAACCCAGAGACACCCAGCAAAACATCAGCCCCTGGAGGAGAGCATCCAACAGAGGAGACACCCAAAGAGATGACCACCACCACAAAGATGTTTCCCAGTTCACAGAACTACACAAAAGGTCAGAGGGGAAGGGATTAGGAAACAGCTAGAAAGGTTTCTTAGCATTTTTAGTATTTTACTACTTAAACTGCCTCTTACAAGCACCAGTGACTACCTTGTAGCCTGGCCACAGAGTGGAACAAGCTAGTCTGCATTATCTAAGGAGACAGGGTGAAGGTTAGGAAAAGGCACATGCACCCAACAGCCATTTACCTTGGAAATATTAGTAAAGAGAAAACTTTGAGAAAGCGACAAACGGGTCGTCTTTAAGCATGAAAAGTGAAGGGGAGAAGAAGGGAGGGGAGAGGAGAGACTTTAAATCGGGTTGTCATTACAAAGTGCAACTTGGATCATGAACCAAGCAGAAGGAAAAGAAATCACAGTAGTTAGTCCTGTAAACCCAAACCAGCTCAACCCCATGGTCAGGAGGCATGCAGCTGTATCCCTGGCCTCTACAGGTGTCCCCTGGTTCTTCTGGATAGCGACAAGCCCCCACTAGTGATGGTCAATGCAACAAAGCACCCACTGCCAAGTGCCTCCAAGCAGCACAAACTGGGAAGGGAGGTAACCTCCACCTCCCCGACCCCATACAGGCTGTGGGGGGACAGGACACCCATACAAGGTGACAGTAGTGATGGTGCCACCAAGCCTTTGGTCTACGGGGTCTTCCAGGCTCCCTTAAAACCAACCCTTTAGCCCCACACATAGGTGGAGGAAGGCTCCCAGCAGCTGGAGATTTTAACCTTGCTGCTCCCAACCCACCTGGGATGGGTAAACCATCACACCTGCTCCAGCTGAGCTCAGGGTCTAGCACAACCCAAAGCAGCTGTCCCCTGACTCATGTTTTTGATGTCCCAGCTGGCACCAAGGCATGCAGTGCTTTTACTATTGCAACATGGATGGAGGGATGGACAAAAACAAAGCCAATTTGCAAGCAACCCCCAGGAGGACCAGGCACTTCATCAGGGGCTTCTGTGCCTATGAGCAGCAAGGAGCATGGGCATGCAGGCCATGCTGAGCAACCCAACCTCTACATTCGCCCAGGAACATCAGCATGCTCTTCCCCAACACACCCATCAGCAAAGCCAAGTCTGACTTTTCTAACATCATTTTTGGGGAAAAGGGAAGAAACAAGGTTCACCAGTTACACAAAAGCAGCACCAGTTTATAGCAAATTCCTTCATCTTCAGCCCACAAAATGAACCAGGACAAGGATGCACATAGGCTGATCTAAACCATAGATGACAAAGAGACCCCTGGGCACTATGCCAGCCTCAGCACCTCCCTGGTCTTTGGGAAGACATTTGAGCACATTTTTCAATGGCTGATGCTCTCTTAACTCGGCGATGTATCATGAAATGAGTCCAAATGCTTTGGATATAACCAGAAACTATCTTGTCCCTAGCACACAAGGATCTAACAGCACTGAGTTTAAGTGTCAAAGCCTCAATTAATCCTAATCCTAATTAGAGCATTTTATGTCGAAGGCTTCTTGCCTTCTTAATAGAGCTAGATGAGGAGTGCATCCTTGTGTCTACTCTGCCCAAGATGTCTGGGCTGGCTGTTCCCAAAATCCAGGTTGGCAGAACTACAGATGCCAGGACCCAGGATCAGCCCAGCTCCCCAAAATATGTCCCTGCTCCCATGCAGGTGATAAAAGCCTGCAGGGAGCTGAGGTCAGAGCCTTCCCCAGGAATCTCTCTGGTGCCATCGCTCACAGACACAACTCGGCCCCAGGAAGGACAGACCACCTGGGTCTATCACCTACATTACAAAGCGCTGCCACAGAACTCCAGGAAAACCCAACGGCATCTCCCATCCAGTGACTATTCAGGGAGGAGGCAGGAATTTAGGCAGCATCTGCAAGTGACAATTCGCTTTGTTTCCCAACCAAATTGGGGCATTTTATCAAGGTAGGATACTTGTGGTTTGGACAAAGCAGCCCCCACAGCCCCCTCTTTATCACTCCCAAGATGCACCCAGATCCCACACTCAGACCCAGAAATATCAACTCCAAGAAAACCATGCCCCAGCCGGGTTTCACAGCAACAACAAAATAACCACTGGCAAGAAAACACAGGAAGAGGGTAGGAAGGGAAATAAGACGCAAGAAGGTACTTACAGGCATGCCTTTCCTAGTAAAGGCTGGAGAGAGAGAGAGAGAATGGAAAGAGAGGTGTCAGTAACGCCACGGGAGACAGGGCAGGGGGCAGCAGGTGGCAGCGAGGGGCACCCAAGCACTTCCAAACCCCAAAGCAAAAGAGGGTTTGTCGCAAGACTCAGCCAGCCCAAACAGAGCCCCGAGAGATGGAGGAGCCAGCTGGGGCAGCAAGGTTTGTGCGAAGCAGAGCGGTGGTTGGAGCACGGCACCCTTCCTAATCCCACTTGGTGTGAGCAGACACCAGGCAACACACAAAGCGGGCAGCAACAGCCAACAAGCAGCCGGGGGGACATGCAACACAGCAAAGGGGCTCATGAGCATCTCTGGTAGCACCCCAGCTCCATAACCAAAGGCTTTTGCTCCTGGAGAAGCATGTGCCAAGAAAAGTCTCTCTTCATCCTTTCATGGGTGGGTGAGAGGAGAGAGAACACAAGCAGGGGGGCAGCAAAAAAAAAAAACAGGTTTTCACCCAGGGCTGCACAAGGCAGCTGGGTTCACCATGCCTCGTGCATCAAAGAGGCTTCTACTCGTTTTTGGTCTGTTTTGCCTATTGCTCTGGGAAGGAAGAAAGACCCACAGGCAAAGAAGGGTCCTCGTAGCATCTTCATGGAAGCCCAAGAACCCTGGCCTTATCGCAATGCCCAGGTCTATGGTGGAGCTGAGTGCATCCTGGAGGAAGGCACAAGTCATTTGGTCTAGAGAACTGGCTTCTATCCAGACATAGTCCTGGGCAACCTGCTCTGTTTTGCCCAGCCTGAGCAGGACCTGGATCAGATGACCCCCAGGAGGTCCCTTCCAACCTCAACCATTATCCTGTGACAGGGCGATGTCAAACTGGGGACGTGGAGGCAATTCCTAAATTAACATAGTTGCTCGATTCAGCCCAGAGCTTTGGGGCTTTCCAACACTCTCAAAACCCATGAGAGGGCTGACAGCCACCCTTCACCGGGTGCTCCTGAAACCAACGTGATGCGGGAGGACAGCAGCCACGGGAGAAGTGGGGAGAGAGCATCTCAGAGACAGCAGCACAGGATGCGACAAGTGCAAGCCGTTCCTCAGCTTCAGGAGCAACAGGAGGAGGACAACAAACAATAAACGAGAACAACAACAAAACAAAAAAAAGAGTTTAACTAACTTGTCCCGGCAGCTGCGTGGGCACTTCCTGAGGAACACAGCCTGGCAGGGCGGAAGAAACAGCCACATGCTCCTCAAAGCTGTTGATGCGAGGTTTTTTGGTGGGCTCTGGGCTTGCTAGAGGGGTAACGCTATTACGTCTCATGAGCGGGTTAGGTCCCTTCTTTGCTTCCTAAATTAGAGTGAGAAAAAGAAAAAAAAGTAAATAAAAATAAAGTAAAATAAAAAAGGGAAGAAGGCGACAGTTATAAAGAAAAAAGAAGCAGGTTGTTTTTGTTTTTTCCTTAAAGCAGCCTCTGCTTTTCCCCCACAATTGCTGTCAACGTGCAAAGGATTAGTTGGATGCATTGAAAGGTTCTGGACACCAAAAAAAGGAAGCTGATGCAAAACGTTCAAGAGCACAGTGTGATTTCCCAAGAAGGGGAGGAAAAAAGGCCCTGCGCTCAGAAGTGAGAGAGAACTTCTCCTCACCTGAGCCTTTGATCACAAGAAAAGGTAAATAGGTATTACTACAAAGCACAGCAGTAATCAACAGCCACCATTTCTCACGCCAAAGACCTGCCCATTGGTTTGCTCCTCAAAGGCAGCCCCTCTGCCCCAGGGCATGAAAGCAAGAAGAGGAAAGAAGAGCAAGCCCGGGCTGATAAGAAAGACTGGGGAAGTCGCACAGAGCAGCCAGCGAGGGTCAGCACCAAGCTCCAACACAAGCCAGGTGGAATGGAGGGGCAGCGCCCACACAGCCGAGCAGAGGAACCCAAGCGCTTTGCATGTGCCTCGCTCCGTCCCCACCACGCCACGCAGCCCCCCAGCCACGGCGGTGGACGAGGGCATCGATGGCCCTGACACACCACAGGGAAGGACTGGATTCACCCCTGAAGATGTGTCCTGAAAGGGGATGGATCTGACCATCCCACCACCAGCTGGGACCCATCACCGCTACGTGTGAGTTGGGAAGTTGGACACGGGGTCCCCTTTGGGGAGCTGTCCAGCCCCGACGCCAGGCTGGCATCCCCTTGCTCTGGCCTCCGAGCTCCTCATGGAGCACCCAGACCAGACCTTATGGGATTTTTCCTCCATGCAAGGGGTCTTTTCCCCCCAGCACCCTACAGAACAGCACTCTGGTAGCCACACAGAGCTGTGGGCATGCCAGGAAAAAACACAGAGGATGGAGATGTTGGACAAGCCACTGAGCTTGAGCTCTGCCAGCCAGCTAGGACACCTGGGAGAAGCCACCTTCTCCATCCAGTGCTCCATTCCCTCTTTGGGCAAGCAGATGATTGTAAAGGCAAAAGTCAGAGCCCAGGAAGGACCTGTCCCTGGGTGAGCTTTCATCTGAGCAAACACACTGGGAAGCAGGCACATGCAAGAGTCATTTTCCCTTGGAAAACCCTTGATCGGCCACATCTTTGCAGAGCAAGAACCCCTGTGATGTTCCAGGGGCACTTCCAAGCACCTGGCTGAGCAATAATAATAATCTCCCCATGCCCACCCCAGGCATCCTCACTGCCGGGTGACTATAGGGAAAAGGGGGACACCAGGGAATGGCTGAGGAAGAGCAACACTCACCTCTGGCCGCTCCCTGTGGGTGTTAACAGCTTCGATGTTCAGAGAGATGGATTCCACCCGGCAGCCTGCAGAAGGGAGCACAGGGAGATGGAGAGGCTGTCAGAAAAGCCAAGAGGTGCAGGATGCTCCACCCCAGAGCCCTGCCTTTCTCCCAAAGGAGGCACAAGTCAAACACCCAGACACATCAAGGAGAAGCGCCACACTTACCATAGGCCACCGGGGTCAGCTTCAATACTGTGTGAAGAGGACACTTCAGGTAGGGCATTTCGTCTGCAGAGAAAGCAAATCAAGAGAGTTACCCCATCCCCTCTCCAAAAGCAGGTTTGGAGATCATAGAATATCCCGAGTTGGAAGGGACCCATAAGGATCATCAAGTCCAACTCCTGGCACCGCACAGGTCTGCCCAAAAGTTTAGACCATGTGACTAAATGCACAGTCCAATCTCTTCTTAAATTCAGACAGGCTTGGTGCAGTGACTACTTCACTGGGGAGCCTGTTCCAGTGTGCGACCACCCTCTCGGTGAAGAGCCTCTTCCTGATGTCCAGCCTAAATTTCCCCTACCTCAGCTTCACACCATTCCCACAGGTCCTGTCACTGGTGATAAGAGAATAGGTCATCTGCCTCTCCACTCCCTCTTGCGAGGAAGTTGTAGACTGTGATGAGGTCCCCCCTCAGACCTTCCTCAACACCTGAAAGCCATCCTAAAAAAAACCTAAAACACCTAAAAGCCAAAGGAATGCATTCTCCAGTCCCTGCACGGACAGGAACCCCTAATTCATCTCTTCAGAGCTCCATCTGCCATCCCTCCTCCAGCAGGATCAACACCCCCCCCCAGCCCAGGCTCACAGAGCTCACCTGCACTTTTGTCCAAGAAGTAAGCAAGGAGACAGCGCATGACCGCCTGGTGACAGATCACGAGGACGTTCTCTTGTCTCTCCAGCTCCATGATGACTGGCTCTAGGCGCTGCACCAGATCTTGGTAGGACTGGGACAGAAGAAGGGCAGGGAGATAAGTGTAGAGCCAGGAAAACAAGGACCTTACAAAGAACAATGGGCATTGTCTTGGTTCATCTATTATTTTCATGCTTCTGACTAAACTAAACCAACAGCCAGGGTTTTGAAGGGTTTCATAAAGAACCACGACAGGCACCCAAGAAGGAACCCCAGACACTTAAAGTCAGTGCCAGCCATTCCCTGACATTCTTTTGTTAGGCATGCTGGCATTAGTATGTCTCCAAACATTTACATTTCCCAAATGTAAATGCACGTGACTTTTAATTTGGTGCTAAAAAGCCCAGTTCACAACCTAAAGCATCACCCAAGACTGACGTCAATTCCCACCTCAGTGTGTCACGCCTTGAAAACAGGTCGTGTTCCCCATGCCAGGAGCAAACAAAGATATCAACATCAGCCCTCAGCAAATGACGCAGACAGCAAGGGCTGAAATTACTAATTTGGAAGTGAAAGAAAGGCAAAAACCTCGGCACCACACGACTGAGTGGACCTAGTGACGGAGGCTAGACTAGGAGGCCTTTGGACTTTCCCAAATAATTGACTATGAAATCATTTGGCCTGTTTGTTAAGTGTTGTGCTTCTTAATGAGATCTCCATATACCATGGATATTACAAGAGCTAAAAGCAAAAGTTAAACAGGAGCCCTGACCCTTTCTTAATTTTCTTGCTTCTCGGAGCATCTGCTTTCTCCTCTACTCTCCTGTCCTCTATGCCCGAGTAGCACGAAAACAAATAGGCCATGTTCAAATAACAGCCACATCTCTGGAGGTCTCCTTGCAGGCCTACCTCTCCAGAAGGATAGCGGTAGTAATATTTATCCTGATCACGTAAAGCAAATTCCTCTGGATGCTGGTCCCTGATTTCTTCGTAGGTCATTTCTTCACACACACCCTGCAAGAACAGGACAGCCAAGAGGTTACGGGCCATGCTGAAATCAAAAAGCATCAGCACACCTAAGACACAAACCCTTCTCCAAGGCATTTGTCTTTAATCCTTGGAGAGATCAGACAGAGGGCAGGTTCAAGCAAATGTCATCTTAACCTACTTATTCAAGCCGAAATCCTGAAGGTTCTGCATATTTTACAATTTCAATGCCAAGTTGTGAGTACTAGAGCAGGAAAAATACTATTCCCCCTCAGAAGGAAAAATTCCCCATAAAAGGTGAGATCTATACAAGAATAAGAAAAGGCCAGAGCTATCTCCCCCTCTTGCCAACCCATGATCACTACAATCCAGCCTTCCCTACTGCAACCAAAAGTACTTACAGCATCTATTTCGTTAAGTGCCTTCCACTGCTCATAAGGCAGCTGGAGTGCTTCTGCTGTTTGGATTGTTCTCTTTAGTTGGCTGGTCCAGACTTTGAGGTCCTTTAGGTTCTGCTCCTCAACAAACTTGTTCAGTGCCAGCGCAAACTGTAGGACACAAAGAAGAGGTTGACTCCTGATCCACCGCTTCCCAATGGGCCTTCCTCCCTGCTTCCCAGTAAGTCTTCCCCAGGACCTCTTTTGCCTTCTGTAGGCAGATGTATTGGCCTTTTGCTCTAAGGTGAAGAGCAGCCTCACACACTATTTATTCCCAAAAGCTACAAGGGGCATGCAGACAGAAAGAATGACAGGAGCTGCAAACTAATATAATCAAGGAGCAGCACCCAAGAAGCCCCATCACAACCTGGCCTCTCCTATGATGTGAAAGATTCCAGACCATCCTTAACCACAGCAGCTTATTTGTCAGAGAGCTAACTGGATGTATTCTGTAGTCCTTGATAATAGTCACACCTTAGCTGACTCGATTTGGACTTGAAAATGGTGATGGCAAGCCAAAATAGCTATTAACCCTTCCTAGAGCAGCTCTCTTGACCACATCCATGAAGAATCATTAGTGAGAGAACTGAAGGCACCCTTGGAGTTGACTAGCTCAACTGAAGGGTGGCAGCAGTCCTTCTACATCCCACCCTGCCTGTGTTAGGGCTGAACCCACCCAAACAATGAAGATATTCTCTCCTAGAGACATTTGCAGACCAGCCTCTATCAAATAACTGCATGCAACACCAGTGGCTACAGTCTTGTTTCAAGCCACGCTCAAGCCCAAATTGAACCAGCCCTATAGATGGATCTTCTAAGTACCCAAGGTGGCACCAAATATACAACACAGCGTCTCCTACAGCCACATCACTTACAGAGCCACAGGGGAATATTCCTTTCCCTTACCTTCTTGCCCCTGTTGGAGAGGCCCGAGTCACCTCCAATCTTCCCCTTGAGGTTGAACTCGCTTTCGCCGTGCCGACACAGGTAAATGGTGCGGGGCTGGACATGGATGTTCATCAGGTAGTAAACGATCCTGCTCTGGATGTGATCCTGGACCCTGTTGACCAGGAACCGCCGACCAACGTCGATGACTTTGATGAGAGAAAGCTCCCTAGGGAAAGCACAGCAAGGATGAGGGGGATGCCAACGGGGAAAGCAGAAAAACACACACCACCCCCACAAAACAGCCTGGTGAGGTATCTCAGTCAATATAATCACCCAGCTAAAAGGATTTCCTGCAGGCTATTTTCCAACAGGAAGCCAATAGGCAACAGCAATTCACGGAGAGCTAAGTAACACCAGTGTAATCGCCCTTCCTCCCTGCAGCAGTAAGAGGATTAAACCTAGCAGGGGGCACGTTCCACCCCAGGACAGCGCTCAGCTGGCCCAGGATTATCTGTGCAGGGCACACACACAGATGTATTTGTGAGCAGTGGAGAGGCTGGGAGGCAACATGTTGCAGCCCACACGGTCATGCAGGACAGCAAAGTGGAAACCACAGGGCTTGCTCAACCTTGAGTCTATCTAAGCAATCCCTTCCTTTAACTGGGACCATGAAAAAACACCCCAGAAACCAGCACATGTGGACCCACAAGAGCCTGGGAAGGTTTCGCTGCCTAGCTCCCTGGCAGAGGGATGGAGAAAACAGTATTGAGTATTCAAGGAAGAGACCTGAATTTACAGCAAGGCTTGGCCATGTTACTCCAGCATGGTCACATACTTGAACACAAAGTGAAATACAACCCCATACTTCATTACCCCTCTCCAGGAAGAGAAAAGGCATTCAAAGCCAGCCCAAACCGAGGTCAGGAAGTTTCTTACCGGTCATAGTCATCAGGGTCAAGTGGCTGGTAGCTGGCCTGGTAACAATTGATTCTCTTCATAAAGTCCTCCATGGCATCGGTCGAATTACAGTCCCGGTAATCAGGGCTGGACAATTTTACTTCCTGCAGCAGGGGAGAAAACACACCAAAAGGAGTGGTTAGGAAGCTTTCCAGGCAGGTAGGGAAGGCTGCTGCCCATCTGGGACTGTGGGAGCAGCAGGGATCCAACAGTCAGACTGCAGTAATCTCAAAGCCCTGACAAGATCCAGCTATTGACTGAAACATTTTCACAGCCATCACCTATAATAAGAAAGAAAAGAAGTGAACAAGACCCATAGTGGGCCACAGGAATATCCAGAACTCACACAGAGTTCTGCCTGAGCTACTCTAACAGGTTGTCCTTCCTGAAGATTTGGGTTTGAGCAGCAGCATTACACATCAGTAACCTCCCAAGCAACACTGAACCCAACAGGATAACAGCCAAGAAATGTGAGCAGCAGCACCCCAGGCTCACAGCTATTTTCTGCACTGATCCCAGCACGAAAAGCACTATTCATCCACAAGCACCCCATGGAGCAAAAATCTACGCTGAGATAGTAGTTCATTTTTTTCCACCCTTCAAGAACTAGTTTCCATCAAAGGGAGGGATTAAATCCTGCAAAAATACAGCTTCAGGGTGTTGCAAAGGAATCATAATAAAAGAAGAACTAAACTGAACATTTTAGCAGTGTCAGGGAAAAGGCAGCGTGCAACCACCCAACGAGCCACAGGGCAGCAGCTCCCAGCAGGAGCAGATGCCGAGTGCTGGCCCCTACCCTGGTGCCCATTGTGGAGCCAGTCCTGGGGGCAGAACTAAACCCAAGGAAAAGCCTCTCTCAGACTTTGGATATCCTATGACACATTCCCAGATGCTGTAAGACAACTGGCAAAAGTGCAGACCTACAGCTGGAGACAAGGCTGGAGCATAGCCCAAGGGAGGAAAGGATACTTCCATTGACGTTAATCATACCTAGGTAAGCCAAGTAGCACCCACCTGTCCAAGGAAGCCTAAATGGCAAAGAAGCATTTCTGCTCGTGGGAAACCAGAGATCCAGCAGCTCCCGAAGGAGCCAGTAAGCAAATTTTTATGCTGCTCCCCCAGCCAAGATCTCAGCTAGCGGCAAGAAACCTTCAAATTGAGCTGCTATTCTTCTCAAAGCAGACCTCAGTAGACTCTGTAAAGCTGCATGTGGCTGAAGACACCAAGTCTGACTGCTCTCTGATGGGATTTAAACACTTAACCACACCCATCACTTCCAGAAAGAGGGACTTTGGGGCCACCGAAGCAGCCTAAATACACATCCCTCCTTGATATCAAGTTAAACACTAACAGCCATGCAGACAGAGCGGAAGGGAACTGGGGACAGGCCACCACAACTTTTATTTTCACTACCTCCAGGCAGCCCTGGAAAGGCTCCTTTATCATCCCAGGACAAATATGTCACAAAAAGATTTTAAAAACTCCTAACCCTCAACTGAGTCTGGCAAGATGTCAGATGTCTTCTGATAAGAACCCAGTTGGGCACAGGTGGAAAATCCTACACGAGGGAAAACAAAACAAGCTGCTTCCATGCTTACCATAACATTGGTGGCAACCACCGTGGGATCATTGCAGACAGACTCAATGAAGAACACCTGCAAGGCAAAGCAAAGCTCAGCTGAAGACCAGCAATTACATTTAGGACATTCAACCAGCTCTTATTCAACCCAGCCTCCTTCCCAGCTTCACTCCCTCCACCCCGCTGCCATCCTTTCTGCAGGGCTCAGGACCAGGAAGGGCTTACACACTGTTGATCAATCCAGCAGTGAAATCCCTTACACTGGAGCATCTTCAGGACAACACAATAATGTATTCTTAATTCTACTTTTTCACTATCGTGGACTATGAAACATAGGCAGCAGCCTGATGGTACCAACCTTGAACCCATTTTCTTTGGCAAAGTTTAGGATCATCCCTCTTCTCTCCCGTGTGGTATTGGTGGCATCAAAAACCTTTAAAGAAAAATGTTGGTTATCAACACAGATGTCTGGTTTCTCACCAAACCCTTCCTCAACTTAAAACCAGGGGAAGTAGTGGAGATTTCAGAAAAGCCACACACTTTTCTCTCTCATGGAGAGCATTTTGTAAGATCCTTCCTCATTTCCCAGCTGCCTAATTTCAGGGAACTTTTAGGAAAATATAGGGACAAGCAACAGACTCAGTAAAATAGCCTGAGAGATGGAGGAAAGACCCCAGAGCATTTACTGATGAAGTGCTGGGGTTTGGGAGCAAGAAATATTCTATAGGATGTATGAGAGAGAAGTTAAAAAAAAAAAAAAGCTTTCTCAGCTTACATAAGAGTCACAGCTTCCTCATCACATTTTAAATGCAAAACACACCAGCTGACAGTGGGGAGGATGCAGACTGCCCGGAGGATCTCAAAGTGGGGGTTAGCAAACAGAGGAAGCACAACCACAGAGCAGGACGGGATTGTTCATCCCCAACTCTGATTTTGGCAAGCCTGCAAAGTCCTGATTTCCCCATTTCTGTGCAAGATCAGGGCCAATGATGCAGCATGGGGATGTCATCACCAGACAAGCCCTGGGGTGAGCAAGCGGCCCCTTTTCCCACAAGTGATTTGCCCTGAGTTGCACTGGGTGAGCTGCACCTTTGGGACCAGGACTATTGCCAGCTACCACAGAGGGCATCACTTACCGCGATCTGGCCAGCCTCCTCTGTCAGGTACTGCTTGACATCCCTCAGGGCAGCCAGGGCACACTGCCTGCAAGAGAGATGAGAGCCCTGTGGTCCTGATGTCCTCACAATAAATGGCACACAGACCCCTACAAAGGTGGTGAGTGACCCCAAACCTGGCCACATTGTCCCCCTCACAGGGACATCTGAGGCTCAACCTACTGGAAGACTGAGCACCATGATGCTCTGCAGTGCAGATAAAGAAGTAAAGGCCAAACATCCCTGCGGATCTCACAGTGAGCCTGAAGGTGACCTCGGGGTACCCATGATGGAGGCTGCTTTGTGGACCCCAAACCACCAAACCTCAACAGCTCCAAGTTTTCAGCTCTTGCCACCTCTAAATCACCTAAAGATGATCCTTGCACATGCAGGGAGATCTCTAGCTCCAGCCCAGTCCTTCTGGCACCCCTCAACAAGCAGGGTAACCCGGCTGCTAACCGTTAGCTCCACCACCCTGTTTGGGATACAGGTCCCACACTTACCTCCGGACTTTCATGGCCTCCTCGTTGTCGGGGCGGAAGAAGTCGTAGGAGCTGTAATGCTTCACCGCCTCGCGGCGATACTCGCCCACATTGAAAACTGCACGGGAAAGGCAAAGACCGTCAAAACCAGGAGCGTGCACCAGCACAGCTCAGCTGTGCAGCACCCACGGATGACATTTTCTACAGACCAAGGAAAAGCATCCTTAGGGATGCTCACCTTTTGTTGGGACACCGATCCAGTTGAGGTAGCGAGTCAGCTTCTTGGAGATGTAGGTCTTCCCCCGGGCCGGGAGGCCAACCATCACTATCACAGTGGGGGAATTGGCGAGCTGAGGCCCACAGGCTACAAGGAGGAAGAGGAGAAAGCAAAACATCAGCAACCGTTAATCCACCAGCACATCTCGTATCAACCCTGCACGGCACTTGCTTTTGAGCCAGCCTCCTCCAGGTCCTTTGGAAGCTGGAGAAAACCCAAAGCCTCTGCTCCCCATGCACCGTCATTTCTGCAGCATCTCCTCTGCATCCCCCTTCTCCCGAGGGTGGACAACCAAGACTCCGAGCAGCAGAACTCACCAACTTATTTTCATGATGAGATCTGCTGAACACATGCCAGAGCAAGGACAGATGGCTCTGTGAGTCAGCAAGACAAGCGCCCCAGCTCAGCCACCCTGACCCAAATTCAGCCCTGACAGCCAGAGGAGAACATCCTGATGGCTGCAAAGCAAGCAAGGAAACTGCAGCTGCCCCAGGCTCCTCCATGACTCAGTTTCCCCATTTGCAAAAAAAAAATCAATGCAAACACAAGCCCTTGTCCCTGTGGTTTGGACAATTCTGTGAAAACCTAAAGGATGGCCGCAAGCAGCCTGGGCACGTGCCAGGGCGTGGGAGATGGCACCATCCAAGGGAAGAAATGCAGCCTTTGGTCAGCTTTTCCACCATCAGCTCAGCACCTCCTGCCCGTCCATCTGCACTCACAGTGTCTCAGACAGTAAGCACCAGTTCAGAATAAAAAAAAAAAGAAATCAAAGACTGCTTTCAGAGGCGGCCGCTGCACTGAAACACCAAGTCCGTGCTCAGATCTCCACCCACCAGGAGCAACTTTTCAAAAAACTTTGGCGAGCTTTTAAGCTGATACACATGCAAATTTTTTATTTTTTTTTCCCTCCTGAAGGACCCTAACATTAGCCAGCTGCAGAACTATCAGCATTTAAAAGAAGATATACAGGAGTGACTTATCCCTTTCTCCCAGGAACCTATGCTGGTTACATTTTGTCCTTAAGAGGGTCCTGCGTCAAACAGCTGGAAATAAATCCAGAGCGATGACTTGGCCAGCTAAAGGAAACTCCTCTGATTCAACGGAATTGCACGACAAAATGCAGACAGATCAGCTGCCCAGGTGAGTCGCTTTTCCCCAGAAAATCCTTTAGAAAGTAAACTCCAGGGCACTGGTTCAACTGGGAGGAAATTGCGCACCGGCAGCATCCCTCTGCCCTGCCTACCCACATCACCTCCACGCTGACGTTCACGTGGCGCTACACATCCCAAAGGCCAAGGCACCGAGCCAAGTGCTTTACACGCAGGAAAGGAAGATCTTAAGGATGCCTAATGGAATTTGGATTAGCCACCCGCCTCTCATCCCACCCAGCCTCACGTGCGGGGAGCCCTCCTGGCAAAGGCAGCGAGGAGCGAGCCCCTCCAGGCAATTTCTCATCTCCCCTTCAAGCCGCCGGAGCCTGGAGATCTCATGGGAAAGGAATGCAGGGAGTGAATGGCTGATGGCAGCGCTGTAAAATGTGGTTTAATTATGGGCTGGCCGAGAGCACGCCTGCCCCAGCTCCCCTGCCCGCTGTGGGGCAGGTGGGACTAGCGGTGGCAGCACAATTCGGGGATACGAGAGGCTGCTGGGGGGATTTTTTCTCAGGGGTGGGCAAACAGACTGAGAGGTATGAAGAGAAAGCATGTGAAGCACGTGGGATCAAGAAAAAAAAAATCCATCAGCTAAAGAAACCGAATTAAGGCTACAAGTTACAGTGCCAGAACGGCAAAGAGCTGCTCATCATCTGCCTGGGTGTCTTGCCAAAGCAGACTCAGCAGACAAGAGATGATAAAACTCTCCAAAAGGGATTTCTTTCTTCTTAAATATTCCGCATTCCTGAGGACGGAGCTGCCCTTGCACTCGCTCCCTTTGTGTGACCTGGCCCCCCGGTGCTGCGTTTCAAAAGCCCAGGGCAGCTCCCACCGGCAGGCACTGATTTTGCACGCCCGGATACCCATGGGGGCTGCGAGGTGTACCAGAGGAGAACATTTTCCCCCTCTGACCATTTAGAACAGACTGCAACAGTCCCACGTGCCCAACAAACTTTGGGGCTTCTCTTTTTCCCCACAAAAAGAAATAAATTAAAGAGGGAAGGGGAAAAAAAAATGTACCTGAATAGACAACTCCTCCTTTATCTGCCAGCAGACAAAGGATCTCAAAGATCAGAGCCAAGAGGATTTGGGGCCATTAAAATAATAGTACTTGACACAAGGACGATGCTGGGTACTGTTTCATGCCCCCTCGGCTCCAGACAGATAAAAATCGAGCTTTCAGAGCTCACGCTGAGTGCACATAGGCAGCAAAAACACCTGTATTTGAGGAATTTCTCCCAATTCAGTTTGCTGCCAAAGGAACGATCCAGGTCCCCCCTACAGCATGGAAAACTTATGCGTAATATGGACCCGGGGAGCACTTCCCAAATGCCAGGTCAGCACTGGGCACGGTGTGTGCACCTTCTCACCAGGAGCCCGAGCCCAAACCCAGCCAAATCACAAAAGCCCGCCCCGAGCTCCAGGAAACTTTGCAGTAGGGATGAAACCGAGCCCCGTGTTTTGCTCCGGGCGCTTCACAAAGACCTAATTCATCATTTCTTTTCACCACCCTGGAAAGCTATCAGGGATTTCAATGCATATTCATCACTTATTATCGACATCTACCCAGGTAAGTCAAGGTCAGGGATGACTTGTGAAAGGCTCGAGCTGTATATTTAGAAGCGGCTCATCTCGTGCGTTACAGCAGCTGAGAGCCAGCGTGGGTGCGCTCCCGTGCTTCGCTGGAGGGGGTGGAAGGAGAAAAAAAAAATGGAAACTTGCATCTATAAAAGGTTAAATAAAATAGCTGCCTCCCTACTCCAGGCATTTTTACTGTCTCCATGTAGGCAGCATTCCCACACGCCCCCCCCCCGCATCTTCCGTGTGAGCCCTGGGCTCCCCTTTTCCACCTTTTTCCCATTGCATTTTGCAGACAGCTGCATCTCCTGTCCATACACCGCATGCAGGCTGCAGGGAGCCTACAAAACCCCTGGGATGTGCATCCCACGTTTCACATGCCCACACCCGCTGCCTCCTCTCCTCCAGCATCCCCCAGCCCGGCCCCCTCCCTGCACCGCCTCGACTTTCCCAGCCCCTACGTGAGAGACGTGCAGCTCGGCAGAAATTGAATGGATCGCCGTCAAAGGGCCAGATGAAGGCATCACTTGGAGCTGCAACGAGGAGGAGGAGGAGGAGGAGGACGACAATCGGGCTAATTATTTCCTGCACCGAGCGGCCCGGTGATGATGCTGCCCTGGGGACGGTGCCGGCCTCGAGGGAGGCCGGGGCTCGCCATTGTGCCTCCACGCCGGCCTCCCGGCCCCACGCCTTTGTGCCCGAGCTCTTTGTTGCTGCCGAGGAGTTAGTATCGCCTATGGGAAGCCACGGGTTTCAAAACCAAGAAATGCCCAGCCGGGCTCTTCCCATAGATCGCAAGGAATGATGCCGAGCACGGCTCGTTCCCACCCCGAGAAACAATAATCATATTATTATGATTATATTCATATATTAAAATATGTTAGTTTTCTCCTCTGTAAGAGGGAGCTCTCCCCTGTCAGAAACCACGTGAATAAATTAGTGAAGAAAAAACCAGTGAGGCACCACGTGCTCGGGGGATTTCTTTCAAAGGTGTCAGTCCTTGAAAAAAATAAAGAAACCCAAAGCGCTCAGACCCAGCTGCAACACATTACACCGGTCCCACCCCAGCCCAGCCATTTCTGCCCCACGGCCAGCCAGATGTTCAGCCTGTTGCTGCTGAAAGCAGCATTTCCTCGGTGCCTTCCCCTGCACATGTGCCCAGACACAAGGCTCAGCATCCCTCGTGCGCCCCGGCTGAGCACAAGGCTCGGCATCCCTCGTGGCACGCCGGGACCCACGGCCGTGGGGCAGCAGCCGTGATTCATCGGGGAAATTAACGGCATCATTCATTTCATCCAGAATGTTTTTTTTTTTTTTTTTTTTTCCTTAAAAGTGGGTAAACTTTCTGGCCAAGAGAAACACGAGCAACTTAAAAAAAAAAAAAAAAGCAGCTGCCTGCTCGAGAAAAGCAACGGGAGGACTGATTCACCCACTGCCATCCCCCTCCAGGCTGCAAAAAGCCGCCTCCATCCTCGCTCTCCGCAGCCTCTGCGGGTTCCTGCGATGCTTATTTGGGAGCTGGGGTGGTTTGGGAACTCCGTGGGGTGGCACAGCTGCCGGGTCAGTTAAAAGAGCCGGCTCCCAAATCAGCCGTGATTCACGCCGGGTTTGATAGTAGCGCCGGGGCGACCCGAGCATTGGCTCGTATTTATTTTTTTAAGCGTGGGGTTTGGTTTTGAACACCCCCACACTTTCTTTTCTGCAGGACGCTGAGCAGGCAATTTGTTTGCCCTCCCCTCCACCTGCCTCCTATCTCCCCCAGGCACAAGGTCTGGCGAGGTGCAGACAGCTGGTGGTTATTTGTGTTTATTAAATCCCCGATCTTATCCCCCCAGTAAAAGCCCAATCAAGCCAAACATCAGGGCAAGGTGCTGAATGCCCTGAAAAATCCCAGCTGAGCTAGCCTAGGAGCAACCTGCCCTATTCCCTGTTAATCCTGTAAGTATTATGGGGTGGAAAGCGAGGGGGAGGGAATGTCAGGACATGCGTGGGGCCGGATCCAGGCAGGCTGCACCTTCCTGGGCTGGAAGCATGCACAGGGATGCTACGGGGGGGGGGGGGGGGGGCACACTCAGGCTGCACTGCACAGATAATATGGAAAAATAGAGTGTGGGGGGGATCCACCTTGGTGGGGGTCTACCCTCGGAGAGAGCATCGCAAGGGGGTGCACGGGAGGAGGGAAGGGGGGGGACCGCATCCCACCCCCGCCACCCTCCTACCGGGGGGATGCTGGACCCCCCCCCCCCCCCATCCCGTCGTTCCTACTACTCACAGCGGCGGGGCAGCGCCGGCCGGTTGTCATTGGGGAGCCAAATCTTCTGGATGCGGCTTTGCGTCAGCTCCATGGGCATTTTTAAAGCCAAGGTCTTTTGGCGCTCCGCGTCCACCTTGGGGCGTTCGCAACACGGGTGTGGACGGGGAAAAAAAAGAAAAAAAAAAGGGGGGGGGGCGAAAAAATATAAAAGGAGACGATAAAATAAGGCTTGCCGCTCGGTGAGGGTTTAGAGGGGGAAGGAGGGACGGGGCACAAAGCAGGGAGGTGGGCGAGTCCCGCCGCTAATTTTAATTCAAAAAAAAAGTGCAAAAAAAAAAATAGAAGTATTCGGCCTTTTTTTCTCCTCTTTCTCCTTTTTAAAAACGAAAAAGAAAGCTGAAGGCGAGGGCTGGAAAAAAGAAGCGGCCGCACTTCTGCTGCCGCCGTTCCCACGCTCCGCTCGCACTGGAGCCGCCGGTGGCGTCGCCTCCTATTTGGGGCCGGGAGGCCGGGGGGGGGGCCGCGGGTCCCCGCCCTCCGGGGCGGGCCCCGGGGGGGGCGGGAGCCGAGGAGGAGGGCGGAGGAGCCGGGGAGGGGGCGCGGCGCGGCGCTGCCGCCTGCTGCCGGCCCCCCCGCACTGCAGCGGGACAAAGGCTTTGTCTGGAGGATGGGGGGGATTTGAGGGGGGGTTAAATGGGGGGGGTTGTGGGGGTGGAAGGGGAGAAAGAGGGGAGTGGGGGTGTGGGAGGTGATGGGGAGAGGGTGGGAAGGGAAAGGGGGTATTGGAGATGGGGTGTTTTAAGGAAAAATATGGAGATGAAAGGAAAGGAAGCGGGGAGAAAAGAACAAAGGAGAAAAAAAAGGGGGAAAGAAAAAAAGAAAAAAATGAGAAAATAAAAAGGAAAAAAGAAAAAGGAGAAAAGAAGAGAGAAAAGAAAGACAGGAGAAAGGAAGAGGGAAAAGAAAAGAGAAAGGAGAAGAAAGAAAAGAAAGAAGGGAGAAAGGAAAGAAAAAAAGGAAAGGAAAAAAGAGAAGAGAAGAGAAGAAAGAAAGAAGACAGAAGAAAGGAGAAGAGAGAAGAAAGAAAGGAGAAGAGAGAAGAAAGAAAAGAAAAAGGAGCAAAAAAGAGAGAAAAGAAAGGAGAAAAATAGAAGAGAGAAAAAAGAGAATAAAAGAGAACAGAAGAAAAAAAAATGAGAAAAGAGAAGAGAAAAAAAGGAAAAAAAAAGAAGAAAAAAGGAAAAAAAGAAAATAGAAAATAATAATAATAAAAATAAAAAAAATAATTCTAAAGCCAAAGCAATTCTACAACCAAACTCATTCTAAAACCACAATTATATTTAATAAAAGAAATCCTTTCTAAACCCGAGGGCTCCCCCGAGCGGGCTCCCCCCCACCCTCCTCTTTCCGCGCCCCCTTCCCCTCCCCGGCCCGCGGCGGGTGGGAGGCGGAGGCCGGGGGCTGCGGAGGCTCCGCACGTCGCTCACGTCGCACAGGCAGGGCTGGGGCCCGGCCTCCTTCATCCCCCCACCTCCGCCGGGGGGTGCCCGGGCTCTGCTCCGCCTCCGCCCCGCTCCGCGGCCGCGCAAAAAGGCTGGGGCGGAGGCTCCGGGGGAGGCTTGCAGCCTCCCCCCCCTCCTCTCGGCCTCCGCCCGGGCTCGGGGATGGAGGAGCGGAGGCTGCGGAGCCTCCCCTGCGCTGCCTCCGCTAGGCGCAATTAATGCATATAGGTATATTTTATCAGGGTGCGTATTGGGTGTTTTTATCCCAAACGTAGCCACACTTCGGGATTTTTAACCCATTAGCCGGATTCCCGCAGGTGACCTCGCCTTCCTCGATTCGACGGTGAAAAGCACTAATTCCAACCCAAACGTGGCAAGGGCAATAAATAAAGGTGTGGGAAAAATCCAGCTTTCTCCTCAAAAAAAAAAAAAAAAAAAAAAATTAAAATTAAAATTAAAACCACGATTTTGGGATGCTCATACCCCGAGCAATGCAGTGCGCCCAGGCAGCAGCGGGATGCTGGGTGGCTGGTGGGGAAAGTTCAATATTTTATAGCTGGGAAGTGCTCTGCTGGGTTTATTCTAGCTTGATTTGCTAAATAAAGCAAATTTTGCACGGAAATTAAAACACTGGCAAGTGAGCAGCTCGGCTACATACTGAATAGCCTCCAGTATTATTTTAGGGCATCTTCCTCTAGAAAAACAGGCAGGTGTTTTTATGACAAAGAATATCTTTTTGGCTGTCTCCTTACATGGTGCCAAGATGGATGGAGTAAAAAAAAAAAAAAAAGTGCACAATCCCTCAGTCTGCTACGCTGGAAAAAATATATTCATAGACCAAAAAAAATGGTACTGTGTGGGAGCTGAAAAAGGATGCAGAGATTTGGGATGTTGTGAGGAAGAGGGTGAGAGCATCAACTGGCGAGGAGGGGGTGAATCAGCGAGACAGAGATGTGCCCCCCCAAGACGATGCACAAAATACATCCTCAGGAGAGGGCAGAAGATTATTTTGATAGATTTTGGCTATTTTATTTTCCCCATTTCTCCAAAAATCCATTTCAGCATCAGGTTTTATGCCACCCTGGAAGGAGGCAGGTTGATTGGATGCTGTTGCCACTGCTGCTAAATCAATCTTTTCCCACAAAGGGCAAGAAAAATTTGGTGCCCAGATAAAATGTGACTCAGAAGAGGGAAGAAAATTCACGTGCTGATGTGCGACGAGGATTTGGGGCATTTCCCTTCCTCCTGCAGCTCTGTGCTCCTCTCCATGGCTTTCCCAGAAGCTTCAGCCGCTTCCAAAATCACCGCCCCGAGAGCATCGAAAAGAGCAGGAAAGCGAACCTCTGCCTGAATTAAAATCACAGTCGCTTCAAATTAGATCCACCTAGTAACTCTTGGCTAAAAACGCCTAAATAACTGGAGCGGAAAGCTAGACCATACTTAAACTCCTAAATAAGTGGCCTGGTTTTCAAAGGCACGAACACCCAGCTGCTCCAAGTGAGGTCAGCTGGAAGGAGCATCATTACTATTTATAAGGCACTCTTGGTTGTGAGGGTGGTGGCAGCACAAGGTGCATCGGGAGGTAAAAAAATGTAAAGCCAGGGCTTGAAATCTGCAGATCAAATCACTTCGAGTGGGAATCCAGTGGGAATGGGCGAAAAATCCCAAATCTGTGAGAGCAGAACCCATCTCTCACAGGGTTTGTAGCCTGGGTACTTCTCTGAAATACCAAAATCCAAACACCTCCTTTCCCTTATTTTGTGTACCCGCTTTTGAAACACCAAACTGACCTAGCAGCCCATCCCAAATGGTGGAAAAAGGCTCTGTATGGGGCCCAAAATCCAAACCCTGGGCTCAAGTCCCCATCCCCTGGGGAAGAACCTGCCTGGGTACCAACCCTGGGGATGGCAGCCAGCCCCGGCACCGTTCCCACGCCATCAAAATGCAGGGAACGGCAGCCCCAACTCTGACTAAGCCGTGATTCATCACCTTTTTTTCTTTCTTTTTCCTTTTTTCTCCTTTAAAGGAAGCTTGTAAGGAAAGCACGAGTCCCGTTCATGCTTACGTTCAGTGCAGCATTGGGCCATTGTGGCGTCAAAGAGGAGAGGGTGCAGTTTACGGGGAACCCGAGTGCCTCTTTGCACGGATAAATTTGGAGTTGGTGGCTCAGGGCTGGGCTTCCATCACCGCGAAGATACAGCTATAGGTGAGTTCGGTTAACGGCAGGGCAGCAATTTCCAGCACAGCCTCAGTTTACCAGGCTGCAACATGGGCACAATCCTCCCTTCGGGGGCGGGTTGCAAAATTTAAGCCAGCAGCTGCCCAACATCTTGCTAGCGCGCTGAAGGCACCGTTTTGCAACAGAGCGAATTACTCATCTGGGAGAGAGGAGGGGTATTTATAAACAAATTTGAAAAAAACTCTTTTCGCTTACGAAAAAAGAATCAGGGGGACCATGGGGAAGCCAAGAAAGCTGCCTGCAGCACTCTGGGGGAGGCAGGGGCTTTCAGAAGGGTCAGGGAGTAACCAAGTGGTTGCGTCCTCCTCTTGACTGCTGGACAGGGAACTGCTGTCACTGCTGGGGGGTGGCTTTTGGGGGGAACCCTGGAAGAGTTTGCAAAGCTGCTGGGCCTTTTGCTCATGGCCATTGTGCCTGCATGTTTAAAGCGCTCTGCTTGTGGTGGTAGTGGGTTCCCTGTCCTGAATACGGCAGGGAGAGCCCAGTTCAGTCTCCAATCCCCCCTTGACCTCTGCAACTGGGAGGGCTGAGCCCGCAGGCAGGATCGGGGCAGAGCAGGGAACATCTTGTGCCCCAAGCCCTCCTCCCTTCACCCAAACAACCAAGAAATCGACCCGTTCCCCCAGCTGGGGACAGGCTGTCCCGTTTGCACGCTATTGCACTCCGCAACTGGACCTGACGTGCTAACGAAACAGCTTCCTTCCCCAGCCGTAAGCAACTCAGCTTGGGGCGAGCAGCCGAGCACCAAAATACCCCACAGAGCAGGCACTCGGGGCCACCCAGCATCTGCCAGTCGGTGCAGGCAGCACCTTTCTTAAAATAGCTGCAAGCAGAGAAGGGGAAAAAAATCAATTGGGTTTGAGGAAGGAGGGCTGATAGCAAAAAGGGGAAATCCCCAGGGAGGAACGAGGCATTGCTCAACCCCACTCCATCGGCCCCAGTCAAACGCCGTGCTGGGAGCTGAGCTCGCCTTTTCTTGGCAGCCAAGAGGCAGGAAAATCCACGAGGGATCTGCACAAATGCACGTGGTGGCTTTCAGCAACAAGTGCCAAAATCAGCTCGTGTGCACGTGAGCCGGCTTGCAGCAATGGTGCTAGCCAGGCAGGAAAAAAAAAAAAAAAAAAACTCACATCACTTTCTACCAGCAAAATGAGGCCCCCTTTAGTTTTCTCTAGATGCCTTCTTGGCCATATTCACCCCTCGGACCTGGTCGCTCTTGCTCGGCCCCTCTGCTCTGAGCACCCCTGCGTGCTGTCGCTGTCGCACTCGGTGCTACACAGAAACTATTTGGGGGGCAGTAAATTTTTCCTGAAGTCAACCCTCTTTCCTGCTATGCCGTCAGCCTTGCTAAAAGCATTTTTTTTTCTTTCTTTTCATTCGGGAGCCCTTCAAGCAGAAGGATGGGGGTTCAAGCCTAGTTAGCACCTGATTTACTGCAAGGAGCTTTGCAAAGGGAGGATGGCAGTGCTGTGGTTTAGATATTTGCACCGGTGCTGATACAAGGCAAGAGACACCCAAAAAGTGGGTGAACACTGTGCTGTTAAGAAAGGAAATGCAGCCCGGGAGGACAAAGGTGCAGGTGACGAGAAGGCAGCATGGGCAAAAGTGATTGTGGCTTAAAGGAGGTGCTTTTGGTTATAACTGAGTGAGTTAAAGGCAAACAGTAAAGGAAATGGGAGAGGTACAAATGAATTGCCTGCCCATGATGAATATGTGGAAGACAGAGGGATGAGAGCCTGGATTTAAAGTGCATTCCCCAAGCTAGGAGCAGAATCCCCAAGGGTCCTTCTGTCATCTGTGCTGAGATCTCGGAGAGGGCTGGCAGGTCCCTGGGAAGTCCCAGTAAGGCCCAAGGGCTTAGGTGGGTGTCCAGGAGCCAGGAGCGATGACCCCAAAGGAGCCTCCCAGCTCGATGTTCCTATTTAAAATCCCACGGAAGGGGTTTCATCTCTGATTCATGGATCAGTCTTGCCTAAACCAGAAAATCTGATGCAGCTGCACCTCTTCTTCCAAGTTACCCCAATACACTGTCCCACAGAAAGCACCAGGATGAGGTCCCTGTGGCCTGTCCACGAGATGCATCTCGTGGGACACTAGCTGAGGAGACAAAATTTATGGTCTTAAAATCCCCTGTAACTTTCAAGGAAGAAAAATAAGTCGGAAATAACATTCTGAACCTGCATTGTTCATTGGAGCAGGAACATTTCTCAACACCGGCTGAAAGCCTGCTCAGAAATGGGTCCAAGCAGCTTGAGCAACGTCCTGTGCAAGTTCCCAACCTCACAAGGCAAGTGCAAAACACATCTCCCCCCCGTAAGCTGCTAAATCAGACAGACAACTGACTCCCTAGGCTGCAGAGACAAACACGGGGCTTTAAAATTGTTAGAGGATAATTACACGGCCAAGAGCCGGGGATATTCCGGTCTCAGGAATCTGATACTGTTTTCCCTTGAAATGAAATCTGGCTGAAGAATTTCAGGCTTGGTCCCAACAGAGAGGGTCAAAGGGTGCGGAGCTGTGAGGGAGCCAAAAATCCAGATTTTGACGCTGTCACTGTCTCCATGACACCAATATTCACCTTCTTGTGCCTCCTCCTGATGGGTCCTTTCAGTTATATCAAACAAACGCTTCACAGCTTGCCCTGTGCTTTTATATCGGGTGTGAAATCCCCCGCTGGAGCCCTGGGATTGAATCAGGGTGTGATGCCACGAGATGCTAAACTCGACCAGAGGTTACCCAGCTCCTGAGCGAGATGCCACAAGGCACTGACCCAGCCCAAAATCCTGCTGGGTGGAAAGAAAAGGGTGCTTATAAGGCTTCTGTGTCCCAGGTGGGGCTGTGCCAGCTCAGATTGCCCCTGCCCTGCTGCCAGCACAACCCGTAAGGTGCCACGGTGCTTTGTCCAGATACATCAGCAGAAATAGGGCCATCTGCTCATGCCTGATCCAGACCTTATCTGTGCCGCAAAACGATGCAGCAGGTCCAAGATTTGCCCTACTCTGAGCACAGATTGCTACAGGGGTCATTTAAATGGCCTTTTTTTGGGGTGGCTTGTAGGAGGTTGGGTTAATTAGGAGCTTAATTCCCCAGCCCCGTGGTGCACGTGGGATGCAGCCCTCCATCGGAAACACCCTAGGGACCAGCCTATTTAAGGTGGAAGATGGTCACCCTCCGGAAATCACAGCCTCTCATTATCCCGAGGACTCTGGCTGTTGAATTATTGCCCAACGCCTTATTTGCACCTGCCTTTCATTAAGGGCCGGGATCGTTATCTCATCATCCCTGCTTATTAAATCAAACAATGGCAAAGGCTGCGGCCTCTCATTTGGGGACTGACTCACCTTGTGATGTAACAGGGACAACCTCAGCAGTGCCATGGTGACCGGCAGGCTCCCCAGGAGCACTGATGTCACCGAGCCAGCTGCCGGGGATGTAGGGGAATCTCCTCTAAGAAGCCAAGAAGCACCAACACGAAGCTCTTGGCCACGGCACTGTGAAAGTTTCAGGCTAGCCTGAGGGTGGCTAGGGTTAGGGAGGAAGCAAACCTTGTGGTTTGTGCTCGTAGGCAGCAAAATGCGGCAGATTAATCACAGCCTGGGAAAAAGGATGTTTTTTTTATCTCTGCTATCATCCCCTGCTAATATCAGTGCAGGTCCTGGTATGGGGTTTTTTCTATCAGGGGTGATAAAACACCATCCTACAGGGCAGCATCCTGGGAGGATCTGCTGTTGGGAGCATCCACAAGAAGGCTGTGGGTAGTATTTGGGAAGGATTTGTGTCACTTTGGGTGTCTGCAAGGAGCTGGTCACTTCTGACCATCTGCAGAGAAAAATGGGCGCTCCTGGAGTGATTAACCTGCCCTGCCACGGACACTAAAACCAGGTTAAGTTGATCCTGGAGGTGTCTGTGGCCTGTGAGCATGAGGGGAGAGCTCAGTGCATAGTCTACAGCCAAGCTATCCGATGCAAATCCTGGTGGGCTCCAGGATGAGCTGATCCAAAACACAATTCCTTGCTCCTCAAGACTCAAGCCTTGCTTCTCGAGACACAAACCCACACTGGGAGTTAGGATGAAGCTTTGAGGAGGAGCTACATTTCGAAACTGCGTACGTGCTGAGTATCTTTCCACGCCCTTGTGAGCACGTCTGCTGTATCGACAACCTGCTTGTCCCTGCTTCCTTGCAGGGCTGGGACCATGCAGGCAATGGCAGGTGATGGTTGCCCAACAGCATCCCACACCTCGATCCCAGCTGAGAAGAACCACGGCTGGGACCAGCACCACTCCTCGGTTCCCTGTTCCCTCCCCAAGGGCTCACCTCTCCATCCAGTTGATGGAAACCACAAGCCACCAAGAAGTGAAGTCTAAGTGTCCCAGGCTGTTGTCGCATGCTTTTAAACCTGAGACCTGCGGGGACTTTTAGGATGTTTGTGAAAAACAACCAAGCGTGTATGGTCAATAGGTTGAAATTCAGAATAGGAAGGTCCATGACTACGCTGAAAGATGTCCAAGGACCAGCCAACTGAAAATCCATTGTGAGATGGCAAGGATTTCTGAGTTCTCTGAACCAGGAATGAAAATGATCAGGAGATGAAAGATATCTTGATGAAAGATGAGGATCTGCTCTTGATGGACATCTCAAGGAGGTCTGTCTTCAGCTGTGGGAGCCAGGCTGAGTTTCCATATCTCTTGCTGGAGCTCTGCACAGCCCCAGGTAACCTTTCAGATCTCCTAATGACTTAACCAATTTCCAGAGCTGAATCTGCTGGAAGCAGACTGCACAGGTTGCTGGAATGCAGAGGTTAAATAACCAGATTTTCTTATCAGGCTTTTCTCAAATTTTGTTCTGCATGTAGAGAAAATATTTCAATTTATCTAATTCCTACCAGAAGTTTTCAATTTATGTATTTTGTTTAATCATTTCCATGCCATGGAGACCTAGCTGGAAAAAAGAAAAGTCTAAGATGGTCCAAAAATATTTGCAGAATTTCGTATCTTTTTTCACTGATATTTTCCAATCAGACATGAAAAATATTAACGGGAAATTTCTCTGAGATATTGGGTCAAACTGAAATATGGGGAGCTTGCTGCCAACATATTTTCTCAAATGTATTTGCATTTTCCAAGCCACAATGACAAGCAGTTAACAGCTTCTTGGGGGTGGGGGTGGGAAAAGAAAGGAAAAGGAAAGAAGAAAACTCGGCTGAATGTTTAGATTTCTGCCCTGGACTTTAGCAGATAGCAGCCAACTGGCATTTGGGGACATGGTGGTTTGGTAGGGAACAGGAGGGCAGCCACCATGCTTCGTAACATTAGGAATGACCCAGTTTTCTCCCCAGCCAGCTGCTGCCACTTGAGCTAAGAACCAGAGCCATGAGATCTGGGACGCACAGATGGACGCACACGTTTCCCATCCCATTGACCATGAGCTGTCCCCACTGAGTGTGATGGAGAAGGGGGAAAACCACTCATACTGCGCCTGCTTTGGTATTTCTGGCACCACCGCTCACTGGGGAATCAGAGCGCACACTCCTTGCCCTAAGGGGGCTGCAATTTCCCCTTCCTACTCCTCAAACCCCAAACAAACAGCTGCGGGGGGCTCATCCCACGTGTTCCTCTGCACTGTGTCCTCGTGTTCAGCGCTGTGCTGGGGGGCTCAGCACGTCCCTGCTTGCAACGCCCTGGTGCTGACGCACTGGCAGTGACGGCGAGGTCGGGGCAAGGGTTTCGCATTTCCCTGCCCGGCTGTTTACCCCGGGCTCAGGCTGCATCCAAACAACTGCTACAGCACGTCCTGAGTCACCACAGGCTCTGGCAGCCGAGCGGGTTCGCCTGCCAGCTTCCCAGTACAGAAAGCGAGCCGGGCTCAGGATGAAGGCACAACCTGCCTTTGCTTCGTGCCATGCGTTTATTGCCTGGGTTTGGGTGGTTTGGGGCACCTGAGTGATGGGCGCATCGTTCCTGCTGCTGGACAAAGCATCGTGATGATGTGGTTGGAGAGGCTCTGAGGTCGGGCAGGCTCTGGGGTTTGAGAGGCTCTGGGGTCAGGTAGGTTCTGGGGTCGCCCAACCCATGTGTTGAGCCAACGGGAGCCCCAGTCTGCACCCCTGTGTGTGCTGGCACTCACAGAGGTGTGCATGGATCCCAGAGCATCTCCCAAACTTGCCAGCTCTGTAAGAGCAAGGTCTTCCTGCAGCCCCAGCCGCCAGGCATCCCACCAGTGTGGGCTTGGGGTGAAGGCAAGGGTCGCATTAGCTGCACTCCCCCTCATTTTCAGCCCATGGTGTGAGCAGGGATGTGCTGTGGGTCCCCTCCCCATCTCGCCTTAAACTGATGCTCCTTCCAGAGGTGGCCAGCCCCAAAAACCCACCCCACACAGCCCACCAAGCCTGGACAAGTACGGCTCCCTCGGGCCGTGGGACACGTGCGGGATCACACGCGATCGCCTCCATCCCTGCTGCCTTCTGATGCTACTTAAAAATCTGGTCATTTTGCATTCAGACAGAGTCAAGTCATTGATGAAACGGGGTGACTAAGCCCTGGCACACATCAGCCACATCCCTCGCTGCTTTGTCTCCTCTAGTTTGTAGCCGGGCCGTTAGCCACCGCGGCGCCAGCGCCAGCTCAACCTCGTGGCTGCAAGCACAGCCCGGTAGCACACCAGAAAAGGTACCAATAGGTTCTCCAAAATTTGGCTCTCAGACTGTAAATCAGTCTCTAGAAAAGCCCTCTTTCCACCCACGTGTCCTCCACCAAGTTACGCAAATCGCTGCCATTGCAACAACAATTTGTTAGGCATTCTTTGATGGTTTGTTAAATTGCTCTCGGATTCACAGTGTTTGACTTGGGTCAGTTTCTGAGCAGCTCAGCTGCACCCAAAAATTAAAAAAAAAAAATAAAAAATATAAAAGAGGGGAAGAGAGATTGAGGAAGAGGAAACCCAGCAGCAACCAGAGGCAATTTCACGTTTAAGAGGACCAAAGGGTTTGCAGACCGTGTTCCCCCTTGCACGTGTTGTTCCCAGCTGCTGAGGTGGAAACCCACTGCCTGCCTTTGGCAAAGAAACCTCAGAGAAACAAGCAAACATATCACTGCTGACAGGTGCCTCTTCTGCCTTAACTCATCCCGCTCAGGGCACGGTTCAAAACACAGCGATTTTGGTAGCAAAGCTGCTTCAGAGTCCCTCATCCCACCCCAGAGCCCTGTCCTCAGCTGTCAGCTGGACCTGGGTCTCCAGCTGGGAAATGGACCCAGACTGGAGAAAATATAACGGCTTTTTTAAATTTATTTTTTATTATTTTTTGCAAAGGTAGTGTTGTTTCGCAGTGTGGGTCCATCCCCGGAGCAGTGGTGTTGGCACAAAACCGGGCAGCATCCCGTGGTGCTGGGGTGAAGGAGCTTCCTTGGGCTGCAAAAGCCCAAATCCCAGCCCCTGCCACATCCCGCTGCTCCTGTTAGAAATCCCTCATTAATCAGAGGGCTTTCTAAGAAAATCATTGAGCAGGATTAAAACCAAGTCAAAAACTCCGATCTCTGCCCTGGGCATGCTACAGTCTCCTATTGGCATCAAGGTTGGATGTTTGCCCAGATCACACCCTGGGGTGAAGGGACCAGTTTCCTCCAAAATTATATCCCTGGTTAAGAAGCATTTATTCTCCACTCATGCAGGATAAACTGGCAGTGCCCATCTGTATTTTTAGGGGCAGAATAACTTGGTTTCTTTGCGTCCCAACACAGAAATCAGCACTGTGGCTCTGTGGTGGGCATTTAGTCCCTGCCTTGAAGCCCAAGAGCAAGGCATCAGAAGTGCAGGAGCAGCCAGAGCACCCCAGGGACTGAAATTTGTGCACGGGCAGGGGGGCTCCATCCCCCCTGGGGGCTTGAAAACAGATGTGAGTGCAGGAGGCAGGATGCCTGATTTTACCCTGGAACCACTTGCAATAAACCCTAGCGAGTTTAACAAATTCTGCTGTTTACCAAGCCGAGCTGTTACCGAGCTTTCCTAGAAATCTCGGTGGAGGAGACCTAGGCACCAGCTCCTGCTGCTCGTGTCCCTGCTGGTGACTGGGGAAGTGGAGGCAGTGAGGACATCCTCCTCGCGCACGCGTGAGCGGGGCGTGCACAGCCCGTGCACGCTCCGCGGGCTTGCATGTGCTCGGAAGCCCCACGGCCCCACCATCCGCCGCGTGCCTGCCAGAAAAGAAGCTGTAAACAAGTTTACCCTGCTGCCCTGCAAAAGGGCTCTCCCCGGGTAAGCTCGGGCAAGCGAGCTGCCAAGAGGAGTGCTCGGGGAGGGAAATAAATCATCTTGTCTGGAAGGGGTTTTGTGTTGCAGCTGGTTTAACTCCAGCCCTGCCGTGTCCCTGCCCAAAAACCTGCTGCCGGTCCTACCAGGCGAGCCAAAACCAGGGCTGAGGCTGCTCGGGAACACAGCAGCACCTCCTTTTTTTCTAGTAAATTTAATATTTCATGTTCCCCAGCCCCAAAGCAGCACCGTTTCTACCTGGGTTGTTTCACAGGGAGATATTTGTACACCCCAGCCTCTGCAGCCTGAGCTCAGATACTCTGTTCCCAGAACAAATACAGCTTTTCCCACTTTCCAACCCAAATCTCTCTGGGTGGGGTTTTAACACCTACACGGGCTGATGTTCAAGCCATGTGTCACACTACCCTAAGGTGCAGAGCAGCGATGCACACCGGGATGTCCCTGCCCTGGGACAGGGGACACACGTTGCGTGCTCCGGCAGGGACAGGTTTGATGCAGAGTGCGCTGGAGCTGCAGATAAGGGGTTTGGATCCCTGCCACGCTGCTGCCAGAAAGGAACCGGCAGCAAGACTGCAAGCACCCTGCAGAATTGTGTGCGTGGCCCCAAATCACTGGGGATGCACCAGGCTCCAGTGGGGATTTCATTTTCGCATGTGGCAGGGAGGAGATGGCACCCGGAGGGATGCTCTGCCCGGGATGGGATGCAGCCAGACACATAGAGGACAGCGTGACCACAAGTCCTGGGGCAGAGCCACCAGCAGGTGCCCCGGGGTTGTCTCACCAAAGCTCCCCATGAAGCCCCAGGGCACTGGGAGGTTGGGGACAGCCCGTTTCGGTACAGTAGCAGTGTCATGGCTACACGCAGCCAGGTACAGTGCGTCGGACTTGTCGTTCCATGGTATCAAGTCACCGCCTTTGCTAGAAATAGCACGGGCTCGTTGCAGCCTTGTGCCTCTCCGCTCGGGTCCTGAAGGTCTCCAAAAAGCCACAGCCACCAGCATAGCGCTGCACCCTCCGCTGCCTCAGTTTCCCCTGCCACAAGTGATAAATCTCAGATGGGGATTAAAGGACTCAGATGGGGATTAAACCCTTAGATGGGGAATAAAGGACTGGGGAGAAGGGCTAAGAAACTCAGCAGCCAAACACGAACCAACAGCATGATGCTCCTGGGGTAAAAACTAAATAAATAAAAGTCCCTGATCACCTTTTTTTTCAGCCTTTCCGCTGTGAAAATGTGTCTATGTTTCATAAACTGCTGGGTGCCCTGTGGAGACTGAAGGCAGCACTCGTTTGCGTGCGTGCACGCACGCAGCAGGCGAAAAGCGATCACGCCTTGCCGGCTGCTGGTTTTGAAATCCTCCCACATCCCTCGGCGAAGAGCCTGCGGTCATCTGATTTTAGGCGAACACCTCCAGAGCTCGCCTTCACCAGGCGGGATGGCTCCTGCCACACGCAAGAATGCAGGGATGAAGCTCCTGTCATCGCAGCAGGGAGGCGATGGGGAGGGAGGTAGGGTTGTTTTACGGCAAGATGAATTTCTCTGTAGTTGAGGGTGTGTTGGGAAGGGGTGACGCACGCCTAGGTGGGCTTTTTTGACATGAGGTGGTCACTGAGCATGGTGTTCAGCTGGTGGCACATGTAAAAAGCAGTTGGGTTGTGCCACTGCCTCTTCATCATGTAAATATGGCATGGGAGAGTCCTCCATCGGTGCAAGAGGGAGGCTGGAGACCAAGAGGAGGGTTCTTTGACGGTTTCTCCAGCAGCCCGAGCTGCCTGCTGGGTGTCTGGCCCTGGGAAGGCAGGTTGGAGGCACGTCTGCCTGCTCCCAGCTTAGGAAATGCTATCAGGAATCGCATCTTTACGTGGTTTCAATTCCCAGACTCAGGAAGTCTGAGAGGCTCTGATAACCTGCTTAACCCACCGTCTGGTTTCCGTGGGTCCCCAAAATCCCCACTGGACATCACAGCTCCCCTGAAACAGCTCTAAGCCTCCTGCCCCCATTTAAAGCTGGGCGGTGGGTCCAGCTCCAGCACAACCCCTGGACACGGTGACTCCTTAAACCCATTAAAAGCTCTTAATGAATGCTACGAAAGCTAAAGTAAGTGTAATGTCACAAAGACAGTGGAGAGGTCGGGCTCGTCGAGTGCTTTCTTGCAGGTGAGGAGAGCAGGGACGTGCTCAGATGGATGGGATGGGGGCACGGATACCTGTGAGTTTGGGTCATTTGCTCGTGTTTTTGCTCCAGAAGCCAGCCAGGCAAAAGGAGCTCAAATTAAACCAAGAGCCACAAGGAAATCACCCCGGTAAGAAGCACATTCCCGGGGGAAAGCAGGACACGAGGGAGTTTCCAGTCTTCCAGGAAAGGTGATGGCTGAAAACAAGGCGACGATTTAATGAAAGCACGAGCCAGTGAGTCAGGGAAGCTGGAGACAGCTCCGCTGCACATTTCCTGCCTGCCCTTTGAGCAGATGGCTGTGAGCAGACGCCCACACGGGCACGGACACCAGGACGGACCCAAGGGGGGGGCCGGGACACTCAGACCCCCCCAGAAGCTCCCGCCTGCTTCTCCTGAGCTGCGTCACCCGGAGGAGCAATTCACCCGTGCTCGTAAATCCCCCTTTGAGCTGAAATGCTGAGGAGTGCCGGGAAAGCAGAGAGGAGAGGAGCGAGAGCTGACGTGAGCAGCAAACTCAGCAGTGCACGGGTTTGCAAGCCAGAAAGCAGCAAAAAGGGGAGAGAAAATACCCGCTTAAGGACCAGGAACCTGCAGAAAAGCACATCTCCGCCCTGAGCTGGAATCGCCCTGGAAAAGTCTGCAGCAGGGTGTGTTACCACCTGAACACACACACGGGTTGTGATTTAAGGGAAGAGCGCAATAAAGGGACGCGGAGCAAAAATAGCACCAGGATGTGGCACTGGCCTGCCCCTTCCCTTCGTACTCGTGTGCCGAAAGCACCTCTGTTCCCCCTAACCATTCAAAGAGCTTCCGTGACCTCAACGAGCAGAAATAGGGCCAGAAGACATCCGTGTGCCCCTGGAGGGGACATTGCAAACCAGGGCTCCGGCACCAGTTTGGAGGTGCTGTGGGACATCCAGCACACCTGTAGCGGGGTCAGTAGGTGCAGCAGAGCAGGTCTCTGCCCTACAAGTGGCTCCAGGGCTGAATTTGGGGTTTTTGTCACAGTCTCCAAGATCTCCAGACAGCTCAGCTGATGGGGGGTGGATCGGTCCAGGAGGCTGGTGTGATGTAGGGAGGAAGGACCTGGGTCAGGGCTGGTTTTTCAAGCCTGCTGTTCTCCCCTCTATGGTGGGTGCTCATCTTCTCTAGCCCTTTGGTTGGATCCATCTCGGCTGCGTGCTGCCAGTGTGAAGCCAAGCATCTGTCTCTCTTTGTGGGCACTGGAGATGGAGAGGTCCCCTTAGGGCTATAGACCCCATCCACCATAACCACCCCTCTTCTGATCCTGCTTGCCCATTGCCTCCTGGGGGGACATGGATGTCTGGCTCATGATGAAGACCTTACTCCAGGGGGTTAAGCAAGGCGAGACCTATCTGGCCCCATGTGATACGTGCAAGGACGCCCTCCAGACCGCTCTCAGCCCGGGGAAGAGATGTTTAATCCAACTCATGTGCACAGCAATCACGGGGCACCACCTCCCTTCCTGCTACCAGCCCAGCTGATAAGGACAGAGCTCAGGTTTCAGCCACAGACCCCTCAGGAGCCCCCAGACCCCCCCCTTGTGCGTTTTCCAGCATCCCTCCTTCCTCTCCTGCCCCCACGAGCCGTGGCCGCTCCTCCAGATGCTGCACAGGACCCCAACGCCGCGTGGTGACAAACCATGGCCACTCCGTGCGCGCCACAGGGCACGCTCCCCAGGGGATTTCCCCAAAACACACCCAGCAGCCCTGTCTGGAGACGGGGCGTCCTCCAGCCCGGGTCAGCAGGTCCATCACGCCTATGGCTCTTCTAATCTCCACCTTGCTATCAGCTCTTCCTGCTCACCCTGCAGAGACAGCGTGCTCAGCACCACCAACTCTCTCTCCATGGCCTCCAGTCCAGCAGTAACGTGCCCTGATGACCAGCAATCCCAGCAGGTCTCCTTGTCCAACAGCTAAAAGCCAACCCCAGCCTTTAGATACAGCCAGAACCTTACTCGTGATATCAACCATTATTTATTTCATCTGGGAAACGCCTCGCATCCATCCTGCCCCTTCTACCTGCCCAGTTGCTGTGGCCATGCCCAAGGGAGCCCATTGCCACCAGCATCCCGTGCTCGACCTTTGCTCGCTGCATTTCAGCCTCATCTCCTGCACCTTCCCAGCCTGCAGCACCGCGAGAAACTCATTTGTCCTTTGACAGATGACGAACGCCCTGTTCTCTGCCAAGATCCTGTCTGCTTAACCTGCACATGCTCCCACTCTTCCCCACATCAGTAATTAAACTGTGTTTTTTGGGCCAGGGGCAGGGCGTTTTAGCTGGGAGCTCCCATGGCTGGGGTTTGCCAGCACCCAAGAAGGGGACTTTCTCCAGCACGTTCCAGCTGATGCTATAAGAAACCAGTTCCTGCCCGTCCCTTCTAATTGTCCTCAAGCAGGACAGAAACACTTTCCCTATTATCTGAAGCTGCCAAAAGAGCCTTGAGGTTGGCTGAATGGCGGCTGCTGCGGGCAGGAACCGCAGACCCTGGGGCGATGCCACTGCCTGCAGTGCCTGCAGTGCAAGGAGGCAGAGCAGAGCCACGACACCCAGAATTCATCACAGATTTGTCAGGGAGACCCAGGAAAGCGATGCCAAAGCTGCAAGCAGCGAGAAGGCAGCAGAGCTAGGGGGGAGTTTGCATTTTAGGCCCGCAGGATACTCCGTTTCTGCACGCAGAGGGGTGCAAGGATGGCTCAGGGCCTCCCCAGGGAAAGTCCTGAAGGCTCCATGTGCCTCGGGCTACTTGGGATTTGCAGAGCAGCAGCCTCCAGGCACAGCCTCCTCTTTGCAGATGCTCAGAGCAAGCCCTGTGGTGAGGTGCTGCCCCAAAAAGGCTCCCAAAGGAATTGCTCGGCCTCCTGGCCAAGCTGGCTGGAGTCCCCATTTCCCCCTGCGAGGAGCAGGCTCTCATCCAAACTCCCACAGACCTATTGTGGTCTCAGAGCACTGTCCAGCCTCCATCTGCAAGAAGAAAGGGTCCTTGGGAGGGTCATCAGCATGAGCTCGGCTTGGCTCAAGGATATGGACCAACCCCATCCACACGGGCCTCCGAGCTGTGCTGGACCTACCCAAGGTCCTCTTGGAGGAGCTGCAAGCTGCTGGCAGCTGCTCTGGCGTTTCAAGGTTGACCTCTAGAGGAGGTTTGTAGAGGAGCGATGGCTGGGACAGCGGCCACGAGGTAGGTGCAGGACCGAATTGCTCACAGCAGGGTGACAAGGACTTGCAGTGCCCCAAGAACCTAGTGGTGACAGCGAGCGCGGCATGGTATGGTGCCACGATAAATTGGTCTTCCCCAATTCAGGCGTGCAGGGAAGGACCACGAGGAAATAAAGCCTCATTCCTGCAGCCCCACCACGTGTCCCCAAGGGCTGGAGACCTGTGTGGGGTTTCTGTTATTGGGAACAAGGCTGAGGACATGGCAGGGCCAGGTGAGCAGCCCTTCAACACGGGAGGCTCCCCCTCGCTTTCCGTGCTTTTAAAGCCTGACATGCTCTGCTTTCCTCCTACTGCCCACCGCCCACTCTCTCCTTCCTCTCTAAACGAAACCATTTATCACCTAAAATTAAATCGGGACCTGAAACCTGCTGTGCTGTCAGGATGCGAGGGTGTGAACCACATCATTTTTCACTGAGCCTTAAAAGATGACATAAATCTCCGCGCCGGAGACCACGGGCGCAGCGAACACGGCTGTGGGCAAACCACTGCACACCCAAACCATCCTCCCCACAAGAGGGAGAAGGGAGAAAAACCCAACCCAGCTGCCTCTTCCAAAGCCCCATTTCTTCCCCTGATGCCCTTGCATGCCCCACCAACCTCAGGGTTTAGGATCCCTGCGGTGGTACCCTCTGCCCCAGCACGGCACCAGCTGCACACCAGCTTGGAGACATCTGCTCCAGCAAAGTTGGGTGAGAGGCTGAGCAGCACCTTCTCCCCATGTCCTTGCGTGTCTCGACCTCCCCCTGCCCTTGTGCCTCCTGGAGAAGACTTCTCTCCCCTGAGTTTCTCCTCCCCGTATTGCTCCTGGGACAAGGAGCCACCCTGAGCATCCCCACCTCGATCCCCCGATGGGACACACCGTGATGAGGAAGAGGAGGTGATGTGAAGGCCTCCATTTCACAGCAGCCCCAAGGAGGATGGGAAGCTCGTCCACCCACCCATGGGGCAGCAAACATGGCCACCAGGGCTTTGGGGGCCCAAGGTTGGGTCCTCCTTGCCCCATGCTGCCAAGCTGGGGAACAGCAAGACTGCTGCTTGCTGGGATGGGGTTTCATGGAAAAAAAAAAAAGAGGTGATATGGGCATTGGGGAGCAGAATGGTGTGATAGGGGGCTGCCTGGGTGGGATGAGCCTCCTGAAAGCATTTCTTCTCCCAGTTTCCCACCAGCACAGCTCATTGGGCTGAGCATCTCCCAAGGACCCACACAATGCATTCAAGTTGCCGTTCTCAGCCTGCATCCCCCAAAACACAGCACGGAAACCTTCCTGCTTCCCTCTCCTCCCTTCCACCACCCGGAGCTGACTTATTCCCCTGTAGCAATGAGAAAGAAAAGCCCCACAACCAAGGGGACGCAGCCTGCCTTTCTCCCACCCCATCACAGCATCCTCGTGCCCCACCACAACACGAAAACAGGAGATGCAACAAAACCCGGCGCCCCCATTTCTCACCGCTGCAAGGAGGCCCCGGGGACACCCCAGTGCCCTCCCTGCTCCCCACCCCGGGGCGGGGGGAGCACCCTAGGGTGCCGCCACCCCTCGGCCCCCCGCCACCCAGCCCTACCTTTGCGGAACGGCATGGGCGGGAGGAGGCAGGTCTGCGCTGGGGCGCGATGTCCGGCTCCGTTTCTTGTTTTATTGCCCTCCTTCATCCGCTTTCTCCTTCTTCAGAAGGAAACGGACATATTTGGGCAGAAAGCGGCGTCATTTGGGGGCAGGCGCTGCGGAAAGGAGGAAGTTCGTGGGGTTTTGCAGCTTTAACCCTTGGCACCCCGGAGACTGCAGGGCTGGGAGGGAAGCTTCTCTTCTCTTCTCTTCTCTTCTCTTCTCTTCTCTTCTCTTCTCTTCTCTTCTCTTCTCTTCTCTTCTCTTCTCTTCTCTTCTCTTCTCTTCTCTTCTCTTCTCTTCTCTTCTCTTCTCTTCTCTTCTCTCTCTTCTCTTCTCTTCTCTTCTCTTCTCTTCTCTTCTCTTCTCTTCTCCCTTCCCTTCCCTTCCCTTCCCTTCCCTTCCCTTCCATCATTTTCCTTTCCTTTCCTCTTTTCTTCTCTTCCCTTCTTCTTTTTTTTTTTTTTTCCCCTTCCTGGAAGGACCAGTATAGAACTAGGCAGAATAGGCTGTATGAAGGTGGGATAATGGAGTTTTGGCCTTCCACATCACAGAATCACAGAGTCATTAAGGTTGGAAAAGACCTACAGATCATCTGGTCCAACCATCCCCCTACCACCAATATCACCCACTAAACCATGTCCCTAAGCACCACGTCCAACCTTTCCTTGAACACCCCCAGGGACGGTGACTCCACCACCTCCCTGGGCAACCCGTCCCAATGCCTGACTGCTCTTTTTGAGAAGAAATGTCTTCTAATTTCTAACCTAAACCTCCCCTGGTGTAACTCATCTCTGCCCATCCGAGACCAACAGAGCATCGATCCCATCATCTGTGTAGTGGTGCTGGGCTAAACTGGGAGCTACTCCCAACACCAGAAACTCAGATACCCCTCTTAGATATCCCCTGACACAAACAAGTCCAAGACCAAGGGAATCAGGGGTTTTTGGCAATCAGATCTTGCCATGCTAACATACAAATTCTCATCCCCAGGGACCACAGCAGGGACAGTCAGCACAGGGCTGGGGTGAGCTGAGAGATAAACCCCGAGTTTTGAAGCACCATCAGTGTGACCACAACTCAACCTGTGGTTCAGGCTGAAGCAGAAGGTGAAAGCCCATTTGCTGCAGGCTCCAGCCTCATCCAGACCTCCACAATGGTCAGTGTGAATCCTCCCTATCTGTTCCAGGGCAAAGTCAGCCAGGTTGGGCTTTAACACCTCTGTTGAAGCCAGTGTGTGAGGAGCACTCCCCAAAATGTTCCCCAGGTCTATTAAAGGAGCTGCAACCAGCTGGGGTGGCAGTGACATCAATGACTTAGGTGGCATCGCTGCCTCTGCCCTGCTCTGGGTATGGCTGCTGCACATGGAGATGTCCCTCAGCCTCAGCACAGCGAGAAGGACAAAAGCAGGGAAGACTTGGTGGCACAGGCTGCTGGGCTTCCTTCCCCCCAGCAACTGGAACCAGTTAGGGCAGCTGGCTTCTGTCCTAGCAAACACAACAGGGCGTGGGGCTGGGGCTCAACGTTGGGTGGGCAAACATTTTTGGGGGGCAAATAATCCCCCAAATGGAATTTCCTAGGGCATTTAGAAACCCTAAATGGCCACAGGCTGTGAAAATTCCATGCAGCCTGTGGAGCCTCTCATGTCTTTCAGGCTCCTTCCACCCCTTGCTTTACCCAGCAGGAGGCTGCAGGACAAAGACTGCTCTTGCACCGCATAGCCCTGGCTATTCCTTGCAGACGACATGCTGTCATCTTGCCGGTAAAACCTTTATTTGTTTATTTTTTTCCCTCCATTTGTTGGCTTTGTTCCCTCTGTGTCCTGTGGAGCAGCTCTGGTGCTCCATCCCCAGCAGGACCGGGAACCTGAGTCACCGTGTTGCACTCCTCCAAGTGCTGAGCTTCCAGCTCTCAGGCTACACCCTCCACCGAATCTGGTCCCTAGGAAACAATTTGAAAATGAAGAAAACACCTGGACGATAACTGGCATTTGCTCCCATTGCTCTATGCATCAGGCTAGAAGGCTCTCAGATGGGACCACTCTTGGTCTCCTGCTTCTCCATGGGCACTCTCTAGAAAGCAGATTACAAGCTCCATCCAAGGCCATCGTAGGAGTAGGAGCATCTCGTTGCCTCATCCTCTATATGAGACACCATTGTTGTTGTTCGCCCACAGAAAGCACCTCAGGCATCTAAGTGGTGCCAGGCAGTTTAAACGCACAGGAAAGCCTTCAAAAATAGTCTGGGGATTTCTGGTACACTGGGATTCTCCATCCCTTACCCACTGTTTAACAGCATTTCTGTCTGTGGTCTAACATGAATGATGTAAAAGTAGTAGTAGTAGTAGTAATAATAATAACAAATACATGTGGAAAGTGGTACCAAGAATGGATTTAGACGAGTCTGAACAGCACCTGGTTCAGGCTGGGGAGGCGAGGACGACTCTTCTCTCAGTAGAGCACAAACACCAGGCTGCACGGGCAGAGAAGGCAGCTTGGCATCACCCAGGCTTTTAGGAACAGGTTGGGTGAACCCGCTGGGAGCAGTCCTAGCCAGCCCGGATCCTGCCTCGGGCCGAGGGATGGTTTAGATGGCTTCTGAGATCTTCCCAAGGTCCCTTTGCTGGGAGGAGCAGTGGCAAGTGCCAGCGCCTTTCCCAGATGCGGTCTGTAGGAAAACAGATCTCCACGGGAAACAACAGTAGGATTTAATGACCACTGATATTTCAGTGGGGTTGTTCAGTTAAAGGTAACCCAGAAAGGAGTCCTTTTACCTTTATACCAGGTTTTAAGCCTGTGTTTAGCCTGGATGCTGACTGCATGCGGGTCTGCGGGCAGGAGGACAGCGCATGCAGACAAAATGGGGTGAGGATCCAGCCCAGGCTCCAGACAAACTCTGCTAAAACCCCAAACAGTTCATTTTCATCAATATTGCATACTTCAAGGGGCGTGAGAAATGGGATGCGCTGCCACGCCAAGCTGCTCAGCATTTCTGCACGTACCTAAGGGAATCGGAGACAGCTCATACAGGGAGGAAGGGATATTTCCACCGCTGATTGCCCGGCCAGGAAACCCGTATTGAGTTGACCTCCCTTTCCCATCAGCGGCACGGTGAGATGATGCGAAGCAGCCGTCTGCATGCCAGGGATGTGGGTGCTTGTCTTGGGCTGGAGCCATGAGGTTGTTTCATGCTGCAAATCAGACTCAGGGATCTCCTTCGCTGTGAGGTTTGTACGCTACAAGCAAACGAGAACGCAAACAGCTCGTTTAAAATATTTATGTCTAAAAACTACTTGTGTGGCACGAGCCCAAGAAAAGCAAGGGTGCTCGTAATTGCTGGTGCTGGATGCACTGTAGGGCATGCTTACATGAGCAGCCCTGCTTGCATAATCCCATTTTGTCCTTTTATAAGACGCTGGAGTCCCTGGGCAGGCTCTTAGCCCCTGGCCTCACCCCTTGGATGACACCTTGCTTGAAGGTGCTGCTCTCCCAGACCTTATCCCACTGCTCAGATCTTTTTCTGCTGCTGTTACCCTAAGTAAATCTTTCCCAGCTCTATTCAGTGACCAGTCGCTGGCCAGCAGTGTGTTGTTAATAGCCCCAAGCCCTCTATTTTCAGCCTGTGCCCACATTTCCAAGGTTTTTGCTAACTATCCCCTGCTCCAGCTCCACGGAGCAGTCAGAGAGATGGTACCGAGCCCTGTTTTGCACAGCGAGCTCTCCCCACATGCTGATAACAGGCCTGATGATTCAGGCTTGCAAATTTAGCAGAAGGGAAAGTTGCAGAGAGGCTTGTGGCTTCTCACTAGCAGTGGCAACGCCGTTCCTGCTCAGACAGCAGGCAGCACAGGCAGGTCATCAGGGCTTAAGGTGCAGCATGGACTGGAAACAAGCAGCTTTTGGAGACTTTCCAGCCAGGCCCCACGTGCACTGCGGCCTGACCTAGACAGATTACTTTTGCTAGCCTAATATTAGAGCTGGCATCTTCATATCAAAAAGACTAGGTGCTCTGTAAAGGCATCAAGACAAGATTGGATTAGAGAGATGCAGGTCAGAGACTTAGGAAAAGGTGCTCTTGGTCTCTTGCATGGCTCTGGGTCCTGGTCTTCTGTTCTGCTCACAGCAGTCAGCTTTGGGGTTTTGGAGAGAAAGGCCCTGGAGCTGTGTAAGGCAGTGGACAGCATTTCCCATGAGTGATCTGCATGCAGCAATTACTGCAGCAGCACCACCCGCTGTCAGACACATACCTTAGTGGCTTTCTTGCAGATGCCTGCTCCAGCAGGTTCCTAAATGTGATTGTGCTCTTCCCATGCAGCAAACCCAGCCTCGCCTCTCCAGGGACCTTCCCATTGATTTCCATGGCTTTGAACTGCTGCTACACACCTTCCTGGCACTGAAGGGAGTGCCACATTCGAAGAAAACATCTACGTCCTTCTTCTGATGCATCTGGGGTGACAAATAATCAACTCCTTTTCACAAAGTCTGGGATTAGTGAGCCTGCAAGGTGAATCCATGCCATAAAGTTAAATATATATTTTTTTTTAGATCAGAAAAAAGTGTGTATTGGTTTTTATCAATGCCAACACCACCATTTTTATAATATGAAAATTATTTTATTTTCAGTCTTCCTGTGTTTTTGTTTGGTTGGTTGGTTTTGTTTTTTTGTTCTTTGAGCTTTGCCTCCAAAAGCACTGCAGGAAAAACAAAGATCGCCAACCAAAGCTTTGCCCATGAATAAAGCAAGGCACTGCATAGAAATAAAACTAAGCAAAACACTTTGAAATGGTCAGGCAGAAAGCAAATGGAAGACAAAATATATAACTGTGATCATTGACCATGTTATCAGGACTTCCCTTTTTTTCCTTTTTAGCCCTAAATTCCTGATTTCTTCCCAAAGCTGAGCCCTAGCAGGGGAACATGATACTTTTGGGACTGCATCTGCAGAAGCAACTCCATTGTGTTATATGGGAGGATGAGCAGAGCTTTAAATGGTTCCGTGCAGGAAGCATTCCTCTTAAATCTGTGCTTGAAGCAAACTCCTGAACCCTGGTTCATTTCCATAGGCTTACTTCCCTAGCAAGGTCTTCATATATTGCTGGGTAACTGTGTTACCCCCCAACACACATACAAAGGGGGAAGAATTATTGGGAATTTTTCCAGCCCCCATCCTCTCCCAGTGAGGACAGTGCAGTGGTGCAATGACAAAATCCCAGCACTTTCCTGCATTGCCTCAAACCACACAAAACCCATCCGTTTTCTCTTCGTGTCTTTACACAAGGAGCGGTGCTGGAGGAGCACCGCTTGTTTTGCTAGAGTATCACTTGAGTTTGGGTTCCTGGCTGCTATACGAGTTTTACAAGTGTGAAGCAGCAATGCCCAAAAAAAGTTACCCAGCTTTCTGCCCACAGCAAAAGGTGGAGAAGTCTGCGATGAGCTGAAGACCTTTGTCTTGGCAGGACCACATGGATTCCTGACCTCTTCACTTGCTGCGAGCTCTCAAACTAGAGATCACACCTTAGAGACTGGGAGAGTAAAAACAACTAACGGGCTATGAAGTGGTAAGGTGCTGAAAAAATGCTTTGGGAAAAATACATTCTTCCTGCAGGAGGAATAAGAAGCAGAAGAGAGGCGAGAAAAGGGTTAGGCATCTTTCTGGGAAAAAACCCTGTTTTCTGTACCACTGAGGTTCTCCTGTGATTTATCAGCAAGTAAAGCATGTGCAGCTTAAAACCTCCTTGTAAAACCCCTGGCACCTACTTCACCTGGCTTATTTTGTAAACCAAAGATATTATTGGAGATGCTACAATTGCCAGGACACGAGCAGCCAAGCACCAACCTTCACGCCTGCCAGAGCGGGGTGTCCCGTGCAAGGGGCACAACAGGGTGGGAGCACAGCTTTGGTCTCATCCCCTGCTGCCCACAGTTATAGGGCTGAGAGCTTGGGGTGTATTAACGCTGGCTGGTGACCAGCAGCAGAGGGACCGCAGCCAGGACTGTCAGCAACAGACATAAGGCTGTGCTCTCACATTCCTGCACTAACAGGAGAGGAATGCAGCACTGAACACCACGCTTTGGGATTTCCCAGTTTCCTGATGCTCAAAAAGAAAAAGGGAATGCCAGAAAGCCGCAATCACGAGCTCTGCGGGGAACGGAAACTGGAGAAAGCAGATATGAGAGGAAAAATCTGTAGAAGTGTGCATGCTGTCCCTTCTGCAATTAACTGTTTTGTTTTCTTTGAGTCTCATCTGCTCCGATCTTCCACTGCAGCTTTTCCACCCCAGTGCCCATTTCCCTCCCCATTCATGTAGGGCTTTGCTTACTGATGTGGAAAGCTATGGGTTTGCTCCTGGGTACAGAAAAACACAGCCAGTCCCACCTAACCCAGACAGACAGCAAGATATTAGTAAAGAGCACAACTCACTGCAGGATCACACTCTTATTTATTGTGAGTGACTGCATAATTTGGGGTAAGGTATGAAGCACAGCCATACAGACAGGAAGTTTGTCATGTTTCTCTCTCCCAAGGCACATAGAAGAGGAAACGTTAGGTTTGCCCCCCTTTTATCAGCAATTAAAAGCCCTGCAGACTTCATTTCATTTTCTCCTCCTTACCACTAACTTCGTGAATTACAACTCAAGTAACACTAGAGACTTCTTGCAATAAAGAGCAGGTGAAGTCACCCTGCACATTCAAGGCAAACAGCTCATCTTACCTGCTGGCCTGCAGGAAGAGAAAGGCAATCTTAACAGCCTAAGCACTCAATTAAACAAAGTTTGAGTTCACAGATCCTTTGGTGAGGAGGAGAAAGGAGCAGGACTCCGTTATTGCTCCTGACATAAGACATAAATATCTATGAGAAAGTCTAGAGCTGCCCAGCAGTGAAGGTCCGTAGGCTCTGGAGCTGGCTGACATGAAAAGCAACTCACGTGCTTGACAATTTTTGCATACTTGAAAAATCCTGTCTTCCTCTACGATGCATAAAATGTCACTGTAGTCCTTTGAGGTAAAGGTTCATTTCCAAACTCACTCTGCAAACGTGTAACAGGCACAGATAACAGACTTCCCATAAGACCTGCCTCCTCTCTCACAGACCAGTTATTCAACCAGCACCTCAAAATACCAAAAAACACATCTCATCCATTACCCCCCAGCACCAGCACTCCCCCTCCTCAGCTCAGAGTTTTCTCCAGCAAGCCAACACTGAGAAAAATAAAAGCAGCTGTACTTGTCCACTAAACTACACCCCAGGTGAAACCCACTAGTGCCTGAAATGCAGTTTTGGGCCAAAAGAGAGATGTGGTTCACCTATTAAACACCCCATCAAGCACCACGTGTCCTTCCAGAAGCTGCCTGAGCATCTCCAGCTGGACTTTGCAGAAGTCCCTGGTACAGATTATCAGAAGTCAGTGGTGGTGTGCAAACAACGTTCTGCAGAACCTTTTTTTCCCCTCCCAGTTACACAGCACTAAGCTGACCTGCAGCTGGTCCCTGGCACTACCACAATATGAATAAACACAGGATAAAGTATTTACATTTTGATTCCAAAAGATTTGGATCTGGTGTACAGCATTCAAGAGAAACAAGTGCCGGAGTCTCGGAGAGCAGAGTCCATTATTCACAGAGCAGATAAAAGAATCAGTCTGTTTTTCTGCTGCGTTGTAGTTTCTTCTTCTGTCCTCTGGAGGAACAAGCTGTAAGGGGAGAGAATCACACTGATTTTGCACTGAGCCCCCGTATTTCAGTCTTTAGGAAAGTCACTGGTGGGTGACACAAAGCAGGCTGCTGGAGAGACCAGAGTACAGCAAATGGAGAATTTCCAACAGGAGAAAAGCCCCTGGGAACAGTGAGAAGTGTTTGCTCCTGAGGTTGAGCACTCAGTACTTGCTGCCATCAGTGCCTCCCTGTTGATGGTTTTCACCCACAAACTAATCTCAAAGCCTTCACATCTCTGAAGGTCCCTGGAAGTTTTCAAAGGAGAGGGCAGCCTGTGAATCACACAAGGCAGGCCCCGAGGCAGTGAGAAAAAATACTGATCTTTCACATATAAGCCAAAACTGATCAGGTGATAAAGGCTCTGAGATTGCTCTTTAATGGCTACACATCTAGAATGAAATCTTCAGCATCACAGGGTGAGGAAAGCCATTTAATAGAAGTCTTGCCAATAGGACGCACCAAAAAAATTCCCAAGCCCGGGAGCTATTCTCAAACCCATCTATGAAAAACCCACCTCCTCCGCAGCTCAGCACATCAGAAAGCCAAAACTCCTGGCTGACAGTCCCAGAATTTCACAAAAGCTCAATTCTTTCCTCTGGCACAGGGCAGAAGCCTGAACTCACACCGACTGCCACCGAGCAGTAGCTGGAGTTTGGCCAGTGGGTGGACCTAGAAGCAGTGGTGTGACAACCTGTCACGATGCCCGTCCCTCCCGAAGGGTCTCCTTCTATATGGGAACACAAATAGAAGATTTAGAAAGCCAAACAGAACCTGAAGAAACACAGGGGCTTTCAAAACAGCATGCAAACCTTCCAGTTGCAAATAGGCTGTAGGTTCTCATTGCTCTGCTGATGGCAAATTAGCAGACTGCGAGCACTGCTAACACAATCAGTCCCCACTCCTCTTCTAAGGACAAGTGCCTCATCACCTGAAGGCATGCATTCCCCTAGGGAGCCCAATCATTGCTGCATAGCGTAGCGCTGCAGTTCTTGGACCAGAGGGTGCTTGTAAGCAACATAATCAGTTCTCTGTGGTCAGGAGAAGATCTTGGTTTATTGGGAAAGGAGCAAGGTTGCAGCCTTATACCTGGTCAGGATCACTTCATCAGTGCTAGACGCATCTGCAGGCAGCCCTCAGCCGTATGGATGCTCTTGTACTTTTCCAATTTTTAGATTATTTACATTGATTTCTAAAATTTTGGAGCAGCTCATCCTGGAAACAATTTCCAGGAACATAAGGAAGAAAATTAACGGGAGCATGGATTCATCAAGGGGAAGTCAGAATCCCAGACTTGTTTGGGCTGGAAGGGCCCTCAAAGCCCATCTCATCCCAGCCCCTGCTGTGGGCAGGGACACCTCCCACCAGCCCCAGCTGCCCCCAGCCCCATCCAGCCTGGCCTTGGGCACCCCCAGGGATGGGGCAGCCACAGCTCCTCTGGGCAGCCTGGGCCATGGCCCAACCACCCTCTGAGTGAAGAATTTCCTCCTTATATCTAACGTAACTCTCTTCTCTTTTAGTTTAAAGCCATTCCCCCTTGTCCTAGCCCTACACCCCCTGACACAGAGTCCCTCCCCAGCTCTCCTGCAGCCCCTTCAGGCCCTGGCAGCCTGCTGTGAGGTCTCCCCGGAGCCTTCTCTTCTTCAGGCTGAGCACCCCCAGCTCCCTCAGCCTGGCTCCACAGCACAGAGGCTCCAGCCCTCTGAGCATCTTCATAGCCCTCCTCGTGCTTGACCAACTCCATAAACTTCTACAACAAAATGCCTGGCAGATGATGTGAGAGCTGTGGATATTGTCCACGTGGACTTCAGGAAGGCTTTTAATTAACGTTGCCTCCCATAAGATCCTCACAGGAGTATCCCACAGACCAGCTGAGGATGGAAAGGACCTCTGGAGAAGATCTGGTTCAGCCCCTTGCCAGGGCCATCTAGAGCTGCTTGCCCAGGACCATGCCAACAGAATCTGGAGGTGAACTGGGAACTAGCTGAGCCCAGAGGGTGGTGACCAGTGGGACAAAGCCAAGCTGGAGGCCACCAACCAGCAGCATACCCCAGGGGCTGGTACTGGGTCCTATTTAAAATCTTTGTGAATGAGCTGGATGATGGGGCAGTGTACCTCAGCAACTTTGCTGCTGATATAAAACAGAGTGGCCGATACACCTGGGGGTCCTGCTGCCATCCTGAGGGACCTCAAGGGGCTGAGGAAATGAGCTGGCAAGAACCTCACGGAGTCCAACAAAGTCCAGCACAACCCTGGGAAGAACAACCCCAGAGATCCAGTACTTGCTGGGGGCCACCCATGTGGAAAGCAGCTCTGCTAAAGGACCTGAACGTCCTGGTGGATGACACCAGGTTGAACGAGAGCCAGCAACGAGCCCTTGCTGCAAGGAAGCAGCCTAGAAGAGGAGGCACAGTTCAGAGGAGACCTTATCCATGTATATAAATACCTTAAAGGAGGCACAAGAATGATGGAGGCAGACTGTTTCCAGTGGTGCTCTGATAGGACAAGAGGCAACAGACACAAACTGGAGCACAGGAGGTTCCCTCTGGACATCAGGAAGCAGTTCTTTTCTGCAGGTGCAGGGAGGTTGGAGCAGCTGGACCCAGAGGTCCCTTCCCACCTCAATCACTCTACAGATATGAGATTACGGGAAATGAAAGACCTGTTCTGACAGACCAGAAACATTCATGATTTTCCATGTGATCCAGAAGTCAATTATAAGCACTTCATGGGTTTTGGTGGTGCATCACTTCACATCGCAGCCCACTCCAGCTGGCCGTGCCTGCTTGTTGGTGCTCTCATAGTGGAGAAAAAAAAAGAAAAAAAAATATTTTAAGTGCTATACTCTTATTGCTGCATCTCCTGGCAGAAATGGAAGCAGCAATAACATTTTTTCCATCTTCTAAAAGATTATCAATAATTCATAACTTGAGGTAAGCTGCGACTCACCCATTTCTCATGGATCCGCATGACACACGCAGAATTATTTGCAGGATGCACGGTTTCAAGCTGATTAAGCAGCACCCGAAATTTCAGCCTCCTGGTCCTGTGGTTGACATTCCTGTGGCAGCTGCCAAGACGCTGCTGGTGTATGGCTTATCTCAACCTCCTCCATAAAATCAACAGCTATTTACTATTTTACTATTTATATCACGGTTCTGTCTCACAGGAAATATGCTTCAGAAGTACAAAGGGTGTTATTTTGATGAGCTCTGGGTAATTAAGGGAATAGCTCATCATAAAGTCTAACTCCGTTTTAACAAACTTTGGAAAAAAATAGTTATCTTTAATTTAACAAATTACTACCTTTAATTTAACATAGGATGAATCCAAGTCTTGTTCAGAGCCTCTTTCTGCACTAAGTGCTGTGAGAACAGTGCATCATTCGACTTTCCTCTTTAGCTGAACTTGCTTCAGAGTCTGAAGTTGAAGTCTAAGAACCCTTACTATTTCCTGCCCTCAAAGTAAAAAGCAACTCCTCCACGAGGAATTTGGATTTGGTTGCATAGCTGCAAGCGTAGGGCGATAGGGTGTAATCCCAGCCCTGCAACCAACCTGCTGCATGACCTCAGGCAAGAGACTTTTGTACCTGCCTCCCCTCCCTCTTTGGATCGCTCTTTACACAGCAAGTTCTTTGAGGCAACAGTTCTCACCTTTCATGTAATATTAGCACGTCAAGCTTGGATTTTGACAATAGTAATTTAAAACTTTAAAATGTTCCCTGTGAGCTCATCGGAATTCTTTAGTCTGACAGTAAGTGGGCAAGTGATAAACTGACAGCTGAAATTCAACAGAGGCTAAATACAGAACAGGGCACATAAGAAAATGCAGTCGTAACCTGTGTTCGAAATGATGTGCTCTGAAATAGCACTCGGGAATGAAACCTCGGGGTTATAAAAACTACAAAAGCATGAAGGCAGTGCTTCCCTGCTACTAAAACAGCAATTGCTGTTGGAATTTCGGAAAAGAAAAAGGCAGCGAATGGCTATGCCGTTATGCAAATCCCTGCTTTTTCGACTTCAGGGTGGATAACACACCAGGGGCACCTTGCGCAGCTCCCAGCTGACACGTCCCACACGTCCCTCTCAGCTTGCTGTTAGCATCAGGACACTGCCAAATCTCCCTTAAGTAGCATCTAATCTAGATTCCTCCAAGTAATGAACTGTTCGTGTTTAGCCTGGGAGGAGATTCAGTTATTCAGCACACCAGAGAATCAGAGTATTTACAAGGGTACTTAAAACATGGAATTAAAGCTTAACTTTCGGACATCAGGCCTGAAAAATACCAAAGACATCATCCAAAGCTGCATAACCAATGCTGTACTGCCAACAAGGCAAGCATCCCTTAACAGGTCACTATTCTCTTCATTTTCTGTAATCATGGTTTTTTAAGGCATCAGAAAAGAAATAAATATATTAGAGAAATAAAAGACAGAAATAAAAATATTACTTCTTTAGACCACAGTTAGGAAAATATGTTTGCAATGTACCTTACAGAAAAACGTAGGTGCATAATTTCAAGAAAGAAAAGTCAAAGAAACCACTGAAAGAACTTTGTAGGTGTAGCAAAGAGCTCCGAACTAAGCGCTGCTGAGCTTTTTGAGAGGGTGCTGATGAACCATGGAGGGAAAAAATGGAAAAAAAAATACAAATAGAAAATACAAATAGAAGAAAACTCACAACAGTTTCCAGAGGAGGCAGGAAGTAAAGGAGCAAATTCAGACTTCAGATGCAAATTTTAAAGGCATGAAAGATACAGCCTTATCTGACAAAGCCTGAGCCAGCACATCAACACAGGTTAAGTGGAAGAATGTGCATTTGAAAAACAAAACAAAAACAAAAAACAAACAAACAAAAAAAAACTTGCTATAAGCTATATTATTTAATCACAAATAATGTCTGCCTCAGGACCCTGGTCAGCATGTCTGATCGTTTTCAAATTGCCACATCCTTGTATGTACTTGCATTTACTGTGGCAGCACCTAGAGGACAATTGCTTACAAACCAGACTCCAACATTGCGTATTTGTACTGCACCAGCAAAACAAATACCTACAAGGCGATAAAACTAAGGCAATGTACATCCGCTAATGCTTCGAGAGGAGGTAAGCTGTCTCAGTGACCCCATGGTACAGATTAATATTTTATTTAAAGATTATCTCTCCCCTATGCAAATCACTAAACCATAAGTCACCTCCCCTCTGTTTCCAGAGATAAATATTAGTCACTAGTCGTCAGCAATAAGGGAGTTTTATGACTAAATGGTACAGAGCTTGCCAGTAAAGCGGCTCCTAGAAAAAAGACAACCTCAAACACACTAAACTGGAAGCTGGTATTACAGAGAAAAAGGTAGAACAGCTAATTAGAAGACAAAAACAACAGTCTGTATACTTCAGGAAATGCTCACGGCTAGTCACTCAGAACAGCAGTGTTTGCTGAAAGAAAAGCTGTAAATAAATCATGTTGCTCAAAGCCAAGTCATATTTCAAGCTAAGTTCAGATCACACTAAATGGGTTACCAGCGGGTAACTAAATGGGTTACCAGCGGGTAACTTTCCGCAGAGTGACATTCAAATTATGTGACTCCTGTAAGCAAATCCATGCTAATTCGTATTAGGCTAATTTCTTCATTTTCCTACACAGTAGCAAGGGCTTTAATGTGTTGCTCAAGGTCAAAGAGAAAACTGACAGCAGAGTCAATAACACACTGTGGATTCTGTTATTGCCCCAAGTCCTGTGGTTTTAGTGTTACTCAGGCTGGTTCTTCACCTCTGCTGCAGCGAGGTTTTTCTAGTAGAGGACTGCAGCTATTGCCAACAACAGCACACGTCGTAGAAGTGACCAACTTGGAGGGCAGGCAACAGAAGAGGACAGTAAGGAAGCTGACACACGGCAGGTAAAATACAAGTTTTTTTTAAAAATCGTTTTCTGTTTTACAGGCAAATGTTTGTACAGAGGTTGTTGGAACACAAACAGACAAAGTAAGCGGAAAACAAGACCACGGGTTTGCCATATGGATCTGCAGCCAAAACTTAATAAAAGGGCAGTAACTGGAGATACTCACAGCATTGATCAACTACAGGTCTATATCCCCTCCCCAGTACATGTGTATAACAGGAAAAAGACATCCAGCATCAACCTCCAAACAGCTAAAATGCCCTCGGAGCTCTCTTCTGTTTTAATATCCATACAATTTCAGTGGCAATTCTAGATGCAATGGAGCAGAGACGATCCCCACCATTGCCTAGCCACCTCTTAGTCGCATACTGTTCCCAAACAAAAAGCGAATGTAAAACCTGGAGCAGAATGCTATGTGTTATTTTACATCAGATTGAAAAGTTGTAGTGTTTAGAAGTTTAGTTTTTCCACTCTTCGGATTTTATGAGAATTTTCTTCCACTGCTTCCTATTGAGGCGTGAATCAATTATACAAAAATTAGTTACCTACACATGACATCAGAGGAAGTGAGACTCTGACAGCTGGCCAGGTACAAGAATGAGTTTCAGTTCTACCTATAGCATTTCAACAACAGTCTGTAGTCAGTTAACTCTGGATACTTCTAGCAAAGACTGCCTGACAGTACAGAGCATCTGCTAACAGTCCACTCATTCCAATTCAAATGGTTAAGTATTTTAAATTCCTTCCTCCTTCCATTTCCCTGGGTTAAACGTGTATTTTCTTTGGATTTGGGAAGAAATACAGACTCATTGCTTGTTACTCTACTCTCCATTCTGGCATAGGAAGTATTGTCCTGGAGTCAGGAGAGAACAAACTAGCTGCCAACTGTCCAACGACCCCAAATCACTCTGATGTGCAGAGGCGGAGGACTTATGAGCAAGGCTGGAACTCAGACATATCATCGGGAAAGAGAAGCATGATAGCACACAGTCCTTTTCCAAAGCTTCCCACTTATTGTGGATGCAGCACAGGGACTCCGTGATGAAGCACCAGAACAAGGAAAGCAGGAATACAGACAAAGCATTTCCTCAGAAGTGGGATTTCAAATGAATGAAGTCATCTGAAAGCTCAAAAAAACAGGATTCCCAGAGCAATAAGCAGAATTGTGCAATTCAAAAACACACAGACGTGAATCTTACTTTCAAAGGGCTTTATATTACAAAAAAAATGAAGTCACAACGAATGCGAAAAATCCATTCAATGAGGCTTGTTTCCAGTTTGCTAGGAAAGCTGCTTTCTCTTCTTTATTCCCAGCCTACTGCTGAAAACATGATTGCCAAAACAGTGACACCTCGAGCTAGATTTTTAAAGTCAAACTTGCTCTGCCAGATCCAGTACTCTGAACTTGTCCAGGTTGTAGAAACAAGCCTTCACCACTCGGCCTCCGAAGTATCTTCCATTTAGATCCACAACAGCTGAAATTGAAACCAGAAACAGGTCAGCAAGCAGCAACTCAGTAAACTAAAGATTTCTTTAGCTAAACAGTTTAATGAGTGGGCCTGTTTAATCTCTTTGAAGAAGAGAACTCCAAAATTACTGTGACACAATTTAGTAACCTACCTTTAATTGCAGATTCAACCCGTTCAAACTCTAAAAATATTCTTACAGCTTCATCATCAGGGGCACCAGGAATCTAAAAAAAAAAAAAAAGTGATTAGAACAGTAATAAAACTATTGTTTTACCTTACTGTTCTTCACAGAAGTAGTGAGAAGAACACTACGAAAATAAGCAGGTATAATTCAATTCTCCAGTTGCCAAAGGGAGGTTGAATACTGCCAAACTCGTGTCCCCTTTCTCTAAGAAAATCTTTCAGATCAACTGGATTGAGAAGCTTCTACAACCTAACCCTATAAACAACTCAAAGCCTAATTTAGCAGGAGGAACTAAGAAGGTTCCAAAACCACAACACCCAGGGATTTTGCCCATTTTCTGACATTAAAAGTTTGTACCTTACATATATCAAAAATATAGAATCACTACAGAGCAAATGACCCCGTCAGATCTTCTAATCTATGCCCCTTCTGTACAGCAGTAGCATTCCAGTCCTGTGAGACAGATACCCAGTTCACTTTTGGAGCAGCCAGAGAGACCATCCCTTACCTCAAAGATGACACACTTCCCAACCTTGCCGTATTTTTCACATTCTTCCTTTGTTTCAACTTCTAGATCTTCATCCACCTCCCCAGCACCTACCATGTTCTGAAAGTTTAAACGATAAACAACACATTGGATGTTGTCTGAAGAGACAGTTACGTCAACAGATCATGGATGCATGCAGCTGTGAACATGAATTCCCTATGCTTGTGTTTACCAGGTCAAAAACCATTCTGTCAATTGCCACAGGGCTAGATAGTTCCCTAGGACTGAGACACTGTGACGTGGTCACTGTGTAATCTAAATCAGCGTTGATTTATAGTCACAACTCATATCTCAGGAACGCATATTTTCTCCACAGATCACTATGTAGGTGCAGGACAGAATTGTCCAAGCTTGTACAGTTGCTGTAATAGGAGCACAGGTTAAAGCATTTAAACCAGTTGTGTACACTGAAAATATCAAGACACGACCCCTTACTCACAACTCACCCTTAGTAACACCACTTTAGTTGGGCATTTCAGTATCTCAGTCAACGGGTTAGAATCCGTTTTCTTGGTTGCATCTGCTATGAAGAGAGAAAAGTGAATCATGGAATAATTTAAGGCTGAAGCAGATTTAAAGCTCACACGGGGCCTTTTATCAAATCTTACTGTTATCTAGCAGTGAAATAAAAGCCAGTAAATGCAGTTTCATATTGGTGAGGAGTTTTTTCAGAACTTGTAGCTATTTGGAAGGACAATAAGCAGAAAAATCATTGCCACAGAGAACAGAGACAATGTACTATTTCTTTCACAGAAGTCATTTGTAAGTTCAAAATTGCAAGAGATCCACTAAGAACTAAAAAATCAGATCTCCTGACTTCCAACACTTGTGCTAAGGCAGAAGTGCTGTTCTAGTAAGCCTAAATGTTGTCTCTAGATCCAACAACAGCAGGGAAACGAGGATAGTATCTAATGCCCATGACATGGAGAAAACCAGAGAAGCAGAGCAGAATCACCCCTTGAAGAGAAGGTACAGGCAGAGGCTTCTGAACACTAAAGGAGGACAGCTGATAGGGAAAGGGGAGAATGAGCTAAAATAATTCGTAGAAAATCACCCCCAAGAAAGATGAATTTCCACAGGAAGGAACAGGAGTCATTCTTCCAACTAACTAGCATTTGCTGCTAGGACAGATGGCAAACAGAAATCCAGGAGCTCCCACTGAGCCTGAGCTATTATTTCCCCGACCATTTTTTTTTTTTTTTTTTTTTTACAAACTTATTGACACAGGACAAAATTACCTTTCTCTGTAGCATCGCCAACAATGATCTTGCCACCCCTCTTGCTTGTTTTCTCTACTGACAGTGCTGTGCTCAGCCCCTGTTCATGCTTTCCCAGCCCCTGACCCTCTCTGAAACCATACTTCTGCATGATTTTATGAGCTACTGTCCCTCTGCAAAAAGAAAAAGCATCAGTTAGTAAAGGTTTCTCACAAGAACATCACCACTGCTTTTCTCAAGAGTGCTCAAATACTCAAAAGTTGTTCATACTTTTCCAAACACAGCCAAACTCCTATTAGCAGTGCAAGTCAGCATCATAAACTCCACAGTAAGTCACACAACATATTACATCAAGGTCCATTTAGCTCAGTTTCTTATCTTTGTCAGTGGCTGGTATCAAAAGCTTGAGAGAAAAGGCAGATGAGGAACCATCTGTTTCCCACATTAGATTACTCCTACTATCTATTGTTTTGAACTCTACATAAGCTCCAAAGTACACAGCTTTGCTAGCCCTTCCTATGACAACCTGGATATTCTTAGAATTGATTTACATGTCTCTCCTTTCTGAATTGTCAGGAACTCAGAGAGGCAATGATTCCCTCATCTATTTAAAAGTACCATCTTTGTTGGTATTTCTTCGGCAACCTTTGCTGGACGGGGCAAGGCATAAAAGAAATGTCATGGTGCAGCAGTTTACACCGCAGTAAATATTCTACTCTCGGTCACCCCCATTTTACCAACAGACATGTTGCACAGAAAACTTCGGATCAGTGACTACACGACCATTTTCTAGCCATACCATATGAAACATACAAAGGCCCATTAAAAAAAGGCTAAAAAGTCTATGCAGTGCTTAAAGGTCAGGACACTGAGTCGTAAAATAAGCAGCAGACAACTGTGTAGTCAGAATAAGACAGGTTAGGTAATATTTTTAGCACTTCTTTCAGTGAAGTGCAGGCTCCAGGGTAGAGCTAACTAGAGGCAGTAACAATACATAAATTGGTCCACCAGCACTACTAATTTATAATTTTTCTGAGCAATGTAAAAAAAATGTGTTTCCATTAAAAAAAAGCTGCATGAAAAACTGTCTCCAAAACCAAAAATGTAGTGTAATAATGTAATAAACCATGATTTTAGGGCTGTGTTCCTCCTGCATGCAATCTGGATCACGAGGCTGCACTTCTGCAACACTCAATATGACTGATAAGGGGGCCATAGCTAACCACTGCACCTTTCAAATGGGTTTTCTAAGCTGTTTTTAACTATAATTTTGACTTCACTTTGCCACCACAGTAGTAACACAAGCATTACACACAACGCTAACCCAAGGCAGAAAAGTGAACAGATAGATTTGCAGCCACAGCTGCTGCCACAATCATGCAAATGTGCTTTGAATTTTGGAAGAAACAAACAAACAAACCAGAGTTGAAATGGTTTCCTTTGGTACGTAACAAATTTAGGACAAAGCTGGAAAAGAAACCTAGAGGACCTAAAATGCCATCTGTGCTTTCCTGCAAACTACATTAGCTTGGCTTGTACAAGCCATAAACACTTCATACTGGAACGTGGCTCCAAAACTTACCCTGAAAGCACAGCCTCGAACACAGCCACCTCAAATGCATTTCTCTCATTCAAGTAAATCCACTGCTTTTTCTGCATCCGGTCAGTTAGGACTACTTGCACTCAGACTAACCATACACATGCAATGGGTTGTGTTCTTCTCTACGGACAACTATTTTAACTTTTGGTTTCCACCACCTTCTAATATTTTTTTTTTTTCCACAGAATGTAAACATGTCAAACATTTACCCCATGTTAGCAAGGAAAGAGTTGCTAGGTCCCGTGGGGGAACGAGGTCTGTCTGGCTCATCATACACTGGAGGAGGAATAGCTGCTTTAGAAGATGGTGCCCGAGGTCTTGACTCCTCTTCGAATGGGAATGATGCTACAGCTGAAGAAAAGAGACACTTGCTTATTCACTAAACTATGCTGAACTACCTATTTGTTATGAACACTACAGCACTGTACCTTCAAATTTAATCCAGAGAAAGATCTCCATCTGCAAATTGTATTTTTTTTTTCTCCTTTAATACTAACAAAGTCCACACAAATCCAAATCAGAATAATATTTTCTTTGCATATGCAGCTTTAACATCCCCACATCTCCATCTCCTTCCCTCTCCACCCCCTTCACCAACCAAGATTTAAAGAGTTATTCTGGATTTTCCTCATAGAATGAGTTTGTATACAGGAGTTTGTATAGATAACTCTTACTTATCAAGTGACAAAAAGAAACATTAAGAGGCCACCTGCACTACAATTAGTTTATCTAGACAGAGTACAAGCAAACTTAAAGCTCCATTCATCAGAACATGATTATGACAAAAAATTTTATCAATGCACACAGCCTGGGGCCTGAGGGCTGCGAAGAAAAGAACACTGTACATTTACACAAAGGAGAAATCAGTCTCTCAGAAAACTAAATTCAAAGCAAAATGTTTGCACAGCCTTAAGAGATCTTACTGACAAATTTTGAACTGAAATGTTTTCTGGGGGATGGACGTGTATATAATATATACATCATACTGATTAGATTATTGTACTATCTTCTACTGACAAGTCAAACTGAAAAAAGTAAAAAAAAAACAAAAACAACCTACAGAACACTAAAGAAAATATGCCGAACACACTTTGGAATGTATCTATGGACTTTTACACTGACTTCATTATAGATTATTTTCTTGTGAACTAGTGTTTGTAACTTTCCAATGTCAGATGTGAAGTTTGAGAACACTGTATGAGGAAAAAAAAATCCCTATTTAAGCAGCAGACGGACTGGACTATGGGACTTCTGCTACAGTAATATCTTCTGAGGTTTTTCCAGCCTAGCTTTGGGTGTCGAGTAACAAGCAGTACAAAGATTTCCGTGAGATCATCTCACTTTTTGAGAGCTCTCCCCCTTACGATATTTCTACCATTTCCAGCCTATATTTATTTTTCCTTGACACCACTCAACTGCTCTTAATTACTGACTCAAAACAATCTCTTTCTGTTTTTAGTGTTTACACACTTCAAATGCTTTCACTGTTATATCATTCACTTACTCTGCGAAGCTTCATTTTTTATTTAAATCTTCTCTTAAATAAAAACTGGACTTCCAAAGGGAAGTCTTTTAGGTGCACAATATGCTTTTTCATTATTTTTAACAACATAAAATAACGAGCATGTTGTATAATTTAAAAATGTAAAATAATCAGACACGCAAAAAAGAAGAGCAGTTTTGTTCTTTCGGCAAGATTATGCCATCTAGTGGACAACTCCAACCGTCAACCTAAATTCACTAAGTGAAACCCTAGCAGACACACAACCAACTCTTCAGTAGATAACGCATCCACTGAAGACTTACAAAACTGTCCGTAGTGCATGACCACGTTAGAAAAAGCATTCATAAAGTACAAAGGACAATGGAAAAAAATCTCTCTCTGTACTGCCGAGGTTTCTAACTTACCTAAAGAAATCTATCTGCAACATTTCTTCATTTACGTCACAAATCATAGAGTGGCTCACGTTGGAAGGGACCTTAAAGACCATCTAGTTCCAACCACCCTGCCATAGGCAGGGGCACCACCCACTAGATCGGGTTGCTCAGGGCCTCATCGAGCCTGGCACTGAACTTTCCAGGGATGGGGCATCCACAGCTTCTCTGGGCAACCTGTTCCAATGCCTCACTACCCTCAGAGCGAAGAATTTTCTCCTAACATCTAATCTAAATCTCCCCCCTTGTAGTTTAAAATCATCCCTCCTCATCCTATCACCATCTACCTGAGTAAAAAGTCACTAAAAAAAACCAGCCTGCTAAAATGCTTCCATAGCAATACAGAAACTATCCTTTAGAACAGAGATGTGAAACAGTAATATCACAGGCTCCCTACAGCCTCTCCCCCATCAACAAATAACTAGTACAGGTCCTTGGATCAGAAAGAACCACATGAGAAGAATGGCAGGATGACTTAACTGACTAGAAGGTTGAGTGAACATCAAGCAACATTACCAGGTTTCAGAAAAAAAAAGTTTGTTGTACTTACGTTCTTTGTCCTTCTCAACAAGAGAAGTGGGTGGTGCAATAGCAGCCCCTCCCATACCTATGAAGAAAACGGAAGAGAACATGTTTGTATGGTTAGGTTCTGCTGCTTGGAATAGCTTCGCTGAATTTTAACACAGCTGCTGGCTCCTTGCCAGCCAACTCTTAACATGCATCACCGTAAACAGAAAAGCAGCAACCGAGGAGTCGGAGTTACTAACTAGAAACAAATGAAAGGCACGTCAGAGGAGGCAACATCACACTGCTGGGACGTACTACATATTGTATCTTTAATAAACATACTCCATAGGATTTCAAAATTAAAGACTGCAAGGGAAACAAACCTTCAGTTCTACAACTGTTCAGTTAAGGCAAACGAAGAAGGTAGTCTGTGCAAGATTAACTACACTTCGCTAAGAGCACAGTACAAAGCCCCTTTGCTATTTTAATGCACAATATTTTAACGTAGTCCCAAACTTCCAAGGTAGAGCAAATGTTTTAAATGTCCTTTATCAGAAATTTTCTTTTCTAAAATAAAACCCGAGCTGAATTATTTACTGTAACTTTGTTGCTGAAAAGAACAAAATTTAATTTTGTTTATGCAAAGATACGTCATTACCTAGATCCACGTCTTGCTAACTAGTTCTAAAGGTATTCAGATAACAAATACAGGAATGGCGAGCACTAACAGTGAAAACTCAACTGTGATTCTCATAGCCTGATTAAATCTCATCTTTCCCTTCTTTCCTGGAACCTACACAGCATGCAGAAACTTAAAATAGGTATCAACAAAGCAGTGTGAATAGGGTTTTTTCCACCAGTAATTAAACTGACATCTCCCTCCATGGGAAAAAAAAAACGCTTTCTGTATTAAAATAGTTATGACGTAATAAAATGCTAGGTTTATTCTAAAGGCTCAGAAGTAACAGCACGCCTCTCAGCTGAGAACAGAGATACACATGAATAGAGGACTGTGAACTTCCCCATATTTCTCCTTTTCTTTCCCCCCACGAATAAAATGAACAACTCCCTTACTTCTTTTTCTTCTCTCCCTTTCGTAATCTTCATCTTCATCAGAATCTGGATCTGGTCTTCTTGAAAACCCACTGGCTTCATGTCTGTCTTTACGTCTTCTAGGAGACACAGTAAGTTAGGATAAGAAACAAAGTTGACTCTGCTTTAATTCATGATACCACCACCTTTGCTGTGTGAATTACACAGCTACGCTCTAATTGGCATAACATGTTTTTCATAGAGCTGTAAGTAAACACCTTTGTTTTCAGCTTTTTTTTTTTTTTGCTTTTATCCTTATAGAATATTTTTTCTAAAACATACGATGGATTCCAAGGAAGAAGATTATTTTCCACTTGCAAGCCAGCCAAGGAGAATATATGGAAACGAGGAAGCATATGAGTGAGTCTAGTCCAAACTGACTACACTGACTGAATGACTACAATTAAGAGGTGTTGGATACAAGCAACAGGAAGGTAACAGAAACCTTAAATGATCACCCTGCTTGTACTAAGTTACGGTCTTGACTAAATAGCAATCAACACCAAAACTGTGGAAATGCCAACCCAGAAATCTAAGATCCTGTGTGCTAGTTAGAGAAAAGTACGACAGAGCCTCAGGCACTCATCCTCCACCAGAATAATGAATATAACTAACAAAAGACAGAAGAGGCCAAATAACTAGAAATATTAACTTCCACGGTCTACACAGGGAGATAAAATATGCCTCCTCTAACTCCACAGACTTCAGGCAATTCATAACATGATTAAATTGCTTATTAATTTCATTTAAAATGAACAAGTAGTATCTTATTGTCTGGCTGGCAGATGTTTACCACCTACTTCAATAGAACACTGAATCTGCATTCAACTTCTTTAATAAGATTAAAAAGATTTCTTATTCCAGGGAAAGGGCATTGAGATGTCTAAAAATAAGTAGCGTTTTCTTTTGTCCAGAGACAGAAGAGTAATAAATATACAATTAACTTACTTAAACTGAGTGTAGAATATTTAAAAAAAAAAAAGGAAACTATGCCTCTCAAAGGCAGTGCAAGCTGTGTCTTTAAAACTGAAATGGATTCACTTGTCAGTCTGGCATATGTAAAAGCAGAAAAAAATGATTTATCATGATGAGCACTGAAAGGTATTTCTGAAGTCAGGTTATGCTGACATCAAATACTCTAAAATATCTGTGAGGTCAAGGTCTGATGTCAATGAATGAAGTACCCAAATACTGCTGCTAGTATTGAAAAACAGTAAATATAAACAAATTTGGCAAGTGTCTTTCAGATTGCTCATTACGAGCCAAAGAGGATGTAAACATGATAAATCCTATGACTCTGCTATGTTAGGTGATTTTAGCAAAAGAACTAAAATACATTAATTTAAAAAAATTGTGCTTGTATCTGAAAGCATAAAATATTTTTCAATTAAAAAAAATCCCTGAAACTCTTCAGAGGAATGAAAACAAACATCAATCTTTACGTAACTATTCTTTACCTAACAGTCAATATGCCACAAGTTAAAACCGAAGCCTTACTTTTCTCTTTCTTCAATCTCCTTTTGCCTCTCCAGCTCACGCTGCCTCTGTCGTTCCTCTCTCTGACGCTTTACCACTTTTTCATAATCATTTGGAAACATAGGATCATACTCATCTGCCAAAGGAATCAATACATCTCCCGCAGAAAAACCACTTGGTACAGGATCCTTACAAGAGAAAAAGGAGAGCAGTGATGTTTGTCAGGTGAGATCTGAAAACAACATCTAGTTGGACACAAAGTTTAACGCTTCCTTCTCACTCCCAACCCAGAGAACTCAATTCCTAATTTACACAATTTAAGTAATAATATCCCAATCCTATTGGCATTGGAAGAAATCTTTGCTTTACTTCAAAACATTTCACCTAGTCTTTCACCATCTCAAATTTTTCCATGAAGAAAGAATCCCCCCATCAAACAAATCAGCAGCAAATTGACGTGGACAAGAATTTTTCAATATTCATTCATTCATACTAGAAAATATGTCTTGCTGTTGCAATCATCTGCAAGGGGTCCTTCCAAACTATGTCATTAGTCTTTTTCATCATCTGCTACTAATACAATACCAAAGATAGACATACAGTTCTCCTCTTATCTGAAAGAACTATTTCAGAACCATCACCTTTCAAAAAGTTTCAGGGACAAAGTTTCTCTGAATTATTTACCACGAAAAGCCCAATTTAAAAAACAAAACAAAAGCCATCAATTTTTAATAACTATTAATATAACGGTCTAGTTCCAACACTGGTGCAATTATAGTTACCTTCATTATTTACCTGACCAAACTGTCATTTTGCAAAATACTGTGAAGCTGTCCAGCAGAAATATGCAAGAAGGAATGTTTTATTTTAACTGTGCTTTCATCTGGGTACTTCCACGCTGTATCACATAGAAGTCCCTATCAAACTGAGATATTCACTCATTTAAGATCCCCTAAGCAGAGGAAATCAATTTCAGAAACTGGTCACTTCTCTAAACACTTGGAAAGACGATTCGAAAATAAATTGCAGTCAAAGAATTGCAATTCAGAAAAATCTGTTAACAGATGAACTTTTAATCTGCTTCGGTCTCACCTTTAACCCAGCTGCTACATGAGGTGGAGTGTCCACAATCTGTCTCTCGTCAGAAGAGCTGCCTCGTTTCAGGTCAATCACTGGAGCAAGGACTGTTGTTTGTTTTGTTCTCTGACTCTAAAAAATGACCAAAATATAAAATGTCCAAAATATAACAAAATAGCTTTCTAAAAAGCAGCTTTATTTATATACTTGAAGATGAATTCTCCAATTTCTTTTTTAAAGGATAAAAACCAGTATCAGATCCTTCACTGTGCAAAGCTCGACATATCATTTATTTTAAACTTACCAACATACAGTAATTCTCAATATTTCTCATAAATGTTTCTGATGTGGGTAACTTAGCTTATTTCATATCTTAGTGGTGGCAAAGGCCAACTCAGCTTGAAGCCAGATGTTTGTCAACTATGGTTATAAAACTACTACACAAATACAGATCTGATGCAATACTTCAAAGAAAGCTTCAGTTAAACCAGTGCAGACCTTCCCCTTTTTAAGCGAGAGGGATCAAACTTTGCTTGCATATGTACTAAAACATACAGTAAATGGTTTGGACTAGGACCAAAACCATGTATCAGAAGTTCAGGTGATCTCTCGAGTTGAGTTTTTTAAGAAAGGGCTCAGAATTATTCTAACAACAAATTCTAGTGTTTGTCGTATTTTTCCATCTAATAAAATGTATCAAACTATTTTGAATTTTCAATTTTCCAATCGTATTCTATTCTTCTGTTACTATTATAAAAAATACCTAATAGAGTAGACATTTCAGATCTCATTCATGCAGGCTCTTCCAACTAACAAAATCCTGCTCTCAACTTTATCAGCATAAATTAGGAGTAAATCCAGCAAAGAAAAAAAAATGCTATGCTTAGATAATTATTCTGTATCTGTATCACTACTACTTTTTTTAATTAAGTAATCTCACTCTTGACCCTTCAGACCACAGAGAACATAGATGTGTCTCACATGAACCAAACAATCAACACTGTTTAAAGAAACTGGGTGAAATACTGTAGCAATAAAAAGAAAATGGCTCTGTCATAGTTGAAGCTCAAGGAATTAGCTTGCACTCCTTTTCTCTCTTGCATACTTGATATATTTTCTGCAAAAATTTCCAAAGCACAACAATTTGCACATTAGTACCTAAACCCATTTAAAACAACAAGCATAAAATGAGGCAAGTAGGTAAATAACAATTGATACAAATGCAAAGAATGACCAACAACCAGTACTAACAACTATCAAGTGCAGTATGACCCTTGCCTACTCTGAAAAAAAAAAAAAAAACTGCTTAATTTCATTATCTTCAAAGTTAAGGAGAACTTTTGGCTCTCCAAGTAACAAGATTTGAGGCTCACAGCAAACACATCACTTCTTTGTTCAATTTTAGTCTTGCAAGACTTCCTAGAACACACTTCAAAAAACAGGCATCTTGTTTTCCCCCCACCTGTTTTGCTAGGCTCCTTGCTACAAACTGTTAGACAAATCCTAAATTACCCCAAATCAGTATCCTAAGGTCAAAAACTTCTATTAAGAGATGTTTTAATAATAGAAAGCAAAATTACAAAGGTACTATACCTTTGCTTGAGTGAGAGCTGCCTTCTTCACCTGCAATTGAGACTGCAGTAGTTTGAAATTTTTGGACCAGCCTTCTGTTTTGGAATCGCTGGTCTCAACTCCCAAATCATCATAAAGTGACATTTTCTCTTCAATTTAAAGCTACAAAACAAAAATATATAAGTCAGATTATTTAACAAATCTTACACCCAGTACATAGTTGCTACTACTGTGGATATGTCTGTACAATGTATTTTGAAATCTTTTTTTCCAAACCAGAGAGAATTCCAAGTGATAACGTTTTTCTGCTTAGTAGCAAACATACAGACTATAGGTAAGGCTGTGCAAAAATAACTCTTTCAAAAGGTAATGAATACTCTCCAAATGTTAACAGGTGCCAGAAACTTTCCAAAATTACATTTGTAGCTTTAGATACCAATCATTTCAAGTTCTGAAGCTACACTGTAGTCCATGCCAACATTTGGAGGTTGCCCACGAAATCCAACATCAAGTACTACACAAGCTGCAAGACTTTCAGATCCAGACAAAATAACTCCTGTCTCTCCTGACATTAAAGTTATCTGCACAAACATATCAACGTTCCAATCATCTTTGTAAACATCACTACTTTTTGCATCAGTGTAGGCTGAAAAAGAATATCTTTCTTATAATAATTATACTTGCCAGAGCATTCTTTGTCAAATTATTTTTAAGTAACTATTTTCACAGCATGTAAAGGCCTAACAAATACATTGAACAGACACAGAAATATATATATATATATAAATTAGCTAAGTAACAACATCAGTGACGTGACATGAAATATATCACTTTGTCTGATACTGTGCCTAACATGAAAGGAAGGAGAGAAAATGTGAATGTAAACAGAGGTCTATTACCTGTGGAACAATCTGTAAGGCAATTATTTAGCCTCTGTTAGCCCTGGATTACAGTCTCTCTCCAGCCAAAAGCTTTAACTTTCTACTTTACTGCAAGAATGAACATTACTGATAAACGTTCTTCCGTGAAACATTACAGACTCATTAGAATAAGGCCTTGCTCCCACAGACGTGACAGATAGTTATGTTTCAGGGAACCTGCTCAGCTAGAGATCTCTCCTAGATGCGTTTAAATCTATGTGAAGTGTCTTAGATGCAGGAGACAGTAATCCCAAAGGGGGACATGCTCAGCAAAAATTTAAAAAAAAAGAGAAAACGCAGATTTCATCCTGCAGGGGAATGGGAACAATCAGGGCTCAGTAGAACACAATTCACCAAGAAAATAACACATTCTCTGAAAAAGGCAGGATTATTGGGGTTATTATAAACATAGGCACAGGCAGGGGTACATACAGGGGACACATTTTGATGCACATGGGAACAGGCTGAAAACAAGGCACTAACTGAACTCCTGCCTGCCACACGGACGCGGAGAAGGTGCCAAACGGGGGGCAGAGAGCCAAGCAGAGGCACCATAACCACGATAACACAAAAAAGCAGCCTGCTGCTTCTGCCCACGCAGGGGCCGAGGCCTGAGGGAACCCCCCCCCACCCACAGGCCTACAACCCTCCCCCGAGGGGAGCAGCCGGAGGGTACCGGCCGCCCTCGTCGCACCTCACCCAACGCCCTCCCCTCCCTCCCCGCATCCCCGGAGCCCGAAGGCGGCCTCCCCGGGCATGCAGAACCGGCCGGGGCCCGCCTGGCCGCCGCTCACCCGTCACGGCGCCGCCATTAGCCGGCCGCTGAGGCAGCCGGGAAGCGGCTCCCCTCAGGGCGGCCGCGCCTGCGCCCCGCCGCCCGCCCCGCCGCCATTTTACAGCCCCCTGGCGGCGGGAGGAGGGAGCGGCCGCCATCCCGTTTCCTTTCACGCCGCGGTGTTTCCCCGAATCCCAGTTAGAATATGGAGTCATTAAGGTTGGAAAAGCCTTCCAAGATCATCTGGTCCAACCATCGCCCTACAACCACTATCATCCACTAAACCATGTCCCTAAGCACCACGTCCAACCTTTCCTTGAACACCCCCAGGGACGGTGACTCCACCACCTCCCTGGGCTACCTGTCCCAACGCCTGACTGCTCTTTCTGAGAAGAAATGTCTCCTCATTTCCAACTTAAACCTCCCCGGCACAACTTGAAGCCATTCCCTCTAGTCCTATCACTAGTGACCTGTGAGAAGAGGCCAACCCCCAGCTCCCCACACCTCCCTTTCAGATAGTTGTAGAGAGCAGTAAGGTGTCCCCTGAGCCTCCTCTTCTGCAGACCAAACACCCCCAGTTCCCTCAGCCGCTCCTCACAGGATTTGTGCTCCAGGCCCTTCACCAGCTCTGTAGCCCTTCTCTGGACACGCTCCAGGGCCTCGTTGTCCTTCTTGTAGTGAGGGGCCCAAAGCTGAACACAGCACTCGAAGTGCTGCCTCACCAGAGCAGAGTACAGGGGGAAAATCGCCTCTCTGCTCCTGCTGGCCACACTGTTCCTGTTACAAGCCAGGATGCCGCTGGCCTTCTTGGCCACCTGGGCACACTGCTGGCTCATGTTCAGGCAAGCATCAATCAGAACTCCCAAGTCCTTTTCCTCTGCACAGCTTTCCAGCCCCAAGCCAGTAGCGCTGCATGGGGTTGTTGTGGCCAAAGTGCAGGATCCAGTACTTAGCCATATTGAACTTCCCAGTGCTCACCAGTATGGCACTGGGGAGGGAGACCCCAGCCCTGCTCAGCGCTGGGAGCTGTGGGCTCGGGGAGGCTGTGTTGTGATGGGGGAAGGAGGGAAGCTGCTGCCATTTCTGACCTCTTCCTGCAACCAGATGATGCCCCCAGTGCAAAATCTGATGTAAACAGCAATAAAAATGGTGGTTGTGAAGTTTCTGGCATGGGCAGGACTGCCTGGAGATGTCAGCAGGTGGAGAAGGCAGCGATGGCTTGTGCAGCCCTTGGGCCCCTCAGGTGCTCCCCAAAACATGCTGATGGCATACATGTCAGATGGCACGCGCTCAGGTTGCATACATGCCAGAACATATACACCTGACTTCATGGCATGTCCGTTTTGCAAGCAGGACAGGGTAGGATGCAGCCAAGTGGAATTTTGGGAGGAGTTCTGCAAGGAACTCACGCCCTGTTTGTCATCACAGGCGTGAAGTTTGGGCTCACAGCGTCCTCAGTCCCAAAGAAACCCAAATTCCTTTTGGTTTGCACAGCTTCCAGTTCTGCTAAGTGGAGATGGGAGTCATTCATCCCACCATCTACATGTGACATTGGGCAGATCTCTACAATGATCCCTGCAATAACCCTCTAAAGAAGGCGTGTGAAACCATGGAAATAGGGACAAACACAGAGAAACAATGATAAACACAAACTAAACTTTATTTTGGCAACACCAACCAGCAAACACTATTGGATGCTCTGCATAGTTTACACGAAGAAAGCCGCTAAAATCCCAATGGCAACAGCAATCCCCAAACTCACGTCAGTTCTGCATTCAGAATCTGAATAATCATCTGGAGCCGCCAGGGTTTTCACTCCATGTCATGCATGGAGCCCCTGTCATAGTTGAGGAGAGAAGAAATAATTTTTTTTGTTTGTTTGTTTGTTTGTTTTTCTGAATTTTGAGGTCTCTGGGAAATGGAGTGTTGCGTGGAAGTATGCTTCGGCAATGTCACAAGATACCATTGACCCTTATTTTGTTGGGGCTGCACTGGAGTTTGAAGCAGATTTAGGATTTGGTCAGCAGAGGGCAGAATTATATTCGTTCCTGTATTCGTTCGCTGTATTTTCTCTGTACACGATATCACATTTCTATCCTCTCTTTCTAACTCCTTAAGAAATCTTTAGTAACTTACTGAATGAGTAATCTGTCAGCTTGTCTCCCCGGGCATTCAGCATTTCCAGTTACTTACCAAGCTCATCTTAATTTCTGGAAAATAAAAATGGAGAGAATAATATGAGTTTGACAACATGGTTGTAGTGAAAGAGTTAGGAAGAAAGAAAACTTACACTCATTTCAAATCAAGTGCGTTTCAGACATCCCCATCTATTATTCATACATGTTTGCTACCATTTCATAGTGCTGTAACTGCCACTAATGCTGAGGTTGCTGAGTAATTGTGTTTTTTGCACAGCATTTGGCTGTTAGAAGTATTGATAGCATTTGTTTTCCCAGACAGTCCCTAAAATTCTGTATCTGTCCAAGCCTAGAGTTCATCCAACCACACCAATTTCCCATCTTTTCCAGGTAGCTCACCCCAAAGCCATTCGCTAATTATCCAAAGCCGCCTTTTTTACAGTGGCAAGAATCTTCTTTTTGGCTTATAATGGGCAGAGGGATCTCCAGCTCATAACAGGCAGTGTCAGATTGGACGAACTGAGATTTCCAAGAACTGCAGCCACTTGCACCACATGATAAAGCAGTGGAAATAAATAAACATGCAACCCTGTCTGCAAAACAAAGCAAAACCTCAAAGCAAATAGCATTGTCACTTCAACCTCAAAATACTACAAGCACTATCTCTTTATTAATCAGAAAGCCCTTATCTCCAGCATTGCTTCTGACTGTGCTACTGTGCAATTTCCTCGTGGTGAAGAAAAAAGGTGCCAGTAAGTAATGCTGCTAAATAGAGCAGATTTGATTCCAAGTTCTGGGCTACACCAGCCTCTTCCCCTCCTAGTTATGCTGGCCCCTACTAAGCGAATCTTTCTAGGCAGTACATTTCCAGATGGATCTATTTTAATAATAACAGTGAAAGCTTCTTAAATGTAAGAAAAAATGTTCTTCAGTTTATTTATGGAGGATCTCCCAAGTGTCTTCCTCCTGTTGCTTGCCCTAGAAATGCATGCATTTTAAAGGAAGGGATTGATATGGTGCACATTTCTGTAACTTTGTGAAGGAAAGAAAATCAGCAGGATGCTTGAATACCAATTTTACGGTGATAAAATCCCATTGAGAAAAGGACAGTATCTTATGCTGAAGGAAGGAATCAAATAGTTAATTGCATCAAAAGGTTCTGAGAAAAATCTCTGTGGATTAGAACAACTCACCAACCAGCACAGAGCAATATCACAGCATGAAAGTCGTTGGGAAAAGTTAAAAAGATTAGAGCCTGCAAAGGTAGAAAACAGGATCATGATGGGAGATTTCAATTCATGCTAGGCAGACTGAGAACAAGTCACAACACGGAGGGCAATGACTAAATTATTAGACCTATAAATAACTAGCTACTAAAGCAATGAATCAGATAAATCAGAAGAAAAACAGCTCTTGGTTAAGTAGGTCTGGAAAGTGCATTCAGCATGGATCAAAATGTATCTGTTCCTCTTTGCAAGAATACCCACAGCATACTTGTATACACCTGAAGCAGCCAACAAAATCCACCTCATTAATTTCAGGAAGGCACAGAGTGGCGGTAGGCAGGTAGAGAAATCTCACCATGCTGCAAAGTGTTGAGGTCCCACATAAGGCAGGACCAAAAGGCGATGGATAAACACTTTATTTTCACACTGGGAGAAGCAAGTAGCAGAGACCCCTCAACATCCTGACCAGCAACCTGCAAAAGGGGAACAGCAAAGGTGCTAAAATGCGCTGTGGATCCCAAATGATTCACGGTAATCAGCCAAAAGCTGAAAGCACGAAGTTGCAGAAGGATGGCAGAGCTCTGGCTGGGTGATGAGATGGCAGATGGGACCCAATGTTAATGAATGCAAAGCAATGCACGCAAGAGAAAATAGCACTAACAAAACACACAGCGGCAAGCTCTAAATCAGCTGCTGCCATTAAGGAAAGAGATGCTGCATTCATTGTGGATAATTTGCTAGAAATGCCAACTCAGTGCTCTGAAGGAGGCAATAAAGCAAACAGGCTGCTGGAAATATTAAAATTAAAAATAAATATATATTTTTTAAAAAGCAGAAAACATACTCAATATAAATGCACCGTGCACATGTACTTTGGATGGTCATCTGCACTCCTGGGCATCTCATCACCTCCAAGCAGCAACAACACAAAGCAAAAACTTAAGAAAATCAGGCGTTGGTTAAAAAACAGTTGAAGAGGAACCTGAGACCATCTAACATCCAAAATGGTACAAAAAAAGGAATTAGCAAGTTCTAATTTTTCTCCCTCACAGTGATCTGTGAGGCCAAATGAAGCAAAAGAAAAAGAAATTGTGTATCTCGGTGCTGTAAGACACTGGAGGATAAATGGCTCTGAGAAGAGATGGGAGAAGATCCTGGGGTAGTGCCATCAGTGCTGGCAAACGTGATGGTGAAAGTACAACCCATGTCCCAAAAATCCCACTAAATCACTGACTGCTGGAAGCAGGGCAGGAATGCTGGAGAAAAAAAAAAAAAAAAAAAAGAAAGAAAGAAATTAAAAAAAAAAAAAGCAATCTATATATGCCTCGTTTAGTGTAATTTCCCTTAAGCTTTGATAGCAGAAGAGTTTGAACATTTGTGCTGTGTGTTGCAGACATCGTCTTAGGACGGGGGCTGCTAATATGCCAACATGGCATTAGAGGGCAGTGCGTCGCAACCTAACTGCAGCCCTTTAGGGTGACGGTCGTGGCCAAGCAAGTGGGGAGCGAAGGGGACCACAGAGGGGCCCAAAAACTCTGAAAAGGGTCCGTCGGGTTAAGAATATGGTTGAAGTCAATGAGATGGAGTGATGATTTCTAGCTGAGGGCACAGGTGCCGATCGACCCCACCGTGCATCGTGTTTCTTGTGAAGGTCCTGGCAGCATCTTCAAACTGTTCTGGACTATTTTTTTTTTTTTTTGATAAAATCACCACGGTCATCTTCTCAATGACCTTCAGTGTTGCCTACATGGTGAAATGAAATAGGAGGAGGGCAGTGCCAGAAGAAAATTAATCCTGGCTCAGGAAGATCAGCTTAGGTTTGGAGAAAAAAAAAAAAAAACTCTCAAAAGAGTAACAATCTGAAAGAACTGAAAATAGTTAGAAAGGCATTTAAAATATTCCTTCTGCTAAGGGAACAGATGAAAATGCTACTACAAAAACAATGAAGAAAGCTATGCATTTTTGTCATAAATAGAATGACCCAAAACTCCAGAAAATTGTGTCTTTTTTCATCTAGTTTTTACTTATTTCATGTTTTTACCTAATTTCACATTTTGGTTTAGTTCCATAACGAGAATGAGTAAGAAATATCTCAGAAGAGAAATATTTCATCACAGGTTAATGTTTCTGATACATATGTTTAAATATTTTTTATCATAGCTAAAGAAAGCTCTGTTGCTATTGACACTGAGCAGTGGAGTGTTTGTGTTTGGCCAGTGATGGGGAAAAGCTCTGCAAATGAGAAAATGACCATTTTGTTCCACCATCGCTGTCTCAAGCTTGTCTGAAGAACTGAGAAAACATGTTGAAAATGTAACAGTGAAAATATTGCACACGACTAGACTTAGTACAGATGGGACGTCTGCCGTCACCAAGAGAAAAAGATGGTTGTGCTGCTCTGCTAGGGGAAGGTTTTGGATGCGAACTTATTCAGATCCCCCCTGCGTTAGCCATAAAGAGTCTTTTTGTGCCAAAGATGCAGGTTTCTTCCGCGCTTTAAATCCCACCAAGGCATCAATAACATTGGAGACGTGCCAGGAATTTTGTGTTTGCTTTTCTGAAAATGAAAAGGGAGGAAAAAAAAAAAAAAAAAAAAAATAATTAAACTTCCATTGCATCGGTCATCAGCTTTAAAAGGAAAAGCTTTCAGAAAGATTTTGGAAGCCAAGGCAAACAGTGCGGGAGGATTTGGAAGAGAAAGGACAAATTAGCTTTACAAGCTGGCTTGCCTGCCTTCCCAGCCATTACTCTGCATGCCTGCAACAAAAGGTTGCTCTCTCATCTTACCGTCTGTCTTTTATTCTTCTCTTATATCAGAGCCAAACTTTGGCCAAACCATTATTTTTTCAAAAATTTCAAGAGCTTCCACTCCTATTCAAAGATCAAATCATGATAAGTACTACAGTGGAGATCCTTCACTATTAGATTTGTCTCCAGGTTTGAAGATTTTATGCCAGGAAAAGCCATGGGTTAAATTCACTGAACTCTTACTGTGTAAAAGTGCTGATTTCCTTTGAAAATCACCTAGCCCCTTTGATTTTCCATCCTAAAATATCACTTGAATCTACTGCAGGTTTAATAATGACACTAATGCATTTCCGATGTTTTTGAGAGTCCGACTTGAGGCCGTTTGAAGGATTCTGGGCATCAGTTCTCTGCAAATGAATACATCTCAGGTTCAATGCTCAGAAAAATGGAAAGAGTCTCAAACAGCAATTTTCAACATCGGTGGAGACATCTGAGTGAAAGCTCCCTCCAAACTTACAGGTGCATTTTTTCAAACTAAAATATAATTCTGGATTTGAGATTAAATTCTAAGAAAATTGAGTTGTTACCGAGCATTATGACATTGTTCTGGAAATGCATCTGTACTGTTGATTTACAGATAGGTAAGGTTACTCTTCTGCTTGCTGCAGATTTGTATCAAATTCTTGTGAACAACCATTTTCAGTCCAAAACAGCTGGATCCAACAATTTAAGGTTCAGAGACAGTGCTCCGAATCCCCTGTAGACATCCATCATGGCACTCTCAGAATAACCACGATTGTTTGGGTTAATAACACATTGATAGGCACTAAAATGGTCATGGATTGTCACACATCGTCCAAAGAGGTTGTGCAGTCTCCGTCCTTGGAGTTTTTCAAGAACCAACTGGATAAAGCCCTAAGACCAGGTGGGATTTCATAACCAACCTTGTGTTAAATGGCAAGTTGGACCTCTCCTTTGCAGTCTGGATGATTCTGTGAATCTATGATTATTTCCCTGGCTTTGTTACTTGTAATACTTTTACAGAGAATTGAAACCAAAGAGAGAACTTCGCATCCAGTCTTGAGAAATGTGCAAAAGGAATCCTCCACCTCCTCCATTAGTTGTTTGGCTCGGGAATGGCATGGGAATAGTAAAGTGTAAGCGGACCTTCTGTGTTCCCTGAATCGGCCTCCTGCTCAGCCTCACCCCAGCAAAGTTTCTATTGCCTGATTCCAGGTGACACCTTCTCCATAGAGGAGCACCATGCCAGATGTCCAGACAAGTCCTGCTAGGTCAATGGAGAGAGCTGGGTATTTCCCCTAAAGCCTCTGAAACCAAAATCTCACCTAGAAAGTGCAAGGGATTGCCAGCTTTTAAACAGAAGTGCAACTCCTTTCCATGTATACAGTCTTTTTAGTGCTGGGACATGGTTTTGCCTGATTTTTTTTTCCCTATGACTCTTTCTTCCTGTATGGGAAATCTACTGTATCCTCAGCCCCAATTTATGCCCAAGTGAATAGCAAAGATATTTTAGGTGGAGTTTTGAAGCTTTGATAATCAGAATCTGTTGAATGAAGGGCTGCTGGTTTGGATCAGTCCTTGAGGACTTGGGCAGCCCTAGAGGACTTGCACATTAACCCTTCCAGCCTCTACCCCACAGATGCTCTGTCCAAGCAGGGAGAGGTATACTGGCACATCCTCATCCTTAACCTGGGGAGTGGACCAGTCTGATCTAACTGGTACAACTCTGCTGTAGCATTCAGACCTTCAACAAACCCCAGGCAGCTTACCCAGGAGTGTAGCAGTAATACACTCCATTCCAAAGCAGGACTGTGTGCATCGGATATACGGGCATACAAGATTCGGTAAGAAGTGTTACACAACTACAGTGTAATTCATCTCATGCAATTTAAGTTGTCTAAAACTGAGATACCCAATAAATTTTCAAGCATGAGCTATGGACAGGAGACAAATCATCTCTAGGAGGCAGTCCATAGAAGGGCACTTTCTACTTTTCCTGTGACAGTTTCCATATTCCATTTTACATCCCAGGAGTTATTTTTGTTCATAGTTGTAATTTCATAAATAAGTTTGTGTGCCTTGGGGTTTTTGGTAACTCTACAATTCACAGCATACTGTTGTACTAAGAAACAGAGAGCTGTGTGTATATTCAGAATATGCCATCTTATGCAAGAAAGAAAAATGTTAATGCTGTATGTTATCAAATAACTCAATGACTGGAAATTAAGACAAGACTAATGACAAGGGCAGATTATTTTGCATTTTCAGGTGGGTTTTCTTGCCTCTTCCATTGGTATATTATCCTAATTACTGGAAAAGTACCTGATACCAAATTAAGTTCATGGGGAATCTAGACCAGTCTATCAACTCCTATGTTTCTTAGGAAAAAACAATGTAGCCAGAAATAGAGCACCCTAAAGTCCTTAATGATCTAGTCCCATGGTATCACGCAAGGCAAAATGAAGAAAACTGGATGTTGAACTTTCATCCTTTCAAAGCAAATGTTCATCATGTCTCTTGCTTTTCCTCCTATGCTCTTTCCAATTCATAGAAAACCAAGACCTTAACCATAAATGAGCCAGGTTTGAATATCATCCATCCTCCTGTTCCTGAAAAATAAGGAAGACATCAGAAAAAAAAAAAAAAAAAAAAAAAAGGAAAGGAAAAAAAACGCTCTTCAGGTAAGAACCTTGTAAACAGCGTTATCTCCACCGTCAGAGCAGACCACATGCACATAAAAGGATGTGTTATCAAAAATATCTATAATGGTGACCTTAAAAAGGTACAAGAAGTGCTAATGAATTTCTTGTTATTTTAGAAAGGGACTTTCTTCTCCGTTGGTGCGGAGAGCTTCCTGAAGCAAAAACAAATGAAGCTCTTCTCTCTCTTTTTTTTTTTTTTAATATAAGTTAGAAAACTTTTTTGACTAAATTTCTGCTCAGTTGTTTTCTAGCTATTCAGAATTAGGAGATGACGCTCCAAATGAAGACTTTTAATGTACTGTCCTTGCTCGAAGGCTGCATGACGTTAAGCAGGAGAACATAGAGACATCCCTGTAGTTACAATCAAGATAGTTATAAAAAAAATATTGTTATGAGCAGTTTACTGGGGTTGGGCAGACAGAAGGTGAAGAAGTGCCTTCCCCAGGCTACTTTTAGGGCTGGTGAAGGAACCAACACTAGCATGAGGTGCTCTTAGACATCTCCTCTGGGCTTATCTTTTTGATGCGTATTCCTGCAGTGGCAGGTCTTTCTCAACAAACTGTCCCTCTATTAGCTCATCTGGTTGCTCAGTTATGTTTGTTGGTTATGATTTCTCATTTTCAAGGCCCATGTTGAAGCTGGCTGTTGTTTGGATGGAGCCTGCCAAGGGCAGAGCCAAGGTCTCCCACCAAGGGTTGCTCATGGCAGTACTGGTGGCAATGAGTCAGTACTTGCACCTCTGCCGTGACAACGTCACTTTTTTGGGGAGGGTGAGAAGCTGAGGCTTGGTTGTGCATGGCTGTTTGGGATGCCACAGCAACCTGAGTGCAAACCCAATTGCTTTACAACAGGTGTGGTTACCTCCTCCCTCCTGAAACCCAAAGGAGAATATTTTTCTGAACTTCTCCTGTTAAAAATTATACTGTGGGTTGATGCTGACTGGCACAGTCAGCCAAGCTGAGCCATGGTGAGAGGAGGGTGCTAGTTTTGTACAGAGCTGAAACAAGCTCTGTCTTTGGGACTTGTCCAGTTCCACCATGTTTCCTTCTCTCTCCTCCCTCTAAGGTTAATTTAGCAAAGATCTAGGGCAGTGTCTATGGACAACAGAGCAGGAAGACACCAAATCTGGGCTCTGTCACACTACAAAATTAAATAAGGTGGAAAAAGGATCTAGTTATATGTACTTGGCTGGGCCAAGAACTGGGGAAGAAACCATTCACTTCAATGCATTCATACAAATGGGAATTCCACTTAAGAGAGGTGATACAGATACATTCATCTTGGTGGACATAGTATGAACACTAAACAGCCAAGCAGGCAGATACTATCGTTCTATTATACTTTATATTTTCATATTGTCTTATGTCTGTGCTTTCTGCAGTATCTGATCTACATGATCTACATGTATCTGACTTGGCATCTGGAGTACTTTCCTCTTCTAACTTTAAATAAGCTGACAAAACACTCCAAAGGACTCACTCTATCTGTGGTTTTTATGAGTCATATCAAATATTTTGGTTTTTCCACTTGGTCACCATAAAAACGGTTAATGAGGCTTTTTTTTTTTTTTTTTTTTTTTTTGAGAGCTACTGTTTGCATCATGCAAGTAACAGATGTGATAACGATGGGCACAAGGGACAGCTGAGCGAGGGGCAGTTAGGATCTGCTGATACAAACTCAACCAGTCCTGGAAAACCTCGTCCTCTCTTCACTGCTTCAACACAAATGGCTTCAGCCTCTCTATAACATCAGGCCATGTGACTCCTCTACCCCACAAGTCTTCACTTTCAAGGACTATTTCTTCTACTTTAAAGTATTAAGTAAATTACATTAAGAAACATTTCCTACATTAAAAAAAAGAAAAGAAAAGAAAAGAAAAGAAAAGAAAAGAAAAGAAAAGAAAAGAAAAGAAAAGAAAAGAAAAGAAAAAAGAAAAGAAAAGAAAAAAAAGAAAAGAAAAAAGAAAAGAAAAGATACAGTTGCAATTAAAATTCCTCAGATTAGGAAATGTTGATCTTTGGAAATTAGAAATAAAGAAATTTAGGAGATTAGACATTGAGGAGATTGGAGCATACACCTTAGGACAGGGCCTCTAATTATAAGATTGGTTAATATTTTCTTTATAAGACCCTGTACTCTAAAGGACTGTCTGGGGTTACCAACACACAATGATCATAACAGGACTACAGAAAGGCCAAACTGTGAAAATTAAAGGTATCAATAGATAAGAGAGTGTATGAACCCACAAGTTGCTTTTTCATCTAATCTTTTGCCTGCTCTAAGTGTTGCAGCACCCTTCTGAATCCTGAAACCATCCGACGTGATGGGACACTGCTGGGGGAAGTGGTCTCCAGCGAAGTCTGCATATTTCTTGTCCAGCTGGGAAATGCTACCAGTTTTGAAGCTGATTGCATGCACTGCCTGAGCTTGGAGTGTCGGGGCCAGGACCCTTTTTCAGGACCAAATGTTCTGTAGTTACAACGATCTTTGTCCTGGAACAGGGGAGAAAGTGTGATGCCATTTGACAAGCTTGAGTGAGACCTCTGCAACCTCCAAAGCCAGCCACCAGCCTGGCTCTTGGTCAGGTGGATGCAGGTGATGAAATAGGGTCTGGCTATAAAGTCTGCAGAGTTGTATTTATGAAGGTCAGAGGAAAACTTTCTGATGGTAAATGGAGTTCTGTTGAGCAGCCTGATAAGTAGCTGCTGTTTTATTTTTCAAGGAACAGCTACAGGGCACGAGGTACAACCTACTTTATGGAAATAAGTCCACTTATTTCTTATTGCACTTCATTAGCATGTTTCACACTCAGCTCAGTCCTCTCTAGGCCACCTTTCTCCTTCCTTGTCCTCGCAAGCCCCACAGAGGCACTGACCCTCAGAAGCTTGAACAGGACAAGTATTAGGACTGCTGTGGACATCATGGTCCTTTCAATACTACACGTTTGCCTGCTGCAGTTTGTTGCTTCGAGCCTAATGGCATTCACCTCTAAGAGTGAAGCTTCCCAGAGCTCTGAGCTCAGTAAAGCCAAGAGGGAAGGCTTGGTGGGTATCCTCAGACCAAACGTGACATCTGCATCGTTCGTAGCCAGCACGGAGAAGCAGACACTTGTGCAAGGCAGTTCATTTCACCCAAATGCAGACATCTAAAACAGGTCAGCTGGGCTGTGCCGGCTCCTCTCCATCGCCCGCAACAACAGATGGGTGACTAGCTCCAACGTCTGTCTGCACCAGCTTCTAATGGTAAGTGAGAAAAGGTGAAAACCACCCTATTTATCCCCAAATGTTTTCTTGTCTTGTCTGGCAGCCCTGCCTGCCTCTAAAAAGAGAGGTGGAGTGTTCTGAATTCCCTTTGGGTCACTCAAAGCCCTGTACCTCAAACGTCCATCATCTTGTGGTCATTTGCTAGCACCAAGGTGCCCATCCCAACCCCACACCTCCACTGCACAAATAGCACTTGGTCCATGAAAGCAATATCAGGGTACCAGTAACAAAGTGGGGTCATAAAAAGCTAACCCAATGGAAAGGAAACCAGCAAGCTAACTGTTTAGTATTTCCCCCATAAGTTTCTTCAGACGTAGCTCTGTTTACAGGCATCAGTGCTCCCGCATTAACCAGAGCAATCTTAGGTGACCCATTTTAAATTGCCTTTACGTACAAGCCCTTGAATGCTGGTGCCATGGCAGTATATGAATCAGATGAATATGCATTAGAAAAACATCCCAAAGAGAAAATGCTAAAGCAACCGCAGGAAATTAGGATTTTAAAATGATGTCCCCAAGCATGAGGTCTGACTTTTGTAACAGTCTTAGCCTGGGTTACTCTGGCAATTATTTGAAGGATTGCTCTTCATACTGTAAGAAGAGGCTTGGGGACTTCTCAGAAGGATGTTATAAAAGAGTCCTGGGCCTTATTAGGAGCAAAAAACAGGGCATGACTTCTTAATCTGCAGTGAATAAAAGGCTCAGCTTTAATAATTTATGCTCACAGAGGAATAACTCATACTATTTTCTGTTTCTTTAGCCTTGCTGATGCAAAATGCATCCTGACCTTTCTACATTCAACTTTTCATTTTCTCACTCCGTACTTCCTTCCTGAGGACCACACCGATTTTCTCACTTACACACTAACATTTCTTGGTTAGTGGTTAGATTTAGAAACCTCCAAGTTACTCGAGCTGAAGAACTTTTCTAAACATTTCCTCCCCTGATATTTGCATTTAAAAGTTATTTTTGTATTCCTGTAAGGATCAAACTCTATATAGTCCATTTTTTTTTTCACTCTTAGGGAAAAGGCACTGGATTAAGAACATCTAAGAACTGAAATGCAAGCACTCACATTTATTTCTGTGGCATAGTATTTAGCCCCATTTTTTGGAACACCTGCAACAGCTTCCTATGAGGTGGTAACTTCAGAGCTGACTCAACAAAATTCACACAGCTGAGATTAAATGTGCCTTCACTGAACCCCTAAAGAGAAACAACTACCCCACTCATAAAACTAAAAAAAATACAACAAACCAAACAAACATAAAAAAACAACAACAAAAAAAAAACATAGAAAGCTGCCTTATAAAACAAAAAGATTTCTAATGGTGGTCTTCAACAATGGGAAGTTCACTTATGGTTCACTTATGGTTGTGGCAATGTAAAGGCCAAAAGTGGGGTGCGGTGGGAATGGTATGCTTTACTATTAGTAGTAGCTTTATAGTATAAAACCTTAGATTTAATTTTTTTTGGAGGTCAGATTCATCTCCTCTGATTTTAGATGCATAGAATACAAGGTATCTATGTGTGAGTTTATCTTCTAGGTCCTCTTTATTTTCAACAACGGGAAAAGCAGATACTTAGGGGGCATGTTCCACCTGACCTATTTAAAATGTGTTTTCTAAGATACCACCATGACCTAGTTTAGTCTTCGTGTCTTCATTGATGGCAAAGGGAGTCTAGACAGCCAGCTCAAGTGTAGACATCTCCTCTGTGAGTTTCTAAAGGTGTGAAGGTGTCTAGTTATTGGGCAGGCAAGAAAACCTCGTTGGTCAGAAAAAGGCAGATCTAGTATTTCCAATATTCAAGTCAGATATTACATAGAGTTTCTGTCTGACTTCTGTAGGAACAAACAACATGATTACTTTATACAAATCTTAGTCTTGGAGCCGGTACAGGCTCCTTTAAAACTGAAGGCCAAGCACTTTCTCTGGGCTAAAGAAGGTATAGTTCGTACAAAAACCAGTCATTTTCTGAGACTGCCCAGAGAGGTGGGTTAGATGGCAAATAAGAGCTAATGATAATGAAAATTGAGAGGTCATTTTCTCCATGCCCAAGTGGAATCAGCTCCACCTCAGTTTTTGCTGAAGACTCTTATCTTGTCGCCTTCTCTATCATTGTTCTTCAGACCGTCTCAAGTTTTTCAGTCTTTCCTTTTAGGTCATGCTTTTTAGACCCCTTTGTCATTCTCCTTGCTTTCCTCTCAACTGCCTTTTGCTGGTCCATGCTTCTCTTAATGTGTGGGGACCACAACTGGCCACAGCATCCATTCCATGGCTTTATTGGACATCCATGGACAGTTACTCTCACAGCATAAAACAAGGGATTGCTTACAAATTTTATACATTTCAGAATTATATTTACATTTTTTATGTATGGTATGGTCGATTGGTCTTTTGCATGTGAGCCTTAGTTTGTCTTCAGAAAAGCTGTCTAGTCAGTGATGCAACTATTCCATTTTGCAGGTAGGCAGTTTTATTCTGCCTACATACAGTACTTGCACTTGTTCTCTAAATTGAAACCTAATTTTTCTGTCCAGTGTTTTGTGGTCACTTTGAATTCCCTTACTGCCCTTTAATATATGCATAGTCTCTCCTGGCTTAGCATCTTCTGCAAGTGCAGTAAGGATTGTCTATATTCATTGCCCAGATAACTTGCAAATGCTGAATAGCCCCACAGCATAACCTGGGGAACACCTGTCACCACATCCTTCTCTTGCGACGGTTAAACAGTGCTACTCAATATGCTCTTCCATTTTGACATGATTTTGAGCCATTTAGAGACTCCTTCTTTTCAGGGATTTTCCAGACAATTGGGTACTCACCTTATAATTCAACTACCGTATATAACCTACCTTGACAGATAATGTAAAAATTCTTACTAAAGTCAAGCAAAGAGACGGGGCATCTCGGGTAAGGAGCTCACTACAGAGGCCCTCTTAAGATTTGTGTACTCTTTACAGGACTAAATATACTAGATTAATTACAAGTTGACAGTGATATAGAGGAGACAGGAAGGAACAAATATGTTCATAAAATGTATCATCTATCAATTTATTTTTAGTCCCAGTATTCTTCTGCTTGGGCCAGAAGAAAGATGAATGTAAATAAGAATATCGATAGAAAAAATGTTACCTGTGCTATGCAGCTGTATTGTGCATGGGAAAGTATTAAGGAACCCAGTCTAGTGTGGAAACTAAGGCTGTCCAAAGAGTTTTTCGCATAACCCAGAAGCTCAGCCAGACACCAGGTCCGAGGAGAAAAATGTTTAAAAATTAAGTCTCCTCCATATTTGCTCAATTGACATTGTTTTATTTTAATAATAATTTCCTCGATGTTTGATTCCCACAGGGAAATACTAGAATGTGTTTTGGCTGTTGCTGCACAATAACCTGATGATTTTGGAGAACAACGCCAACAGCCAAAAAAAATGTTGGGTTCCATCAATGGGAATGGGATAAGGAAGATCATTTTGCTGCCCTATAAAAGCTTGGTGGGCCCATAGGTGGGGTAGCTCATACTATTGCAGTCTCTGCATCTCAAAAAGGACTTAGTGACACTGGAGAAGGTCCAGAGAAGGACAATTAAATGAACACAGGGATGGAGCAGTTGCCTTACAAGGAAAGACAACAAAGGTCTAGGACTCTTCAACAAGAATGGAGGGAGGCTGTGGGGCTGGGTAGGTTAACTGTGTCTTGGAGGTGAGGGCTATGATGAATGCAGACCATTAGCTGCCAAATCCTACAATAACAGAAGAAGACATTTAGTCGGAACTGTTGTTACCCAATGGGTAGCAAACTCCTTTATCCTGCTGCCACAGGAGGCTGTGGAGGACAATGGTACTGGTGGGTTCAAATAGAGGTGACAGGTTGACCGTAAGTAAATCCAAAATGCATGGACAGAGATGTAGTCTTTAGCTAATGCAACAGCCATGGGTGCTGATGGAAATGAAGGCATGGAAAGTAGTCTGCTCCCAGTGCCTTCCTGGACTAGGATCTCCTGCTGCCATTGCTGGTGGAACAAAGCTTGGCTAGAGGCACTGCTGGCCTGATCCAGCTAGGTTTTTCCCATGTTTCATGTATGAAATTGTATGCTTTTTAGGTTTAGGAGCTTGCACACACTGGCCTGAGAGACCAGCTGTTGTTGTCGTTGTTTTTGTTGTTGTTTTTTTTGGTTGGTTCGTTTTTGTTTTTCTCTCACACAGATCTTCAGGGACACCGCATCATTCTGGAGTCTTCATACTGGCCTGATTTTACATATACAGCTCAGAGATGTTTGTCCAACAGCAAGAATTTTGATGTGAAGAAGCATTTTGTGTTTCAGAAAAACAGAGGATTTCCTATATCTCTGTGGCTGTGAACAAAAAGCCCATATTCTCAATTTGTTGGCGGTGAGCCATCGTATAATAAATATTCATGGAGACAGCTACGGTGAGAAGGATGAGAAATGCAGAGGAAGGCAAGATGTAGATTCTCGCTCTCTGCCCTCTCAGCAGGTACCCTCTCAGCAGGTACCGCTCTCATACCGCTCAGGTACCCTCCTGGTACCTGCTGAGAGCGGTAGGAACACACCATGTACTTTTCAATAAACACTTTTGAACTGAATACCAACTTTCAATACCAACTTACCAACTTCTGAAATGAAGCTTAATCAGTTTGTAAAAGACATTGAATGACTTGGTTGATGGATTTAGCCCAGCACTGAGTACTGAACCCTAGAGGTCCACTTCGGTTTTATGGTCCCCATGTATTTATCACAAAGTATGGCATCAGTGAATGAAATAGTTAATAAGAGTATAATGAACCATGTCCAGGAAGTTTGATGGGGAAGACTGTTCTCAGTCACTAAATAAGCAGCTTAAATTGCTTTCTGAAATTCAGAACAGATTTTCAGGATGGATTCACCTCATCCAGCTATAGCCACCTAAGAGACCTGTGTTTAGTGTAAATGGGCTATGCCGGTTCCATGGTCAGCAGATAGGGGGGAGGGAGAGAAATTGGGATGGGTGATTCATCGCCTAGATGTAGATGTCCAGAAGAGGAGGTGAATCACCCTCTAGATGCACTTGTTGACTCTCTTCATTGACTCAAGGGGGAAATTTGACAACTGTTTGGACAATGCAATTCTCTCTTGACTATAACCAGAATCTCTGGTTGAACCTCTGTTGACCTTGTCAGACATGCTCTATTTAAGGTGCTAAATTTGTATGCCATGTGTCAGCTCTGTCTCACTGTTCTGGGAAATAAAAAGCAGTTAAGAACAATTTGTTCACTACAAATAAATAGGTTTGAGGAAAAAAAATCTGATGATCATTTCTGGCATGTGGCATAACCAGGATTTCCCCATATTTCTGTTCTGCAGCACAACTGGATGCTGCTGACATGTATGGGAAGGCCCCTTGTGCCAAAAGTGAATTTTGTCATCCCTGTGAACACATCCACACATCTGACCAAGTTCTGCAAATCTGAAACAGCTGACAGCGGGGACTTTTTTAGATTCCTGTGTCCTAAAGCTTCTCTCTGCACTGAGCATCCTCCAGATCAAGGAGAGAAAATATTCATACCTTGAGGTGGTGGTAGAGGAAAAAATATATTTGCATATGTCTTTTCCATTGCGGAAAGGATTTGGGCCAGAAAAGAAGAGTGACTGAAAAAAAAGAAGAAACTGGAGCTGATCTAGGCATCACTGTGAGGCCACTCCTGAAGAAAGGGTTTTATCATGGCATCTTTAATGACTTTTCTTGAAAATACTAACCACAGTCCTCTAAGTAATCTGCAAAGGAAACCAAGAGTGGTCTATCTAAGTGCAAAGCCTACCTATCCGAGCTGCAGCTGTTCAGTAAAGGGTAGCACAGCATCCCATGCCTAGGTTAGGTTCCCAGTACATTGCCTCCCAAGTAAAAAGATAAATACTGTGATTTAACTACCACTATCACCATAATTTCAAGGAAGATATAAGCAATCAACAGCATGCAGCTTTTAGAACACCCCACACCCTGGCAAGGTCCATATGAAGAGTTATTCCCTTCAAGAGAGGGCTTAGGCAAGAGTGATTGACAGAAGAAAAGTCAAATTAAAGAAAGAAAGCAAAAAGGTTGCTTATCCTAGTGAGTTATGTGGATATTTACCAAAGATATTTAAACTGGACAGGGTTGCAAAAAGATTGTAGTGCTGTTCTTTCTTTAAACTGACTTGTTCTTGTTTGCAACATCAGGGGCTTTATAAAATAAGCAAGGAACAACTGAAAACTTAGTACTAATCTGTTTTATTTGTGATGGTGAAGTAAAGGAAACATGACTCTTGGGAGATCTTGATACAGACCTCTATGAATTTCTGTTTTCTCCCCAGTTTCTGAATGATTCTGCTATTTTCCACCAGATAAAACTGCATCAGATGCACAGATGCACTTACAACCTCTGCTGTTCAGAGCATCAGACCAAAGGAGTTCACATGGTCAGATTTTTAAAAGCATTTTAAAGGAATTTTGAAAAACCCTCATTAAACATAGACCTAGGGAAGGCTGGTGCTGGGTCTGTGTTTTACCCTCTGGCAACTCCTTTTCTGCATCTTGCTTGGTCTTGTGGCATTGTTTAAATATACAAATAATCTTCAAAGTCTTGGTTTGCCATCCTCACTTCTCTGTGTGACCTGGGCCATGTGAAATCCTATTTTTTTCCTAGCCCTCTGCTGAAAGAGAACACTTGTTGGGCAGCAAACCCCTGATGATCACTGGGAGAAAACTCAACAAGCAGCAGAGACACCAGCATCTTCTTTTGCCTCCGCACCTTCCTGGATGCTCAAGATAGTCCTGGTTTTCTCCATCATTATCCAGGATTCCAACACTTCTGAGCTTTTTCAGCACCTCCTCTCCTTTATTACCACACACTTCTGTTGCTAATCATCAAAATTATAAAGCTGATTTCTCTTTTTTTGTCATAAACCCCTGTTTTTTTTTCTGATAACTTTACCCCTCGCTCAGTCTCTCTGTTCTCACCCTCCCCTTCTGTACCCAGCTCTGCTTTGGGTCAGCTGAATACCTTTTGCTCGCAGAAGCAGTGCTGGTTTTTCCAGGAACCGCTCAGCAAGCTGACCCATTTCACAAAGCTGACCTAACTAATTGCTCTCACAAGCAGTAACTGTTTTTTCTGACCTTTAAAATGTCTAAACGCCGAGTTACAGGTCTTTCTCATGCAAACTGTGCTTGTAGCAATTAGCCACCTGGGGTCACCGTTCCTTCCAGTACAGCTGAGTGTACATAGCGTGCTCTTGCTAGGAGAAAAAATCACCATTTCTAATAAAAACGTAGCGGCTATTATCCACCTACACTGAGATTTGCTGCTTGAAAGTAAATGGTTGCATGCAAGAGCTTTTAGCTCACCTTCCAAAAAGGACCTTTTCCAACCAAAGGAAAAATGCAGCTAGTGGAGAACCTGCATCTGCAGTCAAAACTGAGGGATGCAGATTGAGGGGAAAGACTGCAGACCTGGCCCCCCATCTCTCTCCATCATGCAAATAGCCAAGAAATTCAGTAGTTTAACCAGGCAAGAAATAGAAGGAGAAATTGGGGAGTTAAGCCCTGCACCTCCTGGGAAAACACCACATATTTAGTAGGGGAAGGACAAACTGTGAGAAAAAGTCTGGGATTTCTCTCAGTGCTGTACGACCCAGACGGCTGTGGTTCTGCACATGCAGTTTCACGTCTCTGGGCATCTTGGAAATAGGTGAAAAATTGGGGTCTATGACTGTCGGACAGATGTTTCAAGAGCAAATCTCTCCAAGTCCTTCTGTGAGCTTTGGCATGATTGTTTCCTCTTATCCTATTAATTATGGAGATGATTTGGTAAAAGTGCCCTCAGTACTGATATAAAAGCAGCCAACATTTACAGAGAATGGTGAACAGAGCATTTTACCCACAGCAGTTGCTCCAGAAGTCTCACTTGCTGTCTGTGACTTGTTGCAATTGGCTTTGGGCAGTAATCCTCAGCCAAAGCCCCATTGCTACCAAACCCTCCAAGAGGGTCACCTGCATCAGTAAACCCCCAAAAAAGCTTTCATGAAAATGGCAAAATGATACTTAACATGGATAGTATATTAAGTACATTATAAGTAGTACATTTTACAGGTTGTTCTGGCCGCATCAGGAGAAAATACCACGGATAGTTTAAATCCATTTTTCTGTACTTTATCTCAACCAATTCTCAAGGTACTAACCGATGATAATTTCTGTGGAAATGGCTGTAGAGAAACTACACAGAGTCAAAGCACAATATTTCCTTCATCTTTTCCACTTTTCTATTAACATTCGGAAGAACCAGTTCCACTGAATCTGAAACCCAGACAATTTAGGAACAAGAGAAGCCATTTCCAAACCTGCCAGCCCCATCCTAATAGATTTTTTGGGTCAAACCTCCCATCCTTCAGTTCAGCTGTCCCCCAGAGAAACTGCAGACGGGCATACCGAAACACAAATGGAGCGGGGCTAATCAGAAGCAGATAAAGTCTTCTAAAAAGCCAGAGCAATATCTCCTGGGACATTTTTCTTCAGAGGCAGAGCACATAGATGGTGCCTGATGTCCGTTGTCATACACCAGACAGCTATCCTACAGCGAAGGTCCTTCTCAGATGCCTGTCCTGCCACAGATTTGGGTTGAGTGGCTGCACAAACCATTTAAAATCTTTCCCTCTTCTACTGACCTCAGCTGCAGTGGAACAGCTCTGGAGTCAGTAGCTCTGATGTGTCAAACCACTTCCTACACACAACAGCATGCTCTGCGACGGTGAGCATTAAGTTTGATTTCCTGGATAAAAGCAGAAGAGACGGCAGCCTTTATTGTCTCTGGCGGAGCCAGTCAGTGGAACGACAATTTGTTGACCAGAGAGCAAAGTCCTTGCTGCGCACGCAGGGTGGCTCTGCCCATAGGTCTAACCATGCAGTAGACAGCTCGTTGGGTCAGCCAACAGCAGCCCATCGCTTCTGAGAAATTCTTCATCATCCTCGGAGTTGCGGAGAAAAGATGTGAACAAGTCCCATGGAGCTCAAGTGCCTTTTGATGTGGCTCTTGTTTGGATCCGTCAAGGGAAACAGGGCAGGTAAATGACTATTTCTGCTTTTTGGGGAGGGAAAATGTGATTTTCTTTTTTGTGGTGGCTGCCGGAGGATGTTCGCAACATCCTGGCTCCTTTCAGGTAAGGAAAGATGTTAAGAGCTTAAGGAATTTTTTAGTCTAAGGAAACGAGAGAAATGGGTTTTGTGCCCACAAACCAGCAACCGGAGACAATCCAGAGCAGTACAGGATATTTTTTGTCTGAGTAATGCATGTATCCTCCAACCCATCACTGGAACAGTGGGCAGATCAAAGCCACCTTGGGCGCCTTAGGTAGCTCTTTGAATTTGTTTTTCCATTTTGCATGTAACTTTAGGAAATATAAAAATAGACACTGAAATGTCAGTGCTTCTGCAGGCAAAATTGATAGCCGTGCTATTAGTTAAAAGGTGCCATCCATTTTGCTACAGGTAGTAGAGATACCAAATAACCACTCAGCCCCACCTCCCAACCAGTAGTGCCTGTAAATTACAAACGGAGGCAGCTAATTCATTCAGCATTCACTGCAGTTTTATACACATATACGTTGTAATACTGCTTATATTTGGCTTATCTATTGTGACAGGCGTGTGCATTAAGAAATGGGGTGATATTTTAGAGTGCTTGCATTTAAACTGCTTTGTTCAGAGGGATGCTACTTAAACTCTCAGGATAAATGTGGTATTTCCCTCTGTACCTGCTGGTGATGTCTGGGTTCAGAGGTATGAGCAGACACAGCCTAAGGCAGGATCATGGATACACTGATATTTTAACTACCAAGGGATCATCTCTACCAGGGCTGCATATTTTACTGTGGTCGGGGCACCTCTAGGGATGGCTGGGATGCTTATAACCAACCATCTCTACCCATGAACACAGGAAATACCTTAAAAAATATTTGACGCCCAGGTGATTTTTTTCTGGTTAAATACTTTTGCCTGTAAGCTCCACACCTTTTCCATAGCGGGGTATTTTGATTGCCAAATGAAGTGCCAGTGCCCACAGCCAATGTTTAAGTGCTGTGTGCAAGAGCACCGCTGCGAGACGTTCTGCCAGAGATATGTAAATGGGATCGGTTCTGGGATGAGTCAGGTCCCCTATATCATGCTTTCTGTATTACTCTGCCCGGGACACATTGTGAGAGTTCTTGCTGGCAAGTCTCATTTATCAGAAATCTTTCAGTTTTTTGGAAAAAAAAATAATATTGAGAGGTGCTAAGTAGTTGCATTTTATGCAATTTGATATGATTTCTCTGATGAATGAATAAATGCATAGTATTGCGTTCTTTACTGTACCACTAAGCTCTTCTTTCCTCAGCTTCTTGTACTTATTTTGAATGCTTCTCCCAATGTTTAAACATAGTGTTTTACATAAATATAAATTTCTTCCTGCAAATAACACAATAATGTAGAAAAACTGCCCTTTATACCAAGTTATGATTTTTTTTTTTGGTAGAGATGCCTGAAGTATCGTGGCTGCTAGACCTGTTGCTTTTATTCCTTATGGGGTTGAACGAGAAGACTTGGGAACAGATATGAGCAAAGAAAAGGGAAAGAGGCTAGGTCAAGCTGGTCAAAAATCAGCTAGGACTCTCTAATCCCAATACATACAATGCTACTCGTGTTATTTTGCCTTATTCTTTTCAGCTCTTCCCAGTATCACAAGTTCAGTTTTGTAAATAGATCTTGCCATAGTTGTTGTTTGCAAGAGGGTTTCTGTCAAAAAGAGCCATCAAGAATAAATATCATGAGGGTAAAAAGAAAATAAAAAGCCTTTGTTTTACACAGCAGTTTCACTGATGGGTCTCAAAGTACTTTGCAGAGAGTAAGCTCCTATTATATAAATCTGGGGAAACTAGGGATTATTCATTTAGTATATTAAACTACATCTTAGTGCTAAAGAGGAAAAGAGAAAATTAGATTTTCTCTTGAAGAGCATCACATTTATCTCATTTACCCTGCACGGCAGCAGTGCCTAGATGCTGTAGGCATGGATGAGGCTTGAAGTATGCTAGGTGAGGGTCAAATACAAAATAAAAGCTGGACTGTGCTCCTATGACCTTTCCATCTTGCTATTCATCTTACAGGAATACACTGAATAGATTTGCAAGTCAAACCTGGAAAGGATTAAAACTCACAAAAGAAAGAATTTCATTCAACTGAATTTCATTCACACAAGATGGGTACCAGATCTCAGTCATTTAAATGAGAGGAATTTCTTTCCCATTATACTTGCATATTAGTGCTCGCTCCCATGGATTTGAAATGCAATGCAGAATAAATTAAAGTTGTCAAACACATACAAGTGTTTCTTGTAAGGTCAAATAGAGAGCAAATACCTATATAAACCTTCCAGTTATGGTGGTCTTCAGCAGCAAAGTGCCCAACATAGAGCTTCAGTGAAATAAAAGAGGTTTTAAATTGTTAAAATTGTGATTGTGCTAAGGAAAAGCCAATGTTGTGGACAGAGATCCTGCAGTATCTGCTTCTTCCCTGAGACAGAGAAATCTTCTCCCTGTGTATGTCCTTCCCTTTTGGTTTGATCTTAAGGGTCTTTTCCAACATAAATGATTCTCTGATTCTGTATGATTTTATGATTCCCTTTTATCATGGTAAAAAATCCACTCCTTAGCCACTACCTTTGGAAAACCACTGCCTTTAACTTTGTTCACTATTTTTTCATTGTACCATGATTTTGGGCCCTCTGCTTTCTTCCCTGATGACCAGCTGAATCCTTTCTCTTTCCTGTTACACTAACTGCGTCTTCAAGTCCAAGCTTTTGGATGTTTTCTATGTCATTTTCCATCTTCTGAACCGGGTCCTGAATACTGGAACAATTTCCCCACCTGGTTTACCAACCCTTCTCATCATCTCCTCCAACGCTTCTCCAAAACTCACACTGCCAAAGTCTTTTCATGACTTTCTTTGGTCAATTCCCTGTTCCTCATCCCTGCAGCAGTAGCAGCATTGTCATCTTCTGCTTTTTCTTGACGTTCTCCCTTTCTAAAGCGCAACCCCCCAGACAAAGAATAGACATCCCTCTTTAGTTGGCAAAATATTTCATGCTTATAAGGTCAGAAAAATCATGAACAATGACAAATAATTTCCATCCCCCTCGTGAGAGCTCCAGCAAAATGCTCAATGACCAGTTCCATGCTAAGGTCATAAATGAAATGAGACCTTAAGATACATTAGAAGTCAAGATTCCCACCAGATCATTTTGTTCAGACTGGGACACATGCTTGTCCTCCAGTTCAATTATTGTCAGAGGATAATAGCCCTTCCAACCCAGCAAAAGTAAAGGCTGAGAAAGTTCCAGCCAAACATTCTGAATGTCTGCTGCTGCTTAAAAAGCCAATTTTCTTTCTCAGTAATGTATTCTTTCATTTAGATGAAATACCTAAGAGCCAATGTTACTGAACTCACAGACTTAAGGAAAAAACGTAGCTAAATCTATTCAAAAACCAAATGTCACCAAAACAAGGCTTTCACAAATGATATTTTCAAAACCAGACACAGTGTTCTCCTGCCCTACTATGTGTAGTGGGTGCCTTTAAAGGGTTTGAGCTCTGTGGCTTTACCTTAGATCAAAAGTTATAAACACCCGGAAACAACAGAATAAGGAAAACAAAGGTTGCTCATTCTCTGATTCATACATTTTCTATTCAGTGCACATTGTTTGGGCTAGTTTTTCTCCCTTTCCCGCCCTTGTGAAACACGCTCCCTCTTTCCTAACTTTCCCTCTTCCAATTCCACCTTTGCAGTCCAAGTCCCCTGCCCAGCCTCCCTGCCAGCTGTGAGATTTCATCCCACTTAGCTTCAGCCACCTGCACCATCAAAGTCTCCGCGAGGAGGACATGTGGACCCCCTTCATAGCCGGGGAAGATAAAATAGTTCTTTTAGGGCGCAGTTCATCTACTAGATTGGAGATAAGGGTGCAATGAGTCACATCCTGTAAGTCTCTTTCTAGTGACTACAGGGGAATTGAAATGTCTGCTGGGTGACACTCATTAGTCTATGCCTCACAACAGCTGAGAGTTGGGGTGCATGGGGATAGCTGTTTAGGAAGAGGGAAGGCAGATGTTCAGAAGAGCATCTGGGTCAGCAGAAGATGCCACAAACTCTTCGGGCTGCTCTGTTGGGAACTCACAACAGCTGAGCTTTAAAATGAAATCAATGCACTGGCTAACCCATGCTAATTCCCAATCCAAGCACATAAGACTGTTCAGCCACCACTGCAGCCAACAAAAAGTGAGAAGCACCTGTAGGCATTGCATTGGAAAATGTAAGCTAGATGTCTGGTGTCCTCCAGAGACACCTCTCCAGCTCTAGTCCTTACAGAGGGAGCTAAGAAAGCAGGTTCCTGAAAGTAAATTTTGATTGTGAACTACCTCTGAGCATGAGAAAGCTTAGTCCATTGAGAAATGAACTCTAGCCTTGCAGTTTATGGAAAAACTCTGATTAAAAAAAAAAAAAAAAAAAGATTCCACTGCCTAGGTTAATGGCAAACAGCTGGTTAGCATCATCAAGCCAAGAGATGAGAGAGGTGCATTTCTCCCAAACCTAATTTTCCATGCACCTACAAAGTGTTAAAAAAAGACATCCTGCCAACTCATTCTCCATTCTCATGTCTTTTCAATAGAAACATGTTCTAGAACCAACACACCCAGCAGACATTGAATTGCCTGGTCCTTAGAACAGGACATTAGGAACATTGAAACCCATCTCCTGCCCTGTAGGGCTGGTCTCTTCTCCATCACTGTCTGTATTAAATCTTGTGCCTGATATTTCATCTGCAATGCATTTCTGTCCCTTAAACTGCAGACTCATTACTACTAAGATGAATTCATAAAATAATCTCTGTGCAATCTACAGTGTAGATAATGAAATCTCACAGGCAAATTTTCATAAACATCAGGTCTGCAGCTCAGCCTTGCAGCTCTAATCTATTGCCCCCTTACAAATCCACCTAGACCATAAATGACATTAATCAGATGGGAAAGAAGCAGGCAGAGTTATAGCTAGCTTGTTATCAGGCCCTTTGGGAAAAAGTCTTGAAGTTAGAAAAAGTTCATTACCATTTCAGTCCAGTTGCTGGTATCAATTCCTTCTGTTCACCCATATCAGTTTCATCTTCAAGAGATATGCTCTATTTAGAGAGCACAGAGTTTCAGACAGCATGAACCCCCAGGGCTGAATTAGCTTTTCAGGCACATCTGGGGAAATCTCTTCATTTTGACATGGTTTGATTTCTTGGCATCTCTGGGGAAAGGCTGTCTTCATCTCTGAACTGGCAGGTGTGTGAACTGCCTGGTTCTGCTTCTAGCTTCTAGCTAGATCTTCAAACAGCAAGTTTCCTACCGATCCCTTCATACCACCTTTGTATTTAAGGGAAAATTGCCCTGTTTTTACATCTTGCTGTTTTAACTTTACATCAGAATAATGTCAGTGCCAGTGACACAAATCCACATGACAGAGGAAATTCTGAGTTTAGGTCGCCATGGCATGACTCATTGCCTGTGTTTACCAAATAACTAAAAATACCTGCTAGAAATTTCCCCATCCTCTTGTTCTGTACGGAAGGTGTTGTTCTGATGCCTTATCTAACACAGCTCTGCCAACTCAGAAGGCAAAAACACAGATGAGCTTCAAAAATCCTAATACCACCAGCACATCTGCTGTCAGCAAAGTTTTATATTGGGTCAGTAATAACTTTGGTTGGGAAATCTCAGGGAAAAAAAAAAAAAAAACAACATAGTGCTAGAGGAATTAATGGTGATTTAGCTAGTGGTTTTCTTTCCTCTGAGCCTACATAATGGCATTAGGTGCTGAGGGTAGCCAAAAGATTAGTGCCTAACCTGTAGGGATAGAAAGCAGTGGTAAGTTCATAGGGATGACTCTGGGAAAGATAGATCCGCAGCAAGTAATTTACTGAGTTTCTGAATTGGTCAGAGCATTGAAAGAAAGACTTCTATCACTAGTGCCATCGGGTCTTAGTGGCTATTTTGCATGTCATGAAAAGCTCTCCAGTCCCACAGAGTGGGGTTTATCTTCCCTAATTTTGATTAACAACCCAGTCTCACCTTGACGTCTATGTTCCTTGCTTAATGACTGAGTTACAGTGATTTAATTTTTAACTATGCATTGGTCACCAAAGGCAGTTAAGCTTTATTTAGCACATGACAATGAACTCACAAAAAAACAGTGCGTGGTTTGTGTGCCAAAGTGCAGGCATGTCAGGATATTCTGCCTGGCACTGGCCTCCAATAGGTTTTTTGTGATATCTGACAGCTTATGTGGAGGTCCCAGATGCCCTAAGACATTTGAAGTAGCACTGGAGACCTTTCCTTAAGCAGTAATAGCAGGAATCCCACCTATATTGTGGCTGATATGCAAAGTAGTTGGCTTGCAGGTCTTATCAAACTTAATTTTGGGGAGCACACCAAAAGGTGCAGTACCTACTTTGTCCATTTTATGTTTCACAGATATCAGTCATGTGAATTTACAAGTTTCCATCCACTGTATGATAATATCTCAAATCAGATACAAAATTTCCAGGAATGCTGTAGACATCAAAATCCCATTAATATGTGGAGAAATGAGGAATCTCAGCTGGAATAATAGAATAGTTAGGTAGTACCTCTAAGTGTTAACATAGAGCCATATGGCAGTTTTGGTGGGGAGGAGATGAAAATGGTAAGGGGGGAGTGATGAAGCTTGCAAATGAAGGAAAGAGGAGATGGGACATCAAGATCAAAAGAGAAGGAAATAGGGGCACCCAGCACTTTGTCATGGGGGTGAGGAAGTAAAGGATGTGGTAAAGGAAAGTGAGGAGGCAAACAAAACCATCAAGAGGACTTCTGAAAGTGTTGTGAGGGCGTTGAACTACTAGTGCTATGGGATGGTAGTGGCTTTTAAACTGACTCTGGCAGGAGTGTAGCCCTGGAGCAGATGTGGAGGAATGCTCAAGTGGGAGGAAAGCTGGGCCATGGAAAACTGGGCCACCAGAGGCTCTGAGGCTGGTGACTCCTAGGTGTGCTGGCCCTTTATAAGACCTATATTTTCTTACCACAGCAATTCAAACAAATTAACATTAGTTCCCATCTAGGTGCAAAACAGCAATAAAATTAAAATTCACCTCCCTTAAAAAATGTAAAAGTCAGAAATCTAGTCAAGGAGTAAATCTGCACTACCGTTCCACAGTTCCCTGGCTTCTTCCCATCTATTGGCTCTTCTATCACCCACACTGCAGTCTTTTTGGGACAAACCATCCAATTTCCTTGGGCACAAAGACTGAAGTTCTGGGGTGGTGGATGCCAGAGACTGTTATGTGTAGGCAATATGATCCAGACCTCACCCTGTCTCCTTCTTCTCTGCACACTCTTCCCACACTACCCCAAGGCATCTAATGCCATGAAACACCCTTGCACACCTATATGCCACCACCTACATCCCCTGCAGATTTGGGGAATACATAATCTTCCTTCATGGGAGTTTGAACATGTAAATTAGCTTGAGCCTGTGAAGTAGCTAAATGTCAAAGTACTGGGAGCTTTTATGGGTTTTGGTGGCCAAACTATAGTTTCCAGTCTTAGACAGACTTCATGGAGTGTGTAGTCATTATCATGAATTTTCATCGCATCTACTGCCACAATGTCTGGAGTCCTGGCTGATAGCTAGGGCTCATTTGGGGTAGGCATGATGCCAATAGCTGTCAAACACAGAAAGTTTAGGACCCAAAAATGAGGCAAGAAAGTACAGAAGTAATACTGATCATCGCACTGGGCAACGACTGTTCTTAAAAGGGGTGTAGAAGACCACTGAAAGAAAACACCTTTGAAGACATATAGGATACTTAAAGACAACGAAGAGGAATAATGGCAGTGGATATCTTGACATGTCCATATTCATGCAAGGTTCCTCCCACTGTGAGGACTGGTTCTGCAATAAGCCCCAAAGCTGATGACTTCAATATCAAACACATGGGTGAGGAGGTCTAACATGAGAAGAGAAGTCAATGGTTTGAAAGGGTGTGATTGTTGATAAGGAGAAGGCTCTTGAAAATGGAAGCAAAACATATGACATGACAGTGAAGCAGTGGAAGCCAACAGAGGGAAGCCAGAAGTCCAGAATGGTCAAGATAAGGCCCAGGAAATTCATCTTTCCAAATGCTTTCTGGATCAGAGAGGCAGGAATGTGCTTGCAAAAGCCAAAGAAGATACTGCAGTGGTTTACAAGTGAGAAGGTGAGAATTTGAGTGATGTGGATGAAATGAAAACGCTAGGTCCTAGGAGTTTTGCATGAGATCCAGCTGCAACTTGTATGCGTTGATACACGAGCACCAGCCAGAGTAGAAGTCAGGCATTGCTTGCTGCCTGCTGCCTGTGCACCATTTCTGCACAACCCTTATCCGATGCCTGCAAGTTCAGAAGAACCCCAACTTCATTTGATCATTGATTAAAACAATAGTCGCCCTTCATGATGAGTAGGCTAGATGCTGTGGGTTTTCTTAAGAAGATACTAAAGAATTGTAGGTCTGTGTGCCTTGTGCTGAGATTCAGATCTGCAATCTGCTTCAAAGAGGCTTTTGAAGTCTTGAGGGAAGCATGCATTTAGCTTACAGGGAAAGTGAGAGTACATGCTCTCAACTTACTGCTCATCTGATAACTCTTTAATTTTAATCACCCTGACAGTCTGTGGTAAACCATGTGGTTAACTATTTCGGGTGCAGTAGCTTCACTCGAAGCCACAGTCTGATGTCGTTTATGAAGCAAATCCTTTGATAACACAAAGATGCAAGGGGATTAAAATAGTCCTTACACAGCTTGGCTGTTAAACCACTCACAATACTTTTGATTGTGGCCTTCTTCGCACTTTGTGACTTTTACTAAGTGGCAGGATAATGAAAAGCAAAACAGGGCAGAAAATATCAAAGGGAGAAAATGATGGATGGCTCTGAAAGAAAAGGGCATTGCAGGACTGGGCCTGGGAAACACTGATTGGTTTGCTGTCAGCATAGCTTTGTTTCAAGAAGGCACTTTGGGAGTCAAGGGCAGATGCCAAATGAACAATGAGCAGGAATTCAAGGCCCTTTCGCAGTCATTCTTGCCGGTTGCCAAGGCTGCATTAATTATGGCTGCAGAAAATGCGAAGACACAGTGACTAAGACATTTTACTCATAATAGCTGTTACTATTATGCATAAGCATAAAGGGTCACGGCTCGTGCACCCAAAGATACTGAGCATCCGCCCCAATGCAGCCAATGTGTTTTATTTTCAAAATTCTCAGCCTTTAAACCTTAAATAATCATTAAGAAGTGCCTTTATCATCTTCTGGGTCTGCAGATCAACTTCTGTGGGCTTTTCAAGTGCACTGAAATGATCTAAATTCATTTCCAACTGATTGAGAAGTATATTTAGATGCAATTTGCTGATGACACAGCACTTAACATCCTTGTTTGGGGACAAGTTATATTTAGGTTTACAAACTTATTTCACAGTAAGCTGCTCTTTGGTGTGCTCAGGCAGAACTGAGAGTGTAATCTCCTTCCCAATGTTTGCTTGTAGATGATCCCAACTTTTAATGACTTAGTTTTGCTTATTAAGCTTCACTCCATAGATTCAGGGCTACACACTCTGGTGCAGGCAGCAGCTCTACGATATGATCGTCTGCAGCTTCATTAAGAAATTTTGGGTAGTGTTGCATGCTGCCCAGCTGCTGGGTGCAGAAAGACAGGGCTCAACAGCCTGCTTCGGGCAGCTGGGGCAGGAGCAGGCAGACCTGCCTGGTGGCTCCCAACAGCTGCTGCAGCACATCCTGGCTCCAGCATCCTTTCTCCTCTAGAGGAAACACAAGGGCACTGGGTCAGTGCCTCCTACGTAAAAATTGTAGACAAGTGAGGGTTTTGTTACTGGGTGGAGATTCCCAAGGCCAGGATTTTCTGTGTCCTGCACAAATCCATACTTGTAAAATCAATGGGAGCAGCTAACTCCAATGTGAATAAGGCTTTGGAGGGAGGGATTGCTTTAAAATGATGATGATGATGATAAATGCACAAAGCCATGCACTTAAAATAACTAATAGTTTCAACAGACAATCAGAGTCTCTCCTTGACATGGAAACAATCAAAAGCAAAGCTCTGCAGCCCTCACATTCCCTTCATGACACCCAGTTTAATCCCTCAACCCTTCCACGAGGAAGCAGTCCTTCATTAGGAGGAAGAGGAGAGGGAGGAAGCTGGATTTGCATTGCATGTTGACTCAGCTGACCCTAGGTTCCCTTCCAGAACAACCAGGCAGGGCTGCAGAGAGGCCTGGCTGTGCACGTTGTGTGGTGCCATCACCTCATGGCTGTGCACCCACACTGCACGTGGGTGACTTTCAAACCTCCCACAAGGCATGTTTCTTCTCCAGGAGTGCTGTCCAGTCTCACCTTGAGCCCAACAGCAGCCCAAGAGGTAGCTCTGCACTTGGAGAGCTTCTCCTAGGGAAACCTGTACGCAGTAGGCATTGTCTATCCAACTTCAACCTCACAGCCCCATAGGTTCCCAGGTATAAATGCACTAATGCAGAACTCGCTGGGGGTGACAGCTTGAATTGCATTTCACACGGATGATTTTCTTGCCAGCCTGGATTTAATTTCCATTAGCCAGCTTAGGTGAACCTCTTGAAAACGCTTTCTTCCACCTCTACAACTTCATCTCTCTTACTGGGAGCAGAATTAGGCTCCAGGCACCTAATTGAGCTCTGTCAATGATCTGGTATTGATAACACAGAAAGACACTGGAAGTCCGTGGTGAGTAAAGTACATGTATAGGCTGCTCTGATTCAGAGGTTTTCTGTTTGCAGGAAAATGCCCACCTCCTCCAAGGACTGAATTTGCTGACGTTGCTGCTGAAACATATCCAGTGGATACCAAACTGTATTATGTATGTGATGACGGCTACAGGAGGAGAAGCGGGCAGTACTCGGGAATTCGGTGTCGGAATATATCGGGGACTGTTTCTTGGGTCTACAGGGAATTTGAATGCATTGGTAAGTGATTACTTAACCTTTCTCTGCACTTGCAGTGGTGTTTTTCCAATGAGTTAGTCAGTGTAAGATGCATCAGGGCATTGCTCTAACAAATGACCTTTTGTGCTTATCCGTGGAAATTAAAACTTACAACAGGTCTATCCTGCCTGTAAAAGTTTGGGTGCTCAGGCTTAGCTCTGCTATTTATCCCGTTGTAATTCAACAAATATATCTTCTCTCACAGATGAGAAAATTTTGTTGTCAAATGCTCCCACGGTGGAGTTAAATTTTACACAGGAGACAAGAAAAACACAGAGCCCTGCACCTCCAAAGCAAGAAAACATTTCAGGTAAGTTAAAGCCTGTTCCTTTGTACCACTTCTCCCACTGATTTCCATGGAAGCAGTATAAGAATGAAGATGAGCAATTTTTAATTATATTTTATAGCCAAAGAGAAATAAGAAATTGCTATAATACCATCTTGGCTGAACACGTATAAGCAAATTCCTTCTTTATACTCTCACAATGAGCTAGGAAAGCTTGGTGCACCCTACTTGACTACATTTTGTATGAACACAAATCACGTTGATTCAGAAACAAAAGCAGTAGGTCAGATGTATCTGTCTAACCGCGTGCTGCCTTGTGATTTCCCAGGTTTTTGTGGTACACCCAAGACTATTCCACATGCCTCTCTAAAAATGGACAAAGATTATTCCGTGGGGCAAGTATTATATTTCAAATGCCAGGCTGGTTACGATAAGCGACCTCCTATCTCTGGCACACGCACGTGCAAGAAGGTGAACGGAAAAACCATCTGGACACCCCTCAACATGCGATGTACCAATGACAGCAGCATTAGGGACAAGTGGCTGTCACCCGTTACTGAGCCAGGTAAGGTTTTTGCTTTGGCATCACATCAGTGTGATGACCTGTTCATGGAGGGGCCACACCCCACCAACTCAGCACATCGGTCCTAAGGAACGACCTGCTTGGGGCTCAGGGTGGAGAGATCGGTGACTGCAAAACTCCAGTACTGATGGAGATGACATCTACTGGAAGGATACAGCTGCCTCCTGCTTGGTCTTTGCGTCTTCTCATGCTTATTGCAATATTGCAAAAGGAAGCACAAATCTGGGAGCAGATAGTCATATATTGGGAAGAAAACAGTAGAATAAGCCTTTCTCTTTTCTCCTTGCTCCTAGCAGATGAGATCATCTATCCTCACTTCACAGTAAGGTACTCCAAAAGGTACATCTAAGCATCTCTCAAAATTGCTCAAGGTTTTAGATGAATTGCACCCTAGAAAGATTTACTTCTCCCCAGTGACTATAACAGAACCCAGATGACTATTTCAGAGGCCACATGTGCATAATGGTAGCTGAGACAAACAGCAGCCCTCGTGACTTGTAGCAGGCCATGTGGTGGAGCAGGGATGTTTGGGCAAGCCCCTTTGCACCTCTCGGGAGCAACTTGGCCATTGTTGCCTTGTTGGTGCTCTGACTGTAGGAATGAATCACCTATCTCACTTGACACGCTGATTCGGTATTAACCCAGGATTTTCTCCCCTTCTTTATAGATCTGCCTGTTTTCCTACAGCATCCAGTTCAGTGTGTTTCAGGTATGCTAGTCACAGCTGTTGTTTGGTCTTTCCTCCTCCATCAAGACAATCATTTTTTTTCCATTCGTAAATTCATGTAGTGCTATCAGGATGAAGGAACTTCTTGCCACAATGGAAATAACCCATCAGCGTGCCAGTCCCAGAAAAGGACACAACCTATTGAAAAGTCAGAGATTATAAATATTTGAAACTTTTAAATTAGTTTTATGAAAAACAAATGACTCTGGATGATGAATTAGGCCGTTTTGGACTTTAATCCTTTAATTCAACTGAACAGTAATTCCAATTTCTTGCAAATGCACATTCAAGCCTGAACAAGGTCATTCTTTCCAATTAGTGCACCAGAACTGTATTCCCCCAAAATGTTGTAGTCCCCTTTGTTAAAACATAATGCCTTTAATGAGGCTAGATAAGGAATATTCTCCCCTTTCTCAGTTCTCCCCGCAGCATTCAGCATAGAAACGTTTATCAAGATACCACTCTTACAGAACCTCTTGTCAAAAACCTGATGATACCTCATACTGAACTAAAGTTCAGAGCTTCCTTTTCAGGATAAGGGAGAAATTCAGTGTATTTCTTGCACTGGAGAAGTTTTAGGTTCCATTTGTTGGAAAAATGAGATCCTGTTTGAAGCACGTTTCCAATTGCTTGCTTGGCACCTTGAAAGTCATTCTTCCCAGTCTCATATGAAATAAAGATCCTAGCTGGATCCCATTCCCTGGAAGATACAGCCACTTCATGCCAACCTTTGGCAGATAATCAGTTTGGCAGATATGTTGATATCCAGGCTGGAAACATGTATAAATGGTCAGAAAACAAACATGACAATTATTAAGTCTGCTGTGCAGAGGCAACGCTGTCAGACCTAGCCTGAGTCTGCCCTCATCACTGCTTTGATGCTGGAACGAGCTGGCTCTTCGCCAAAAGAGCAAATCGATGCGACATCAAGAATTTCTCTCTCTTTGTAGGTTCAGCTCATCCATCCTTTTCCTCTTCTATGATACTGCCAGTGACAGGTATGCCATTTTATTAATTGAGCTCAGACCTCACCCTGTCCCCCAGAGCAGTTACTTTGCCTTTCAATTTGCTGTTCTATCAAAGAGGTCCATCTCTGGTATAAGAGCTAATAAATGTACTGCAAGACACATCTATGTCCATGGATCGGGTGAGATGTCAGGAAAGAAAGTGTAGAGACTGTTTAAGCACTTCAGCTTTCTATGTAGCAGTTTTTAAAGTCATATAAGAGAAGAAAAAAAAATAGGTTGACCAAAAATCTAGTTTTAAAATGAAGTAATTTTCAAATTCTTCCTCTGAAATGTAATGTGAATTCAGTGAGTAACTTCCACTGGAGAAAAGGAGGAAAATGTAAATATTTAAATGATGTGTTTCTTACACATTTTCAAAGGAGTAAAAGAGGATGGGAAAATAAAATATTTGCTTACAGTTAAACTGATGCATTTAGATCAGTCTGAAATGATTTTCTTCTCCCCCTTCCCCATCTCCCATTCAATCATTAGCTGCTAAAATAGAAATCAGCTCTTACTGTGCACATGCTCAAGACTTCGTACAAGGGCTCTTGATTCCAGCTGGAGTCTGCTGCTGACAGCCGTAGAGCACATTATAATAAGGAGGAATAATGGAGTGTGATAAAGGAAGGGAAAGAGAAGTACTGCAAACTATGCCAGAGACTGCAGCATCAGCAGCCCCTGGTTATTTGGCTGTGGTTGCTCTCTGGTTGTCCAGGTCCCCTCTGGCTGGGTCCTTTTTGCCCCAGGGAGCAAAGCAATGGGGCACTGTGCGGGAACTGCTGCCTGTGGACATAAGAACAGGATAAGATCCTCTCCCAGTCCTATCCTCTGTTTTTCCCAGTTGGGGTAACTGCAGTAATCTCCGTGGAGCATTACAGATAACTCCAGGTGCTGACTTTGTGCTGATTTTGTGTTTTTACAGCTATCTTTTTTGTTCTGTTTACCCATTCTGCTGTCTTTGTGTGACTCGCCAAGCAGAGATGGTAAGTGGGAAGGAACCAGGAAAATATGAAATCTAAAAAAAAAAATCTCTTGTACTGGAAGAGCCATCAGCCAGATCAGCCATCTCATTATTGCACTGCTTGGATTTCTGAATACTTTTTGTGGTATTAAATAAACGACCCTGGATTTTGGGTTGTCTGGTTCAGCTGTTAAATGCTCGTACAAGAAAAGCAGGAATCAGAGCTTTTGAAATCAAAAAGCATGCATAAAACTGCTTTGTCCCAGCCATTGTGGAACTGAGAATGACAGTTCAAATAACGGGTGGAAAATGAATCCCGTGAGGAAATTAAGGTTAATTATGCAAATATGTTGGTTTCAGATAGATTACGCAATCAGCTTTTTTCTCTCTGGCTGATCTGTGGGAAGTCTGGTGAAGCATCTGCCACCACCACCACGTAATTCTTCTTCCTTCATCCCCCTGATTTCTCAGTCATATCATGACAACTTTGTACTTCAGACTTATTTCAGTCTGGCCTCCTCGCTCTTTCTGTTACCACACTGAGATGCATAAAGACTGCTCCTGCTCACAGGCTCCCCAGCCTCGTTAATCCAAAATGTCCCAATTTCACACTTGGGAGTTCTCTTTTTCTCCTCTTTCTTTGCTAATCCTCATCCCAATTTCTCCTCATGTTCTTCACTAATGACTAATGGGCTCTGCTTGTCTGCTGAATGGGGATCTTTCCCTACAAGGCAGAGGGAGGAACTTTGTGTAACCACCATCAGTGCTTTTTGCCTGTTCATGATAGGGTAAAGCCATAGAAAGTGTAGACAACGCTTTGAAACTTGTGTTAGCGAAGATGGTTAACCATGGTGCAGATTGCCTGGGCCACTGTGGGGTTTCTGAGAATATGATAGGAGAATAATTACCAAGAAAGTTCTACATTTCATTGGCCCTGTGGTGGAGCAAGTGCTGAAATAGCTGATCCCAAAAGAAAGGGTAATTGAGGTCCTAAGTGGTGTCTTCTGCAGAAAGTGCTGGATGATTTTTCCCTGTAAATATAGAAGAAGCCATAGAAAACCTGCCTTTTCTCAGCTGTGATGATAACTTTCCAGGGAATTGTGGCATTCAGATCTAAGCTTGTGAAATCAAGGCCTTGCTGCAGAAGAACCGGGTTGCATCTTACTGGACTCCTTTGTGGTCCAGTATGCACATGTGTTTTTCATTGCTCCCGTCTTCCAATTATTGCAAACTATCTCCACAACAGTTACTACATTATTACATTCCTGCTGTATTTAGTGATTATTCTATTCTATTCTATTCTATTCTATTCTATTCTATTCTATTCTATTCTATTCTATTCTAAACTATCCCATCCCATCCCATCCCATCCCATCCCATCCCATCCCATCCCATCCCATCCTATCCTATCCTATCCTACTCTTATCCCAGATCAGAGAAGGATGCTGCAGATTGTGGCAGCAGATAATTTGTCTATGCCTTTTGTAGCTGCAGAGCACCAAAGAGCCTAGCATAAAGGCATCTGAGGACAGATTCAAGCACAACTTCAGCATATGCAATACTTGACATGTACTTATGTTATTGGGAATTTATGAGGTCTGAATAGTCTTCTGCCTCTTTTTAGCTATGTTTTGCCTGGGAGGATGGTGTTCATCTGACAAAATGTAGGTAGCTATGCCTGAGACAGACAATGGGAAGGAACAAGTCCTTTAGGGGATCACCATGTTGCCTATATATATATGCATATATTTATTTATGTCAAATATATTCACACATATACACTGCTTTATATATATACATGTACTGCAATATATATACATATACATGTATATATATAGCTCTGTCTGTATGTGTACGTAGCTTTACACATATATACATATGTACGTATGTATGTATATTTACACATATATACATATGTATATGTATATAGGCCAAATGACTCACTGGCTTAAGCCATGGGTTTCGCTTCATTGACTCTAAATGATGCCCAAATTTACCAGATTACCTATAGATGCTTACATGGTATATGTCAAAAACCAAACGGGATGAATCCTTTCCTTATAGTTCAGGAGGTATAGAATGTTAGTGTAATTTTCTGTTTCGTGATAAAATGTGTGTCGTTGTTTTACTGGTTTGTATTCCTGTTGAGTTACTCTCATATCATAGCCTTGATATTTATACTATCCATGCCTGAGTTACTCTTACTTCATAGCGTGTTTTTTCTTGTTGTTGTTGTTTTATTTTATTTTATTTTATTCCTGCTGGAATAAGACTAATTCATAATATGTATCTTTATACAGATGGATATGTAATGGTCTAACTTTATGCTGTTATTTTGTATGGGAGCTAAAAACAACCTGTATTTATGCAATAGATGATAGGTTTCCAAACCTGTCAGCTGCTCCGAAGTCTGCGAGCAGTGGTACTAGCGCTTGTGCTTCATTAGGTTAATGCACATTAGTTACTGTTAACATAACTCCGTTAAGCACTGCGGTTAGGCGGGCCTGTCTTGTCCCACTCATGGCATTTGACTGGAGAAGGCTAATATTTCATCTGCTTCTAGCATGCACATGGTTATCCAGTGAAGCAGATAACGAGTCTCGTCTCCCACTGCCCCAGTGCTTTATTCTACTTTCCCTAGCCAGCTGGCTCATGGCCTCTCTCTATATATTTTGCCTTTGTTTCCTGTAAATTACGAGAGTCACGTTGCTGGTATGGGACCTGTAAGCAATAGCAGGATACAGACTGGAAAACTATTATGGGATTTCATTTTGTTAGCTATTAACGTTTGCATAGAGTCTGAACCCAGGTGATCTCCAGCATGGGAGCTGTACGTGTACTTGATCAGAAAACTATAACTCTCAGCTGAGCTGTACTGAGCTATACCTCCTGGTAGGGCTCGCTGACCCTCTGGGGAAATGGTTGTATTTGAGGCTTGATCCTTCAACACAACACACAGAATATGTGGAAATCAATAGGATCTAGCCTGGTAGCAAAACGCTGCCACTGGAAGAAGCTGTGGCCAAAGGGGCACCATAATTGTGTTTGCTCCATGGCCACTCTTCTTTGTTTTACAAATTTACATATTTGTTTTTGATATTTTTATTCTGTAAACTTTGATTTTCTCAGTGTGGAATGATTAATAAACTGTAAGAATAAATTGTTCTGGATGTTTGAAAGGTGGCTTGTCCTTCTTGTTATTGATCTAGACTTTGAAAATTCTGATTTTTTTTCCATTACTCGTGTGCCATATATACCCAAGTGCCAGAAAACTTTTTTTTTTTTCCTGAAGTCTGCAGCAGAACAGCTATCTTGTACATTGAAATGTTTCAGTGTATATGGACTTCATACGGATGTCTCCATGTGAGCTTATCCCATCACAGTGGAGATAAGAAGAGTCTAGAGAGATTCAGCTATTAAATGCAGATATTCAACCAGGCAGAATAGTTTTCGAGCCCCTATGGATAGCATCAGCTAGATCTCCATTGACTCTACTGGGGGCTTAGACAGTAGCTCACATGGAAACACCTACCATTTGATCTGCTTGCCTAAAAGTAGAAAGCTGCCAGGACCCAAGACACCCAGGGGTGTCAGAGACTGAGCCGAATCCCAGTCCCAAAGTCATTGAGACTTTCGGAACCTGTTACTCACCTGTGTAAATGTATCAGCAAAGAAACCTGATTAAAAACATTGCCTACCACCCTAAGGCAGAATAATTTCTAAAGTTTACATTTAAAGTGTGATTTTTTTTTGTTGCAGTGACAAATAAATTATTATTATAATAAATATTATGTTATGTAATAATAATAAATTACTATTATAAAACAACAGGAGCTAGGGACCTTATGCACAGGTACTGTTCAGTGGCCAAAAATGGCCCATATCATAGACAACTGAGAAGATGCAAGGCAAGACTGAGAGTGCAAGGAGGCAATGAAACAGTACAGATCCGCCTCTCAGTCACAGTCTTAACACTTCAGCCACCCACTCTTTCTAGATTTTTATATTTTCTGTAGGAATAACAGTGTGGCAGGGCAAATAGATGCTCACCTAGGGGCTATGAAGGCGTATGAGCAAAGACTTGCGGACACAGCAAGCGCCAGTTCCATCAGTCATCTCCAGGTTTCGAATTCTCTCTTTTCTCCTTCAGCCTTTCTGCAGGAGGCATTCAGGGAAGACATCCCCTAGCTAGGTTTTATTTTTAACAGCCATACTAAATACGGTCCTTTCAGTGCAGAGCCCCCAGTGGTGTTGCCCCAACCAGGGGTAGGTCCCTGTAGGATGCAGCCCATGGCTGCAGGGCAGAGCAGCACTGCTGTAAGGCTAATGCTTCTGCATAAATTGTTTGAACCTCTTGCAAGACCCAAAACTGGATCTTCTATCCTGCCAACACCCTACACCTTCCCCCATTTATCCTAACAGAGCCCTTCAACCACCTGCTCTACCTGCTGCATGCACAAGTTGTGTACTAAGACCCAGCTGTGAAATGCCCAAGAAGTCCTGCTGGGATGAGGGCTCCCAGAGCAACATTCAGAGCCTAGTGACATTAGAGAGCCTCCTGGGGAGGTGGCACCATTGGTGTCCCCGGGAAGCCTCCCACGTCCTCAGGGAAGCTGATCGAGTTGCTGTTGCAAGCTGACAAGAAAGTTGCTTTCGCCCAGCGGGTCTAGGGCAGGAGGAGGGTATCAGAAACACCCTGCTTCAGCGTTTCCAGGTCAAAATTCTCAGAATTTCCATTTCAAGGGGAATTTGGAAACTTCTTGGGGTTTTGCTGATTCAGATTGAAACCACATTTTGAAATGACAAAATTTCCTGTGCACGAGTAGTCCTGTTTTCCAGCTCTCTGTGCTCAAAACCAAAGGTTTCTCACTCCTTTAATTTTTATTGTTTTTATACTGCTGAAACTCCCCCTATCCTCAACAAAGTTCTGATTAAGCACAGCATATGAGGAAAGTAATAAAAATGAAGGTTTTTATGCTATCTGTTTTAGCCTTAGGACACTGTGCACAGTAAAAGAAAGATAATTCTTCTGTTTTCATTTTATGGATGGGAAACTTCATAAATCAGCCTCAGTCCAAGTCCAGTGCTCCATACATTCAGAATGAGATCTCAGAGCCTCGGAATTAAATTATTATTTACCATTTATGCAAGTAGCAATTTGTTAAAACAAGTCTTCATTTACTGAACTAAGAAAATATGAGCAGGTTACTCAGGATAAGACTAGACTCAGCTAACATAACTGCTGAAAGAGATGCCATTGTGCAATTTGTCAGAAACAGGGTGCAAATTTACATTATAAATACTTTACTTGCCCATGTGATACTTAGAAAGCAAACTTTACTTCATAGTAGGAGACCTGAATATATTGCTCTCACAGATATCATCATGACATGCTAAAAAAATCATTTTCAGCAAATATCCTGAGTGTTGTGCAGAATCATACAGACACAGCACAAAGCCTTTCAGCTTTTTTTTCCTCTTCTCTTTTTTCACCAGTTAAAAAATGATAATTTCTTCTCAATTTTCCTTCCTGCTGAAGGTTTCCTCCAAGTCCAGTTTATGGCTAATCTCTCAGATGTTTTCCTGATCTACACTTGTGCTACCTCTATGAAAACATATCCAAGGACCCAGACATTTTCTTTGTGCCACTCCTCTTTTATAAGCTTTCATCAGACTTAGCTGTCTCAAGCCTTTAGTCCTTATACTCAGGACACTCTTTATCCAACACTGGGTTTTGCTCTAGGAGTTGCCAGCCATGCTTTAGCCCTTTGATTCGAGTAAAGCTACCAAAGATCAGACAGAAGATGCTATAAAAATGCAAAGATCCACTATCCTTTTTTTTTTCTTTTAGATGTTCAACAATAGGGGCCTAGGACTGGAGATGCTCAGAGACCCCAGGTGCCATGGGAAGACCTCTCCTGTCTTGCCTTGGTACCTCCTGGTTGCCTCTTCCCAAAGGTGGGGAGAAAACATCTTCCACCAGTCCTCAGTGTGCTAAAAACTTAGCAGGACCCTTTTGAATGGTTCCTGGATGGGGACAAGGCTCAGCTCTAGCCAGGTTTGTGTAGGGGCAGAACTGTCTCCTGTGCCCACAGATCTCCTGAACCGCCAGGAGAGCAGCACCTGCAGCCTGGAACCCCTCAGATCTTCACGAGGAACAAAAGCATCATTAACCTTATTTAATGTGGGAGGGAGCAAGGCACGGGTTGTGCCTGCTGTCATGAGAGCCCAGCCACCTTGTGGCATGAGGGTGTAGGCAACAGAAGCAGCTGAGATGCCCCACCTCTGAGCTCCTCACCTGCTAATTCACCCTTTTTCTGCTGCAGGCAGGACAAAACAGCCTGCTCACCGTGCTGCTGTCTGCTCTCCTTCCTCCACCCACACCGTACGGGGGTGTTTGCAACCCAGCCATTGCTGCACAGTGTAATGCCTCGGTCTAGACCGCACAGGAAGCCCGTGGCAATGCCAGAAATAGTAAGTGACGCCGGGAATTTGAAGGGAAGTTGCTTCTGCACCTTAGTCCTGCTGCCAGCCTGTCTTGTGCTTGGTTGGCCACTGCACATACATGGAGAGGTGGCCTGGGAAGGACACTTGGTCCTCCATTGGCCAGAGGGGTTTCTCAGAGACATGCAATGTGATGGGTGTGTTTCCAGGCTGAACAAGAAATTAAATGCTAGGCTTTTTTGTTCATTCGTTTGCTTGTTTTATGGGATGGGTAACACCTAGAGGCAGTGGCAGGACCTCTGGGTGAAGCTGCTTGCACAGCTGTGTGCCCCTTCAGATGCCCCAGCAGGTGATGCAACCAGCATCTGAGCTTAGCTCTGAGCTTAAAGCATCCCCCTACAGCCCCCACTAATAACCACTTCTTCCTTCATATCCAAAGTCCCGCTGGCACCCAGATCTCCCCCCACAGACAGATGGACACAGAGCAGAGCAAGCTGTGACGTTACCTTCCCAGCTCAGGGGGGCTGCATCTTCCCAGCAGGCACACGCACGGCTCACGGAGCAGCTTTGGGCTCTGTCCCTGTGCCCCATTCATATTCAGGATCAGCAGAAACCAGAGGAAACCCCAGAAGAAAGCTGCCCAGAGGCTGGTCCAGGAGCTGGGGACCTTGGGGCTGGGGCAGCCCTCTGCTCAGCTCGCCCCTGATATCTGCTGGAAGACAGCCTCCAAGCTGATTCATTTACTTTGGCTTCCCATGCATTTCATGTGCTCGCAGGGGAGGGGAGGGCATTTCTGGGTACTGTCGGGGGAAACAGTCCTGGGGAGAGCCAGGGAGCTGGTGGAGGTGTGAGTCAGGGGGTGGCCAGGCCATGGGGAGCCAGGGGGATTCCAGCAGGGCCTGGAAAGCGGGGGTGGCTGGAGCGGTGAGGATGAGTGCGGTTTTCAGGCACGAGGAGGTGGGTTGAAAGAGTCAGAGGAGGCCCATGAGTAACCACAGAGGAGGCTGCTGGGCTCCCTCAGCCTGAAATAGCAGCAGCAGTTTCACCCCATCAGTGGTTTCTAATGATCTGAAATATTCGGGCAGGGGACCTGGGACCACACGGGACTATCAGGAAAGGGGAAAATACGAGTGTGGCCCCTGACTTTCCTCCTGACTTTGTCCTCCACAAATACTCTCCTACCTCACTGAGCAACACAGCTGGCAAAAAGTGCGTTATTATTGCTGCTTAAGTTATTGTAAGTTGAGTTATTATTATTGCTGCTCTTGGTAAGGCAGCCAGAGATGACAGAAGCAGATGTCCATGATGCTACTTGGCACTGCGCAGAGGTCTGGGGCCAGACCTGATTGCCTGCACTCAGGTGTTCAGAGTCTCTGGAGACGCTCTTGAGGACCCACATCCATCCTGACTGCTGGCCCGGGTGGGTGCAGGTGTCCCCAGGACCCTGCAGCAGATCAGCCAGCCCCACTGTATACCTCAAGGCATCTCAGCTGGCCCAGGATGCCTCTATTTATGCAGCTGAGCTGATCTCTGCAACCAGAGCTCTGAGGCCCTGCACACATGGAGAATGATCCACCGTGATGACACCATGGTCCACCTCATGTGTGCAAGTTTATGGGAAAAGTAGCAGGACTCTGATGGTAACACTTCCATAAGTGTTATGGCATCTTCAGATCGGATGTGGACAGCCTGCCTTTGGCAAGGAAGCCTTATGCACCAGGGCATTACCAGGAGTGGAAATTTCAGTGGGAAGTAACTTCTGGTTTACATATAAGGTGACCCTAAGATCCAGCACTGGAACAAATAATTCATATTGTGAACTACTCAGAAGCTAAATTGTATGCCATATATTGAATTTTTATACCAATGAATAGATCTTACAATGGAAAAAAAAAATCAATTACATATAAATCTGTGGAAAAGGTTCAGAAGTGGAGCAGAAAATGAAGTTATCCCACCAGCGTATTGCCGAAATTTATCTTTGATTGGTCAAAGTCTGCTGTATATTTGCTCCTTGAGCCTGGTTGCCTGTTACCTCAGCACTTGTTCTCAAGATACAGGGTCCAAAAGCAAGCAAACAAAAAATCTGCTAGTAAATTTACATAAGCATGTCCTTCATGTAAGCTCAGGGTTAGGGAGCCTAGTGATTCGTTGTAGGTTATTTCCTTCCTTCTCCTTGTTTTACCTCATTGCAGACCTCAAGAGAGCTGGGATGCTCCTCCTATGCTAAGTTGCCTTCTTCCTTTTCACCTTCCTTCTTTCCACCTTCCTCTCTTCCTCTGTCCATTTCTGTTGTCCTTGGCTGTGTCAGTAGGATAATCACAGAATCACAGAATCACAGAATCACAGAATCGTCTAGGTTGGAAGAGACCTCCAAGATCATCTAGTCCAACCTCTATCCTAACACTAACAAGACCTCCAGTAAACCATATCACTAAGGGCTACATCTAAACGTCTTTTAAAGACCTCCAGGGATGGCGACTCAACCACTTCCCTGGGCAGTCCATTCCAATGCCTAACAACCCTTTCAGTAAAGAAGTTCTTCCTAATATCCAACCTAAACCTCCCCTGGAGCAACTTTAGCCCATTCCCCCTCGTCCTGTCACCAGGCATGTGGGAGAATAGACCAACCCCCACCTCTCTACAGCCTCCTTTAAGGTACCTATAGAGAGCGATGAGGTCTCTGGAACACATGTCCTTTCCCAAGAAGGCAAGGGAGAAGACAGCGGCATGCTATCAATCATACCAAATGAAGAGGGGAAGGAAATACAGTCTGTATATGGGCATGTAGAAAAAGGGAAAAACAAAATAAAATACCCTCTCTAGTCTTAGTGACAAGCTCCAATTTCCTTGCCCATGGGCTTTTATTCAGATTGCCCCTCCAGAGCTTCCAGGGACCCTTCCATGAAGATTCATTGCAAGGGTGGGCAGCAGAGTAGGAAAGCAAACCAGGTGGGGGCTCTGCTGGCCTCTTCCTTCCTTTTTTTTTTTTGAGAGAAGATGCTCCAATAAACAGAGCTAGAGAAGGAAGGATGAATGGCACACAGTGCACACGGTGCTGCTAGTGGCTCCCTTTTACACCCAGGAGGTGCAAGGAGGCTCATTCCCGGGGACAGTCGCTGTCAAAGAGAAAAACCTGCTCCCTCCCATAGAGCTCGGTCAACACCTCCTCCAGCTCCCCCAGCGTGAGGAGATGGACCTCGTTCTTGTCATTCTCAGCAATGACTGCCCAAGACTTTCTGTGGTTGTTGTCCACCTCGCAGCAGGCGCTCGACCAGATGTGGCTGGGTTTGTTGACCCTACCCTTGGCGATGTAGTTGTTCCCAGGCACGGCGCCCACCACGACGTAGGTGGCATTGCAGACCTGCGTCCTCCTCATCATGGTTTGCTGCTCATAGTTGTTCCAGGCACCGCCGTTGAGTTTCTCGTCCTGGGGGATTATGTTGGTGAGGCTGAAGGTAGCTGTCCTGCTGATGGAGTCGGGGTGGTGGCCACTGGGGTTCAAGTGACCCCGGTTCAAACCTGTCAGGTTCTTGTAGTCCTGGAGGACAGCCTGGCTCTTGCCAAGCTGCTCTAAAGTGACGTTGAAATAATTCAAGAGGGTCCATTCTTTTTCCATCGTTTTGGGATAACTTAAGCCCATCAGCTTGAAAGGTAAAGAGAAAAATGTGTTAGCAATGGGGATGGGAATAAAAGAGCAGGTTTCCTTGGAGCACGAGTCTCTGAGTGCCGAACACTCGTGTGTTTTTTTGTCATCTCGGCATATGAAAACTCACTAACCAAAGAGAAATCTCAAAGCTACCCCTCCTCGACAAATACAAGAGATTAAAATAAAATAAAGCTCAAAACATAGTTGCACTTGATCTGACTTGTGACCTTTGAAATCCAGCCGGCAACAGGAGCGTGGGCAGATGATGAGGCAGCGAGTGTTTTCCATTCTCCCAGGTTTGAGAGGTGACTTTGACGAGACACATTTGTGACACATCTGGTTCCCTTTCCTCCCATCTCCTAACGCCACAGCTGCCCCGGGGCTCTCCCCAGCTCCTGCCACCCCCATTAATCACATCCAACCTTCATTACCTGCATCTAATCACCCTGTCACCAGCCCTAGCCTTTGCTCCATTCAGCCCCATTTGCACAGCAGTTTTTCTCTGTCTCTATGATTTTCATGCCTTTTTTTTTTAGTCCAATCTGTCAACACCCTCGTGTTTTACAGGCTTGGGGAAAACAAGAGCACAGATGTCCTATTTAAGGCTTAAGTCTCTTGGGGAGTCCTTGCAGATGGACAGGACGGGAGGAGGATGAGGAGAGCCCATGGGACTCCCGGGGGGAGGTGAGGAGGCGTCAGCCTCCTCTGATCTGCTCCGATTTTGCTCCCCACTTGGGAAGAAGCATGTATATACATCAGGCATACCACACTTCTGAAACACTAATGTTTGCCTCCTCTAACCCCATGCCCAGGGAAATGAGTTGGGAAACCAATCCTAGAGGTGGGGTTTCCCAGGGAGGGCTACAGCTCATTACAAGGATGAAGCTTTTTGCTCTAATAATTAAGCAAAAATACCTCAGTGCAAGTGATATCTGGTACCACTGTGCTAATAACGTTTCTCAGAGCTGAGCCGTGCCAGGGAACACAGATGTTTTCCTTCTGCAGCGTCACTGAAAGTAAGTTGGCAATAATCAGCCTCTTAAGGCAGCTCATAATTCCCAAAGAGAGCTGGGCAACCCAAATACCAAAGGACACCACGCTGCAAAAAGGCCTTAGTAGAAAGTTAGCCAAATCACAGATTTTGCAGATGGCCTGGGCTGGTGCTCCAGAATGAAAAGAGAAAAATTTATCCCCTCTGTATATGGACAGTGGCATCATATCAAATTAATTGCTTGAGTTCCTATGGCCAACAAATGCAAATGCCTTTTTTTTTTGATTTTCCTAACTATAACACCTTTATTTTCATATTTACAAAAACTTTTAGGACTTCCTTGGGAACAGGACACATGGCCTTCTTCTATGGCTCATTCTCACCTACATTCTCCAGTGGTGCAGCCTAACAAATTTAGCTGCTGTTGGCCATCTCTTTGCCATGATTTGATTCCCCACCCCAGCATGGGACAGGGGTGCATTACACAGTGTGATATCAGGTAATTTGACTTTATGCTCCCCTAAGCTCAATGCTGAAAAATGGGCATTTTTAGGGCATGACTCATCTCAATCTCCTGATGACATCTCAAATTCATCAGAGGAATTGCACGGCGAGGGGACAGATAAGATGAATCCCATCCAGTGGATCCATTTACGGGCCAGCTTTTAATGAGCAGAGGTTGATGTGTGGTAAGAAAGGACACTCACCTGGGGCTCAACCAGCCATGTTTTAGGTCTTGTGCCAGGCCCAGGCTGGTACAAGTAAGCAGAGTACACGGGAATACGCCTGCTCCTGTCGTACAGGGTGGCAAAGTAATACTGGTTCTTGTAGCGCTGGCAGATCCAGGCTGGGTTCTCTGGCTCCAGGGCGTCATTCGGGGGGGTTTCCCGGAAGAAAAACTGCGGGCATGAGCTTTCAAAAGACGTCACCACCTCGCCGTGTCCCAGCCAAAGGCAGCTGGAGGAGATCTGCAGCAGCAGCAGCAGCAGCGGCGGCATCGTGGGGAGGACTTCGAAGGATGGGCTCTTGCTCACCTGGAGGTCAAATGCAAACAAGATAAGAGAAAGCTCGTTAAACCTGGAGTCATTTTTGTCCTCTTGGGACATGGTTGGCAGAGAAGACACCTTTGAAAGATCAGGGAGAGAACATTTTCTCCCCTCTTGGATGCAGAAAAATCAGCAGGGGAATATGGGTGGAATCTAGGATAGGTTTCAATGCTTCAATGGGGCAACAGCAGGATATTTCAGCCCCTCTGAGGAGTGATCCAAACCCCATGTCTCATCAGCTCACATAGCAAAGTTTTTTTTTGGCAAAACTAATGCTGCTGCTTGGAAAAAACTATATGGCCAAGCTGGTAATGTAAGCATCTCCACAGGTCAGCTGCTGGAGCACCGTTGGATCACAGGGGCATGCAGGGAGGTCCAAGTTCAGCAGACACCAGCATCTGCCCCGAGGCATGGTGCTGGGACAGGGACCTTCCTTCCAGCTGACCCATTTGGCCAAGAGCTCAGTGAGAAGGCTGAGTCCTGAATCTCAGCACTTTGGGTCTTTTTATGTATTTATTATTGGTTGGTTGGTTTTGTTCATTCGTTTGTTTGCATTGGCATTGGAAAAAAATAAAAATAAAAATAAAAAAATAAAAGAAGCAACCCAGGCTGGAAAACCCCATGTCACAATAGCATCTTGCTCCTTTCTATTCCAGGGGCCTTTCTACAGCACAGGACCTCAGCTGGGCACATGCTCTGCCCAAACGGCTTTGGTGTGCTCACAGCAGGATTAATCCCCCCTTGAATCAGATGTATAACCCCGAATGGTCCAGCCTGGGGTTCTGGCTCTCAGGCAGCTGACACTGGGCAATATGCATCCTCCTTGCGTGTGTGGGCAGTCCAACCCCAAAAAATTAGCTTAGACTTTTGGATGCAGAGACGGACCAAGAGGATGGTAGCAGGAAGTGTAGCAATGCTGATATTGAGGGGCAGCTCTTCCCATAATTGCAAAAAATTTCTACTGATTCGCATCTTCAGCTTTGCTGGTTATTTTTCCTGTACTGCAAAAGGAGCTGGCACAGGAATTTCTATTTCTTGTCCAGAAATAGTCTTATTTCATCTTTCTCAGGTGTTGACGTGATTGTTGGCAGTCAGCAAGATCTTTCTGTTTGGAGAAAACTGCTCCAAATTTTCCTGCGATGCAGGATGCTTTATCTTCTTTCAGCTGCACACAGGCTTTGGGATAGCTGTGATATTTCCATTTTCATTGCTAGATGTTCAACTGAGTGGTTTTAAAATAATTAGCATTTGAAATAAGGCTGATAGGAGAAGCAGCTGAAAAGATTCACGGGAGGGAAAGCTGCCGTTGCCTCTAAAACACAAAGCCCACCTTTGGTTGGGGAAGTGTCTGAGCTGAGGACTGCTGGAGGCTTGGAAAGTCACCTTGCACATTGCGCTTTTCGTATTATTTTCCCTGACCCTCCTGTATTAATTTCCATTGGATTCAGGAGATTGAGGTGGAGATACCCTTGGTCTGACACGAGGCATCAGGTCCTTTATCTCTTTACTAGCACTTGACCAGGAACGTGGTGACAGCAAGCTGAAAACTATGAGTGAACCACAAGAGGTGATTCATTCCAGTACCCTCTAGAGCATGACAGTAGCTGACCCATCTCAGGCAGAGAAGTTGCCTCTATTGCACCACCCCCTCCACGAGCTTTATATATATATACACACACACAAAAATGATTTCATTTCAGATATATAGAAACCAACCTACCGTGTGAAAGAGCAGCACATAAATATGTTTATTCACGTGATTCTGCTTGCAGCCCCAAAGCAGTAGAGGATTTTCAAATGCCCCTGCTACAGTCTGAAACTGGCTGTGGCTGGGGGGTGGTTTATATATGATCTCCAGGAAAGGAAATTTGGCAATAATTCTGTTTTACTGGATTTTTTTGAGCAGCATTTAGAGTGAAGTCGCCCTGGAGTGGACCCAGGACCAGTGTTGCAAATGTGTTTTTCCAGAGGCCTTTTTCAAGGTCATGGGCAGAATAAGCTCCCTCCTCTGTTTGGTGTGAATTTTCCAGGTGACTTGGCAACTGAAACTTACGGGTTTATTATGCAAGGTGTTTTATGGCATTTCTGATAGCCTTGAATCGAGCCTTTCCTATGGTCATGAGCCATGCTCTGTCCGTGGGCCCAAATAAGGTCTTGAATCTACTTTTTCCTGAAGTTGCATGAGAAAGAGGGTACGAACACAAAGCCAGCTCCCATCTGCTTGGTACATGCTGTAATCGGCCAGCAGTAATTTGAAGATAAGGAATGCTCCCAGATCAGGTGTAAAGGAGCACCTGGCTGCTCCAGCCACCCTCAGGTCAGGAGGGGACTTTGCACCCAATGTCTTCAATGCATCTCCTACAGCCTTGGTTCAACAGCTCTGGGAGAAAATTTTAACATTATTGCTGAAGTCCTGATGGAGCCGGGTAGGTTAGCTGAAAAGATATGTCCTGTTCAGCCTAGTTCGTGCTGCTTCATTCCAGTGCACAAAACATCCTCAGGGCTTGTGAAAATTCACAAAAAGCATGTGATAACCCTGTCTTTGGGAACTAATTAATAATAGCATTAATAAATACTATAGTGATGATGATAGCATGATGATGGTCACCATCAAGATGAAAAATTTAAAAAAGAACACACTGGAATCTGTTTTCCTACAATTAAACATCTCAGTTAACCATTGGGTACCTTCTTGTGCATCTATTCCCAAGGCTTCCTCTGTGTATTGTTTCCCCAAGGTATCCTGGTATCCTAGATCAGTTCCAATATTTGGCTGGGGCAGCAGGTGAGCTGCAGAGGCAAAACCTCTTCCGAGTGTCCCACCAGGCTTTGGTGCCTTTTCCAGACGGGTGATACACTGCCAGCTCCAGCAAGGTCTGCAGCTCTAACAGGACCCAGGGGATCGGCTTCTGGCAGTGCCAGTCAGGAGTGGGTTGGCTCATTCCCTTTGGGAATAACGTTCCTTCTTCAAGGTTTTGGTCTGAGCATCACCAAAAGTGATTTAGTGACAAATTTCCACCTTCCTCCAATCTCTGTTGCTTTTAAGTACCTCACCCATATTCTCCAAATCTTTACTGTCTACTTTTCTATGCTTGAGCTTCTTCCCTGGGCCATTCCTCCTCCCCTTGCCCTCTGTAATATAAAACATTAAAGCTCTGCCAAATACACACGTGTAAATTCTAATTTTCTCCTATGGAGGAGGTTAGATCTCAGTAACTGCAGCCCACCCTTTGTCCGATGCATTTATTCTGAAGCTTAAGGAAAAAATTTAAAAGAGATATGGCAGTCAGCGGTGAGGAAGGAGCAGGACTTACCTTGAAGCAGTATCTCAGGAGCAGCAGCTGAACTGTCACCTTGTTCTTCCCCCTTGAGAAACAGCAACATGTCGTGAGTCCCACTGCAATAAATACCTGTGGTGGTGTTACCTTGCTAGGCAGCTGAACTCCACCACAACCACTCTCTCACTCCCCCTCCTCAGAAGAGCAGGGGAAGAAGTAAAGGAAAGAACAACTCACAGGTTGAGATAAGGAAAATTTAATTAAAAGGAAAAATAATTATTAAGGAAATATTATTAATAATTAAATGATTTAACTAAAGGGAAAAAAGGGAAAGGGGAAAAGGGAGGGGGAAAGGGAAAAAACAAAACAAAACAAGTAAAGGCTGTGTGGAAGTGCAGAGGAAAGAAATTACTCTCTACTTTCCACAAATGAGCGATGCTTGACCATGTCCTTGAAGCAGGGCCTCAACGCATGTAGCCGGTGTTCGGGAGGACAGACGTTTGGGCAACGAGAGCCCACCCCTCCCCTCTTCTTCCTTTTTCCACCTTTTATTGCTGAGTGTGACACCATATGGTATGGAATATCCCTTTGGTTGGTTTAGGTCAGCTGCCCTGGTGATGTTCCTTTCTCATTTTTTTGCCCACCCCCTAGGAGGGTTAGAGAGAGTCCTGAAGCTGTGCCAGCACTGCTCAGCAGCAGACAAAACGCTGGCGTGATACCACTGCTGTTCTAGCTCCAAGTGCAGAGCACAGCACTGTATGGGCTGCTGCAGGGAAAGTTAACATCCCAGCCAGACCCAGTACAACCCGTTCATAAATCTGCCCCTTTTTATAAAAAGTGAAGCTTACCGAAAAACGTTATTATTCCAGGGAGATTTACTCATGCCTGCCCAGAAATGGTACAACAAATGCAATTTGCTATTTCCTCAGAATTTCTCCCAAGTTTGCTGACTGGTGTCACGTGTCACAAACAGACAGCTGTGTCTGCTGACTTCCCTCTCCATTTCCTCATTTCCCGTGGGGCTCTGTTCTCAGCAGACAGCCCTTGGGGTCATTAGATGGCACGGCCTGTCTGAGCACACACAGGTGCTCTGCTCTTCTACAGCCTCTCAGAATACAGTTAACATGGCATTTTCCCTTCCCTAACTGTAAAGGCTTTGTAACAGCACTTGCCAATGCCATCCTATATATTTTGGTGGCATATACTGTCCCATTCTTTACTCATTTACATTTTCTAGATACAACAAGAGCATTTTAATATTATATCTCACTGGACAGGTCCTCTCCCATGTCTGCACCAATACATGAACCACGAGCACGTTCTCCTTTAGTACAGTGCTTATCAGATCCAAATCCCCTGTTTACAACACAGCTGATACCCAAATTGCCTCTTCCAGGGAGAGTAAGTATGCAGAGGGTTGCAAATTGCTCTGCTTGCTGTTTTATACCACTGCTAAGCCTGTGTTCAAGCAGCATCCCAACCTGCATGGAGCAGAGGCTTGGTGGAGACCGGGGTTCTTCCACTAGCAGTCAATAAAAGGGGTTTGGGGGGAAGGATGCAGATGCTGCACGCCTCCGAAATCAGAGGGAATGACAAGAGTTGACTCCCATGGTCTCTCAAAAGACAGCTGAAGGAAAGATGCTGGTTTCCTACATCAGTGGGGGCAATGGGACTAGAGATTGTTGATGACGATGACCAACCACCACCTTCTGTAACTGGGGAGCATCAGAGTCTGGGACCTGGACCAGAAAGGAGCTTGACAAAAGCTGTGGAGTCTGATGTCATGGCAATGCCAGAGCTTGGCCACTGGAAGAAAATCACAGAATCACAGCTTGGCTGTAAGGAGGCACATCCGGAGGTTGTCTGGTCCAAGCGCCCTGCTCAAGCAGGGCCACCAAGGGCAGGTTGTAGTCTCACGGCATTGGAGCAAAGGGATTTGGGAAATCAAGTTTAAAACAGCACCTGATGGACACCCCTGAAGAAGAATTGCAAGATGCTGACGGCTGGGGTCCTGGCACTCACTGGTCCTCTGCTTTTAACACGGTAAAATGGCAAGTTATGACTGCTCAAAAGAAGCCACTACATACAGAGAAAGGAAGAAAACAGGCAGCCAACATCAAGTTTCCTTTTCTTCAGAAAGGACTTAAAATATTCACAGCAAAACAAGAAGTAGGCAAAGCAGATATCAGCTAAGGTGATGCAATCAGGACCCAGCTGTGAAATCAAAAATGCAGTGGAAACATGGTTCAAGTTCTCAGAAGGCCTGGTGGTGAAATCCCACGCAGAGTAATTTGTAACAAGCCAGTCTTGGAAGAAAGAATGTTTTTCCATGCAGCTGATATCAACAAAAGCTAATCTAGGGTCACCCTAGAGGTGGACCAACGCAGGATTGTTATGTGGGCATTTTGCTGTTGGAGGTGAAGGGGAACAAGCCCAGATTAGTGACCAATGAGTTACCAGTGGGAATGAAGTTGGACTCTTCCACATGTCCATAGTTTTATTTAACTGGGATTTTTTTCCAGAGTTCGTAAAAAAAAAAAAATAAAAAAATGCTGTGGCTGAAATATAGATGACTCTCAAGGAATACTGTAACAGCGAGTTGGTGAAATAACCAGAAGAAGCCACGGACCTCAGACCCTACTCCCAAGGCCTATTATGTCATGTTTTTGCATTTCACTGATGTTTATAAAAATTGTGCTCTAATGCTTAACAGCTGGCATTGTCCTGCCTTCCATGTCAGTATAGACAATGGTTGCATGGTATCCAGAGCTGCACACTTTCTGGATGGGGAGGAGGTGTGAGCGATGTTGCACGCCCCCTCCTGCAGGCCAGCTTCCAGGGGGTTTGTCCTGCAAGACAAGCCTTCACTTCTTCAGCTCTTAAAGAGATGAAAAAAAAAATCCTATTAGATCCTCCAGTCTTCTCCTGATCATGTGGGATTTTTCCTTGGGAGCCTGGAGATGTGTACATGAAGTACTTTGAATATTTTTTCCATGTCATGGTTGAAAAGAAATAGTGTTTGCAGTATTTTTTCTAGGGAAAGTGTGTGGGTGTCCAGACCTGGCTTCTCCACAAGGATTTTGTATTTTTTTGTATTTCTTTTTTAAAATATTTACTTATGTTTCCTTTCTACGAGATGTTAAAGACTTCTGCTATAGGAGTCCATATGAGGAGAAATACAAACACCTCGTGTGACCGCAGGGCAGGAAGGAGAGGACTTAAAACCACCAGAGTCAAACAGAGGAGGGCACTATTTCTTCTGAAAAAAATAAATAAATAAGAGAGGCCACCAAAGCCTTTTTTTTGACTCTTCTTTCCCCATGGAAGAAGCAAGTGAGGAGACACACAGCTGCCAGGTAGCTCGAGCAGCGCAGATGATCAGGAAGGAGCAAATCACAGCAGCAGAAGCCACAGGGGCACAATAAATCCCAACGCAAGGGAGAAAAATGCTGCTCGGACGTGAGCTGTGTTGTTCTGGTCTGTTCTCCTTAGAGGGCAGCAAAGATCCTACCATCCCCTGGCTACAGGCAGGGCCTGAAGATGTCTGGACACTGGACAACCCTCAGAGACCTCAGGTTGCGGGAAGTGCCCTGCTGGTGTGAGCAGGGCACAAGGGGAACGTGGGCAACCTGGGGCCAGCCTTTGCACCAAGGGACACGGCACAACCCTTGTCCAGGGCCGTGCAAAAAATATCACTCTTATGGGGAAAATTAGGCAGAGAGGTGAGGATGTAAAAGACAAACAAAGCTGCCTAATTCATCAGTAGAACCAGTGCATAGTTTTAAATGGTTTACCCTGAGCTATTTTTTTATGCAACATCTTAATGCTGACTTCGGGCCAGTCTTGTGTTTTGGAAACAAAAGCGGCCCCATAAGGATCAAGAAGCATTTTTAACGTATTCCAGCTTATCATGATGACCTAGCACATGATTCATGTTGTAACCCAGATTTGGGTTACCTGGAGTTGCTTTAGGCATGTGAACTCCATCAGACTGAGCACCACGGTCCCGGTGGCAGCGGGGTCTCCTCTCCATCACCGACAGCACATCGCCCCGCTGCAGACGCTCAGCCAGCTGGCAGGTTGCCTGTGGTTTGCTTTCACTCTTTCAGTTTTGTTCAGCTTTTGGAGACCAAAAATCAGTCCGTTTGTTTTCACTTTCTGATTCCCCTGCAGCAGCAGAGGGGCCACTGGGGAGGGCTGAGCAGCCACCGAAACCCCATGCCCCAGGCAAACACCCCGCTATTTCTGCGGGTTGGGTGTTTCTGGGTGAAGAGAGGGCAGGATATTTGCCTGGGAGCAGAGGTAAAACACAGATGGCAAAAGCAGAGATGTGATATTGATGTAGAAGGAAAAGAAGAATGATGTCCTTATACCTGTTTTATGACACATGGAAATCTTAAAATAATCTCGTATAAAATAATAAGAAATATTCATCGCCAAAATCTCTCTCTATGGGGTTCATCCTAATCCAGGCATTTGAAAAACACATTTACAAACCTGTCCTTTTTAGTCAATAGAGAAAAAAATGGCATCTCCAGAGAGGTGAACGCAGCCCAAATTAGGCAATGTAAAACTGTGAAAAATAGTTCAAATTAACGTGTTTATTTCTGTGTTGAGTATAAACGCAGCGTGAGCAGATAGCTCCATCAGATGTCTGGCTTTTACATACTTGAAGTCTTGTGCAACTTTTCCACCCCCTCTCTTGGTGCCTGTGGTTTTGGGGTGCAATGCCCATATCTGCGAAAGCATCGCAGGCCAACTCCCATCATCACTGGGGTTACGGCTCCAGGATTCAAGGCAGCTCCTTCCTATGTGCCCAGGATGAAGCTGAGCTTTTTCACCGTAGGATGAAAACTTCTGCGTCTTCACGCCTCGTGCAGACTACAAGTGGTTGCAGATGCAACCCAGGTTATGTCAGGTTCATGGGTTTCCCCACGGAAAAAAAAAAAAATTAATTGGCTCAAAGTTCGAAAAACTCAGCCCCGTGACTCAGGGTGAGGAGGCTGCTTCCATGCTGATTTTAGGCTGCTGCATTAAAAATGGCAAGCACTGAATCGATGGGGAAATGCTGAACCTCTGCCAGCGACCACAACGTGTTCAGGTCAGGAGGCTCAGATCCCTCCTTGCTAGCCCTGTCTCCTCTCATGGCCAGGGTCATGGAAAATAGCACAAAAGGGGAAGACTAGACAGATCTGGGATCTGGCCTCTTGCATTTTTAGGGCCTCAGGAGACCCCTTTCTTATTGTTTCTCCCACAACAGGCTTGCCTCATTCAACCTGCCAGCACTGCAGCTTCCCTGCTGTACCCAAAATAGTTAACCACAGCCTTTACTGCAGCCCGTCAAGGTGATTAAAATTAAACAGCTTGTCAAGTTTAGCAAGCTTCGGTGAGCAAACCTTCTCACTTTCCCTGCAAGCTTGGAGCACATCCTGTCCCCCCTGCTCTGGGCTTTGACCCGTTGGTCGCTCACCTCCAGCAAGGTGCAATCTTACCCGGAGAAAAGCAGCAGCCCTGAGATGATGCCCGTGTCAAAAAAAAACAAGTGTGCTGGGGTGGTAGATTGAACTGGGGAGTATCTCACAGCCTGCAGTTGTTCCTCAGGTAACCTGGAAGTCCCGAGGTGTTAAAGCATTTCTGTGGGATTTCCTTCTTCCCACCACGCTCTTACTCGTGAGCTATAGCAGCACTCAGAATTGTGCTTTGAGTTCATGGACACGTTGCTCCTTCTGGAAACTGAACCAGGCTGTGGTTTCATACAGATACACTTTTTTATGAAAAAGACATTTCCCCCCCCACCAAAAAAAAAAAAAAAAAAAAAAAAAAAAACACTTTACTTATTAATACAACCTGCTTATTAAGCCTCTGTTGACTTGTCTTCCTGGAAGATGTTACATCTAGGGCCCAGAACTCACAACGTAGGTGGACTCCCAAATCCTGCTGGGATGTGGCAGGACTGAAGCTGCCCTGAGATATGCCACCAAGGTAGTCAGAGGCCTGGGGCACACGTCTTAGGAGAGGCTGAGGGATTTGGGTTTGCTGGAGATGGCAGCCCAATAGCTGCCTACAGCTCCTTAGAGGGACAGCTGCAGAGAGAAGGACATCAAGCTCCTTGTTGTAGAGCCAGACACGATAGCGAAGGGCAGCAGCCACAGATGGTGGCTTGAGAGGTGCAGGATAGAAAAAAATGTCTCTAGGAAGGTAGCACAGGGCTGCCCCAGGCTGTTGGGAAATGACAGGTAATGAACACGGAGATGACACAAGGCTTAGCTGGATGAAACCACGACCAAGTCCCCCTAGAACTGGCAGCGTTTCTGCTTCAAGAATTGGAGACCTCCAGCCAATGTTTCAAATAACATTTCCATGATCCTATGGTAGATTTGGCTCCCATCTTCTCCCACCCTAAAGCACACATCTGGAAAATTATAACAAGGCAGTAGATGACCAAATACCCCACTCTTGAGAGTTGTACCTTAAGGTCTTCCCACAGCCCAAAGCCACAACACATCACCACGTACATACCTTGGAGAGCCCAGGGGAGGGCCCATTCCCAGATCCAGTGCTCAGAGTCCCCTGGGGCGTGGATGAGACCCCATCAGCTCATTTTGTCCCAGAAGGGGATTTTGATGATATCCCATGGTCTCTGCACCAACCTGGAGCTGTGCTTCCACTGCTCGGGAGCCCCAGGCCGGCACTCTGTGCAATAAACAGCCCGTGTTGCTACACGTTAATTATGCCGAGGTTAATGAGCAGGTGCGCCAAGGAGATTTCCAGCCTGGCTGCTGGCTCACCCCGTACGGAAATCAGGCTGTTGGTCAGGGCGGATATATGTCAGAGCATTACTAATTAGAAAAAGCAGTCCCATGATCAGGGGTCGTGCCCTGGGTTGTCCCTGCTGGACCTGGCATCCTCCAAAGTCCATGGAGGTGGCACGGGAGGAAGGGCCAGATGTCCCCTATAAACACTTCACCTCTGGAGAAGTCAGAAAAGACGTGAAGATGATGCCTCGTAGGAGGGTGGTAAATCCCACTGCAATGCAGGCATCGATTTCTGCTAAGGGCTGAAAGAAAGCCCTTGGAGATGCTGAAGCTGCCAGGAGAGACCTTATTCCTGATAAGGATACTATCTTAATTCCATATTTTGTCATTTTATCTTTTTTTTTTTTTTTTTTGACTTTCTTGCCATTGCTGAAAATCCAGACTTTTGAGCAAACAGCTCCTTCATTCATAAATCTTGCTCAGTGCTCATGCTCATTGATTCTTAAATGTGTCTGGGATAAAAAGATTCAGACTTAACACTTAGCTTATGGGAAGGTGATAAAACCACGGGGCACTAAGTGCTAAATTGCCATTAGGAAGCTGGGTTTAGGACTTCGTTCAATGCATTTACGAACTTTGGGGTAGGATCTAAGCTTAACAAAGCAAACAGCCTGCCATTCCCAGCTGGGGGGTTATGGTTTTCTTATGCTGGACAGGGAGCATGAGCCAACTACCTACTCTAGGTGTATATGGCAGGAGACCCTTTGATTTTAATTGCCTTGATGTATGATGTTAATGTTTTCCAATGGCATTTCACTTAGATATTTGTGACTACATCTGATTTTCACAAAACCTGCTCACCACTACCTGCTGCTTAAAACCCGAGCCCAGAACACAAGTTGGGGACTGGTGGGAACACAGAGCCAGAGCTCAGATAACACAGACCCAGTGCTGCATCGTGGTGTGTGGACGAGGAAAATAACCAGGACTCCAGTCCTCACCAGGAACATTTTCTAACCGTGCCGCAATCACAACAAGCTGGCCCCGAAGCCAGGCTGGCAGAAGCAAACACTTGCAACAGCCCTCTTCCAGCTCACCCGCTGACATGACTCAGACTCCCAAACTCGCTTCCGGACCTCTGCTGCTTGCTGGACAGGATTCGTCTTGCTGAAGAGCCAGTCCTCATCACTCCCTCAGAGTCAGCAGGAGATGAATGCACATTTCCAAGGCACAGTTCATGCCGGGCAGGTGAAGAACTTATTTCTCTCCAATGGCCATAAAGGATCTGAGGGTGATAGTCTCTGATATACACCCCTAAGATTACATGAGATGAGTCCCATCTTTACATACCTGACGGCTATTTTGTATTACTTACCTTGCCAAAGCATAACATAAAAATACAAAATTTATTCTTTGCTAAAGCCCTTTCCTTAGGGACATCCCTCAAACAGCCCCTCCTCATTCCTTCTCACGACGTTGGCATGGCAATCCAGCAGGAATTCCAGGGGAACGAGGAAATGGGAAGCTTTGTAACCCCCTAGGAGGACGTGCTGCACTTGCAGCATCTCTTCTGCGTCATCCATCTCAAGGATGTTCTCTTGCAAACACAACAGAAACAGAATCTGTGTGGCCAGGAACAAGAGGGAAGGATGCTCTTCATGCAGTTCAGTCTTCATGTTCTTAGATCCAGTTGTTTGATGTGGTTGAGAAGCCAGCAGAGGGTGAGGACCAGAGAGAAATTTTTTTTTTGATATTGTTGGCAGGGTTGGGCTTAGAGTGGTGCTCTGCATGTTACTCAAGCCCCAAACTTGCTGTTAGCACCAGAAAATCACCTCGCATGCAGATGAGCACGTGCTAACCTAGCTATGGGCTGGATGCAAATTCGGGGTGCTTGAGAAGCGAAGCCGAGAGCTGTTTGTGCAGGTGACTCGTGCTCCTGCTCTGAGTCAGACCTCCTGCTAGACCACGAGCTAACCCAGCAAGAGTCAAGAGTCAGCTAATGCCTGCTTTAGGCTGACTCTTGCCCTTGTGATGCATCCTTATCCCGTAGCTTTCAACCCAAATGGATGGCCTCAGAGGGATGAGCAGGTCCCAAGAGGACCAACAACACTTCCTTTGTGTTCAGGGTTATTGACCATACGGTCCTTGAGAAAATCCTGGGTTTTCACCCTGTGGATGCAGCTTTCGATGCTTATTTTCTCTATACGCATGAGGAGAATGAGTTTACTATAAATATATACCTGTGTCCATAATAAGCAAGTTGGGGAATTTGAAATGGGTATTTCCAGGACTATGTCAACAAGATACGGTGAGTCATCAACTGCGGTAAGCTAAAGTCAGCATTTCCTTTGTTTTGTGGTTTTCTGCATCGACACGGTTTTGAAAGTGTTAGAAATGGGCATCACCCGTCTGTCCAAGTAGGAGAGAGGAATGGGAGCACCAAGGGCTGGCAGGTCTAAGTCAAGCAGGGTGAGAAAATGAGCCACAGCAGCAGGCGAATTCTTCAGTGATGAGCAAAGATTTTCCCCAAACAGAGGCAGACATGAATCCAGCATGGGAATACAGAAACCTGCATGCAGCCAGCTCAGACCTCACCTCAGCTGGCTCTTTGATGCCTTTCCCGAGATAAAGCTGCTTCCCTGGAACACGAAATCCACACCGAGGACCAACTGCCTGGGCCTGTCTCTCATCAGGGTGCTTTTGCCAGGGCAGAAAAGGTAGCTAAAGAGGTTAGCTTTGGGTGGGAGCAAGACTGAGTTGATGCAGGCTGTACCAGCAGCCAAACTGGAGCCCACCAAATGGGTCTAACCAGAGGCTGGTTTGCTCTTGAAAAACAAAAGAGGTGTCTGCTGGCACCAGCGAGGAAACCAGCCCAGCAAAACTGTTTGCTAGATGATGCATCTAAAACCCAGACTGGCTGACAAGAGGGAGATATGATCAGTAATAAACTCGTGGAGGTTGTTTTAGGTGTTCCTGCATGTTTAGTGTTCAGAGCTGGACCACACCTCGTTGCCCTCACTGGATCTCAAGGGTGCCCCAGTGGAAAAAGGTGGATTCACCAGTCCGAGTATAGACTCAACTGGGTAGACTCACCAATTTGAGTATAAACTCAACTGAATCAATTTTGAGTATAGCCTCATCGGGGTGAAGGAAGAGTGAATGACACCAGCGGTGTTTGGGAGTGAGGAACCCTAAATCAGAAGCACACCAGCCCCGTGGTGGAGGTACTGGATGCAAAGCAGAGGGCTTCTTCCAACCATCCAATGTCAACACTTGTAGACACCATAAAACCTGTGATGGAAATGGCTTTGAGCAACTCGATCTAGCATTCATGTTGCATCCAGAGCTCCCTTCCAACCTCAGTCTTTCCATGAGGATCTTTTTGCTTCTTGTCTGGGTTTTGCAGGCTGTGAGGTGGAGTTTCAGCAGGAGCCAGATCCATGAGTCTCACACTCGGTGTGTAGATGCTGACCCCATGGGATGATGAAGGAGGAGGTTGACCTGGAATTTGCCACCTACATCTCTTTCTTTTCTCCTTTAAATATATATAATATATATATATTATATATATATATATATATAATAACTCCTACATCTGTTTGCAAAACCTAGAAGTCTCTGTGCATTGTAAAACTAGCCGTGACTACAGAGTGCTGCAGCACCCAAATGAGGTAGGGGGGAAGGAGTCAGCTCGAGCCACATCCAGCCTCAAATGTCAAAAGGCAAAGGCCTTCAGATGACTATGGGCATTGTGAGAAAGGCATATTCAAAACAAGACCAAAATTCAGGGCAATGCGGGTAGGGCTGGAGCAATCAGAAGGCAGAAAATACTGGTTTTAAAGCTAGGTCTCCATGGCCTGGTTCTTGTTTTTAAGTCAGCCGCAGACCTAAATCACAGGAATCAGCACAAAATGCACCGGCTGATACTTTTCAGTTTTCTCGGTGGTGAGGCAAGTTTCTGATAAACGCAGGGCTGTTACCATCAGCCCCCAAACCGTATCCTGGGAGGTGAGCTACAGGAAACACCACGCTCGTTCTTTTCATACTATTTTTCTACTGATTCCTGAATATTCCCCGTGGACACTGATGGATGCTTCATTGGGAAAACGTGTTGGGGTTAGTGGCACAAGCTCGTCATTAAACTCTATTCATTTATTTAATACGAACCTTTCAAACCATAATTCTTCTGCAGGATTAAAACAGGTAACACCCCTCTTTATTGTAACCTAGGGCAACTGCTCAGCCCTAGTATTCCATTACAGAGTTGATCTCTCCTAAAGATCACAGGTGCCCTACAGCTATTTGGATATTATTTGTCAGTGCTTATAACACGAAGTCTCCTGTTCATACGAGATTCTTTCTCTGCGTGTCATGCTACATTATTGAACTCTTATTTTGCTCTTGGAAATCACTCAAACATTCAGAAGAGCTAATAGAGGAATGGACTTAAAGGTATTTTTTCCTCTCAATCTACTCTTCCTTGCTCTGAATTATTTTCATCCAGCATGCATTCAGGCAGCTCATATATGTAGCCTTTAAAAGGCTGCATGCTGTTTATTCTCAGTCATCCAAGCAAATTGGCCTGCAGGAACAATCTGTCCCCGAAGATAAGTAAATAGCACTTACAAATGGCAGGTAAAAACTGATAGCTTTATTGGTTTCTCCACCGGCCATGAGTTGACTTTCTAGTAGAAGATGATTCTCCATGCAAGTTTACAAACACTGCAATTAGTATTTTTATATTTCATTATTGCAATAAGGTTAGATAGCATTATTGATAAAATGGGGGGAAAAATAAGGGCAGGGAGGAGAATTCCTTTATCTGCCTTCTGCGTGGTGATGTGCAAAGGCAAAGCACACACAGACTCAGGACATCTTTGTTTCCTGTCATGTCATTGACCCAAAGCCATCCCGAAAGTCCCACCTTCCCAGCCTGAAAGCCGTAAGACCCTCAACAAGCTACATCAGCCACCAAACAGGTTTTACTTTCCCCGAACCAAGCAGTTTTAACATGTCTCTCACTCCATCCCACCCAGGGCACTCCGAGGACGTCACAGCGGGGAAGGAGAACATCCCTCCCCATGCACGCTCAGACGTCTTGCTGGGGACGGGGCTTTCCCCAGGAGCTGCGGTTTCTCTGCCCTGCTGTGCAAGAGGGAAAGCAAGGCCGGGATGTTTTTCAGTCATCCTTTTAGGAGAAGCAACCTTCTGCTTGGGTGTCAGTGCAGGAAATGGGTGGTTTGCAGCATGTGCTAGGTAGCGCCCCGCTATCTGGCGTAGGAAGTGGTGTGACACTTCCACGTACACAGCAGTTACCGGTGCTGCAGCACCTTGGTTTCAAGCTGGGGACCAGCACGAGCACAGCGAGACAGTTCGGATCCTTACCCTGAAGCAGAAAAGTTCTTTATCTTTGAACCGTGCTGCAGAAGTCAGCGAGAGCTGAACTGTAACTGGGTTTCGCTGGCAAAACATGATGGCGCTCGCTGAACTTGCAAGCACAGGGGAAATTCTGAGAAATGTCAGACCTGGTCCTCCTTTGACTTGTCTCCCTCGTTACAAAATAAACCCCGCCGGCTGCAGAGCAGGAGCCAGCATTTCTGAGCTCCAGTCTCAGCTTTGACAGCGACTTCCACCAGGACCATTGTAAAATCCTAAATCCTCAACCTCGGCCACCCTCCCTCGATCCAGCCAACACAAAACACTTGGAGTACACCAGAAAGCACAACAGATAGACCTGGAAAGGATTCCTAGTCCATCACCAGCCTCCAGAAAGGTTCAGCATAAGGTATATTACCCTTCCTGGCATTTGCCAGTCCCAAACCCTCATGGAAATTTACTTATTGTAGGCTCCACTGCATGCCTGGGCAATGCATGCCTACCTGAATTACCTAACTGCATTGGCTGCCCTTGCTGCTGGGATTTTTTTTTTGTATTGTAAATCCTAAAAGCCTTTGTTATGGCAATTGCTGAAAGGTTGATTTAATGCTCAGCGCATCGGCACTGAAAGGAGGAGGTGGTCAGCTTTCCTGTGCAACAGGCTGCAACTTGAGGCAACTCCACAGTTTCCTAATTGAAAAGATTCTTTATACAAGACAGGCCACAGGGGAAATAATACACAAATTCACTCTTTCTTTTAGGTCCCAAACTCTGTTCTTTCCCTTACCAAATGATTTTATTAATAACCATTATTCTTGTTCTTTAAAAAGTGTCTGCTTTGGAAGAGTTTTGAGCCTCAGATTTGCAGTTGCTTATAGCTGAACGCACGTTAGCCCATGTGCTTGACTCCTTTCTCAATTTTAAATAAATGATGATGCGATCACAAGCACAGAGTGTCCCAAAGTGAAGGAAAAAAGCATCATTATAGGCAGGGTAAACCTCAAGGCATTCATTGACCTCAGCCTCAGGAGGCGGCACACAAAGTAGAAGGTAGGTCAGCCTCCAAAAGACGAGCCTCAGAGAATACAAGGAGTATGCTGGGACTAAACCAGAAAGCCCAAATCATAAAACAAAACAGATCTGGGGCAGTGGCAAATCCCTTCTTACGTATGCTTATTATATGCAATATAATATGACCAGGAGGAACTTTAACCTGCTGCTCAGTGTGGAGGGGAAGTTATCGATGGGTGACACCTACGAAGCTGCAGACACCTTCAGTTTGCCTGGGTCTCAGGGGCTCTTCTTGGATGCTTAAAAATAACATTAGAAGTTGTTTTGGGAAGCTTGAGCAGGATGAGAAGATGCTCGCAGATAAAAAAGTGGAATAGTCATGCATATCTTTAAAAAAAATGATTCAAAGGAAAAGATGGATCCTGGAAATTATAGAGTAGGAGGCTGAAGTTCATTTCCCTCCAGAACACCTCTACAAGCCTCTGAAAAGTAACACGAGATGGGGGTTTGTCAAGACCAGATTTTCTCAAACCAGTCTGATTTTCTCTTGAGACCTGGTAACAGACCTTGTGGGTAAGGCAGAGGCGGTAGACTTCAAATCTCTTCTTGTCACAAGGACTTTGGATCCTGTCTCCCGTGGCATTGACTGAGACAGGAGGCTGGTACAATGCACTGGGGTTGGTGTGGGAAGTGCTGGAGAGTGCTCCCAGGGAGCTGGTCCACACCAGAGTGGAAAAACACAGCCATGGGCTTCCACAAAGTCTGTCCAAGGTCTTACTCAAGGTAGCTCGGAAGATGGAAGAGACCATTTCCTTATTAAATTCTTAGATTGCTTCAAGCTGGAAAGGAGGTTAGGGACATGGGGGAGTAGGACTAATATTCAAGGTTATCAGAACAAAATAGAGAAATATTCTGGGAAACAAGCAAAAGAACACCCTTGAAATTCATTAAGGGTAAATACAAATTCCTGCAGTGAAGCAAGAATTATCCTTAGCGTATTCACAGATTAGGAACAACTACTTTGCTCTCATTCCTTCCTAAAAGGATCAAGGAACTATGATGGATTACACACTGTGTGGCTAAAAAAAAAAAAAAAAATGTAGTTCTGCTACATTTTCTGCAATGCTACCATGTTCCGCTACAAAAAGACAAATTGTCTTACCAGGCATGCGTGGTAGTGGAGCCTACAGGACATATCAGGTAAATTTTCCACTTCATCATGCACTGCTACCCCCACTTGATGTTTATTTCATGCCTGAGATGAAAAGCCTCAGTTCTGGGGGGACGTTTCTCTCTCACCACCAAGTTATAAACTCAAAAATTGCTCAGTTGCCCTGAAAATTAGTAACTAATGAAACCATGCCCTGACGGTGTGAAAGACACCTCAGCTGCCTGAGTCAAGAACACCTGATATGCTTCTGACCAAAATGTTTCCAAAATGTTAAAAAGGGCATAGGTACCCCTGCCAGTGATTTCCAGCTCAACATCTTTACAGGTGCCACCATGTCCCTGTAGATGTGGTCTTCAGCTGAGGGAAATGGAGCCAAATCTTCCCTGAAGTCCTTCAGCTCAGTTGCATCCCTCCCAGTGGCAGTGGTGAGGACATTTCTTGCTCTTCCTGAGCCCGCTGGAGAAGAAATGAAGGACAGCTCTGAGTCAGCTTTCCTTTCTTCTTCCTTTTTACCCAACCTTGAAGTGTCTGGATCAGAGGCACCAGTCCCTGGTGTCGCTTTCTCTTCTTTTTTCCCTGAACGCCAAAGACTGCTCACCATGGTGGGTGAGAAAAATGCTCCTGTGTGCAAGTAGATGCCTCCCGTTAAAGTCCCTCTTTTCAGTCACTGATTCAGGTGTCATCACAATTTGACTCAGCCATCTAAAATGACGCACCTGCAACTGGAGGTAGTGGAGGTCTCATCTGGAGACCACTCCTCGGAAAACCACAGGGATATTCCAGAGACCTCCAGTGGGTTCCTCTTGTTGCAGAAAGCGAGAGGAGCATAAACAGGATCCAACAAAAGGGGGCTGGCATTTTACGGCAGCTGCCAGCAGGGAAAGGTTGGACGTGGTGCTTAGGGACATGGTTTAGTGGGTGACATTGGTGGTAGGGGGATGGTTGGAGATGATCTCGGAGGTCTCTTCCAACCCTAATGATTCTGTGATTCTATGAAGGGTGGAGGTGAGGGCCAGAAGATGCTGAGATTTGAAGACCGATGCCCCACGGAGGAGCTGAAGGGAGGGAAGCCACAAAGCTCTGCAGAGGCTGGAGCACGTGAAAAGGAAACTGCAGCCTCTGCGCTTGGTGGTTTCTCGCTCAGGGCAGGGGAAATGTTTGGGTGCAAGTCGCTCGCGGGGCAGAGGGTGTAAGTCACGTTCGCAGGGGGTAGCCCAGAGTTACTCAAGTGCCTGGGGCTGAGCTGCTGCTGCTGGCAGGAATTTCCCATTTGTCCTGGGACTTGGGCAGCCAAAACCCCAAAAGTGAGGCAGAACAAAGGGACTCATTTCTTTTGTGATTCCTGGAAAGCAAAAAGGGAATAAGGGCTTGTTTTCTTCCCAGGAGAAAGACACTGCCCATGCACTTCTTTTTAAGGGGAGAAAGCTCATCTCCGTGTATCCCACAGCTTGTCCAGGGAGGAGGAGGATGGGGCACAGCCTCAGAGCTATCCGTTTTGTACAAACACACCTAGAAATCGTCCTCAATGTGCCACCAGCAGCCCCAAGCACCATCTCATAGCGGGCACCCACAGTCACGCAAACGCATCCTCTCCTGGGAGAAGAAGGGGTTGCAATAACTCTGGTTATTACAGTGCCATAGCAGAGATATGGGTGACTGGCCAACTGATGCTACACCTCTTTGAGACTCAGCACCCAGGGGAATTCACAAAGGCTTTAATTTACAAAGGTTTTTTTTTTTTTTTTTCTTTTTTTTGGGGGGCCACAAAACAGGGGTACTTCTCTGCACAGGAGATGAAGATGTGACTAACACCCCGGGTATCCCCAGGGCTGTGACAAAGGTCTGAGATAACTGACCTTACCCAGCAGGCTCACTTGTTGTGCATGGGGGAAGACCACGTTGGCAGACCACGTTTTTTTTTTAAACAGGGGACCTCCTCAGCATTGTCTTAGAAGGATTTGGATGGATTTCTTGAAAGCTTAGCATTATAAAGTCATTAAGGTTGGAAAAGCCCTCCAAGATCATCTGGTCCAACCATCCCCCTACCACCAATGTCACCCACTAAGCCATGTCCCTAAGCACCACGTCCAACCTTTCCTTGAACACCCCCAGGGACGGTGACGCCACCACCTCCCTGGGCAACCCGTCCCAACGCCTGACTGCTCTTTCTGAGAAGAAATTTCTAATTTCCAACCTGATTTCCAGCTTGTTGACATCCAAAGGCCAACACAACTCTGAAGAAAAAACATCAGCCACGGGTGGGAAGCAGAGGGAAGTTCCCCCCTGGTGTCCCAAGCTAGAAAGAGCTTTAGTCATAGGTGGAAAACTCTCTGTCTGGGAGCTTGTGGGGCTGTCAGCACGGGCACTTGCAATGAGAAAGTGAAAAGCAGAAGCTGAGAAGGTCACACGAAGCATTTCTCACCCCTGAGAGTGAAAGAAGAGCAGATTTCCCCTATTAAGCAGACAGCCCCGTGCGGTCAGGAGGTGAGAGCAGTGCCTCGGTGTGCTGGTGTGGTTGGCATGGAGCGAGCAGCCACAGGCATCGCGCCCAGCCACGTCCTGCTAAGCTGAGCCCTGCCTGGTGCAGGATGAGGGCCGGGGGGGTGCTTCGCCGGGCTGCTCCAAATCCCTACCCCCTTAAAAGGAGCCGTGGTGTGGTTCTGGGCCTTTCAGAGAATGCACGACAGGGAGAGGAGAGCAGTGCTGCATTTGGTCAGAGTGAGGACAGAGGAGGTGCAGGGGGAGCAGGTAAGGATAGCATCATAGGATCACAGAATGGCTCGGATAGGAAGGGACCTCAAAGATCACCTAGTTCCAGCACCCTGCCATGGGCAGGGACGGCACCCACTAGATCAGGCTGTCCAGGGCCTCATCAAGCCTGGCCTTGAACACCTCCAGGGATGGGGCATCCACGCTTCTCTGGGCAACTTGTTCTAAACCTCACCACCCTCTGAGTGAAGAATTTCCTCCTAACACCTAATCTAAATCTCCCCTTTTTTAGTTTAAAATTATTCCTTCTTATCCTGACATTATCTGATTGACCAAAGAGTTGCTCTCCATCTTTTTTATAAGTCCCCTTCAAGTACTGAAATGTTGCAATAAGGCCCCCCTGAAGCCTTCTCTTTTCCAGGCTGAACAACCCCAACTCTCTCAGCCTTTCTTCACAGGAGAGGTGCTCCAGCCCTCTGATCGTCCTCCTGGCCTCCTCTGGACATCCTTTGAGGATCCTTATTTCCTGGACATGAAAGACAAACCAGCAGACTCATACCAAGCCCACAGCACAGCAGGCATGCTGAGCATCATTCTCCACCATTCCCTGGTATTTCTGCCTCCTTCTAAGGCAGGAAGAGTCCCTGCAGCTATGCCCACACCACCAAACCCATGAGCAAGCAACGTCTTCCATCAAGAAACCCCAAAGAGGCGTATCCCCCCTGCACCCCTCTATGGCCAGAAATACCCCCTGCTTCTGTTAGGGGGGGACCTGGGCAAGAAGAGGGGCTGGTTGGAGGCCCTTCAGTCCAAGTGGAGGTGTCTAGTGCTGGGTCAACCAGCACAGCCCTGGCTAAGTGATGCAGCTCCCCAGGGAGGTGGTGGAGTCACTGTCCCTGGGGGTGTTCAAGGAAAGGTTGGACGTGGTGCTTAGGGACAGGGTTTAGTGAGTGACATTGGTGGTAGAGGGATGGTTGGACCAGATGATCTTGGAGGTCTCTTTCAACCTTAATGCCTCTACGATTCTTCTTGACCTTGCTCAGCCTGGTCAGCAGGAGACAAGAGTAGGAACAAGCTCCAAGATCATCTTGGAAAAGAAGGGAGAATAGAAAAAGCCTTCTTGTAGCTTGCTCCTGCAGCTGCCTGTAAAGCAAACCTCATTTACATTTCGTCGCTGGGACTGAAGCACACTCACCCTTCAATTCAGAGCTGCTGCTGCAAGTCGGGGTCACAGCAGCAAAATAAAAGTGCAGAGCTGAGCGTGTGAAGGCAGGACTTGTAGTTCTACTGCTAAAAGGGGCCCCAAAGCTTCATGTGAAATGAAATGAAATTAAAAAATAAGTAAATAAATAAAACAAAAAAGTATAAAACAAAATAAAATAAAACAAAATAAAATAGAGAACAATCAACCAAACAAGATGAACTACTGTAGCAGAGGAGTGGCAAACCCAAATGGGTCCAAGTGGGAATTGAAGGGGACAGCAGCTGAGGCTGGTTGGCCTAGACTCAGAGTGGTTGATGTTGAGGGGGACCTCTGGAGATCAACGGCTCCAACCACCCCACTGAAGCATCTTCAGATGGCTCATTGCTCCTGCGATAGGGCTCTGTCCCTAGGCTAAATTCAAGCCCCAAAGTTCCTCATATCAACTCTGCTGGCCGGAGCCAGGGCCAATGACCCTGGCAGGACTCGGTGACTGGTGACACGTCCAATGTGCACAGAGGGAGCTAGTCTACTTGGCTTTTAGCACCAATTGTTGGGTTTTTAAACCTTTCCTGAGAACTCCAGCTCCAGGGAGACACGAAGCCATCTGGGCTGCACGAGGCATCTGTTGTCATGGCATTATAAGGCATTCGTTTCCGCTGCGTGGCACTCCAAGACCTGGTACAGACTATGCTCCTAGGCACCTATTTGCTCTTCCTAGCCCTCGGTTTAATATCTGCTGTTCAGAATTTGCTTGCTTTGTCCCCAGTTCAACTCCCACCCTTTCCCTCCTGCCTGCAGCTGAAGGTTTCCAGGCATTTAGAAAAATTCAAGCGTACGCTCCTCAACCTACTCTCTTCCCGTGTAGCTCTTGAAACATCTGCTCCCACAGCCTGCAGAAAGCTGCTTGGGTGGGAGCAAAGGAGGTGAGGACGGGGTGGTTTCAGTTCATTGTTCTTCTGGCCATAGAGTAAATATACATATTTATAGAGTACAAATGCGGAGGGATCTCCGAGACCAGGAGGGTTGTGGTTGTTGGGATCAAACACTGCCCACCAGCCAACGGTGAGAGGGACTGGGCGAGTTGGGTGGGATAACCAGTGGTCCTGTGTTATTGCAGACTGTTCTCTGCCTCTTTGGCATATTTTGGCTGTTTTAAATAAGGACAGGGCAGGACTCGGGTCAGCCCTCATGTCAGATTGGGGATTGGAGGTGTTCTTCCCTTTTGGGGTCAGCAGGACATGACTAAAACATGTCACATCTAACATTTGTGACACCATCTAAGGTGCATGGATTTCAAGAAAAGGGTGGAGAACAGAAAGGAGAACATCCATGCTGGAGGATCAAATGAGATCGAGGTGCAGCGGCGAGGAGGTTGGCTGCCTGAAAGAAAATGCCTTTTTTGCAGAAATAAAACCATTAAGGTTGGGATTTGGCTGGAGATAAAGACCCGCTAGGTGCCCATACACGTCTCCAGCTGAGCCAAGTGCTCCCATCATGGCAAAGGAGGACCTGGTCCATGGATCAGTCCCAAGGATCTGTCCCGAGCCCCATGGAGTGCCCAGCATGGGGACCAGGAGGCTCCGAGGGTTTGGTCTGGCTGGTGGCTTTGGTCTGCTGGCCTTGAGCAACGCAACCCTTGCAATGATGTGCCCCTCGGTATGGGAGGCCACAGAACTGGTTTTCGACCTGCTCGCCCTCAAAGAGCAAAAGGGTTCAGTCACCTCTTTCTGAAAAAAAAAAAAAAAAAAAAAAAAAAGCAGCTGCACTTGTTTTTGCTGCAGGAAGTTCTCACCAATGGGGAGAAAAGAAAGCTCCTTTTAAAAACAAGGCCTTCGCCAGCACTGCTTGTTCTTCACTTTAGTTGGAGCCATCTCGATAGCTCATCCTCTTTTATGCCTGTAAAATGGCCTGCTGCTGCTCCAGCAGACACCAAAACCCTCCATTTGCAGGGACCTCCACTTCTCAGAAATAAAAATGATTTTTTTTTTCCTCTTCTCTGTCCTCCTGGGTGAGTCATTTGGCCTAAATGTCCCTCCCTCCCCACCCAAATCACTACCGCTGGCAATAGTTTTCAGCTGTTGATTTAGTGACAGCTAATATTTTATCTCCTGTTTCCAAAATACCATCGAATAACAGACAAACCAACCTATTTCCTCACCCTAATGACGCTTTACGCACCGTGAGGCCACTACTGTGCCCTCTTTGCTGGTGATCTTCCTCCCCCTCCGTGCTCTTAGCTTTGCTCCCCTCCCAACCCCCTCCTCTTGCAAGTGCCACCAGAAACGACCGGTTTGGGTGTCTCTGATACCAACTCACCACCCTGGGCTCTCTTCCAGCTCTTCCCACCCGCGGATCAGGGCCTTCAGACCAAAAAACACCCATCGAGCCCTGACCCCAGCTCTGCTGGGCTCTGCTTCATCCCCTGCAGGTAACGAGGAGCTCAGCAAGCACCAGCAGCGTGGCTCTGACGCTAACCAGCAAGAGAGCGACCTGGAGGTACAAAACCCCAAACCACAATTATCTATTTAACAGCGCAACAGAATTTAGTATTTTGTCAGTATGATGCTTAACCCGACAGTACTGGTACGGCACACGGGAAGGAATTTGCCTGTGGCTCCCTGCGTGGATGCCCTTGGATGGATCTTGCCCCTGGGTAGTGGATGCTGCACGAGGTGCCAAGGCCAAAGGAAGAATGCTGCTTCGTTATCTGAGATGTCATTTCTGATCAGCTGCCATCGGTAGCCATCTTGTCTTCTGCTGCCATCCCGCCTGCCCCAGAACCCCAGGGCACTGTTTATTTCCAGAGAAGAGCATCTCCAGGCCCAAGGGCAGTCACTATGGTGCTTGGTGTCCTCCACAGAGGAGGAGCTGTGAGCAGGTCCTGCTGGGTGCGTTGACCAGCAGCACCATGGACACCACCTCACCAAGGGCAATTGAGGCCCCTGGCTCCTTCCCACCACCCCAGCGCCTCTCCTGGCCCAGCCCAGTGTCCTCACAGACCCAGTTGCCACCATTTTACCCACCCTAGGAGGGCCACAGAGGGCTGGCCAAGCTCTGGTGAACGCTTGTCCTTGAGAACATCGGGCATCACTGCAGGGCTGGCGGTGCCTGAAGGCCCCAGTCAACCCTATTGACCATGGGGTCCTTGAACCTTCAACCTTCAAGGGTCCTTGAACCCCTCTTCAGCCCCCGAAGCCAATGCCAGCTCACCACCAGGGATGGGACATGGGGACCCAGATGTGCCCCTGGGGTGCAGCAGGTGGAAGGCAGGGCCCAGCACCACTCCAGCCGCTCCCTTTCCCCGTGGCTTTCACCCACCACCCTTCCCTGGAGCTCTGCCCATCCCTGCGGGTGCCCAAGGCCAGGCTGGATGGGACTTTGGGACAACCTGGTCTGGTGGGAGGTGTCCCTGCCCATGGCGAGGGGTTGGAACTGGGTGGGCTTTGAGGTGCTTCCAACCCGAAGCGTTCTGTGACTCCATGAAGGTGTCCCCTCCTTCCCCACCACAGGAGCCCTGGGCAGGTGCTTCTGCTCGCTGGCTCCATCACTGGAGCAGCGGTGCCGCAGCAGCTCCGTGCACATGGTTCTGCTTCCCTCTAGTGACAACGCGGCATCACACCAGCAGAGGCGCAGGTTTGTGGCTCAGCTTCTCCATCTCCAAGCGAGGGAAGCCTTATGGTGTGTGGATCAAACCCTTGGGGCTGGGGCCCTCTTTGCATGCACCAAGGGCATGGGATGGAAGCATCGCCTTCCCCACCGAGACGTGCAGAGCTCAGCATCTGGGCAGAGTTGGGTTTTGTGTTCCCATCAATGAGCTTCGGTTCTCTGCCCATGCCCTCTGTTCATGCATGGTGTTGGGATGCCCATGTCCCTTGGGGAGGGCGAGCTGGGAAATGCTGATTTGGAGCACAGCCGAGCAGGGGACAGCTGGTGGGACCCCTCACACACGCACATGGCACCTCCACCCCAAAAGAGTCCTTGGGCCATTTATGCTCGCAGTCCTCACCTGCTTTCCTACAGCTGCATCGTGGAGGTGGGTTAGGATGGAGCCAGGAGAGAGCTGGACTCCAGCCTGGTGGTCTGAGCACTCAGCTGGGAGGCTTTCCCCAATTCCTTCTCTTTTTTTTTTTTTTTTTTTTTTTTTTGGTAAAACACCCAAAATTCATTTCCAAATCATGGGTCATTGCTTTTTTTGGGGTTCCTAGGTAGGGCTTATCCTATGGCGACTGAGAGCAGCGAGGTCCTATTAGTGAACACCTCCCTACCACGCTTTCTGCAAGATGCAATCCTCAAATGCCCCTCTATTAATTTGTGACCCCAAAGATACTGTGTTCAAAACAATTTCCTAAATAAACCCCTCTTTCCACGCTTTTTCTAGGCTTTCCCCATCACTTCTGTGTTTGCTGCTCAAAAGGAGCTGCTCCTTAAAATAAATCTGCTCCTCAAGCTTTGAATGCAACTTCTCTTCAATTTCTGCCTTCCTCCAAGGATATTCAGGAAAATCCCAACCGCAGGCCGAATTCCACTGGAGGGAGCATCTCTGCCCCTCCTGCATCCCCATGGTGGTGCCTGTAGGGCCGTGCCCTGCCACCACGGCTCACCCGATGGTGATTTATCTGACACTCGGATCTTCTCCCTGCCTTTTGCTCGGCCGGCGTATTTATTCAGCGGGAGTCAACTTCCCTCGGCCACGTAATTGATTGTTTCTGTCTCTGCTGTTTTCTGCCTCACCCCCGCCTTGTTTCGGGAAGAGGGGCTTTTCGGGGGGGGGGGGGGGGGGGAGTGATTCATTGCTCTGTGGGTTTTCCTGCTCGTTCAGCCCATCGGATGCTCTGTCCTCTCCCCTCTGTCATTGCTTTCCCCCGATTTACCCGTCCCTCGGAGCAAATTGATTCACCGTCGAGGTTTATTTTTGGCTTCCAGCTGTCGGGCTCCTCGCAGCTGCATGTTCCTCCTCGACCCCAGCGCCGTCTCTCTCCTCCTGATTCTCCTCCCGATGCTCCTCCTGACCACACTCCTCCGTCCTCCTCCCCTACCTTCTCCGTGCAACGCTGCCTGTTTTTAATGAGCCCATCTGCACCTATTTACACACCAGTAGCCTTCCCCGTTTTTATTCTCCCCCGGTGTTTGTCTTGGGTTTGGGAGGGATAAAATCAGGGATGAAAACCAGATCTGTCACCGCAGGCACAAGGTCTCCTGGGTGCCTTGGGCCACCCTGCTTGGGAACGGACCCTGGTACATCCAGAGGAGCCTGTGAGGGGGTGAAATCAATGATGCTACAGAGGGGATTTTGGCAGCTCGACGCCAACTCAGCTCCTACAGCCAAACCGTGGGCCTGAAAAACCCCAGCTCGGCTGCTATTTAATCCCAAGGGCGTCTCAGGTCTGTGGGTGTGTTGGCGTGGGGGCGATGCTCACCGTGCTGAAGGCCATGCCCCCAGCAAGGGAGCTCCTGAAACCATAAACCCCCTGCAAGCCCACACTCCCCGGATCTGCATCGGATGCAGGGTCCTCCCTATGTCTCAGCGGATGGGTTTCACCCATGGGTGCTCTCCGGGAAACCCACCACAAAGCTCCAAAGCCAGGATTGGGGTCCCCAGAGGGACCTAGACACGGGACTCGGTGGTGGTGGTGAGAGAATGACTCTCCTGGCTTGGTTAATGCACTGAGCCTGGGTTTACCCCTCTGAGGGATGCTTCTGCAGCCCTGCCTCACTCTTGGGGCTCTTCTTGGAATCCTTCCAATTTTCCAGCCGATTTTTGCTGTGCCCCAGGTCTGGGCACAGCATCTCTCCCTGCCCCAGATGGCACTTGCCCAGCCAAGGCTCGCACTAGCCCTTAGCTCTCGGGTGGTGCCTGCCTTGCCCGTTTGCATGATCACTGGCCCAAACTCCACGTGCTCCGGGGACTTTCCACTTGCCAGCTCTGGGTTCTCCAGCCTTGGGGCTTCTCCCAGGCTGTGGCCCCATGTCCATGCTGCAGCCCTGCAAAACACAGGGTTACACAGCTGCACGCACCAGGCATCCATATCACACATTGCAGGAACATTTTTTTTTCCACCATTTCACCCTGTAAACGTGCTCTGATGGTATTTTGTTTCCTTCTGAGAGCACAGAGCTGCCCCCGTGGGGACATCATTGCCAAAAACTTAGCACTGTTTGCAGAGGGATTTGGGCTGTGCTGGCTTTAATATGGGTCACGGTGATGTCTGCAGCCTTTTCACTGGGTTATCACTCAGGGCACAGCAAAATACCTTTTGGAGACCTGAATATGTTACAGAATTCGCTCTCGGGATCCCATAAAAGCAGGCTTCCAGTGCCATAGCTCAGTGTGCTTTGGTTTCTTTCCACCAGTCTTTTACATCCCCTGCCACCCCGCCTGAATCAGCCCTGCTGGAAATGCGCACGGCCGGCTTTTCTCCACTAGGCTGCAGCATTAACTTTTCTTTTCCCCTCGGTGCCAAACCAAGAGGCAGCTCGGCCTTGGCCCCTTCCCCCGGGCCCTCCTGGCCCACAAAAAGCCTCCGAAGACCTGACGGGGTGGGGTGAAGGCACAGCACCAACCTCCCCATCGCCTCTCCTTCCCCCGTACTGGCAGTGACAGCTGTCAAGTTGTTTTTTTTTTTTTTTTCCCCCCAATTTACAGCTGTATGCTCAGTTTTCATTATGCTCTGCGTATCTCACAGCTTTTAAGGTTGCACCAAACACTGACAAAAAGAAAGCTCCTGGTGGTACCTGGGGTTTATGATAGGTGTGATGCCACCTCCGGGACACTGGTGGGCAGCTAACTGGGGTCTGGTGCTGCAGGGCCACGAAGCACCAGCGGTTTGAGGCAGGGCCGGAGGATCGCTGGTACCCCATAAAACTGCACGTGGACAAACTGGGCTGGAGGATGGTTTCTAAGAGGAAAAACAATGTGGGTGACGTGTCCACCTCCTGCTGGGCATCCTCAGAGCCAAGGTGTGAGCTCTGAGCTGCCGCCATGCGTCCTTCCTCGGGCAGAGCCACCTGAGGCTGGGGTCACGGTGAATGTGCACCTGCAGCCCCAAAAACAGCCGTGTCCTGGGCTGCACCACCACAGCGTGGGCAGCAGGGCAGAGAGGGGATTGTCCCCCTCCGCTCTGCTCTCGTGAAACCCCAGGGAAAATGCAGGGAAGGTGATGGTGCCCTGGGGCAGACCCCAGGTGGACCCCGCAGCCCTGGGGGCTCTGGCAGGGTGGCGCAGCCTGGCTGGGGTCCTGCTGCCAGCAGGAGGCTGGATTCGAGGCGCCCCCTCGCCCAGGTACGAGCTATTCCCACCTCGATAAATACGCCGTGGGTACGGCCGGCAGCACTGCTCATCCCTCTGCCTCCCCATCCTCTCTGCTCCTCGTCCACGATCCTCCCCAGCTGCCTCTGCCGCAGAGCCCCGGGTGCCAAATCCACCACGGAGACCAAAAGCAGCTTTTTGGGGCCGAGAGGCCATTTTTTTGGGGCTGCCCTCACCCTGCGGCGGGGTCCTTGTGCGTTGCAGAGGGCAGGGGAGGTGAAGAGATCTCCTCGCCCCTGTTATTTCCTGCGGGACCCGCAGCGACCTCCCCTGACTCCTTGTTTACCTCGGGGAGGAAGGGAGCGCGGCTCGGCTCGAGCTTTGCAGCCAGCGATCAAAACACTCGAAACCTAAGAGCAGCAGTTGGATTTGAGGATCACGAGAGCGCCCGACAGGCAGAAGCTGGAAGAGGGCGATAAACGAAGCAGGCGGTTGGAAGGAAACAGAATGGCACGAGAGGAATCCGTGCGTTGAACACCGAGTCCTCAACATCCTGCACCGACCGCCTCGAACCCAGCACCCCAAATTAAGAGATTCTTGGACCTTATTTTCTCTGCGCTCCGCTTCCTTGGGAAGCAGAAATAACAGCAGAGCCTCCAACGAGGCCGTCATCGGAGCAATCGCTCCGTGGGCAGCCCCAAGGTGGGCATCTACTCCATTTCCATGTTTTTCAACCTCATTGCTCGCAATGTTCAACGGGATTTAGGCACGGGACTGCTCTACTAGCCCCAGATCGTGCCACCTGATAGCCAGGCTTGCTGGTACGCCAGGAGGGATGCTGAAAGGCAGCCGGGAGCAGGATGCCCTGTTTGTGGAGCCTCGCTCCTTTAAGCACACGTGGGAGGGAGGACTGGTAAATCCTTGGGCAGTTTTTCATCTTGGCTCGACCGGGCTGGGCTTCGGGCTCAGTCTGTTGTCTGGTCCCCTGTCATAGCTGCTGTTATAATGATTCATCCATCTGGTTTTCTGGGAAAAGAAAACAAGCTAGGGAAATGCTTTTTCTTTCTTTCTTTTTTTTTTTTTTTTTGGCAGCATCTCTCCCGCAATGATTACGATTTTGCACCCACTGGCGCTGGCGGTGGGGAAGGAGTTTTGCGCGTTGTTTTTTGCTTTGCTGGAGCAGACGGAGCAGTGCTGAGGAGCCCGTTCCCCACAGCCAGACCTAACGGCGATGTCCTCGGCTGCGCCTGCAAGAGCCAAAGGGCCCCCAAACCGCCCCCGGCTCCCCAGCTGTGCCGCAGCACCATGCTCGCTCCCCAAAATGCTGCTTGAACTGCAGTAAGGAGGCTTGGGAAGACATCCAGGTGGAAAACAAGGAGGGAGGTCTTCTCCTTGGGGTTGAATAGCTGTTCTCATAATTGGTCTGGTTTACTGTAAATTAGGTATCAGTATGGGGGAAAAAAGAAGTCCTAAAAGACTTCATGCTGGCTGGTATTTAATTTTGGAGCAGAACAAAAGCCACGGTGCTGTCCCTTGTTGGTTGTACGATACGGACACCACTCTGGAAGAGACAGTGAGCGCGTCCAGCCGACACCAGCATTATTTTTGGGTATGGCACCAGCACAATTTTTGGGTAGGGGAGTGGCAACCTCTCTGCAGCCCATCACCACAGTGCTTTAAGCACGCCAGCTCCAGGAGAGCTTTTCTACTTCCCCGTGCTCCCAGTTCGGTCACAGGTCAAACTGGGAAGGCAGCAGCTTGGGTGGCAGCAATCCCCCCATCAGACACGTTATTAATAAATCCCCAGCAATCGGGTCACATATCCAACTTCTATTTTCCTCCTGCGCTAAAGCCAACCTTCCTGTGACAAATTCTTCCCTCGCTGCCGGCTCCGTATCCGTTACCAGCACCGTGCACTCCTACGAAAACCAGATCCTCCTTGAGCCCACCAACACAGGAACTGCCCTCCTTGCTGGTCCAGCACTCTTCCTCTTTTTTTTTTTTTTATTTAGACTTGACACCTTCTTCGTCCCGGCAGCCTTTACCGGCGTGATTTCATCCCGAGTGGGCGGCGAGCTCGCTCTCCCCCGCTCGCAGCCTCTTCCCGACGGCTCCTGGGATCCCCGCCAGCTCCTCTCCACCCACGGCCTCTCCCGTCGAGGCGAACCACGCGGCTCCTGCTGCTCCCCGCGCCAGAGGAGGCATCGCACAGCTGGGAGGCTTCTTGGGGAGAGGGAGAGGAGCCAAGGATACCCTTACCATGGGCACGGGTCCCCCGTCCGCGCCCTTGGCCTGGCACCTTCCAGGGATGGGTACCCCAAAGGAAAAGGAGGTGCCCTCTGAGCACCAGAAGCACTTCTGGGCTGGGTGGGTGCCGGAGATCTGGCATGGGTACCCGGAGGCTGTGGTGTCCTCGGAGAGCTTCAAACCCACTTGGATGTGGCCTGGGCACCAGCTCGAGGTGGCCCTGATGGAGCAGGGTGGGAGCAGAGGGACCCAGAGGTCCCTTCCCACCTCAGCCAGTCTGTGGCTCTGTGAACTTGGCTTAGGGAACAGCTTTGCAGGTCCCGTACCAAATGGAACCTGGCTGTTTTTAAGGTTGCTCCCACGTTAAAAGACCTTTGCTTGGATTTAAGCCTTCCCTACGCCATGTGAAATAGGATCGTATCAGCTGCTGCTACCAAAAATGAAGCTGAGTGGTCCCACGTGCTCAGAGCACGCTGAGAAGAGGATTTAATTCAGACTTTAAAATCCTTGTTAAACTCAGGAGTATTAAAATTGACATCAGGGCACAACACAGGAGAGCCTCCAAACCCCTCAGGTTGCCCACGCTGCTCCTTACGACCGACCTGCTGGCTTCACTCACAACACAGCACACACGCACCTCGCTTTTCAACTCTTCTTCTTCTTTTTGGAGATCTGCCTCCTCATTTGGGAAATTAAAAGATAAGCAACAGCTCCACAACGAACAAAAACATCACAGAAATTCCAGGGTTGCCAGAAAACATCTCAATATGGTGACGAACGTGGTCGTGCTGCGGTGCTGCCGAGCGGCCGTGGGAAGGCTGCGCTATCAATTATTCATGAGTGTCTCAGGCTTTCCAGGCAAATCTTAAATATGAAGTTTTTTTTTTTCTTTTACACCATCGTTTCGCTTCGAAGTTTCTCCGAGCTGAGTTCCGAAATCTGCGCATTTCCTTGCAGCGAAACAAGGAAATTTCTCCCCTTTCCTGGATCGAACGCTTCAGCTCCGACTTTGGTTCTCACCTTGGAAATGCAGTGGAGCCTTCACACAACTGCCTATCTGAAAGCCCAGCAGCCCGTGATCACCTTCATGGATTTCCTGAGAGATTTCCGTCTCCCCAGATGTGCTCTGGGCAGGCTCTGATCTGCCTGGAGCCTGCTCCTTTGGGCAGGCAATCCGCTCAGCCCAAGGTATTTCTGATACCAGCAAACGATTTGGGAGACCCCCCCATTCCCCTTCGTTTGTTCCACAGTAAAGATGGACAAGATTGAAGATTAAATAATGTTAAAATGTAGCAGGGAAAAGGGCTCTGGAATCCCTTGGAGGTGATGAGCTAACCCGCTGTGCCCACCAGGCTGCTGCAGAGCCGCTCCAAGAGACTGGCACCCGGATGGGGACGTGCAGGACCCAAATATTAATTGCTTTGCCCATTTGGGCCTGAGCAAATCTGGCCTCTGCAACAATCAAGCACGCACTGCAAGCCCTGAATGCTGAACTTTAAGGCAAATCCTTGTAATTCCACAGCTTGCCTCTCCTTTTTGTGCAGGGCGACCATTAAAAACTCTCCTCCTGTGCGCAAGGAAGCAGCTTTACGAACCCCCAGGAGGGAAGCCAAGACCCCCGATGCCGAGTTGGGTTCTTCGGGAAGAAAACCCTGAGCAGAGAGGACCACAGTGCTGGGATGGCCGCACAGAAACCGGGCACAAGGACTCAAAGCCCAGCACTCCAGGCAGCAGAGGAAGCAGCCACCAGGCTCCACCACCGAAGGAACACAAGAGGGAAAGGGCAAAGGGTGAGGGACACATGGAAAGAGGTCTCTAATTTGAAGGAGCTGAATGGGAACAACTTCTGAGCAAAAATCTAAACCAGTGTATTGCCTGATGACATCCAGATGTCCTCTTGCCTGCTCAATGGCCAAGAAGGGAGCATACAGCAGGGGTGTATGCCTCAAACCCCGTAACTCTGAACCTTCTCAAGGGGTGATGTGTCTTCAGCATCCAATGGGCACCACTGGAGAGCAGAAGCTATCACCTTGATGAACCGTGTCCGGCAGCAGGACAGGTCTCTGCAGAAAGCACAACCATCCCGAACGACATGCAAAGAGCTCTCACGTACGTAGGAGTCACATCAGAAGCCAAAGGCTGCTTCACTCTCCTCTCTGGACACAATTCAATAAATTGTAACTCTGCTTTTATTAGCATTACCCAGATTCCAATTTGCTCTCCTGGCATATGCAATGAATTGGGAGCTCTCATCCTGTGTTTTACAGCACCAGAAAGCTCTGCCAGCCTATGCCTCGTTCCATACTTAGCAGACGTCCCAGCTGGACTCAGCCTGCAGCAAAACCCATGCTACCCGCATCCATTCCACTTGTACCCCTGCAGCCCTTTGCTGCACTGGAAATGCACCATGCTAAGGACACGACAGATCCCTCGTGCAGGTTATTTTTGGCTATCAAGTCTCAAAATGCTTTGAAAGACTCAGAAGCAATCTATCAGAATAACACTGTGTTGTCTTATTTTCTATTCCGCCCTTTCATAAGCATCTTATGCCTGCACGTTTCATTAACGTAAGGACGAGGCTGCTGCAAATTGTGGTCCTGAGCTGCAATTTATCTGCCATGAGCACAGAACACTTCTCCAGCATCATCTCAGGCTCTTATCCAATGGGATCAAGGCATTTTTCCCTTAAATTCCCGACACGTCATGGAGTTTGCAGAGCCGCCCTATGCAAAAGCCAGGTGTCTGAAGGTAACGATGGAGGATCACCGAAGTTTCAGATAAATTAATCTGACATTAAATTGATGATCGTGTAGTAACATGTTTTAATGCCTCAGTAATACAACAATAGTACATCAAACGGCACTCCTAAAATATTTTTGATAAAATACTCCCACTATCCATCTTCCTCCATCCTCAAGCATCCTTTATGGTAATCCCCGACCGCTGGGGCAACAGCAGTGGCTGACTCCCCGCGCTGTCTGGGCTTAGTACGAGCTCTTACTTCATTTTAACGTCGTTCCAAAAGACCAGTCAGCGACTAGAGACACTCTGCAGACCACAAAGCAACCTCCTTGCACTTTACACCTGCTGCAGGGTGTCAGGCAGCAGGATGAGCAGACTCGCCAGCAGCTGAAGTTATACGCCGTGGTACCCGAGGAGCACTTTGGATGCAATCTGCATAAGCACTGCTTTGCACCTAAATCTGGCTGCCTGACAAGACTGTCTTCTGGTAGCTTCACTTTTAAAAAGACCCAAGTGCTGAGAGTAAATAGGATCCAATAAAAAAAAAAAAGGAAAAGAAAAAGAAACCCATTATACAATTCTCCTCCCTTCCTCATGCATGTATTTTACAGTGGATTTTGTTTTCATGCATCATTTTTCTTCCTTCCCACCTTCTTTCATTCTTTTTTTCCCCTGCTGCTGCAGTAGAGATCTGAGAAGCTGTAGGACACAGGCACACCAGCAATGTTACTCACGTCAGAAAAGCCTTTAGGAGACCCAAGTACTTAGCAGCTCCGGTTTTTCTCACTATATGGTGCAAACAGAGAAAATTACTACAGCTTAAAAACCTCTTACCTTTCAATAGAAATAATTAAACTTTAATAATCTCCTTTGGGTGCTTTCGGTGTGATCGTTTTTTATTAATTTGTAATTGATTTTTGCCATGAGATTAGTTTTTGTGCTGAAGTTTCCTTTAAGTATAAAAACCTCTCGATACTCAGACCTTACCTTGGGAAACCACTGAACTCCAAATACGCTGAAGGACTTTGCCCAAGAAATCATTCAAAAAAAGGTCTGGATGGGAGCTACTTCAACAGCAAACAGACGTAAAACACATGGATTACTGGCAAAGCACACTTCAGGAGTGCAATGCTTCATTCTGTACAGCTTGTAACCTCTCTAAGAACATCTGTCAAACTCCCCCAAATACGTCCGTGGGCAGGTGTCAGCTCTTGGCATCACAGTGCAACAAACACACTACTCGATGTTCTACGTTTTCAGCATTTTCACGACTCTATGGTAACTTAAGGACTAACAGAACACAGTCCTACCCACTTCTGAGGGTTTAAACAAGACAAACCACGCGGGTGGATTTCACAGAAGGATGCAAGTGAGAGACAGAGGCCGTGTGCTTTTCACACTCGAGTCTCGTTTGGATCGTGATGACTTGATCCCTTCTTAGTTAAACAAACAGAAATAAAAGGGAGGATATGCTGAGGATAAAAGGGAGAATATACTGGTGAAAAACCAGAGTATGTGCTGCTGATGAAATGGAGGATATGCTGATGGAAAGACAGAGCAGGGGAAGGAGAAGGGTGAATCTGCTGCCCCCAACCAGCTCAGGAATGCCTCCGAACACCCAAAAGCTGCTGCAGTTGTTTGCTGTCTGTAGCAACAACTTTGTAGTTTCTGCATACCAGAGAGCAGGGAAAGGCAGCAGATTCCTGCTCTTACCGGTTTATTTAGGAAAGGCTCCCCTGCTAGAGCCATGTATTGCTGTCTGTGTCACTACCTCCGCAAAAGCTACATGCAGGATGATAATCTGGCTGAGGAATGCATTTCAGAAATTATCTTCACGGCTAATGAGATCCTGCTGCAACTGGGGACACGACCCAGACTTGGACTCTGCATCTCTGGCCAGTTGTGCTTCCCTAAAGAGTGCAGTTCTCGGGAAAACTTCTTAGGTACTACAAGGTCCTTGGGAAGATGACTCAGTTTTGTGGCTTATGCTGTTAACAGTGTAAGAGGAGAGAAGGCAAAAAGCTCTTAGGTTAGCAATGAAATCCTTCCCAAGATCCGTCTTTCAGCACGTCCGGAGTGCAGTAATTGGAGATTGGAAGGGTTCCTGCTGCTTTTTTGTATTGTCATACCTCCTGGCTAGATCATTAAACCAACAGTGTTTTCTGATTTTTTTTTTTTCTTGATCTTGAGTCCATACTGGTAATTTCCATTGGGAAAACAATCTCCCTTTATCTTCCCTCGCAGTACTGTATGGCTTGCCAAACCATCTTTACACTGATGACCTACATCAAAACCTCATGATGCTTATTTTACATATTCCGTCTACAGCTACAGACTGCATTTTCTCCTAGCAAGAACCTCGAGCTATATAAAGGCACCTAACAACACTGGAGCTTAAATGTGTAATACTTCTGCATTCAGTCGTTCCGTTCACTGAAATACCAGACTTTCCTTTTTTTTTTTTTTTCAGTCCTATGTAATACCATTAAAGATTCTCTGGAGACTTGTGTAAAATTCACAAGGAGCAATTCCCCAATCACTATAACCGATTTCAAATGGTGCTAGAAAATATTATTGACTCTGAACACCAAAAGAAATCAGTCATCCTCCAAAGGGGTTACTGAGATCTGCAAGGATGAAGAGTTAAGTACTGGACAGTATTTTACATTGGAGGATTCCCAAATGCTTGATTAATATTAATTTATTACCTCTGTGGTATTATTCACCAAAAAATGTTGTATTATTATAACATAAAGATATAGAAGGTGGAAACTTTCAAAATCATTAACTATGTACTTCTTTTTAAATTGTATAGCCAATATTAAAACACCACAAATGCTTTGATTTTGGGTAGCCTCAGCCAATGTGGCCTGCCCTGCGTGGTCCCGTTGTCACAGATGCTGGTGTTGGCCATTTCCAGTGACCACACCTGGCATTCTAGGCTGTCAACCTGCAACCCAAATGCTGCAAGAGACACAATAAATAAGCACACTGGAATCTGCCAAGCACGCCACGATGAAAAAGCAACCAGGCAGCACGTGGATGGGACCAGCACCCAGCACTCCCAGCGCCTCCATGGTCTGCTTTAAATTCTGTCGTGCTCTGGATGACAGAGGCACCCTATGCACAGGTACTTACAAGGGCAGTAAAGAACTAAAACCAAAGCTGTACCTGCTTCAGCCTGAAAGCAGAGCACGAAGTTCCCTTCCTCATTCCTCGCCATACTGTATAGATGTGATTTAAGCGTGGGTGCATTAACATCAGGGTCTTCGATGCCGTGTTGCAGTTCTGCATTACATTTTTTTGCAGTGTTTATGCCTCGTAAGCCCTTCTCTGTTTCCGAGTTCTGGTTCACCACCTACAAATGCTGTAAACATGCTGCTGCCCAGCAGTATTACACCAGAATTTCTGCCCCTGAAATCACACCTCGTGCTGCTCTCCCACGGGCCATAAACTCAGAGGCCCCAGCCTCCTGAGGTCATTTGGTTGGTGGTGGAGCTAAGTCTAATGGCAGAAGCACACAACGACCTCAACATTTTTTCTTTTCAACCAAAGTTTCCAAGGAGCCGTTTCACGGACGAACGCAGGCATTCTTCCTCCAAGAACACTGATTTCAAATGGTGCTAGACAATAAATAGTTAAATCTAAACCACCATATGAAACCAGCTTCCTGAGGGAGCTTGTTTCTAGCTGAGATGATGTTCCTGTAACAACAAATCGGAAATGCCACAGAGGAGTACCTATCCAGGTTGGTTTTTTCCATCTTTGTTTTTCCTACTTAATAATTGATGTTGTTTTCTTACTCTTACCCTTGGCTCTGCCTTGAGTCACCGACTGCTCAGTTGTTTTCTATTACAGCGCTACCAACAGAGAGAATTGCTTCCAGCACTGTCACCCTGAAGAATTTGGTTAGTCAAGCTCGGACATTGCGTACAAGGGTTTAAGCAGGGAGGCAGGACCTTTGTCCTACTTTCATTCCTGCTGTCTCCTATTCACACACGGCGTCTGCTGAGGTCTGCCCACAGCACCGAGATCACCACGTTGGTAAGAGAAGCACTGCTGCAAACTCCCTCTAGTGACAGCAAAACAACGTGCGAAACGTCTCCTGCTAGATGCTAAAGCACACTATTTTTAACAGCAGCAGCAGCAACAGTGTGACAGAAGTTACGTATTAATCCCTGCACGTTGAAGATTTGTTCCAAAGGATGGCCTGAAAAGAAGCCCACCTGTCTGCCAGCTCTCACCGAGGTGGTATTTGCAACATGGAGAGAAGGCAAGTGCCCAAACCCAACGCAAGGACTGTGTAATTACGGACTACGCAGCACTGGCACTTACCACCTGGTTGCAGCACTACTTCTAGGAAGTCAGCCACAAGGCTCTTTCCTGGAACTCCACAACTCAAGTGTGTTCTCCACAACTCCTTTTCAAACAGATGTATTTTTTGTAACCTGTCTTCGGCGTCTCATCTCAGCTGGCAGAACAAACACGCCCGAACGGCATCCGCAGAATCGTGTCGAACAATGCTGAGCGCCCGCACAGGCTGCAAGGCTCAGCCAGGCTCCCGGTGACGCACTCTGCGAAGCGCTCCATAGGTACATCGCAGAGGAACAGATCGCCCAGAGCAGCAGCACTGGCACAGCAGCACTGTGTTTTCTGATGTCAGAAGGGAAGCACTGTGCCCCGTGGGGCTGTGAATAACACTGTTCTTGCGGTGCAAGAAGCGATGCTGCTCTAACAGTGTTTAAATACAGCAGTTTTATAGTGTGGACAGGATTGAACCGCTTCCAAGGCATAAAGAGCCTCAAACTTTGCCCTGCTGTAGCGTAATTCAAGAAGTGAAGCATTGCACTTGTTGTTTCCTTCTGCAGTGTCCTACCTGCATGTACTCTGCCTGCTGCTGGCAGCTCTGTTCAAGCTGATTACAGCCTTCACCCAAGCCGAACCCATCTGCGGTCTCCTGAGGACAGCCACGTAGTCTCAAAATCCTTCTTTCCGGGGGCAGGAAATCATGTCAAAAAACAAAATTACATCTGTTCCTACAGGTTAATCACCTCCAGAGGTGTGTATCTCTCTTCCTTTACCACGATGACAACCTGAACAACTTATCTTAGCCTAGAAACTGAACTAGTAGATGGCTGGAGATAGAGATGGCTGGAAAATCTCCAATGAGCGTGGACAGTTCCCCTGAGGGTATCTGTCAGCAGCACAGCTAACACGCTCCCCCCCATCCCCCCCTTAAATCTTCAGGAGAAAGTCCAACAAACCTGACATCCATCTGTGAGACAAGGAAAGCAATAAAGCTTCACAACCATTATCTTCCCTGGACAAAGGCAAGGCTAAATTGTGTTACAGGGTGCATGTCTGCATCGTGACATCCGTGATGTGCATGGGACTTGACGCAGAGGTACCGATTTTGGGGCTCTGTCTTTAGTGCTACCCCTAGAACGGGTGCAGACCACAGCAGTTCAGTATGACTACCCAGGGAGCAAACTCTCCCGTGTAATGCATTTGTACTTTTGAAGAGAGCATCTTTCAAAACTTGTAATGACGCTGTGCATTTCCAGAGCACAGATAATGAGAAACACTCTCGCATTAGGGCTGTAAACTGTCACTTCTAAATGGGTGAAACAGATGAACTGCAGAGAGAGAACTGATGCACTGCTCCGGGAGTCCTAATTAGGTCCTTTAACTTCTGGGCCCTGTAAGTTTCAGAACATCTTCAGATCTTGGATTTTTCTGTCCTTCCTAGATTTGCTAAGAGTAATTTCCTTGTTTATCTGGAGAGGAAGACGAGGAGCAGAGAAGGTAACACCTTCACACTTAGGCACCTACTCAACAGAAGAGCAAAAACTGTGGAAATATGGAGAGCAAACCCAGAATACATAAAGTTATGTATGGAAGAGCGTCCTATTACATTGCTTCTGTAGTTACAAACATTGCTCTGTAACGTTTCAGAAGAAATTATGGGAATGAAATGCCCAGAGTTTAAGCCCTGACCCTAAATAGTTCAGCATTTGCAGGGTTTATTTGACATCAGCAGGATTACTTACAGCAACTAAACTTTGTCTGAGATTAAACCACTGCAAGACTGGAGTTTATACTGCTTTTTATTTTGCCATTGATTTGGGTGATAATCACCATAATTCTGGTGATTTACACGTGGTTTATCTGCAGTCCAAGGCGTATCAGGTAACCCTCTCCCTCCTACTGATTAAATCCAGTGGTTACGCACTCAGAATAGCATGTGAACTGTGACCCCTTTCTGAACGGAAGTGACAATTTTGTGTATTTTATCACATGAATCCAGGGATAATCAGGGAAAACATCTACTGGGAGTGACCTGCAAAGACTTTCAACTGGACTAAAAAGCTCCTGGACAGGAAATTCCTCAAAAATGAGTCCTATTGCTTCCTCGCCATGCTCTGCCATAACAGGAGCCGTGCAAATGGATTTTGTTAGAGCTTTGCTTATGACAGCTTTATGATCCATCCATGACAGGCTGAAAGACCGAGCCAGCCTGTAATTTGCAGACAATAGCCTGCGAGTGCGTTATGTCTGACAAACTGTTCAACTTACTGTAACTTTTCAAATTCCTTTTTTTTTTTTAAATAAAATGTGAAGCCAAGGGAAGATGACAGATTGACAACTCTGCAGAAGGCCTCTGTTCACAGAACGGCTATAGCATGGGAAAGGAGTGTGTGAACTTCCTACTTAACGCCTGGCCATATATCTCATTTACGAGCTGCTGCAGATACCCTATGGCATGAAGGCCGAGCAACCATTGAGGAATTGTCCTCCAGCTGAAAAAACAATTAATACTAACAGCAGTGAGGAAGAACTGCCTACCAAGATAGTAATTGGGACTGTGAAGTCAGTTACAGATGTGTTTAAAGTCTTTTTTTTCCCATTCATTTTCAACTTGAACTTAAACCACTGCTATTGGGGAAAAGCTGTTTCATCTTTTATATTTCTGCACCATCAATCCCCCAGCGTTTTCACCACCAGACTAATGAATTCCAACTATCAAGAGAGCTCATCCGCTATGTAATTTGTCTTTTTTTGTTCCCTTCACAAAACAAGCAGGAAAAATGTTTTTAATTTGCAAGGCTGAATAAATACCTACTGTGTTTGCCAAGACTTTATTGACATTCATGGCTGTCCACAAAGCTGATTTACTTCTCAGGGATGCTTTACCTCCTCAAAAAATAAATAAAAAAAAGTGTCCAAACAAGAAGATGCTAATTTAAAAAAATAAATAAAGTAGAATAAAATGAAAAGCAGACCAATAAATATTACCGTGACTAGTGAAACCCCTTTAACCAGGATACAGTCCCAGAGCAGATTTTCACTGACAACAAGACCACTTAACATTTGGACACCCTCCAACGCTTGCTGTGCTTCTGATGCTGCAGTTCCTGCAGATGCACGTCACCTTTAGTTGTACGGATACAACCCTTGGTGGGCCATGCTGTAAGCAAGATCACTCAAATAATTCTAATTCAAAGAGAAGAAGTGTTTCTTTTCCTTGCTGAGGTATTTTCAGGGACCTGCGTTTGCACATGGTCAGAAAAGGGAAGGCACTGCACTGCTGCTGAGCTGGAAATGAATGGCTGGGGGTAGGCAGAAACTTATTAAGCTGGCACTAGCAAGAGACATGAACTGTGGAATTACACCTTGGATAGCATCAAATCCCATCTCCCTTGCTCAGCTGGTCATGAGGAACAGAGATGAGAGTTCAGCCTGCAATGAAACACAGTTCTTGAACTTACAGAGAAAAAAAAATCAATACACCAAACTTTAAGTTTCTTACTAAAGTTTTACTAGGTCTTTATAAAAGGTCCAGCTTTCACCCTTGGCCTGCTGCCTGAATTTTTCCATTCGTATTTTTTTTTTCTGAGCAATTTTGTTATCTTAAAATCAGCTATGTGAAAGAAACAACTGAAGCCTCCGCAGCTGGAATTCAGTTTGGCCAGAATGTCCGCGCTGACTTGACATAAACAGGTGAGAAGAAGTGTTTAGGTCATTTGGGGAAGGAAATTAACGACATGACAAACCATTACTGTTAAAATTTCCTACCCTGATGACAGTACTTCACATACCTCGCTTTCCTTCCTGTCCTTTGTTTAGCTGTAATGAAAAGGTCTACCAAGTAAGCGAACTGGGGAACATTCCTCTGGAACAAGCCAGCAGCCCTTGAATAAAGACTGGCATTACCCACTGATCAAACATCTAATTAATCTGTAACGTACATACAATAAGCTTATTTTTTTAATTTCAGAAGCTTCTCAAAGCTTCCAGCAGGAAAAATCTGATGGCTAATGCCGCAAGGTATCTCCAAGTACCAGCTGATACCAAGGAGGGACACAGATGTGCTATACCTCAGAAAAAAAACAGCTTCCCCCACGTACAATTTTCTCCATCTATTTCTGGAACAGCTCACTATTGACAGAAAGGGTTGTCCTCAGAATCTGGAAGAAAAAATAAAGTATCAGCAGCTGTTTGAATCAGTCCCCTCTTTGTGTTGCTCTTCAAATAGGTGAATTAAAAGACAACCTCAAAATCATTCTTCTCTTCCTCCAGACTCTTAGACAGGCTTTTAGCCAAGTTACTGCTTCTCAGTCTGAACTTAAGTGAGAGCTTTTACAGTCAAATCGATGAAACAGACAACCAAAGTTTACCACTAACCTTAACACTAAAATACAGATACTAAGTTTCCTGTCAAAGGAGTCATTCTGGATTACAGATTCAGAAGTTATTGAAAAATAGAAGCTAAATAAGATATATCCAATTTGGTCTACTTTGAGGCACTGAATGCATGGCAGTGGTGTGGCCTCGTACTGCAGATAAATAATTCTTTGCAAAAGAAGGAGCTGTAAATAGAAAATGCCAGAGGATCACCTACTGTGCAAAGCAATATCCTCGACGTGCAGTCATCTCAGACTTACTCTGAATTCTGTTTTTTGAAACCTCTTCAGGTTTATTTTGGGCTGATTAGGGAAACGGAAATCCTAAGAATACAAAAGCTTATCAAGCTGGGGGAGAAACAGTGAGATGTTCTTGTGACAAAGACTTTAGTATATGAATTATTCATTACTGAAAATTACTGAAAAAAAACACTAATTCTTATAGGTGGAAGAAGATTTCTGTGTGCCTAAATTCAAGCACAACAGGCACAAGCTGCACTGCAGGGAATGAGATGCAGGTTTATACAAATATTATCAGCTTGAGTGTCTCACTCTTCTTTTTCCCTATTATTTTGAAGTACTTGCTAGAATTTGAGGCCAAAAAAAAAGTAAGATAGCCTGCTAATGCCTTGAATTCAATCATACAAAATTCAGCAAGAGCTGCTGAAACAGTAAGGAAGGATGAACAGCCCAGCCTCAGCCTCACCACTATTTCTGTCCATGTTCCCATCCCGTGCCCATCACCATAGCAGCTGACTGCTCTTCTGTCAAACAGCAATCTTCAGGGCAACAGAGAGAGGAGTGTAGTTTTTTTCTGGAGGGCATCATCACTTGCTGGACAAAAGTGGCAGATGTTATACTTTAGAATGTTCTAACTTTAGAAACGTACAACTGTACCATGATCAACCTAATTCCCTGTTTTTTCTAAGGTATGCTTAGAACAAAGGTACATTAATGAAGGAACTACTCACAACAAAACTCAGTGCTTCTTGCCCAAGTCTTTTCACTATAAAACCCTTTTTTTTTTTTTCACTTCCACTGCTGTCTTACACATGCAGTAGGATCTAATTGGGAACTGGGAGGAAACCAATGATCAATGGAAAAAAAAACAAACCAGTTCTTCAGTTTAAAGTATTTCCTCTGACTTAAAGCCTCTGGAATCCGAAGAGCAACGAACCTAATTTTTAGAAACCACCCCGGCAAAGGCTCTGTTATGTAAGTTTCAACAGAAGTGCTAATCCCAGCGCTGAACAGAAATGCCCCCGTCATGAAGCCCTCAGAAACTACACCTACTGTTTGTGTTCCTGCGCCGTGCGTTGTATTGCATCCACTCACGTCTCTACAAAGTCAGCTCTTCAAACCAGGCATTTGTAATTTTTTTGCCCCTCTGCTTATCTTCAGTGCTTCGTTCACACTGGTACGTAAATCATCACGCTAATTTGTCTGAGGATGAAAAGTGACCTGAAAAGAATTGCCCTTAGGTATCATTTAAAAGTAACAATAAACATGCACAAAAATGTTTAATTCTCTGTATTTTTTCTGGTACAGTACAAACTCCAATTATGATTACTTTGAAAGACTCTCTGATTACTGAAGAGCAAGTAAAATAGAATTACCACACAGAAGAGAAGACAGAAAATGAAAGGGATAGGAAATTTAATCAGATCCAAGTGTGATTGTTTTTAATCCCAGATGAATTCCCATGCCTGATAAACAGGCTGCAGAGAATCTTTTAGCAGAAGATTTAAGTATTCTTGACCCCTCCCATCAGGGATGACACTGCAAAAACACGAATGCCAATCCAGAAATATTTTCAGAGCAAAACAAACCACCTTTGAACCCTTCTTCTGTTGTATTTAAGAAGCAAAGAATGAGAACACGATTTTTAAAAATACCTGCTTCCTACGTACCGTGCTGCAGAGCAACAAACACAATACATGCCAGATATATTTACCCCAGCTACTTCTCAGCAGGGAACACATCCAGTGCAGAGAGCATATTCCATTAATTTACTGGAAACGGGAGTTATTTACCTTTCAGTCGGTACACATTTATAAATAGGCTTTCCCTCCAACATCGTGTTCTTCCTTTGGCATATGGAAAGCATGCTCAGGAGATCAGCACCTGGAATGTATAAAAGGGCTTATTTAAATGCTTGTTTGCATTTTCACTTTAGCTTCTCCTCGTAAAGGCAGAGGGAAGTTACACAGCTAGCGTACATTTTTACATTTGCTTCCATGTTCGATCGCACGTTTTATTACAGAGTAAGACAGCGTTACAGGAACACAAGCAGCTGACACTTCCCACCACTGCAGGGGAAGGCCATAAATGCAGCTCGTGTAGACCCTCCACGAACAGCCCATCCTGACGAACAGAATAAACAGAACCACACACTGATTTTATACACATATACATAAATATACGAATGTATTAAACTCCTGTTTTCTGTATCTGTTCACTTAAACCGAGCTATGTCACCTAATTGAGCAGTTTGTTTCTTCTGGCTGTGAAATGAGAGGGATGACGGATTTACCTAAAGGTTTTACGGACAGATGAATGGCCCCTATGTTCTGCTGGAGACTGAAGAGCCAGGAGATGAGAGGGATCTTCACCACACAGGGAGCAAGGATGAGGGGTTCCCCATCACCTGGACCAACCGTGAGCATCTGGTGGCACTGGAAGTGGTACAGCCCAAGGACCACACGCAGATTTGATCCTCACTCCTGAACCTCTTCTTACAACTCAGTTCATGCATTTGACTGCTGTTACAGGACAAAATATATCTCCAGGACAAAAACAGGCACTGTGCTTCAATAATGAACACCGATGCCGGCCTACGCCATGAAAATTACCAGGCTAATTAGAGGACCACAACATAATGCTCCACATATTCAACACAGACAAGTGAGATGGGGAAAAGTCGCTGCTGGGTTTTGAAAGTAATTTTGTTTTGCAGAGTGTTTTTTGCTTTAATCTACTGCAGCTACTGAACAAATTCAGTTGTATTAGACAAATACATCCCTAACTATCTAAAAAACATAACATACATATATCCACCTTGCTGCAGCTCGCTTTTTGATCCTGTTATTCCCCTCCCTATTCCCAGTTCTACCTTGTGAAGCTACAAACAAGGACAGCACATCAAAATTTGAGCATTAAAATAAAGAAGGCTCGAGTTCTGTTTCTGGTCTGATTTTCTATGGGACCTGAGAAACTCAGTCTGAGGATGCTATGGAGGTATTTAGCTATGGAGATATTTAGCTTCCCTGCGGTTTCCAGGAGAGGCACTGTAAAACTGTTGTCCCTGTTATGGACCAAGACACGTCAATGATCTGAGAGCTTCACGTGAAACAGGATCAGAGCAGTTTGGTTTCCAGTTTAGTGCCTGACTCAAGGAAGAGTGAAGAGATAACAAGAGAAGAGGAAGTGTAAGAAATAACGAAACAATAAAACCTCCTGTGTAGGCAGATTAAGAGCCCGATGGCTGATCTACTCTAGACATCACAGGAACACACAGCCCTAAAATAGAGGCTGAAATAAAAAGGTACTTTTGTGACATTTGTAGAGGGTTGGCACGGCAGATAGTTCCTTTCTGCTGAAATGATGCTGAGCTGCAGCTGACGTTAATTCACATCTGGCAAGTCAGGGAAGCATCTCAGGAGAGAAATGAAATGATGCACAGAGATGCACATCTGGAACTTAACTACACAGCAGCAGCAGTCAGTTATGCGCTGGTGGAGGCAACTTTTGGGAAATAAGACGCAGAATTCGTTTTTGATGAATGCATTCAGAATATGATTAGCAGAGATCAAAACTTATGGACATCCAGCCAGGTTAAAATCTCGGCCTGGACAAGACAACCGTCTGTGCTGAATGTTTGTTCAGTGAGAGAAGGATAAGGATGAAGAACCAGTGCTAATATTCGGCTAAGGAGAAGTGAATAGGCACCTTAAGGTTTCAAACAAATTCAAGATGCAGGAGTCAGCCTGGAAATGGGGTGGGATGGAATCACAGAGGAGAACCCCAAACTGCAAATGAATTATTTAACTTACAATTTTTAAAAATACAGCCAACATCAGGCTGAGAAACAATAAAACAACAAGAACCCAGGTGACTTAGCGAAGAAGAGTTAGATCTTTATGCTGCTTACATTTGAGTTCTCCTATCTGTAACAGACAGATAATTAAATTAATTCATCAATTACTAAATGAGTTCACTTACTTCATGGCATGTAATTCGTTTAGCCTGATCTGTTAAGAGGCACATCCTAATGTCAATTTGTAATAATTTGCAAATTCAATTTAATATATTAGACGTGATGAGAAAAGGGGAATTGAATGCAGAGAACAAAACTGCACCGAAGACGCAAAACTCCCCGGGACGACGCACACCACGAACGGCAGCAAGCATCTGTCAGCAAGGTCTGCTCCCCGCTCAGCACTGCCAGCCGGGCTGCAGGAACCACGCGGTGCTTGCAACAGGTTTGACACGACACACGCAGCTGCCAGCCCGTGCTGCTGTCCCCACAGCCTCGCAGTTGGACCGGGTTTTTGCATTGTGTTCTCTCCTTCCAGTCCCTCGCGAATAATTTCGTCGGGAGATTCCTTTTGCGCAGAATTTCTTTGTGGTTTTAATACTGGCCAAGTGAATTCATTCTAGATTATCCCCACAATTGTCTCATGTAGCAACTGGGGAGGTTAAAAGGATAAAATAGCTGAAGTGATGACTGGGGTAAGGAAGTATGTGCTATGCGATGCCAGCTGCAGCAAAGGGCTTGGCGAAGATTTAAGAAAAAAGGAGAGGGAGGCCTTCAAATGTAAAGCCTGATGGTGGTCTGAATGCAGCACGTGCATACATCCGTGCACAGAAAGCGTGGAGCAGGTGATGGGGGAATGGCTCGGAGCAAGTGCTGGCTAACAGCACGTGCAGAAGTGCCCACGTACCGGTGTGAAGGTGGGAGCAGCACCCCTCGAAGGCACGACCTGCCTCTCAGCAACATCGACTGTTCCAGCAGCCTCCTTCCAGCATGGAGAGAAAACAGGGAAAGGCATGCAATTAGCAAAGAAGGGAACGCAGCCGAGCCATGATAACATTAGGAGGCTATATTGAGCCCTCTTTAATGGGAAAATTGAGTTAGGTTGCTACCAACAGCAAGCCAAAAATTTGTACTGGTGCAAAATACACACGGCTGGAGCTTCAGAAGCCCATGGTCTCTCTGCTGGGTGGGTGACTGAGCACCAAGCAGCACGACACGGCTGCGTGCACGGCAAGCAGCCCTGGGCACCAGGCTGAAGGGCTGCAGGCACGTGGCCGATCACTGGGCCACCTCTCCCCTGAGCTCACATTTCGGGGAAAGGTGTTTAAAGGGTCAGCCCACTGCAGACAAACAGAAAACAGTGGGCAAGTGATGGATTTTTGTTTTATTCTGCCTAAATTTTGGCAGAATGTAGGTGCCTGGAGGGATAAAACCATCTATTCAGTAGCTGCTTGGGTGTCTGCAAGTGTGATCTTAGAGCCTGGCGTTACCTGCTGCTGGTGATCAGAGGTGTTCCACCTGGGGTGATTCTCCCCTGGACTGCCAACTAACAGCACCATGCCCTCTGAAAGATCCCAGAACCCACCAAAATCCATGCTAACCCCAGAACTCTTTCCAGAACACGCCAAGGCAGCAGCAGTCTGGCCCCTGGAGCTCCTGCCCAGAAAGGTGAGCCACGTTTTCCATCGCCTTGGCCTTCAGCCTCACACTCCGTCCATCCCAGAAAACGGCAGCAGCATAGATCCAACACACAACACCGCTCTGACAACGGTCTTGCTGCTGCTGGTGCCCTGACCAGCCCTCTCTGAGCATCCCCATGTTTTCTGCCACCATCAGAATTACTGGTGCCCAGATGCTGCTCTAACACATCACAAGCGAGGTGCCCTGAAAGTGGTTTGATTCCCAAAATAATGGGGATTACATCACAGCCCTGCCATCCTCGTAATTCCCAAAGCTTTCCCCCAGTCTCGGTTGGAAGTCCCATTCCTACTGTGGTGAGACTGAGCCGTCCTACATCCAACACTTGCTCACAGCAGATGTAGGGAGCATTTCCTAACTCCGGCCCAGACAGCAGGTTCCACACCCAAGGGCAAAAATCCAGCACAGAGACACAAAGCTGGGCATCTACGTGCTTTTTAAAATATTCAAAGCCAGCTCAGTACTGCCTATTTCAGAAGGGAGCACATGCTGCATGGACACTGCTAAACTCTTTGATGTGAAGCTTAAAACACACAACTTCTGCTGCATTATCCCTGTATTTTGGTGTAAAAATGGTAATATCCTATATTAGAGCTTATGTTTGGGGAAAAAGAAGTAACTGAAGGAATTCTGGAAGTACGTACAAGGATAGCAGCACAGAGAGAAAACAAAATTGATGCACAGCACCAAATGGTTAAACTAAGTAAGGAACAGGATGGTGTCTGAGGTATTCCAATACACAACAAACTTGCATTAGAACTGTTACAGTGGCGTGCTGATTCTGCCGTTCATCATCGTATCACAGCTGCTTGCTGACTGTCCTATTAATCATTGTATCACGCTTCAGAGACTCCTTACAGGTTTCCCTAATAGCCCGTGTGCGATCAGCACTTTTTGCAAGGAAGGAATTGTGTTGGGAGTTTGCTGGGGAATATATTCACCTGCATTTCCAGGCTGGAGCAGCGCTCTGTTTACACCAGGCTGTAAAACCACGAGACAAACAGCACTCATCCCGCTTTCAAGGGCCATAAAATTCCTGTTAGGTTTCCAGGTAAGATGAAGATAATGTGTATCCTGCGTGGACATGACACAATAGGTTAAAATAACTAAAATAACTGAAGTAAATACACAAATTGCGCTACACAAACCTGTAAGATAACCCAGGTGCATGAAGCAGGAAGTCAGAAGCCAGACAGACGTGGAAATACAGATTAAAAAAACCATGAAAACTCAATTAAAGCTGTACAATGAAGCCAAGAAAACAAATACTTCTTTTTCTTTTCCTTAAATACATGTTACACACTTCAAGGTTTGATATTCATGATATATTGCCTTGTACCACTGTCCGTGAGTAAGAAACCTTTCCTCAAATCCCACCTCTTTAGGAGTCTGGTACCCCAGTACCAGGTATTTTTGGAGAATGGAGGGAAAGGATTTGCTACAACCCACCTCACCTTTTTCTCCCCCAAATCAACAGCCCTACAAAAGAGATGCTTGAGCCTGCCTCCTGCACCACTGATCCCCTCCGTCTGCTCTGTGCAGCACCGTGCAGAGATTTCCAAGTCATCCTGAGTCGTGCACAGCTCCACCTCTGACCCTTCCTGTCCGCGACTCCTGAGCAACAGGCTTTATCTAATTAATTCAGTGGTTTTTAGGAAACTACTTTTTCCTGCCAGTTTTTAAACCCAGAGGAATTTTCTAGATGTGCAGTGACAGCGCATGAGTAATAGCTCCCTCATTAAACTACCAGGGAGTCATAAAGCATAACAAATTGTTCAGCTTCCCAGTGTTTTTCCGATTGGCTTTCCCTTTCCAAGCCCCGTAGTGCTCACAAACATCCCAACTATCCGAGTGACGTCATTTATAGTCAGAAGCCTTAAAGGAAACAACATGTCCACGTTGCTCAATCCTCTGGTATTCTCGCCGTCATTTTTTTTTGCCCTAGGGCAGATTTAAGTTGTTTTCCTTTTTAAATCAAGAGCTGGTTTTGCCCACAAGAAAGGGTCACGGTCGAGAAGCAGGGTGGTACGGTGCGGGAAGCCGTGAAGACACGGACGACTAGAATAAACCCCGCTCTCCCACGGCAGGGCTCTGCATCCGCCACCACCACATCCACGCCCGCTGCTTCTCCTGCGCTTCAAAAATGCTCCTCAGTAGGGAAAGGAGAAATTCTGCTTAAGCTAAGAACACAGCTTTGCTTTACTCACCTTCTGAATAAGGTAGCTGTGTTTCTGGATCTATTGGTAGGTAGGAAAAGGTCATTTATTCCCTTTCAGGCTCTGGGAGTCAAACTGTACAGAAGACAGCCTGCTGGTTCATGACATACCTTGTAACCATGATTCCTACGGTACTTTCTGAGGGTGAGGGGCAAGACTCAGCCTCCTGCTGGCCTGTTCAGGATGAAGCAGCTTGTACTTCGTGCTGCTCCAGGTGTACCTTCCCACCCCACGTGGTACCCACCACTGCAGAGACTAAATCCTACCAACTTCTTTCTGGATCCACCTCTGGCAGGTGCAAGGTAACTCAGATTTGGAGATTCATACAATCCCAGACTGGTTTGGGTTGGAAGGGACCTCAAAGCCCATCTCATTCCACCCCCTGCCATGGCAGGGACACCTCCAGCAGCCCAGGCTGCCCCCAGCCCCATCCAGCCTGGCCTTGGGCACTGCCAGGGATGGGGCAGCCACAGCTCCTCTGGGCAGCCTGGGCCTCACTGCCCTCATAAGTCCTGCAAAGAACATAGTAAAGATGAAAACAGTCCCAACACCTCTTAAAAAAAAGATGAAAAAAAAAAGCATCATGAAATAAATTCTATCCTGCCTGGGAGATTAAAAGGTTTGAGAGCATTTGTATTTAGCATTTATTTGATAAAACCACAGAAAATGCTAAGAAGACAGCATGACTGTCAGCATAAACCTGTAAGATGCAGTGGGGATCCTCCTGCTACAGATGGCAAAAAGAAGGACAAAATCAAGTCAACGTAAGGTGACCTAGCATCTCGCACCACCAAGACCTGAGATCTGCCTTTTAGGGAGCAGCAGAAAGCGAAGGAATGAGAGGAACTGGGAGCTCCAGATCATGGCTCACAACGCTTTTGGCGAAGTGGTGAGGAGACCCATTAAATGTACCAAGCTCACTGACCTTACGGATTTCTCCAGGCAAGGGCTAGAAAACGAAACAGCTGAGCACTTATTCCCTTGTAGAGAAACCTGTTGGCATTTTGCTCTTTATCTCCAAGTCAACGGTTTTGATACTGAGAAAAAATCATCTTTAAGTACACAACTGAGACAGAAAACAAGCACAGTGATTTAAGTCAGCAAGAGTCTGCTTGAGCAGTAACCGAGCAAAGATGCCAGCCCAGCGGTTCAGGAGCCCCATCGCTGGTATCTCGCTGGAGTTTGGTATTCAGGCTGTCAGATCTGGCTCTTGGCATTGCTGTGCAACTGGCAGCCGAGGTTGGATCAGCTTGCCAGCCTAGCTCATCACATCAAAAGGCACCAAGGTACTGGTGGGAAACGGGGATTTTCAGCAGGGTTGAGATACATGGCAGGCACAGTGGCAGACTGCACTGATAAACTGGAAGGGAACTGGAAATCTGGGGTATTTTAGAGAAGGTTCGTGTAAAATGAAACGAGGAAACAGCACAGGAAATGAATTACGAAGACAGACAAAACTCTCACTGCCCCAAGAACATGCCAAAGCCAAGATCTTCCAAGAGTTCAGAAATCAGGTAGATGGTGATAACATCCAAGACTGGACGTTAGTATGAAAGAACAAGGTAAATAAACCCTCAAATGTTTGCTAATTGTCCTTCGTAGCCAGTCCTGTGCTCCTGTTCAAGCTGAACATTTCAGAAAGAAGCACGCTACTACACCAGACTTTGGAAAGTGTTTCCAAAGCGGCAAGGACCATCAGGCCAGCTGACAGCTCCTCATTAAAAAAAGCAAGAAGAAACAAAAAGCCAACTTCTTTTCCAGGCGGTGAATGACACCGGCATGAGACTGACAACTTTTGGAATGAGGTCATCTCCGCTTCCCTTCAGAAATGATGCTAGCAAGTACAATTAACAATAATTAAAAACTCCTTTCACAAAGGGACACTATACGTTTATTATCTCTGTTGAAGCCTAATGAAAACCATCACAATGGGCTTGTTGATTTTTTTTTTTTAACCAAGACACGATAGAAAAGAGAAGGAAATTGGCAATGAAAAACAGAAGCCCAATTTTCTTATGTGCTGTGGTGTTTTGGCTCAAAATGTATGTTGTCCCCTACTTTCATTGAACAACTCACTATTTACAACTAAGCAATGACAAAACAACCAAAAATTCTTGTTTGAAAACAAAAAGCTTAATGCTTAAGATGTGACCTTGACACCAAAATTTTGAGAGAAGTGTAAGCAATAAGCTACAATCACACTCACGAAGAGTTACTGGCTTTGGGTCTAAGGATTTTCTTTCACAGGTATCCAGCTGCAAAAACATCTTTAGTTTCTCTGCATCCCCACTGACTATTACAAATTCTGTGATGTTCACTGCAAGGACATGAAATGTATTTTTATTTCTAAACTATTTCTTACGCCTATTTGTTTCACCTTATGTGGGGAGCAAAAGATGGCACAGATCGCTCAGTAAGAATCCAGTCAATACTCCGTTGCTGAAAAATAATAGCATCTGTAGCTCCGGTCGTTTTAGGATTTTAGGTGCTGTGCAGCGCCCTGCCTGGCCCACAGCTACTGTCCACAGCACTGCCTCACTCCCAGAAAACTCACGTTGTACCTGCTGGCCCCACAGATACGTCCCAGGTATCCTGAAGTATCTATAAGGCACCCAACGCCTGCGTGCCAGCAACTGAATCCTGTCCCTGGGCATTTGTAGACAGGTATCTGAGCAGGTATTAAGTTATTTGGTCTTTGTACCACAGCCAAATCCCACCCATGTAGTCTGCTGCACATCCATAGCGTAGCAAGATTCTTTTTTAAAAAAGGAAAGAAACAACAAAAAAAACCTTTATAAGGGTTTTGTTGTTGTTGTTGTGGACAGTGAAAGTTTCGCTGCTCTTTCCCAAGGAGGACATTTTGATGTTGGTGTCTCCATCCGAAGGCAGGCAGAGCTGCCAGATGGGATTTACCACCAGAGCTTTAAGGCACAGATTAGACCTTGGCAAGTGGCTTTGCCCAGGAAGGGGAGCCCTTAGATCACTTCCAGGGCACAACTGTATGAATTGATGAATGTATGAATGTATGAATTAATGAATATGAAGAGCACAACTGAAAGATTTACTGCTGTAACCCTGAAGCGCCCCTGCTGCTACACACCTGAGCACTGCCTACAGCCATCGTGGACGGGTTTCACGGCCCCGCCGATCCTCCTCGCTGTAACAGGGGTGAACGATTTGCTCAAACAAGCCCATTTTAGAGAAGGTGGCCACTGCTGGGGAAAGGGAAATGACAGGGTTAAGAGGAGAGCGCCACACACGGGACCACCTGCCTGCAGCAGGAGAGGTGCCAGCAGCAGCCAGGAATAGCAGCGGGCAGAAGGGAAGGAAATTCAAGCTCTTAAGCAAGAGGTCAAGCCAGCCCGAGCTCCTCGGCACTTCAAGGATGGTTTTCGAGGGACTCAGCCCTGCGAATCCCCACTGGTACCGAGGGCGAGGTGGGAAGGCTGATGACCACACAGAGGGAGGATGTTGTGACACACGAGCAGAGAGGTCTGCTGCTGGTGTTTGGTGTGCGCTTACAGCTGGGCTGACTGTAAACAGGGCAACCACGTGGCATCCGGAGTGTCACGCACCGACTTCCTTAGTGTCACGCAGCCTTACAACATCGTCGTCAACGTCTACCAGCCCAGAAGGCGTCTGCAAAAATGGGAGCTTTTATGCAGCTCCTATTGACAACGCCCATCTCAGCCATCTTCCATGACTCAGGAATCCGTTTCTGGATGCTAGCGCGTGTTTTCCACTTCCTTTCCCTGCAGTGTATGTAACAGAAACGAATCTGAATGCTGACACAGTGAGTAGATTGATTGCAGTCTTTTATTTTTTGGACCGAGTCCCAATTTTAGTCTGATCTGGTTCTCAGATAGGAGGTTGTACATTGTCACGTAGTTTGTAAAAGCAGTTGCTACACTGATTTGACAAGATAGGCAGGGCTGTGCATCTGCGTATCAGAAAGCCAGATCGTGGGCACAGCAGATGCATCAAATTTTCTCAGAATAATAAACTGGAGATTTACTGAAAACAATATGGAAATAATTTTATGGGCTTCTTCCAAACATGCAGATAGAAATACAGGTCAAATCTGCAGAGCACGTTCAAATTTGCATGCTCATGTTTTAAAAGCAATTTGAGAAGAAAACATTTTAGACTGTTACCCAGCCTGGGAGACAGCAGACTTGGACTGTTTTCTTGTACCATTACACTGCTGACCGTGGAGCATGCCAGGTTCTGGAAAGAAATCAACTTTCAATCAATTCCCCAAGTGACAGGTGAAATTTCCCAGTTGCTCAGTATCCAGAAGGTGCCACCACGAACTGGAATTAAGCTCATCGATGCTGTCTGCTGCTGAGCACTTTGAAAGCCTGGTCTTTTAGAGGACGGCTCTGCGCTCGAAATGGAAATTCATTAGTCAGTACGTGCCAGAAATGGAAGCAAATATATCTGAGAAGCTCGAGCAGTTCAGAAGCCCTTTTCTGAAGGTGTGCTTGCAGCACAGAAAGCTGCTTTATTTATTTACTTGAAAAATAATAATGCTGCTTAAGCAGCAATACCTCGGCTACAGATTTTGAGACTGAAAAGGTTCATCTCCTGTTTTCCCTATCATAGATATCCCATTCTCTGACACAAATTTATTGACTTCATTCAAGAGAGGTCATCTTGCTACTGTAAATGGCAGTGGGACTAGTATTTGTATGCAGCTTTTAACGGGCATACGATTTTGAGATCATTTTTGACAGGTATTTACACCTTGTGATCTGCACATACACTTTTGGATCAGAACCTCAAACTTCGAGCACCTCCTGAACCACCGGGTAAAGAAGATACTTGCATCTCTTACTCTGTGTTAGCTGGTTAGCATTTCTTCTAGGAAATGAACCCAATATTTTTTAAGCAGACAAACTGTTTGCCCACAAATGGATTGGTGCTACCAGATCCAGCAAGACAGAGGAATAGTGAAGCCCTATTTCTGGTAATAAATAGTAAGCTCTGAACAATTCCTCAGACCAAAACTGTAACCTAACAAGTCCGTGCACCGGAGTCTCCATCCATAAAACACAGCAACACGCAAACAGGGAGCCACAGATTTTAATACAAAGGTGTGCGACGTATCTGCCAGATGGCAAGCATCACAAAAATATTATTACTACTAGGTAAATACATCTTGCACGTAGCTGCAGTCTTAAGGCAGCAAACAACTGACACACATGACTGATCGTAGGGAAGAAAAAAAACTCAGACAAAACCAGAGAATCACAAGGGACGGGTGCTTTTTTTTTTGTTTTGTTTTGTTTTGTTTGTTTTGCTTTTTTTAAACCACCCTCCTCGCCCTACTCCCATTGCAGCATTTTAAACAGTTTCGACACGCTAAAAATATTCTTACTTCTTGTTTAAGCTGTGTGGCCATTTTCCTATGGACGCTACCTCAGGATTGTATAGTCAGCAGAGCTACCAGCATTAACTGCTTGCTTTTTTTCTCAGACCAAGTGAGCGTTTCCCTTCACTTTCCCTTGAGTGTGTCCCTTCAACAAACAAACAGAAAAAGCCCGGTAATGAAAGTATTAAGAGATAATATCGCCAGAAATAAAATCTACTTTACAACAGCAGGAAACAATTAAGTTAATACGTAGACTTCAGGCCACCTACTCCCATTTAGCATTTAGAATGACAGCTGGAAAGGCTTAGACCTCTACAATCTGAAATCGAAGTGAAATAAGCCAAGCAAAGGGGATGTATTTCTGAGCAACGCACCTTTTGACCATGCTGTTGTGAACTTTCTCCGTAGCGTCTAAAATACGCTGCTCCACTGCATAATCCCAAGCCTTGAGAAAACTAGTAAGCCTCCTTCCCTGTAGTAGCTTCCTGCACCTGCCCCTACAGGTAATAAGGATTAGAAGGATCACAATCGCGATGTTTATGAAACTTTTTTTCTGCTCCGAAAGCAGCTCATTTCTTATTCTTAAAATGAAAGGAGTGGCTGCGTTTTAAAAAAAAAAAAAAAAAAGGAAAGAAAAACAACATAATGAAAAGGAAGCACACACCCATATGGAAAAAAATGGCAAAAGACGAAGCATGCTTATTACAAACGCTCTGTAACCTTGTCACCCACAAAAAAAAACAAACAATTAATTAAACAGAAAGGAAACTTCAAGGTTTTCTTTCCTACGTACTCTCAGAAATGTGATGACTATCTGTATTTCCATCGCGGGTGCACGCTGCTCTTACGATTGTTGTTCTAAGCCTTAGTATCAAGCGTAACAGCAAACGAGCTCCTAGCTAGGGTTGCAGTGGTCAGTACTCTTAACAGTTTCTGCGCAATCCCACTGTCAGCAGGTGCGAGCAGAGCTTTTGACCCAGCAATTCAATTCCTGCAGCTCCTAAAACACAAAGCACGTGTAAACACTCCTGCGATTTGAGCTTATGTAAGTAATGCAAATCCTGGGCTTTGGCAGATCCACAGCCCAGCAGGCTTGCATTAAACATACCCCCACGTTCCTCCGCACCTTACCTCGCAGCACGGTTACTACAGCATTTCAACAGCAGCACGAGATCTGAGTTCTTCTAACAGCATGACATCTGCCTAAGCACAGCAAATGCTTTCTGGGTTTGACAGGAAAAGAACACTGCCTGCTACATGAGCTCGCCTGGCTACAGTTACAAGCTTTGGAGGAGTTTTGGCTTGCAACAGGTGACTGCTTTGAAGATGAGAAGAGATTTCTCTAGCTGGGGATAGTTTGAGGAGTTAGATGCCCTGATGCCCGTCCCAGACATTGGTGTAACCCAGCTGCAGGGACTTTGTGCCCTGCAAGGAGAACAGGCACCTTGCTGGCAGGAGGCAGCAAACACCCTGTGGTGCTGAGCTGGGTCCCCCTTCCCAGAGCAGCCTCCAGAGCATGACATGGGCTGAAACCACCTGTGCAGGGCGAAATGACAACCACAGAGTCACCACGTTCGTTACAGCAGGCTGCTTGGTCATCATCCTGCTCTTACATCCACGTGCAACCAACGCGGTTTTCCTCACAAAGTAGGTTCAGTAAGGGGAAACTCACCTTGCCTGGTTACTTGATGCAAAGAGCAGCAGGGCCAGGTCTGCAGTAGGATGTTTCGGTGCACCACCACGTATTAGTTATTCCTTAGCAAATACACACCTTTGGGGCAGCGGAGATAAAGCCTGCGACTTCCTGCAGGAGTCATTCACCTCTATTTGGACTTCAAAAGGACTTGCATTCTTACAATAAACATTGAAAATGTACCACACGCAACTCAGTGTAACTTAACGGGGTAGTGGAGCCATTACCTTCAACAATGGCCCGACTGTACCCAGCTAGGAAAAGGTCACAGCTGGGGCTGTAACTCTGCCATGGTAAATTACAAACAATTACTGATTAGACACAGTGAACTATGGCCAGCCTTACACCGGTTATGGTAAAAGATCCTAATGAAAGTCATCGGTCAAGGTTTGATAATTATTTTTAATGACTGCAACTTCACGTTTCATTCATTGCAAGGGAAAGAGTTTCAGGTTTGGGAGACGCTGTGATGCTGCTGTGTTGTATATTTGTACTTTGAGCACATCTGGCACTTCTGTACCTTTTATCTCAGCCTCTCCAATGAGGAAGGTCACCACGTGGGTGCTGGAGCCCTGGCACAGGTACCCTGAGGCTGTGGTGTCCCCTCCTTGGAGGGCTTCAGAAGCCACCTGGACGTGGAGCAGGGTGGGAGCAGAGGCACCCAGAGGTGCCTTCCCACCTCAGCCGGGCTGGGGCTCTGCAGTACTTGCCACCTAACTCCTTCCACTTGCAGCTCTGGGCCGTTTCAACTGCTGGCAACGTCCACTACGAACAGCAGTGCTCCAGATGGGCTCAGGCATATGTTGGGTTCACGTGGTTTCTCCGTGACTTTGTCAGAGCCAAAACCACCTTCAAATAGTAAAGGTTTTACATATTCCTGCATGACCACGAGCAGAATACAGCCACATGACCAAGGCCAAGCTGGCTGCCTGCTGTATTCAGACAGACACACGGACATTTATTTAGGCAGAGCCAATGACCTGCCCTCCCACGAGCTGCAGGTGGGCTGCTGGAAAGCAACCAAGGTCTCAAGGGTCCTCTGCTGAGCGCAGCGCGGTGCCTGCACCAGCACCCAACTCGTCCACACACCTCGAGGGGGCTGTTTTTTCCCCTTCCTTCAACTATTGTCACGGAGCCAACCCATGAAGCTGCTTCAACCTTCCTGCTACATACCTACCCCTCCAGTCACCCACTCCTACCTCCTCTCGCACTTGCCAGTCTAATTACCCGCCCACTCGCATTTTCTCTTACTCACTCACTAACCCACCCCTTTACATGTTTCTCATTCATTTCCCCATTCAGTTACACAATCCGATCCTCAAATACCTTCAAACCACTCGGCAATAGTAATTTTACCTCCTGCAGTATTCCTGTCCTCACCTCTCTCATCAACATCCCTACCCTGCGTTGAGCTTCTTAGGTGGCTTTAAGGAAGGCAACCGAAAACTCTTCTCTGGAGGCTTGCAACGCAACCCTCTCATCATTTGGGGCACTCTGCAACGAGAACAGTAATAAAATGCCTCAGAAACCAGAGATTTAGGCTAAAGGCGCCGGGGTATGACCCTAGGCCACTCTTTGAATGGTCTGGCTCAGGCCAGCATGGCTATGAGCCAGCTCACACCAGAACCAAACGAGCCGCTCTCTCATGGGGTAAGAGCAAGAACAATGCCTGTCTGTCTTCCTTATGGCCAAGGATATTTATTTTGGGGGGTGTTGGTCAAGCTCTTTGTGGTGAAGACGCTGGAAATTGTGGAGATGACCCTGCCTGGGCGCCCAAGACTTCTGGTAGCGAAGACCAGGCACTGAGAAACAAACAACAAGCAAGCAACCCCCAGATCCCACCAAGATGAATGCAACTCTAAAAAGAAACAGTATTTATAAAGTGGTTCTGAGAACGAGAGAGGATAATGGAAAGGGGGAAAAATGAAGATGCAGATAACGACAATACAACTTCCACCATTTCTGTCACTAACTGGAACGTGCCCTTTCGTTCATTTTCTCTGCAATGCCTTCTGCAGACTTGCCTGCACAGAATCACTTCCCGACAGTCTGAATGTCACAACAGAGTTCAGAAGCACTTTATTTACACTGGTGTAATAACCCCACCCCAAAAACCATTTCCAGAGTAAAACTGGCCTTTTCAGGTAACTTTCAGCAATTTCTCAAGTGACACCAGAACAGACCACTCTTATTCTGGAATAAAATATGCACTGTAAAAATTATACTATTAGCAGTTCGGTTTAAAACCTATCTTTAATCAGAATTTTTTCCCAAGTCCTAGAGATCTGAATGTGCAGCACTTAGGTAAGTGATACATTAATATTCAAGAGCCCCAAATACTGTTCTGCTCATATTTGCAGGCTGTTAACATCACGGAGAGAAGAACTGCTGCAAGATGAGACCGTAGACTTGAAACAATGTGGTGAAAGAAAGAAATGGAAAAATTTAGGCCAAATATCAGGCAAAGAAAAATCTCACCATCAAACTTTGTGGAAAAGAGTATCGAAGTGGAAGGCCAAGTCCTTAGAGTATCTCTAGCCATAAACCGCAGAAACAAAAAAAAAAAAAATGCAGCAGAAAACAAGTCCTGGCAGGACGACGGTCTGGATGATCTAATGCACTTTCCATCTCTAACATCTATGACTCTGTAATTCCGTAGGAGCACTTAACAGAGGGCTGGCAAACTCCAGTACCAGCTTAATCGGCTGATAATAATGTGATAATCAAAGTCTTCCACCAAAAGGATGCCCTTGTGTCTGTACGCTGCAGTTAACGCCACACCGCCTTCGTTCGAAGTTGTGCACGGCATTGCCATTAGAGAGCCTGATGTGAATGGCAGTAATTACAGAGTTGCGTATAGCTCTCCTAAACAGGCAAAACAGAATTTAAGTAATTAAAGAGACAATCATCATCTTTCTCACAAAATGCCTAGGGTCAACTTTTGACAGCAGATCTGATGATACAGAGTTCAACTTTGTCACTGCTTATGCATGCAAATAACTTTACTCATGCACGCAAGTAAGTGTTAGCAGGACTGGATCCATTCTAAAAGGCATTTTCAACTATTTACCCCAACTTTCAGGCTTAGAAAATCCTCCCCTATGGTAAAATACCAGGTTGCTTCTCTGATCGAACTGTTTCCAAGTTACTAGGTGAGCGTACCTGCAGAAAGCAGAAAGCTCAAGAGCAGAAAGAGCACTAGCACACCTTCCATCTTTAAAGCACGTGGACAAGAAAACTGGGTTCTAACAAAAAAAAAATAAGAATAGAGAAGTTTACAAGGAAACTACAGAAGCAAAAGAACCTCCAAAGCAGAAGAAAGGAATAAAAAAAAAAAAAGATAATCCTTTATGACATGAAGAACTCCACGTATCTGCTAGAACCCCGCTGCCTCAATCATCTCTGCCCTGAAAGCTTCTTTGGAGCCTGGGGCCTTTCATTGTTGTTTTCCTGGCCAACAGAAATTCCACCCTGACTCTGATGAGGATGGGGTATGATAGGTGGGATCACAGCCAAAGGCAAAGCTTGGGGAAAGCACCAACAGAAGAAAATTCACAATGCTGTTTGAAAAAACATGGTGAATCTTTAAGTGCCGTGAGCCTATCAGGCTTTAAAAATACTCCTTCTATACTATTTACACTGATGGCTAGAAATTTTAGTATTGGAGGGACTCCTCTGACACCGTACAAGAGGTGTGCCAGCCCTCCTCTCAAGTACTTTTGTAATTTCTGACCAGAAAATGGAAAGGAGTAGCACTGTTGCTGGTGTACTAAAGGAGTGCATCGAGTACTCGATGCACGTGGATGCTCAAATGAAACACAGACACCTAAAATCCAGGTGCCAGTGCAGAAGAGGGAAGACTAAAAATGGATAGGTGCATGTTTTGGAGGACAAGGCTCACTAATTGTGTATCTACACCTGACAAAGTCAGCCCTTAGCTCTAGCTTGAGCTCCACTATGAATAACAGAGAGACAAGGGGCAGTTTCCTGATCAGGCTGAGCTGAATTTAATTTCAATGGAGGTGTCACGGAAAGGGACAGTCCCACCTTCTCCTGTGCTTCTGGCCACGAGTTCCTCCTCCTACTTCATCATCAGCACGAGCAGCCATGCAGCCATGCAATGACTTGGATCTGTTTGGAAAGCCAAAACCTTACTTTCCCTCCAAAAAGGAGGAAGAAAAATCTAATTTTCAACCAGATCAGCAAGATGATCCAGCTCACCTCACGGCCATGTGGTCACCAGCACTGACCTTGGAAGAAGCTAGCCCTGAGACCACACGAGAAATCTGCACAGCAAAACCTGCTCGGTACGCTCAGGTCATGCTAAAACATCAGCTGCAAGACAACATGTAAATGCCATGGTCCAAAGACACCCAAAACTGGTGATAATGTTGACTTTAAAGAGTAATCCGAGGGTAAGGGCTCACCTGGGCAGCTGGGCACTTCTCCTCCTGCGGATCCCCCTTCCTACAGTCCTCGAAGCAGCAGCCTTGGGGCAGACCTTGAGCTGAGGCTGCTCCCTGCCCTCCTACGGGAGCGGTGCCAGCGCAGAGCGGAATTCGAAATCCACAGAGCCATAAAGAGAAAGCACTGGAGGGCAAGTATGACTCCATGAGAAAGAGACTCCCAGGAGAAGGGCCAGAGCCCTATACGCTGATCCCTACCCCAGGAATTGCTCATGCCTACTGCACCAAAGATTAGATAAAATGTATACAGAGCTCCTTTTATATTAAAGCTTCAACACAGATCCTATGAGCTATGTAAATACACCGAAGAGCCAGTGAGAGCTCTGCCCTAACAGGAGAACAGCACATACCTACCTGTATTCTTGGAAATATTTTTATTTTTGGTGGATAAAAGAAAATCAAAGAGCGAAGCTGGAGATCTTCACAGTTATGACTCACTTCTGCCAACCTCATGTTTTGGCAATAAAGCTGTATATACAGGAGCCTGTAATAACAGGTCATACGAGGAGTTTCAGTAGCCGCTTTGGTCCCAGAAGTTACAATTCGGGTGCGCAATCTTCGATTCCGAGTATGAATTGTGCCAGAAAACCCCTAAATTCACAGCCTGGCAGGGCAGCACTGCCTGCGGGCAGCCCAGGCCACCAGGAAATGGATGGGAAGCGAGGCAAGGGAGCAGGCAGACACAGCGATCCCCACGCACGACTCCTGCAACTTCACGGCTGCACTCGGTTCCTATTCAGAGCCCACACTGCTGGTGTGCATACCTTTTTCTTTGGCTCGATGCATTATTTTTGTTTAAATGTTGGCATCCCGATTCCAGCAGAACAATACGAGAGGAAGCGCTCTCCTCTTCCAGCTCCAATTTCCAGCTCGCCGTTTTCTATGCAAACTTCAGCCACAAACTCTGCATTTGGATCGCCGTGGGCCATGAAGAGCTTAACTCCCAAATTTACAACACAATGCAAAAAGCAAAACCAACAATGCCTCCGTACCGTGCCTGCACACCTTCAGACGGGAATCCCTCAGAAGTCAGCACAAATGGATGCTACCAAGACACCGCATACACCTAAAACATCAAGCCTTCGGTTGTGTTAGTGAAAGAAATCACATTACACACCTGCGTATCTCATGTCACGCTGCTTTAGTGTTTTCCTGATGTGCAATTTATGGCTTGTACTTCGAAAGATATGGTTTATGATAAAGGTGGTGTTTTTTGTTTTTGTTTTTAAGCAACATCAAGTCTTTCACTTACTAATGCAATAAGCAGGCGGTTCTCTGCTTCAGAGAGGAAGCGCTGTTGTATCAGCCTCCATGGGCTGCATTTTTTTCGGTCAAGATAATCAGAGAAAGCATGGAAAAAAGAAGTAATCCCTGCACCGCGCATTTTAGGTTCTCTCCTCTCTACTAGGCAGCATTTTAAAAACAAGAAGCAATCAGAGATAATACAGACACACTTGCAAGAAAAAAAAATCATCAGTGTTCAAACTACAGAACAGTTTTTTCCCATTAATTTGGGTCCATGCCATCCCTAGCAGTGAACAGACAGGAACAGCCTGCTCCCCAAAGCAGCGGCAGCTCCCCTGCCCCGCAGGTGGGTACACAGCCATTAACTGAAGATCTAAAATTGCCTCTCCTTAAACGGGTCCTGCCTGTAATTTCTCAGTAAATGGGACTGCTCCGGTGCGAGGGAGAAATTTGATCCGTTGCTTCAATTTAAGTTTAACAGTTAACAAGTTAGGGGCTATAAAAATCTGCAACTGCCTTTCTCTCTATCTGAAACGATAAGAAGAAGAAGAATTGGGGGTAGACGGGTTGTTTTGTTTTTGTTTTTTAGAATACATCCAATTTGAAGAACATTTTGATAAGCTCACGATTAAATAAATGATCTTCAGAAGATATGCAGTTAATTCACAAAAATACTTGGCAGGAGCCTAACTTTAAATATCTAATTCATATAACATTCTCCTTTATTTGTTTAATTCAAGTGAAATATTTTCCTCCGCCTTTTCCTTTTCAGAGGCTTTTCACACCCACATAACAACCGAGTGACTCTTCCCTGACCCTGCCTCCCACTCCTTTCGGCGCAACTGCTCACTAGAAACTTGCCGCGCACGTAAAGCTCCTCTCCCGCGATCCAAAGGAAGCACTTAAGGAAAGGAAATCCAGCACAATGCTCAACCTTCCTCTTTTTTTTTGAACCCCTGGGCTTCTTCCCAGCTCTGTGGGGATGGGTGGTGGGTGTGCTGCCCTCCATGCTGCAGGAAAAAAAGGGGGAAGGTTCCCGAGCACCGTGCTGCAAACTCACGCCTCGAGAGGGTTGGGAAAAGCCAAGCGTCCTCGCGTCACCCAGCCCGGGCAGGAAAGCTGCCCCTCGGTGAAATCCTCGTGTCTCTTAGCACACAGCACCACTTACTGCAGCTGCTGTCTGCACGGGAGATGCGCCACGGAGCCTGATAAATCCAGCAAGCTCTCTTCTGCTTTCCCTATCTTCTTGCCACCTATGCGTGCAGCACGATTTGCTGGGAAGCAAAGAGCTACGGCATCACTAATATCCTCTTTAAAAGGAAAGCGGAGTGACGATGCCGATAAAGCACAGAAGGTGAAGTTAAATATCACTACCCTCACTTAATTGACCGGGCAGCTAGGAATAATGACTGCCCCAAAAGACCCCCTCCTCCAAAAACCAGCCCCAAACCAGTGGCAGTCGAGAGCAGATCCAGAGAGCACGACTTCCAGAGCCAGCTCCATCAGCCAGGGGGATTCCTTCTAGCCAACAGCATGCTAATCGTTTTTTTATTCTAATTATTTATTTTATTTTCTGAGAAACCACTAATTGGTAGCCTTTTTCTTGGGATTTAAAAAGCCACTTAAAAATAACATTTCTATTCTAGGCGTATTTCAGGAAAAGTATCATTAAATGCCAGGCACGGACATCCGATTATCATGCGAAATTCAAGAAAACCAAAGCCCTGCTCATTCAGCGACGAGTATCAGGGATGTGAGAGAGCAGCAGGGCCTCTGGGATGGTTCTGTCCCACGGCTGGGGCACAGAGGTTGCCCAGCACCCCCGTCAGCAGAGGTCTGCAGGTGGAAGTGGGGAGGGAAAAGCCATTTGGGATTGGTTTTTGTCACCCAGATCAAAGCGTGCCCCCTGATTTCCAGACTCCTTAACTCGCACAGGCCAGCCAGCCATTCTGTAAGAGCTGCTCTGCTGAACAACGAATACACCTTGCCACGCTCACACAGCTGGAAAGAGATTTCCTTCCATTACATTTAGTAAGATAGCATCTTAGCACTGAAAAGGAGAAGTTCATAAACTTACCCCTGCATTGCCAGGAGAAGCATCCGAAATCGAGCCCAGGTGTGATGTGAAGTCGGCACCTCGGCTCCTTGCTGGCACAAGCCCCAGGCGAGAGGCAGCAGGTACCAGAAGCACCTCTCCTGTGCTAGTCCTGCCCGGCCGCTCACAGACGCCTTCTGAATCTGCCACCAACAAAAGAAACCACAATAAGACTGTTTCCCTAATTCTTCATAACTGAGTCAGTAGGTCAACAATTCCTTCGGTTTAGGAGCCAGACCAATTCCCTTAAACGCCCCCTTTTCGCTTTTTTTTTTTTTCCCCTCCCTGATGGAGAAGCCAACTGTCTGCTGCCAGTGGCAGCTCAGCTGCTCGCAGGACAGAACCGAGCGGGCTCCCAAAAAACCACCTCGCCCTGGCGCAGACATCCGTCCTGACACAGCTCCATTTTGTCTCTCACGTCTGGGAAAAGCCACGAGCAAATACTTACAAATAAGACACAGGCAGGGAAGCGCTCGCCGTGCACCTTGCCCGCTGCTCCCAGCTCTTCCAGCCCACAGCCCCGTGCCCATCGCAGGCGCGCGCGGCGGCACGGAGAAGAAGAAGGGCACGGTCCCTGTGCCAAACCTGTCCCCGCTCCGTCCCGGGAGCATCCTGCCTGCGCCTCCCAGGCGCGCTGCTCGAACAAAGAGAGAGCTCCGAAGCTGCTAGCCTTCTTCCCGATCCATGACTCAAAACGTCTGGTTGAAAATTGGTTTCGTAATAACCCTTTAGTACCACCTACTCACATCACCGAGTGCTTCTCGCAGCAAATGCACAGGAAATCACCACCGAGTGCCAATGGAGCTCCTATTCCAAGAACTAGCTCTTTCGGTTACTCCTCCATCATTTGGAAACCGAGATGCTTTTACTTTCCCTATCGCACAGGATATTTCTCTTTTTTTTTTTTTCTTCTTTAAAAAGAGCCTTTAACTATGATCCTGTAAAATACTTGGTTGATAAATCACCAGCTGAAAACTCGCCCACTGTAAAGAAAAGAATTTCACAATATTCGTTCCAGAAAATACAGTAACTCCTTTCTGGAAATAATTCACCGGACAAAAATCCGAAGGCCAGGATTAATTTTCGGAGACAGTTTGCATCCTGCGCAGCACACAAAGACGATGCAGTAAGCCACGTGCCTTTGTGACCACCACCGGCAGACCCCTGAATCACCCAACCACAGGATGAGTCGCCGTGAATGATTTCCTCTTCTCCTGCGCTCCCCCGGCGTGCTTTGTGCCGCTGCCATCTCCTGAGCCTAATCCTGACTTGGATGGAAATTCCACAACTCATCTCCCGAGGCTGCGGCCACCGGCTAACGGCGCGGCCAGCTGCTCGCTCCTGCTTTGAGTCACCTGCCAGCGGGACAAAAGGAAATTGCTCAGCTGCGAGCACGTGGAGGCCCCCGCGAGAGCCTCTCCCTCGCTGAAATCCCAAAGAGCGGAGCGCTCGCGTCACCCCCGAGGGTGCTCAAAAAAAAAAAGGTGAAAGTGGGTAAAAAGGACACGACCGCGGCCGGCTCAGCCTGCGATGCCAGCATCGCTGGAGCAGCGATGGAAGGGGACACACACACCAAAATAAAAGAAGACATTTCACAAACACGAGACCTTCACTGTGCGTGACGAGAAGAATAATTAAAACAACCGAGAGAACTAATCTGTGGCTGCTTGGGAAGTTAACTCTTTGAAGGAAGCGATTAAGGAAGAGAACAGAAGTCAAGGGTTGTGTTTATCAACAAGTCAACTCAAACAGCCCAGCCTGCTCGTCGCTGCCACGGCCCCCCATGGGTGCCAGCTCCCACCCCGCTGCTATCGCGGAGATTATGAAGCAGTTGCTACCTTAAATAAATCAATCTTTTAAGAAATATCAAGCCCCGCTTTGCCAGAATGACAAAGGCTACGAGAAAAGCATCCACAGCGCCCTGCACCTCTGGAGGAAATTCCCTTTATCTAACTCCTATTCAGGACAGCACTCACTAGGGTTTCAGCAAGGAAACCCCATTAACCACGGCACTGTTTATGAATTCAGGCCAGCAGCGCTCATTTTTTTGTTTGTTTCATCACGAATACGCAGCTCGCGAATTCAGCCATCCGAAACAAGCCTCCAACTTCTCCAAAAAAAACAACAGCCGAGTGCAAGGCAATTAGTAGCCGTTAGTGCCCATACGTGCGCCTCGAATCTTTGGGAATTTCACTAAAAGGAATTAATGCTGAAGATCTGATTGTCTAACCTGCTTCTGCACGCAGAAAGAGCCCGACCTGGTGCCTCGACAGAGGGGGAGGGAGGCATTTCTTGTTCCTGTTTCGTACCCGAGTTTTTTCCTGCGCAGGAGATGATCTAATTATCCAACGTGTCAGGGTATTGCTTCACCCTTTCTCGTGTGTCTGCTGCCATTAACATATTTTAACAATTCAGCTCGTTAGGGAGGAGGCGAGGCACCGTCCTTACAAACCCATCACAAAGGCTCGAGGCTTCCCAGGTCTGGTCCTGCACCTAGCCGGCGATGCTGAGCGGGAGCCGGCAGCACAGCTCAGGACACGCAGCCCTCACGCCGCTCGTACCTGTTCGAGATAAAACCCCATCGGTGAGCCCTGGCCGGGATCATTTGGGGTCCTGCCTGGTTCGGGGGGAAGAGAGCCCCCCAGATGACAGCCCTCTCCTTGTTCCCCAGCGCGTGATGCTCGGCGGCGGGGACTTGCACGCGAGATGTGACAGCCCCCTCTCCCTGGAAGTGGGCACAGGCGAGGAAAGCGACGGATCAAAGCACCTAACGCCGGTCCTGACCGGCTTGAAACAACCCCGACACCCAAATACAACACGCACGGCACCTGGATTTGCACGTGTGGGATGCCAGCCCGAGTTTCCAAGCCTTTTATCAAATGCCTTTCTCCTGGCACGAGCAGAAAGCTCTTTAGAGCTCAGCCCCTTCCGTGCACCAGCATTTCAGAGATGTTCTCTTTTTTAAACCTTGCCTCGAGCCACGACAACAGGTTTGGTCAGCGATCAGCTTGAGCAGAGTCCCTATGCCATATATTAGATCCCCTGGTCCTTAGAAACATTTTCTTCAGCGAGTTTTGTATATAAGAGCAGTGTCTATACATAAACTTGTTTACGACTATTTCTAAGAAAGAGCCCGGTCTGAATCAGCTCCTTTATTGTGATCGAACACGCTGGGCTCGTTCCCAGTTAGTGCTTATGTAAGGCCTTCAAGGAAGTAGACGCTTATTTTGTACAAAATCAAGCCAGCATAGTAGTAGGTGCAACGGAATTACCCTGTTACACATTAAATTTTACTAATAAAAGGCCCGCGCTGCGGTCATAAAGTCAGACGCTGCATCCCATTGGCACAAACAGTCCAACATTTCCTGCCATAAAATCAAAACCCATTCAAGCCAAAGAAAAGATGACAGGTAAGAAGCAGCCGCTTTTTTAGTGTAAAAATATCATGTTCCTTGAAAGAAAAATCGGGTAGCAGCAGAAATGGCTTACCTAAACCACTCGCCTAAGTCTGACGGAAAAATTAAAACGACAAGCACCTTCGAAGACAGCTATTTCCAAATGCATGATGTGAATTTTCCCAATGCAGGGCTGTTTTTTTTCCCTATTTTTTAAAATTATTATTATTATAGATGTGCTGCTTTCTCGTCCTTCTGAAGGACCCTTGTTCCTCTGCCAACTGCAGCAGCTTTCTGAACCGTGCCCCCATCACTGCTGCTCGCCCTGCAGGACTGCTCGCCCCCAGTCCCTGGGGAGGAGGAGGCAGCGCTGGGAGCCTGCCCCAGGCACTAAACGAAAAGGGAAAGCCGTCAGTGATGTTTTCTGCTGGTCTGCGTGGGGCACGGGGGACACCTGGGCGTCTGCTCCAGAAAAAAGCATCTCTGTCGGAGGTGAGCTGGGGCAAGCACTGGCTCCCTGCAGCTGGAGGCACGCACAGAGACACAGACAGTGAGACCACGGTACCCACCTCGGGGTCATTTAGGAGCCCGCACCCAAATAAAGGATCGGTCCCATCTGATGGGCACAAGCACCTCCCACTTCACGTCCCCTGCTACTCTTGGCTCCCTCCCACGTTGTGCCACCACGAGGAGGCAGCTCAAGGGCTAAACCAGCTGCGACCTAAACCTCGTCTCATTTAAAGTTAACTTCTTCTGGGGCTGATCCTGAAGCCTGTAAACTGCGAAGTTTTGGGCAGAAACATCACGGGCAGAACCTGTGCTCTGGCCCATGCGCTTGGGTGCAGGGCCCAGCCTCACCCTGCAGAAGGGCGCTGAGCGCAGCCCCGGGGCTCAGCACCGCACTCAAACCGTCCCTGGAAAAGTCAGCCGAGGAGATGCTGCTCGTCCCTAGGGTTTGATTTCTCTCCTTAATCCTCTCTCTGCATTTTATCCAAGCTACATAAGCAGACCTCGAGTTAGGACAGATACACTTCCAGCATTTAATGCTGGCACATTTAGTTTTCTTCCCACTTAGCTTGCTGGCTATTTTTAGACGTTTAAATTCCCTTATTCTCCCTACAAGCATCTTCCTTCCATATTATTTGCAGTTTGCAATCTCAGTGCTGGAAATTTCGTGGTTTTTTTTTTTTGTTATTTTTTTACATTTGGTCTCACGTGCTTACACACAAGCAGCACACACAAAGGAAGCTCGGAGCTGCAGGATCTGATAGGAGAGGCTCAGTTCCAGCCCTGCTCTGAAAAGGATGACTTGAGGGGCAAGCGAGGGAGCACAGAAACGCTCTCCTGCCGTCCTCTGGTAGCTACAGCAGATGGATCACATAACCCAATCCAAACAGAAAGAAACTTGCCTGCTGTAACAAAGGACACGATGACCTCTAGGTAAAAATCCTAGGAACAGCAAGCACACAAAGCCCAACCTGCGCAACTCGAATTCGGTGCCAGAGCTCGAACCGGAGATAACAGTAAGGACAAACACTCACACCAGACTGGATTCAGACCGTAATCCATCACACACACGTGCCAAATGGTGGAATAAGCCTCGTGCCTTCTAACGCTCCTCCTTGTAGGGCCTGTTCTTACCTTGGTGATGAAGAAAGATTTTCAGAAAGGTTTTCAGAAAGATTTTGGAGTCTTTTGCGATTTGGTGCAGCCTTCTTTAGCCAAGCGGAGAACAAAATAGTTCAGGTTACAAGCTGCAGCAGTTGACGTCCTAGTTCTGATCTGCAAAGGGAGGGCTTCTCGCGACAGGGCTCTGTCGATGGATCATTGTATACCACTGAATTAGTATTATTATCTCCCCCTCCCTACCAAAACAAAAGTGTTTTAACTTTAAGATTCATTTGGTTTGCGAACTCCCTTCGGTTCCTCCAAGGGGAGGCAATACCAGCAGAAACTGTTTTCTTGACATGCAGGTACAGACCTCTCGAGTTAGCACATACTTTGTCGAATAGCCTAAAAAATTCCCTGCTCCTCCTTCTGATTATCAAGTCCCTGAAGAGCTCAGTCCACGCACTCCAAAAACCGACAGGGTAGCAGGAACCTTTAAGTGTTTACCTCCGCCAAGAACAAGGGCATATTTCAGAAGTAGTGAGTACGAGGGGGTGGATCTGGGGGGGGTTTCCTTGATGGGGAGTGCTGTGTTTACACCACTAGATGGCACGTTTGAAGCTCTTGGCATCTCCGCGAAATTACAGTAAGGCTTTGCCCTGCATCACACCATGTTTATCCTGCTACCCTCACCCGGGATGGAAAAGTACAGGTAAAATGATACCGTGAGCAGCCGGAGAAGGATGACAGGCAGGCAACCACGTGTAAAAAGGCGAGCACACGGGAGGGCACGGCCAGCCAGCTGAGAGCAGCACTGCACGAGTCCCGAGCGCTGACACCGCAACCTCCGACCTCGGTGCGGCCTCTCCGCGTCACTCCGCAGCCTGGACGGGTGCACGTTGGGGTTTGGAGAGGGAAGATGGGAAAGGAGGGCGAGTTCAAGCTTCGGGGGCACGAGGCCACGTCTCACCACTGCTCGCTGCGCCCCGTGGGCACCGCTGACTCCAGGAGGTGGGATGTAGCCTGCAGAGCTGCAACTGGAGGAAAGCAACCTACGTGGCAGGCTGGGTATCACCCGAGGTGTACTTTATCCGATGCCTTCATGCTTTAAAATTCTCAGAATAGCGATTTTTTTTCCTGCCTGAAAAGCCAAGTCACTGGTATTGATAAAACTCCAAATATTTTCACTGTGCTCAGGAAGATGGAGGGGACTGGAAGACCCCAGAGAGCCCAAAACCAGACACAAAACCAGTTTACAACCACTCCAGCACACCACTAGCATCAACTGATAGCAGGGAGAGCTTTCAGGGCACAACCTAACAACAGGGCAAGACCAAGCCAAGCCCCAGCACAGTATTTTTTCACCGTAAAACCCAGCTTTTCCATCAGGGCCAAGCACTTTGCATCCCACAGCGGTGGACCCGAGCTCTCCACGGCAGAGAAGCAAACACCACAGCCCACGACCCACTGAGTCAGCTTCGCGGGCAAGTCACCTCTTGCACCGATACACTTCGGTGTGTGCCTCGCTGTGCCCTGGTACCGGCCCTGGCAGGGACGGCAGCATTTGGCAGCGCCGCTTCCTTTAGGCTCCTTGCTTGTTCTCGCTGCCAGTTCCTTAATTTCCATCAGCCCACTTCAGAGGTGCATGAGCACAAGCATGTTTCTGCCCCGACCAACGCTGCCTCCAAAAGAACAAGTCAGTTCAGCACCAGCGTAACTCAGGCACGGTACTTGTCATGGCATCGCGCTGCACATGCCCCGTATGTGCAACTCCAGTAAAAAGAGGATTAGAAATTCACTATTATCGCTTCACCACTTGACTTAGTCCTTGGAACTGGCACTAATGCCAGTGAAAAAACAACTGTCAATTTACATTCGAGCAGGAAAGAAGTTTTCCTGATAAAGCCCAAGGGCAATGGCAAAGATACTTCTTGTCCAGATGGAAGAAGCCTTCCCCCTTCCAATAACTAACAGCTCAACCCCAGTGCTGTGGCAAACAACTTTGTTTTCCCTCTGTATGTAGGATTCAGCTCTGGAAGGATGCCCCAAACTACACGGACGACGTACACGGAACTGGCCTCACCGGTCTCAGCTTCAGGGAAGGACCACAACGTGCTCCATTCCTGTCCCTAGGAATCCTGCTCTTTCCCAATCCATCAGCTTGGTGCTACTTGTGTGTTTACATACATGTTGAGTGTCACCCTAAGCAAATATTTCCCCAAAAGCACAAGAGTACTCACTTCTGCGCTGATGTCTGCAGCCTCTGCCAACACAGCCACGTGGGCAGCAGCATCCAGCAGAAGCAGCCCAGCAAGGCCTCTGCTCTGAACACACAACCCAAGAAACCTGAAGGCAAACATCACGCTGCAACAGCCCCAGGTCAGCCCCTCCGGTCCCCTCAGGCGTGCACTTTGGGTACAGCTCCTATTCCCGTGAAGCCAGCAGTTTGTAGGACCACAGCAATTTGAGCTCTGTTTTCAGAGCTGCTGGAAGGACGGGCTGTCGGCTGTCCCGAAACGCAGGCTTGCACTGGATGACACCGAGCCTCTTCCAAACACGCTCCTACCGTTTCGACGTCGTTCAACAAGAACTGCAAGTGCTCGGACGGATGGGCTCTTTTCTCAGCATCATTACAATCCCCACTGCAAAATTTGGCAGGGGAAAAAATGGCAGGTTATTCCTATGTTTTTAAAACCCTTGAAAACCTGTTCCACGTTTTGCCTAAGCCAGTGAGACAACTCAACATGCTGTGTTCCAACTCGAAGGGAGGAGCAGGCTGGAAAACTGGGATTCATCCCACTTATATCTGCATGCTCAGAGAGTAGATGTGTCCCTGTTAGCCACGAGGACTCCGCTTATGGCCAGCAAAAGGAAACGGCCACTTCCACGGCACGATTCATCTGACTGCACACAGCTACCTTACCTTGGGCTCTTCCCTTTTCAAGGGAAGCCGGGAACCTCGCAGCCCTGCCCGATGGTAACGAAGGAATCTGTTTTCCAATTCTGCTTTAAGCTGCTGTGCAAGGTGTTTCAGAAAATGAGAGCTTTTTGATAATGATTTACTGCGCACATTTCTCCTCTGTCTCCTCACTGAAGTGGAGAAACACAAGCTAGCGTGTTGACTCTTAAGAGTTTTAAGACTTCTGTTCCAATTTGCAAATGAAATTCTGCAGCACAGGCCTTGTCTATGAGAGGGGGACGAAGAATTCAGGCCAGCCTGCAAAGGAAGCGATTGATCTATTTTCACTCTTAATAGAAATAATTGGAAAGTAAACGCAGTGAGATAAAAAGCAGAAAGTGGATTTTATCCTGCAATATCCTCCTACTTTAATAAAAGGATGTTTATGAGGAAGGAAGAATCATCTCATGGCTAAGGGCATGACGTTCAAAGTGCACCACCAGCTCCGGACCGCATTTCCTACTGATGTAAACGAGCAAGTCTCCAGCTCAGCACTACCCAGCACCATTTGTGACCTCAGATTTACATTTCTGGCGAGGACACAGCCATGGAAGGAGGTGATTTGGGGAGGAAGATGAAATGGGTGCCGCTGAGGAACTGTCTCTAGAGCACAGCATCGAGGGCTAAGCTCTCCCTATCCATAGAGGCAGGCTGAGAAGAGGATGGACCCGAAGGACAGCCGGGAGGATGTAGTTATTACTGCACAGAGTTTAAGCTCATGACATTGCCCTGGCCTCTGCAGCGCCGCTTCACTTCAAATATTGTATCTGGAAACCCCCTGGGCAGTCCATCTTGGTCTGAGCATACCAAGGGTTAGCAACAAGAGTCCCCTGAACTTCACCGCCAGGCCTCCCCAGCAGACAACCACAGGCACACGACAGCCTTCTGAAGAAGCCGAGGGACCAGGAGGGATGGTTTTGGCAGAATTAACGTCAACTCTTCATGCATGAGGCAAAGAGCTCATCCTGAGGGCGGCGTACATGCCGTGGTATGGGCTATGCCCAGCTGAAATCTGTCTGTCCATCTGTCGTGATGGCACATCACACCTCCTGATCGCCCCCCCACTCGTAAGGAACTTGGAGATCCTCACCTTGTAGAAACAATCCTGGAGAACAGCACTGTTCCCCATGCCAGTACTGGTCTCAGAGGCATCACAAGCAACTTTTAACACAGTGGAGGGTTTTAATTTCAGAGCTGACTCTGCATCATCAGCAGGGAGACGTTGAAAACGTAAAGATGATTCACATGGCTTTTAGTTCTCCTTAATTACTTACCTCCCATCTAAACAGACCGACTCCTCTCTCACCAGTACGTGTAACCAAGAGGCCATATTCTGGCTCGCGGAGCTTCTTCTGCCGAACTGGCTGAGTAGGACTGGCTGCTGGGAAAAGTCAACATCCTTGGTCACAGAGCATCTAACAATTAACACACTTCATTTAGCTGCCACCAGTGATGTCACCAAGAGCAAAGTACAACAACAGAAGTGACAGCCAGGCGGGCCGGCGCTTTTCTGAAGTATTGTTGGAGCAACAACCGCACAAACCCCTCATTGTTTATCTGCCCGCGGAGGCGCATGACACACGAGCAGCTACCTACGTGTTTCTCACCACATACTGCGAGATGCTCGGGCACATTTACCACTGGAAGAGAAGAACATCTCCAACAGGCTGCAAGCTCGATCATGTAAATTTGGGTAAAGAGAATCCCATTACAGAAGGAAAATTAACATTAAGTGTATCAGATGAAAGATTTCATTTGTAAAGCCTGTGCCTGAGCAACAACTCAAGCTACTTCGAAGATATTCAGGTCGTCCAATTATTTTAAAATGGCAAGGGAAGACAGCCTGATGATCCACATATGGAAACGGGAGCCAGAAGCTTTGAAACATTAATAACAGCACTTAGCAGTTGTATCATCTGCAAATCTCAAAGCAACTCCACCGAGTGGATATGAATCGCTGGCACCAACCTGTGGCTCCTCTGCCGTTGGCTGGCACCGCGCGGCTCCACAAGGAGGCCCGGAGAACACGAGGGTGCTTTCCCAGCACTAATTACGGCTCCTGTCCTTGTTTATCAAGCTACCCGCACTTCTATCTTTGCATTTCCTGTGGCTGAAAGCTACGGCCGTATCTTCTCTCCTTCTGCACCAAGGCAGGACAAAGTGAAGCCTTCACCTAGCTCTGCGACACCTCTGGCAAACCTCCTTTAGGAGTGCTCAGCTAACCCCATCCTTCCCATCCCAACCTCCCTGTGCTGTGCTTTTTTCCTCAGTCACACTTACAGCCTGAAGTCCTCAGATTTACTCTGCAAAAAAAGGAAACCAATGCACGTTGAAAGCAAGCAGTGAGCTGAAATAATACCGCAGATGTCAAAGGTAACGGCAGGCTCCACATCCCCAGAGCACCAGCTTTCTACCCAATCCCCTCAGCAGTGCTACACCCTGCTTGGCCGTTTGCTGCAGACGGTTCTCATGAACTCGGAACTGATGGTTCTTGAAAACTGTGCCCCAGCTCCCCTCAGCATAATGCCAACAGCTGAAGGGGTACCTGCCTTTTATTTGCAGAATGCCTCGTTAATGGTAACGCATTGTTGTCATTCCCTATTTCTGCAGTTACCTGTTACAGCTGTGTGGTTCCTACCAGGAGGCAGGTCCCTATTTCCACGCTGCTCCAGCAGTGCTCCCTCCAGCCAGCCCCGTTCTCACTGCACCACGAAGGAGAGGCATCAGCTGCTGCGACCAACTGGCCTCAGGCATCGCACGCGCTGCACGCCGCGAGCTCAGCGAGCAAACCCCAGCGTCCTGGGGGTGACACTGCAGGACAGGATGCATTCCCCTGAACTAAAAATCTGGCAAAGAGGAATGCTGAAAAGAAAACCAACAGGACTCAAGGAAAAAAAAACCCTACCAGGGTGTTCCTGCTGGCTTTGAGAGTCTCTTCCAAAGGTTTAAGCCTCTTCTGCATTCACGCCTCAAACAGTTTTGCTACGTGTTAGAGATCTGACAGAAACCAACACTGACACCTGAGAACATATTTTAATAAAGCCCTCATTCACTGCCCATTTTTGCCAGCTACCACTACGATTAGCCTGAGATTAAAACCTTTCATTCTCTCAGCTGCATCCTCAACTTCTATCTGATCCCACAACGAAATCATAATGCAGACTTTCAGACATCCTTTCTCTCCACTGCAGCCAAGGGTTGATTCCAATGAGAAGAGAAATTCTTCTGCAGCTTGAGTCTGAATGGAAAGGAACAAAGATTTTGTTACATTCGAGATGTGGCTGCCATTACGCAGGAAAATGTGGGCTACACCCAGCAGGGAAAAATACCTTCATCTTGTAAACCTGGTCTTGGGATCAGAGTACTCATTTTTGTTTGTAACTTTGTTTCTCCTCTCCTCTGAGTCTTCTATAACATGGATGTTGCCCTGTAAATCTTTGGGTTTGAGATATTTCTCCCAATAACACAAACATCATACAAAGAAGCTACAGTAACTTCAAAGGAAGAGGCTGTTCAGGGCAAAGCCGAAGAACATTTATTGTCACCCAGGCAGATTTTTATGAACTTGCTCAAGCAGAATCATTTTTAAAACCACCTTCTCCAGGTGTGCGTTCAAAGAGAAGCGAAGCTGCCTCCCCTTGACGTTGAGCTGCAGAGAAAACCATTTCCTGGTCAAGGCCAGGTTCTGTGCCAAGACTGCTTGGCCGAGCCGCAGTGCCAAGCAGTGCTGAGAGCTGCCACTTGCGGCAAGGACCGCTTTCAACACGCACAGCTTCCCGCTTTTCAAAGGGATTATCTGTATTCTTCTCCTTCCAAACCTGCTGGATACTTCTGAGATGTGTCACAGGTTTCCTGCCTTCGGTAAACGCACCCACATCTCTCCACAGGCCTCTGCTGGTACCCAGGAACTCTCCTCTCCTGTCCTGCTGAGCTCCATCAGTTACAGACAAAAAAATAATCCAGTTTCCCACTTCTCTCTCCAGTCCATTTAGTTTAAGGTGTCACAAGATTGCCATTTCTAGTGTCAAATAAACTCAGTAATTGTATCATGGAACAACAGGGGCTGGAAGGGACTTTGTAAGACCATCAGGTCCAACCTCTTGTGGGACAGGGGGGCCCAGGCAGGACTCGGTCCTCACTGGGAATGCTCTCACCTCTTGAGGTCAGTCCATTATGTCTAAACATGGATTCAAGAAATCAGATTTTAAAAAGACCTATGAAATTTGGGTAGTTGCATTGTTGCTGATCTTAAAGGAATTTCAAAAACGAATGTTACTACCAAGCAAGGTCCCAATTGTTTTGATTTCATGAAGACTACTGATGTGCCTGAATCACTCTGCTTGGTAAGGACCTAGCAGATCTTGAACGCTTCCAGCAAGCCCAACTGAATCCAGTGCAAGACCCATTTCTGCTGAAGGGCAACCCGGTGTGTCTTCCTGCCACCTAGTCCATTGGCTGCACGAATCCTGCCTGGTGAAGCGTCCAAAAATGGGATCAAAATGGGGCCGTGCCTTTCAGAGGCACTGCAGGCTGAGGGCTCGGTAAGGCGACTGCGAAGGCACAGCCTCAGCGACCGGGGAAGGTCATGAAGAGATGGGAGACACATGGATGTGAGAGATGAGCTACGGTCTGTCCTGAAGAGGGCAGTGACAGAAAGCAAGCCTGTCCTACAACCATCAGCCCACAGGCAAGCAGGCAGCCTTGCCTAGGTACTTTTCATCACCATCATACCAAAAGGAAAAAAATAGCAATTAAAAAATACGTGGAAGTATACACTTTCCTAACCATGCTCATCAATGGTACCCACACGTGTTGAAAACAAGTGGGCAGAACACATGTCAAGCTTCAAATGGTCACTGAAACTGCAGCAGCCCTACACCATCAGGCTCCTTGAACCTCACTGAGCTGACTCTTGGGCTGTGACAAGTCTCAGAGAGCAGCCCCAGAGCTGAAATAACTTACAATTTAGTTTAAGTGTATCTGGCAAGTGGAGAAAATCCATACGGTGATGATCGGTGAAAGGAAGTCTGGTATTGGTGTGTCTGTTCTTCCCTTTATCCTCTTCGCCTCCATGCAGAAAGGCACAGCTGCTCTTGGAAAGTAGATAGTACTTCATTAAAAAGCGTGATTGAAAACTCAATTAATTGATCAGTGGCCTTTATTCGGCCCGAGATTTTTTTCACTACCAAGGCTAAATAATCACAACTACTTTTAAAAGTTTGGTTACAGCAATGGCACCAAGTAAAGGCCAGAGACAGCTGATCCTACTTGGAGCAGGTCGGACTACAGGCCTCCTGAGGTCCCTTCCAACCCGAATCCTGTGATCCCGAAGTGAAGGTATCATGTGTTATAAAATCCATGCAGGTTTGTTCATGTTTTTTTGAGTCTCATGAAAAAAAAAACACATCTCCACTGCCAAAAAGTACACAATCGGGTGGCAGCAAAAAAAGGACCTAGCAACTTTCGTTTACCGTGGTAATGCTTCAAACTTGTCTATACTTCTCTGAAATTATTTTCATCTTGGGATCTGGAAATTCCCTATGCCCCACTCGTTCCATTTCACAATACCAGTTAGGCTTACATGTGTATAAGCAAATTCACTCTGGCACTGTCAATGATACCTTTTGTTATTTCCCTCTTTGAAAAGTAAGGCTATGGAGCAACCGGATGAGCAGTACCAAGGAACGGTCACCCAACGAAGGCAGCACCTTCTATATTTACGATCCACATTTGAATGTTGAAGTAGGAGGGAAAATTTGACTATGCACACTTCCTCCCAGCCGCACCGCTCTTACTCAGTCATCACACCTCCCGGAGTTACAGGTCAGCCTTTGGGTAGCCCAAAGTCTGTTTTCACCCAACTTTCTTCAGCCTCTGCTTGAGCTTCCTCCAGCCCCCCCAGTCATACACACAATGCAGACATTTTTGGCAAGTTAACTCAACGGATCTTCTCTTCTCTATGCCTTATAAAGCTGCAGTGCCTTTGAAAGCTAGACCTCCTTGTCACTTACTCCACAAGAAAGACGACAGATCCTAAGCTCTTAGGTTAAATTTTTCCAGCTGAGCCCAGCCATTTCGTTCCCACCAGGCTAGCTACCTCGTCCAGGGCTCTTTATCAGTCCTTTGACAGGTGTCAGCTGCTCTCCACGGCAAGTAACGGTTACCAAAGGTCTCTCCCAGGCTTCAGCAGGCAAGTGTTCGAGAAGGAAGACTGAGGGCTTTGAGGGTATGCAAACGGAGAGGATCAATTAGGACTGCAGGGTAATTTTGGCAATAAGGTACAGCACAGTGCATGAAAGGACAGGATTTCACTGCAGAAGCACTGACGGCAAAATACATTTTGTGCTATTTCCTTCCATTGCATGGTTAGTGTAATCCAGACTGCTCAGCAGGAAGGATTTGGGAAGTATTCTGCATCAGAAACTTCCACCTGGGCTCAGGTAGGATCTTTAGATTTACAATCAGGCAGTACGCTCAGATTCAGCCCAATCACAGAGGTCAGGAAAGCACAGGTAGCTTGAAGATTGTACTTACAGGTAACAAAGATTGCACTTTCTGTACTAAAGACCCACTCAGTGCTCTTCTCACTGTAGAAGAGGATTAGCAGCGTATAAACAATTTATGTAAGGAGACTTTAACGATTTCATTGTGATGTGCCATTTAGCGTTTCCAAAGGATCCAATTATAAAACTTTTACTTAGCTTTCCATGAGTCACCCCCTGAACAAACATGTTTTGATTTACCTAACAGCAAGAACTCCTGGTAGGAGACAATTCTACCCAGTGTGGTCATCCAGGCCTATCATCACAGTGCTGTTGGATGCAAACTCTGTACAGAAGAAGGAATTTCTATTTAGTGAATGTTGACTAATTTCTCATTCTCACCTAGCTTTGAAGAAAGAACACAGTGACTTAGATTTTGATCACTGTTATACTAAAGGCTTGTCTAGCAAAACAACCTGGGAATGTTTGGATCATGAATGCTACTGAGAACACGGCTTGGAGCTATCTCCGAAGAGAAGCCAGCCAAACTTCTGGACCATGAAGTTCAGTAAGGAACTCCAACATAATACAACACAGTCAACTCTCAAGTATGTCAGGTAACAGGAAGCTGGGGCAACCTAGTTAATGAAAAACCATCAATAACAATGCTATTCTTTGCAAAGCCAGCTCCTGGCATCTCGGGGTGGTTTGATTAGCTTGGCCACGGCACCGCAGGAACGCGCGGATGTAGCTTGGGTCCTGGAGCCACAGGGTCACATTCCTCTAACCCAGCCTCGAGGGTTTGTACCGAGCTGCTGACCTTCTTTGCACGGTGCTCTGCAAAGCCTCCAGCAGCAGGGTTTAGTCCAGAATCAGCATCGCTGCTCTGGTGTTTGGCCACAGCGAAGTCACCACCTGAACGGTCCGCTTAGCGACATCGCAAACCCAACTGCATACGGGGCTCCTCCAGCTCCAACAGCCCGGGTGCCGTGGAGCTGGGATCCTTGGTGCTGTGGGGCTGGGATCTCCTTGCGGCACCAGCTTCACCATGAAACAGCGGTGACTGAGGCTAAAGGCATCTCAGGAAGGAGCGACTCTTCCAGCAAAGCTCAAAGCAGCGGGGAGAAAGAAGTGGAGGGAAAGTAAAAGCAGATGCTGAGCAGAGCCACAAGCGGTGGAGAAGGAAGAAGCTGGGTTTGTGCTCCTCGCTTGAGCAGCGCGCCCCAAGGACTGCAGGTCCCTGCACACAGTGCTACATGAGTACAAAGTACAGAACTGCACGCATGCCAGACAAACAGCAGCAGCTCTAAACAATCAAAGCAGTCAATGCCCATCCTACCGCAGGCACAATACAGGTAGAATTTCCCCCAATTTCAGGTTTTTTCCATGAGGAGCTCTGTTCCAAACCCCAACTTGCATAACGCGAGGCTGCTCGGAGCGAACAAAGAGTGGCAGAGCCCTGTTGACAAAGGTGGACTACACAACAATATACCCATGCTAAAAGAAGTACCAACACGGGCGGAAAGTCAGTAAACAAAACAAAAATAAAATGCAGATGGTATGCAGCTAAAGCAAACTGAATGGTTCACTGCATACCTAGCAGGCCAAGAAGGAAGGGAAATTCCTTCCCAGGGTTTACGTGAACAATGAGTTTCCCTGAAAACTCCAGGAGGCCGTTCCCAGCTCCTCCGCTGGCACCGCGAGGAGGAAAAGCAAATGCTGGAAAGGTTGTTTCAGTTCATTACTGACCTCAGTGCAAAGCGTAGTACTGGTGAACTCCAGCGTGGATCAATGTGACCTCTTGCTTCAGTGGTATTGTTGTTACAGCGTGTACAGCACGCAGTGCTGCTTTTTACAAGAAAATGCAGCTGTCCGTGTGCCCCTGGGCGTTCCAGCAGTCCCACAGCTCTGAGCAAACCAAGCTCAACGTGCTGCGGCTCAGTTCCACGCCGAGGGCACCAGCCAGGCTCCCCTCACTTGTGAGATAAGGAATGGAGAAGACACAACGTGTAACTGTGCAACCGGAGGTAAAGAGTCAAATCCTGAAAGGAGCAACCCGGGGATTGTACCTAAAATTCAGCAAGTGCTCTAGCCAACCCTACAAATCAGAGATGTGAAGAAAATACAGATTTTGGAGTGTCTGTCACCCAATTTGTTAGCAGGCTTTTGGCAGCTGGGCATGCAAATACAGATCAATGTGCCTCTGTAACACCCCATAAAAGGTATGCCCAGAAATCCATCAAGAAACTCCTAAAACCTCCTAAAAGCAGGGCAATAAAGCACCATAACATCTAATGGCTATTTTCAAAGAAAAAAACTTGTGGCTCTTCTGCGGCATTGTTTCTACTGCATTAAAATGTCAGTAACGGTTAAAATGTGAAAAATAGGAAAGTCTCACCAATTCAAACCAAACCGCAAACCACTTTGTAAGATCATGGAATTCTACAAGTTAACAGACAAATGAACAAACATGCACACCAATAAAACTGCACAAGAAGAAACATGCCAGCTTCTATTTATTCTCATTCACTGTGTTCTACAGCTTAGGAAAAAAAAGGTTTGAGCAGTAGAGTTTTATTAAAGCTGGAGGTAAATTTTGGAAGTTTGCATTAAGGAATCCAAAATAATTTGCTTTTTCAAAATGGCTTCGATTCAAATCAAATGGAAAAAATTACAAAAGAGTTTCAGAACCTGAAAATAGGGAAGGCTGGAATAAACATGAAGTCATCTATGGATAATGCTCTCCAAACATAAATTCCTACGCTCAGTCTTTTGGTAACACTTTGATGTGTGCTGTGGTTAAAGAGAGTTGAAAGAAAGGACAAAAAAGAGGTAGGTTCTGTATTTGCATGTATGTGCAACTCATTATTGCAAAATTTTAGTTCAGGTATAAAAGCTGGTCTAAAACGCTGGCACAATTTTTTTTCTTTTTTTTTTTTTTTTCAGAAGTTTCCATCTCATGTTTTCATACGGGTTTAGAATCGCTCAAGAATTTCTGATCCTGTGAGCAATTCCAAACGCTAACCTCCTCGTTCTGACAGCAGAACTGAGGCACACAAATATGCACCAGGCATGACCTAGCAAGCCGAGGAGAAATACTTGGAGCGGGAAGCTCTCTGCTCTCCTCGTGTCCACGTTTCTTGCCACACACGCAGGTCAAGCTTTCCTCTCGTCGCTTGGAAATGGATGGAGAATATGTATACGTGTATGTAATGTCTGGTGAATAGAATATATGTGCGTAGTGTGTATACATATTTGAAAAATAGCTTACCACTTACAAAACCAGCTGAAATAGAATAAAAAGAGGCAATATGACTGTTCCTACAGCACACCGAACCACTGCTTGGTCAGCTTCTGACATGGAGCAAACGTATTTTAACACATTTTACTACTTTTGACCAAAGAAGCTGAAACCCAACCTTTCAATAGTTATTTGTTAAATCCAGAGAAATACTCATTAAAAGAAATATACATACATGCAGTTAATTATTGAACAAATTCATTTGCACGATTTTTTCCTGTTGGGTTGCACACTGGAGGTGTCAAAGTCCTGCTGGCACCGGACAGCCGGCTGCTCAGTTAGCTGAGTTCTGCCTGTTAGCACAGCAGCAGAAATACAAGAATATACAACGTCTGACTGCAGAGTTTTAATTAAACCGATCTTATTGCACCGATGTTGATAACCATCATCCACCAAACTCATCCTGTTCTTCAGCCAGCCTAGTTTGGGGCTCTGATCTGCTCGCAGCCCAACGGAAGCACTGAGCATCGGCACTAACTGCTATAGGAACACAGCTTAGCCATTAATTGCAATTAATCGTGTATTGCTTACCCTGTCACTCGGAAGAATTCCTAGCTGCGGCAATTCTCAGCTCTCACAGACTATTTTCACACGACGCAGGTAACAAGTGAATTTGATTTCATTCACTTAGCGTGAAGCCACTAGAGAGAAGTGGGTACGACTGATCTTTGTCCAGACGGGGAACTGCCGCACACAGGAATGCAACGCCATGCCCAGGATCGCTGGCAGAGAACTGGAATTTTTACTTCTAAGTTTTGATGTAAATTTTCCCCGTTCCATGCAGTCGACTGCTGTTTTCAGAGTACTCAAGAGTGACAAACAGTTCTCGCCTATCACTTTAGAAAAACCTGCATTTCCCGAGACCAACTGACCTGTATTCCAGCCATAAAAACTAATGCAGATATTAGGAGCCATGCACACAAGTACTGCCAAACTTCTAGTAACACTTGTTACACCAGGGCACCTAACCAGAGGGTCGTTCCCTCCTGGTGCCTCTTTAAAGCGGTCCCATCGAAGCCACAGCTTCCTCCTGCCCCTGGCAGCCCTGGGCAGCGTGCTCACAGCGCCTGGCACCGCCCGGGGCTGGCGGCTTGCAGGAGATGCTGCTGCCCGTGCTGAAGATGTGCTGGGATTAACTCCTTGTGTGAGACCACCGGGAACATTTTCACGTGAGAAAGGGAGAAACACGCCGAATAAACACCTCTGGAACAGGTCCAGAAATGGCTATCTACGGCAAACCTTAGCAAAATCTAAAGGATTTCCGTTTGTCTTTCCTTCCTCCCCCCCGGTGCAAAACCCTCGCGAAGGCGTTAAGGGGCATAAAGTTACTTTGCAGTATTTCAGAGACATTCTTAGCACTCCTGCTTCAGGCACCAGCCAAGCAAAACTTTCTTTCGCCCTTACCATACCCCATCTCTCGGAGCCATGACCACCTGCACCCGTAGTGCAGGAGCGGGCACGGTTTTGTGGGAAGGATCCTCTCGGAATTACCTGCTGCCAACCCTGCGTTTGCAGTGAATCAACACTAAAAGTCTTAGGAAGTTCTATGCTTCTGAAACAACTTGCTAAAAATACCTCCTTGCTGCAGAGAAAGCAGCGCCGAGAACTTGCTCATCAGTTTACAGGAACGTACTTTCCCCAGCACAGAAAGTGCTGGTGATACAACAGCACAGAGAGATGTTTCTTTAGGTATTGGGTATGATTAAAACAAAAACCTGCTATAGACTCGATTTTGGCTGCAAATTTGCTGACGGCTGCTGGAAGCAGCTCTGCATCCTTCTCTGGAGAGAATTGAGATTTTCACCTGCGTAGCCCGGATCCGAACCTAAAGCCCCATTCTTCTACTAAAAAAAAAAAAAAAAATGTTACTGGAAAAGGAGCTCGCTGAGATTAATAGAAATATGCCCACCAGGCAGCTGTATAGCTGTGTACACGCGTTCAAAGTAGCTGAAATAACAATGATAAAAACGTAAAAACCTCTTCTGATAAAGCACTATTAAAATGAAAGAGCCACAAAGCATTACCTCCGTTCCTGCTGAGGGATACGTAGTCAGAACAAGACAAACTGCATGCTTCGAGCCGTTAATAAAAAGAAGAGCAAGCGAATGAATAGCTTTCGGAAGAATCCAAATAGTTTTTGTTTCTCTGCTGCAGTTTCACCACTCCCACAGGGTAATTTCTACGTTCACTTTATAACGAAAGCAAAGTACAGGTCAAAATAAGAAAGGGAGGAGACCAAAAAACTCCATTGTATTAGTCAAAGTTTGTCATTCTTGCTATCTTGTTTTCAGATGGGGGAACCAGGACCGGCGTGATAAAAGGGGATTTAGAGGGGGTGTTCTGCTTAGGCTTATAAACCAGAAGCTCGGTTCATCTGCATTTTATATGATCTGATTGGTAAAAGCAGGAAGCAAGAAAACCTTTCAAGTGCATGATTTATGGAAATAGCACCACATGACTACGAAGCACAGAACATAAAGGGCCAAAATCAGCTTTCAGTTACTCCGATGTAAGCCTCGTGTAACTCCACTGCCTTTGAGAGATTTACCCCATGCTAAACAAAATAAAATATCAGGTCCCTTTAAAGACATAAAGCCACTTTAACAGCAGAATTTAGCCTCTGCTTTTCAAACGCAGCCATTGTTTCAGCAAAGGTCTGCTCAGTGCACAATTCCTGCACTGGACGAGAACGACACGATCCATCTGCAGGATATTTTTCAACACAGCTCTGCCACCCCTTCTCTAATCACTGTCTCCAGCAATCCAGCTACCTATTCTTGATCTATGTACGCTTGCAGACTTACACGCTCCTGCCGATATTTTTAAATCTATTTTAAGTATGTAGAAGGCAGGACAAGCTCCGAGTGCATCAGGAACTCTCTCCTGCCTTTCACAGAGGAAGTTTATGAAAGCATACGCTCATTTTGTTATCTGAAGGACAAAATGCAAGGAGGTAACATCCAGCAAGCTATGGAAATTTCTGTTCAAAGGAGAATGAGAAGTGTTAAAATGCTGTTTTTTTTCTCTGTTACTAGCAATTCTGTATACATTTCCATGAAAAGCTGGTAGATTAGTTGAGCTGTAGACCTTTTTTTTTCCTCCCCCATCTCCTGTATGGACTTTCATGCTAAAAAGGGAAGTGTGAGAGGTTAAAAAACACAAGAGGAGCATTCATTAGGATGATGCTAGCTCAGTGCTAAGGAAAAATGGAAAACAACAGAGGAATAAGAAATTAAGAGCAAACACTACAGGAGAAAAAGACAGTGAAACAGAACCACCCTATCAAAGGCAGTGTTTTTTCAGTAATGGCCTCGAAGCATCGCTGTCCCTCGAACAACTCGCTCAGATGGCAAAAGGTTAAAAGCACGGAGGAAAACCTGAATCATCTGACCTAAAAATGGAAAAGAGAAGAAAAAAAATGGCTCTGCGGTACAAGCTCGCTTTTAATAAGATGACCTCTTTTAAATACTGAAGGACTCTATTCCCTTTTGACAAAGGCTTGCTAAAAACCCATACATTACACGTGCAGAGAGGGAAACCGTAACGACAATTCATTTTACTAGGCCAGAGTCAGCAGCACCGTCTGGATTTTGCACTGCGCAGCAGCAAGCTATGAATCGACGGGGTGAATCTCTTACAGGGTCCTGGTGACACGGTCAAGTGTTTCAGTGGAATGTAACTTTGTGTTGGAGAACGACAGATCCAGCTATTGTGCTGGCATCTAGGAAGTAATAAAATGTTAAAATAATTATCACTGAGTTGTGTGTTAGCTCAGCGGTAAGGCACAGTCTGACCAGAACGCGGGACACGCGTCACGTGCATAGCTGAGATACTGGATGTAGCCGAAAATATGGCCGGTGGGTCACAACGTGGGGTTTCTGTACTTTAATTACCAGATCCTCAGGGATTTTCCAGTACTTTGAAACTGCCAGATCTGCCTCCGGCATGTGTGGCAGCAACCCCAAGAAAGATTCAAAACCAAGACAAAAATAATTACAAAAAACAATGTAACTGTTTATCGCACTGTCCAGGAAGTGGTTCTGTTTTAGAAATCCTGAGCAAAAGTGGACGCTGATTTAGAAATCTGTCTTCACCGGAGTGACTCAGGCATCCTCAACCATGTGCAGGGGATGGCGTACAGCATTCCTACATACAAAGGACTTTCAGGGAGACTGCTCCCATCCAACAGTGACTACATTACTGGGGAGGTAGCTGCTAGCAGAACTGGGTTTATTTTACTCAGCTAAAGGTGCCCGAAATTACAGGCTTAATTTAAATTCTGTTCTTGAGCAGCTATCAGAAAGAGATAACTGCCAACGGTGAATCTTGTTAAATTCCTTAGAAATAAAATTTTACATAAACATCAGAGGGAGAAGCAGCTCTGCAGGTCAGCCCGACAGTGAAGCAGACTTCTGAATTCCCTTAGGCAACAACTACTTTCTCCAAGCAGCATGCAGAACCTCTCCGAAAGGGATCTTTGCATGAAAAATCCCAAACCTGCTGTTCTCAGCCTCTTGGTAATTAACTCAGAAGTCACTGGAGGACTTGGAGCTGCAGAGTGGTAACGGAGTCACGTACCCATGTAGCGAGGAAAAGGAACCAAAAGGGTACGAGTAAAACCTCGAGGAGTAAAATGAGAGCAGCAGTTGTGAAGGAGAGAGGCTGCAGGCAAGATGCTGTGTCCCTGACCATGACCAATGCCCGTGCAGCCAGGAACGGTGGCTGGAGATGCACCGAGCTGTGGTTCAGGGCATCTCCGAGGCTCCTGGCAGGAGGCGCAACAAAGAGCAGTGCTGGGCAAGGTAACCAACCACCTCCTTCTGCTTAAATATACTAGTAGCTGTGGCTTATTAAAACTGTTTTGTTTCATTTTGGGTTTTTATTTATGGTGCTTGAGAGGTGCTGCACCAAAACTCACAACGCTTTGGCAGAAAGTAAACTGGAGGAGATGTGGAGGTGTGGAAATAAGCACAAAGACTGCTGCAGGGCTCCTGAATCCCAGTCCCCTACACCTTCTTATAAAGCAGGAACTTCTACAAAAGGTAACGAGGACCTGAACAATCTAGAACCAGGACGTGGCTACAAGCACAACGTCCCTCGTTCAGAGTGAGGACAACTCAGGGGTGTTGAAGTTATGAGCAGAATTAAAAGCAGCCAGAGTCCTTGTGTATCAGGGACCCGTGTGTCTGGTGCTGCCAGCTCATCTTCGTACCACCACCGAGCGCCAGCAGAGATGCTCTCTGTACTGCTGCACTTGAATTCCGTCACCCGCTTGCTCAGGGTCCCCACCAAAAATTGTGGAAGAAAAGTTAAGTCTAAAGAATTCTTTTTAAGCTGGTTACACGCGAGAATAGGAAAAAATCAGCTCATGCCTGTCTACCAGTTCATTCAAGACGTAAGGCAGACAGGAGGTATTAGTCACCCTTCTCAGCACAATATTAGGATGTTGATTGTAGCCAGTCAAAGACCAACGGTTAAGAATGGAGCCATCAAATTTGTTTCCTGGTCGAAATCCACGATCAAAAAAGAGAGATTTCTCAGAGGGAGGGTGAAACATGGGAACAGAGGAGAAGAAACCGAGACTTGGAAGGTGACTGTGCCTCCAAGTTTAATTGTCATCTAATTCCTCCAGAGGAAAGGGAGTGTTTGTGCATGACACAGCCAGCAAAACATGCAGGAGTCACATCCTGTCCAAGGGCTACAGCTCGAGCACATTTGACCCAAGAGGACAGCTTTATGGGCAGGAACACTACCCAGGTGAAGATAAAGGCAAGAAGTGCAAAACAAAAGGAAATTAATTTATTTAAACGAAGGTGTTAGGCGGATACTGCCCTCCTTGTGGGCCAGGGTTTGTGTCTGGATCTCCAAGGACGTCTCCAGTAGGCTTCTGGCAGAAGAATGTGAAAGCCCAGGGAGCGCCCGCACCCTCGTGTGCTGCTCTCAGGCTGGAGACCAACCACAGATCAGCAGCAGCAGCGAGGATAAGCAAACTTCAATTAATAACCATCTCTCAGGCCCTGGGAAGTCCCCCCAGGAGCACAGAAGAAAGGATCACCTTTCTATTTCCTCCAGGCTGCAGGAGGACTGCTCACGTTTCTGGGGACTGAGGAATACCCGAACCTCCTTCCACATTTCCCCGTCACTTTCATCCATTCCGTCCCCCCTCCCACTCAAAGGGAATACTGCAAACTCAATCAGTTTAATGAGCCCTTTCTATGCATAATACTGTTTCAAATTCTACATCCAATGCAGCGCCTTCAAATGAATCTGAAGATAGATTTGACTCACTTTGCAAAATCTGACTCATGTTTCTTGGGTATGGAAAAAACAGTTTGCAGAGCTGACTCCTGCAGGCTGCAACCTCTTGAATCTCACTGCATTTTATTTCATTAGCAGCCATGTTAGCAGCCCTCTAGTTCCCTATGCACCTTGACCACTCGAGGAGAAGCTGGGAGAAAACAGCAAGCACGGGAGGAGTTTAAATTGTTAGCTTTTGCTAAGACAGGAGCACCTGGCTTACATGCTTTTCTAAGGAAGATGCTAAATGTTTAAAGAAAAAAAAAAAGGTATGGTTCATTTAGCTCGAGTTAAGTTTCGCACTCCAAGTCAAAGGCAGGCTATCAGACTACGAGATCAAGTCAATATTAGATGTTTGCTTAGGCAGCTTCTGGACAGAAATGCAAAAACCTTCCTTTTATAAAAGTTTTACAAGATTATACCTCCTTTGATTTCTGCAGAGTGACTTACCCACTGTGAATCTGGATGGGCTCCAGGGAAGTTACACTGTGTACACAAGAACCACCAAACCTGTACAGACTGACTACAGGAAGGTGAAGTTCCCCTATTCCTTCCTTTTACTGGTGTTCTTGGTTATCTTCTAGGTTCCCCTCTGGTGGGATTTACACACACACAGCTTTCAGGCTGTGACTGTGCAAATACCAGAGCTTCAACAGGCAACAAGAAAAGCAGATAAAGTCATCCCATGTTCAAATATATCACTCCTTAACGGATGGAATTCCATGCGAGACCGACTCATTTGAAATGGTATGGATGATTTGTAACATCTGTGTAAACAACCAGTCCATTCTCGGGACACACTCAAAATCCTCTACAACATGAGCTTCTCCAGAGAGCCAAGGCTGCCCTCATGTTTCCTCTGACCGCACCAACTACGTAAGTTAACAAGTAATGATTTCACTTGAAATTATTTACACTGAGCTGGTAATTGGTGACTCACTGACAGCTTACAACCTCAAAATGCAAAGAATCTTCCAAGGAGGAAGATTCATTTACTGAAAAGAAGCAAGCAAAAGAAAATACATTCAAAATCAGTCCGAGTTGTTTTAAGTGTAAGATACCTGGATCACTCACACTGGTGGATTTAAGGAGTTTGGGATGATGCTAAAGAAGTCCAAAGTCAACAGTCAGTCAGTAACACGGCTGTATCTTGATAATCCACGTCCTGCTTCTCCTTAGCACTTCCACGCTCAGAGAGAGGAAGAGATGGAGTGGAAGAGTGATGGAAGGAGGGTTCCTGGATACCACTCACAGCCTCGCACAAAATGCTCGCTTCCAGCCCTGCTCACCTGCAGGGGGTTCCTGAGGAACTGCAGCTGCTCAGCCCCACGCAGCCAAACGGCAAGCGGCCACAGCCACGAGCTGCAGAAAGGCAAATTCTGATTAGGTGCAAGGAAAATTCTCCAACACAGATATGAGCAAACACTGGAAGAAGGGGGCAGAAAGGCCATCAGCTCTCAGTTCTTGGAGATGTTCAAGTAGTAAAGGCCCTGAGAGCAGCTTGACCTGACTCCAATCGCAGTCTTGCTTTGAGCAGGATGAAGAGTCAGGTCCAGTTTATCACCAGCATGGCTTGAAGACACTAAACAACCTGCTCCAAAGATGTGCATCACAGTGCCATGCTCTATTTTCGGGACGTCTGTGAAACAAGAGCACAGCTAACGTCCTGACCGAGCGCCAGGAATAGGTGGTGTAGATGGAGCGTAGATGGTGTCCTCCCCACCTAGCGGGCTTCTCCCAAAGGTTGTGCCTCCCCACTGACACTCAGCTCAGCACTTGGCCCCACCAAAAGTAAGAGGGCTGTGTCCTGCACGGCTTGCATTTCACCCAACGTAAACTGCTCTAAGAAAACACACAACATTTGGTAGCAATTTTGTCAGAAAGTTGCTGTCAGTGAGACGTGGATAGGGAACACGAGGCCCCTGGCTTCTAGCTCACCTACCTAAGCACTGACATGCAGAGGGAAATCCTTCGTGCTGGCTTGAGAACATCCTTCTAGGAGGGTTTTCTTCCACAGAACCACAACCTCTCTTCTCACGAGGTTGTCTGTAATAACAAATAAAAACTGGTCTGCAGCTTCCCAGAAGACGCGAGTTGCAGACTACAACTAGAGCTGCCCCAAAACCCTTCCCAACACAACAATCTTTATGTTGCAAAACACAGATTGCATGGAAATGTGCTGATTTCATCAAAATGCTCTATAAAAGGCAACAAGATTGGCCGGCAGGCCAGTCTGTCCAGCTTCCTGCCCGGCCGCCTGCCAGCCCTGGGGTGGGTAGTCCAAGCTCTGTAATTCAAAAAATAAAAATCAGATCGGAGAAGCCTCCCACAGGATGGGAATTCTGCTTTCCTGACTGAAATAAATGCTGTCTAGGTGTGTGTTTCAGGAAGGACGAGGATGGCTCTGGCACCAAATAGCAAGAATGGCTTCTCGACAGCAGAAAACATCCCAGATTTGTTGTGTTTCCAAAGCCAGATGCCATTTGTAACAGCATGGGAGGGAGAAGATGAAACTTCTCTGCCCAAGTATGTGAGAGGGGAGACAACAGCAAAGAAATCCGGACAGCAAGAGGACAAGTCAGCGGAGGGAATCCCTGTCTGCCCTCTTCTGCAACGTGCACGCAGCTTTTACATTTAATTAAAGCAACTTACACCTGACCTCTGTACACACCGCAAGGCTTTTAACACCCTTGCAGCACAGCAACGCCCAGCAGCAACCCTTCAGAGTGCGCTCACTGCTTCTAGATACGGAGTGCAGATGCTGGCACAGCACAGCTGCAGCAAGGCTGAGGCATCAGCACAGAACAAAAAGCCTGAAGAGTTTTACTTTCATATAATCCACTTTTTCAGCTCCCTGCGGGGGGATCTGGCCAGGACACCGGTAGTGTTAGTGGAGAACACGAGTGGCAGATCACTGAGTAAGGCTGCACCTTAGCATGGGTGTTTCTTCCAAGCGTGGAGATTTAAGTCTGTTGAGCTCAACTGCTTCCACAACGCTTAGCCGTGCAAAATCCATGGGTTTTCCTGCACCCCCAGAGCTTAATGCCCGCTTGAATTCACTTCTCACGTGCTCGCCAGCAGCAGGTTTAGCCCAAGAGCTTCTCTCCGCACTGAGATCCGTACTTGCAGCTGCGTAAGGGCAGGTCGGTGTGGCTCCATTAGCTCCTCTGCCCTGAGGAAGGGTGCTGATGGGCTCTAACAGCCTGACAAGAGTGCTCTGAGGCGCTGAAAACGATGTTTCACTCACCGCCAGCCTGTAGGTAAGCCATCTGGCCATGATACACTGAGCTCTGGTTGACTCAAGGCAAGATCAGCCAGCGTTAAGGTAAAGCAGCCTGCACGGACCCATGCCAGGATGTTTGGGAACTCCAGCCTGCTACGTAAAACGACCAAGGAAACGTCGCATGCCAGACCGTGCCCCAAAAGAATCAGAGATGCCGGAAACCCAAGGGTTTTCTCCATCTGAAGCTGCTCACTGGGTGTCTGGAGAGCAGAAGGGATCAGGTAAAGCCTAACCTTAAGCAGCTGCAGCACATCAGTCCATCGTACCACTTGGAAAAGAACAGGCTGCTTGTTCTCATCTTGGGAGGGGATGAGTGAGGAGGGAAAAGGATTTTAATTAAGTTTATGGCAGTCCATAACAATACCAATTCAAGGTTTTATTCTGAAGTGCTTTATCAAGAGCAAGTAAAGCACGCTGCTGACAGGAGAACCGAAGCAGGAAACTGCAAAGCAACTTCTCCAAGCTTACAAAACAGATGGAGTAGAACCAGAATGCACGTATCCAGGCTCCGTGGCTTTACCCTCACAGCCTTTGCAAACGGTATTTTAAAAATTCTGATATGCACTACAGCAGCAAGGTTTTCCAGAGTTTTAAGTGTTAATTCTGAGCGGAATCTCTGCAGATTTTTGTCGTTTGTGACATCATCTCACCAGTTCTCTTTTCTTCTATACGCACACGATACATGAGATTCAGTAGCTGGAAACCAAGAACGGGAAAATAATCCTAAATTGGAATCTAAAGGCAAATTATTTTTCGTATGGACATAGGCAACGTTAAGACCTTTATTCTAAAAGCCATCTGGAATACTTCAATTCTCACGTACACACATCTAAACCTGGAAGACAGGAGGAAAATCTCCATGACCGACTTGTGACAGATACACCCAGCGAGATGTGAGCCTCCTCTTCCTCTCCTTGCTGCATCCTCTGCGCCCCCTCGTCCTGTTGATGGGGGCTGGTTGCACGTGTGGGAACAACCTGCCTCGTCCGAGCTCAGCTTCTGCTGGGATTGCCCCGTGCAGAAAGGGCTGGAAGACGCTGCAGGCACAGACACCAGTGAAGAAAGCCAGCAGCCCATCAGCACGGCCTGACGCAGCCATCGCCCTCCTCCGAGGACCAGCAGCTCTCCTCCTGGAAGGCTGACGGAGCTGGCTGTAATTTTCCAGCCTGTTAGCCCAGACCTCCGGGCCAGTTAGCTAAGGATGAGTTCCTGAGAAAGGGCGTGTGCCGTGCAGCCCAGCAGCCGGGGCAGCAGGGAAGAAGGGAAGAGGCATTCTTCTACAGAAGAGACAGACCTCAGCCCCACAGAAAAGATGCTGAAAACTAGAGAGGAGTGCACGTTCATCGCTTCCCATGCCTGGAACAACTTGGAGCTTTGAAGAGAAAATCCTTGTTTTGTCTTTTCCTATGAAGATGTATTTTTCCCCCTGCTATCTGCATGCAAAACTCAAAGCCCAAATCACACAGTGTCGTTTGCTATAAATACGGTATGCAAAACTGCAAGCTCAAGGATGCTGAATCAGTGCTTTCGGAGCTCCAACCCACCAGGCATCACAGCCTGCGTCCCTCGGAGCCTAGATGTCAGGAGCAGCGCCTTCAGTCTATCCATCCCAGGCTGGCTTAGAAGCAAGTGGGACTCACCGACACTTGGTGCCTGCAAGTGAAAACAGGTTGTGACACAACAATTTTTAGCAACTTCGGGGAAATCTGTTTCTAGCTGAGGGCCAAGGTTTTTAAACATATTTGGCAGGCCACGGCCATGTGTTAGCAACCATGTCAGTACTGTTCTGTATAACGTGAAAAAGTAAAGTGATAGTAGGCTGTACGAAACAGTTGTGAGTCATATATAGCCTGTAGGATATATAGGTTCCCACCCCTGAGCTATAGAAACTAGCTTCACTTAGGGGAAAATAAAATCTAAATCAAGTCAAAAAATGATTTGTTAATCTCTGGCTTTCATGCTAAGAAAAAGTATTACCAATGCAAAAATATTTGTATAATCAAGATGTATTTTCACCCTGCATCTCTAGAGAAAAATGTTTAAAAAGATCAGTACCCTGTCCTCTGCCTGTTGCTCACTTTCTCCAGCACCAAGACACCCCACAGGTTACAAAATGAGAAACAAGAGTTATTTAGGATGCTAAATTCCTCATTACTCCTTGTGTGTCTGTGTGTGCATGGATTTGCCTGAGAGTTGAGGGAGCACTGCTACAAGTTGGTCACCCAACTGCTCCATCCATGCACAATTTTAGCTTGCAAAGCAGGGAAAAAAGAATTTCTACATAAACTCTAGATCTTAAACAGAGATCTGAAACCAAGTGCTTTTTATCCTTTCTGTAGAGTGACTCACTTAAAGAAGAAAAAAAATGGGGAGAAGGTTTTGCTGCCAGGTGTCTTCCAATTTCAAACACCCAGAGTCTTCAGGAAACTGCAGGTTTGGGACTACCAGGGAGACTGATCAACAGGCAGAGGTGGGGAGAGCAGGACCACGTGCCGTGTACCACTTAGTTTGGGAACGTATCAGCCAGGTCTTGATAACACAGATGCATACATTCTGGGACGATACTTTTTTTTTTTTTTTTCTTTATTTCCCCCCCTTTTTTTGGAGGGATGTTAGTTTCCAGAATGCTTTCTTGTAACAGCTGCATCACTATGGAAAAAGGGGCAAAAGAAGCTAAGAGGTCTGCTCCCTGGGGCCTCCTGTAGCCCAGAACACAGCTGCACAAAGGGAATCCTAAACTGTGAAGTGCTCTCAGCACCACAGATCCCAAAGCACACAGCAAAGCTCATACACGTCTCCCAGTGTTCATGGCGGTGCCAGGGTTTTGTATATGAAGCCACCGTACCCCAGACAGCTCATAAAACACCAATCTGGTAACTCCTAGCAGGCACACACATTAAACTTGCAGGTACTTTCACATCTGACAGAAATTAAGAGTGCTCTTTTAAAAACATGGTGTGTTTTTATGTTTACAAGTCATCTAGAAGACTGCACTGTCAAACGAAGAGTTTCTTTTTGAATACTCACTGCCTGTGTTAATGGCTACTTCGCACACATCCAAGCACTGACCTCTTTGTGGTTTTTGTCTCCTTTTACGCCACATACGCTAGTGGACCTCCGAAGAAGAAAAGTGGTAGCCGAAGAGGAAAATGGTTTTCTGGACGGTTGCTGGCTGCACTTCTCTCTTCTCTGCAAAGCCTCCTTGTCATTCCCTGCCCTAAGCTACCAGACGGAGAGGTCCAGGAAACCTGCTTGCTCGCACATGTGCAAGGACTGGGCTTTCTCCTGAGATCAGGTATTAGGCTCTTGTTTCTGAAGAGCTGAAATACTAAGATGTGCCTTGATGCCCGAACTCTGAAGTAGGTACAATCCTCTCACTTCACAGGTAGGAACGAGGAACACGACTCGGTGGCTTTCACAAAGGCACACAAGTTAGCAGGACCTGAACTGCCAGTAAAAACCTTCCCATCACCTCGTCCATTTGTCAGACCGCCCCAGGTCTCTATACAACCTACAGTTCCAACAGGACTATGGCAGCTAAGAATCCCGCCAGCTCTAAAAGTGTCTGTGCATACACACCCACGTGTAAAATGCTTCCTAGCATTACCTTTTCTTCCAGAAGACATTAACAGGAATGACATAAGGCGTTCTTGTTGAGATCCTACAGTGCAGAAGTAATCCCCAAGCCCACCTCTTAAGCGCAGAGGTTATCTCTATAGTGACTAACAGAAGTTTCTGCTATATTCATGGGTGCTATTATGAAGAACAAGGTTGAAAACCTTGCAGTAAAAGCACCTGATTAAAACGCTCTGTTTATATGGAAATCTCTCTGCCTGGCAGGTGAGGGTAGTGTGGATACCAGACCCCTTTTTCCAGAACACTGGTAAGAGGAGATTTCATACACAAATCTGCTAAAAAGCCTGGGGGAGCTGAAAAGTCTTATTTCTATCCCAAGGCACTTCAAGAGGATCAAGTATCTCAGGTGCCAAAGCCTGAGTATTTTAAGGAAATGTCCAAGGAGGAACTAACCCTAGAACTTACTGCTTTCCTCAGAGCTGAACAACCTGGAGGGCGATCCCAACACCTGCCGTCCAGCTAACCAAACAGAAAAAAACACCACAGTGCTTCAGAAAGCGACAGATTTTAAGACCACGGTTGACCAAGGAATTCTGTATCTCGCAGCGTAACCTGTGTTTTCACCCAGGAAGATCCTCCAGCTGTGCGGTTCTGGCACACACACACACGTCTCCCTTGCCTTGGCACACGTGGTGTTCCCCATGAGCTACCCAACAGCTTCCCTTGGCAAAGGCAACACGCAGAGCTCATTAGGGGCTGCTGGCTGAATTCCCTTCTGCTCCCAGGAACTAATGGTTGATGTTCGCAGCCTTCTCCAGCTGTCAGAAAGCCACACAGATTACACAACATTTGTTCACCCTTTGGGGACCAGCAGACCAGGTCGCACAACTTCATCACCCTTGTAATTTAGTAACTTGTCAGGCATACAACCTACATCACGGACTGCAGAATTCATTTGGGATTTCTCCTACATAAGGCCCTGCTATTTCCAAAAGATAATCCGGTGGCAAACCCAAAGAAATACAAGCTGGCAACACAACAGACCATGTACTCGTTGTTGATGCAGCTTCCATACAACTTGAGAACCCCCATGCATGGCACTCGCTGTATGGAAGGAAGACGTTAAAAACTACCCTGAGCAGGTTTTTTCTGAGCAGTTTTTTTTTTTTTTAAAAAAAAAAAAAAAAAAAAAAAAAAAAAAAAAAAAAAAAACCCTGAGCGGTTTTTTTCTTATCCTCTGTTTCAAAAAACCTACTGTGTACCCCAGCCCATCCACTAGCCTCATGTGCAAACGTTCAGGGAAATTAATAAGTCTCTAGCAATTTCATTAATATTTTCAATATCAATTTCAAGACAGATTTTTTTTTTTTTTTTTTTTTTTTAACAACGAAGAGTTGCCTCAAGCCATGCCACAGCTTTATGTGGCTGGGCATTTCTCAATGCATTTCAGTACGGCACTCCAATACAAAACTTACTACCCTGATTTCTCTCTGTAATTTACAGTAAGGAGCATCAGTGCCAAATAGTGGTTCACCAGGACAAACACTGGCAATTTCATTAACTGTAATTTTCAGCACTGACTACATGCACTGCAAGGAAAAAAGTGACCTGGTTAAGGACCTTTCCATTTTTAACTATGATCTCTTCAGGAATGTGCTAAGGAAACAATTGTCCTCCTGAATCATTTCAAGAATTTTACAGCCAAGAAGATTTATTACTGCAAAACAGGTCTTGGAAACAAGAATATTTGAAGAGATTCAATAGCTATTAAATCAGTGTGGAAAACATGATGCTGAAGGAATTGCATATGTCTGACACATGTTCTACCACTTTTAATACCTTTTTTTTTTTTTTAAATAGAAAGTGTCTATAAAAAGCAAGTCTGTAAGATTACTTACACTTCAGACAAGACGAGGACACAGGTATTAATTAAAATGATATTCATGCAAGTGATAGAGAAAGGATCAATAAAGCACCACACATACAGACTGTTTGACAAACTGGAGGCATCAATAATATCAAAACCTATGCGTTAAGAACATACTCATCCTTTGCTCAAGCACATTGAGATGCATTTTGCAGACTTATGGATATTTTAAAGTTGACTCAACAATACACAGAAAACCTCATGTAATCATTTAATGAATTCACTTACTAGGCCTGTGCGAAACCAAATTCAGAATAATATTAGGTTTTGTTATTACAACTGCAGCATAGATGTTCTTATCACACAGTACCTGCTCTGTTCAAGACAGTTAAGAGCACACATCTTAAAAGTCTGCCTGTGTCTACTGCAAGTGAATCAGAAAGATGAGCTGTAAGGCTTGCTATCTGAAATACCACTGAAAAACGTTTGTCTTTCTTGACCAAAGTGGAAGAAACTCCTGTGCTAAACCACAAACACATACAGTACTCCAAATAAATGTTTTCAATATATTCAAAAATATTCAGCAGCCTGAAAGGAAGATTAAAACTTTCCTTACACCAACTGGTATTACGGAGAATATTACCAAGCCTTTCGTAACCCGAAAACCCTTTCTAGCCCTTCTTGTGTACCTGTAGGTTGCTCTGACTCCTCAAGTTTCATCAGAAACAGCCTAAGAAGAGACAACGCCTTTCCCTACAGACCTCCTCCACACATCACTGGACCACCATGGCTCTAACAGCAGCAGCAACACAATTACAGGACACGATCTTGAGCAGTGATGAGGAAGGCAGGGAAACAACCTACCAAGTGCAACTCGCCCTGAGCAACATGGCTTCAAACCAGCTAACTCAAAACAACTCTACAAAGTCACACACTACACTCACAGTCAAAGAAAGGAGGAAAACTAATTATCTTCTCAATTAAATACACGTCTTACAGCACAGATGTCCTCTAGTCTTATAAACAATCAAACTAAGCAGTCTTCTTTGACTGACTTACTTTTTGGATTGTCCTGGTTCACTTGCACAGCTCGGTCACCATTTCTTCTTCTGCAACACACAAAAAAAAAGACAAATTCTGTTTAAAAAAATATTTACTTGAACTGAAGTTTCTTATTATATTGCTAATTAATGCTTGAAGCTTACTGTTTGCTTTTACTCAGCAATGGAAAAAAAATTTCCATCATTCATTTCTATTTCTCCGACTGGATTGCCAGAATATTTCTGCTACGAGACTGCTCTACCAAGATGAACTGCGGAGACTGCCTCATGATTTGAGCATGCCACCAAAGAAAGTCAACAATGCCAAATTCTGAGTTTGCCAAAGAAACTCCTTATAACCAGGGATAAACTGAAGGGAAAAGAAAAAAAAAAAAAAGAAAAAGTAAAAAGGGATTTAATCACTCCAAGATAGCTATATTGAATCACTTTACATTCCATGACTCTGGAAAGGTGGCAATTTTCCCTCATTTTGGGGTCACACTTGCTAGCCTTATGCTGTAGGCACCCCAACACACTGCAACAGGCATTGAATTGAAGTCGGCCACTACGTCCTGCTCTGTGCTTTGGATTCACATCTGTAAAAACACAAAGTATATCCATGCCTTACTGGGAATTCATTTATAGTTTGTAAAGCATTCTGAAGATTAAAATTAAAAAGAGCAAGCAACCAAAAAAAATGGAACAAAAAGAAGAAATGTATGAAGTAAAGTTATTCAGAGTATTGTCCTCAAAAAGAATGCTCTAATGCTACATTCTCTCTTTAGCCACACAATTAGTAAACCTTTAGCAGAACCAGCAAAAAAAATTCCTCATTCCCTTTACCATGCCACGTAGTGACCTGGAAGAGCTATTCAAACCTCCCTAAGAACTGGTAGGTTCCAGACAATGAGTAACTAAACAGCAAAGGATGTACTGGAAAATGCAATACGAAGACATCTCATCACTCAAGGTTAGCACGCTTCTTAGTCTGCTGCAAATGGTGATGCACAAGCACCAAGAAGAGAGAGATGGAAAGAGGAGGATGCCAGGAAGAGCCCTGGCTCTGTTCAAAAGTTTGCAGCCAGGAGGGTATGAGGAAGGGACACAAAAATGCCACTGATCTGTCTGGCTCCTTCACTTCCCTTACCTACAAGTTACAAAGCCATTGGATATGGAGAAGGTGCAGCAATTACCTTGGTCACCCTAACGTCTTAGTTTTCACACTGTCATACTGCTCTCTCTGAAATCAATAAAGAAAGTACGGTCTTCATAAACATACAGTAGAATTAGATGGACAAACATATATAAAAATAAAACTAGCAATGGTTCACAACAGCAGCTGCACGTTCATCTTAGCACAAGGTACCCAACCTTCAGCATCAGCAAAAAATATAACCAACGATGCATTCAGAAGAAAACAGAGTATCCATCTCATTAATTCGTCAAGCAACTGTGCATGAGAAGAAATGTTTTCCCAATCCTGCCGTCATCAGCTGAGGTTCTAAAATCTCAATATGAAATGCATACATACATCATTAGGAGGTACGCAATCGTCTAACTCCTTTAAAAGGGACATCATTAAACCTCAAGCTATTAAATTTAGCAAAGCAACAATAGAGCTTTATGGAGTGTGTTTTTCACTAATGACCCTGGCCACTATTTTTGCTTGCCTCTAAAATGCACAGCCAATATTTGTGGTTTTAAAAAAATGACGTTTCTGTTCTCAAAATGCTGTTGTGAGGGGGGAAAAAATCCAGGAAAAAAAATTTCTAAATTCCAAGTACAATCAAATATACAAAGTAAAACCACAGATTTCATGATACTCCTCCAGATTTTAAATAGATCAACATATTTTGGAGATGGGTGTGATTTTATGCTAGCTATGTCCCTTCAAAATTGGCAACTATGTTTAGTTCAGTGGCTTCTTATTCCAAATTCCAAACTCTAATTGAAAATAGATCTCCATTATGGAGTCCTACAGCTGAGTATACTTTAGAGGAAAACTATTTCCTTTAATTTATTTCAACTTCATTTGCATGACAATATGTCATTAGCAGATACAAAAAATGTATTCTAAACAGAGGAAGAATTCTGTGCCCACAATTTCAATTCACATCTCAACAGCGTGAGATGAGCTTGCAGTTTAAAGCACAAGCCGCTGTGTTTGGGTTACTGCTGTTGGATTTATTTATTTTTTCAACCCACGAAGAATTGCCACAACTCCACGAAAACGACTCGAGTACAAAGCGAGGTCTTCCCACCTTACTGATTAATGACAAATGAAGGAGGGGGAAAGGAAACACATACTCACTTGGGAACCCCATCAACAACCTTGTGTCCTGAAAACAATTCTTCTGCGGGAGAAGCGGTACTTAGCTACTAAAACATCTTCTGCCACTACATTCTTTTCCCCTCTCCGCAGCGCTCTCGCTGTTTGATAAACAGCCAATAACAAATCTTTCTCATAAAGCAGCACATAAAATGGATTTCTTGCACTTGGAAGAAAATATATCATTCTACTCGAGTACATAGTGCTTACAGGAACAGCAGGTTTGCATGAAGCCTTTGGAAACAGCCATAGTTTCTAGTTGTTGTTGAACTGACCTCTTAACTGAACCCTGCGTTTAGAGAACATACAGTGCTGGGGAAAGGTAATTGCTGATCTCACAGCACCGCTTTTTTCCATGGGAGGAGAGTAAGAAATCAGAGAGCATGCTCTGTGTTCAGAAAAATAAACACCGTATGCTCTGTCAGAAGGGCTTGAACCCCTCTGGTGGGTGGGGAACAGCCCAAACATACGGCAGGTGGAACCCTGGACAGAAAAAAAGAGGATTTCCTCCCTCCCTTGAAGCACAAGCCATTCCCTCACCTACCATCAGCTTCTTCCTTCCACGCAACTCACCCAGACAAATGTAATAGCAGCTCCACTCTCAGTGTAATTCATGTTCCCAAATACTCCATCAACAGCGTGAAATCATGGAGTCAGGGAGTCCTAGAATACCCTGAGTCGGAAGGGATCCATCAAGTCCAATTCCTGGCTCCACACAGGACCACCCCAAAACCAACCCCTACGTCTCAGAGCGCTGTCCAAACACTCCCTGAACTCCAGCAGGTTCAGGGCTGTGCCCACTGCCCTGGGGAGCCTGTCCCAGTGCCCGACCACCCCTGGGTGGCAGAACCTTTCCCTAACCCCCAGCCTGACCCTCCCCTGTCCCAGCTCCATGCCGTTCCCTCGGGTCCTGTCGCTGTCCCCAGAGAGCAGAGCTCAGCGCCTGCCCCTCCGCTCCCCTCGGGAGGGAGTTTTTTCAATCCCTGCACGGGCGCAGAGGGACAGGGGTGTCTGAAGACCTCTTGACAACCCAACTTCAACAGAATCAATTCAAGTGCCTCTAATCAAGCTGGTACAATTGCCCTATTTTTAAGAATGCAGGAAAATAATAAAAAAGGCCTGTTCTTGGGAGTCAGGCTCCCCACAAACAGGAAGATGAATTGCCTAATTTGCAACAGCCCAAGAGCTGCAGTCGCGGCAGAAGCAGGAAACCTGGGCTTAAGGCTTCGGACAGACTGATGGCATTGATCTTGTACCCTAGGACAGTGCCTCATCACCACATCGTGGAAAATTTGGGCTGAGAGCCTTCCTCCCCTCTCCTGCAGCTGACCACCTCCACAGGAGTGCAACAAGTCATAAACCACCAAAAAAAAACAACTAATAATCTCAATTTTCAGGCTTTATGGTTAGTGTATGCCTTCGGAAGGGAACAGGACAACTTTCAAACCCAGTTCTTGGCAATGTGTTCCTGCATTGCTGTCTACAAACAAGAGAACAACCTGAAGGGGCACTGGTGGTGTCCCATTCCCAAAAGAAAGCCCTATGCAGAGCAGCAGCTACCTACCAAAGAAGCAGAGTTAGGGGCTGTCCTCTGGTCCACAGACCAGGCACAGGGCACGCTTCTAAAAAAAAAATAAAGCTTATTTTTAACTTTCCTATTATACAGAAGCTGGTTTTAGAAATAAGATGCGTGTAGGGAAGAGCACATTGTTTCAGGTCGAGACCTCTCCCTCCACATCTGCCTGCGCATTGACCTCGCTCCGCAGCCCAGCTGATGCAACGCTGGTGTCAGATTCAGCAATAAACCGAATCCACCTAACCTCCCCCGGCTCAAGCCCCTGCAATAAACATATTTATTTAGGCATTCTTACGTTTTCAGCTGTCCGTGTGTTGAGTAAGTTTTGCCTTTGACCCTCGCTGCCAGCCTGCCCGTGAGTAATGTTTTCAAGCGGAATGCCACAGCTTGTACTGCTCGCAGAAACATCACAACTTTATTCTTTAAACTGAAATCTGTTAATTACCAAAATTGTTCCCTTGGTGACTCCAAAGGGGTTTCAGATCCTTCAGAAGACCCGCAATTTAATATAATTAAGCTCATCAATTTATTTAGTGCACTATCTACTATCACTCTGTGGCAAGACGGAGGCTGGCACTAACATTAGTTATCAGTCTTTTTGTACTTCAGATTTTATATTTACCTTATCAGATATGCTTTTATATTATTCAGTTGTGTTCAACACATGAAGACAGATCTCTCTGCTTTATTTTCCTTCTTCTCTTGTGCTTTTATTCTAGCTTCTTCATTAACTCTCAGGCCTCCATGCATTCTCTTACTGTGTTGAGTATCTGCTTGAGAGACTGGATGCTTAGTGGTAAGATTACCAGAAATCTTAATTAAGGATCTAATTCAGGATCTGGAGCTATTACTAACAAACCACCACCACTAACAGATCTATAATCTCAGTATTGAACTGTCTCTCCAAATGCCGTGCAACATTTACTAGCAGAATCTATCACGCAAAATAAAGATTAGAGCTTCACATCTCCTCAGCTACAGATCCGACTCCCCAGGCAGCGTTTATTTCAGAGGCTCAATAATCGTCACAAACGTGTGTGATCAAGTAGGCAGCCAACATTTACAAATTCTGTCTTAACACGTCAAAAATTCAGGGGAGCTGAGCGTCCCAGCCCTCACACCACGCACAATAACACGCGCCAGTAGAGACAGAGGAGGATGGTATTTGGAAACTCGGTACGTGCATGTAAATTTAACATTATGAAAATTGCGGTGCCTTAAGGTTATCAGCAGCGCTGCATATGTCCCAAATGCTGAATTTTGTCAAACCGTTTCCAGTACATTTATTTTTTCCCCCGCTCAACTGGAGAAATCCATTTTGCAAATACAGATCCTGGTATTGTGCAACAGGCCAGGCTTAGAGGCTGGCTTTTAAGACTGTGAGACCCTCCTGCTGCTCTGGAAGAGAAGTATAACCTATCTCAGGTTGGAAAAACTGCCTTCCTCACTTTTTTTTTTTTTTTAATTTCAGATAAATCCCGAAAAATAGCCAAGTATTTGCATTCTGCTGTCTCGTAATACCAGCTGCTGCTCAAGCTAAACAGGGAAAAAAGGCTGAAGTCATGATTTCGAAGCGGCTGCTTTTTTATTCCGTTTTTTTAGGCAGTTTTCAGCAGGGCTGAGAGCGCTCGGGGTAGGACAGCACAGCACGCAGCGATCCAAGGGCACCGCACCAGCACAAAGTAGGGCAGTGGCAACAAGAGGAACAAAACCACTGGAATTTGTAGGACAGGGTGAAAACCTATCAACGCTGTTCCACCTTCCACACAAACCAAATAAAAAAAAAGCTCTCTAGCTTGTTTTTACTCTCAGCCTAAAATGCTACAAAATACAGAACAAAACTGAGGGAAATAACTTGTTTTAAAGCATTTACTAATTACTTGAGGCTATTTTTCGTTTTACTGATTCATGGTGATGTCCATTACCATATGAAGTTAGACGAGTTTTTTCCATGTAGATGTTTCCAGTGAAGTCAGTGGGGATTCAGCAAGGCCAGGACCACAGTATAAATAGAAATCAGAAAATAGTATTTCCATAAGAAACCACTCAGGTTTATTGGATTAGCAGGCACTTACAAGTGACTCACACTGACACAGCCTATAGTAATCCAATCTACTTGTGATAAAAAATTCAAGGGAAACCTTAAATTTAGAAAATCACCTCTGTGGATTCTCACACGACTGGTTTTATTATACGAAATCACATTAGTTGCTCTCTCCAAATGAGAGGACAAATAAATTAAAAGATGAATTTTAGCCTTTTTTTCTACCAGGAGCGCAGTGTGTTCTCAACAGGGATAGCTCCCACATGGAGCACAGCAAGAGTAGGAAAAAAAGCCGAGTAGAAGTGCTGGGCAGAATACAAGTTTCCCTGTCCCACAGTCCTGAACACACACTGTGCATCAAAAGGAGAAAAAAGAAGAAAAGCCATTAAGTTATCACACCACACTTTCAATCGAAGTAGATTTTGCTAGACCTAGGATGGCAGTCATCTGATTTCTGTCTGTATATTGGTTTGGGTTTCTGACGCTGAATTTCTCGGGGGAACTATGACACCTCCCTGGGGGATGAACTCTGACTTCTCTTAATATACACTGAGGTGTTCCGGCACAGACAAGTGCAGTATGAATGCTTTACCCAGATCCTGAAGGATGCCTTCACAGCTTTCACACCTCCTTTAAGAACGGGGTAGCAAGCATGGAGGCTGTGACTGGTATGTACCTTATTTCCATACAGATTATTTTGCAGCAATTACTTATTCTTCGATACACTACCTCTTAACACTGCCATGAAGAAAAACACTCTTTTTGCGTTATTACAATTTTGCCTTTGCAGATATAAGCAAAGACAACGATGGCCAGAGCATGGGTTCATGCACTAGAGACCTGAAATTCGGACTGTCACCTTTTATCCCCAATTACTGCAAATACCATGATTTAATACTACCTGTAAGGATACCTGAAAACCATCTATCTCATGTCGCAATCAAGGCAAAGCCCCTGATCCATACCTGGAGTCGTACATCACTGTATACAGATGAGAAAACACGCACTTTTAAGAATCAGCTGCACATTACTGAGGACCACAAAAGCTTTCCTGACTTGAAGGCTGTGGTGGCAGCTGTTATTCAGAGCACAGCAGCTCTCTCCTATACCTTCGAGTAAAGTTAGGTACATGCTGTTGGCTTTGATCTAAGCACATCACAAGCAAGAGGCTCATCTTTATCTTTTTATACACACTTTCTACATGCATGCACTCCCACTCTCAACCAATTTCCATTAATGGCTCCTCTGCAATCCTAAAAAGCAGTATGCTTCAGCCTTGGGGGTAACTAAATTAGAGGGATCTATGCTGAAGTTAAAAATCAGAGTGAAGACCAGGCACGCTCCTTCCACCACAATTGAAAATAAGCCCTCCGAGAGCCTCTGCACAGGGTAAGATTTAGAAAGGTTTAACATACTCTGCTGCTCCCATAATTTGGTCATCAGCACCTGGGGACTTGCCTAAGAACACTTAGAAAAAGGGCCAGGAACCACGCGGTAATCAAAAGTTTAGGGTCTTTGTATTGTATATGGAACAATTTGAATGTCCTGCAACCTCCTCCTAGAAGGAAAGGCAATGAGGATGATCCTAGGATGCAGGAGTGCCTAACAGATGGCAATCGTGGTGGCAAAGTGCAAGGGGACGAAGCATGATTCGGTTTGCCTGAAAGACAAGGTTAAGAAATTCCATTTTCTGTTGCAGTGAATTGTTTAAAAAAAAAGCGTGACCTCCCTGCCCTCGTGCATTTTGTCGGATTTGTTCTTTGAGAAATTCTAGCCTCTACGTTACAGTAAAATGCTACAGAAACGTTCAAATTGCTAGATTTTGTGCTAACCCTAATTTGTAATCGTTCTGGCCTTGCAACCATGGTGTGAAAGTTACTGAGCTAGACAGCTGGGAAGGGGTGGGTGTGAAGAGTGGGGGTGGTGTTGGTTTTTTTATTATTATTGCACTTCTGGTGCTCAACCCTTCCACTCTACGAAATCCATATTCAGAAGTAGGAATGAAGAAGATGCTTTTTACTTGCAGCTATTTGGTCAGATCCTAAAAGCATCTGCACCTTTAATTGCAATGAACGAATTTACCTCCCTTCAAGTTTGCTTTGGTGACTAAAGTACATGTATTTTCAACCTGCAGCCCTGAGATAAAAAAATAGAATAAAAAAAAATATTACACTGCTCAGAGAATTATTCTGTCCATGTAAGGCTCTACGTCTGTAATTACTGGTACCTCCTGAAAACCCTTTAAAAAAGCCCACTGAGAAATGCTTTATAATGAAACCTGTAAGAAAATTCCCTGAGCTCAAAGCACTATTACAAAATTAAAGCTTAACTGAAGTTCCATGAAATGATTGTTAGTCTTTTCATGTAAACCCATGGCAAGTTTTGACTCAAGCTCTAAACCCTACTTACCTAGCATGTTCACACCTAAACGCAGTGCTTCATTTCTTATCCCTAATCTGTCATAACAGCAAGATGGTTTTGCTCTGTAGTTTTCAGAACTCAGTCAAACCCAAAACTACAGCATGATTGTGGATGATGGAACTCAGCCATGTGCTACCGAAAAAAAAAAAAAAAAAAAAGAAAGCAAAGCTGAGACAATCCTCAAGTTTAGTCTGCGGTTACTACCCAAGCAGGCGCTGGCCACAGCCCTGTACCAGACCCGGATGAACGCACGCGGTCGGGTTTTATCCAGCCCCAGGCTCTACGCACGTGCTGGGTCATCGTCACGTGCTGCACCAATTTACACAGCCTCCCTACAGTCTGTAGCGTGAGGCAAGCACGTGAGAAGGACAAACTTGTGCTCAGTTTCTTGTGCAACCGCTGGTCAATTATTTAATTTTTCCCAAAGCTGCTGCTCTTACCAGTACTTTAAAGGTCACTATCATATTATGAACTGTGAAAAGCAACACTGGGCTGGCTTATGGATCAGCTCCCAAGGTAACGTGTTCGAAGGCACTCGACGTCACTCTATTCCAGCCTCCCTGCTCCTTTCTTCAGACAGGTACAAGTTGTCTCTGTGAGAAAACACTATCTTGTGCATGTCCCATTGAAAAGCTTCATCTGTTCGACACCTGATGATTCACTCACCCACATGTTGAAGTCCACATGAAGATGACTCATTCTGTCCGCAAGAAGAATCACCTGGGATACCAAAGTCCCCTCATCTTTTCCAGAGCTGGTAAACTGCTTTCTTATGCAAAGCAAGTGGATGGCAGGCTTTCGTATTACTGCCTGTGACACGAGCAAGAGCTGGTATCAAACTGGGCCCTGGCAATTTTGTAAGTTAGATAATAATAATAAAAAAAAGAAACTTTTAAGATGACAGAATATTGGCAGAGGAAATAATAACGCTCCGTGATGACATAGTGGTGGTTGAAGACAACAAATGATTTTAATCCTAACAAAGTTGTCCGTGCTTCCAGAAGGAACACAGGCTACTCCTCTGGGACTTGGATGCTTTCTACCCAGAAAGGGCTCTGAAGAGGCTTCACTCTGAAGTGAATCATCTCCATGTGGACGGCCAGTGCAGGGCAAGGGCGTATTTAATGGTTTGGCTGATGACACCATCTTCCAGTGTTTATGAAACAAACCAAGCTGAATTCTCAGCTAGAACTTCACGTCCAGTTCCGATACCCACCCTGCAGAGATGCCAAAGGACTGGCAAGCGTTCAAAGGAAGAGCTCAGAAAACAGTCACACTGCGATACAGACTTCGTGATGCTGGGTCAAAGGAGCAAAGACAGTTTATTACAGAGAAGATGAGGATGTGACCCAACTTCTAGAGATACTTTGTGAATATCACAAACAGCAACCCACCCTGCAATCCTCACGGAGAAAGGCACAGGAAGATACAAAGGCTGGAAGCCGAAAGAACTCAATTTTGAAATAACTTGGTTTTTTGCTATAGTATTATTAAAGATTTAACCTTTAAAAAAGAAGTGCAAGATTTACCACTACTTGGTGAGTTCGGACTAGGCAACTTTCTAAAGGCACCCACTTCTGTGGAAAAAAATCTCATCTTCAGTCAGATGAGGTCAGACCAGATTAGAGGCTTGGTGTAAAGACATGAAACTAAAACTTCATTAAGAGCTAGATATGAAATCATAAAATTAGCTTTGAAGTTGATTTTAATTTGTAACTGTATTGCTCTTCAATGCTTACTGCAGCACGCTGCATGAAGATGAACTGTTCCCTTTTCACTTGAAGAAAGCGGCACTTGAAAGATGGCTCTCCCCTCAGGAAACCGATCTGCAGAAGCACAGACTTGGAAAACGCCTGATCCGCTGCTTTGCTTTCTCCTCATTACTTCAAAAAGTAACACAGAAGCTAAAGTTAAGATGGGGAAGAAAGAAAATACCATTTAGGGGAGAAACAAACGGTGACTTAAATTGAGCATTGTTAGAAAATGATGAGGAATTACATTTCAGGAGTACATCAGTTTAGCCAAAACAAGTACCAGAGAAGAACGGGAAGACACGCTTACTGCTTTTACCACCCAAGTCCCTCTTCTCAGCCCCCCATCACCCAAACGCTTTTTATCACCATCCTTCTGTCTCTCCAGAACCTAAATTTTTGACTAACGCTGTGACAGTACTTGGCAGAACAGACATGGCTCAATAATCAGGGAATCATCTAAGCCAGAAAAGACGTTTGAGTTCATCAAGTCCAACCACCACCCCAACCCATCCCTAGACCATACCCCTTGGTGCCACATCCCCGCAGCTCCTGAATACCTCCAGCCTGCTGCAGTGCTTGAGCTCCCGCTCCATGAAGGAATTCTCCCAAATGTCCAAGCTAAACCTCCCCTGGCACAATGTGAGACCGTTCCTCATGTCCTAATAATGCAGTAAATACAAGAGAGAGACTTTTAAGAGACATACTCCACCTACACGGCTGGTCGTGCCAGTGAGCACAGAGCCCATCTGTGACACCAGACAAGGAACACGCTGCAAGAGTGACAAAAACGCTGACAGATATCAAATGTCCTGATAAATTAGCAACAATGGAGGAGATACTGTAAGAAAGGAAGGTTGTTTCTTGCTATTGAACGAGAAAAGTAATGGGTGAAGATTTTGAACTCTGCGGTTACGAAACAACAGGATTAGGATGAAGAACAAGCAGCAGCTGACACTGTGCCCTTGCTCCATACTGAAATATTTTGTTCTGAACACTGCACTGTCAGCCGTCTAACGGCTTTCAATGAAAATTCACCAGCTCTTCTTCAGGAACTAAACAGAAAGTTGTTGCTTGAAGGTATTCGAGGTTAAATATTTCTCAGTGTTTCTGATTTCATGGCAGGCCCCACATCTGCAAAATCAGCTCTACAAGAAGGCGTGCATGCAGCAATGCCTTGCGTGACATTCAGGTAGCTCGGGAGCACAGATCACTCATTTTATCTCCTCTGCCACTCTACTGCACATGCTACAGGGACCTCTGAAGCTGCTCCTCTTCCCTGTCACGTGCAGCAAGGGAATTTATACAATTCCGGACAAGGCACCCTAAGGTAACCATTTTATGTGCTTCTAATTCTGTAGTTCAAAGAAATGACCTTGAACTTGGACCTCTTTGCCTTGTTAGCAGTTCCGTTTTAGTCCATTTTAATACTCCACAAAACCCAAACGTATTCATTTTATGGAATAACTGTCAGTACCTCTTTTATTCCATGAGATTAGAGTTTAACTCCTTTAGGATACAACCCTGATTCCTAGAAAAACATGCTTTCCAGGAGCCCAGAATACTAGTATTTCTGGTGAAATTATTGCAGGAGTATTTAGCACAACGTTTCTCAATCCCGTAATTTGTTGACAAGATGTGAATTGCTCAGCATTTTTCTTAAAATTCTTGTTATCAGAATTACCAGATTACGTAAGAATCTCAAATGCCAATAGTGAAACGTTTTCCAGTCTCCAAGGAAGCACAGAAATGACCAAAAATTATCTGACATCTCCCCCCAAGCTCCAAAAAAAAACAAAAACCGGCACACAGAAAGAATTCAAAATGTTATTTATAATGTCTCATTCATTTTAATCAATCATCAAAATACTAGTGGCCTAACTGTGCCTGAATACTTGTTCAGGAATGTTGCTGACAGTTTCCATGCACTCCTGTCAGGTCTTCTTTACAGAGAGGGGAAAAAAGAGTTATTGTCTTGCATCACAGTTTTCCAGCCTTTTCAAGATTACAAGTACCTGATGTTAGCACTAAAATAAATATCTGTGGTTTTAGTGAAGCACGTGAATTAAACGAAAACATTTCCATCGGAGGTCACTGCATCGACCACTGTCGGAGCAGCACACAACAAAACCGTCAGGAGCACTGCCCTCTGAAGGCAGTCTGCTGCTTCATCACGACCGACCCCAAACGACTGCCTGGACACAAGCAGCTGGACTCTTACCACTCCTTCACTGATGCCTACGTCAAACAGAAAACGGAGGCATCTGAGCTATGTGCTCACCATTAATGGACGTGTTTATGTGGTCTGCAGCCTCTGTTCAAACACACGTGGGCTTCCGAAGATTAACATTAAAAAGTCCAAGCCCTATAGATCAGTTAAATATTTGGGTCAAACAAGATTATAGTAAATAAAAATCAGAAGTAAAGAACTTATCCTGTGCTTACAACTCTGAAAGCTGCCCAGATAAGCTCAGTTCAGTATCCAAACTTCCAGAGTTGCCTGTGCCTTTGACTCTTGGCTTACTGAGTACCAAGACACCCGTGACTACTCCTGGAATAGTATTAAATAATTAATAGTATTAAAAAAAAAGTCCCTTTTCTGGCCACGAGGACCAGCAGAGATGCTGTGTAACCCACGTTCACACAGCTGAGCTGCCTTTGCCAGCAGCACAGGGCAGCAGCCAAACTCCACACCAGAACCACCCCCTTGCATTGCCTGGGCAAGAGCTGGACGAAGCCCCGTTAACGAGCACGGCAGGGATTAGAAGTGGGGATGACCACAGGACGCTGTTCAATCCCACTAAGCCCCATTTAACTCACTGGTACAGACACAGCCAGCTTCCACACAGACTGCTAACCGCAACCTGACACAAATGGCCACAGAAGGGCTGGTTCTGCCTCAAAATCCAAGACAGCATCCACAGCAGGCTGGAGAGCTCATAATGCCAGCTTTTAAACCTCACTGGAGTGTTTTATGGAAGAAGAGTTTCGTTCACCAGTACTTCCCCAGGCACTGAAATTGCCGAAGTTCCTTTTCTCTCCTTCCCAGCCCCTCCGCCCGAAGCCTCCAGAACACAGCCATGGGGTGCAACCAACTCCAGGTCTTGTGCAGAATGAACAGGGCTCCCAAATGGACCCCTCTGATGGCATTAAAGCCCCAAACTACAGTTCTGTTAATTTATATTTTAACACAATTTGCGTGCTGGCATTACACTAGCATATGGCAGTTTATTATTTAAGTTGGAAGAGCTTTAACTGAGAGCAGCAGCACCATTAAAAAATCACTTATATACAAAACCAAGCCTTTCTTGTTCTTAAAGTGAGTTAGACTCAAGTCTTTAGGACGCTGATCCTCTTCTACCAACACAAATACCACTCCAAATCGAGCACCAATTTTCCTCTGCACAATTACCTTTAGGCTGCTTTTTCATGGCAGAACACCAAGGAAAAACAACTACGAAGGAAGCCAGAGTTCCCTGTTTAGAACAACGATCATAAAAAGAAGAGTAAGTCCTGCTACTTGCCGTCTGAAATTACTCCTGCAATTAAGAGACTCTGCCTTTAGCTCTCTGAAAATCAGACATCCAGATGAGACTGATCACGAGGACCCTTCCCTTCCTCATTATGTGGCTGGATCAGTTGGGTACAGCCTTTCGCTGTGCAGGTTAGACGATATGAAATCCTCAGCTCCAGAGGACCCAGAGCTCTGACATCTGCAGAGATATTTGCATTACAAACCTTAAAAGAAGTTACCGTAAACAAGACACGAATTGTATCACTGCCAGCAACACCTCAGCACAATCTGTAATCCTGCAGTAAGTGCCCAAAACAGAAAATACCAGAAACACCATTACTGAAATAACCTTGGGACCCTACAGAAGGTAAAATCAGACAATTTGAAGGAAACAACAATTTCTGAATGAGCAGAACCCTGACTATTCACTGACTGCTGAGCAGTCCAGCCTCATACTTCAGACTGTGCAGAGTTAACCTGATTTTTTTGCAGGCCTCAGTAACAGCAAGAAATCCTTACCACTGATTTCAGTGAGATCTATGCATAAGAACTATCAATTCATTTCCTCGAGAATCAGAATGAGAAGTCCTCAGCAACTGAACTGGAAGTTAACATATCCCAAAGAAATTTAAACATTCTCCTACAAATCGCATGCGAGTCCTCTTTTCAAAATGACTAATCCAACCCAAATACTCTTCAAGCCCTCATTGTCGAACAGACAACTCCCTGTGCGAGTATTCTCCGAGACCACAAAAATTTCATGTTAATTTTTCTTAATTCCTGGCAGGCATTAAGTAAAAAACACCCTTCATCTTCTCAGTCCTGATACCGTTCCTGAGCGTTTGTGTTTAACCCGCGTCTACTTGATGGGAATGAATTAGGAGAGTGGTATTGGCATCCTTCGGGTCCCCAGAAAATCCTACCTTTCCCCGAATTCACCCCCTGACAAGAGATCAGAGGATGTCATCAGTATCATCACCTGCTCTCAGCCCCAGCCCTGGCATGGCGTGGTGGGCAGAGGAGTGTGCTCACCCTGCCAGAAACCGAGAGCAGCTACCCTGCAGCTGAAATAAACCCCGGCAGCACGTTATGTAATCTACATAGTTTTTAGACCCGTCTGCCTGGTCGCGAAGCTCAAGGCTGAGGAAGCTGCAGACAGAGCAAAAGGGAACAGAAAAAGTTCGTGAACCTCAGCCCCGAGGCTGCTTACGAGTCTGTGTGCGCAGACTTACGTGGTACTGTCCATTCACCCACACAAACCTGAGCCTGTTCTCATCCTGCCGAAGGTAAAGCACCACAAAATTTCCAGCCACTCAGATCAGTCACTTGGATGAACAATCACCAACAACCAGTATGCTAAAAGATACGCTCAAAAGGTTATTTTTTGGGTAGCGTATGAATAACTCCAGACTGACACAAACTCATCTTAAAAACTCAAGAACAACTCAGCTGTTGCGCTGCCGGTGACCATACAGAGCGAAGTGCTAATACTCAAATTAAACCTGACCTTTAAGGATGGATTCAGCTCAGCTCATTGCTTTCGTTAAAAATGGAGTTTTTTCTCATTCACTAAAGCACTTTCTAAAACTGCACTTCTAAAGAACATCTGAGCCTTATCGCAGAATCCCAGACTGGTTTGGGTTGGAAAGGACCTCAAAACCCATCTCATCCCAGCCCCCTGCCATGGCAGGGACACCTCCAGCAGCCCAGGCTGCCCCCAGCCCCATCCAGCCTGGCCTTGGGCACTGCCAGGGATGGGGCAGCCACAGCTCCTCTGGGCAGCCTGGGCCAGGGCCTCATCGCCCTCAGAGGGAAGAATTGCTTCCTAATACCTTCTCTAAATCTCCCCTCTTTTAGTTAAAGCCATACCCCCTTGTCCTATTCTTACACCCCCTGACACAGATTCCCTCCCCAGCTCTCCTGCAGCCCCTTCAGGCACTGGCAGGTTGTTCTAAGGTCTCCCTGAAGCCTTCTCTTCTCCATCTTACCCTGGCCATCCAACACTAACAGAAGAACTGCTCTGGCAATACTCCTATCTTCGTGACTTGAAAGAAAAGATCTGTTTTTCAGAGGGCTCAGGTTAAGCAATGCGAACACCAGGTTGCCAGGGCATTGGCTAACAACCACTCCTGAAGGTGACAGCTGAGGCCACCACATCCTCGTCACACCTCAGCCACCCAATTCACAATTTACACAGGGCAGCATTGCTGCTACCTTCGGTGTGGACACAGAAAATAAATAGGTATCACTAGAACCGTAAGCTCTACCTGACCACAGCCCTGGGCTGCAGGCTTTTCAATTAGATTTATTTTTCAAGGAAGTGATAAAAATTGACAAAATTCTGAACCATCCAAATCACAACACGGTGTGCCTTGCAATCACCATTACAACGGCTCACCAATTTACAGAACTTTATCTTCGATTTCATTCTCACTTCACCCTTCAGGGTGACCCACAAGCCTACACCTTAATTCAACCTCAGAGAGCCTGCAGCCTTCTTGCCGCGCTGCAGAGCTCCACGCCACACAACCTTCCTCAAGCACCACGTTGACTGATGACCGCTCTCCAGAAGTGACAGCACTCGCCAATCCAAAGGACTGAAATGCCAGGACAGGATTTAATTGACCTCATGTAGGTGTCTGCAATGGATTTACAGGCTTTGTGAGTGTTTAACACCCCACTGGAGCCACTGCAGAGCCATCAGCCTGGCGGAGTCCAGGCAGCAACACGTGTCTGACCACAAGGAGATGTTTACGTAGGGTTAGCCAAATTGCTCTTTCACCTTCTCTGTTTGGGGACAGGATTTGCTGTTTAACATTACCCTCTGGCCATTTCCAATAGCATATTCCAGCAGGAATAGTGGGATATTCCAGCAGGACTAGGGATGCAACCCCATAAAGAACATTTTCCCAATAGCTTCTACTTCACCTTGACTGACCTGAGTACCTCAGTGTGCACGGCAGCTCACGAAGCTCAGAGATACCTCTTCCTTCCAACAAAAGCACAGTAAGCAAGAGAAGACACGTAAACAAGTCCCGCAGGAAGGAGCAGCTCCCCAGTTCCCCATACACCGCTCTCAGCCCGAGGCAGGAGATGACCATCGTGGTCCCATGAAGGCAGCTGACAGCTAGCTACCGGCGACAAACGTCATCCCTTGAGATTCAAGTGGCTGAACTGTAGGATTTCAGGGACAGACAAGTTCTCAATATTGTCAATGGGACGTAAACATAACATTTTTAAGATACCATTTATTACCGCTTCTTCAAACAACTCTTAGAACCCACAACAGAAGCAAGGTCTTCTTATTAACAGTTAATTAACATGCTAAAGACATAGCCATTTCCACAGAGACACACAAAAGTCTACTCCTATAAAAATCCATACTGTCATTTAACGTAACCATTAATTATGCTGAAGATGATTCAATGTGAGATCACAGGTCTATTGAGGAGAAAATATTAAGTAAATCTAAGTGAAGTTCTTCTCAGCCTTTTTTTTTTCCCCAGCTAGTTATTATACAGTGTGACTGGGAGAGTAAACAGAAGATGAAGTTCAAGTAGATAAATGCAAGGTCCAGTATCTGGGAAAAAAAAATAACTACACACAGAAGATAAAGGGTTCTAAATTAGTTTTTCCTCATTAGTAAAGACCTTGAAGTCACTAAGGATAGCTTTTTGAAAACACAGCTTTCACAGTGGTTGATAGCAGCAGCAGTGAGAACGCAAGCAAGAATTCAGAGGTCATTAGGCAGGGAACAGAGACCGAAGGAGGGAGCAGCAGTGTGAGGTGCATCCATCTGCTGCACGGTCGTACCGCGAGCTCTGCGCGCTGTTTGGTGCCCCCACCTTAGGAAGGGCTAACACTGGTACGAAGAACAGCAATGAGCAGCGTTAGGGAACAAATTCCATATGAGGAGCGATGACAGCAGCCTGCAAACGTTCCTCAGGGCAAGGGAGGGGATTGTCCCCCTCTGCTCTGCTCTCGTGAGGCCCCACCTGGAGCCTGCGTTCAGCTCCGGGCCCCAGCACCAGGACAGGGACGTGTCAGAGCGAGGCCAGAGGAGGCCACGAGGATGTTGAAGGGGCTGGAGCCCCTCTGCTGTGGGGCCAGGCTGAGGGAGCTGGGGGTGCTCAGCCTGGAGAAGAGAAGGCTCCGGGGAGAGCTCCCAGCGGGCTGCCAGGGCCTGAAGGGGCTGCAGGAGAGCTGGGGAAGGACTCTGTGGGGTGGGTGTGGGGATAGGACAGGGGGAATGGCTTTAAACTAACAGAGGGGAGATTTAGATTAGATGTAAGGCAGAAATTCTTCCCTCTGAGGGAGGTGAGGCCCTGGCCCAGGCTGCCCAGAGGAGCTGTGGCTGCCCCATCCCTGGCAGTGCCCAAGGCCAGGCTGGATGGGGCTGGGGGCAGCCTGGGCTGCTGGGAGGTGTCCCTGAACTTAGAAACATTATGAACATTAGAAAACAAGAACAACTCATAGTTCTGCTGTTAATGTAATTTTCCACAGTTACCCACCTAAAACCAGTGCACCTTTAGACTTGTGGAGATTCACCCAATTGCTCAATTTACCTTCTTCAGCGCTGTTTTGTATATACTGCTAATGCAGAGTGATAAACCAGTACGTCCTGAACAAGCTGTTTTTGAGAACAGAACTTCAGAAAATGAAAACTGCTGCACTGTGAACAAAGAGCACTTTAAAAAGCCATCATCCTCCATCATCAAAAAAGGTGAATCCCTTCCCTGTCACGTCTTTCAAAGGTGAAATTACAAATATGCAGCTGATGGAGAACGACAACGTATCTTATAAATGCAATCAGCATTCCTACAAAAATGTTAGTGATGATTCCACTTGGAGAAGACTACCACAACACAGATGTATAAACTCAACCGTGTCACGTGCCCAAGTGGGCATTTGCTAGGACTTGGTACAATCATGGTTGCTCCTGTCCACCCCCAGATTCCCACAGGGATCTGTGCTGGGATCTGCTCCCAGCACTGTTCAATTAACTCAGAAATGACATGGAACGAGCTCAATAAATGCTATCTGTTGATGATACTAAGTCACGGCAGCGAAGACAGTAAAGGAGCAGGAAAACTGAAGAAAGACTGCAAACAGATTACTGACTGGGCAATAAACTACATTGATGAAATTCATAAAGTCAATGAAATTAAGTGTGAAGTAGGGTACCCGGTGGAGGGGGAATACAGGTCAAGAGGCTTTAAATTGAGTCTCGACTTAAGCCAGATGAGCTCTAGAAAATTATGATTGCCATGGGGAGAGTAAATAGAGATTCATCGTTTACCTCTCTTCCAGTACAAGCAGTAGGCATTAAAGGGAGTTCAGAAGAACATGGGACTTCATTCACTACACTGCCATGTTAGTCAAGCTATGGAACCACAGAGTATCACATTTCCTGAAACTTCTCGTGGCTTGAAGGGAATATTTAAGAAAGTGAGAAGACAAATCAAGTGAACATTATAAAAGAGACATCCGGCTCAGGAAACTCCTGCACTCCCCATGTCTGAAGACCGAAGGGTGCGCGCAAGGAGCATCACGCGTTTTTCTTCTGTTCCTGCAGCGCTCAGTTACCCACCTTTGGACTCTGCTAGAGACAAACACTGCTCTAGGCGGGTGTATGAGAACAGCTGCTCTCTAGTCTTATGTTCATTACCTCTCCAAGAGTCATTTTGCCTAGCACAGGTACAATGTCCTGACAAATTGTCAGGTGCTAGTATCTCTTCCTACCCTGTTAAAAATACCTAAGTGTTCACTGTGCGTAGTAATTTAAAGCCGTGTTTCACCCCTCTACCAAGTACAATTCAGTAATTCTGAAGTGTTATTTTTTTAATTGCACACAACCTAACGTGAGGAATTAAATTCACAAATAGGGAGTTGGAAGTACACACAAATATCAACAAGACCATTGCTAAGAAACATTTTGGTAGTTATTTCGCTGGTTGCAAAGGGAGTTAAACTGGCCCCAGAACAAGAAGGACTGACCTTTCCATTCTGTCCTGCACGATTTGTCAGGGGAAGTCCTCTGAACTACACCAAAATAATATATCCACAATGCACGGTAGCAACGGCCGGCAGGAAGAAAGGGATCTCATGACTCATCTTGAAGTTACCATCTAGTGGACAATTCTATTTGCGAGAGCATTGGAAGTGGAGTACCAATTCGATCCTCGTAAGGCATTCATCCACACAAGCACCCTGCCTGTGAAGGTTGTGTCTGCTGTCCCTGTAACTGCCCTCCCAGCAGCAGCCTGGCACTTGAAGGCAACGCAGGATACAGGGGAGCACAACACATTTTTACTGGGGTTTCTGATTTTGATGGGGGTGCTGATGGGCAAAAATAGCATCCTGTATTGATGCACCTGGAAAATTTCCTTCATCATTTCCGGGCAGCTCATTTTAACTCTCTTCTGATCTCTGAGGAGCCAAAGAGGAAAGAGATGGTCCTAAAAACCTTGGGATACGTGACTTTACATAGCATCACTATGACCAATATTCCCAGAGACTACTGAGCACCTTTTCTACAACACCTTGGTGAGACCTTGACGTGTCTGCCCAGCCTGATACACCCTAAAACCCCCGTCAGAAATGTAGATATTAGGTGCCCAGAGAAAGCCTAGGCAAACGGTTCAGTTCCTTGCTGGAGTTCCCTATTCCAAGAAGTGGAAGGCATTTGTTGCTCAACACTCTTTTCCCTACGAGCCCTACATTTTCACTCTTGACTCCCATTGGCAGAACGAAAATTCCCTTTGAAAACTCCCAACCCCAAAAATCACCTTGATTTCCAACCAGCCAGAAGAAAGCTCTCTCTTCTAGGAAACAGTCCCACTGACATGACAAAACCAACGCACATTTTAGTGATCCGTCTAGAGACCCACACTGTAACTGACTCCTTTGATACAGTTGTGCCAGCAGCACAGAAATAGGAAAAAAAAAGCGTACATTAACTGGACCAAATATTTTTAAGAGCATTACCATATGACTCATTTGTACTTTTTTTCTTTCCAGAGGAGCTCAAATTACCCCAACGTGCAAAGTAACATCAATCGTCTGTTACAGAAGAGCAGCACAAAGACAATTTCACTTTTTCTAGGTGCATATAGCACTAATTCTTAATAGCCAAGACTGCAAAAACGAATCCTACATTGCCATGTACTGAACCACTTAAAAAAAAAAATCAGGATTGCTGAACAAATCACAGCTTTTAAGTTTTTACTCCCCTTCAGTCCTGTAAAATATCTCAAGGATAACAATTAGCAAAACGTAAACTATACACACAAGATTAGAAATTCTGCCCAGCCGCTCTATTTTCTTTCACACAGCCCAGATGCCTAAATTTAGCATGCATGTTTTTATTTCTAATAGAAACTATGTTAACAAACTCCATGCAGCTCTCCGGTATCCTTGACATTGAACCGCATTATCCCAAGTCTGGAAGAATTGCCAGGGTCAATTGTCTGAGCTGGGAATAACTGGGTTGTACCGGTAACCAAGCTCAAATCCACTTACCCTATTTCTGGATTAGGAATGAAATCCCAGAATGGCTTGGGTTGGAAGGGATCTCAAAGCCCATCTAATTCCACCACCCTGCCACGTGTACCGACACTTTCCGCTAGACCACGTTGCTTGAATACGAAGAAAAAAAGTGGTTGTACACAGGTCATACATATTAAAGACAATTGCACACACAAAGTTTCCCATCTAGGTTGAAGTAATGGTCTGTGCTGAGCCATCAATGTAAAGAGCAGTGCCTCTAAAATCTAAGTCATCCCTTTGGAGGAGGTCTGGTACAGGTACCTTCGGGAGCTACCCGCCTTCTCTGCTTTCCACCATCAGCTTCAGCACTGCCTACGAGTTTGAGATTCATGAGAACAATCTCACCCACACTATTTGAGGAGAAACAGAAAAAGTGAGGTACTTGCGTAACGGCCACGGTGTTTTCAAGAAGTGTCCAGGAGGGAACTTCTCCGTGCACACTCATGGGAATACTGGCCTACTTCACGGGATTACTACCTAGCTCTTGCATTAGTCTTAGACACGCACAGGCATACGCTCTTTCCCAAGTACACACTTCATCTTTCAGACTTACTCATGGTTCTTGGAAAGCAGAAGATTTGGATCCAGACATACACGCACACCCCCATTGACACGCGGTTCAGGTAGAGTTAGGCAATCATGTTCTCCATGCCTGCTGCAAATACTTTGCCAGCACATTCCTTTCATATGGGAAAACAGTATTTTTTTCCCAAAACAAACAAAAAATCCAACAAAACCAAACCAAACAAACAATAAGCCACTTTTTCCTCAGCTGTATACTGAAAAAAGTAAACAGCCAGAAGAATCACTTCAGAAGGCAATCAACTTAGCAGTTAAGCCACAGTGACAGCAAAACTGAAATTGCCAGCTAAGTATTAGGGTTTATAAGTACAGTTGCACTCAGATACCACCTACAAATATTACTTCTGAGATTCTGTAGGAGCTTGACTATGTAACAGTGGTTACTAGAGAGGTTGGGCATCTATTTGTATTCCCTCACATCACAAAGCTGCCATCAAGCAATCTGTATTTCTTCTTGGACCCACCGTATCTAAAAACAATGATCCTCTTGTGCTGTGAAAGGGATGGAATGTGAAATCCCATCCACATCCGAACAGAATCCCACAAACATCTTGGCAGTAAAAATTGATTATGTAAAGCCCAGATGGTATCCCAAATATTTTTACTTGAAAATTCAGAGATCATTTTTTTTGCTGAAATAAATGACACAAAAGTATCACGCCTAAAATTAACTGCACAAAAGCATTAAGCTAGGTAACCAGACTTAACTGAGCAGTTATGTGGACTATGAGAAGAACGTGAATGTGGCTTTCCCCATTTAACTTCATTGTCAGAAATGAACAATATTTTTCTATTCAAATGTACTTGAATGACTGGCAGAGAAGAAGATATAATAAGCAGATACATCCAGCAACATATTATACTTAAAGAATAAGGTTTCCAGTTCCATCTAGAGCGCAAGAGCTTTCCATAAACTTTTGTATCCAGGTTTCAAACGTGCAGAACTCAATTTGGTATTTTTGTTTTATTTGGTATTCTAACAGAGTTCTTTTCTTTACCTTTTGGTCTCCTATTGTGCAATTTCAGCTCTGATTCTGGCTTAAAAATGGTTTTAGCTACTGCTTCACCCAGGAGTCTAAACCTGCTTAACAGTTCAGTTCCAACATCAACTTAATTGCTGCATACCCTTTATTAGGCTACGGGATAAAGATCGATCCTCGATTCTGTCATTTTTCTGCGAGCCCACTCCTATACTCCTTTTATATCCATCACTCCACTGAATGCCAAAGAAATCTCAGTGCACTTGGCATGAAGGCTCCACTTCCTATATTTATGCTCCCACTAATGTACGCTCCATTTTAGTCCTTACCAGCTTAAAATCGTCTGTGAGGCAGGACAGCAAAAACTGCAAAACAGTTCATGCAAATGTTTTACTTGCATGAAATACTGTTCACCCACATTGCTTTTCCATCATCATCTTCCTCTTAGATTTTCTGTTTGAATATACCCCAAAATTAATAGTAAACCATCTACGGTCACTTTGTGAAGTCAACGGCATATGGTCACATTAGGACTGTTACTCCTACGCCAACTTTCAGCATCTCCAGATAATAAATCAGTACTCTTTTAATTGTACTACCTTAACTTTGCTGGCAGAGACACATTTGATTCTTCATAACAGATGAAAATGAAGTGCTCTCTCCCGGCAAGAATTCCGTATCTTTGGCACACTAACGCTTCACCCTTTTTAATTATTCCACAGGTGGTTGCCTTGGAAACTGCCAAGCAGCTCTTGGATTTGAGGGATCCAGTATGAGAAAGTAAGAAGCCTTTGCAGCCACAGCATTCAGATCCATGGCGGCTGCAGCGATAGGGCCACAGAACAGGAAAACCTGAAAGAGAGGGGAAAAAATGAACAGAGCTGAGTTATATTGCTCAATTCTTTAAAAATACAATGCAATTCATGTAGATAACCCCTCCGCAGCAGATGTGAAGCAGGCTTTACCACTCAGGCAGCCTTCCAGCACAGCGTTTCACCTTAGAGAGGACAGCACTGAAATGCTGATGCCGGAGGAGCTCACTAGCTCAGCTTTCAAGATCAGGCAGCTCGAGATTTTCCTCAGCTCCAACAGACTTTCCTCAGTGTCTGGTCAAACTGCCTGAAATTCAGTGCTATTGTTTTTCTTTGAATAAAAATAGAGTTAACTATAAATAGATTTCATCACGAATGCTGAATCATTGTACATTGTATCATACAGCTAATAGCTTCAAACTTCATTTAGGCTTTAAAACCAGAACCGACTTTGCTTAAAACACAATTAAAACCCCAGCAGAGCACACAGGATTTAAATGCACAGAAAATTCTCCTTCCCTTATTTCTTTTTAGTTCAAAAGCTGAACATTTGCCATTAAAAACACAAACAAACCAAGCAAAAATTTGAAAACAAGAAAACAAAACCTAATTACATTTCCTATTGCTGGTCAAAGTTCTGAATTGTGATTATTCAAAAATATTTTGTTTCGTTGTTTTCTCATGTTCAATTTGTTAACAACAAATAATTAATAGCAAGACTTCTAAAAATAATTTCCCTAAAACTTTCAGTCACGTAAACGATCACTCCAGCACCCAGAGCCCGTCTCTAATAATACATCCAAGCTAACAGCACTCCCTCAAGGCTCACTCGAACGTATTTTGACTTGCAATATTAACAAGTACCCTGGCACGACCTCCTCTAAGGCAGAGACATGGAGGCAGATGTGCCTTCACCTTTCCATAACAAGACACCTAAAAGTCACAATAATATGTTTAATACTAGACCCAGTTTTTAACAAGAAGGAGGCAGTACGTATTTATTTCACAAAGAAAACTGAAGTGAGGTAACAGAAGCGGAAGGGCCTGTGCACAATCCTGCACAGTACCCACTGTGTCCTTCCCAGCAGGTCCTCTCCTTCAGGTTGCTCTCAGGCCTTGCTCAGCACCTTTCTGACCAGCAGAGCCCACCACGAGGCCCGCTCCAGCCTCGCCTCAAAACCCAACCAACCGAAGTTGTTCTGTGCTATCCCTTCCCTTTCTGTTGTCCTCCCTTACAGCACTCCCGGCAGGCACTTCCGAAGCCACAGTAAGTCTCAGAACCACTTGAAACTCCTTTTTTAACTTGCTAACCAAACTGTACTGCCTCCACCCCTCTTTCTTACCTTCCTGATTCACTGTCTGGACTGCAAGTTAGACTGGGAAACCACTTCCATTCTCTCCCAGCTTCCCTTCCTTGTCCAACCTCACTGAGGACAAAACACATTTAAGAAGCCCTCTGCAGGTCGCCTCCTTCCCGATGGCTACAAGAACTGTTGTCTTCTTTTCAGCAGTTCATAGCAGTTCCAGAAGTGAGACTTTTTAATCATTTTTTGGACACAATTTAGGATTAACATGGGTTTTCTCAACTCTCCTGTCCCACCAGCCCAGGACGTGCTTGCCATGTACCTCCATCCTCTCCCCAGACTTTCCTCTTCAGTCAGTCACGTTTGGTTCACATCTTCCAGGGATTCCCTCTGAAGAAACGGCACGCCAAAATACTGTGAAATATTGAGATCTTTTCTTTTTCTTCCTCTTCGCATTAATGGATATTACATAGATAGACCTCCTGCATGTCCTGTTACTGCAATAGGAGACCTGTCTCTTTTCTGTTTCCCTAGAGTGTCTCTAAGAGAGATCCGGTCTCCAAAGCCTCAAAGTGACCCCTTTACCACAAAGGGCTACTTTTCTTTCCAGGAAAGGTGGATTCTCTTCCTTACCTCAAGCATCTTGACACTACTCTCAAGCACTTCTCACCCTGTACTCATCAGGTCATTTTGATGCTCCTCACAGGGAAGACAGATGAATTTCAGCCTACAATAAGCTCAACAAGAATGCTGACTTCTTGCTGTTCTGATCCAGACCTGGTACATGACCAATTCCCCCATTTTAGTCCTTTTAATCCACTTGAACATCACAGAGATGGTCCCAGAAACGGGGCATCCAGTTTTCAAGAGGTGCTGCCTCCCATTTTCATTTGCCTTACACTCAGAGCAGTATCACTGAGGTTACTCCGAACCTGTGTCACAAGGCTTCTTCTACCTTGATTTAATCTTAAACCCTTCTCAAGACGTGCCTCTGTAAGATGACTTTTAAAGTCTTTTCCTGTAGTAGCTGATGGAGCTGGTGCACCATCCCACAGCATACAAATCCTTCCAAAGGCTGTAAGAGATGTCTTGAAAGCTTTTTGTGTTATTTATGTATTTTGGAACCCATTTTAACATATACTCATGTTGTACGTATTTATTTTAACACAGAATCTTCCTGTGATCAACTCCACAGTTCAGTGGCTTACCTCTGCCCATATTCCTCCTGCCCAAGCTTCTCAATCCCACTGCAGTCACTGTTCACCCAGTGCTCTCGGGTTTGTCTTGCTGCTCCCTACAGACAAAGGTATCGGAGCCACCAGATGAACCCAATCCCTGCCTCTGATTTCTTTCAGGTTCTACAAAGTCCTCCCCTCTCGGGTGCTATGAAGACGCCCAGATCAGCAGCTCCACTGGCTGGCTTTCTTCAGCCCTTTGAAGAAAGATTCCACATTCTCTGCCGCTGCTCCCTAGACTTGAAGGAGTATTTCCATCCTACTGTTTCTCCAATATATAAAGGAAGTAACAGAACCTCCTGTCCCACTCTTGAGAGGACACACAGCCTTGCTCATCTCCCAGCGTGAGTGCTCAGCACAGAGCTGCCTTCGGATTCGCATCTTGTCTCTAACAACACTGCGACAAGCCCCTGAGGCACCGAGTGCTTGGAGGAGCTGCCTGCGCTTCTCTTGAGAGTCGAACACCCTCAGAACACTAAAAGCACTGCAGGCCCTGGAGCGAGGTGTTACTAGAAAGATGCATAAAGCACAGAACTCTTGAACAGCTACAAGTAAAAGTAAGATGAAGAAAAAGCTTTTAAGTAACTTCCTAGCTTTCAAGCTTGTTCGCAAGCCATTAGCGACCTGAACTTGCAAAATCTCTAGGCATCCCTGGAGGAGAAGTCCGTCTTTCCATATCTGAGCCCTTGCTGAGTCTGTTCCATCTTCTCGGCAGCCTCCCTTGCTCACACAGGCTCCTTTCTCATCCGTCTCTACCCTGTCCTCAGAAAAGATGCCCCAAGAGCTGTGCTCAGGTGCCCTCAGGGAAGGGAAATGTTCCACCTAGCAGGGACTTCCACCTGACAGAGGGGAGTGCAACCTTCAATTCAAATGCAACTCATGACACATCCTGCCTTGGGGTTTTCAGAAAGAACCAGGGAAGGTCAGGCTGCCGCAACCTGAACCAACGAGGTTTGAGTTAACTCCCTTTTTCCTCTTTGGAAATTCCAGTTTAGCTCACATCAGCAGGGTACGTTCAAGCTAGGACCATGCTTCTGAATGTCCAGTTCTTTGTTTTGTTCATGGTCTCACCCACAGCCCTGTGGTGAGTTTGGAAAATCTACTGACCATCTTTTACCAGGTATGGAAATCAGTTTTTCTAGTTGAAGACTTCCTAGATGAAGACGTTCGCTACATACAAAACTCCTATGAACTGACATTTCTTGTGAACTCAAAAGCAAATGTTTTCTCGATATTTGTACTTTTAGCATCTGAAGTGGACACAGAAAGCTTTTACTGAGTACAAAACTTCCTTTTAATCGCATGCTTTGAAGGTTTCTGAAATACATACATCATAGGTGATATATTTAATAGCAGAAAGAGGCACTGTAGTGAGAGTGAGCCTTCTGGGTTTCCTGGAAAAATAAAGTTAAAGCCTCCCACTGACTCTACAAGTACTTGAGCACAGTTCCAGTCATAATTCATCATTAAGAGTCTTTGAAGAAGAAAAACGGATGTGTTTATTTCAGCACTGTTTAATGGTTATCCATTCTTGTATCATTTATTTCCACCTAGATGCAAGTTAAATGGTATTTTAGCAAGATCTGTCAAACTCGGATGTCATTTTTGAGAAAGCTTGTCAATAATGTCATATGCTTTACGATTTGAAATATAGTAAGGGGAAAATAAGAGCAATCTACTGAAAACTTCTATAGCTGGCAAGAATCCCCTACTTTCACAGGTTTCTGGAGAAATAAAAGACCTTGTGTTGTGAAGAAAATTATCTCCTCTTTATTGTGTTTTTTATGGTTTAATCACAAGCATTTGGTAAATAAAAAAAGAATCTCTCTCTTAAATTACAATGAAGTACAAACAACTAAATCAGACTGCAAAGCCTTCTTTAAACTGTACCACCTCCAGCAAAGATCATAACAACACTGCCATTTTACAGCTGTACCAGGCTAATAAAAATCTGCAAAATGAACACTGAAATCAAAGATGAAAAGAAAAAGTCACCTCCTGCCTTCAATAAAACCCTTAACTGAGAGTTCTAAATGAGAAATATGGGAATTTCCCCATGAAGCCACAGGTGGCCTGAAATTTTTCACCCCAGAAAGTTTCTCAAAGATTCAACCAAAAAAAAAATATATATATATACACAAAATAGGTGTAAAAGACTGATTAGAATGTAAGACACCTGGCCTGGGACACGACCACACAGCACACCTGCCAGCCAGCAGCCCCACAAAAGGCAACAGGACAGGTAACAAAGGAGGGAGGCTCTGAAGAGGAGGAGGAGCAGCAGAACATCCCCAGGACAGGCACGGCTGGGCACCCTTCGAGGAGCTTCGTTTGAGACATGCCAATTCACGTGACCACTTCAGAAACGTTTGAGTTGAACATACGCTGGCAATCGGTCACATCTCAAGTGAAGTGGCTTCCTCATACTCCACCAAAGTGGTGGCAAGAGCTCTGACGAACCGGGCTGTTTTGAGTTCCTATGCAAGACGGAAGGATAAAATAGCCTCTGCAGCTTTGTTTATCAGTTCCCACGTGTGAAACGCGATCTGTGGCTGCTAGGAGAATCTGTGAAGATGAGCTCAATGAAATAATACGCAATCAGATTATCCAAAACCAAATGCACCACAAAAGAGAAAGAAATTCTTTTTAGTGAAGTGTTTAACTGTGCTGCCAGAAGAGATATGGTATCAGCACAGCAAATAGTGAGAAGGTAACAAATAGTGACTAGATGCTTCCTTCATTCATTCAACACTGTTGCCTAAACAATGCTGGAATCTTTTGAGAAGAAAACATAGCAACTTTCATTATAGAATATGTGCTATATAAAAGTGAGAGTCACTGGTAAACGTCAATGCAAGCACAAAACATGTTTTGACAACGCTAAAATCAGTCCGTGCTTTCAGCAGTATTTGCAAAAAGACTTTTTCCGTATAGAGAGAACATCATCGCTATCTGACACCCTAGAAAACTGGTATGTATTTTGACTTTTTACGTCAAAGCTACATGCGCCCTGAGTATGTATTTTTCAATGATCTTGGGAATCTGAAGAGGACCCAGTGAACTGGCAGCTGGCAAGTGTCCCAGCTTTTAAGAAAAGTTAAAAAAAAGAAAGAAAGAAAAGAGAGACCCCTGATAATTATAGGCCTGTCAGTCTCACTTCAATGCTTGATGAAGTTACGGAGAAGATGGTTCTGGGAGTTATCGAAGAACAACTGACAGGCAACGCAGTCATTGGCCATAACCAATACATATCCGTGAGGACATGGTCCTATGAAACTAACCTCATTTCCTTTTGTGACAAGGTTGCCCAACTAGCTGACAAAGAGAAGCCAGCTGATGTATTCCTTGTGGATTGGGCAAAGCTTTCGGTACTGTCTCTTACAGAATCCTTCTGGACGAAGGTGCACCAGCCGGGTGAACAACCGGCTGGTGGGTCAGGCTCAAAGGGTTACAGTAAATGGGGTTACACCTGGCTGACAGCCAGTCACTGCTGGGGCTCCCCAGGGCTCCGTTCAATGTCCTCTTCATTGGTATCACGTGGTACCTTCACACAGAATCCCAGACTGGTTTGGGTTGGAAGGGCCCTCAAAGCCCAACTCATTCCAGCCCCTGCCGTGGGCAGGGACACCTCCCACCAGCCCAGGCTGCCCCCAGCCCCATCCTGCCTGGCCTTGGGCACCCCCAGGGATGGGGCAGCCACAGCTCCTCTGGGCAGCCTGGGACAGTACCCAACCGCCGCCAGAGGGAAGAATTTCTTCCTTATATCTACTGTAAACCTACTCTTTTTCAGTTTAAAGCCATTCCCCCTTGTCCTAGCCCTACACCCCCCATTCTCACATACTGGGAATCTGCACTTTCGACCTGCTAATAACCAAGACCCATTTGCTTCACACAAACCCTGCAGTAACACAGTCAAAAGTCTTTCAGTATCATTTGCCAATTACCATGACAGATACTAAGATTTATCAGCAAAATTAACATTAATACTCCAACAATATTTGCTTCTAAACTGCTTTTTCTACGTAAAGTAACTACAGTTTTTATGTCAGCACCCTGACGTACATACACCTGGTTGTGAAGTCGTGATACTGACCCCATGAGGACCAAGTCACAGACGCAGAGACGACACCACACAAGCCACCATTACAATATGATAATTTACAGCACGGAGTGGCCAAGAACCAACAGCTGAAAGTCACTCCACTGTCTCACCATCTGCTACCGGGACAGCCACCACCAGAACAGGCAGCCTCGCCCACTTCCATCCCTGACTGTTCACTCCTGTCCTGTTCCACCTACTTGTTTGCTACAGCACCCTTCACATAGCTTTGTTTGAACCAGATCTTCGTACCAAGACTGATTTTGTCACTGCTGTTGCTGGTTCTGCAGGCTGGTTCCCTGTACAGCTGTAGGAAGATCAGGCCAGCACCAGGGGCCAACGCTCTGGCCACGCCAGCTGGCGCCAAAGCAGGAACAAGCGACTGCGGGAAGCTGACTGCTTCTTTCAGCAGCTCTGCCAGTTGATGCCAGCTTAAAATCGCTGAGAAACTACAGGAAACTAGCAACTAGACATAAATTTGAGTTCGAAATGCAGAAAGGCATAAAGAAAATGAAGAAAGCACAGGAAGTGTTTAACCAATAGAACAAATTACTAGAATTGATGCTGAAGTCTCCGTTTTTTTTTTTTGTTTTTTTTTTTTTAGGAACTTCAAAACGGACAGCATGCCATTCTGAAAAAGGTTTCAAACAAATGCCTGTTAACTTTTCAGTCAAGCATGAGATCCTGAGCTCAAAACAGGGAGTAACAGTTGCACATAATGACCTACAACACCCTAAATGTCAGAGTAACTGATCCAATATTTCCTTCTGCCTGACATCTTTGAAATGTGTGTGTGTCTCAGTTCTCTCCCCGGTTGTGTCGGGTCCACATGGTGTAACACTTGGAAGCAACAGTCAGATTTAACGCGATTCCCTTTGGAACACACCCAGGGGTTGAATCCGATTTCTTCGCGTAGAAGCAAGAAGCTCTAACATTTGATCTGGAATTCGTACCTCGTTACACAGGAAGCAGCAGAAGTCTCGCTTGTTCCTGGTACCAAGGCGGCAGTGAGGGAGGAGCAGCCCCGCTGTGCCAGAACTGCTTACCGACCTCGTCAAAACTCGCAGCTGCGAGCGCACTGAATGACAATTTTGCTTGCCACAAGCAGACAGCCTCGGGGAGCAAGGATCCTCACGTGCAGAAGCAGTACGTAGGAGGGTCAAAGGAGAAATCCTGGCTTTCTGCTCAGCGGATCTTCCTTCATGCTTCAGTATTGTACGGGTGGAGGAAGATGCTTCTGCTCTGCCGCAGTAACTGTGTAGTATTTCGTCATTTGCAAATACTCTACAAATTAAGAGGATGTGTAGCACTTGGCAGCATTTTGTGACCGCTGAGTGACTAAGAGGACCTTATTTAATACAATTTCGAAAGGAGCGTGTTTTATGTATCTACACCGGTACATTCTGCAAGGCGAAGAAAGAAGGAAGAGGTGATACAGTGCATAGCATGAAGCGTGTGGCTAGCTGCGAGTGCCCACACATACTTATTCTTTCTCAGTCACTACCATACACACACTCACCCTTGGAAAAACAAAACACTCAGGGCATGTAGGAGTGTTTTTCTAGTGTTGCCAACTTCTGCCAAACTCTATTATTTATTTTAAAATAAAGGTTATATTCACGGAAGCACAGATATTTAACTTAAAGCAATGTCTGTCAGAAAAATAGAAGTGGAGTGAGAGGGAACAGAGCAGAGCATCATCGTTGTTTCACATTCTCTCCTCCTGCTTTGTGTGACCAGCTCCATTCAGCAAGTGGAATTAATCAGCACTTAATTGCACATTTAAATCCGACATGCAAAGGCAGGATGTGGACTGAAGAAGCACGGTCAGATAGAGAGCACAGACACCAATATACAGGATGTGAAAGAATTGTTGGGAGATAACAGATCACCACACTTCAGTTGTTTGGCTTTATGTACCTTGAAAGACAACTACAAGAACAGACTGTAACTGAAGATACCACACAACACACAAGCATCTCAGCCATCACGAGTCTTCAAAGTCCTATTACACTTTCTACAAACTCACATCCTTTGTTCTGCGTTTGCTCTTTCAAGTGGCTTGGTTGTGGGACTTCAGACAAGCTCCTGAACAGAATGAACTGCATGCAGCTTACACTGGAGGAAAACCAGTACAGCACCAAAACCCAACAGTACACAACTCCTCACCCTGCTGTTCGTACTGTTCAATACCAGCAACTAGGATTCACAAGAAAAAACATTATTTCTGTATATTAATAGTCCAAAATAAGAATAAAAATTTAACTCTTGCAGAAAATGGCTACCAGAAATTATTAACCTCTATTAAAATGTACAGAAAATATTAGGAGACACCTGCAACCATAGGACAGTGAAGAGAAATCATTTTTCTACTGTTTAGTTCCAACACTGATTGCGAGACATTCCTAAGAAAGATTTGGGGCTGCGTAGGGGAAAAAGTAGCAGTCTTTTAATGTAACAGGCAAGTTCATCTAGGGCTAGCTTGTTAAGCTGAGGAACAGGGCAAATTAAATCAGCTCGGGCTGATTTGGCTGTATCATCAAGAAAAGCTAGAGCTCCTGGGGAATCAAGGAGTGTGCTGCAGACACGGCTGTTATTGCAGAGTCCTCTGCGTGCAGGAGAGACCAGAGGCACATACCAACCTTAAACCCAGTAAGGAACTCATCAGGCACTAGTCTTATAGTTGTGCCCTAAACATACATATTTAAGTAACAAATGCTTGTAAATGGAGAGACTTAAGAAAAAAAAAATTGTTCTGATTTAAAAGCCAGACCTGTGCCGTTCACTGTCCTGTTGTTTGATCACTGCTGAACACGCACCAATGGTACAAGAACCGCAACCTCAACAGGCCCCTGCACCACCCTGCTGATGGTCCAGGTAATGCAAGTCCCATTCCGAATGTACCCAGAAAAAAAGAGACTCGCTCTTGTGGCTAAGAGCAATGTGCTGACTCAATCCATCATAAAAAAAGCGATTTGCCCTCCTGAGTGACTGAAAAGATCTTGAATTGCTTCGGTCTTCCCTTTGCTACACAATAATTGCAGGCCTGAATGAATTCCATCAGAGAAAAATCACTTCTAAACATAGCTGAGGCATGGGTATTACAAAAATCTACTCGTATAAAAGGATTTACATTAATTTAAATAAAACAATGAAATTATCACTATTAGGAGGTAGAATCACAAAAAAATACTAGTCAAGAGAAAAAAACCTTATTTTTTAATTCATAGGCAAATTCTATGCAAAGCCACCTGATTTGAAATGGATTTTGTGAGTATCGAACTAACTCAGTTTTCCTCATGAAAAGATACAGAACTCTCCCTTTTCACCCTTCACAATATCCAGCAAAATTGGACGATTCCGATGTATGACAATTAATTTACAATCAAAGCAAATTTTATCCCTAAAAATTTAGAGATAAAAATATTTTTTGAAGGGAAGTAAAAAATTAAAAAAAAAGCCACAGTAGTCATGACAACCCCATTCTGTTTCCTTCTGCTCACCCATTTCATCAGTGTGATACCTAAAATAATCCATAGTAATTAAACAATCGGCAGTAGAGATCTACTGGTGCAGAAAATAACTTGAGAAGAACGAATGCTGATAACCAAGGAGAGCTAACAGCACCTGCCAGGGGGACACTGTCCAGCAAAGGGGCTCCCCGAGCGAAGCACGCCCCTCGCCCAAGTCCCACCAGAAAACCAGCAAATTTCCATCGATTCTGCTGCGAAGATAGGAGGAATCACACTTGGCACTGAATAGCTGCATAAATTTGTTCTCAATTTGTTTTCCAGCTTCAAGAGATGTCTGAAGAAGCATGAGGAGCAGTCTGCAGCATGTTTTAACATAAAGAGACAAAGGGCTTTAACCAAAAGAACAATGTTTTATGACTGTCATCTACTATAACTGGTGTTCTTCTACCTAACTTGGCTTTATTTAAATAAAGTATTCAGTGAAACTGATTTAAAACTGAGTGCAAGAGGAAGAAACAACCAACACTTCTGGTATTTTTATACACTTAACGTACTGAAAATCATGCATATTATACCTCTGCTACATATACTGATAGTATCATAAGTTAGGGGCTTCTCCCTGAAAACTTCAGTTGAAATCCTTAACACCTTATTTTGCATACATCCTACACAAATTGGTTCTGCTTGTATTGGATCGGTTTTGTACAGAAAAATCTGCTGTTTCTCCTCTCCAGAAAGTTCAGTCACAAAGCAAAATAAAAAGGAGTGGAGGAAATCCTGATAGCAGGCTGTTTAGGATTCAGTCTGCCTAAATTAGGCATCATTAATAAAGAGAATTATTTGCTTCTGGTGCATCACACTTAGAGGGCACCAAGGCAGACGGGGTTTGTTTCTGGAGCTCTCCATGGCACCCATCTCTCTCTCCATCCACTGGACATGAAACTCCCGTAACTTACTTAAGAGTGCATCAATAGGCAGCTAAAATTTACACCTCGGTGCCAGCACTAAAATCCCACCTAGCAATTTCAGCAGGGCTTTTACAGATTTAACAGGAAGGTTTAGACGTACGTGAACTTTATTAACGTGACTCACTTCAACCTTTTTTCCTCCCTACTATTTCAACAGCGGATGGTGCTTTCAGAGATGGAGTGATCTGGGAACACGGCCCTGTAATTCAGCATCTCTTTATCAAACTAACTGGTCTTATTCTGTCCCAGCACAACTCATGCAAACCAAGAGAGATCCCAGATGAATCCATGTTAGAAAAGCGTTATATTCATTTTCCACTCTGACTGCAAAAGCCTATTTTAGCATATATTAATTTTGGAAGAGAAACAACCCTGGATTCTACAGATTTTCACAGAAAAAAAACCAGCACGACACAGCAGTATAAATGTAGATTTCTTAAGAGCACAGTAACCAAACCACACAGTATTACCCTGGATTGGGATATGTCTCACTTAACTTCTACAATACAGGTGCCCTCACATAAACCAGCTAAATTCCCACTGCAGGTAATGGAGATCCAGGTAAAACAGTCCAATTGACTAAATCCAGTCACTCAAAAAAAATTAAAAAGTGAGGAATCACATCCTAAACTTCTAAAGACTGCGAAGAGTCTGAAGTGACCTGCTCAGGTGCAGTTATTCTACACTGCTCTTCCACAGCCGGAGCCTGGAGGGATCAATCTTGCTGGTAACTACAGGCTGCTAGGCAGTTTCAAGGCACTAACAGCCATGCTCTTGTCCAAGAAATGAAAACCTTGGCAAAAGAACTTCCGAAGTGTATTTCTGCCATCAGAAATGACGTATACAAGCGCAGAATATTAAAGGCATGCTGACCCTGTGTTCTTAAACCAAGAAAACACCACGAATAACATCAAAACCCATTCTGCCCTCCCACTCTGACCGCAGCCTCTCTCCATTGAGAGATGACATTTCACCATTCCCTAAGAGCAATGGACCATCACAACTGGTCTTGTTTCTGGAACCACCGACTCTGCAGTACCGAAGCAGAAAACAACAGGGAGTCCAGCACCTCAGCCAGAAGAAAGAAGGCAGAGGAACAATTTCTCTTGCACACAATATACAGCAGCTTGTCTTGTTTCACCTTTACACCCACAGCAGCTGGGTGACCATGAGCAATGGAAGTGTACAGACAGCACTATGGGATGTCAGTAGGTCAGGGCAAGCTATCTGCGATCTCACTACAGTACGAGAGGAAGGAAGGTCAGCCTGAAGCATTCGCAAGTCGTAAGGTCTGGCTATAGAAGCGGTGGATTATATTTGAGATCTAGCTAGTCCATACCTCCTCATATCCATTTTTGACCTTCTGTTTTTTGACCTTCCTTTTTTCCTTCTTGAAAATTGGACTACATTTATGTCACTACCCATGCAAAGACAAGCTATTTGGGAAACACGTAACACAGTACATGAGAATTAAACACCTAATACTACTCCTGTAAATATTTTACTACTTACTTTACTTACTTATGTTCAGTTTCTGAAAATGTTATTTGGTGTCTGGGGAAAAAAAATAGCCAAAAGCAGTGTGCTTTCTACTTAAAAGTAACTTGGCTCCAATGGTTTCTTAACCAAACAATCATAGAAACAATGCTTGAGAACGAATATTTGAGAGATGAAGACAGAAAATATCCTGTGCTGATTTAACAGGCACTTCTCTGACTTCGATGTGGTATCAGGGAGTGGCCTGGCTTTTTGACTGAGTTATCCAGTCTGGTCACTGCACTCCCATCGTAACTTCCTAGCTTGTCATTCCTGTTAGTGATTCAACTACCTCTCAAGTATTCCACAGAAAAGAAAAATATCCTGAACAATACCAGGAATAACATTCCTCTATTCCTGTTTTGGGTACATTTCTGTCAGCCACCTTCCCTTTCCAAGAAATTTCGAGACATCTTTTGAAATACAGACGTTAATTCTACTAAACATATCAGCACTGTGGTTGGAAACAAGCTGTGCAAGCTTTACCCTTAGCGGCCAAGAGCTCTGAGAGGTTATTTCTCGATAATGCATGCAGTTTGAAAGCTCTCTCCGCATCCCAGCGTGCATCGTTTCTGTGGGAACACACTTCACTTCCTAGCACTGAGCAGATTCCAACCCGTTTCAACACACGCATTTTTAATACACAGGGATGACCACTCTGGTCTACCCTTTGTTCTCCCTCTTTTCTTCCACTCTGTTCTGACCAAATTCAAGAAACTGGCACCAGGTAATGCAAATTGACAGCAACAAACCAAGGCCCTGGAAACGGCTTCTGTAGATACTGACTGCCAACATCACAGACCCACTCACGTACTTTTCAAGAGCTGTTAAAGACAGGTCACATGAATAAATAGGAAAAGCCTTCTTCAAGCCCATGTCAGTTCAACCACCTTTTGTCTTCAATAAGCCACTACACTTGATGTCAGCCTCACGCACTTCCCATAAGACATTTAAAGACTAAGTATGAAAATACTCTTCTGCAATCCCAAGGTGCTCTAAGCAACCTGGATCTGTACCAAAATAGAACATGAGATTGATTCAGGTAAAGCTTGGTACCTAGAGCAGAGCATTAATTTCTATGCTCCAGTTCAGAACTGTTTACATGACTAAGCTGACATTGCAGACACTACCTGGCACTTTCCTCTTACAACAAACCTCTGGTCAAAGCAGAAGATCATGTTCTAACATTGATAGCAATGCAACATATAGCTCGTTATCATTCCACAACTCATCCCAGTTTTTATTACCCCAATACAACTACCACCTATGGCATATAAGTAGCATCAGAAATTCCATTTAGCAATGAAAACCCGTTTCAGTTAAAAAGGCTAAAGGGAAAAAAATGGCAAAAGGCTTTCATTGGAAGTATGAGGAAAAAAAATATCACATACTGACTACAGCAGAATGAAAACAGGCTTCTGGATAAAAACACTAAAGTAATCCTTTAAGTGACTGTCATGACTGTGAAGTAAATTGTAGGATTTCTGCTTTATCCTGAGAATCTTTGAAAAAAAGATAAATGAAGAATATTCCTTGAAAGTTTGCTTAGAATTGCACGGAAGTGTTTTCTGTCTTTTGGAGTTCCACTAGCAGAAACCAGCAACAGAAGCTCCATCAGGTCCTATACCTGTCTGTGATAGCACAATGAGACTCTGTTCACCTTTGCCATGGAAGCCATACTACCTTTGGCAATCCACTGATGGAAAGATAGCGTTTTCCATCAGTGCTGCAGGAGTTCCTGTACCTCTACACCAAAGAGAGCGAGTGCCAAAACTAACTGATTATTCACGGAAAGGACACCATAAAAATCCCTGTATCTGTAGAGACAAAAGTCTGTCCCCCCCACCTTTTTTTTTTTTTCTGATCTTTTGATAAAGAAATGCATGGTTCATTCTCCCATATTCCAGGAAAAAAAAAAGACTGCATCTACTTCAGAGCAGCATTCTGGTTTTGGCGGCCAGCTGAGAAAAGCTGACACGCAATGACCCGCTATTTCAGCGCCTCTAGACTTTCTCAGCCCACGCCTCACGTCACTGCAGAATGCTTTTCTCCAGTTCCCATTATTTGGGTCTGACTCTGAAGGCCTGCTTCAGACCTTGCTCTCTGTAACACATCATAGGCTGCAAAATGCAAGTCTAGCAGATCTGCTGAAATGGAGTCTAACCGCTGCAAAAATTAGGATTTCACGAATGACTACACTGCTAGCGGTAACGCACAGAGTATCCTAACGTGCTGCACCACAAATGCTAATACTCACAGTGGTACTGCCGTCTGTACTTCAGCCTGAAGTGTCTGTCCATCAGCCTGGTGGCCTGCCTTCATCTCCCACCTTCTCCCGTCTTCCCCTGCCCTGGTCCTTCTTCCAGCTCTGCGCCAGCTGCCAATCTGCAAGTCTCACAGCTGAATTTTATGACATTGATTTGATGTTACTCACCAAACAAGATCTCAGTATTGATCTGTTTTGGAAACTCTCTCAAATTCTGAATCATTATCTGAATGTAAATCCTTGAATGAGTTCCAAAGAACTCGCTTTTAGTCAAAGGTTAACAATCGCTATGCTGTTAAACAAAAACCTAAACAAATACATCCGCGTAATTCAGTATAATGCAGCAAGCTATTTGCTTCCTCATTTAAAGGATCTGAATAATCAAAATCTTGCTTCACTACCAACATAATACTGCATCTTGAGAATGCTGCAAATATCCTGTTATACTGTAATTACTCACTGTATAAATACTCTGACAGAACAAGAACCATACTTCAGCATTTATTCATTCTGAAAGCAGCTTGTCTCATTCCGTTAGTCCAGTGCAGATCTTCAGTATACACCATTTTCATCCAACTTTGGGAGAAATAAAACACGAGATGCTCTTTGCGTGTTCTACAATTAACCAGTCTTGCAGTCTGGTCCTCATTCTCCCTCTTAAGATTAAAAGGCTCCCAGTCTTTGCTCTGGTTAGATCAATCTAGGCCTAATACTTTCCAAAATTATAACTAGATCATTTACAAAAATGCTGCAGGCCTCTAATGACTTCAGTAGTATTATGCAGCGTTTCTGCTCATAACTCAATCATTATCTCGAGTGTTCTTAGAATGAATGGTAAATGGGATCTTTAAAAAAAAAAAGAAATAATCCTGAAAACAGACCAAAAAGCCTCAGCCTGATAAGGCCCTAAGAACTTGAAGCACTTTGCTGAGCCAGGTCCTACTCCACGCTTCTAGAAAATTCTGCAAAATGAAGAAAATCTCTCCAGAATCCCTAGCAGCAATGCTACAAAAAGGAACAGTCTTGACAACCCTGTAAATCAATTCAAATTAAAGAGAGAAATGATCCAGGGGCCAAAAGCCCAAGATGTGCAGTGTGCAGCCTGATGCACGGGGTCAGCAGATACTCAGCGCAGTCAGGCAGCAGGCTAGGTCCTCGCTTTTCAACAGTTAAGGGCCTGACACAGAACACCGAGTTTTTGTGATAGAACAGACTGATTCCCACAAAAAATAAATAAATAAATAAATCGACCGAACTGAGATAATACAAATGGAGGGACAAAAAAATATAAATGGTTGGCAAGAAAATACACCAGGTTTTGCTCAGGATATTAACATCACGAGGATCAAAGCAACACAGCAAGTACCAGCGAACGTGTGAAAAATACAGCTATATTATAGATAATGAGCAAAAAGTGCACAGGTTTGTTTAAACCACAGGATTTCAATAAAGCATCTATACAATTCCAGGCCTGAGTGTTCTCAAAGGGCGATACAGGGGTTTGTTGCTATGTCCAACGAAATGAAACTATAGAAACTAGCTGCAATACTGAGGAGAACGTCTGTAGGGGAAGTAAGTATATGAACCTAGAGATGTAAAACTGTTAATTCCACAGGTAATATTTTTAGTTCAGATTCTACCCTATCTTCCCAAGATCTAAAGGGGCAAAACAATTGCTAGGTTTTCAAAACTACTTAGAACTAGGTTGTGCTCCTTTTTGTAGTATCAGGTCTCTTCACTGCAGAAGACTCAGATGACGTATTTTCACTTTTATGCAATACAACAACTATTACAGAAGTCACAGCGAGTTTTACACAATGGCAGCCTTTAAGATTATAGTCTATGTAACTTTAACACATCACACTTTATTAGTAAGATGCATCTTACTTTCTCTTTCTCTCCATCTGGTGTTATTTTCATGCATCCTTCCCTAATTTTAAATTTGAAACCATTTTTCATTTTCTCGTGTCATTTTATTTAAAGCATATGCTTCAGTTATCATCTTTGTCTGCATGTGTGATATCAATAACGATCCGATACAGAAAGAGTCAGATTCTGAAATCTTTATTAGGTAACAGCTTGCCTCGGCAACACGGGCAGTCTACAAACTATTTAAATCAATTAGACTAATTTCCATATTACTCAACCCGGTATGGCTACTGTACATCAGACTCTAAGTAAATACATACAAACAACTAAAAGGAAAGCGATTTGCAAACACACAGATCACAGATTACGTTAGCCAAGATGACAGCAAGCGCCGCAGCAAATCCAGTGATCCATCTTACGTAGCTCCCTGCCCAGCAGCAGCCTCTGTAAATACTGCAGAAAAAGGTGCAAGAAATTCCTCCAGTGAAAAAAAACATACAAAAACTGCTAACAGGGATCGCTTCCACCGAAATGTCAATTACTGCTTGGCGTACGCCCTTGAGAGTAAGTGTTCATCTGATTCACTGACAAAGCAAACACGGAGATTTCCAAATGTTACCGTACTCGCTTTTACTCTGTTACACAACTTTCCGTTTCAATTGTGAGTAAAATAAAGTATCTGAATTAGCGCATTATTACACGGCAACCTCGCAATGCAATTTTCTGGGTTTTATAAGCTAGCACCAAACCAGTTAATACGAAAAGGTAAACAATTAGTTCCTTAATGTTGTGGTCTGTGTGTCCTCCTAGTGATAACTATCTGAAACTGCAGTGATACGCTGCTAAGAGCTTCGCTTTGGTTAACTCTTCACTTACTTCATCTTATTTTATGTAGCGTCATTGCAGCTGTCAAGCCAGATATTGCTCGTGCTTAGCCACATAGGCAAAATCCTACAAGTTCAACAGTATGTAGGCAGTCAGGAATACAATAAAGACCCAAAGATTACCAGTCGTTATTGCACACCAAATGTAAAACTAATACAGCAATTTAAACATTTTTGAAGATGATGCAAATGTTAAATAACCTTTTGCAAAGTACTTCAAGGTCTAGGTTTTTAAAGCAACACAAAACTAAGAAACACATTCCAATGTCATTTTCAGCTAAACCAATGTGCCGAAGTTTCACCCCAAAGCTACCTACTTCAAACAACAAAAAACACAATGTTCTTTCAATCCAGAAATTACCTAAACCATGAACAAATCCGTTTCTACAAAGCAGCTGCACACAACTTGGTGTACATCACAGTCCAGAGACTTTGGATCACTCAGACTAAACCCCTTTCTATCACAGGTTATTGCATTTCATCCTTATGGTACTACAGAAGACTTCACCTGAGTTTTTTTTTTTTTTTCACCTGCTGGGTAACCAGACCATGCACTGGACAGAGAACTGGTGAAAACTCTTATGAGATGCTCCCAGATTATCCCAGCAGGTGAAGGAAAGTAACAAGATACAAAGGAATGCAAAACTCAAGAGGTCTACTCATTTGACCTGGGAGGAGAAGTCCACCTGGACCTGGAATCTGACCAGCGGTATGACTTTTTCGCTTAAGTACTTCCCATAAGAACTGTCTAAATGGGTAACTGCAGTTCTTACCAGAAGGTTAAAGGCAGCGCGAGCCGTCCTGTTCTCCCCAGCCCTGTGCAGTGTGTGCGACGCCGACGCAGTGCCACGACTGCTGCCTGGGCAGCTGTAAACAAGAGGCTCACGTGCCAGAGGCAAGGCACAGCCTAAACCAGTATCGCAAGATCCTCAAGCAGGCCATATGAAAAGCAAGCAAAGCATTGCAGGGAAAGGTGGAACCAGGCTTAGGGCTTTTTTTCCCTGAAGTCCCAACGCTGCCAGTGCTGTGAAGTGGTAACTTTTTGATCAGTTTATTCTGAGACATTAATAACTGATAAATTAAGCGATAATCTGACCACACAGTGATTATATTGGGACGGTACGTTAGCAGCTCATGTAAGAGGCACAAACTGAACCTGGCATGGTAAAGTTAAAGCCTGACAGCAAACAAATACACACTCCCACAGCTCCCAGTAACTTTAGTACACAGTCATTATTTTCACGTCAGTAGAGGAGACTAATTTTTCAATAACGCTAGAAGTAAGAACACAGCGATGCAGACATTGGTTCTACTTCATGTCCACACGTTTGGAACTTGGACAAGAAAAGTGAGGAAGGAAAAAAAAAAAGGATCAAGAGCACAGTAACACAGCTCTCCCCAGTAAATTCGGAACCTGCGTTCCTCATCCAGTAGCCAACAAAGCCACACAAAACCGGGGTCTGAACTGTATTTTTGGAAATCTCTGAAGTGACTGTGGTATGGGCAGATGAGGCTTGAGATTTTAAGAGTTATGATGGACAAGCTATTGACAAATGCTAATTACCAATAAAATAACCATGGCAACGGTCAGGAACATTGCCAACTACAGGCTGACAGGCAGCATGTCTTTATGGAGACACAGAGAATGACTTTATAGCAACAACACATCAGCATGACGATTGGCTAAAATAACATTAACCGTTCCTAAGTTTTTAAAGTATTTATATTTTCAAGAATTTCCTGTTGCTATTATTTCCATGAAATCCAGCAAGTTACGTTACTTTATTGCACAGTCAAACAAAATACCTTATTTGAACTGAACAAGTATATGATTAACCACGAAAATTCTTATTTATCTTACATCTTCAAATGGACACAAGGTTCTCAAACTCTTTTTGACAGCAGCTCTTTATGTTCCTGTATTTCAGAACTTCAGATAATTTGCAAATCAAAGCAGCTGTTTATAAAGCTGTTCTAGTCTGTCTTTACTCTGATAGTATAAATATTAAACTTAATTAGCCTTTCAGCCAACTAAACCAATGCAAAAAATAAAATTAGTGACCCACACGTTTAATGATTACGTTGTCTTTAAGAGGCATATACTTTTTAGCAATTTCAGTTTGTCCAACTCTGGTTAAAAACAGGTAACTCTTCTAAACTACCCTGAAACAGCTTTTTCCTTCAGATGTGCCTGGCTCCTTCAGATCTTGCCTGGCTCCCACATACACGCTCACCTGCTATAGCTTAATTAATATATACTGCTCAATTATGACTGCATTTGGACATTTTAAACAACATGGTCATAGTTAAAATAATCTCTTACATTATAAACAATAATATTATATGATCAAAAAATGCTGCATAAATGAAGTGTGGATGCTTGTTTCCTTGCAAGGAAGGAAGCATATATATGCTTGCTTCCTTTTACTGCCAAATCCTTCAAGTCTTATGAAATTTGATGGTTACTTTTAAAACCTAAGCGTTCAGAAACCGACTGTATGAGAACTTTGCATAAAGAAAAGCACAAGAACAAACTGATTTTAACTGGCATTGCCTAAGAACAACTGCCCCTTAGATATCTGTAACCCAACAGGAAAATAATACATTGAGTACTTTTGCTGATGCTGGTTTTACCTCATTATCTTAATCTGATTATTTCTCAACGTATGATTCACGGTTCACTAATGTTTGAGACCGTCAATACTTGCTGTGTGTCAGACTCTAAGCTGCTTCCACGCTACCACCGCCTGCGCTGGCTTTGCGAGCTACCTTCTCCGCAGCACTTGCAGAGCGCGGCCCGTGCCTTCCATCACCAAGTGTCCCTACTCTACAGCGGTACGTAAGCGCTAGAGCAGAAACAGAAGTAAGGTGGACAGTCTGAATCAAGAGGAGAGGAAACAAAACACAGCTGAGTTTTTCGAAGAAATACATTTTTAGATTTACCATGTAAAACACGGTTTTCAGGAAGTGGCTCATACCGGAAGCCAATGACCTCACTGCTTCTTATAAATACTGTACAATTACAAAATGAAAGAGAGCGCTATTACTTGCTAACGCTTTCTTTTAACATTCACGTTAACTATTAACTCAATGCTCACCAGTTATCAAAACCAAACTCTAGACGGAAGGAATAGGAATTTTAGAGGTTCCAAATACACATCGGAGCAGCACTTGTGTCATTCCAAGCAGTGAAACACCATTACGTCCCTGTAATGTAATAATCCCTCCATAATCACTTTAACTTCTGAGTCTTAAAAACCTATCGTGCGGAGCCCTGACAGGCATAGTCATTCACCCCCTGCATCTAGGCCAACCAACAGAAAAAAAAAGTTTATTCTCCACAAACTGTCCCCACCCCTCTCCTTCCACTTGCTAAACTGTCACTGCTTCTGGGCCATCTTGTCACCGACGCTGCAACCTCTCTGATAAAACACACTTTCCTTGTGTAGCTCAAACAGTACTTTTCCATTTGGATTCCTCCCAAGGACTTGACCAAAGCCTGGGGAAAGGCTGACTTCTGAAAAAGCAGGTCCTACTGGAGGAGATGTCAGGTTACTCCAGCATGATTTATTTTTGATAAGCAAATAGTATTTTCTGTACTGTCTACTCAGTATCTTACTCTCTTTTAAGACTTTAGAATTCTACTGAAGCCATACTAAGAGTATATAGCTGTCCAAGTCCAAGTTTTTAGGTTTAGGTTTGTTTTTTTTTGAGTTCTGGAAGAAGCGTACTAGTTCAGCTATTTCAGCATACATGTGTTTAAAAAAGAAAAACGCTCCTACTGCAGTTCTGGAATAATTTTTAAAAATCCTTTGAAGTTTTTGGAGCATGTCACATCATCCAGACTTGAGTGCTTTAGCATCTTTCACTCTTACACCCACCTCAGTTTCTAAAGCCTTATGTCCGTTACCCATCCTGCCTTCTCCCCATGTCCCTACGGAAGGGCAGAACCAAACTAAACACTGTCACCTTCGCTGTGGGCTTCACCTACCCTTCCTACTTTGCCATTCGAACAGCTGAAGGCTCTATTAATATTTATCACTGTTTGACATGTCTTAACAGGCTTATTGGTTCCATTTATCTTCTCATCTACAGCTGGTTTTTCTCTGCAGCTCAGCCCTTTTACCACTCCTTACGTTGTTTCTTCTTTAGAGTACTTATCCCCACAGCTGGATCAAAGTGCCCACGGTTTTTCCCCAATTAATACAGAAGTCTAAGCAGTTTTCTATCAGCTCTTTTATCACTTATTGAAGGAAATTCCAGGCTTTCTGTATCTGCAGCTTCTCTGTCTGGTTCACTTCACTGCAGTCACTCAATTCTGAAGGCATTTCAGCTCACAACTGGACCTCACCACCTGATTCTTCTAAATCCATCAAAACATCCTTGGGCACGTCTTACATCTTGATAAGAGAAAACACCTAACAGTGCAACCTTTTTTTCAAAACGCAGAATATATCTGAAGATCTCTACATGCAACTTTTCGTGATCTTTTTTGATAGAAAGGTATAGATACTTTGAATTATACCGTTATCAGCTAGGTTTGGGGATTAGAGGCTTGTTGTGGTTTTTTTTCCCCCCTTTATTAGTAATCCTGGCCTAAGAATAATGAACACATTGATGTTTGTTGATGAAATTTAGTTACAAAAGGAGCTGAATAACCTTAAGAACTTGAGTAACAGAAGTGAATATCTGCAGCAGAAGATTCAGTCATGTGCTTGGGCACAATATGTATTTCTGCCAGCTAAACAACTCCTCAATTTGGAAACTATGCAGCAGGAGAAGTGCAGCTCATTACAAAGTAACCATGGGTCACTGGCGGGACATAGGTATGAAATAAAGCAACTGAGACCCCAATTTACAGCAGCAATTTATGGCTGCCTGCAGACTGCATCCGATTATTTTGTGGTCCCTGTTTAAGAAAGGTGCAGGCTCTAGCATCAGTAGAGAAAACATTTTAGGTAGCAGGAATGACACCAGATGGTAACCTCTACCTTTCAAGTGACAGCCCGGCATTTGCCAGAAGGAATGGGATTCACCGGTTTAAAAAAAAAGAAAAAAAAGCTGTCTGACCACCAGCCGTGGTCTCAGACTACAAATTATAATTTCTCAGCCAAGATCATTAATGGCAGCCAAATGATTCAATCTAGACCACGAGTAGGAATGAGCAGAAGAGGAGCACCAGCATAACAAACAGCGCGAACGTGGTTGCTTGTTCCTGCTGCCTCCCAGCAACAACGGAAGCCTGCCTGCACGAGCTCTTGCTGTTATTCTCTGCTCCATCGGTGGTTTATGTTCAGCTGCTCAACGGCAGGAATCGGCTGAACGAAGCAGAGAAGCACCTGCAGACTCCATGCTGGTCTCAGCTGGGAAATGACACCGCAGCACCAGTTCCAAAATGAACGACGGGACCGTGAAGTTTCCGAGGCAGGAAATGGAGGACGATTCATGCAGTTATTTCACGCGGCCTCAGCTGCAGAGCAGCAGCTAACAACTGCGCAATGATTAAGAATAGTTCCTTCGCCCATGTTTCTGCTTTGATGAACTATTCCAACTGCACCGCACATCAAAGCCCAGCACAGCAAGCTAACTCGCCACAGACTTTAGACATTCTGGAGGATATTAAGAGACACCAAGGGACACCGTGTCCCATGCTGCTTTAAGCGCGGGCAGTCGGCACACTAAGGTGCAAATCCGTCTCCGATTCGAGCCAAGCATGCAGAGCAGACACGGTTCAGGGTGATCAAAAGAATTAAAAAATAAACAAAAATAAAAAAAAAAAAATCAATACTGGGAGTTTTGTTTGCTTACCTGACCGAAGAGGCGTTAAGTGATACAACTTCTAGCCATAAACCATTAGATGAATAAACATGAAAGAGAGCTACATAAGGCAAAAACTGGTTTTTTTGTTTTGTTTTCTTTAAATAAAAAGGTTATGATAATGGCCTTGAAAACTTTAAGCCGGCAATTGGAAGGAAGATTCTAATCAGAACAACCAAGATTGTAGAAGTCTTCCAGGGGGGAAAAAAAATATTTTTAAGAAAGAGTTTCATTAGCTTAAAACACAAATCTACAGCCATTAAACCACATCAGCCTTCCTATAGCAAGTGACAAGACCGAGAAACCTAAGAAGCCTTTTCTAGTTCCATGTATTTACCACAAGTCAGCAGTAATTCTACGGTACTATCACAAACACTGTCAGCACTACGCATCTTAGACCAGGAATTCAAGATAAGACAAAAATAATTATCAGCTACTGAAGAAATAAGTAGAACTGACCCAGCTTAAAAAGTTCTGTGATCTAAAGCAACCCCTTCAAGCAAGAGGCCAATAGATGAAACTGAAACATGATGTTTCATCAAGAAGTAATGGCTTTAAACTGAAAAATAGGAGATTTAGATTAGCTATAAGGAGGAAATTCTTCCTTCTGAGGGCAGTGAGGCCCTGGCCCAGGCTGCCCAGAGGAGCTGTGGCTGCCCCATCCCTGACAGCGCCCAAGACCAGGCTGGATGGGGCTGGGGGCAGCCTGGGCTGCTGGGAGGTGTCCCTGCATTTAGTTTTGACTCTGACAAGAAATGTCTTACGGAAAAATATTTGAAATACTGTATAAATAAAGAGAAATGACTGCTACCTATTAATGGAATACCTTAATGAGAACAAGGATGCATGGGCAATGTTGCCCTTTTTTTATTTTTAAAGCTACGTGGAACCCAAAATATCAGCAATATCATCCACTACGGTACCTTGCTCTTTATTTCCTTCAATTACACGCCACTGCTACCAAGTAAGAGCACCTCTAGCAGCTGACCCCCAGCAAGTTATGAGCAACACTTTGAAGCCTAAAGTAAGTTTTAAGATTTGTACGTGCAATAGGGCAACGTCCTAACTTGGACTAATGCAGAAGTAATAGTAAGACTGGTTAATTTTACAGGCACATAACCTAGAAAGATTTATTTAGAAACTAGCAGTCCCAGAGGAAAATTCTACATTGGGAGTTAAGTCAACCCTGAATGCCCCACATTGTGGTAATTCAAGGGCAGAAGAAATCCTTTAAAAGAAAACAACCATAGTAACAAATGCATGGTAATGACTCATGTAAAAAGAAAAACAAAATATTTCCAGTATGCGAGCCAGATGACTGCTGGACCACATCAGTTTATGGTAAAACACAAGAACAGATTTTTAAACATTTGAAGATAAGCTCTTCAAAAGCCAGCGTTATCCTGGGCCAACACATTAATCTAGTGGCAGCACAATGAGATATCTTACTATGAAATCCAAATTAAAGATTCCAGCTTTGTTCCTGAGCTGACTTCTGTACCCCAGGTTCAATCCAGCACCAGTTCAGTGGCTCCTCCAGGAAGAGGCATTACGCCTATTCTGTAAATGCTCAAATTTGATTTTTTGTGTACAGAGTTAACATTTGTTTACCCTCTCATAATGAACTTTTCTAAAAGAACCTCACCTGTTCTAGCCTCCCTGCGCTGACCATCTCTCTGTTCTCCACAGACTCCCAAGTTCTAACCTTACCCAGCCTGGATTTCTTTCTGTGCTCCTGCACCTTCAGCTCTCTTTTCAGGAGCTGCTGCCTCCAGACAGCGCTCGCTTGCTGCCCGATCTGCCCACGTACCAGTCAAAGCCACAGCCAGCTCGCCTTACACCTTACCGGGGTTCCTCAGGAGAGCACACAGCAGTGCCTCCCCGGGCAGTGCCCCCAGCCCCTGCTGCTGTTCGCAGACTTCTCTCCTGCAGGCCCCACCTCTGTTACTCCCAACACTCACAGAGACGAGGAACCCAGCAGCAGAACTGCACATATGAGCAACCTGAATCCTGAGCTACCGGCGGAGCTGGTTAACATAATGTAATACTTAAATACGCTCTTATAAACCACAGGAGGGATTCGGCAGTAGATGATACTATTAATATAAATATTATTTAACAGAACCCTTGAGAGACACAGAATGTAGAAGTAGAGGGGTCAGCTGAATATCAATTAGCTGAGAGAACGCAGCTTTACAGTCTTTACCCATTTGAAATGGAGATAATGATGGTAGCAGAAATTAGATTCTGAAGCCAGTTCTGCAAGAGATGCTGCTACAAAGTCTGTCTTAAAAGCAAGCATCCTGAGCTTGCCTGAGCATCCATTCATGCACTGCCTGCAGCAGAGCCGCTTGGAAACACCCATCTCACAATCACAGGATGTGGAGGCATTCACTTCCAGGCCCAGGTCAGCAGGAAAACCAGATGACTGTCCCGTTCCTCACTCGAGAAATTTCCAAGTTATGAACCATCCAGCTGCAATCTGCAGGAGGATTTCCTTAAATACCAAGGTGGAACTTGCATTCGTCCTCACGCTTTGGCTGGGTGGTGGCAGGGAGGGGCAGGAGAGGAGAACGTGCGTTATCGCTGCAAGTCAGGCTTTGTCCGAGCGCACCTGAGCTCGGGCATATGAACAGGACACCACGAACGGCCCACGGCAAGGACAGGGTAGCAGGACAGGTCCCAGTGCTGCCCTTTTCTTGCTCCATTTTCTCCCCTTCCAGATTCCTTCTTTACAACTTGCAGAACCACCAAACCACAAGGGTAACCTGGCAATCGGGAAATAAGCAAAGTCTCCTTTTGCTGCAGGAAAGGCAGCAAAATAACTGGAAAAGATAGTAATAAACACCACACACAAGAATCATTGAAGCCACCTGCAGTAAGAGTATGGACTAATTTTCCCCTACCCCTTTTCTTTTTTTGTTTCCTGCAAGGCAGCAGCAGAACAAAGACAGATACTGGTAGAAGGCACAGACATAAAGAAGCATTCCAAAAATGTGACATATGAAGAAAAAATCTGAAGTGAAAAGGAATTACTGCAACCACATTTGAAAACCTTATGCACTTCTGCCCACATTATTGAGAAAGACAATGAACAGTTAAACAATGTTATTAAGGTATTTGTGAAGATTTAGAGATCAAATGTAAAAATAAAATAAGCCAAGCAAAATTTACCCAGAAAAACTTTGCAGGCCAGAAGGAAAGCCAGTTTATATAGTAACCTTGGAGGTATGCAATAATTCATTTCCCACAGCTACAAAAGCGAGTGCATCTCGAAGTCTCAAGATTGGCTTCCAGGTTGAATCTAGACAGGAAATTTTTATCTAAAGTAGCAGAGTAAGAAAGAAAATAAATTACAGTCCTTACGTGTATCACAAAGCCGTTCTTCAACACAGACCTCAAATACTTCAGGTAAAAAGATTATTTTCATGGTAACTGGTATTGTACCAAACTGCCAGAAGACACATCACTACTTTGTCACGCATGTGGAACAGAATTAAACCTGTTCATGACAGTAGGAGTACGTGGTAATTGCAAAGGAAAACATGAATGGAAGGGTTAAGTACAACAAGGAATGTCCCCCGGAGACTATGAGCAGGATGATACTGGCCATGACAGAGTGCATTTATAATATTTACCGGACCTACCATGAGAATGATCTTACACAAACCTTCTCAAAAGGAGCTTTACCCACAGGAACACAAAGTTACAGGAAAAGACTAAAACAGCTTGTTTTTCAAACCAGCGGTCTTCAGACTACAGGGGCATGCAATACATCCTGAAGAGGGGGAAGGGCATGAAAAAAAATATTAAGAACTGCTGGTCTAGAACAAAATAAAGGCTAAATGCATTTAACTGCTATCCCCAGATGCAGCATGTGCAAAACCCAAGGGAAGAACAGAGGTATTTACACCAACGGGCAGTATCTGCACCACAACAGCCGATGTCAGCTGGCTGTGCATTATTTTTATGCTGGAACTGAGACGTAGGTTTCTAAAAATGAGTGAAAAACCACGAACAGCCTTATGGAGGACCAAAGGGGTCAGTTTGGAACCTGGAAAGAAAAATGGCTGTGGGAATCTTGCTGCACGTCTGATGCAGCAATGGAGGACTAGATCCCATCGTCCAGGCTAAACCTGGAGAATCTGTTCTCCACACGTCTATAATTGAAAGATTATTTCTATCTCTGACAGACAGTGCTCCCAGCATAACACCGGGGGCCTGGTCCAACCGACCAACACCTCTACCAGCATTTTCCTCCTCCTGTATTACACAACTTTGACTTCCAGAACAAATTATCACAGCTTACAGACAAGTATCCCTTGTTACCAAAATAATACTGCTTTTAAGTAATTGAGCTTTACTCAATAAATACCGTTTCAATTAGCAACTGATGGTTACTTCTCCCTGGTCACCATGGCCAACCTTTTTTCTCTCCAATATTCAGCAAGGACTTCCTTACGAATGTCTGTAATCCTCTCAACAAGGATGGGAGAAAGGAGGCTCTCCCTGAAGCAGGATCGCTGAAATCTGGCTTTGTCAAGTCCCTTTCACCTCAGCACCACAAACGCACGAAAACTGCATTTTCTTGAAAAGAATAAAGCAGGCATTTTCCTAAACCACAAAAAAAAAAAGGCTGTGCTATGCTACAAGCTTATCAAAACAGCAGATATATTCAGTGTTAGTGAAACCATATATATTATAAATCAGTCAGATCGCATTCCTGTTATGTGCTGTACGAACACTATTCAAATTTAAGTGCCCTTTACATCCAAAACACTGATTTCTAGATCGACATTGTTTCACAGGTAACTTTGGATTACCAAAACCTAACAGGGCTAACCATTCACAGATTAAAGCTCCTCTCTTTTCTTTCTTTTTTTTTTTTTATAGGAAGGGTGCACAGTTTGCTACCCAGGCTCTCAGAATGAGCTGTGGCTCCTAGACAACAAACTCAGGAGTACTTGCAGGTCCCGTGATGCCGGGTCCGCCGTTTGGCTGCTGTTTATACCAACAACTTCACCCAACAGACGCCCACGGGCAGCGTAAGAAGGAAAGCGAAGGAGCTGGCCGATCTGGCTTCAACCTGAGCTGACAAGGAAGCCGGAGCGACAAGCGAGGAGGAAAAAAGTGTCCCAGAGCACCCCCCCAGCACCCTCGGGTGGCTCTGGAAGCTGAGGCCCACCACGCAGCGCTGTATTTCTGCTCTCCTCCGGCAGAGGGCAACGGCACTCGGCGGCTTAAAGGCCGCTCTGAAGCGAGTGGCGTACTGCCCGCAATTCCCAGCACCGCTGACACCTGTCTAAAAACATAAACAGTATTTAATACCGCAGGACTTCAGCGTTTGTTCCATTCAGGCTTTTCTTACATGTGTCTTTCTTATGCTTATGTCTTACCGAGAAGAAAATACCTACTGCTTTTCACAGATCTGGAATCCTGTTCTCTATCAATAGGATAAATGTAATCCTGATTGCTCCGGGAGCCTATGCCATTGCCGTGAAATCACAGAAGTTATTACATAAAGATCTCCCAGGAAGTACAGATGACACACTGATATATAGCAGACATTAACAGATTAATGTTAAAAGATCAGTTAAAAAAATAAAAAATAAAATAAGAGGAAGAGCACCCCTAAAAATGCCAAACTGCAGAACTCCCGGTAACACAGCAGCGACACCTGAAAGCATAACAGTGCTTTCAGTTTAGAAAACACAGCCGGATTAATAGCCAGAAATCCTTTTTCACCCTCCTGCTAAAAGTAAACACCGTTGCTAGATGCACCGTCAGTCTCCAGAGACTTCACAGCTCCCTGTACGAGCTGGGTAGCTCCAAATCTCCCCCACCGAGTTCCAGCAGTGAAACACAACGGTATGCTCGGCTCCTGGATTAACCATCTCCTGCCTCCCAGCATCTGCCCACAGAGAAACAACCACCTCCATGGCTGACACCAACAGCAACCAAGGCAAAAACAAGCAAATGTCAGCCGGCCCGCCGGCCACCCACCCCCTAGGAGGCTAAAAGTTGAATGCCAGTTAATTCTCCTTGATTTCCTCCGCACGCTGTAGTTTATCAAGCCAGGATCTGCCTTCATTTTACAAATCTATGCCTGCAGAAGCTCCTACGATACCTGCTAGAGATATACCGAAAGTCAGTTAACTAAACAGAATGCAGTTATTACACAAATCAGCACATTTTCTGGATATTCCATATTAAAATGTTAACTTATAAATACAAATAGCATTTTTCTTTTCTGAAAATTTATTTGGCACCAAAATTATACCTGACTACGATTCAGATGAAGAAGAATTAACCCAGATTCAGGACTTTTTTTCTTTAAAAAAAAGCCAGCCGAGAGGACGCACTCAGCTTCCCCCAGGAGAAGCTCCACAGATAATATTCAATCTAAGCTAATAAATACTACCAAAAAATAAATAAAAAGGATTACTTCGGGCTCAAGACCGCGCTGCTCTCAGCCTGCTTGGTTTCGGTGCAGCATCAGGCAAACCAGCACGTCCCTCTATGCAAAGCGCCAGAACTACGGACATTTTGTAACAGCTGAGCAGGATGCTTACCAGGTTCCCCTCTCCCGTCCCTTTCACTCCATCTTCCCATCCAGCAACTAACTGCTGCTTCTGACCACTGATGACACAAATTAAAAAAAAAAAAAAGAAATCTCTCCGTATTATTAGCAAACTAACTTCACAAGGTTTCTGTTAAGGTAAGACTGTCGTACAGCATTTATTACATGTAAGCACGTCATAGGTTTTGCCGACAGAGAGTAAGAATTTGAAATACAGGAGAGGAAAATACTACGACTGCTTTAGTACCTTTGTATTTACCAGCTCTGCTTGCCTACTAAATAATTGCATGATTTACGTCCTTCAGTAGGACCTACTGCTTCACCACGACTTATGTGCAGAGACGTGTTAATAAAATCACGGCTCAGAAATGGTGCTATAAATGCCCTTTAAACCATTTGTTTCTCCATTTCTTTTGTTTACGCTTTAGTAACAAATTTATAGCCTAGCAAGAATAACAACAATAAAAAAATAACATCAGCAGTGCCCCATTAATTTTTCCTAATATAATAATACCAAAAAAAAAAAAAGAGCTCTCAAATAACAGGAGACTGGAATTGAGCTGCGAAGCCCAATTCAGGAGCAGGACCATCTCCCCTCACCCACCAACTTTGCCACATGCTTAGATTGAAACGCTCGTAAAATAAACCACTGTCAACAGCAAAACTTCCTCATCCATACCGATTACAACTAATTACAACCAGCACATCCTACAATCATCACTTTTTTGTCGTCCTGACAAACACATCACTTTCTGTAGGAAATTCAGGGAACGTGTTCAGCTCGACTGTTTTACTGTCCCAATCAGTATTTTCACCCTGTAGCTGTCGGTCTTGCGGAGATCTCCAGACTCCTGCCCGTGCAGAAGTGTGTTGCAGGGGACATTTAACACATTCCTGCCACAGCTCCAGGAGGTTCACGACTACTCACAAACTAGGACCCTCCGCAAGCGTTAAGTTCCCAGATCAAGAACTAGAGAAGGATGAAATCTCTGACCTTGGTAAGGGTGAAACTCGGAGCAGAACACAAACAACTCCAGTTTCCAGTCTCCCTGTTAGATAACAACGCTACGTCTGCTGCCTGAGGTGTAACACCCTGAAGGACCGAAAAAAGGATGGTGGGTTTTATGCTGGATTTTCATAAAACGCGAAGCCAGAAAAAAATATACTGTTTATGCACAAATTCTTGGCAAACACTCGCAACCCCATTAATTCTTTCTCCAGTCATTCAGAAAGCCATGAGTCAGGACCTAACATTATCGTGAAACTGACTTGCGAGAACTATCGGGGAAATAATTTTTTTTATTTGCATTTCAGGGTTTATGTTTGCAAGTACTCTGACCCTTTACGTTCCGGTCTTTTTAAGCTCATATTCTGGTGCTACCACGTAATTCCAGCAGCAGTTATTTATGGAAAAATACCATGCAAATACTGCATGATCAACTACAGCTAGTGATACTATAGATGTGGCAGCACAAAAAAAAAGGTAACTCCATGTTTTCATTGTTAATACAAAAAATATACATAGTAAACATGATTACAGCAATGGAAAAGAAATCTACCCTGGATTAGTGAGCTCCTCTCAATTTTAACCACGTAATAGGCTACCAGGAGCATAAACAAACAAATGGTTTAAATAAGTTTCCAATTTCCCTTTTTACTGAAACAGGAAAAAAAAAGCTTTCACTACTTCCTATCGCAAAACCAGCATGAGCACTTAGATCCTTTCCAAAACCTTTTTTTGAAGTACATACAAATGGCAAAATAGCGACCTTTTTGCCACTGAAACCTGACGAGGCATTAGATCCTACCGTGAAACTTTGACTACTTCTTACATGAGAAACAAATCGGCATTGTTGATATAAAAAGTGAGGGGAACTGGCACAATACCTATTTTCACAGACCTTTCCTCATATACATCGTGCTCGACACCGCAACAGCTCTGTAGAACACAGTGTACAGCACACATTGTTCCTTGTCATGAACTGACAGCAATCGGAGGGAAGGTGAACTAAGTTACAAAATGAAATATTTCTCCTCCAGCCGTCTGAGAAGATAAATGATCTTAGTTATATTAAAGAGAAACGGGATATGGGATCCAAAGGGCTCATTTTACGTTAACTGCATGTCACCAGCAAAAAACAGAGAAAGCAATTTCCTGGTGCATCAACTCCACCAGCAATTCCACGTACACTCGAAAAGCCGAGACGCTGGCACGCTCCGTTACGGGCACCTTCCAGCACTCCCAGATCCGTACCAAACCAAGCGCTCCCTATTCACTTCCTATAGTAAGGCAGACTTTTTTCCCAAAATACAAAGATATGCAGATGTACAAAGCAAGCCGGCGCTACCTGGGTGAATAGATGTCTTTCTGTGCACAACTCCATTTCAAATGACTGCCGTAACCAACACAAAATAGCAGCTCCCCACAGCATGTGCTAAATATGGCCGATTACCACCCCGGCCCTTTCACCATTCGGCACAACTCCCTTCCTGCTATCTTCAGGCCAGATTTCCTCCGCATTGGCATATGTTAATTTCTGGAAATTCTCATTAGTTGAGACGCAGAATATCGTACCTGTAACGTTATGATGGAATGGAAGTGAAAGCACACTGAAGCAGCATAAACCACCCTCAATCCATTTAATGAACGAGACCGGCACGTACCATGAACCTTATCTTTCCATCCTTCTTGTATTTTGTGTTATAAAGCATAAAAATCCCACTAATAAAAGACGCAAGTGCAACTCTGAGGCAGATTTAAATATCCGTGCATGACTGTCACCATTAGTTATAAAACCCTCTCTGCTCTTCCTAACCTATTCTCATTTGTTCCTCTGCTGTTATTTAACTCTTTAAGGCTACTGAAGAATCACTATGCCAGCTTCATGTAATTCTTAAAAATACATTAATTTTTTATTTTTTAAACCCCATAATAGCAAAACAGAGAGCAGAACACCCAGACACGGCTTGCTTTCCCACTCCCCCTCCACTTACTCGGAACTAAGATGCCTCTGGGACCTACAATACTGCTCTGCCATGTTTTTCACCCTCTCAAGCCCCCGGATCTCAAGAGGCACACAGTCTCTGTGCCGAGCCTGTGCCTCCAGCCAGCAGATGCCCTTTCCTCAGTCCTGTCCCAGTGATTCTGTATAAGCCGGCAGAATACAGCCGGGGTCTGCTGCCTGCAGCCTGGAAGGCACTGACCTCGAGCTGCATATCCTCTTACTGCTGAGAACTTGCTTTAAAATGGCAGCATGCTCCTCAACGCCAAACTGACTTGTTTTTCGCCTACGTAGCCTACTAACGGCCATTCTTCCCTTGTTTTCCATGAAATCCCATTTCCAAAACTGTTGTAAAAAAAACAACATTATTTAAAACACCTTCTTTCACCATGTATCCAGAGGCATGAGCCCTTTACAGTAAGATCTGCCCAACCTACCTATAAATAGGCTCTGGAGACCGACAGCTGAGCACGTTCCTCACGGCATCCCCCTGGGTACCTACATAAACGGGTACCTCCATAAAGCACCATGCCTTACCACCACCAGCCCGGGCAGACCCACAATTGCTCTGCAGCTCCGGTGGGACACCATGGGGCGACAAAAATCCACCAGGAACAAACTGGTCTCTTCCTGAGAGAACCCCCCCCCCCCCCCAGAGGCTTCTGCTGGCTGCAGTGCAAGTTCCCCAGCCACGGGCCAGACCCACTCCCCCCCAAAAAGACGCTTCGTGGACTGAATGCCTGCTTCCTTCAGGAGGCAAAGGCGCTGGGGGGGTCCCCCTTGCCTCTCCTAAAGGGGGAGGCTTCAGAACCCCCCTCAGGAATGGGAGCCAGACCCAGCTCCTGCCAGACACCCCCAGACATCCCAGTTCCTGTCACCCCCTGGTTCCCATCAGGTGCCCCCACGCACCCCAGTTCCCACCAGATGCCCAGCTCCTGTCACACTCCCCCACACCCCCTGGTTCCCACCAGAACCCCCGGTTCCTGTAACAACCTGGTTGCTGCCCGACACCCCCAGATGCCCCGATTCCTGTCAGACCCCCCCCGGCTCCTGCCCAACCCCCAGTTCCTGCCAGACCCCCACAGACTCCCCAGCTCCCACTAGACTCGCCAGTTCCTGTCACACACCCCGGCTCCTGCCTGACACCCCGGCTCCCACCCGAAGCCCCCAGACCCCCTGGCTCCAGTCAGACCCCAGCTCCCGCCTGCCATCCTGACTCCTGTCAGACACCCCCAGACCCCCTGATTCCTGCCAGACCCCCTGGTTCCTGCCAGATGCCCCAAGACCCTCCAGCTCCTGCCAGACCCCCTGATTCCTGTCAGACCCCCCCAGAGCCCCGGTTCTCACCAGACCCCCCCATTCCTTGTCAGACGCCCTGTCTCCCCCCGACACCCCCAGACCCCCTGATTCCTATCAACCCCCCCCCCCCAGTCCCTGTCAGAAACCCCCAGACCCCCCGCCTCCTGTCAGCCCCCCCTGTTCCCGCCCGAACCCCCCCCCCCCCCGGCTCCTGTCAGCACCCCCCCCCCCGCGGCGGGCTGTGGGCGGCGCGAGGCCGTGCCGCGTGACGGCGGGAGCCGGCGGCACGTGGCCGCGACCATAACAAACAGGCGGGGGGGCGGGGGCGGGCCGCGCTCGCGCCCTGCCAAGGGCGGGCGGGGAGGGAGGGGGGGGGGGCGAGCAGTGAACGGGGGGGGGGGGAGGTCGCTATGCGAGCGGCGATTGGTCGGTGGGCGCGGTGGGCGGGGCCGGCGGGCCCGCCGCCTTGGTGCAGTGCTGAGGAGGCGCCAGGCGGGGGCTGCTGCTGCTGCTGCTGCTGCTGCCGCCGCGCGTCGAGGGGTCTCGCGCGCGCTTCCCGCCCTCCGCGACGCCGCTCGCGCCCCCCTCTCCTCACGGCACCCGCGCTGCGCCCCCTCCCCGGGCGGCCATTGCTACGCGGCCCCACGCAGATATAAATGCATAAAGCCGAGCCCCACGGGCCCTGAGCCACCTGCCTGCCTGCCCTCCCCTCCTTCCCCTCCCCTCGCCTCGGCAGCCCCGGGTTGCGCCACGCAGGAAAAGCCGCCGCAGCTCTGCCCGCGGCGCTCGTCCCCTCCCCGAGTGGCTGGTGCCTTGCGCACCCCCCAAAAACAGATCCTCCATCGCTTCAGGGACCCCCCCGGACACTGTCGTTCCCTCAGAGACCCCCCCAAAACAGCTCCTCCATCGCCACAGGAACCCCCCCGGGCACTGTCATTTCCTCAGGGAACCCCCAAAACCGCTCTTCCATCGCCACAGGGACCCCCCCGGGCACCACCACTCCCTCACGCACCCCAAACCCAGCTCTCGGCACCGCCATTCCCTCACGCACCCCAGGACTCCGCTCCTCGTCACCACAGCACCTCAAACCCAGCTCCTCATTGCTACAGGGACCCCCCCGGACACCACTGTTCCCTCACGCACCCCAAACCCTGCTCCTCCATCGCCACAGGGTCCCCCCTCAGGACTACCGTTCCCTCAGAAACCCCAAGTGTCTGCTCCTTGCCGCAGGGACCCCTGTGAACACCACCGTTCCCTCACGCACCCCCAAATCCAGCTCCTCCATTGCCGCAGCGTCTCCTCTCAGCACCACCATTCCCTCAGGCGCCCCAAGGCTCTGCGCCTCATCGCCACAGCGCCCCAAAGCCAGCTCCTCGATGCCACAGGGACCTTTCTGGGCACCACCGTTCCCTAACGCACCCCAAGACTTTGCTCCCCGACACAGGGACCCCTCTGAACACCACCATTCCCTCAGGCACCCCCAAACCCAGCTCCTCCATCGCCACAGCGTCCCCTCATCACCACAGCATACCCCCTCAACACCACCATTCCCTCAGGCACCCCAAAACCCCACACCTCAACGCCATGGGGTCTCCCCACCGCCCCAGGATCTCCTCTTGGCATCATCGTCCCCTCAGGCACCCTAAACCCCACTCCTCGACGCCACAGGGTCCCCTCCGATTCCTGCTGCTCCTTCACACGCACCAGAACCCACCTCCTCAGCACCATACCATTCCCTCCGTCCCCTTCCAGCACGATTCCCTCCGGCACCCTGAAACCTCGCTCCTCAACGCCACGGTGCCCCTCTTCCAGCACCATTCCCTCTCAAGCACCCCAAAACCCCCTCAGTCAACACCTCACCATCACCTTCCCAGCACCGCCATCCCCTCCGGCACCCCAAAACCCCTCTTCTCCTCAACATCTCACCGTCATCCTCCAGCACCCCAAAACCCCACTCACCACCATAGCGCCCCCCTCCCAGCACCACCATTCCCTCAAGCCCCCAAATCCCCTCTCTCAACTCCTCATCATCCTCCTGCACCCCAAAACCCCACTCACCACCATAGCGCCCCCCTCCCAACACCACCATTCCCTCAAGCCCCCCAAAACCCCTCTCTCAACACCTCACCATCACCTCCCCAACACCCCCACCCCTTCCAGCACCCCAAAACCCCTTCCAGCACCCCAAAACCCACCACGCTTCCCCCTTCCCTCTGACACCCCACAACCCACAGCACCCCAAACAACACACACCCCCCCCCGGCTCCCCTCAGCACCAAACCCCACGCACCCACCTGTGGGGCCGCGGGACCACCACGACCCCAGGGAGCCACCACAAGCCCCGGGGGGCCACCATTAACCCCGGGGGGCCACCACAAGCCCCGGGACCACCGCCGAGAGCCGCGTCAATTAATTACCGAGCGCTCGCACGGCGGCTGGAGCACACGAAGGGCTCGGGGAAGTGCTAAATATACCCGCTGCCAGCGAAACCGCCCGTGTCAGGCCCGGGGCTGGCGAGGCAGCGGCGCTTCCCTCCCCGCCTCCCCCCCCCCCCCCTTCTTGTCCCCCCCCCCTCCCCGGCCACATTTTGTTTTTTCCATACGCACTTCGAAACGCAGCCCTAACCCCCTCACCACCACCCCTCGGTGCTCCGGGGGCTGTCGCGGGTGGGCTGCCTGCCGCTGCTTTATTTTCATTTTTATTTTGTTATTTCTTTACTGGGGGTTGTTTGCTTCCCCCCCCCCCATATCCTCGCTGTGAGGAAAACAACACCGCACAACCTCCTCCTCTTTCCTCCCCCCCCCCAAAAAAAAAGCACCCCAAAAACCCCTCCGTGCCCACCCTGCGCGCCCTCCTGTCGCGACACAGCGCCCTGTCGCGACACCGGCCCCGCGCACCTGCCGCGCCCGCGGAGTTTATCCTCTCCCTACAGGCGGCGTGCGGGAAGACGAACAGAAGGAGAAGGGAGGGGGGGGTGTCCCTTAATTAAATTAAATTAATTTAAAAGCGCAGCACCCCCTCCCCACACCCCCCCCCACTCCCCCTTCTCCCGGGGGGCTCGGGGCAGGGCGCGGGCAGCCAGGTGCAAGGGGGGCGAGGGCAGGGGGTGGGAGCGGGACGGAGCCTGCCTCCCTCCTTCCTCCCCCGCCTCCTCCTCCTCCTCCTCCTCCTCCTCCTCTCCTCCCCCCCCCCCCCCCCCCCGCCGCCTGTGTTTACCTCAAGTTTGAATTTTATCTGCGCAACATGAGCTGGAATGCGGACATCGAGGCGGGCGCAGCTCCGCGGGGGCTCCGCGGCTCCCCCGACCTCCGCCGCGCAAACATGGCGCCGGCACCGCCGGGGGGGGGTGGCCCCCTGAACCCGCACACCTTCCCCCCCCCCTCCTCTCTCTTTTCACCCCTTTTATTTTTTTATTTTTTTTTTTAATAGTGTTTGCTTTCTACACACCCCTCGCACGCTCGCAACCGGCCGAGCAAACGCGGCACCCCCGCCGCGCCCAGCGCTCCGGCCGCCGCCGCGCAGCCCCCCCCCCCCCCCCGTCCTCCCCTTCCTCCTCCTCCTCCTCCTCCTCACTCACCTCAGCGTTGGCCGCCCCACGCAGCCCCCATCGCCCCGGGACAGGTGCAGGTGTTGCGAGCCAGGGGGGTCCCGCATGTCGCCTGTCGCCGCCCCCCCCCCCCCCCAATCCACACTCCGCCGCCGCCACCAGCAGCAGCAGCAGCAGCAGCACCGCCGCCCCGGGCTCCCCTAATGCTTCCCTCCGCACAATGTTGTTTCATTATATCATGTCCATCATGTGACACCCGGAGGCCTCTCCGTGGAAACTTAAAGGGGACTTTCACGTCACGCCACGCCGCCGGACCCGCCGCCACCCCCGGCCCCACGCCGCCCTAGTGCTGCTGCTGCTGCTGCTGCTGCTGCTGCTGGGGCTGCTGCGAGCGGGCTCGGCTCTGCGGCCAAAACACCGTGCTGGGCTCCCTTCTCGCTGACTGATTAGCGTTGGCTTTATTATCGTCAGCGTTACCATCCTCAACATCAGTATTATCACCCTTAACATCAGTACTATCACCGTTAACATCAGTATTATTAGCATTTTCATCAGTATTATTAGCATTTTCATCGTCATTATTACCATTTTCATTATTATTATTACAGTTTTCATCATTATTATTATCGTTTTCATCATTATTATTACCGTTTTCATCATTACTATTACCATTTTCATCATTATTATCATCATTTTCATCATTATTATCATCATCATCATTATTATCATCATTATCATCATTACTATCACTATTATTATTATTGTCATTATTATTACCACCATTATTATTACTATTATTCCCCTCCCCTTCTTTTCCCCCCTGGCAAAACGCCGTGCCCGGACCGCCGCGGCACCTTGCGCAGCGGGGATGCTCCCAGCCCCAGCCGCCTGCGGGATCCCCGTTGCGGCTCCCCCGCTCCCGGCTGCGGCTCCGGTGCTGAAGCAGCAAAAAGTTGGTTGTGCCAGCGAGCCTACGGAGGCAGGAGGTGCGAGCGGGGCCATTGCTGTGCTTGTGCAGAGTTGAGGCATTGCTTGGAGATGTGGGTTTACTTCTGCAGCTCGGCCGGTTGGTATAAAAACTATGGAGCAGCTAACCTGTAACACCACCAGCTTTCTGATCCAGGTTGTAGGGAGAGATGCCTGCAGGAGCCGTTCCTAGTGATGCACGCCTGACGCTGCGCTAAAGCAAGCCCCGCACACGAGCAGCCGCTTTCTCAAGAGAAAGAGGAAAGAGAAGACATTTCGGGCGCTTTGGGGAGATCCCGGCTGTCCCGCGCCCCCGCTGCGTGCGGCGGGGGTCTCCCCGCTGGAGGTCGGCGCGCAGGCCGCCGGCATTTCGGAGGCTGCTGTTCTGCCTTCAGTGCTGAAGTGGCTTCAGCTCAAGCTTGTGCCCCAAGGATGGTGGAGATGGAGCTCAAGCCCACCCGCCCCACTCACCCACCTTCAACCCTTCTCCTCATGGTGCTGCACGGAGGCTCAGGCCCTGGCTGGGCTTTATGCAGGACTGGCGGCATGTGGTTCCCGTGGGAGCTCCCCAAATTCAGCTCCCAAACCCGCAATGTTGTGGCAGTGTTTGCAGCCAAGCGCAAAGTTCAAGGGGCTGGCAGGGGGCTAGCTATTCAGGGTTAAAAACGGAGAGAGGAAAAGCTTGCCCCGCTGAAAATCACGGCCCCTCGGTGGTTCAAAGCGTGACCCGCGGCTCTGAGAACAGGACTGGAATCCAATTTATTCAGCACCTCATAGAGTTCCCATGAAGGGAGACGAATAAATCGCCTTTTCCACCTCTGGCTGACACCGATGACCGTCACGCTTCCATGGGACACGATGCCCCGCGCAGGCCCTGTCCTGGCAAACCTCCTCCTGCTCCCCCATTTGGATTTTCGGAGTTGGGACACCCGTGCCCAACCCCATTCAATTCAGCCTGCCCTCACAACGAGCTGTATATGTTAACAGGTCAGTGTTTCAGATATTTTATTACTCTTTTTCAGTACCTAAACAGGACTTTTGTAGGAGCTATTAATGACTTTAACGAAAAAGGGTTAGCCGAGCGCGGAGCAGTTCATCCTCCCTTCCTTCCTTCTTCCCTGGAGGGCTCAGATGCTTCCCTCTGTGTGCCCTACACCTCGTGTTTGCTCATCTGGCCTTTCCTGTCCAATTTTAGGGTGTTTTCTACCACCCTGCTTCTTTCTGCCGTTATATCCAGGCTGTCCCACTGCCGTGGGTTCCAGCCCCAGCGTGCCTCCCCTTCTATTTCCCCGGGGTTTATCTGCCTACCTCGCTAAGCCTCTTTTTATTCCACATTCCCTCCTCTGGATCGTCCTTAAAGGAGAAAGAGGCTGGAGCTGGGATATAAAATAGTCTCCTCGGAGCACTGCCAGAACCAATCTCTTTTACGCTGCTGCCGCTGCTGCTGCTGCTGCTGTTCTGCTGTGTCATGGGAAGAGAGTTACCTCGCCATGCGAACCCTTGCAAACGTTGGGGGCTGGAGCCAGCACCGCTCGCCGCAGAGCCCAGCCCCGCTTTGCAACGCTCGAGTTTGCCTGGCGCAGGGTCTCGGCAAGCAGAAGGCACCGCTCCCTTCCCAAGCTCCGACGGGGAGACCGGTGCCCGGCGCTGGGAGCTCTGCAGGAGGCTGAGCGGCGGTGGCAGCAGCCACAGCACATCGTCACGCGGCTCTGTTTCATTTTGTCGAGCCCAGACGCTCGAGGTGACAGCTGGGCAGGAAAGCACAGCGATGCGTTTCTGTAAAAAAGCGCTTTTTCACGACATTTGCTCTGAATTCTTACAACGGGGTCTCGGGCTAAGAGCAAGCAGGGGTTCTGCCTCCTCTCAAAAACATCGCTTGTTATAAAATCTTTACAAGCTTGGCTCCGTCCACCTGAGCTTATGTGCTTCAGAAACTTGCTTTCAAAAATGTGAGGTTTAAAGATCATTCTGCTCTCTCTCCTTCCCAAGTTTATGTTCCCTGGAAAGGCCTGAGGAAGCCTAAGGCTGTGTCTGGCTATGAATGAAGAAGGCTTAAACAAACACAGGCGTGCACATACACGTGCGTGTACATGCGTACGCCCCGGCTTTGTAGCATCCTATCGAACCACACATATAGAAAAATCCGTCATCATGTGGTAGGCTTTAATATCTGCCTTAAAATTAATCCCTAACTGATGGAGTCTGTCTGTGTGGTGGGGCAGATCACAGGAGGCTCAATAGCTAGGCGCTTTCTGTGCGGCTTTTTTAAAACTGCCAAAAATAATCCCCCTGTTTTCTGTTGGATTATTTTGCAAGTGTTTTCACCCCAGCTACCTGGGAGATGCTCAAAGTGAAAGCAAGTAAGAAAACTTTATTGGTTCTATTTTTATTTTTTTTTAATGGGGTTCCAGCCCTGATTTTCCAAATGAACATTAAAAAAAATAATAAAAAAAAATTGTTATAGGGCTCTGGCATGGACAGCAGGACTGGAGCCGGTGCCATTCCCTGGGGCAATGGTTAAAAGGCTCGTCTGAGTTCTTTAATTCCTCTGGTACAGCTCAGGCTCCTGGGTTTTGTTGGAGCTCCAGCTCTGGACTTGGTCCTTCTCGCTTGCCAGCGTTGTCTTTGCCTCTTTTTTGTTCATCTCAGTCACTGAAACTAAATCTTCTCGTTTCACTTCTCATTCTAACGCATTTCACTCTTTAGTTCCCACGTGCTAGAAAGTGCAGTTTCGTTTAGATTCTCAACAGAAGAGAAAATCTGATTCCAGAAAGCAATTTGCAGTAATATATTTTCCTTGCCACTCACAGGAAAACGTCGCCGCTCAGACGCACCTGGCTGTAAACAGTGCTGACAGGCCCTCAAAACTGAACCCAAATTGTGAAATTGAGGCAAATAGCCCGGAGAACCTGAAGTGTTCTGGTTTCTAAAACACTGGCTGCCGTCAAAAATAAAGTAAAATAAAGCTCTGTTTACATGTTGAGCACAGTGTTTGTTGATCAAGTTTCTAAGGTGATGTAGCAGGAAATACTGATCTTAGGAAAAATGACACGAGCAAAGCATGAAACTGTAATTCAGCAGCTATTTGTTAACTGATAACAGGGAAAAAAATATTTAAAAAGCAATGAGAGGTTTTCATTGAACTTTTTCCCTCCCTTACCGACAGATACAAATGGAGCCTCTCACCTGCTCTGCTCCCGTGTATAACTATTTGCGAAAGCAGGGCTAAATCATTTATCAGAGGGGATGTTTCCATCCGATGCAAATACCTGCGCTCGCTGCTGTTCCTACATCATGTCACGGGCGAGATGGATGCTCGAGGAAGGCTATAATGTACCTGTGTTTTCTCCAGCTTGGTGCCAGGCTTGCTGAGTCATTTTCCCTGTTCCCATTCTGCAGTCGGCTGCGTGGTCGCTTTTCCCTGTTATCTGTGTGGGTCGCCAGCCCAGCAACAGAGGAGGAGAAATGCCTCTTATTTCTTTGGGCACGAAATAAGGGTTTTGCCCTGCTGCTTTGCTGCTCGCAGGTTTGTCCGCCCCCCCCCCCCCCCCAAAAAAGCTTTTGAACCCCTTAATGAATTTCAGATGAACTTGGGAGAGAGTGGCTGCTTCAGAGGCAGCTTTATTCCTGCAGGTTGCATGAAAATCAGCCCTCGGGCAGAAGAGTTAGACCCGGAGCAGAACCTAGCAGGGCTGGCAGCCTCCTCCCAGCCGCTCAACACACATGCACCGGCCAATTAGTCTGTACAGATTAATTGTAGCTACACCGAGCCACAGCTCTGCCCTACCCTACCCGGTACAGCTGCCACCGGCAGGCAAGGGACATCACGGAAAAGCTCAGGAACTGGGGGAGTTCAGGGAATTAGTTGTTTTCGAGGGTAGTTTAAGGAATGCCATTATAAGGGAAAAGCTGATGGCTGGGAATGGGCTCAGCCCCATCCTCACCCAAATTAATTTCTAATTCCTCTCCCTCCCAGCTGCACCCTGCCTGCCCCGGGCAGCCATACGAGCGCTGAGCTTAGCGCAATTAGTTGGATGCAGCAAACAGTTTCAGCGTGACTGGAGCTTGCACGCTAAAAAAAGCCGTGCCTTGATGTGCACGAAATAGATGTACAAATCTGCGTCGTGTGCCACCTGCCTCGTGCCCCGTTTGTTCCTGCAGCGGGCACAAATGGCACGTGCTCCAGCAGTACCCGAAGGGACTCTCGGAGTCATCTGGTGCTGGTTCTTGTTGAAATTAAGGCATTAGTTATTGTGCTATGAGGTGCTGCTACGGACCTCCTCTGGAAGGAAGGCTTTTGCACGTAAATGAAGAGTCATTACCCTCTGAAAATTAATCTATAACATCGGAAGCAGCCTCTCTGTCAAGGAGCTCAGTTATCTCTGTCACAGCCGGTAGGCACCAAAGGAGATCCGGGGCTTTTTCCTGGGCACTGTACAGCCATACCCTAGAAGGTAACCTCTGCCTGGAAGGGCTTACAGAGCAAAAAGACAGAAGAGTGAGCAACGTAACTCTCAGGCAGAGCAAAGACGGTGACCTTTTGCAAATGTCAAGTTAATACCGTGATTTGGAAGTGGAAGGGGTACCTGGGTCAACGGGGATGGGAGGCGCTTGGGGCAGGGGGTGAGATGAAGCCATAGCAGAAGCTGCCTGGTATGAGACGGAGAGAAAGTGCACGTGGAGAATTATAGGGTCAATCAGCACGTCCTGGCTAAAAGATAGGCGGGGAAAAAGACTGATAAGCCTCCTCCTACCTGCAGTCACTTCCCCAAAGCCACACAGCATGGACAGGGGAGATGGAGAAGGAAGCATGGTTCCTCCTCCGTGCTGGTTCTGCCCAGGCGGCTGGAGGCGTGAGAACCCAGTTTTGGGGGTTGTGGCTCTCTGTGGCTCTGCCTCCTGCAGCTGCAAGGGTTGCAGCCGAGCCTCAGGGCTAGAGCAAGGCGTACTTTGGTGCTCTATGTCCCGGGCAGCACGTAATGGAGTATTAACAAGAACAGCTCCAGAAGCTACCGGGACTCGGGAGGTCACAATTCCTTCTGTGCTGCTCCTTCGTCTTAGTGGGAGGTGATTGCTGGAGGCTTTTAGTGGATGTGAGACACGCTATGCTTCCCTGACATTAGCTCCAGTTTGCAAACTGAGGCTTTAACCACATCCTACCCCATCTGATCATTTCCTCATGCACCTTTTCAGCAACACGTGAAGTGTGCTTGCCAGAGCTACCCCAGCACCCCATAAGCGGCCGAGCAGAGAGGTGCAGAGACTGCACATGCATTGATTTTGCAACTCATTTCTCCCATGAATGAAGGGAGTCTCACCTTTGAGGCTTATCAGGATGTGCCAAACATAAATTATCAAACTCTTTGCCCCTGTTTCATGCTCTTGAGAATAGAAATGATTCACTTGCCATTTGGGGATGCTGTGAGCATCATACAAGGTCCATAAAGTGATTTTAAAGTTGAAAACCCAAGTCTCATGCATCTGCTAAATATTCAAGGTGAAGTTCAGAGACAGCTTTATGGGTACTAGTGACTTTCCATGATGCCTCTCAGGACCACTTGGTGCTAACCAGGGCTCAGTTGCTCCTTCTCCAAAAGTAAGGACAGACTTCATTCCTTCCCCCAAACCATGCTGCGGATCTGTGTTGAGTTCTGCAGTTGTGTTACTTGTATGGAATGAATGAAGTGTTTCACAAAAAGAAGGAGGACCACAGAAACCTGTTCATTCAGAAATTGGTGTTGATCTGAGAGGAGAAAAGAAAACACCTTCAGAGTAGCAGAAAGCTCCCCAAAACCTTAAGGGCTACAGGGAGTGACAGCCAAAATCTTAAATTCCTTCCTCCTTTCCTTATTTTTCTCTTCCTTCTCACTACAAAATTCAAAATGTCCTTGAACTTGGTGAATTATTTTCCTTCAGGCCCACCAGCAATCATTCTTTGCATGGCTCCTATATTTTTCAAAAAACCCTTCCTCAATCTCCTTCTTTCATTAGTTGATGTACAATGGCTTCTATCATGAGACTGTTTCTGGTTTTGTTTGATTTCTCTCTTCCTTTATCTCCACCCAGAGACATCCTGAATGTTGTTTCATAAACTTCGTAGAGTTCCAGTGACCTGGAAGTGCTCACAGCCAAGCTGGATGGGGCTTTGGGCAGCCTGAGCTGGTAGGAAGTGTCCCTGACCATGGCAGGGGGTTGGAATTAGATGGGCTTTGAGGTCCCTTCCATCCCAAACCATTCTGGGATTCTGGGATTCTGGAAGTCTGGGATTCTGGGATTCTATGTTCTTTCCAGATAGGCTGTTAACTCCTTCCTTCTTTCTCCTCAACACCTGTCTTTCTTGAACAACTGCTCCAAAAAAACTTTACTCATTTATTATTCCTATATTTGCAAGTTAGGGAAAAGTGAGAAACACTGTTTCCCTGTCACATAAAGCATATTTTTGCACACCAGCACACTAATTTCTTTAGCCCTTAGGAAAAAGGACCACGGTGCCAGATTCCTCCCCCTGCTGTCTGTGGGAGATGCAGGAATGGGAGACGCTCTTCATTCTGTTTATATAGAGCAGCATCGGTTCATGGAAAACAAAGTTGGTCAAACTCTGCAATGCGCAGGAGGAAAGATTGATTTTGGTAAGGGTTAGGGAAAGCTCCGTGCTTCGTTTGGTACCACTGGCTTTCTGCTGTTGCTTGATAGTCAATTCCCACCAACAGGGCTTGAAGCTATGCAGAAGCACAAGCACCAGATTTGCATCAATATTTGACGTTTTGGACAGCCGTGAGGAAGATGGAAGATGCGGCATACTACACAATGCAGGCATGGAAAGGGAGAAGCTGGAAGGGGACCATGCATCCCCCTCTGTGCCCTGAGCAGAATCAAACCATCCCTGGGAGAGACTAACCTATGTCCAGAGGGGAAGATGTAGCAATTAATTTGGAAAATTTATTTTTAATTCAAAGAGAAGTTCTTTTTAGCAGGCTTTTATGATTCTATGAATTGTGGGGTTTTTTTGTTTTTTGTTTTTGTTTTTTTTTTTCAGATACCTAGTAACAACATTCCTTGCAGCAAATCAAACCAATGCAGTTGACAACTGTCGATATCCTTTTACAAGTCTCCACTGTGTTAGAAGATAGTTTTCATCTTCTCCTGCAGTCTTTTCATTTCCAGACAGAGCAAAGAAAATTCATCAGCCTATCCTCCAAACTTTTGACCTGTCTGTAATCCCTATTACTTTTTCTCCGGACCCTCTAAAATTCGTCCATGTCTTTCTTCTACTTTCTTCTAGTATGGCATCCAAACACCGAGCCTTCATTAGACTGGGATAATTGTTTCTCAAGTTTCACCTATTACACTCCAGTCCACATGTCCCCAAACAAGATTTACCTTTTTTCTGCAAGAGCTGTGCACAGTTTGGGGTCTCATTCACATCTCTTTTTCCTCCAAATGTCTGCTTGACCAGTAGTTTGCCACTTTGCATTTCCGTGTGTTGTTGCTTCTGTCCATATTGAACCAATTCTGGTTGATTTTATACTATTTCCCAGGAACATTTTGGAACACATCCTCCAGAGGAATTATATATTCTTTATTCCGTCATCCAAACAACTAATGAAAATATTAGAATCAGGTCCAGGAGCAAACCCTGCGGGAACCCATTTGGAAAGCCTTCTCAATGCAGAGGAAAGGAATCAGTAATTCTTGTGTGAATACAGTTTTTCTCTGTCATTTGTGTCTTAAGATGATTTCACAGAGATCATAGTTCCCGGTCAGCTTATGGGAATGCTGTGTGAAAGGGTGTTGAAAACCCTGTTTATTTCAAAATATATCACATATACTCCCTCTCTCTTATTCTATAACACAGTCGTTTTGTTCAAAGAAGGAAATTGGATGGCTTTAGCATCACTCATTTATGGCAAAGCCAAGCAGCTTGATCGTATATTTCTATTATCGGTCAAGTGCTTAATAACTAATTAGCAGTTTATTGTATTATCTCTGTGCATTACATGCTAAACTGACTGCTGGCTAATTCTCACAGCCCTTAGTCCCCTCTTTAAAGACAAGCACTACATTTACCCTTCTCTCTTCGTGGAGCTCCCTGCTCCTCGGGCTCTCTCTGTCACTGACTATTCGGGAATTGCTCTGGCCAGTGCTTTCTGGGGGAGCTCCATCCAGCCCTGCTGGCTAGAATTGGTCTAACTTCTTCAAAGGATTTTAACCAGTTCTTATTGGTTCTTCTGTTGTTTTGGATTGACTTACTCCCTCAGTAGAAGTAGTTCTGATAAAGCATGACAAATAATGGATGTTCCAGTCTGTTGTTACTTCTCGTCTCTTGTTTTCCATTGATTCAGTTACACATAATTTCTGTTGCCCTTCTCTTATTTCTGACACCTCTCCAGAGCATTCTCTTCTCACCCTTTATATACCCCGATAATTAAAACTCATTTTGTCCCTCGTCTTTCACATTTTGGCCCTCCATACTCATGCCATTCCTCCACAGACATCACTTGCTAGGCTTGTTTCCAGCCATCGTACAGCTTATTGCCCAGCCTCCTTTTTCTGCTTTCTTCACTCCTTCCTTTTATTCAGAGGGATGAACTCCATCCTTCTGTTCTCTCTTCTAGCTTGATCGACCTCCACCATCCTATTCTCAGCAAGCTCCTGCCCACTAGCCACAGTCTGGTCCATCACCCCATCACTTGCTTCACCACTTGTACTTTCATTGCCAGCCTCCTCCAAAGGTAGCTTAAAGCCCTTCTGCTGGGCTTGCAAGCCAAAATCTGTCTTTCCTCTTTGCAGAAGACAGACGTCTGGTCCTATTTCCAGGTAGCAAACCATTACTTCTTTTGCTCTCCTATCACAGATGTAATTAATAAGCAATTTGTCCTTTAAACCCACCCTCAGCTCTCCACTACGCCAGTCCTAGCCTTGACTTTTACTCCTGGCCAGAAGGATGGAGGAGGCCATTTCCCACACCCTCCTCTCCTCCCCTCTCCTTCCCAGCACCTAGATTTAGAGAGCAGCTAGGAGCTTTAATCTAAAGCTCTTTTTAGGGTGACAGATTAATGTGATGGTTCCTGTAAGCATTACAGAGGTCGCCTGCCTGCTGAGGCACCCCTCTCCAGCTCGGTGGGAGGCCAAGCAGGCATTTAGGAAAGGCAATTAAAGGTCTGAGTGTACTGCTTGCTGAAATGTCCCTTTATTCTTTGAGATTTATATCGTCCAGCACACAGATGGCACTGCTTTTCACCAAAAAATGTGTTGCTATCTTTTAGAAAATCAGACAACAAACCCAAGCCCATGTGAAATGTATTACATGACGTTCCCGGCTCTTCAGGTCACTGTTCTTCCTAAATGATGACAACTTGAAACAAGAAGCTGAACCTGCAGGGTCACATGAGTGCCAGACCTGCAGCTCCACCTACGTCTACCTCCCTCTGGTTCCTCTTTACACCGGTGACTTTGGCTTGGGTTTCCTTCGGCTCTCCAGGCTCACAAGTACTCTCCACAGGGCAGGTATGAGGATGTACATAGCGTTTAAGCCATATGAATAAAGCAGAGAACAGTAAATAAGCAGCAATCTGCATCTACTTGGGCTATTGGTGAAGCTGGGTATTTCAGGTTTGAAAAGAGGAGACGTTTCTTCTCAGAAAGAGCAGTCAGGCATTGGGATGGGTTGCCCAGGGAGGTGGTGGAGTCACCGTCCCTGGGGGTGTTCAAGGAAAGGTTGGACGTGGTGCTTGGGGACATGGATTAGTGGGTGACATTGGTGGTAGGTTGACGTTTGGACCAGATGATCTTGGAGGTCTCTTCCAACCTTAATGATTCTGTGATTCTACAATACAACACCGAGCCCATGGAGGAGGCTTGGTGAAGAATAGAAGTTGCTCAGGCTTGAGAAGAGGCAGCTTGCTGCTGTCTTTAATTAACCCTTGCAGATTATTGGAAATACACTGCCAGATTTTTCTTGGAGGGGCATAATGATAGAACAAGAGGCAGTCATCACAAGTTGCAGCAAAGGACATTGCAAGTAGGTATTAGGAGAAAAAAAAAATTACAGCTCAACAGGAACTCAGAGAGCTTTCGGGATCTCCATCCTTGCAAAACTCAACCAGGCAAGGCTTTGAGCAACAACTGGGGATCATAGAATCATAGAATATCCCGAGTTGGAAGGGACCCATAAGGATCATCGAGTCCAACTCCTGGGATGTTGAAGCCATCCCTGGTGCCTGGAGACTTGTGGAGGTACTTCCCTACCCAACCTGTCCTGTGGTGCTGGGGTGCTGTGTGGATGCACCTGGGGCAGTCGTACTGCTGTCCTGCTCCTTCTAGCTGACTGCCAGCAGAAGTGGCTGCTTCTGTATGCATGTGTTTGTAGGAATGCTCTGTGCAGGACTCAGAAGACTGAATTTCCTATACCAGCAAAGTCCCGGGTAATTGCAAATTCATCCGTTTAACACTGATCCCAAACAATATCAAAGGAAATCTGATATAGGACATGATTGGTAATGAATTAAAGGATATTAACCTGATTGATATGCCCGAGCAGTTTTATGGAAAGCCTGCCGTGTCAAACAAATGGATGTTTTTTTAACGAGAATGTAAGTTTGGTTAATAAAGATAAGGCTGTTATAAATTATTTAGATTTCTGCGAGTTATTGAACAGTTCCTGAACACAGTCCCAATTAAAGAAAAAGGTACAAAGACTAATCTGGTACACTAAATGGATTAAAAACTATTTCAGCAACAGATCTTACAATGCAATTTGAAATTCAATTATACTGGAGATATTGAAGTCTCCCATTTATTTATTCTGGACCCTGGGTTGTTCAGTGTCTTTAGGACTGACCCAGAGGAAATGATGAAAGTCATTACTGCTAACCTCGCCAGTGATGTGAAAGTCAGTCACACCAGCCCCACGGCAGGAGGACTGCAATGAAATAAGAGGAATCTAAATAAAGCAAAGTGCAGTGTGACTGTGGTTGAAACTATAGATCACACTCGCAAGGCAGAAGACAATAGCCCAGAATGTGGGAGCAATGAAACAGCCGAAATAATCAACTAAAAGTGAACGTGCTGAGAATAAGAGAGAATTATGCAGCAGCCCCAACTCAGCTAACGGCACTGAAAGCTTTCCTCGCAGGAAAAAAGACTTTGTGATGTTCTTGAAAATGGAGAAGAGATTGATTTGCAACCCAGGCTGGCATTCAAATTGCTGTTGCAAGGAGGTGCAAATTACCAACACGCGGGGATCTCCGTCAATACGAGAGTCAGGGCTGCCGCTGCACCTCCCAGGAGCTCAGGACACGGCTCTGCCGGCGCGGCAGGGACCAGGACAGCAGCCGGCAGCTGCGGAAGGGAGCGAGCCACCGTGGCATGCTTCGGGTTGCTTTTCATCACCCCCTTTCCATCACCAGCCACCGGCGGGTCTGCCGGGGCCGGGGAGCCCGCAGCCTCCTTCGGCTGCCACATCCTGAATCGCCGCCAGATTTATGTTGCAAGAACTCATGCCAGTGTTTTTAGCCCAGAGTGTATTTGGCCCCTGGTGTTCTCCATGACATAGAATAAACATTAGGGAGGAGATTCGGGCTTCAATGAGAAATGCTTTCCCATGATACGTTTCCATTTTGGCATGCACACTGTTTATGATGAAAGGATCCTAAAATAATTGTATTAGATGAACCGTCTGTTCTTCTTGCTTTGAGGCCAGTACAGCATGACATTTTAGAGATAAAATGTTGTGGAACAGCCTCTGACTTATAGCCCAATGGAACTTTTCTGAAGCCATTCTTCTTTCTGCCTTTATTTGCTTGAGGTTTATAACCTCAAAACGTCAAGCTTGCATCACGACATTGCCAAAAGATCATCCTGTGCATTAGCTAAATCTTAAATTATAAGCAAATTTAATTCTTCTTCAGAAGGCTGATTCACAAGCACTCCGCTCCCCAGCAGAAAAACTCCTCCCTGTAATTCAGAGGAATTCCAGGATTCACAAGAAATACTACATTTCCAGGAGAAGACTCTGCGTGTCCCTAGGAGAACTCGTTTCTGCGTGCAAGCTCAAGTGAGTCTACAGGACATTAAATCAAAGGAGGCCAATGCCAGATCAGTTGCTGAGTAACTGATACTGGTCATCACATCCTGACCAGCTGGATGAATGACAGCAGCAGTTTCTTGGGACAGCATCTGAAGTCTTCTGCGTTTGCTTTCTGTGCAATTAACTCATGGTTGCAAACTGAACGAGGGGAAATTAATTTGTATTGCTTTGTATTGTGTCCTTTGGACAAAAGTATGTAATTATAAAAGCTCTGAATCGTTATGCGCATTGCTTAGATTATTGCAATTATCAGAAAGGGAAAAGTGTGCCTTGCCAAATGCTTTAAGAGTCACAGGTGGAGAGGGCCAGCCAAAAGCCACATCACTCATGTCAGATTCCGCCTGGCTCCCTTGGGAAGCGCTCTGCGTCTGGAAACAGGAGGGGAAAAGTTTTGGGGAGGTCCCTGCTGCTGTTCCGCTTTGTATCCTGCTTTGTGGAAAGGTGTGGGATCCCACCACGCTGGTCTTGGTGCAGGGGCCTTGGTGGTGCTCCTTGAGGGAGCCCAAGGCCACCTCTCTGCCTTCCCACCCCCTCGGCAGCAGCCTGGGGAGGCACACACCGTCCCTGCCATGAGCCGGGGCACGCGATGCACCTGGGGGAGGATTCCCTGATGCAGCCCGTCTCTGCAGCTCCTTTTTGCTGCAGACAGTGACGACACGGGGCGCGAGCGGAGCCTCGACCAGCACAACTGTTTATGTTCCACCCGGGAATAGTTGCTTCATAGCTGGGATTTCTGAAAGCCACTGAGGACAGTGATGAATGGAGGATGCTGGAAGCCTCAGTCTAAAACACGACAAGTCCTGCCCCCAAGAGCTTAGAACTGGCACTTCTGCCTGCACCTTAGTAAAGAAATGGGACGAATCAAGTGAGGCATTTTTTGTTGGATCATTTATTTATTGTTCTGTGCAAAGCACAGGGTGTAACTATCACCAGTCATTTTTGGCTATTGAGCTAGCTCCAGACAGCACTGTGTTACTATTACAGCAAAACATATTAGCTAATCATGAATTTACTTTTAGCCACGGTGGCTGCACGGCTTTCCTGTTTTTGTGCAGTGCTGCAGGCCACGAGGCAGATCCCAGGCACTAATTTATCCAGGGTGGAGATGTGCTTCCTGCAAAGAGCCCCAGGCCCAGGGGCTGGGGATGCACTCAGGGGCATCGCTGGAGGTAGCTGGGGGAGCTCTTCGGACCTTGGTCTGATCCAGTGGCTACTGGAGACTATGTAGGGCCAGCACCAGGGTCAACAATTGCCCCTGCTATCACATTTTTAGCCTGGTGCCTGCTGTAGTTTTTGCCACGGCTAATAAATGCTCTCCTAGGCAATATCTGGGCATGGCCCTGAGCTTAACGTTCCTGATGGGCAGTTTGAGTTACTCTCCCTGCTCTGGAGGGTAAATGAGTTTAGCCTGGTGCCCAGGCTCTGCCAGCTGGGCTCAGATCCAGGGAACACAGCCCAAATGGCCACCACTTGGTTGTTCCCCTAAAGTCACTGCTGTCCGTGGGCATTACCCAGGTGGACTCTGGTCCTTCGATACTTCGGAGACTTGTAATGCAAAGAAGGCATATATTTCTTAGTGCTTACTGCTTCGTAGCTAATTTGTCCCAGAACACATGGAGGTACCCATTAGCCCATCCTAATGACCTCTTGTTCTTTAATTCGTTATCTTTTTCCTGCGTATCTCTTTCTGCTCTCATATGACTTGTCCAGGCAAGCGGGGCTTGCCAGCATGCAGAGCGACTCTAGGGAATGCTCAGTGGCTGGAGTTGTCCCAAAGCAGAGCCCCAGGCAGCACAGCCAGCATCTGGGAGCCATGGCTGGGACATGGCACTTGTCTCCTCTTCCTGGGGATGGTGGCAAGTCACTCGAGAACATCCCAAAATGTCCTTTATGAACCTGGGTTAAGCATTTGGGGCACGTGCTCTGAACGGATGCCTGCCTCTCTCCATCCAGCACACAGAGTTGGGCTCAGCCTTGGACGCTCGGGTGCCTGGGAAGGGATATGGCAGCGCCCACACTGAGAAACCAGCTCCCCAGCTCCTAACTCCAGGAATACAACTGAGCTCTTGCCATATCCTAAATCCACGCACAGCCTCAGCGGAGATGTTCCGCAAACTTGTCTTTTGTTGGCATTTTTGGTTTGGGTAATTTGGGGTAAACAAGCTTCCTCTAGCAGAATAAGCTGTCTTTGCATTGTGCTGACTCTTTGCTGGTATAATATAAAAAGCACGCGGGCTTTTGCTGACGCTGTTACTCCCACAAAATGTTCAAGCATGGGCTTAGCCTAATTCTTCAACAATATTCCCAGATTTATTGCGTGCGTTGAGCAAGCACAGAGCAAGTATTTCAGTGACAATCTCCGGGTTGGAAAGAGACACAAAGAAATAATTTCTCTTCTCTGCAACATCCTAATTGCTCCTTTTACTCTCTGATGGGCTGCAAGATTGCCAGTTTCCTAGGAGGTTTCCTTACAGTGTCTCATACATTACAAGATGTCCTATTTGTTTTGTGCCCTTTCCTCTTTGCACTTTGAGTTGTCTCTTAGGTCTCTCAATATCCAGGTTATTGCTAACTTTCCAAGGTTTTAAACCCACCATTTTAATAGATTTTAAGTATTTCTGAACACCTTTCTTTCTATATGCATCTGTGAATGTTTTATAAGATTTTTATGCCTTGCTACTAGTTGTTTAATACCATTGAGTTGTACATTTTAATAAAGAGTAGAGTAGCTGAAAGGCATTCCACTTACTTACAAATGAAAATCAACTGCAATTTTAATGTTACATAATGCAACTGTAAGGGAAAAATCTCATAGACCTGGAGAAGCAATGAAAGCAGTGGGAGTCAATTGAAGTTTAACTCAGTTTTATGGAAGTTATTTTAAAAGGCTGTAGAGTTAAACAGAGAATAATTTAATTTTTACAGAGTTTTTAATAACCTCTAAAATTCTATTGCAGAGATTTAATAACATCCAAAAGCTCAACAGAAAGGTATAATTTCCTGCTAAATTCTATAGGACGATACCATAGCTTTGTATCCTAAAAATAATTTTATGCCCAAGAGAGCATCTTGTCTGAGCAGGAGGCTGCCTCCCCCCTGCTGCATCTCTCTGCAAGATCCTTTAGTTTCAGATCCTTTTGCTCGGATTTTTTTCCTAATGTTTTATCTCTCCAGTCTTGTGAGGGGGAGGAGAAGAGGTTTCCGAACTGTTTTTCGGTTACGCTGCTTAATAAACTTAACATCTTTCTCTGTTTGCACAAATGCCTGCTTTTGGAAGTTCCATATCATGTCATAAACGCTACTTGTTTGAACAAGCAGAGATTTATTTATTGTGCTGAAAGGACTTTCTGTGCTCCCTGCCTCGTTTGCAACACTGCTGCCGATTGATTTCTGCTGTACCTATTATTGACTTGCCAGCAATATTCTAAAGCAAGGTTGGGTCCATGTCAGAAAAATTTGTTGCTTTACACAGAGCCTTTTTCAGCACCGTTCACTCAATATTGTTTCCCTCCCCGGCTACTGCTCCAGTAAACGAAAACAGCTAGCTGTTGTCTGAAATGAAGAATAATTGGAAACATCACGCCTGCTTCTTTCAGCGCGAGGAACAATTCGGCCATTTAGGGCTCCTCTAACACTCCTGAGCGCCGATCTACTAAAAGCCTGGTGTCCATTATTCGGCCGGGAGGAATATTAAAACTTACAAACTCCTGGCAGCCTTCTCCCGGCTGCGCAAAGACGGAGCAGCTGGCGGAAAGCAACGCGCGGGATCTGAATTACCGCATGCGAAAAGCCGGCAGGCAGAGCTGCTGCACCTTACCTGGGCGCTTCCAGCCGGGGACCCGCGTGCAAATAGCAATCAGCGATGCCTTCAAAAGCTCCTCCGGGAAATGGTGGCTGTGAATTCCTCTCCCCGGGGCAGCCTTTTGTTCGCTACGGCCGCCGGGCTCGCAGCGCCTGCTCCGGGATGCGGGACGGGACGGGGCACGGCGGGCATGTCTCGCCTCGTGCCCTGAATCTCCAGGGTTTTTGCTCGTGTGCCCCCCAAAGGCATGCAGGATGCCCGAGGTGGGGCTGGAAGAGATCCCTCCAGCTCTGGGCTGTGACCTCCTGCTCCAAATCCTTGCATCGGTGCCTCCGGAGGGAAGATTTTGAGCCTTCAGCAGGCGCTCGCTCTGTGCTAGCAATAAGCACAGGCATAGAAATCCTCTGCTTTAGATGGCAAAGGGGGTGGAAATCCGGCACAAAGCACACTCATGCTGCCTCCTTCCCCAGCAGCTGCCTGTGACTCATCCCCTGGTTTCCCCTTCTATAGCCCTCCGTTTCGTTTCCAGGGTGCCACCGTCCCCGCGCTGGCCTGCCGCAGCACCCGTGACACCTTCTGCTTGGGTTTGAGCACCCAGCCCGGTGCCCGGGGCACGTCTGGAGGCCAAAATCTCTTCTTCACTTCTGTGTCTCTGAACTTCAGGCTCTCCCTGCAGTCTGGTTGTCGCAGGGACACCGTGTCGTCAGTTCTCTTTCACTTTGGGAAAGCTCTTTCTGGCTCTAAATGCTTTTTCTTGGGAAGACATGGGCAGGACACACTGTTTGGATAATGTTCTCCTGGCTTGTCCTATTGAGAGGGCGCAAGACACCCCCATTGCTCTTTGATTTAAGGGGATCTTCAGCCGCAGGTCCCCTCCTCAAGTTTCAGCAGGGAAACACCTAGAAATAGGACAGACCTTTTCAGACACATTCAGCTTAATGTGTCGGCAGCCCGGATCCATCTGGCTTTTCCCGAGGAAACCCCTCTGGTGCCATCTGAGTCTGGATTTTGTTGCTTTCCCAAGGCTAGAAGCCCAAGGGCTGGAAGGAACACAGGCAAATACTGACTTGAAAGGTGAAAGGGTCTAAAACAAGAGATTTATGAAGTTTACACCTTGCTTATTGCCCCAAAAATGCAGAGCAGCAGAACCCATGAGCTGCCCAAGGGGCTGACAGGTGGGCACGTGGACCCCAGGGCGAGCTGCTGCTGCCTGCAGGGCTTCACAGCTGCTTGCACAGCAGAGCTGGGAGTTGCATCTGCTCCCAGCCCTCATACCGTGGGCAGATATTCAGGCAATAAAGAAAACACTGCGGTTATTTCGACCCTTTCAACAGGCGAGTGCCGGTGAGTTAAATTGCACAGCAGCCCTATGAGTAAAACAGGTGGCTTTGCGTCCGTTTTATGGATGGCATAAAAGGAAAAGTCGGAGGTGGACGCACGGCCCGGCAGAGCCAGGAAGGATTCTCAGGGGTGAGCTCCTGGCCCTTCTGAAAGAGATGGAAATCCTGCCATCGGCTTTACTGGGATGTCAGCCCAGGACTTTTGGATCCTTCCTGCACACTTCCCTTGCTGTCTGCATGATATACGGAGGCTGTAAGAGGCACCGGATTGCGTCATTGCTTGGGCATCACACGAAAAACGCCCTGTGCAATGAATCTCTTCTGTTACAGGAGTAATTTTTGCCATCTTGTGTGGCACTTCTCTCGCTTGGTTCTAAAAGTATAATTGGCTGCTCTGAAGGCTTTTTATATTATATCATATTGTATTACATTAGTCCCTGGAAGTCCAAAGTGCTACCAGGAGAGCAGTAGGGTCCAGCTGGAAAATGTGTTATAGCCCATAAAACACTATCATTAGAGTGGGGAGGGTTAGACTGAATTATCTAGCTATCTCCTCATTATTTAGCATGGCTAATTACCGGATTACACTGATGCACAGAGGCTTCCATCCTCCACTGGTGGTGAGCAATGAGACAATGTGCAACCTGCCTGTGCGGGGCAGGGAGAAATCCCCTTCCCTTCCACGTGCAGGCTGCAGAGAAGTTGCATCTGGGTGGCCATGTATCCAAAGCACGCCTGAAAAAACAAGCGGGTCTGGCCAAGGAGGAGAAGATTTGGAAGAACAAGGCCTTCTATGGTCCATGGCCAGCACATTTGCTTCCTACCTCAGCTGTAAGATGCAGAGCTTTTACCTAGAGGTCTCCTGGGGATTGCTCGCTAAGGTTATAGGGTCAAATTTTATAGGAAGGGAACCCGAGGGGATAAGCAGACAGATTTGCTGCCACCCAGTATTTTGGACATAGCGAGGATGGAGCATGTTCCCTCCTGATTCCCTCATGTGCCATCTCCCTGCTCCCATGTGCCCATCCCTTGGCCTCCTGACCGCATCGGTGCCCAACAGCTGCGGGCATCAAAATATCTGCAGCCAGTGGGATTTGGGGATATATTATCGAGTCCTAGGAGCTGGCACAAGGAAAATATCCGAACCCTGCAGTCACTGAGCAGCCTCTAGATGAGCATGAGCAGTGGATCAGGGAGGCAGATGGACTCGTTCACGAGGAGCAGCCTTCTTGAGTCAGGTCCTCCTCCCTTCAACATCTGGTGGGGCTTTTCCTAGACCATGAGCCAACTCCCTGCTTTGCCTCCACGTGGCAGGCCTCCTTCTGATCCCTGTGAAAACTCACCTTCAAAATTGCGTTTGGTGCTGAATTCCCACCTGACGATGGTATTTGCAATTGTCAGGCAGCTGGTTTCTAACCCATTTTACAAACAGTTCTCTGATAATTTAGAGTGCCAGTTTTTTTAATGAAAATGTATCACCAACAACTAAGTTTGGAGTATGGGTACGAGGACAGCATACTGTAGAGCTGTAATTCCCTCTATCACATAAATTTGTAATCTCACTGAAGAATGGTAAGCCGTTGAAATACCAGTCTTGAAAATACCATTTTTCTATCAAAACCGTCTGGATTGATGTTAGTTGCTTTCTTCTCATTTAATTCCATATGAATTGAATTATATGTCAGCATTTCCACTGTTTTGCTTGGGACTGATGTCAAGCCTGTAGCTCCTCATGCTGTCCTCCTTGCCTTTTTGTCAACCTTTTTGTCAAGGCTTTTTCCTTGCCCTTCCCCTGGCCTTTAGAAGGTCCTCCATGTTCCAAGGCCGGCAATGAAACCAATGCCAGCAGTACAGAGGCCTTTGGAGGCAGCTCTTACAGGCCCGTTGATGCACATTTCCTGGATGACTGATCTAAAAATACCAATCTGTAGTAGATATCCAACATCCCCCTTGGTTCTACAAACAGACAAGACTCATCTCACCTAATTTTAGCTGCCGAAAAGGCAGGTGAGTAGTGGGAGCCAAGCGTCTAGCCTCCTCCTCTCTAGTCAATGGAGGAAAGAAAATAAAAAAGTCACTTTTAGAAAGTGGCTCAGCCCACCCATCTCCGGAGTGACTGAATCACCCTCAAGAAGAGCTGCCTCTCTCCATCAGCTGCTTAGGAAGGCAAAAAAGCCAGCTGGGTTGGGTGCTAAAGCCTGATAGCTGGGTTGGACGAACCAAATCCCACCTGAAGAGCAGAGAAGGAGTTCCTTTACCCTCCAGACACACACACGTGGCACTGCTTCTTTCTAGATAAAGAAAAGAAACATATTAATGCTTCTGCCCCCTCCCCATTTAATATCTCCATTGCAAGGACTCCTTTTGCTCATCAAACACCTTAAGAACTTCTCCACATCCTCCGTACCTTAGTCATCCACATTGCCTGTGCCAGCTGCAGTTTTCCTAATTATTCCCTCCACAGCATACCTTCCACCTGCTATCTATATCCTCTCTTTCTCTGCTTTCCTTTCACTATATACTACTTTTTATTTCTTCTTGCTGCTTTCATCTTGCTGTTCGGCCAAGATGAACACTATGCCGAACACTATAGCTTTTCGGACATACCCCAAAAATTCTTTGCAACCTTCCCATTCCCATCCCGGGGTTTCATCTCAATGATTCATCCCATTCCTCTCCACAGCTTTGGGAAACCAGCCCCTACTGTGCCGCCAGCTGCCGCATCCCTCTTTGAGACTGCTCTCTCCTAGCTCCTACCAAGAGCTGTTGCAGGTGATGCTCATGGGTCTGTGCACAGCCACCAGCTTCTGGTCCAGTGATAAATGTAATTTTATTTGTCATAATGAGGTTTGAACCAGTTGCCTCATGCTTGGTGCAAGACCATTTGTGTCAGAAATTATTTCCTTTAATTTTCAGAAAGCTTTGCTGGTGTTTTTCTGTGCTGGCTGCCTGAAACTCGTCGCATACCTGACTCACGCTGACGCTCCCCTTAACAGCAGCTGTATTTTCTGGAACATGTTATGAAGATGGACTCACAGAAAACCTTGTTTTACCCTTTTCTGTAACTCCATGACCCATCTTGATCCTCGAAGACTGCAAATACCTGCTCCTGTGCTTGACGACACCAACCCGGGTGACTTGCTTTTCAAACCAAGGGGATATAAAAGGTATAAGGGCCGACATGCCTCAAGACCAAGGCTCTGATCCCAGTTTTACCAATAACTCATAAAGAAACCTTGAAACACCCCACTTTGTCTCCCCCTGCCTCCTGTTCCCCCCTAAAGGAAACAACCACGCTGATGCTGCTTTGCAAAGAGTTCTGAATTTCTTGGACGCGAGCAGTTACGGAGGTACGGACAGTTACTGCTGCAGGCTCGTGCTCTTAAGAGCCTTTCAGCGTGGAGAACATTCAGATCCAGTTCCACTTTTAAATAAACTGGCTCACATGATTACCTCTGTAATGAGCTGGGACCAGCAGAAAACACTCTGTAACGACCAGAGTTCAGAAGATGCATTAATCTGAGAGTGCTCCCATAAAGATCACGGAGTCAGATTTACAAGCACAGATAAGACGTGGCCTGCAAAAATCACACAGCGAGGCCAAAACAGAATTCTCCCTGGACTCGTACGTACTCATTTCTCCTCCTTCTCCTCCTTCCCCGTGTTCATGCCGAGGCAGATGAGCTGGCAACGCTGACGGCACCACCCTGAACATGCCTCATGCTGTGGCGCTGAGACTCGATGAAGAAAGTCACCCATGTGGTGCCGTTACTTTGCACTTTTACACCGTACCTCGGGAGGGAATTCCAGCACCGTCCACGAGCAGGAATGGATGAAATGCTGCCGGGCAGGGGCTGCCACCCTCCCCAGCCTGGGGCTGCTCTGCTCACCCCGTGCTGCGAACCCGCGGTACAGCAAGGAGGCAGAAGTGGCTCAGGTCCTCCTGCCTTGACAATCACAGAGCTGTCCAGGTTGGAAATGACCTTCAAGGTCACCTAGTCTGCCCATCAGCCTCACCTCCCACGTCCCATCACCAACCCACGTCCCTTAGAGATTTCCACCCCCTTCCACGGCCCCATTGACCAGCAGAGATTTTGGGGTTACCACCGCGGGGGGAACGACAAGATCCCTCCCTGCTTTTCCACCTTCCTTCCTCCCTCCAGGATGCGATGGGAGGGATGGAGACAGTCCAGAGGAAGCAGCAGGGTGAAGGTTGGACAGCTCCAGCTCTTCGGCAGCACCTGGGCTCCCCCCTGCTCCCCCTGCTCCCCGACGAGCATGCAGGGACTGGGCACAAGCAGCCCCCTGGGTCCTGACCCCGCCGGGGCCAGCGGGCTCCTTCCCTTCCACCCAGCCCCAGAGGAAACGCTTGTGACTCTCGCAGGAAATGCTGCAGCTGAGCAAACCCTCCCTGTCCCTCCCTTAAATTATTTAATGTCCTACAGGAGCAGATGACCCCTGCTAAGCAGACTGTCAGGAGAACAGCAGCCTTTGATGCAGTAATTGGAAATTTCCATTCTTTGCTTGCAGCCTTGAAAAACAGAAGAGTCTAATATAGTGGGAAATCTCCGTGCTGAGCTAGGAAATTTCCATGATGGAAATTTTTAATATATTCTCTGGCTTTAAGCTATGCAGGTTGATGAGGCTTCGGGGCTTTATCTTGTGTCTCGCATTGTGTTTTGGGGGGTTGTGGTTTGGTTTGTCTCTGTTTGTTTGTTTGCTTTGCAATTTGCTTCAAAGGATCGATGAATGGCTGTGGCAAGGCTTGAAAAATCAGCCAGACCAAAGGAAAGTGATGCATTTGATGCATTTGCAGGAGAAACACGTGCGGGGCTCGCCAGACACCTGCAAGAGCCCCAGTCGTGTTAGAGGTAATGGGGAGCTGAGATTTAACGAGGCGGCGGCTGCCAGCGGTGTGCCAGAGGATGCTGATGGCCCCGTGAGGAGCACAGCTTCCAAAGGATGGAGTTTCTGATGCTGTTTCCAACAAAAAGCCCAGGAGCCCAGAGGGTGAATATGCCTTTGCCCATGCCAGACCACACAAAAGGCAGGTAAATAGCAGGGAAGCAGCTCGGAAGAGGTACCTGTGCGAGCCTTCAGTCCAAATACCTGGCAGCTCTCGCTGGTGCTTTGAGCAGAGACTTCTCAGGGACAGAAAACAGAGGAGGGAATTGTCAGCTGTGCTGGAGGAATTATGATGAGGAGCTCGTAGGAGCGAGGGTGGGAGGACAGCAAAGGAAACACATTGGAAGCAGAGCTGCCGCCTTTCCTATTGTACGGCTGAGATGCTGTGCAAATGCCCGGCTGGCTTCTGCAGCCCCAAAAAGCTCTGCCCAGGTGGCCTTTTACATTTCAAAGTTTCAGTAAGCAAACAAAGCACTGCCAGAGCATAGACCCCCGGCATGCAGAGCAGCCTCCATCCTGTGGAGGTGCCCAGAGAGGCGGTCAGTCTCATCCCTCAGCACCCACCAGAGCAGGCTGCAGGTTAATCGGGGCTGCACATTAATTGGAGCTGGACTTGATGATCCGACCCTTGTGGGTCCTTTCCAGCTTGGGGTGGTCATGATTCTGTGATTCTTATTTACGTAAGCAGAAATTAAGGGCTCATGGAGACGAAGCTATCACGGGTTTATTTTCTTTGCCAGCCAGCTCTTTGCAAGTGGCAGGGATGAGGAGGAAGGCAGACAGCCTGACCCACACCAGGGCTCTGACCGAGGTCCAGAGTTTGCTCCTGGGGTTGATGCACCCGAAAATGCACGTGGGCACAAGCACCCAATGCCTGGGAGCTGCTCTGCGAAGCCAATGTAACTCAAAGGTTAAGTCCCAAAGGTGTTTGGGACTTCGTGGCCTTGTTTCTAATGCCCCAGCAGGTCCTTTCTCCCTTTGGCTGTGTGTCCCCAGGTACCTTTGGGATGTCCCAGCCAGACCCAGGTGTGCCAGAGCTTGAAAGAGGTGTTGATCCAGGATGAGTGGGCAATGGCCTGGGTGGTTCTTCACGTCCAAGTACACAAACACCAAGAAAACTTGGGGCACAGCAGAGAACTTCACCCCTCTTCCATCTGGAGCAGTGTGGTGCATCTTTGAGGACCCAAAATACCAAAGGGATAATTTGGCTGTGCTGCCTTTTAATCTAGGAGAAGATACCATCAGGTGGTAGTGGGTGAGGAGAGGTAGGACTGGTCCTTCTGAGTGCCAGTCCTCTTGCCATGGTGTCATCAGCATGCCCTTTGCATGCCCATCACTTCGGCCCTGACTGCAAGTGAGCCAAGACACCAACCAAGTTCCTTCTAATGGGGAAAGAGCTGAACCACTGAGCATCTGCCTAGGACGTGTTGACTCTAGATGACAAAACCAAAGCTAAACCCTCCTCTGCATCTGCAGTTAATGCAGAGAAGCATCTACCCCTAGGGCACAATTCATCTCCCCGCAAAGCAGGCATCACACTTAACCATAAGTAAAATCCCTGAGCTTGGAGTCTGGCTCTACAACACAAGTGGGTGGATCCAAGGCTCGCAGACTACTGAAGTGGGTGACTTTGGCGAGACAGATGGCTTTGTCACTGAAATCTCGTATTCATTTGTCTGTCCTTAAATCTGAGTCCATCTGCTCCCTCTTGAGCTACTCGCGGGAGGTAGAAGGTGCCACTGGGGTAAGGCTGGTCCCTGTGGTCTGGATCCGTGCAACTCCTTGCACATCCCAGCCCTGGTTCATACCTTCAGCCCCTGGGCACAGAAAGAATATGAACAAGGTCCTATTTCCTTCTGGGTTCAATTACTGCCCGAGATAGGGGCTTTACCAAAAAGAAAATCATGACAACGGCACTGGGCTTTCACTGGGCTTTGCTTGTGATTGTGCCTCTTTCATTTTCAAGGATTTCTTTAATATTTCCTCTTTACTGCCACTGCCAAAGAGTCACTTGAGTCATTTCCTCCATTCTGGAGAGGAGCCAAAGCCAGGAGGAGGTCTCCAAAATCAGAACCATGTCTTCGAGCGGGAGATGGACCAGAGCCCAGGCGTGATGTCCTGCAGCCCGGCACGTGGCCACGATGCTGGGAGTGGGGCAGGCGGCTTTGTGCACTCTGCAAACTCATCCTGACCTTGGAGTTCAACCCCTGGGTGGTCAGCTGGACCCAAGGTAGATTTCCTACCAGGGGGGACTCAGGTAGAGCTCCCCACCTGAAATTCATGTGCTGGGGGCTCCCCCCGGCCAGCTAATTGCTGCTTCGCATGCCCTACATCTGGGGAGGGCGCATTGCTCTACGTGATGGCACTGCAAGCAGGCTGCCTTTTAGAGCTGCTCCTCAGTGCTGTTATTCCTGAAAAAGATTTATTAGGATGGGCTGGTTTAATTTAATATGCTGTGGAACTGCTCTACGGGTCACAAAATCAAAAGCTGATGAAAGACCTTCAGCAAAATGAAGGCAAACGCTGCCAACAGCATTCTGCCCATATTTCCTTATGTGTTCCAAGAGGTTTTCTAGATTTGTGTTTGGGTGGGTGTGTTTTTTTAGCTCATTAAGAGTTTTACCGGTCTAGGTCAAGTTTTACTGGCATATAGAAACAGTATGTCAAATTTACAACCGAATATTCACAGCCGAGGGATTTGCATTGAAGCTGAAGCTGTTTAAATAATCAGTCCATCCCAGCAGCCCTACTCTCTGGCCACACAAAACGAACCCATCCAAACGTGATCTGCTCCAGCACTGTGCCCGTGACGGGTCTGTGCAGAGTTAAACTGCTGAACCGAGCACTTGTGCACGCTGAACGCCACCAAAAATCGTGATTTCTTCATGCATTTTGTATGAGCATGACAAGGCGCCGCGTTTGCTGGAGGATCTTATGAATGAGGCACTTTTCCTCCCTGCTCTGCTTGTCGTAGTGCTTCTCCCAGCTGCTGGAAGATTACTCGCATTATGCATTCAACAGGATTTGTTCCAGCCATTTTCCAAAGTGAATTTTCGCTGTTCCCCATTAGTTTGGCTTCCCAAGGACACAAGGCCAATGTGTTCATGTGCCATGCCTTTGGGCTCATGTTTTATCTCCCTGTCTTGCTGGCTCCTCTCGCAGTTTGGGAACCCCTTGACCAATTTCAGCTGAATTTGATAAAGAGCTGCCAAGCTCACGAGTGTGAAATTTCTGGTAGTTTAATGAAAGCAAGCAAGAAGGTAGAGGGGAGCAGCAGAGAAGAACAAGACTCGAGAATCCAGGTGGCCATGAAGTCTTGCAAACCTGCAGGTAAAGCTTCAGCCCCTCACCCTACGAGACGCCAGAGAATCCACACCTAAAAGCCATCCTTACCGGAGACTTATCTGTTGCTGTCAGAACTGCTGTTTTTTTATTTATAAGTAGTTGTTGTAAAGGAGCAGGTACTTTGTGGGGCAGCATCAGGAGGACAATGCGGTGAGAGGCAGCACGGCCAGGCGGAGTGGAGCACAAAGTGCTGGCTCCTGTTGTGATGCCGAAGAGCGGAGAGCGAAAACACTAAACAGAAACAGGCTGTGATGTTGGCTCGTGGCCTGAGCACAGGCCTGGGAGCTTGGAAATCTCAAGATCAAATCATGTCCCTGATAACGACTCCTTTTATTGCCTACAAGCTCTTGGGCTTTTTGGCTACCCTATCTAAAAGGAGTGGGAATAATAGAGCCTGTCTCCCAGGATCGCTCCTGTCCAGCAATATATAATCACTCGATGTGTTCAGAGGATGAAATGTACCCCGCAGTGAAATAAAAGGCACCAGCCATCACTCCTGTAGGTGTTCAAAGCTTCTCCCTACCTTTGACAGCTGCCATGCTATGGCAGAGATTGTTCTGCTCAGCCCCAGCCTCAGAATCCAAATTTAGATCGTGTCCTGTGACAGGAATCATTTACATGACAAAATCTGCCTTGCTCCACATCTCTGCAATTAAATCCTGCCTCCCGAGCAGCCACAGCGGCATCACGCTGGCAAAAAATCACATATTGTGGGGAAAGTGGTGTGTCCGTGGGTGGGACGCCCTCACTGGAATGGGGATGGGTACTCGACACCTCGGGGTCACCCCGGAGAGCTGGGAAGGGCGCGAGGGCTCCTCATCCTCCTGCAATCCCACCAGCCCAGGATCCCACCAGCCCAGGAGATAGTGGGGAACGCTGCCTTTGGAGCAATTTTTAGGGCAGGCGTGGAAGTTATAATGCTACTGCTATAATATATATATGCTGTTATAATGCTGGATGAGGATGGGTGACGGGGAATTTTCGGTGGGTGCTGGGTCTCAGCTGAGCAGCTGGGGTGGAAGGAGCCAACGTGCTCCGGTGGATGTGCTGAGCTGCCAACGTGGCTGGCAGCTCGGTAGTCAAGGCTCTGCAGTCACACAAATTAATACGGACGTGCTCTCGGTGATGATTTTAGGAAATCCCTCACATCCTTCAAGTCACTCTAGACAAACCAGCTCCTTATGTATTCCTCCTGGGGTCGCTCAGGGTGTCTGAGAGTTACTTGCAGCACAGCACGGCTTCAAAGATTTCCTTCTTGAATAGCTGCCGCCTTCCCCGCGGGGAAGATCTGTGTGTGGAGCCGACAGAGGAGCTTCTTCCTCCTGCGGGAGCCTCGTGGGACTCCCATCTCTGTATCCCCGGGGAGGGTCGGACCTCACTTCAGATCTTCCAGCCTGCAAAGATGCTCTGCAAGGAGGCACCAGGACCTCGAGGCCAAGTGCTGGTGATGAGGCATCACAGCATGCCTGTGTCCTCCGTCAGTGAACTGCTGGACCCTTCCCTCCTCTTGGCGTATTTATCTTCTAGGAGATGCCCTTGAATATCCTTCCTGCCAACCTGCACCTTTTTTTTTTTTTTTTTTTCCAAATCGAGGTCTCCCCTGCTCACCAGCAGCTTTGGGCAGCTGCCTGGACTTCCAGCCTGCACGGAGCAGCACGGAGCTCCTGCCAAAGGCAACCTCTTGTCCCAGACAGGGGCACGTTCGTCTCGAGCACTCAGGCTCCCTGCAGGAAAAGGGGTCATTTTGCTCAGCTGTTTCTGGCTGTTTCCACCAAAATGATCACAATCCGGGATCTGTTTCTCCGTCGGATGCTGACCGCTTAACGCTCTTAATCTCGGTAATTGTAGTTTGTTGAGGTTCTTGGAAACTGGCAAAATGGCTTTCAGAGGAATAAAAATAAAATAAATATCCCAAACTCCAGATCAGTGAGGAAATTCCCTCAGTGGATCATGGCTGAAAACAAAACATGTTTTTGTGCTTCCAGAAAATCAGCAAGACTAACAGTGCCATTGTTTGTGTAAGGGGGATTTCCACATTTCAGGGAACAGCTTGGAAGCCACTGCTGCGGCTGCCCCCGGGAGAGCAGGAGAAGTGACCCAGCACCAGAAAAATCGCAGCAGGTTACAAATCACGGGGCTTTAAGAAATGATAACACAGATTTGGGTGGCGGTATTTTATTTTATTTTTTTTCTGTGCCTGCTTTCTGAACTTTGAGGGGGCATATTGCCTTGCTTTCCTTGTCGCGTGAGGACCATAAATGTGCCGTTCTGTTTCGCCCCTAATAAAAACTCCTTGTCGAAGAGCCACGTGGCGCCAGGAACCCTTGCGCCAAAGGTGGCGTGAAATATCACAACATTTTAGAATAAAACTGCAGGAGTCAGCAACCCTGAAACCCGCAACATGCAATCCGGGGGAAAACAAACCTGGTTTTGAAAAACTGTGCTTGGCAGTGCCTTTGGCACGGACAACCCTGCCCACAGCAGGGGTTTGGAACTGGATGATCCTTGAGGTCCCTTCCAACACGAGCCATTCTGTGATCCTATGAAGTAGGGAGAGAAAGCCCGTTGGCCAAGGTCAGAGCCACGGGGAAACAGGGAACAAGGCGAGGAGGGAAGGAGGGTGGCAAGGGGGCTGGAAATCTCTGCCTTGGCTTGCTGGCCTTCATCCGCACCTAAGGGTGCGTGCTATCACCCTGAACTCTGCAGTGAGACACTCCAGCACCAGCTGATTGCCCTGCCTGATACCATCTGGGAGATTACCGTACCCCGTGCCTGGGCTGCCTGCCAGGAAAACGTGACGGAGAGGGCGATAAGGAGGGAGCTTTACGGGGAAGGTGATGGCATCACGGCCAACGGGAACATTACTTCATCCTCCCCGTGCAAGCGCCATGTGGCCGCCCCACTGGGGCATGGGGAGGATGTGGGGGACCCCGGAAACGAGGGCAGGGTCACGCTATTTTTGTGACAAATGTTTGGAGGTGATGAGGCAGGCGCTGTCAGGGTGTCTGCCCTGTATTGCTGTGGGCTGGGAGTGAGCAGCGTGGTTGGGTTGGGGCTGGCAGCATGAAACCTCTGCCCTGCCACGGGGTTTTTGGGTGCCACGAGGTCCTTCTGGGCATGGGGAAGGAGAAATCGCTGCTGTTGATGCTTACCAATAACAGACCGTTTTCACCTTATTTTGTCCTTTAGTTTTAGAGCTTTTTGCAAAAGCAATGTGAAAAACAGGAGCTCGCACGCAGGCACGTTTGAGGAGGGGCACCCTCGCTGGCCAAGGACAAGCTAGCACAAGGTGGGAAGACCCTGGCTTAAAAATATCCCACAACCTGCAGCAATCCGTTTCGTGTGGGTGCATCCAGATAGCCTTCAATTACACACTCACACAATATTTTTTGCAGAGAGCTCCTGCCTCTTTCAGTGCTCAGGATGTGCAGAGCTCTGTTAATGAGCAGCTAATCAACATTTCTCTTTGGCTGCTCCCTGCTGAGCCCTACAGGACAGGGCAATGGAGCTGGCAGCCCAGAACAGCCCAGGGAGTACAGGGTCAGCCCTGCTCTGCCTCCAGGTGAGGACACCCAGCGAGCTTTGAGTATTTTGGGGGTTTCACTGCTCTCATCTAAGACATCTCACCTGGAAATGGGCCAGTTGATGTTTTTGCAAATGGCTTCATATGGGCTGATATTCACTGAAACCAATGGACAATCCAGCTCCAAAGCACAAATCCATAGATATTTTCTTTAAAGGGAGAAAAAAAGCTTACATTTCCCCACCTCTGTTCTTAGAAACAGCGGAGTGATTCTGTCTGAAAGTTAAGCAGAAATGGTACAAAACACTCAGCGTAGAAAATTTTTGCCTGAATTTTTCAGAGTTTGCAACATTAAAAGCAAGGCAATGCAGCATACAGTGGGAAGTCTTGGATGATTTCCTGACCCACCCTGGAGTGCTACCTAGACGTTTTAAACCACACGTCTCTACACCTCAGTAGCATTAACTGCTCCGAAGGAGAGAGCAGCTTAGCTCAGCTTACTGGCAAACAGAAAAGGGAACACTTCAAAAGATCCAATTTCCAGATTAGACTCAGGGATGTTCCCTTGTTCTTTCCCAAAAGCTCCTTTAAACAAACAACCCATCAAAGGTACCAGAAAATCATAGTATTCAGCTTCTTTAGGGTCTCTGAAGAGCTCAGGAGATGAAAATAACTGCAAAAATACCAACAGATTGTGACCACAGCCTGATGAGATGAAGGACAATGAGGAAATACCGAGATTAGAAATGCCTACTGCAAGCACGGGAACTTTTTGTGTCTTCCTGTGCCCCTTACAATCCCACCAGTGCAGGGTCTCAGCTCGATGGGTGAGCCTTTCATCAACCCAATAGCTAAGAAAAGGAAAACTGAACGAACTGGGCAGCTGATGTATCACAGCTTGCCTGAGTAAAGCCCTTGGATGCTGCCACATCATCGATGACTCTGGAACTTGGTAATGCAAAAAATACAAATACCACCATCTTCTTGTGGGCTGGCTTCCCGGCACATCAGATGTGGTCCGTGAGGTCCTGCGGGGATCCCTTGCTCACCACAAGTCCTCTCCTCCCTTGTGTGGTGTGGAAATGCAGAACAGACAGTGCTCTGATGCAGTGGATGTCCGAGGCCAACTCGAGAACCGCCAGTGGAACATCTGCCAACAAACCCATCCTTTCTGTGATGCTGACCGATGTCATCTTCACGGTGCTGGAGGCAGAAACCAAAGCCCTGGGGAATGTTCAAGATTCACAAAAAGTATTTGGGGCAAAACATGAATGAAGCCACCAGCCTTGCTTTGCAGGGAGCTCTCTGGTGAGCTAGGGTGGGAATGGCTCATGGGAACCTTTTTTTGATTTATGGCACCACACCAGCCGATTTTTGAGCATTGTTACTTGTAATAATGTATAAGTAGATACGCTTCCCATTCCAGCAATGAGAAGTTATTGTAGATATTAATTTGGTGCTATCCCCCAAACCCAACAGATGCGTAGTACCCCTTGCATCGCTGCCAAGCTTTTGACACTTTGAAGGACCTGGGTATGGTTTTTAGGACAAGTAGGGCCATTTGAGCAAAAAGTCAGGGTCTCACAGGGTGGGCTGTGTAGTGTCTCACCAAGGCACCTTTCTAATTCACAAGAAACAAAGATCATAGCATTACAGATGTCAATCATGATAGTAGGGCTTGATTTGCTTCACGTTAATGTTGGTATCAAAAATGATGGACCAATCTCTAGATGCGACTGCATCTGCCCATTAAAAGGCCACAAAAGGGATCTGAGGGCGAGGAGCATGGCTGTAGGTGCCTGCTGTTGGCACCCAAAGCTGGGGGAGATGAAAGACGCCCCTTTGCTTGGGGTCTGGCAGAGTCCCCCTGGGATGGAGGGAGGACATTGCTTTCTCATTGCGCAAAGGAAAAGGTCAACCATCGGGCTGCAGGGGACGCTGACCAACCGTGTCGCCGACTGTTCCTGCGCCAGGCTTCGCCCCCTTTCTCTTTGCCAAAACGCAGCCTCTGCTGACTTGCAGAGACTGCCCGGAGCAATCCTGTTTTGTTGCCAGCCACGTCTGGACGCTGAACCTTGTCCTGGTCAAGTTGCGAAGATGGAGCAGGAGCAAAGTCCTCCCCATGGCGTGACTCCATCGCCTTGGGACCTCACGGAGAGAGTTGCCTTCCCATGACAGTGAGGCCACCAGGGGTGACAGGGCAGCAGCTCCCCAGTAGAGCAGGCTCCCCAAAAAAATGACATTCCCCTTGCCATGGGGCTGTGCCATCACTTCCTGGGCTCGAGAAGCACTGACACATCGCTCGGGATCCGCCAGTGGCGGTGGAGCGACCTTCAGCGACCTTGGCTCTGCAGATGATGTGGCTCCCATCGGGTAGTCAGCACAACACCTGGAGCCCGTGCGTGGATGCTTCGAGGCAAAAGCCGCCCAATTTGGTCTCTGTTTCTCCTGGACGAGGACCAAGGCTCAAAATCTGGCAGTGGGACAAGTCATGCAGAACATCCAAGTGAATAGCTGCTCTGTTGAGGGAGGCGAAGAATGTATTTATCTCAGCTCCGAGCAGAGCTCTCCAGGCAGGTGTTTGCTGGATGTGCCGTAGAGCAATGTCCTTGATGGGCTTGCTGGGGAGGGTACAGGGATGATACAAGCTGTAACTTGACATGAAATCTGGCTGTAATAGCCCTGCATCCAACTGTGCTGTTATATATCTCCGAGAGAGATGTTACCAAAGTGACTCACAGGTGCTCAAGGTATTCCGTGCGAGTTGTCAACATCATTTTTCTGCTGTGCCAGAATGTGATTGGTTAATTGTGTGAAGTCAGGCACATTTCAGGGTCTGGAGGAAGGCAGTGTTATGCAGGCTGTGGAGCAGTGATTCACGCTTTTTGCACACGCGGCATGTTTGGGTGAACCCACACGGTAGACAACACCTTAAAACTCACCCCTGACATCTGGCCTAGTCCAGAAACCGTGGTCAACCTTGCATGTAATGGATTCCAAAAGAGAGGTCACCAAGGTGCCACCTGGTCAGAGATCTGAGATGAGGCCATGGATGGGGGCTCCACCGTGGCCACATGGATCTGGCCACCACAGCAAGATCTCAGCTACAAGGGTGTACACGGCATGCTTAATTAACAGCTAAAGGGCTTGAGGTGGAGAGCATTTACGTGCCCATAACCACAGCAGAAGGTTATTTCAGGGCTAAGTCATGGTCAGAGGGAGGTGGTGGTCTGGTGTCCACACTCTGAGACTGTGCAGGTTCAGTTCCCTCCTTAAGTGGTGCTGCGAAGTCGAGCTACATCGTGGCTGTTGAGCTCACAGCAGGTCTCCCAAGCCCAAGTATCGTGCTTTGGCACCTGCTGTGATAAAACACCCAGAAGGGACCAAGCTGCAGGTCTGCTCTGGGTTAGCTTGAAGAAAAACCTCTAGGGGCTTAGCTCAACCCATGTTCCCATCCCCAGTCCTCCTGCAGAGTTAGGTGCCCTCGTGTTTTATCTTCATAATGCACCAGGGCATCTCATTTTCCATTCAAAGGACGGTGAAGAATGCAATGCCCTCTTCCATGTGTACCTCCTTGCTACACAGCAGTCTAGGACCCACCCCATGTTGGCCACATTCAGTGTCCTCTGCCTGTCCTTCCCCATCTCCCAGGGGTGTGCGCATTTTTTGGCTGTGTCTCTGGAGGAGACTTTGCGTCCCACCCAAGGGTGAAGCTGCTCCACCTTCTTGTTCCTTCTTGGCCACCCAGGTCCACCACTGGCTCACATTCAGCCAGCTGCCCACCAGGACCCCCTGGCCCAACCTCCCAAGCTGTGCCCAAGGCCACCCATCTCTCTGCCTCAGTTTCCCACATGCAAAACACGTCTCGGTCTTTTCCTACCCCTGCAGGGCAGGGTGAGGATAAGCACATTAAAAGATTGGATGTGGTTCAGGTTCTGGAGTGCTGGGATTGATAGAAGTGACTTCAGTAGGTGGTTTGAAGCCAATTAAAGCCAAATCTTTGCTCTGAAGATAGAGGTAGAAAATATGTAACGGGTCCCCAGCCCTCATCCCTGCCAACGTAGGGCTGTTCTGTGTGTTTACCGGTCCTCATCCCTCTCGGTGTGTGTGCTGTGGGCAACTTCCAGCTCTTCCACCGGAGGAAATTCAGTGCTTAACCCAAACATTCTTCATTTCACCCCTCTATTCCCATTTATCCCCCCGACAATGCGTCGCAAAGCTTCTTCCCAAGCTAATACCCTTGGAGTTCCAGCAACCAGCTGATGTCACGCTAAGGGATGACTGTGCTAATAGCTCTGTTTGGCCTGGGAGCATCTCCTGGGTGAATTAAAATGTTCCCAGGTGACTCAGAATGAACTCATGGTGCCTCCAACATGTGCAAGGTCCCTGTCCTTCATCATGGCCAGGGGGCATGCGTAGGGTGTGCATCCAACAGCGGGATGGAGCTCCGAAACTCCGCTTGCTCAGTCTCATTTTGAGAGCCTTGTCTCATTTTCTTTCCAGCTACACGAGCACAAACCCAACCACGTTTTGTGTGTTTTAAAAGCTTAGTTTTAGTGGAAGGTGTGGGTTTTTTTTTGGTGTCCCTGGGGGTTTCTGGCTGGGGCAGCTGGGACGATGCTCTGCACATCGCAGGCACCGCCGACCTCACTGCACCGCCTTTTGCAGAAGCTGCTTTGCTTTCACTTTACCTACGTGCATCGCAGCCCGGCGGGTGAGAGCAAACAGGGTGTTCTGGTTGCTTTTCGCTCTTGTAAAATTAATAAGCACCTGAGTGCTGCTCTGGGAACGCATTAGCTCGAGAGGCGCCATAATATGCGCGTAGGCAAAACTTTTCACTGCAAGGAGACCTTTCTCCCAGCCCCACCTGCACGTGTATTTCTGCCAGGTACTGCTTTGTTGAAAGCCTGGCTGGGATTGCTACCAAAATAGCCAAATCATCATGATCTGCAGTGGGACGTGCGTGGTGACGGAGGCAGGCAGACGTTACGTACCAGCTGAGCTCCTCCTCCTTCTTATAGGGTATAACAGGCGTGCTGTCCCCCAAAGGTAGGACGGCCCTTAAATTATTTAATTTCAGTTCTCCTCTGTCGTGATTTTGGGAAGGGTGCCTCCAGCTGGGCACTGTTAGCAGAGCTTTGATGGCTTTAACGGGGACACAGGACTGGAGGTGTGGTGGATTTGAGCCCAGTGCCGTGGAGTTTGTTTGGTCCTGCAGGCTCGGTTCCCTTGGTGGAAGGACGAGCGTGTCCAGAGGATTTTTGGTGTGAGGAGCATCACTCCATCTTGCAGCTCCCTTTTAGCCCTGCTTCTGTTTTGCAAGCATCAGTCCATCACGGGGTCATTTTATTTCAATCAAAATCATCTCACGGCAGGCTCGACCTCTCTGCACAGCCCTAGAAATAGCGATGCTTTTATTTTGATTCACTCTCCTTCAGTAGGACTTCTGCGAGGAATCCTTGGCAGTCTTTGACCATTAAAATGGCAATAATTAATAAACCAATTTGTCGTGTCACCATTTCCTTCGGACTTGCTGATAACGTGGTGCATTTACCTCCATCCAACCCCCCAGTCCTTCACTCCTTGCGAGGCGCTGGTGACCACAGCTCCTGGCCATGACAGCACCGGGGCTGGATGAAGCCTGGACCTCTCTGGCTGGCTGTGCTTTTGGGAATCCCAGTGATCATTTGCTCCATTTCTCCATAAGAAACAACATTAAGACCATGAATCAGCCTGAAACTAATAACCAGGAACCCCACAAAGGAGCAAGACCCCGATGGTGCTGCACAAAACCAGGACAAGGTGATGCATGCTGTCACATTGCTCAGGACCCTCCTGGGTCACCTCCTAAACCCCAACTTAGGTCTGGGCTGCCCTCTGCTCTGGATGAAGGGTTTGTATGCACTGCCACAACCACTAGCCTGTCCTGCAGGGCTTGGCTGACAGCCAGCTGGCAGAGCTACCTCGAACTGGGGGACGTGTCAGGCAGAGCTGGTAACTGGTTAATTAATGCTTGCGAAGCTCGTTGAAGAGCTTCAAAGTACACAGGTGCAGTCAAGTTAATATCTGCGTGATGCATCCCTTGGAAGTAACTCATCCTGGTGTTACAAGACTTATGAGCAGCCTCACAGTCAGGAGCTGGATAATTTCCTTGTGCCCTGGAGGACAGGGACATCAGCACCTAAACACGGCGGGGCACAGAGTGTCCAGCCCTGATTTCTCGGATGCCATGCCTGGACTGCAGGGAGATCAAGGGTGGATATGGAAAAGAAACGAGTAGTCCCTTTGTCCTCTACCAGCCCAGAATGCTGCCTTGGGTTTTAGCCTTTTGCTAAAGCCTTTTTAGGGGGGGTTAGGTTTGGGTTTCAGCCTTTTGCCTCTTCCTGTGCCTGGGAAGCCAGCCCATGGCCGTGGAAATGAAGAGCAGATGGAGAGCATCATGGAGACATAGAACCATCTAGGTTGGAAAAGACCTTCAAGATCAAGTCCGACCATTGACCTGACCTAATGAGTCCTATCACTAACCTTAGGGACACGTCCACACATTTCTTAAGTACCTCCAGGGATGGACACTCCAACATGTCCTGGGCAGCCCATATCAATGCCTCACCGCCCTTTCCGGGAAGAAATTCTTCTCAACACCCGATCTGAACCTCCCCTGGTGCAACTTGGGGCCATTTCCTCATGTCCTACCACTTGTCACCTGGGAAGCAAGGGGCTGTGGTTGAGGGCGAGCATCCTGCCCACTGTCCCGGCTCCTCCTTGCTGGGAAGCCCAGCTCCAGCTCCTGGGCAGCACCCAGCTTATACACGGGCATGGAGGATGCTACGAAGGCAGGGAAAAACATGTCTGGGAAGAACAGGACAGGGGGTTTCCATCCTTCAATCCCACTTCTCCACCCCTACCTCATTCGTGCCCCATCTCCACGTTCCTGCTTTGTGTGCGTTACCCGTAAGCATCCAGTGCTGAGGTGCATCCCAGCCCATGTGGAGCATGCCCTGGGTTGAACATGAGCAATGAGACATCTCCTGCTCTGCTGTAGCATCCCCAAAAACTGCTCACGGGGCTGCCTCAGTCAATACATCTCTATTTCTGAGTGCCTTCAGTACAGCGTGCAGCGATGCAAACACCCCACCCCATCCCCTTTCCCTTTCTGACCTCCTGCTTTCTCCAAAAGCTGCTCCCATCCATCCACACCCATCTCTCTTCTTCCCAAACTGCCTGCCCAAAGGTGTTCGGGGCTTGGCATGGGCTGAAAGTGCTCATGCTGCCCTGCCACGTCCTGGGGAAGCTTGGAGCTGAGCTCCAGAGCTGGCCCCAGCCTCAGCTTCCTGCCGGCAGTGAAGGAAATAAAAGCACATCCAAAAAATGAAGTCCCAAGGTCACCAGCAAAACTGTCTGTAGGCTTCCAAGCTGCAGCTCCTCGTGTTTCTGGGCTATAATAACCAGGAAAAAAAAAATAAAAAAGATCAGTTCTGCCCAGCCCTGACACTGTGATGCCCTAGGAGGGTTTTGGGGTACCCCAAGGCAGCCAGCATCCCCGGGGAGCAGAGAGGTGCTGGTTTTCCAGCCTCACTTTTGGATGCTTTGGAGCAGCGTGCATGTTTACCAAAATATTTCTCTTCCTCAGGCACAGTGGTGGCGATGAGCATGTTCAAAGCAGGCTGATGTCTCCAGGTGACTAACTAGCACATTTTGGGGGGTGACCATCCTCCGAAGCTGGTCCCTCCCCAGCGGTGCTGGCCTAGAGAAGGGGACGAAGGCAGGGCTGTTTGCCTTCATTTTCAAGCAGCACCTGCTTGAGCCACTGGATAAATATTTTATGCAGGAGAAGGGCTGCAGAAGGGCTTCAGGTACATCCGCCGCATGCCCGATTGCCTGCCAGCGTGGTTCAGGACACTCTGTTGTGCAACCCCGGCGCAAAGCCTGGGGCAAAGCCAGCCCAAATCCGGGGTCACATCCAAGCCTCTCCGCCCCAGCAGCGCTCAGCAGTGCCTCAGCCCTTCGCATCCCCACCGGCCCCTTGCAGCGAGCCTTTCTATTTTCCAGCCTAACCTTTGTCTGGCCGAGGCAGTGAGTCATCTTGCTCATTAGCTGAACTTTGAATATCTCTTTATCCGCTGGATCCATTTCAAGCTCGTTCCCTGGCAGCGGAAGCGCCGGCTTCTCCCTCACTCTGCTCTGGATCGCCACGGTGCTTTTGCAGCAGCATCTCCCTCCCTCCGCCCCCTGCTAAGAAAATCAGAGGGGATCAGGGGTTATTTTCAGCCCGTGCACGCCTTCCTGTGCAGCGTGGGTTAATTCCCAGTGTTGTTTAGCGAGCCCTGGGTTTTTTGGCGGTGCTCTGCCCTCCTCCAGCTCTGTGGCTGCTGCAGGCTGTGTTTGCAAAGCGACCAGGGCGCGCTGCAGCCCCTCGCCGAGCTGGAGCCGTTCATCTGCTGCCAACAGAGCTGAGCAAGGGCTGCCCCGAGCTGTGGCCACCTTCATTAGTTTCTTTCCCTGGTTTTTATCCAGGCACAGAGCTCCCAGGGAAAATAGTGCAGGAATTTTGGCTCCTCTGGCTCAACAGACGATGCTGGGGGGCAGCGAGAATGGGTCAAGCGTCAAAGCGCATGGAAAGGGTTTTTATGGAGCGACGGAGAGGACCTTGAACTACTGCTCCTGATGTGCTTTGGCGTGGGCAAAGACTCAAGCAGCCCCTCACCTGCTCGAAAAGCAAGTGGAGGACACTCATTCAGAAGGCGAAGCCCCCTCTGCAGTGCTCCCTCGTGGGGTGTTTGGGAGATGACTTTATATCCTGGACAAAATCATCACCTTCCCAAACTGCCAGGCATGTGGCAAGAGCATCTCCTTTGGCAACTCATCATCGCACCAGCAGTTTGTGCCTGTGTGAGCCCTTCCCTGTGAGGAGCTGATGGTTCATGGCCCCAGCCGAGGGCATCGATACGGCACGACCAAGGCGGTGTTGCACCGGGACGGCCACCAGCTACTGCCCCCGTGCCTTTGTCCCAGGTGGCAATTCACTGATCGTGTTTATGAGTTTGTCTTGCATGGTTTTTGCCAGGCTTCCAGCAATCCACCTTATTTATTTATTCATTTATTCCTTTATTTTGGGTTTTTGACTCCCACGGTTCCCACGGCTCTGCCTCGTTCCGGTTTGGGATCCCTGCCTTGTTCCACACTGTGCCAACTGATGTGCTTCGTGGCAGTCCAACGAGGACCTGAATTCACACTTGCCCTAAAAATCCCAAATAAAAGGAAAGATGGGGGGTTATTAATCACTGCCACAGGGCCACGTGGGGAAGCCTCATCCACAAAAACGCTCACTGCATCGTGGGGCAGATTTCTTGAGAGCTTTTGATTTATGGACCTCTCATTTGCACCTCTCATAGCCTGGCTCCTGATAGCCCGCACGCAGGCACTCCACGGGCTGGAGACGGGCACTCGTATGGTCCGATGCTCTTCCTCGGTGCTTGTCCAATTCAATGCCTGCAAAACCCTTCCAGGAACGAGGTGTGCGCCTCAGCCTCTTAAAGGATGTGCCCAGTGCTCGCATTACCAAACAGCCCCACTACTCATGGCTCTGGGAGCATGTCTCTCTTGGCCATGCTGCCCTGGAAGGAAAAGGCACCATGGCCATGTCAGGAGGGTGCAGCACACGGTACCTGGCCCAGAGGTCGCAGTTTCAGCATCCCCAGAGGCTGCAACGATGAGGAACTGAAGCATCTCTCACCTGCCTTGTGGAGATCGCCATCCCTATGGTGGTGAACACGCTCCTGAGATGGATGAGTGCATGGGGACCCAGCGGGCTGTAGCTGACGTGCTGAATTTAGGCTCTGCCTCATCCTCTCTCCAGCCCAGATGGTCCAACCTACCCAAAATAGCTGCTTCAACGACCCAAAAGCGCAGATTTCTCCCTGCAGCCCTTCAGACGTGCTTAAACTTCTCCATCAACTTACCCTCACCCTTATTACTACCATCATTTTTCTCACCTCCATCAACGGTGCGTGGGGCTGCCTCCAGGGGGCAAGCCAGGATCCCTAAATTAGCTATAGGGAAGCTGTATAGGTGACTGAGTAAGTCTGGGAGCATCAAGGAATCCATCAGAGACCACGTCCTGCTGCTCTGTTCAGCCTGAGGGAGCCCTGGCACTATGGGGTGAAGGCACCTCGCTACCTGGGCATCACCTGAAAAAGCAAATTATAATTAAGTAAATAAGCAAATTCAGGAGGGACCAGCAGAGCTGAAGCACGTGGCTTCTGTATATATACATATATATATATATTTTTTTTGGTGGTCTCAGACCTTTGCTCCATCCCTTCCCCTGGTTTCACAGATGTCCTTAAAATAAGAAGGGAAATAAAAGCCGGGTCGTGCTGGGAATGTCGTGCCTGCTGTGCACCTGCCTGGATGGGTCGGTGGCTGCTGTCCTGAGCGGGGATGTGATTTGGGATAGCCCCACGGGCTCCATCCTACTGGGGACTGTGATGCCATGGGGTGAGTGAGGGTCCTGCTGGGGACGGCGATGCCATGGGGTGAGGGTCCCATTGTGGGTCCCCATGGTGCAGGTCCCCACGGCTCAGGTCCCCACCCCAACCCTCCTGCAAAGCTCCCGCTCCTGGTAGGTCCCCAAGGCCCGGTCAGATGACGGGGATATTTACTGAGGCTGGCAGGAAGGAAAGGCCATAAATTCCCTGGGTGTAATGGCTGAGTCAGAGAAGGAGGCGGACGGGGCCGCTTCCAGCTTGGCCCGGAGGAGCGGCTTGTAGGGGGGGGGACAGGCTGAGCCGTGCGTCCTACTGTCCCCGTTTGGAGCAAGAGGCACCTGACACCAGGTCCTGCAGCTCCTGGCAGCCCTACAGCTGCTTTCCCTGGGCTTTCCCTGCTTTCTGGGCTGGGAAACAGCATTTTTCTTTGGGCTCCTGCCCTGTTTAGGGCTGTCTCGCAGACAGCCTGCCCTCCCAACCCGGGAATCGCCGGGAATCGCCGCTCAACGACACGGCGTTATCCTCCCTGGGGGTTTTGCAACCCCTTGGGTTTTTGCTGAAAATAATTGCACGTTCCTAAAATTAGCCTGACGTGCTGCAAACGCAAAATCAACACATTTCATTAAGAAAAGGGGAAAAAAAAAAAAAAGGAAGAAACAACAACAAAAAAAAATGCCATAAGGAGATGTTTGGATCCATTCACATGCATTTCTTCTTCCTCTGTTTGTTTGGGAGCAAATTCTCCAGCAGGCTTCAAGCAGCCACAAAGCAAAGCGGATAAATATTGTCTCTCCAGAAGGCTTCAGCCTGCTCCTGCCCCTCGCAGCGAGCATCCTCCATGGTTGACCTGGCCAGACGGTGTCCCCAGTAATTTTGCCCCTGGTTCCTGCATCGGTTTCTGCATCCATCCTTAGCATCCTTTCTGCTCTCTCTGGGTTTCTCCCTGCTGCACTGGACCTCCCTGCACCCCCTGGGTGTCCCCAGGGTTCCCCCACTGTGGCCACCCAACATTCAGGTATAAGCACCTGAGTCTGCATGTTAAAAGCCCTTGGGTTTGCGGGCTATAATTGGATGTGTCCCTGGAGTCTGCAGCGAGGTCTTCACTGCTACGGACAGAGCTGGGGAAGCTCACACGAATATCTGTCACCTCGAGACACTCACGGGTGGCAACTCCTTTAGGTGGCCTCGTCCATGAGTTTATCACCTGGGAACTCACCTGGGGCTTTTGTGGCCCTGCAGAGGACATCTCGGGGTACTTCAGACCCTTCGTAGGCGATGATGGAGGGTCCTGTGGTGTCCAACCCCCCTGGATCAGTTAAGGCATCCTGCCAGCTCCAGATCTTCCTGCTCTTCCTCCATGCTCCATCCCCAGCAGATCCTGAGATGGTTGACACACGAAGGTTGTGAAAGTCTCAGATGAAGGCTGTGAAGGTCCCAGATGAAGGCTGTGAAGGTCCCCCTGTGGCTCCTCTCTCCACTTAAGGTAACACCATTCCCCTTGACAGCCCATTTCCTCGCACCATTGAGCTGTATCTGGGAGGAGAGACGAGAAGTCAGGAAATCGGAAACAACCCACATCCTTCCAGCGTGCACAGAGAAGCCACGGGTGCTCCTTGTTCTCTGTCCTCCACTGCCCCCTTTCTCCTGATGGCCAGGAGAGCCCAGGTCAGCGCTCCGGGGACGCGGCTTACGCTGCTCAGACAATCCACGGCTCTTACTCAAGACCTCATGGATGGAAAGGTCTTGAGTAACAGCGGCGAATCGCCCAAGTAGCGTAAGGAGAAGGAGGTCAGGGAGCACTGTAAGTGCCAGAGGAGCGCGGAGGCAGGCGCAGACCTGGGAGGTTTCTCAGTTTAATCCGTGTTATCAGGTCAGAGTGCTGAAGGCCACGTGGAGATGGGACACGTGTTGGAGAGCACAACGCTGTTCTCCAGTGGCCTTCTGGGCTGCTCAGCATCGGCTTTTCAAGCAATTGTTGTTGCACACAGGGACAGCGGGCAGGTTGTAAACCTGGAGAGCGGCTGCATGCTCTGGGATGCACGGGCTTGCTCCAGAAACATGCCTGTGAATATCACGCAAGCTAACGACGAGGAGGGCTGTGGAAAGACCCAGGAAAGAAGCCCAGGAGTATATTCAGAGGGTTACAAAGAGACTGAGTGGGCTAGGCGGTGAGTAATGAAAGCGTCACTCAATGAGATGAGCTCTTTCGGTGCACGAAGTGCCGCTTTGTATTGGGTGGAAATTTCCAGGTGTTTGGAACAGAAGTGGATCTAAACCTCATAAAACTTGTTAGATATTAATCTGCTACTGATTTTCTGTCCTCTGTGAATCTGGTTTTATACTGGTGTCGTCCTCCCGGATCATCAGCAAAGATGTTAATGAAGCTTACTCCTGAATCCCGACTCTTGTTCTACGCCAGCCGACGCGCCTTGTTCGATGCAGCACACCCTTGTTTAGGATTACTTGCTGCATTTCAATGTGTTTTCAGTTTGCACAAACCATATTTCAGACCAATGCATTTTTTTTCTATTTTTTTTTTTTATTTCCTAAGACAAAGCAAAATGCATTAGTCAAAATAAAAACACATGTTCGTAAAGGCTGCACTCCCTTCATCCTCTGGCTCTGTCATTCTCCAACAGTACTCCTCTTTGCACCAAAAAGAGCTGGAAAAGAAGAAAACCTGGCCGTTTTCTGTGCCCATCATCCCTCGAGTCTGACTCTTGTCTCATGGTAATTTTACTCAGCATCTGGCATCTGCAAAGTTTCTCCCTGTTGACACTATTGTGTGGACAGAACCAAGCTCTAAATACTTCATCATGATCTTTTCTTAAATATTTGTTCTATTATTTTTATAGGCTGGTGATTGCCAAAATTATATTCTCTCCTTTTCTGTTTTAAATCACCACCACATTTCCTTTTTGCTGCCTCTCAGGATCATGTTGCCCAATGATTTTATAAAACAGCCACCCAAGGATCAAAATGTTCATTAACAGATCCTGCCGTTAGCAGCTGAAGATGAATACCAGAGGATGTCTGCAACCTACACAGGTTGATTTCTTAAATATAAAATTTCCCAAGAACCTCTTTTTGGGAACTCAGAGGACAGGATTGTAAGGAGGGCGCCGAGTGTTGGCCCTTCTGCCTTGCCAACAATTCCATTTCCCTCCTCACTCGCTTCCCTGTTACACTTTTGGGTGTAAAAGCCCTTCTTCCATGAAAATACAACCAGTCCTGCTGCACGGCTCGCTGACCTTCTCCAGCAACCCTCAGCTGCCTCAGAAAGCTCCCACTTGGCTCCCTCAGTTATTCTCCATCCCCAGGGCAGATGTTGACCAGGCAGAGGGCTGTGCCAGCTGGAAATGTCACCGTGCCCCAGCCACTCGTTAATGTCCTCAATGCTCTGCGCCACGATGTCAATGGCATCATCCTGACCCCAAATCCGCCGCCTTTTCTCCAAGCGATGCTGCTCCGTGCTGCAGCTGATGGGTGGGGATGGACGGCTGGAGGGGGAGCAGGGCCAGTGGCACAGCTGGATCCAGGAGCACACATCTGTCCATGGCTCCCCATCCCCGAGCAGCCTCTTGAGACTCAGCCTTGGCCAGCTTTTACGTTGGACACTCAACAGGCCTTCAGCCACGGGTAGAGCCTTGTTGGGATTTTCCAGCCTTCTCCCTCACTACTGGCTTTTGCATGCTCTTCTTGCTCTCCTTTCAAGCAGAGATTTAAAAAATCCAAATTCCTGTTTCGCTTTCTAGCCCTTAGCAATTCTCTTTGTGGTCCTGCTGCACACTCAAGGTTTCCCATCCACTCCCAACCTGTAAGAAGCATGTTTAGGAAGGTCTCCAAAGTGTAACCTATCCATCACATGAGTGCGTGCCGTGGGGTCTTGCACTGGGATGGGGTGCTGAGCTGGAAAGAAGCAGAGAGGCTTTGGAGGATTGGCTGGAAAAACACAAAATACCAGTGCCGTGTTGAAACAGCAAGCCAGCACGAGAAAGTAGTGTTAGGTAGGTTGGGGTGCTCCTTCAGCCTCGCAGGCTGAGCCATCCAGCAAGGCCGCCACAGCAGATGGAGCTGATCAGGCTCCCCGATGGCCAAGGACGGGCTCCTTTTGGAAGAACCATGCCATCCTATGGTGCCAAAGAACGGGCAGCTCAAGCAGGTTGACAACTTCGTCTTCATCCTCGCTGGCTGTGCTCTGTGACCCATGGGAATCAGACCTTTCTGATGGCTTCGTCACCTTGAGTGTGAGCTGCTGGTGAGGGTTGTCCCCAAAATAAGAGGGAGGCACCCGACTGGGGGTCAGGTATCCCCCGTGTTGGCTTTGTTTTGCAAAAATACCCCATTTTGAACCAGTGTTTCTGTGCTCACCATCCAGATGTGCAGCTGGGGAAGGGGGAAAGGAGCGGTTCAAGTGCAGATGCAGCCCACAGAAAGCCCCAACACCAGAAAAAATACTTCTAATTTTGCCTTCATACTCATCATCGTGATTAACTGCAGAACTCGTGATGACTTAGTATGCAGCCCTGCGATCGTTGCTGAAATCACTGCCATTGCCATGCGGGGCAAACAGGAGCGGAGATGCCAACCTGCACGCTTGCCAACGGTGTTTTCCCTGTGTTTTACCTTTCAGGTCTTTCTGCTTTCCCGGCGAAGGGATTTCCCTGAAAGCATCTCAGAAATTGGGTGTGATTTTGCCAGCGGATCCTGGTGCGGGACGTGAGCAAGCTCATGCAAAGCCCCTGAAGGTCTTACTGTGTTATCTGCTTATGTTGGGGCTCAAGGAGACTAAGCGGCGAGGGAAGGTCATGGTCTTATGGGATGCTGGGGCTGGCAGGGACTGGCTGCAGCTCTGGGGGGAGAAAAAAAAAATGCCCCAAGACAGGACCTCTGAAGAATTTTTCTGCTGGACAAGGAGGTAATTTCACAAGGAAACACCCCAGACGAGCCCCAAATACCCCATCAGTGCTCCTTACAAACTCTGCCCTGGTAGGGATGGGCTATTATTTTTCAAATCACAGCCATTTGCCTCCTCTCTCCATGACAATAGTTGGTCCTTAGCGGGCGTTTTCCCTGCATTTAGCCCATGCCAGGGAGCTCTGCAGTCATTTACAGAGAGGGAAACTGAGGCAAAGACAAAGTAAAGGAATTTTTCAACGTCAAGGACTTGTGACTCCTCCAACTTTCTCCTCCACCATCCTGCCAATAGCTGGGAAACAGAAAATAAAAGTACTTAGGAAAAATAAAAATACATAGGGAAGATAAAAATAGTTAGGGAGAACATTCCCCAGAAAAGCACTGTTTTCAACCTATGTCCAAAGACTTTCCCTTCCTGCCCTGGGCAAGCCACCAAGTTTATTTGTGAGTCACAAATAATGCTGCCTCTTCCTGAGCAGTGTGAGGGTGCAGGCAGGAAAGCATTGCTAAAATCACCTGCTAACCCTGGATTTCTGAACCTGCTTCTACCCTGCACCATTTAGCAACACTTTTGCAGTTGCTGTTGACTTGGGAAGAATTATTTCGCGGCAAAAGCTTTCCGAGTGGTGTTTTGACACCTGCCTCTCCTCCAAGAGGCTTGCATCCGGGATGCAGACGTGCCATGTACAGCAGCGGATTGCTGAAGGAGGTGCAGCCCGAGCAGGTTTGGTGTATAGAGGGGCCCGATGTACATCACCTGCACTCTTGAGGCTGTGATGATGCTATTATTCGTGCTGAAACCACTGGCAGAGTTTTTGTCGGCTCGCCACGCTGCATCAAGGCCCACGGACGGCACTGAGCAGGAACACGACTGGTGATTTTGCAAGCTCAAGCCAAAGGTGGGTGGAAAATGCATCCTGGGGATTGGTTTGGTAGCTTTTGGCTGCCTTCTGGAGCTTCACCAGGAGGTAAAAAATGTACCTGGCACTTTGCAGCTGTAAATGTGGTCTTCCCAGCCACGTACAGTGCTTCCAGCCGCACAGATGCTACTTATCTTTGCGCTCTCCTGGAACAAAACCTCGCTTTATTTTTCTCACTTCCAAAATAAACTTCCTCTTCTGCACTCCCACAGAGAGTCACCACCGGGAAGAAAAGCTGTGCAGAGTTTTCCATCCAGCAGATTGCCTCTCTGCTCCCTCTACCCTGAGAACCTGAAAGCAGAGCAGGGCTACTGTTTACAGAAAAAGGGAGAGCATTTAAAGCTGTCTTGTTTCTAAATACATCCATTTCTGATTGAAAGAAGCTGAGCTAGTCGCACTGAAAGAGCTAATTAAAATGTAAACAGCACCGCTTTTAATTGCTAGCGCTAAAAATTGTCATTATTTATTTTAAAAGTCGAGGTGCATAAGAATATGTGTTTAATTGCAAAAAGGAGGAGGAGGTGAATGTTAAACGTGCTTTGGAGATGCTGCAGGCTGAGCTCTGGCTGGCTGTTTCCATGAGAAAAAAGCAGTGGGCTATTTTCCTCTGCAAGTCCTTCTCTGCTGTCACACGGTTTGATTTTCTTCTCTCATTTCGCGCATCTGTTTGTTTGTTTGGCCTTTCTTCTTCAAAACCTCATTTTGCATCTTCTGCAATTCTCACTCCTGGAGGAGCCTGGAAATCAGTCCAACGTTTCAGGATCAGCCTTTATTGGATGTTTTTCTTTTCATGCTGGTAAATGGCTCGATTCTGTGTAATTAGTTAAAGATGTGAAGTGCCGACTAAGTGCTAAGTAACGTTACATAAGTGTAACGTATGGCAGACACACTGTGCCACAAAAAGCATAATAGTATTTTGCACTTAACTAGCACCTTTTACCCCAGGTTGGCAGAGCTCCTCGCTGCCGCTGCTGGAGGCTGTCAGCACCCCGGCAAATTAGGTTATTGTTTTAATATGAGTTTACAGCTGAGAAAACTGAGGCAGAGAGCAGTCGAGCCAGCGGGCGAGCACGCAGCAAAGCCGGGCATCCCTTGTGCCACCGCGGGCTCCGGCGAAGGGTGATGGACCCTGCCCAGAGCTGGGTCCCCTAACCCCGAGGTTAGGGGGGCAGTTGTAGGGTGGAGGACGTTTTGGTTGGGCTCCCTTTTGTAGGTGGGTTGAGAAGAGCATCTTCTGTTGTTCAGAAAGGCTTTTAGCCTGGAGGTGGGAATAGAAGGGGATGGAGAACCCAACTTTTTCCTCTCCATGGTCAACTGCTTGTTAGAAAGAGGGATTTCTTCTGAGCGTGGCAGGGTTTTGCTTCCAGCCACGTGTTTTTGTAGGGTTTCCTCCTCTTACTGGTGAGTGAAGTCCTTGCAGCCTCTCTCTCCCTCCCCAAGGTGTCTTCTCCTGCCCTTGACTTGATTTTGTAACTGTGCCCTCTTTGGGTTTTCAACATCCCTTGGAAAATTTGATTTCACGCCGTGTTTGTACGTTTAACAGGAATAATTCCAAACACCAAAAACAAGCCATGCCCTGACTGGCATTACATAGCATTTGTGATAATTGGATTCTCAGAAAGCCAAGCACTTTCTGGGTTTTAATGAGATTCAAACTTTAATTACTGCGTCCCTTTCTCAGGCATGCAGTGGAAGCAGGGAGGAAAATGACCATAATCAGGTCTTCGGCATGGTGCAAGGGATGGCCTCGACGGATTGCGCTTCGGTTCCCTAATTAGGGGGCCATGCACAGTTGGGCAGCCACTTTCTGGTGCATCATGGCCAACATTTATACCCCTTAGGGTTTTGGAAACAAACCTCTGCTGTATCTTCTCAGATGAAGGGACCTCTCCGTTGGTGGAAAGCCAGCAGAGATGGCTCCTGGACCTGCAGGACAAGAGGGAGAGAAAGATTGTCAAGGATGGCGTGGACTTTCACCAGGTCTTGATGATGTCAAGGGTGGTCCTTGGGGTCCTGGAGGACCAGCATCAGCTTCTTGCAAGCCCCTTGCACGGCTCCTCTCCTCCTGCACGGCGCAGATCCCGGGCAGATCTTGCCTGCAAGGCTCGATGACTCATTTGCTGGCTTTCTCACTCCCCCGCCTCCATCCCGGAGGATGCGGTGTTTTGCCGAGCCTTATCTCTGCACTGAGGTTGGCGGAGGCAGATGAATGCAGAGGTTTTGGGTCTGCAGAGAGACGGCTTCAACGGAGGTTTGGGGTCATTAACAGAGGCACTCCGACTTCACCTGGGAGGAATCGAGACACCGCCTGGTCATCTGAGAGGGCCTTTAAATTGCAATGTTCAGTCTGTGCGGTGGTGTTTAGATCCAAGCCAAGACAAACTAATAAAAAAAAAAAAAAAAAGGGCTTTGTTGAGACACTGCATCAAATCCTTCACAAATGAGTGGATAAACTGCCTTTATTCACACAACCACTCATTTTGTAGACTGAGAGAAACACTATCTCCGTCCACGTGGTCTTCATGGCCCCATGGCTTAATGTTTGTTGTTCCCTCCTCCTTTAGACAGCCACAGTTTTAGCTCATGGCCATTCCCCTTGCTGCATTTGGGACCGAAGTCAGAGTTGCCAGGTAAAAATTTCCAAGATTGCTCTTCTTTCCATTCCCCGACCTCTTTCCCAAGTTCCCGGCTATCTCCCTGGTTTTCCGTCACTTGGAAAAGGTCACTGCTGTTGCTTCTTTCCCTCTCTCGGCAATCTGGAGGACATACTGTCCTTGCTAATACATCCAAGCATTTTCTTGGAATTCCTTTCTTTCATCTTTAGCCAGTGCCACGCTGTCGTGTACTCCAGATGCCTACGCAGGGAGATGTGACTGCTTCCTGCTGGCATTTCTTGACTACTTCTCAGGCTGGTGTTCTGGCAAACCCTTCACCTCCCTGAAAGTGCTCTGTAGCACCAAGCTCAGTGTTTCCTTGTTGCTCTTCCCATCACCTTTCCTTTTCCAGTGCAAACCTGGCTTGGTTCAGGCTTTCCTCTTCGCTTGCTTTGCCCTTTCCCATTTCCAGAGCAAATTATTTTTATCCTCGGAGCTGTGTATTCCTGGAGGGAGACAGGTTGGCTGCTGGTAAGTGTTCCCCAAGCATCGCTGGGCCACGCGTAGGGGTGTACTTAGTGAGGTTATGGCATGCTCTCAGGCTCCCTCTGGTTCTGCACAGAGCCAGATTCCCCACTCTTCTCAAAGATGACTGGATTCGTGGCAAGGGGCAGAAATAAGGGTCTTGGGAAAGGTAAGAGGACAAGCTGGAGGGCTCCCATGGGCTTCAGAGCCTCACCTTAAAGGCATGGGCAGCCTTAGACCCCAGCAAGACAAATCTTGGGATCAAAGTGCCCACATAAAGGATCTTACCATGAGGCTTCTGCAAAACAAATGCCTTCTCTTCCTGCAGCAACTGAGGACTTTGAATTTCCCACATGTACATCTGGATGGGCATGAGTATATCAATAAATAATGTGTGATGACCTGTGCGGGAAGCAAGGGCCCTTGGGAGGTGCCCCGGCTGGAGAAGGGCAAGCTGCCCTTCCTGCTGTGCACCCAGAACTGGGAGAAACTGGGATCTGTTTGGCTCGTGGCAATGCAGCACAACTCTGGGGCAACCAGACTCCCCACTTGGATGTCACCTTGTCTCCTGATCCGAACCAACAAGGGGAAACCCACGCTGGATGAGGAACCTGCCTTTCTCCAGCACGTGCTGGGTAAACACTCTCTGGATGGGGCATTTCCAGGTGCCCACGCTGAAGGGCGTGGTGATTTGGGTCATCCTCTTATCTCCTCATTCTCAGCCATGTGGGGAGGTCCCTGAGCCCCCCACTCAGTCCATGCACGTGGCAGCAGGTCAGGAAAGGAGCAGGGTTGGCACTCAGGCTGCCAAGCCTACACTGATGTCTGCCTGCAAGCAGGAGCCTGTCCCAAGCCTTCAGCAGTCACAGGCCTCTGTGTCCCTCTTCTCCCCAGGAAGCAGATTGCAAAATCACACAACCACAGAGACGAGCAGTATCGGAACGGGCTCAGGCACCACTCCATGCCCATCTGTGGCTCCTGAGAAGCAGCTTCCTATGGAGCAGGAGAAGCTGAGTGTGGTGAGAAGCGAAGCCTCCCGCCGGGTACGTGGCTCTCCTGTCTCCAGAAAACAGAAATGCTTCCCTCTAATGGGCTGAAAACTCCGGGATCTGTAGGAAATAATGGCCACCTCGCAATATGAACAGCTGGATCTTGCTTCAGGACCCCCATGGTCCCTCTGCTCTGAGAGCATCAGCAGCCTTGCCCCATCTCAGCCCTCCTTATGCCATCCCCCCAACCCTGGTAGCCCCCCAGCTTCAGCAGCATTTCCCCTTGCTTCTGCACATACAGATCCAGTGGGGAGGGCACTGGAGCAGCTGTGATGGCCCTGTCCCACGTGCCACCCCTCTGCAAACACCCACTGCCCCCTGGCCAGGCTTTGGACAGGACAGATGAGGCTGTTTGGGTGGATTTGCTGCTGGAGCAACCTCCGGAGGAAAAAATGTGCAACTTGTGATGCCCTGAATGCCCTGCCCTGAGAGAAGATGCTTATTCCTTCATATAAATTTATCTGTTGGTTGAAAAAATTCATCCCACTTCATGGGAGCAGTGAGTCCCCTTTATTTTCCACTTGAGCCCGAGGGTCTCAAGTGGAGCATCCAAGCCACGGTTCGGAGGACGACCATGATAAATAGGTATATCCTTCCCCAAGCCCTGCCCTTCCCAGAAGTGCTGCCAGTATTTCCACCTCCTTAATACAAACACAGGAACAGACACAACAGGAAGCGGTTCTCGAGGATAAAGCAGGCTTTTAGAGACTTCAGAGGCAGAGGCTGGGCACAGTCTCTCCCGGGGGAGCACTGTGATGGGGCGGTGGGTTTGGCACGCGGCTCTTCCACGGCCGGCGACTCACCCATGGCGGCGTGCCTGCCAATTTTCATATCGTCAGGCCTGGCAAACGAAAGGATGCTCTGCTTTTCCGGAGGTCAGGCATCACTCATCCTTACGGACGGCTTGCAAAGATGGGTGGATGCAAGCGGTGGGGAGGATCAATTCCGGACTGTCTGTGTTTCTCCTCTCCTTGCTCCTGGATGCGGAGACATCTGTACAGGGAGCAGAGAAGCTGCTGAGATGGTCTGTGGCTGGTTTACCTCTGCTGGGAAGAAGAGAAGGGAGTTGGCATCTCCTCCAAGTGGCCTGTGGCTGGCCACTTGACAGGAAACAGGGAGAGCCCAAGAACCTCCCTGGAAAAGTCATCTTTTGCGTGGATCAAAGCGTGAGACTGTCTCCAGGACGAGACAATAAATAGCGTGAGAAATGTCAGCTCATTTAGAAAAGAGGCAGGAGGAGGAGAATGGGCTTCCCTGGCGTGGCCAGAAAGCCCAGCAGCTGGGCTCGCAGAGGTGGGACACCAAATCACAGCAGCTTTTCCAGGATGGCACAGGGACAGAGCTGAGGGTCGAAGAGTTTTTTTTTTTTTTTTTTTTTTTTTTTCCAGATCCAATGAGGTTAAAAACATTTGTGAAAGCTGAGCGTAATTAGCAGTGAGTCACGGAAAGCGTTGTTCCAGCTACGGCGAAAACAAGGCGGCGCTGAAGGGTCTGCTGGTCGTTTGAAAGCTTCGAGAGCTTCAGCACAAGATTCCTTCCTTAGCTGCACCTCTCTTGGGCACTCACCCTAAATGAAGCAGACGGGAGCAGAAGAGAGCTAAGGCACTGCTCTGAAAGGCAGACTATTAACCAAAGCGTCTCTCCGATGTTTAACCTCAAGAAGGCACCGTTGAAACCTTATCAATTATCATCAACGGACACAAGAAAGGCTTAAAGTTCATCCCTAACGAAATCTGGACAATAATAAAAATGAAAGATGCTAAATCTCTTTTTAGGTCGAGGCTACTTCAGTCCCCAGGAAGAGTGAGACGGGTTTCTGTGTGGTGCTTCCCACCGTGCTGCACGCATGCAATAAATGCATGGCAAGAAAACTTTCCCCGATGCACTTTGGCGACTCGGAGGATGTTGCTGTTCAAGAATTATGCTAGTTACAGACACGAGCCCTTTCTGTGCTGCCCCAGGCACGTTCCCTTGTCATCATTCTTGCTTTTCTCTTTCCGAAGTCCACGGAGCTATTGTCACAGGTCTCCTCTGGATCACAAACAGCTCACTGCTGCCCTTGGCATCCTCCTCCTTTAAACTCTTCGCCCAAGTCTCCTGCCCTCAGCAGACCAGTCAGTGGGAGCGATGAACTTGGGGACACCCTGACATCCCCGACTGGAAACCAAGATTGAGCCCTTCGCTTCCCACTGTGCTGCTGACAGCAATACCACTTAGCGCTCCTGCCCTATGACACATTACCCAAACACCAGCTAATTATCCTGCCTGACTCCTTAGAAAGTAGGCAATTAAGTAGTTAGCTCCATTCTCCAGATGGGGAAACCCGCGCACAAAAAGAGGTTAAGAGAGGGGAAAGGCTGATCCCATGGTGTAGGGCGGAGAGCATCCCTGCTGGTCGGAGGAGTGATGTGGAGTGCGGTGCTCATCTTACCTATATCAGCTGCCTGCACTGCAGCTGGGCTTCTTCTGGAATGGGCACCAGAACAGCAGCACCCCAGAAGGATTAATCTTTGCCCAAATTGTGTCCTGTTGCTGTAGACTCAGGCATCTTCGAGGAGGAGCACCCAAGGAGTCCACCCTCTCCACGGTGCCGAAGGGAACGTGCGGGTGCCCCAAGCAGGCATTGAGAGTCCTCTCCAAACCACAGATGTTGGCAGGATCAGTGCTTAACAGCTCCCAGATCCTGGAAATATTCTGCTGGTGTCGTTTAAGCTGACTTTGGTGTGTGTTTTGGAGCACCCAAGGCCAAGGCACCGCAACTCCTGCGGTGCAGAAAGCGGGCTGCAAACCCTGTCCTTGTGCTCCATCAGTGCCATGAGCTGGGGCTGTCTCTGGAGGCACACAAGTGCTGAAACAAACTATTTTTAAAGCAGGGAGAAGGTGCTTAACAGAAAGGTCTTTAAAATACAGCAGCAGCAGGAGTCCAAGCCTAATAACAGGCGCTCCAGCCATTGTGACTAAGTACTCCATAAAAAGCATAATTACAGCACTATAGCAACTATTGAATTCCAAGGCACATTTTGCATCTGAAACAGAGGCCGGAGCATCCTCTCTGGGTGATTCAGAGAAATAATCACAACGCCCAGGCGCTCCTCTTGGAAGAGGCAAGAGGCACTGAGGGCGCGCGAGCGCCGGAGAGGGTGGCACGGGGGTGACATTTGAGAGGCACGTCCTACCGAGGCACCCAGGGCAACATTTGTGCCCATCTCAGCAGCTTTTCCTGCCCTCCAGCAGCCTGTTTCAGCTCAGCCGGGGCTGAGCACGCCGGGGCACCAAGATCTTTTTTTCCTCGACGTGGCTCAGAGCCGCTCGCATCCCTTAAATATTATTTTCTGACTCAGATGCATTTTCCCCCCTTGTCCGGGGCACGTTGCTTTGCAGCTGGAGACTGGTGAATGAAGCTGAGTTACTGACCTTGATGCAAATAATATAAAAAAAAAAAAAAGTGCGCTTGTGCTTTGTAAAACAAGCCCTTTCAAGCTGGCTTTTATGCAAAGAATGATGCCAATACGCACGTGGAGGCTCCGGTATTTAAGGCCCCTTTCAATCTTCCAGATTGCCAGCAAGCTCTTGGGCTGATTTAAGCCTTTAACCAAAGGACAGATGCTGCAAGAGCTGGTGAAGAGGGCTCGGGCAGGTATTTAAGTGCACGGCCTGGGAGCAGATGCTTGGATCAGGGCCTCCATAAGAGGAGCTCTGTTATTATGCTGAAGGAGGCATGGTTTCACTGCGTTACAAGAAGGCACAGATGATTTTTGAGGCTTGCTTTCACCCGTTTTTAGTATGGAAATGCATCCAGACCCCACAGAAGAGGGGTAAGCTTTTCCATTTTTTTTTTCCAAAGCTCGATAAGCTTTCCCATTTTTTTTTTCTCCACCATATCATCAAAATGAGACAGGATAATTAGCGAGGACGCTTTGGGGAGCGATTCTGGAATTGCCCCTGGTCCTGCTCTGTCCCGTAGGTATTTTTCTTTGAAGATCCTATGGGAAGGAGCACACGTTTGGCTTTGGGAGATGCCAAGGGTCCAGCACAGCCAGGCAGGGTCCTTCCCCCTGCAGCCCCCAAGCCCTGGCTGTGCAGAGGGAGCTCGGCGAGGTGAGCAAGCATTGCCAAAATCTGGTATGACAATACCCCATCAGGCCAGCACTCCTCTTCCGCTTGCAGAACAATAGGAGTTTACACAACTGCAACCCACTGGAGGTTTTCGCCTTACTTCAGGGCTGAGCAACGAGACCCCAAACGTTACACAGCTCTGCCTCATGTCCTTGGCTCCGTCCCGTGTTGGAAGGAAACACGCTGTGGCCTGCACTGCCAATGCTATTTCCTCCCGCTCGTCTTTAAAGGTCTCTTTTTCCAACAGCTGATGGGCTCCGCAGCTCCGGGGAGGACGTGAGATCCGGCTGGCCCACGGTCTAGCTGGTATGGCTGCGTGCCATGTTGTTGTTTGTATTGCTTTCATTTTTTTGGCGTTACTTGGCTCCTCCACGCAACTTGTTTTCATCCTGAACTATGCGCTCATTACATATCTCAACACCCACGCAGGTTTTGCATGAGGAAACTCGAAACACACGCGCAGCAGAGGAGCGGGTTTGTGCCAGGGACACAAACACACACACACACACACACACACACGGTATTTGTCTCGAGGCAGACACAAACAATCCTCAAATCCCTGAGCTGTCCGTGGTTGGGTTTCAAGCCTGCTGACGACAAGCACGTTAATGCCGTGTGCGCATCCTCCTGGCGGAGGGAGGCAGGGGACAGCTCTTGGGGTCACCCTGGCCTCTCCTGGTGATCCCAGCTACTGTCCCAGGCACCCATCCAGGGACCTCCTGGCATGCTCCTCCACGTGCTGCAGGGACCTGCTTTTGCTGCTTCGTTCTGCTCCGCAGACAGGTCCTGCAGACACCAAACCCTGCTGGAGGATTTCAGCCGGATGCCAAGCGACGGGGACAGGAACAGCCCTGCACGGTGTTTGCTTCCTAAGTGCCCCCTCTGGGTTATTTTTCCCCAAAGCAGCGGGTCTGAGAGGCTGCCGGAGGTGGCACAGGACAGCATCACTGCCATCACAGTGAATCCCGTGTTGTATATATGCAGCAAAAGTCTCGCAGAGCAGGGTCAGACACTCATGTTTTCCGAGTCTCTCCCACTTTTATGGCCCCGCCGCTGAGCTCGGGCAGATGCAGCGAGCTCAGCTGGAGCCTCGCAAGCTGCCCAAACCTGCAGCATGCCAGGCTCCTCCCGGCCGTGCGAGGCCCTCTCCAAGCGTGGAAAAAACCCTCTCCTGCCACCATCTAAAACCATGTAGAGCCGGGCAGACTGAGCCCGAGAAGCTGGGAGAATCGCCTTGCAGCTCTGCAGCTTGCAACTGCTTTGCTTCCTCGCAGCCTTCCCTGCTTCCAGTGCTGCAGACGAATAAAGACCTGTTTTTTTTTTTTTTTTCCAGGGCTGTCAGTACTGCGTATTTCACCAGCTTTTGCTTCGCTTTAAGCCCAAAATGTGCTAAAAATAAGCTGGCTTGGAGTCCGCGTCCTGATCCAGGCGGTAACAGGACGCCGGGCGGAGAAAGTCCTGGGGCGGTTTGCTCCGTGCAGCGGCGAGCAGGGAGCTGCTGGCTCTTCCTCTGCCTCCTCCCTGCCGCAGGGCTGGCACTCACCGCCTGTTTGCAGTCTCCAAAATTTCATGTTCGGAGGTTACAGGTCTCATATGGCATCGCTCCTCTCAGGCTGCTTGTTAGCGAGGCTCCAAATGCCAGGGTAGCATCCCTTTCCCTGGGGTTGGGAGAATATTATTAGCAAGATCCTTACTGAACTATTTTCTTTAATGTTCCTGCAGTAAATGGCAGGGAAAAAATAAAAATAAAAAAAGACCCACGAGCAGAATTTTAGATAAGTGAAATCTTAAATGCCACAGGAAGGCTACAAACTTCTAAAATCCTTGTTAGTGCAGCAGCATAGAGAGGTGTGGAAGGTGGTGCATTGCATGCAGGTTTTTGTTGCGCTTTTTCAGCACTGTGGGGCTTTCATGCACCAAAACCACGGTGCCCCCTGCTCCTGGGAAGGGGTCTCGAGATGAAGCCCTTGCTGCTTCCACTCACTTTTGAAATAATCTGAGGCTGCTGGACGAATTTTTCAGCCACAGCCAGATTTTGTTGTCGTGCTCTCACTCACTTTCCTAAAATAAAGGAGGGGAAAAAATAAAAATCCTTGCGTTAATTTCATCTAGCCAGGCATCTTGCTGTCCTGCCCGATAATATCTCCTCAATCTGTCATTTCCAACCGACAGCTGGTTATTTGCTGGTGGTTTATTTTCTTCCCCCCCCCCAGTCTTGAAATATCTCCTCTGATTTCTTGAGCATCCCAGAGCTGCCCCAGGATGTCCCAAACCTCCCCTCTGATTTGATGGGGGCTCTGGGTGAAAACATCTCCCTCCTACAAGAAAAAACAGGTAACAACAGAGAAAACCGTCAAGGAATGTCCGATTTATATGCTGAATTACGTAGGTGTTTGGGATTTCGGGTCCAGCCTCCTGGTGTGCGGCCACGCAGCTGGCAAAAGCACTGGAAAATATCCTGGTGTGGAACAGAGATCCCAAGGGGAGCTTCCCTCTAAACCAGGGACAGCAATGCAATGCAGACACCCAAACATCCCAGCACTGATGGCGAACTCTTCAGCAGCACTGACAGAAAAAAAAAAAATTAAAGTTAATAAATATGACAATGCGCAAGACTTGGGAAACCACTTGGGTTCCTTCCCACCGTCTGGACCTCCAGGCTACCTCCCCACGAAGCACGCAGACGAGCTGTTGTATGGACTGAAGGAGAAAAAAATAACCCAAGGAAAAAAAAAAAATTAAATCTGACTAATTCTGGTACCCTGCGCTCAGCCTGCGATTGCTCTCAAACGGGGCTGTTGGTCACGCGTTGACTCTGGGTACCACTCAGTCAGTGCCTTTCCATTTTACTCGTTATTTACTTTTGTTTATGTATTTTCTGTTATTTATGGGGACTTTAATTACTCTAATTCCTTTCTGGGGGAAAAAAAAGACAAATAAAACACAACAAAACAGCATGTTAAAACTGGCAGGATTGTCAAAACAAGCTTCTCCTGGTCCTTCCCACGAAGCAGAGACATGGCGCAACACCCAGCTAGCAACATGGAGCCGGGGAGAAGAGGGACGGGGATCACTGCAAGAGCGATTTGGACAGACCCTCTTCCCCACACCCTGGACCCTATACCCCACTTGGCATCCCCCTACAGCCCCATAGCCCACCCCCTACAGCCCCATAGCGCCCTACAGGCCTATGAGGCACCCCCCTACAGCCCCATAATCCCCCTTGGGCCCCATAGGTCACCATAGCCCCATAGGGCAACCCCCTACAGGCCCATATCCCTCTTGGGCCCCATAACCCACAAGAGCCCCATAGGGCAACCCCCTACATCTCCATATCCCTCTACAGTCCCATAGCCCACCACAGCCCCATGGGGCATCCCCCTACAGTCCCATGTCCCTGTATAGCTCTATGGCCCACCACAGCCCCATGGGGCATCCCCCTACAGTCCCATGTCCCTGTATAGCTCTATGGCCCACCACAGGCCCATGGGATGTATCCCCCTTAGGCCCCATATCCCCCTGCAGGCCTATGGGGCACCACCCTACAGCCTCATAGCCCCCTACAACCCGATGGAGCATCCCCCTACAGCCCCATAGTACACCACACCCCTATTAAGCATCCCCCTACATCCCCCTATCCCTGTACAACCCTATGGGACATCCCTTACAGTCCCATATCCGCTTTGGGCCCCATAGCCCACCACAGCCCCATGGGACATAACCCCTTTGGGTGTTGTATCTCCTTATAGGCCCACGGGGCATTCCCCTACAATCCCATATCCCTGTACAACCCCATAGTTCATCACAGCCTCATGGGGCACTCCCCTACAGCCCCATAGCCCCCTTGGGCCCCATAGCCCCCTTGGGCCCCATAGGAAATTCCCCTACAGCCCCATATCCCCCTTGGACCCCATATCCCCCTACAGCCCCATAGGACATTCCCCTACAGCCCCAAACACCCCTTGGGCTCCATATCTCCCTACGGCCCCATAGGGCATTCCCTTTGAGCCCCATACACCCCTTGGGCCTCATGTCCCCTTACAGCCCCATACACCCCTTGGGCCCCATATTCCCCTATAGCCCCCTAGGACATTCCCCTATAGCCCCATATCCCCCTACAGCCTCAAGGGGCATTCCCCTACAGCCCTATATACCCCTTGGACCCCATATCCTCCTGCAGCCCTATATACCCCTTGGGCCCCATATCCTCCTACAGCCCCATATCCCCCTACAGCCCCATAAGCCCCATATCCCCTTGCAACCCCACAAAACACTCCACAAACCTCCCCCCACCCCATTCCCTAACACCCCCCCCCCAACCCCCCGACCCCATATATCCTTACCCCCCAAAAATCCCCATATCCCTCTACAGTCTCATGGGGCATTCCCCTACAGCCCCCTATCCCCCTACAGCCCCCTATCCCCCTACAGCCCCACAAGCCCCCTATCCCCCTACAGCCCCCTACAGCCCCACAAGCCCCTACAGCCCCATATCCCCCTACAGCCCCATATCCCCCTACAGCCCCTACAGCCCCATATCCCCCTACAGCCCCATATCCCCTACAGCCCCCTACAGCCCCTACAGCCCCATATCCCCCTACAGCCCCACATCCCCCTACAGCCCCACATCCCCGTACAGCCCCCTACAGCCCCTACAGCCCCATATCCCCCTACAGCCCCTACAGCCCCACAAGCCCCATATCCCCCTACAGCCCCCTACAGCCCCACAAGCCCCTACAGCCCCATATCCCCCTACAGCCCCACAAGCCCCATATCCCCCTACAGCCCCATATCCCCCTACAGCCCCCACAAAACACTCCCCAAACCTCCCTCCCTATCCCAAACCCCGACCCCATACCCTTACCCCCAGCCTCAATCCCCGGGCGCGGCCCCTTTAAGAGCGAGCCCCGCCCCCCCCTCTCCCCCCCTCCCCCCCCCCAGCCGCGATCGCTGCCGGGCCGCGGGTGCCGACTCCAAGATGGCGGCGGCGGGGCCGGCGGGCCCGGAGAGCCGGGTGCTGGGCTACGGCCTGCACCGCTGGAGCAGCTTCTCCTCCTCCTACCTGCCCGAGTGAGCCCGGCGGGGGGCGTGGGCGCCGGGGGGGGACGGGGGAGGGACGGGGAAGGGGGTACGGCCTGCCTCGGGGGGCTGGGGCCTGGCGGGGAGGGGGTTGGGGGCGCTGTGAGGGGGTTTTGGGGGCTGCGAGGGGGGAAGGGGGGCGGTGAGGAGGGAAAGGGGGTGGGGGAGGGGCTGTGTGTGAGGGGAGGGGGGCTGGAAGGGTTTTGGGGGAGCGTGTGTGGGAAATGGGGGTGTTCCGTGGGGTTTGGGGGCTGTGTGTGAGGGAGGGGGTGTTCTGTGGGGATTTGGGGCGGTGGGTGAGAGATAGGGGGGTAAAAAGCTTTCTGGGGGCTTTGTGAGAGGGAGGGGGTGTTCTGTAGGGTTTTGGGGGAACGTGTGTGGGAAATTGGGGTGTTCTGTGGGGTTTGGGGGCTGTGTGTGAGGGAGGGGGTGTTCTGTAGGGATTTGGGGCTGTACGTGAAATGGAGGGGGGCAAAAAGGTTTTGGGGGGCTGTGTGAGAGGGAGGGGGCGTTCAATAGGGTTTTGGGGCTGTCTGTGAGAGAAAGGGGGTGTTCTGTGGGGATTTAGGGTTGTGTATGCGGGGGTAAAAAGGTTTTGGGGGCGCTGTGTGTGAGGGGAGGGGGGTGGGAAGGTTTTTGGAGGGCTTTGTGTGGGGAGGGGTTTTGGGGGGCTGTATGTGGGAAAAAGGGGCATTCAGTAGGGTTTTGGGGGGCTGTGTGTGGGGAGGGGGTGTTCTGTAGGGATTTGTGTCTGTGTGTGAGAGGGAGGGGAGTGAGAAGGTTTTTGGGGGGCTGTGTGTGGGAAAAGGGGGCGGTCAGTAGGGATTTTTGGGGGCTGTGAGTGAGAGGGAGGGGAGTTGGAAAGGTTTTGGGGGGCTGTGTGTAAAGAGGGGGTGTTCAGTAGGGTTTTGGGGGGGCTGTGTGTGAGAGGGAGAGGAGTTGGAAAGGTTTTGGGATGCTGTGTGTGGTTCAGTAGGGATGTGGGACTATGCGTGAGAGTGAGGGGTGGTAGAAAAGTTTGGGGGGCTGTGTGTGGGGAGGGGTTTTGGGGGCTGTGAATGAGTGGTGGGGTGGTGAAAAGGTTTTGGGGGGTTGTGTGTGGGGAGGTAGAAAGGTTTTGGGGAGATTGTGTGTATAGGGAGGGGTGTTCAGCAGGGTTTGGGGGTCTGCGGGGTGATGGTCAGCTCGGGGGGGAGCTGTGTTTGGAGGCAGTGGTGGTCAGAAGGCTGGGGGGCTTGGGGCTGTGTGGGAGGGATGGTGAGAAATTTTGGGGGGAGCTGTGATTTACATGGGGTTTTGGGGGAAAGGGGTCACCTGGTGACCCGCTTGTTGTGGTTTTTGGGAATTTAGGGTCAGCCCGGAGTTGTGCTTCAGAGCAGTGGCTCTGCGCTGCACCACTAACGTGTGCCCGTCCTCAATAGGATCCTCGGCCTCCTGGCAGGCCACTTACGGCCCGTTGAGGTTCCCTGGTTATTGAAAGCAAAATTTGGGATGAAAACAACGTGGTCTGGCCGTTTGGGTTTTGCTGCCCCTTTCTGCAGCCCTTCAGGTCTGGGGGATTATTGGGAATACTTCGTTTGGGCGCCGTGCTCAGTGCAGGCCGTAGAGTCTTGCCTAATGAGTGCAGCGAGTTTAGTAACCTGGGGTTGAGGTAGCTCTGTCACCCGGTCTCAGCAAGCAGCGGTTAATTTAGTTGTTAATTGTTAATTTCACGGATTATCTTCATTTCCTAAAAGGAGGTAAAACTTTAACAAAAGTTTTGCTGCCTAAACCCACAGTGGCTGTATCTTTCCGTACGTTTGCTTCTTTAGATATTAAAAAGAACCAAGTTCCTTTCTAATTAATTATTTTTGGTGATAATGAAGTAATCCTTTCGGCCTTTTTTAGGTTAAAAAGCCGTTAAAGCATTTTTTTTTTTTTCAGGTCTGCGGTCGTGCTTGTAGTTATAAATTGTTGGCTGCTGAAGGAAGGGTGACAGTCCAGTATCGATCTCCCTGATGCAACACACAAAGATAACTCTCTTTCTCCTCCATGCGCCTTTCTGAGGCTCCCGTTAGCCCTTTTCGCCACCTTTTTGTCAGGATTTAATGCTCTCGTGGCACCTGCAGCGCTGCCCAAAGTCCTCCACGTCATTGCAGCCCGTGGTACGATTCCCCTCCCTGTAACGGGGCCGGTGTTTTACGAACGCCTGGCCTTGCATTTGGCTGTTTTTTAAGGCAGGGTTTGTAGGTGCTTATCGATAAAAGCGGGCGGAGCAGCTTTGGGGCAGTGTTCAGCAGTGCTGGCGATGACGGGGTTGTTCTCCAGCACGCCGACCCCGTTCGGGGCTCACGTGCTGATTTCTGAGCAGCCCTGGAAACACCAGGTGGGGTTGTGGTGAAAGAGGCCCTCGGGAAGGTTCGGTTTGCACTTGCTGCCTGCCGACGTTCGATTCCCACCTTCTGGGAGAGAGCTTGAACGTGGCCTGAAGGGGAAGGGGAAGGCTCCGACCTGTGGTTGAAGATCAGAGTCTTGAAAGGTGGAAACTCAGGAAGGAAATCCCGTAGGAGAGTGGTGTTCAGGGATGGAGGGGAGGTGGGAGACTTCAAAATCGCCGTTACAGGAACGTAATGTGCTGTGGGATGAACGTGCAGGTAGAGCTGAAAGTTGTCTTACTATTCATTTGGAACGAGGGGGTCTTTAAGGTCCTTTCCAACCCAAGCCGTTGCGTGATTCTATGAATTGTGGTTAGGCCGTAGTTTAAATAAGTTTGGTAGCGTAACTAAGAAGTCAGGGGTTTTCCTAAGAAGTTAGGGTTTCTACTTTAACCCTAAAGGGTCTCCTGCTGTCCTGCGTGTAGGAACACACGCCTCCCTTCAGTGTGTGGCTCGTCATTGGGAGCTTGCTCACTGCTGCCCTGGTGTTGGGAGTGAAGCGCTCGTGGAGGAGGAGCAGGGTGCATTACCCATGTTCTGTGTCAGCCAAGCATGATTTAAACGTGTCTCTTAAACAGTTATGTGGTTTTAAATGTAAAAATCAAAGCTGAGATAGAAAATCTTCATCGCTGCCGTCTGTGGAAGGAACTGGATATCCAGTGTCTTACTTGCGTCTGCGTATCGGATGCTGGAGTGACACTGAAACTTGTCAGAACACCAAAAGTCACCCAATAACTGTAATTTTTCACTAAAAAGACGACAAACAAAAACCCACCCTGTTTTCAAAGACCCGTCTGGCCACATTCTCGTTTAGGATCAGCAATCTGTTGATAACCACCAGTTTTCTGTGAGTGACCGAGCATTTTCTCGCAGCGAGCATTAACTTTTCTGTTGTGTTTGGTGGTACAAGGGGACTGGTTAGTGCCCACCCCAATTTCAGGCCGTGTTACCAGTGCCACATTCATCTGCACGTTTGCACAGGCCTTTCCAAACATCAGATGAGGATTGTCCTCCTCCAGCCTGCGGAAGAATGCTCCTAGTGGTTTGCAGATGGCTGGAGTTGTCTTCTGCTGGCTTGTAGCTACCAGCAGCTACACCGGCTTGGAAATTATTTAAAACTATCTGTGTCCAACTGACTGAGTTGGTCTGATGTCTAGTTTAGTCTGCATTTTGGGGCAAGTTGTGCCTTTGGGAAGAGAACCGGTCCAAGAGCAAATTTGTTCTTGAAACGTGGTGTTTCCAGGGAGCACTCCGTATCGAGAGGCTTCAGCCTGTCCAGCTTGGAAAACATTCAGCCCAGCCGGTCGCTGACGCTTCCTCATCGGATCCTGCCTTGCCTCTTTGTGGTTTCTCCCCGAATTGAAAGAGCCACGTGGGAGACAGCTCCCCCGATGTCCCACAAGGGACCACCGCGAGGACTTCCCCGCCATCAGCAGTGCGGTCACTTGGTGCAAGCCACACAAAATTGTGGTGTAGTTCCACGTGCCCCGAGAGAGGCAGACCTGGACTTTATTCCCCTCTCCCTCCTCCGGCAGTCCGCAGAAAGCGATGAGCTCAGGCGCTTCTTTTTTTGGACAGGGAGGGAATAAACAATTTATAGAAGGTAATATAACCCCCATTCAATCTTCCTTTCTTTGGTAAGGGAGGGGACCAAAAGCTATCTCTTTGTTTTCGGGGAGAAGCACTTTGTACCCTGATCTTTCCAATAGCCTGCTTTTTGTACTTGTTCCAGTTCAAATTTGCCGCTGGTGAATACAAGGAGCGGTGCTGTGCTCCCTGCAGTGGCAATCATGTGCCCTTCTCTGCTGGAAAGTGCCTCAGTGCTCTGTCCTAGGACCACGGCTTTCTAGTGGTTGCATCAGATTCCTGACTCACGGCATCGTGTAGCTGGCAAATGCGCCCAGGTCCTTCTGGCACTTTCACACAGACTAACAAGAGGGTTTTTTTTTTTTTTTTAAACAGCATTATTCCGGTCATGCAGCTTTGCTAGGAGGTTTCATCCCATTGCTGTTGCTCAGATCTTCAGCCATTAGGGTCTTCCTGTATGATACCTCTGTAGAGGAAGGTCAGAATATTTATTTATTTATTTTATTAATATTTTCAGATTATTTTTTTTTTATTGACACTTCCCTAAGTTATTTCTTGTGCTACTAAGAATATAAGATGGGTTTCTAAGCTGCTGATTCAATGCCAACAGTGGCCTTCTCCTAAATGGCAGCCACTTTTTTGTTACAACCCCTTGTTATTTATTTCACTGTGGACTTGAGTTATTCTAGTAATTCCAGTCTTTTCCGGTGTGACACTTCATGAGGCGCTATATCAAGTGCTGAAGCCCGGATAACTCTGTTCCTTTTCTAAAAGGCTTACTGGAGAAGTAAGGGGAAAGTAAAGTAAGCAAAAGATTTTTTCGTAGTCAACTTAGGAGTGACTGGGAGCCTTCCAAAGTGAGAATGCGTTATTTTTTTCTTTCTTTTTCACTGAGTTATGGCAGAAAGTTCCTGCTCAGAGTAACCAGCCATCTATTGCTGTCCTGTGTTTACCCTGAACCAAGGATGTACTCCCTTGTGTTTACACATCTAGGATATTGCACAGCATTTGCAAGCAGGTGCCGAGAACGTGCATAACGACCTGCTTTTTGGGCAAGGTCCATAGGATTTTAAAACAAACAAAAAAAACCTGAAAATATCCCGAATTCCAGCTACCTGATCTCTGTGGCAGGACAAAACGTGCGTTTGAGGCTAGTGGAACGGGAGTGCGAGTTCTCCCTCCGAGCAGGTGACAGCGATGAGTCAGGTCTGTATCTTGTGGCTTCGTAAATCTTGTTGGTGACGGATCCAGGTCTTGAAGGATCTCGCCCTTGAGCTGAGGTCAGAAATGTCTAACGCAAAGGTTTGCTTTTCCTTTTTGCTTTCTGCTTACCGAGTTCTGGGTCCTTAACTCGGTGAAGCCATCTCCTGTTGAGGTCTCGCTGGTTCAAAACTGCCCAAGCTGTGCAGCATCAAAGGCCTTTAGAGCTTTCCTGGCAGGGCAAACTGCTCCTCGTCCATTTGCTGGATGTCTTAACGCTGCTTCTTGTTTCTCACAGTTTCTTAAGTAACTCTGGTTACATAGCCCTGAGGACTTCCATTTTAGCTGTAGAACCACAACTGCTTTTGCACCTTTAAGCCTGCGTGTCGTTTTTTCAACTTCGTTTGTCAGCATTTCCAGTTTGACTTGAACATTTTAATTTAGTCAATCCTTTTTTGCTCTAGTCGCTTCATCTAGAGATGAGGGGAGCGGAGCAGACGCACCCGCTGGCCATCTGGAGTTACGTGCTCGTGCTGTATTTACAATTAATCGATACTTTTACCAGTTGCTAAAACGGGCTGGGGACGCAAACGCTGACTGATGAAGTGAGCTGAGTGATGCTGGTCCCTGGCTGATTCCAGCGAGCCCCATGTATAGAAACATTCCCAGATCTGCTTCTCTTCAGCATCCATTTGGAAAGTTTTTTCACTTGTGTGGCTTTTTTTGGATGTTTCTACAAATTTTCTTTTCCTAACAGACATTTCCCTCTTTGCTCGCATCACGTCTATAGCCTAGAATTCTTCTCTACAACCTGAAATAGAGTACTGCAAAATATTTCTGCAGGAAATAGTTGCCTACAGGTTGAGTGCACAAGTACTGGGTGATTTTCTGTCTGACAACTCAGTGAAAACGTGAAGTGGCGAGGAAGAAAAAGATCAAAAGGGTGAAAGTGAAAATGAGCACAAAATTATTAAGTTCATGCCTTACGTTGCCGTCAGGAGCCTGATAGCTCTCCATGGAAGTTTCTTCCCAGGTGAAGGCACAAATGCTGTGGTAGGTGAAGAAATTTTTGTTAAAATACAGCCATTATTTAGGAGGTTGGGCAGGTTTATTTGCTGGCAGAAGGCTGGAGGTAAACTGCTAATTGCTGCGGTCCCACGGCGTGACGAAGCTGGCAGAATCTCCAACGTCCAACCCTGGCATTTTTGGGGAACATTAAGATTGTAAGATTTTCATAGAAGGTGTTAACATCGCCGGATTATGGATCATTCGTTCTGTGTATGGTTTATATCCTTCAAGCTTAATGAAAGCTGGCTAGATTGTGATTACTAATTACTTGCTTAAAGAGTAAAACTAGTTGGAGCAGAGCGCGTTTTCCTCGCAGTGACTGTTGTTATTGCTGAGACAGCCTGTACAGTCTGATTCTTTTTTTATGGCAAAGAATATAGCTTCTTGTTCTGCACATTCATCTTTTTAGCAAATCGCTGTTGAAATGCGCTGTTAACTTTATCACCACGATTGATTTTTATGATGTGATCAAGATCTTTCTGTTGAGGCTAAGTGGTGTATTCAGCACTTAGCTGGAGGTCAAATTTTGTCAGCTTCCAAAGCAAGCCAGTGCTTGATTTATTTTAATTCCATGTTAATATAAACCTCTAATGATAAATGTATATGTGTATATTTTGACTACAGCCCGTAGAGTTTTGTAGGAGCAGTGGATTTTAAGTGTAGCTTGGTCTGAATTCAATAATACAGCTGCTGGGAGGAAAAGGAAGGAGCAGTGAAGACGTTGAGTGGTTTGTCACCTTACTTAGTTGCTGTTTTAGCTATTACTTGACACTCAGCGTGCATAATCTTGGAGAAATTATTTCCTGGATCGATTTAAGTCGAGGAACACAACCGTGTGTGTGAGTTGAGGACAGCAGCCCGCGTGCCAGGTGGGTTGAGAAGGCTCGCTGCGCGGCCGCTGCCTTCTGCGGTGCCTGGAAAATGGCCTGAAATTGGGGAGGGGGGGGTAAAAACTATGCCGGTCATTTTGGGTTTGGGTGTGCTCTCCGAACTGATTTTCCTCCCCAGCCTGGGTTTGGTGTTGCTGTAAAGCCCTGGGAGGCAGCCTGAGGTGGAAGGAAAAAAAGCTGGATTAGGTAAATGTGACCCATGAGTAAGGAATTGCTGAACGAGTTCCCACCCTCCTCTCTCATGATGGAGTTGCTACTGCTGACTTTCGGTTTGTCTTCTAAAAAAATCTGCCTTCTGGTACAGGATTTGGAAACTGCTGAACGTGAAAGGAAGGTGGCTTTGGGAGCTGTCGTGTGCTGGAGCATGAATTCATGTATCGTGCTCCAAAATAAGGAATTATTCCATAATGCAGCACCGCAGGCAAACGGTTCTGACTTGTAGCATGGCTCCCCGACCAACCAGTTCTTGAGATCACTCTGATGGTTTGTTATTTTCCTGGGTCTGTATTTTGTTTTCTGAACTCCCTGAGTAGAGTTGTGTTGTTTGCAAGATAACCTCAATTTTGAAAGGGAAGCTAACCCAGTGGAGGCGTTTCTGCCCGGAACCAGGAGGAATTTTTTGTACGAGTTTGGTTTTAAAGAAAAAAGTTGTGATTAACCTCAGTTTGGACATGAGGGGCTTCAATCTGTTCTGTTGAACGTAGTCTTCTTTAAATTCTTTTACAGGCATCAGTGTTTTGGGTGAACATTGTACTGAGTGTGAAGTTACAGTGCTGAGGAGTATTAAAGAAGTGTTTATGGCTTCTATCGCGACTTCATATCTTTACATGCAGTCAATCTGGTTTCTGTGGATTCCTCCTTTGGGTGAAAATGCAAAGTGGCACATAAAAACATGGTTGCAGTGCTGTGAAATCATGGGAGACCTAAGCCTGCTTCTTGGCCTTGGTCAGATTTTTCCATCCGTGCATTAGTTTCAGCAAAACCACTCCAACAAGGCTGTGATGCTTCAGAATACAGCACGGGAGATTCACCCAGACATGTGCCAGACACGGCTCTCCTCCAACCTCCTTGGGTAGTGTTAGTGGGCTCCACTACCAGTGTTTCAGCAAGATTTGGAAAGTGCAAGTTCAGGGACTTCTCTGTTAAATGCCATCAGTAGAAATCTCCGTGTTCAAATACCAGCTAAACTGCATTTTCTCAGCAAGGTGCGAGTTTTTTTTAAATTAAAACTACTTTATTACAAAGTGGCAGTTGCTGTTGATGTCCCAAACTGGCCAATTTTTACTGCAGGGTTTCCTCTATCGACTACAGATCCAATGAGCTGCAGAGCATAATCTCCTCATCTTTGCTGAATATTGAAGGGTAGAGTCTGTGCTATTCTTAGTCGTCTTATCAGGCCTGGGATTTATTTCTGTTCTGGAAACCTCCAGGAACGTCAATTAAGTTGCCTGCACGCTGTGATGCTTTTGTTTGTGGTTTGTAGATCACTTAGGAAGCCAGATTTCAAACGTCCTTGAGTCTTAGATGTGTAGAAACAATCGCTCGAGTATGAGAAGGAATGGTTCCAGGTAGTCTTGTGTGCAAAAACATCAATTCACTGGCTGGTCATCTGCAGATAAAAATGATTATGAAATCAGCAGTTCATCACAGAGTCGCTGAGGAAGGAAAAGACATTCTGATATTCCCAGCCTGGAGCCGGGGCCTCTCGCTGCTCAGGAGTTGGGTTGCTCGGTGCCTTGCTGCAGTCAGAAGTTTAGGCTGTGCTTTAGGGTTCTTGAGCACGACTGGAACAGAAATTAATTACTGGGGCACTCGCTGTGCCAATACAGTTGTTGAAATACTCAGCTCCTGGCGTGCCCGGAGGAAGAACCATCGCAGCAGGACGAAGGCACGACGGGATGCAGGGTGAGGAGGAGTGCTGGAGGTTTCTGTGTCCACATCATTTCGCAGTTGAGGAGAGGTTTGTTTCTACCAAGGGCTTTTGCCTGTCTTTGGGTGGCAATGATGAAAGGCAGCTAAGTTTTAAAAAAAAAAAAAAAAAAAAAAAAAAAAACCAACTGATCCTTGAAAGATATCATTGAGAAACTGATTTTCATGACCCTCTATCAGACCAGAGCGCAGTGGTGCCTGTTTGGCTGTCCAGCACAGCCAGTTGTGATCTGATGAGTGTGTATCTGTAAGGTGGTTGTTAAATTAAATTAGTTTTTATATGCTGTACTTGCTTAGCTATTTTTCTTTTGACAGAAGTGCATTTGTAATAAATTGCATGTGTTTGTGAAACAGCTGCTGAGAAGATGGAAATAAATTTGAGCGTTAAGTTGGCAAACCTCGTGACAATGTAGTATTTCAGGGTGCGTGCTTACGTACACTATTGCCTCAAGCTTCCTTGAACTTACTAAGCAAGAGGTCCTGCCTTAGTTCTTCATATTGGGGCTAAGAAATCCTCTGTTAACTATTTAAACCAAGCCTCAAACAAAAAATAACGTTTCTTCACTGGATCTGTGTGCTGCCTAGCAATTGTGCATGGTTTACTGTGTTCCAACGCAGAGGTTTCCATGTCTTCATGCCCTTCTGCTGTTTGAGGCAGGGAACTTTCACAACAGAAAGGAGAGAAACTTTGCAATGAAATCTAGAAAGCTGTTTGAAATGCTTTAGGGGGGAGCTTGTAGGTGCATGTAGCTCTTTAAACATTGCGGCCGGGCAGTTTGAAATCAGTCTTAATTAAATGTTTGTGGGAGCTGCAGTTAGTTGTAGGGAGAAAAATTTCTCTGGTTGTTTCCAGCCCTATGGAATAAGGTTTAGGGTTTTTGGTGGTGGTTTTTGTGTATGTGGGGGGGTGGGGGGGGTTCTTCCCCTTGGTTAAAGACTGTTCTAGTGTCTGGGCTGGGCAAGAGCATCTCCGTTGCTGCTTTGTACTGGCGGGGCTGGAGGTTGCCCATGTTCCATGTGGTTGGCCTCGTGCATCTTAGTCCTCCCTGAAATGGACTGTGTAGAAATTTTAGTCCCTGTTCCCAGTTGCTGTACTCTTGCTACTCTGTCTTGGGATGGTTCTAGGAAAAAATAACATAAAAAAGACATGGACAACCCTGACAAAAGTGCTTTGTCGGTTTTCAGTCAGCTGCTCCTTGCTCAGCACTCCCACCCACTTTTGCCACGTACCGGCGTGGTACCTCGTGGTTTTCCAGCAGAGCTATGTCCGACTTCCACATCCTCTTTGGGATGTGTGTGCCCTTTTCTGCACAGCTGCCCTCTGGCTGTGCCAAGCAAAGTTAGTGTTTTGGAGTTGCTTATTCTCAAGGACTTGTTCCTAAAGTCGTCGGCTTTCTTAATAGAAGCTTCATGAAAATATTTAGGCTAGGTGCAAATTATATCAGCCTAAAACCTAATTTGCTGTACATTTTGCAAAGTTACCTCCCTTGTTACCCCCCCCCCCCTTCCTCAAAAACAAAGGCGAGCTCACCCCTTGTGATTGTCACGTCTGAAACCACAGAGCTTTGCACAGCGAGCTCCTCTGGAAGTGCCAAGTGCGGGGACGTCGCTGTAATCCCGGCGGAGATCGGCCCGTGGTTGGTGCAGCGCGTAGGACGGGCTCTGGGTTGGGAAACGGAGAATTTATCTACTTCCAGCAGCTGTGAGAGCAGTGTGTGCACGGGTAATAAAAAGAAACGTCCCGTCGGTTCTGCCAGGAGCGTTTCAGCGTGGTCATAACCATCCTCTTCTCTTCTCGATGATGGGAGCACTTGCAATAAAACCTGAGACGCGAATAGCCGCGAAGGAAGCTGCCTTAGGGATTTAAGGCACACCCTAATGCCTCCGCACGTGTTCTTGCTGGTGGTGTGCAAATAAAGAAGCTCCCTCTGCTTAGCTTTTGGTGTGGGCTAGGAGTAACCACGGAGTAGTTGGCGTGCCGGGCCAGCCAGTTTCTCCTGTACTTACTCCACTATGGGAGAGTGGCATTGGGAATTTATGCCAGTAGATCCTATCCTCTTTTTTTTTCCGCCCCTTTTATGCTGGCACTAACGGTAAGCAGAATTGGAGAACTGACGTGACTGAAGAAGTTATTTCTGCTAGTCTTTTTTTATTACGGCTGCTGGTGGAGGGAGTGGGAGGATCGAGCACAAGTGGGTGGACTAGTCCCTCTTGGCAGCGTTGTAGATTTCTGCTAGACTAGCTGTTGTATCTACAGCTTCTGATTATGAATTATCTCAAACCACGTTTAATGAGTTCCCTTTTTTCCACGGAGAAAGCCGACACAACGGTATCGGTACGTGGAGTAGCTCAAGGGCTTACAAATACCTTTCTTTAACGTCTCGTGAAAATTGCGTGGACGGTCATCGAGTTGGTGGAGTTCTCACTTCTGAAGTTTCTCAGAGGTTTTAATTGAGATGTCACATCTGGGAAGCCTGCCTCTAGGTGCCGCGTAGGATTTCTGCAGTGTCCGGAGTGAAGGCTTTACATGGTGAGAGGCATCCGTCACTAGGAGACGTTTGTTTCTTGCTGTCTCAGGAATGCCTGAACTCCTCCAAGTATTCGAGCCCATAAATTTTCCCGAACCACGATGGTAGATTAACTTTGTACATACCAAATTCTGTCTTCGACATTTGTTTAATCCTAATAAACTAACAACCCATGTATTTTTAAACATATTTATAACTCTCTCGATGCTGCTGGCTTTTCTGTTTTCAATTTCTTTTTAGCTTTAATTTTACGAGAGCTACGCGGTCCTCTTCTCTCTCCGCAGAAGGATTTTTTATCTTGTCTGGTTGTCCTGAATGAGCTCCTCGTTGGTTGTGGCAAACTGATCTTTGACCTGGAGAAGCAAACAAATCCACTTCTAAAAATACGGTCTTTGGGATCTGGCCCAGTTAGAAAATGCCTCTTTTCCAGCGGGGCGTTATCTGACCGCGTGACGGTGCCAGCTCCTGCAAATGTTGCTCAATGTATGAAGGGCCTATCCCGTGATGTTTAAACAAATGTAATATCATAAATAAAACACATTCTATAGGGTGAACTGTTATTTGCATGCTGAGCTGAAGTTTCCAAGAGGAGAAAGCCGGACAGCGTTACATTTTTGTTTGCCTTCATGTCCATTAAGAGTCCCATCTCCTTCAAATACAGCCTTTTCTCTCTCTCTCTCTAGCTATTAAAATGCATTAAGACATTTCAAAGTAGCATTTCACCTTGCCCATGGCGTGGCTGCGGTTTGATTCTTCTTCCAAGTGCTTTTTGGTTTCTGGTGGTGACTTAGCACTGTGGCTGGCAACTTCTGTTCGAAATCTGCGTGTCTTAGCAGCTTCCAAGTTCTCCCCTCCTGGGAGAATTTGTCCCTGCTGGAATTAAGACAGACGGGAGCTATGTTTTCTTTAGGACTTGAGCCTCTTGGTGCCACAAACTGGATGTTCCCAGCTGGAAGTGTAACGGCCTGACCTTTCCTGTTCTGATGGGGTTTGAGCAAGAGGGCAGCGCGTGGTCGTGCGCTGCTCCCACGCATGCTCTGTGCATACACGACTAAATCAGCTGGCACTGCTGTTAGTAAGTGCCCTGCTGTGATGGCAGCTAGCTAAAGCAGAAGGGAGGTTGGGTTTTTCTTCCTGTGCTGTCAAAAAGAAGTCGTGGCACGTGTCCTGGAAAGGCAGCCGCTGGGTCGGCGCTCAGAGGTGCCCCCGCAGTGCGGGACTGCCTGGATCCCGTTGCTGGTGTGGTGATTTTGGGCTGCCCGATGTGGAAAGAGCGAGCTAATTTCTGCCTGGTAATGCTCAACCTCTGATTTAACCTCTTTCCCTTCCTGGCTTTCATACGAGCATTTTTTTCCTCCGGTCCTTTGTAGTAATCCAGATGCTCGTGTTCTTTTCCTCCTACACAGCAGATGGAGATGGCATAAGCCTTTTGATGACTGCGTCCTTCTTTTTACATAAGTTTTACGAGCTGGCAAGTTCGTGAGTTGGACTTGGTAGAGCTTTGTAAGCCCTGTCCAGCAGGTGGTGCGTTGTTACCTTGCCAGCAGGTTAACGGAGTAATTATATATATATATATTTTTTTTTATTTTTAGTTTTCAGTTTTTAATTTCATCTGGGAGGTGAACTGGGAAGAGCCTTACTGTACTGTTACAGGAAAGAGGAAAGGAGGTCCTTCGTAAGGATTATCCTGATGAATGTGTTTTGTTTTGGCCCAAACACTATTTGGAATTTGTTAATTACCCCAAGGCTGTGCTATTTCAAGCTGTACGCAGACAATTAAGAGATTTACTTTGCTGGGTGAAGAGTTAAACTTCTGCTTTCCTGTGCGTTGTTCTAGGCTTTGTAGCTCATGAAAAATAACGTGTTCGAATTCGGCATGAGTTAGACGGTCGTCTTCCACAGTCCAGCAAAACTTAAGTAGGTTAGCAGCTCACTCTCCCTGTTCCAGTATCGCCTGTCTAGTAAGGGACAGCTTTTGGCTCGCTAACTGCCTTGCTGCTCATCGGTTTTAACCTCATTGAAAAGTTCCTACCCCGTCGAGGTGAATGAGACCGTTTTTTCCACTTCACTGCAGACTTGGGCCTACGTAAATTCATCTGTTTTACATTTATTTCACAATTTGGATTTTTGTTTCGCAACGTGAAATTCCATTTCCCAACCACATGGCTTGGAGACTTGTTTTAATGGGTCTGGGAGAAGCGTAGTCTCTGCCCAGCATTTTGGGGAGTTGCATGGGAGTGTTATTGATCTCCGTGTTTGACAGCTCTTACTGGCGATGTAAATACAGTGTGGCAGTTACTTAAATTACTTCTGGCTTCTCCTTTTTAGGAATATTTTGGTGGACAAGCCTAATGATCAGTCCTCGAGATGGTCTTCTGAAAGCAATTATCCTCCCCAGGTAAGCACCCGAATCTCTGCTCCTGTTCAGCTGTCTTGTGCAACTTCAGGTACAATGGATTTTTTATTTTAAATACAGTCTGCTACTACTTATACTGGATGCCTTTGTAAGTTACCTTCTCTCACTTCAGTACATGTTGTTGGTACGTTAGGTATTTACGTTTCCAGCAATCTCTTCACGATCTTTCAAGGAAAGATTTTTGCAGGGGAAGAGTTTCACGTTTCATCCTTGAAAATCACAGTCGCACTGGAAATAATCTAACCTTACGGTTAGATTAAGCTGCTAATGAGGCGTGCAGGTCCCCCTTTGTTCGTGCTATTGGAGACTGCTGTAGGCTGCTGGCCTTGAATCCTGGATCTAAGGAGCTTGTATTTGTTTCCCCTAATAGCACACTTAGAAATGTAGCCTCTGTTAAAAAGAGCCATGAATGTCACCTCTGCTGATGGTTAATTGGTGATTATTAAAATAGAATCTGTATTGATTTTTAGCTTCTAATTTGCCTTCTCATTATAATTACATTGTTAGATTATCCAGAAAAATATACTTACCCTTTCACTTAATTTTTTTCCCCCCAGTAAATGTGTTACCCTTCTCGTTATGCCAGATCTATGCCTTATCGCTCTGGTCCTGTTTGCTTAGCTTCTCCTATGTTATGCTGGGTGTTTTGAGTTCTTTTGTTGAAGTACTGATGCACAGCAGAATGTGTTGGGGGGGGTATCTCTCACACAGAGTTCCTGTGCACAGAAAATAAGCATGTTTAATTCAAGTATTCTTCGTGAGTTTAGCCTTGGGAATTTTCCTCTAGGTAAATCTTGGTTTGCTGTGAAGGTGTGTTAAAAATCTGTACTCTTCACTGGCGGCTGCAGATCACAGCGGGGTCATCCCATCCAGTTGAAAGGCTTTTATCCTAATTTTCATGATAGTTTTCTATACTGCTGTCTGTGAAAGTGAGGGTTTTTTAATATGGGAAGAGAACTATCTTGTCTATACTGTTGGCATGTTTCATAAACCCGCTTGTCAAGGCTGATAATTTTTCACATGCTTTGATCCCCTTGATGCCTGTGTGCATCTACTGCTCTTTTAATTTGATTTTTTTAAATGTAAATATTTTGTTAAACAGCAAGGGAGTTTAAAACTGCTTCAAGCTATGGATTAATCTGTCTAGGAACTATTGATTGCAGGGTAATGGGTTTTGAGCATGTGTTGCATCTCAGTGTGCCATCCTTTTTGTTGTTGTGCAGAAAACGTGTAGTTTCTTAGGGTTCTTCCGTCTGTTCACAAGGCAAGGTTGGCTGTGGTGTAGCTTTAGACTGACCCAAGGTGCTCATAGGTCTGCCTTTTGTTTTCTTGAGGGATCCTAAATGTTTTGTTCTGTTCTTAAACTGATTCTGGACCAGAAATTCATCTCTTGCGGCTGGATGCTTTTAACATATTCCCATCCTATGCTTAAAGCTGCCAAGCAGTGATCCAGGTTGTATCAAACAAGTAGATTAAGCGAGGAATAATCGGAATCACTTAAATACAAACTGCATAAACTTGTTCAAGAGAGATCTTCCTGCAAGTTTGTTCATTGAATATGGCATGAGTGAAGATGCTATCGCAGATCTACTGAATCCAGCCCTGCAGAGCTGGGCGCCGCCCTGCACGCTAAGCAAGTAATGCAAACCAAGCTTTTGATTGAAGAGTTACAAATTAAATGTGTGTATAGAGGGTATCCAGATAGTGGCAATTGAGATAAGACAGTGTCCAAGTTGTGTTCTGTGTTCTTTAAAGACAAAAACAACAAAAAACCCGGCTGCCTAAGAGGAAAAGATGGTCCTGCTGGATTCCTCTTATTTGGATCTCTGTATCCAGCAGCGAGAATATAAAAAGCTGCTTAGTTGTCCGTTTATTTATTTGCAGTATCTCCTAATATGTATTTTAGTGAATTCTCATGCTTCTCACCTGAGCGTTTAATTACTTGTTTAACGCAAATTTGCCAGTGTAACTTACCTGTTGTAAAAACAGCTGGGAAGAGGGAACAGGGAATTGAAATTCGCAGAAGCCTTCGTCCAAAGAAGGCAGTTTCTGCTGTTCCTGTGCATACGGAGAAACTGTTCCAAGTTATGTTGTCTCATATGTGACCAAAGAACTTCACATTCGGTAAGATTTTGCTCATCTTCAGATTTTGCACCTCTGAACAGTGAAATCCTAAGTTTGTCACCTCTGAACCGTGGTGATTGCCACACTTTAATGCAGGTAAAACTTTTATGCAAGCTTTCTGCTTCCTCGTTTTCACAAAAGCTCTAAAGGCAGAATCTCAGCGTGGGAAAACCTCAGCTGAAATAATAATTGACTGAATTATAGTCGTGGTGGGGAGAGAGGCTGGGGTGAGATTAATCGCTTTACGTTAGCAAATGGGTATTTCAGATTCCAGCAATAATATGCACACGCACATTATTTTTAATCCCCAAGATAAACACAGAGCATCCTATGGAAAATGAAGCTGCGAAGCGTTTTATGGCTTTTGTGTTGGCACCGCTTCGTTTCAAAATTGGTCGCTTTTACAGTGACGCACTTGTTACAGCGCGTGGGCGGCCGTAATAGTCTGGGACAGGAAGTGCACAAAAACTCAGTGCCATAAAGCTTGCCTTGTCTCAAACTTCGTTAGCTGAAGCTAAGGCTGGGACTCGGCGTGAGGACTAATGCCATTCAAGCTCGCTGGCACATGCTGTGAGATATTTTAATACGCTGCAGCCCCAATCGCTGGCATCTGTCTCCTCCGTGTGCCTCACCTTAACGTGGGGGTTTACTAACTCACTGCCCAAGTGATGTTCTGTGCTGCCTGAGAGGTGAAAATCACTCCCTAGTATTAAGTGGTCCCCTTTCTTTGTTGACTGAAGCAATAACACCTCTAGGCACCTTGCTTTGGGAGCATTCCCCTTGCTAAGGTAAGCACGAGTCTGTAAAGCTCCGAGTTAGTCCAGTGGCTCAGGGAAAGATCTGTGCTTTGCAGCAAGCGCGGTAAAGCCCATACTAAAACTTCCTGAAAAGGGAAAAGAAAATGAAAGTGGAAGTCTGGATATTTGAAGTACTGCCCCGTGGCTATATTTAGTAAAACGTCTGCCTAGCTTGTGGGTATGGTAGAGTTAAATCATTCCTGAGGCCATGAAAGCCACGAGTTATGAATGAGTGCCAGTGGAAGGAAGCATGACAGCTGTTTTTCTGTTTATTAAACTAGATATCTGTCTTCAGCCTTGAAATAGAATGACCCAGAAATTACATATTCAATAACAAACCTGTTATGTAGTAACCTATTCGGGCAGAAGAGGGCTGGTAGTTCTATTTTTGAAGGGGTTCTTACATGGGAAGTGTGAAGCAGCAAGGCTGGTAATGCTGAAGAGCACGGCCCTGCCATCCGTGTGCGTCCCGACGGCTGCAGCCGTGGTCTAACTGGGAGGCTGCGTGCAGGAGAACCTCTAATTACCCATAGCGGCTTGATTAATAACGTGCAGAACAAAAGGGTAGGCTTTTTGTTTTAAAAGACAGAAGCCTAATTGCAAAAACATTGGGTAGGTTTGCCTAGTGGCTGCTGACAGCCCCTGCCGAGGATCTGGGTTATTTTCTGCTTTTATTTTCACACGCAAAACAAATGTCATTGCTCCCTAATTTAAAAAAAAAAAAAAAAAAGTTTGCAGCGCGGCACTGCAAAGGTTGATGAGCAGAAAACGTTAAAGAGAAATAAGTTAATATAATGTGATGCGTGTCTAATTGCCCAGGCAGCTTGCACAGTACGGTTTGGAATCCGGTCGAGCTTATTTGATTCGGAGATGGAAAACTGAAACCAATTGTTCGGGGAGAGCCGCTAACATCCTACACATGCTGTAACAGCGCAGAATTTGTATCTGAGAAGAACAATTTTCCCCTCTCGATTTCCATCCTGCTGTGTAGATCATATCAGGAACTAATTTAAAATCCATTAATAAAATTTACACTCGGTTGTGTGATGCAGAAGCGTGCATATGGTTGTCATCAAATGGTAGCGCAGACCAGAGCTTCGGGAAAGCTTGGAATTCGTTGCAGCTCCCAGTGCCACGGGGCTGGATTCACTTTTCTGGGTGCCTGTAAGCGGCTGCCGAGGTGCTGAAGCGCCGTACGTGACTCGCCGTGCTCTGCTCTTTGTGCATCTCCGCTAGCAAATGTGTTTAATCACCGAGCAGAAGTCTTGCTCTTCTGATGCTTTGTAGCATCTTGTTTGCAAGGGCGGTAATTTGAGGCTCGACAATTAGGCTGAGGTTTTTGTGCAGTTGCTCCAATTAATGTCAGTGCGCCGTGCCTCTAATGAACAAACACTTGAGCTTCCAATTTGGATTTCTGGAATACTTCCTGAATACTCGGGTGTTAAATGCACTGACGTTGCTTAGAGCAGCAGGACTGGAAAGTGTTATATAACTCAGAGGTTACGAGGTTAAGTCTGTGAGGTTTCAGACAAATATATATAACTTGTTCTCCCCAGGCTTAATAAATAATTTGAACTTAGGTGCTCTTCTGTCGCATCTCTCAAAGCTAGAGAGGATAGTCTGTCGCGTCTGAAATCCTGGTAACAGTCCAAAACGTCCCTGCAGCCAGCTGTTTGCAGCACTCGAGGCAATACTTATCATTTTTGGACATCTGTGAGATGTGCAGCCTGTAACCATAGTGGCGTGTGCGTATATATACATACATTAAACCGTGCACGTGTTGATGTATTTTTATATATGTTGTATAGGCATACAGGTGTATACACCCCCTTATCTATTAAACTACAAAAAGCATAGATAGGTTCAGGTATCAGGCCACAGGCTTTGAAGCAAACCTGCTTTTTGGTTCCCTATCAGTGAGATAAATTCACAAAGAGCTTGTCTTGAGCCTCTGTGCCTGTTCCTAATGCCCGCGTGACTCAGCAGCGCTGCGATGCGTGGGAGCCCGGGGACGGCTGCAGAGTTTCCCCCCTCCGTCCGTAGGCTCGAGAACTAATTGCTGGCCACGGGGAGTAATTGCCGTGCCCTGCTCCGTTTCAGACGTGCATGCCAAGGCAGAGGATTTAACTGCAGCCCTGGAGTTCTCTCCCTTAATGTAGGGTAAGAATCGAATAACGCAGGATGAAGAGCGTGCCAAGCTTCTGCAGGGTGGCTGAGAAAGTCTGTCTCCGCGACCCAGGCGTGAGGGCTGCGACTCCAACGAGATTAAAGCACTGCAGTCGCTGCTGTTGGTAGTGCTGGCGTCACTTCTTCATCGCTGGGAGAAAGCTGCAGGGAGGGTACGGCGGTGGAGGAGGAGTTCATAGATGTCGGGGCGTACTGGCTGTTCCGCACAGGAATTTTGGCAGTGGGCTGTGCCATGGATCTGGTGTTGCCCTCTTCCAGGATTATCCTCTTGCTCATCCCTTCCTTTTCTCTATTTCAGCAGTTTTCTATATAGAATATATATATATATATATATTTTAAGAAGTTTGGCAATTACTTTGAGATGGAAGCATGGCTTAACTGCTAGTTAAACCGACTTTGGGTCCTGACGTTTGGATGGGTGGCACGATGCTAAAAAGTGTTCATAGAACTACTTAAAATATCTGGAAGAGCACCGAAACATTATTCCGTTACGTCCTCGCACTGCTGATACTGGCTTATTTTCTTCAATCTGAAAAAAAATGAATTGCTGCAAAGATCCTTGGCAGCAATTCCTCCGTATTCTAAATAGGTACCGGTCTTGTCTGCATTATTTGGGGTAAATGCTGTTTGGGGGAGTATTTTTCCTAAGCTAAGCTCTTTGAGGACCAGTCCTCAAGGTTCCACATTTATCCTGATGCTCTCAAACATTATCAGTACTGCTCCTTGGGTTCAGAATTGCTTGCTTTATAGGGCTGTGGCAGAAGGACCAAGAAGTAGATAGCGGGTAAAGTTTCTTCTGTTGCTCACCCCAAAGATGCACTTGTGGGGTAAGCTTGCCCCACCGATGGAGCTGCTCAGCACAAGCAGAGTGGGGCAGCGATGCTGGTATCTCCTGAGGACCTACAGAAGCATGCAGATAACTGCTAAATGCTGATGAAAGACCCGAAATACCGTATCACGCTGCTTTGGCAGTGCCCCTTTTCGGAGGCAGGGGCCACCAGGAGTGCCTGCAGTGGGAGGTGTTCCACAGCGCCTTAGCTGTCTGCTGGGAACGTAGCCTCGATCATAAGGTTTTGTAACAAAATCAAGGGCGATGAGTAATTGGGATTCTGCGCTTCGTCTCGTTTCTCTGCTGCGTGCTGCTTATTTCTGAGAAATTAGGGAAGACAATTAACCACCTTGTTTTTAGGTATGAACTTCAGTGTATCCTGCAAAGCAGGATGTCTCCAGGCTCCCTCAAGACCTGCTTTGTAGGGGAAGGTTAAATAAACTTGGTGCTCGATGGTCCCTGATGGATGGTGCGAAAGCTTCTCTGCGTATGGTTTTCAAGTGGAATAGATCTTTTCCTCCGGCAGTGCTGGGGAAGCTGGCAGCTGGGACCTGAAAATAAATTATTTGACTTTGCTTTGTGTGCTGTAGGGGGACATCTGAGTAAAGGGGAGCAAATGTTCAAAGCGAGAACATTTACATCATTATATGTGTAAAGCCCTTTATTGTCAGCGAAGTGGTTGGGTTTTATTTGGGATGGTTATTAAGCAGTTGGCTCCTGCGTTAGCCACAAATCAAACTTAGTCTGTGTTCAGTGGTTAAATAGTCTCTTCTAGAGAGGAAAAGTAATTTGATGTTCTCTTAGCATGTGGAACATGCTGTATTTATCTAATTGTGCATTCAGTTTAGGTTTCCTTTCAGGCTGGAGTGGGCGTTTGAATCATCGTCCTCCTTAGCTTGATCCTATTTGCCAGATTTCAGGAAGTCTTGCATCCAACTTGAAGGAATGTATGTAAGCCTTGAATAGCAATGCTAGGAATAGGCACTTCAACCCAATCTTTTTCCTGGATAGGTTTTTAAAAACTAATATTCCTAAAAAGCCTTTGGTTAGTTCCAAGAACTAGGGAGAAAATATGATAATGGGGGGGGGGGGGGGCGGGGGAATCATCTTAATTTTCATTTTTTCTGGCTTTATAACTGAATATTTGAAGGCTGCGTTGCTTCTCCCTTGGTGTGTTGTGCAGCCTTGGCTTTAATATTGAAATTCACTGTTCTCTCTTCCACAGTATTTGATTCTGAAACTTGAAAGACCTGCCATAGTCCAGAGCATCACGTTTGGCAAGTACGAGAAAACACATGTCTGCAACTTAAAGAAGTTCAAAGTCTTTGGTGGGATGAATGAGGAAAACATGACAGATCTCTTATCCAGGTAAGACGTGATTTCGTCGGCTGAGGTAATCAGAAAGGCTGGACCAAAAAGCTCTTCCCCTTCACTCCCGAGCAGACAGTGTAACAGAGCTGTTGTTGTGATCCTACAATTAGCTGCCCCTGTGCTTGTGGTCAGGTCAGTGAGCAACAATCCCAATGCTCGCTCCAGGGAGCCTTCCTTATCCTGCCCTAACCACAGAGGATTTGTGGAGAGTGAACTCCTGGAGGTCTCAAAGAGCTGAGAGCAAGGTTCAACTTTGCTGTGTTTGCGGTTCCTTTCTTCCTTGTGCCTGAGGCGCAGTAGAAATGATTCCCCAGGTGTGGGTAACTTCAAGAAGCTTTTAAAAGCACAGGTAACCTGCCTATGTTAAGAACCTCCTTGCAGCTGTAAAGCTCTGGCTGGTCAGCTGCTCTGTCTTGCTTCAAATGGGTAAATAAATCAGATAAGAAAATAGAAAACCTTTGTTTTCCTTTTTTTTTTTGTAGTTTGGTCCAGTAGTTGTACTGGTAGGGAGTAATGAAGGAGCCTTTTGGCTATTCGAGGCTGATCGTGAGCTTCTGAGTAGTTGCTAACATAAATTTTCAAGGGCCTTTTAAGGGGCTTTCTGTTTCAGAAAGGGAAATGATACTTAAATATCTAGGAGTACAAGAGCAACGAGGAGCAAGAACTAGTTTTGGAGGCCTACAGAAGGAAGCTCCACCTCTGGGGAACGTACTGGGGTACATGATCTTTACGCAGTTAGAACAGCCAGGGGGGAAACATGGGATGTTCTTTGTTGCAGGTATTCTTCAAAGCCGTATAGAGACTAGCCACAGCCTTCCCAGTCCCTTCCCTCTCTTTAGGTAGACCAGTCTTGCAGCCTCACTTTATTGCTGCTCGAACTTTGGGGGAAGAGATTTTAGTGACATAGTAATTACCGATAGATAATGTCACAAGTTCAATAAAAATCCTTGTTTTGGGACCTGCTGCTGCATCTTCAGTAGAAATGGACCTAGGATTTTTGATAAGCTATAGCGAATATTTGATACTTTAAAAAATGTTGCTCATAAATGGATCACAAAGTGCTTTGGCAGTGTGATAAGTCTGCCTCCATCCTACCCAGGGAAGCGTGATTCAGATTGCTTGCTGAAGTCGCAGGGACGCTAGCACAGACCAGCAGCATTGATCTGATGTCAGTTCCCCCTGAAGCCACTAGCCAGTGCTGCCTCCCAGGGAGATAAGATGGTGGATAGCAGTCCAGGCGTTGGTCCAGCATGGGTACTGATGATTTATAGTAATATGAAACAAGCATCGCATTTCAGGCATGACCTAGATTGCATTTATTAGCTAGTCCTAAAATACAAGGTAAGATTTAGTAACCTTATTTATTTTTTCCCACAGTGGCTTAAAGAATGATTATAACAAAGAAACATTCACCTTGAAGCATAAAATTGATGAACAGATGTTCCCCTGTCGATTCATTAAGATAGGTAAATGCATTTTTTCGGCATTCTGAGTAGAAAATAATCTTTTCTTATACTTGTGCCAGTCTTGGCACTTGTGACTTCATTGTACTCAGGCAAAGTATCCAAAATAGCTGTTCCATTTCATGATCTCTTAGGTTGGTTAGATTGGAACACAGTGAAGTCCTGTTACTAAAATAATAGCTTCGTAATAGAAATCCTAGGGACTGAAAGCAAAATACTGTACTTCTCAGAAACGCAGTTGTTGAGCCAACTAATTACTGGAGAAGCTGCTTGCTGTCCTACTATAACTTGCTATATAGAACTTTAAAAAAGAATCATTAAGTTAAATACTAGTAAAAGTTTCCAGCATTGATAACCTTGGAGTTTGAAGAAGTTTCTTCTTTTTTCCACCAAACACGCTTGCAACAAAAAGCAATAGCGGAAGCCTTTCCTTTTGCCTTCTTGCTGCTCTAATCATGAAGTCCCACTTCTGGCTAAAGATGCTGTCCAGGAGCAAGGAAGAATTATGCTCCGTGATGTCCACCAGTGTAGTTTCTCTGGTGGAGCATGCTAGAAGGGGTACTAATTACTAATTCCTGTGACTTGTGATGGGAGCTGGGGTGGCTGCTCTTTTCTTGCTTTGCGTGGGCCAGAGAGAGTGTCTTACACTTGCCGTTATTGATGCTGGTTGGGCTTAATCCAGTAGTTTAGAGCCTTTCATCTCTACATAGCTGAGTAGATTTATCTTCCCCTTCCTACCTGCTGAGACAGTAAAAGAATTAGTTTTTACGCTGTTTAATTCTTTTTTTTTTTTTTAGAAAAAAGAGCAAGTAGAGCAAGTAGATAGTTGCTGAAAAATCAAAGGAGATCCTGTTGACTTAGAGGAATTTAGGAGCATTTTGAAGAATTGGGTAATTCCTTTGCCAAGATTTGGATGACCGTGGCTGTGTAGAGGCTCTTCGTGGAAGTTTCAGTTTAGGAATCAAGTAATCGTTTGTGTGCCATAAACCATGATGTTTCCCATGTTTAGGCAAGTGGAGAAGTTAGTTGTTTTTTTTTTTTTTTTTTTTTTTTTTTTTTTTTTTTTTTTTGCCACTTCTTTTGGAAGCATCTGTAACACTTAGCTTGAGGAATCCTGAAGTGGAGGAAAGGAATAGTTTAAGGCTGAGGTCATGAAAGTTAAATCGATTTTTAATGTATTCTGAAGCTTTCTGTGTTAGCTTTCTGGGGGCATGTTTTTTTTTTTTTAATGGCTAACAAACAACAAATAGTTATTGGAGGGCTAAAGGGTTGAACGGAAAGATTCCTAGCTACTGCTCTGGATGCGTAAGTTGTATTCCTGCAGAATGTGTTGCAGATATGTTCGGATGTTACAAAGCGTAGCATGAAGTTGGAAGTTGTTAGGAAAGTGAAATGTTGATTAATTTTACCAGCATTTTTTCTCTGACATGACGCGAGTGGGTATTAAATTACATGGCTCGTTTTGTTGGGATGGGTTCCTTACTTAAGGAACATAAAATTAAGTATTCTTTTGTGACAAATATGTATATATTTGTCAGTTGCTCACCAGTTATGGTTTGAGTTTTCCTTTTTAGCTCTATCTACTGCCTCTCATTTCTTGAAGCTATTTTCTGCGAAGGAAATTCCTGTGCTAGGAGAAAAATTAAAATGCTTTTTTGACCAAAGCCTATTAATTTCTAGTTGGTTCCTAGCGTCATTTTGTTTATAAAGTTGCGAGTGTTTTTCTACTGTGAAACAACTGTAAAACGATGTTATGAAATTCTGTTATTTTTCAGATTCGCAGCGTGAAGATGTTTTCAGTTTGTTAAAATTTCCAAGCTGCTAGCCAAAGTAACTCAAAATTTGAAATACCGTGCTGTGTTCCTTGTAATGCTGCCAGTAAGCACGAGGCCAAAATCTGCCCTTTTGGACTCGGAGAGGCTGACACCACACCAGTTACTGTTATCAGCGAAGCTTGCCTGTTTGGAGGAGGCATTGTTTAGTTCGGCAGCTGCTTGCATAAGGCATTTTCTTTATAATTTTGCAGATAAACAGATCTGTACGCTGCTGTTAGCAGCACAACAGGGAGGATAATATATTTTTTGGGGGGGGGGGGGAAACAGGAGGAATATGACGGGTAGATCTGTGAGAGGTGGGGGGAAAAACTTCCTAAAACTTCCATTGCCCACGTGATGTTTGGCTGGTAGGAAGCAGAAGAAGTAAGTTACTTCTCTCACCCTCTGTCAAGACGAGGCTTGCACTTCTTGCAGTTTAATTAGTTCAACCTCAGTTCCTCAGCACTGAAATGCCCAGTTGTACAGGCTGCTGACCTACTTGACAAGTAATTTTTGCGTTTCATGTAGCACCTCGTTACAGAGCTTGGGAGGGGAAAAGATGTTTATCTGGACAAAATAGTGAAGAACAATTTTATATGGCTGCGCGCTTTGTTTCTGGCTGTTTGCTTTTGTGGTCCCTCCAAGCAGAGGTTTTTATATTGTGTCACTGAAAGCAGAAGGTGTTGTGAAGAGTGATTGCCATGAAGGAGTCTGAAGAAATACTGAGTGCAATTCTCATGCCAGTTTGTTACTAGCATGGGAATTACTAACTCTGCTTCAAGGTTTTTGAGCTTTTTTGTATTAAAAAAAAGCAATACTCCTTTATGGATGTTTCCAATATTAGTTGGATTAGTTGGATTGTACCTGCATTTTTCCAGACATGCATTGTGTGACTACCGCTTGTAGATGAGGAGCACAGAAATTAGCTTGAGAGGTGTGCTTGAAATAATTGTACTGTTCAGTGCCTCTGCTGTTTTCTGTAGTATACAGGGTTGCAGTCCTTGCCTAGGCATAGCTTGCAATTATTGAGAAATATCCCCCTAAAATCAGTCTTGTGTGGGTGAAAAAAAAAAACACGAACACAACACTGTATAAGTGACCTAAATACCTTTTGCTTCTGTTAAAGGGCTATTGATTTTTTTTTATTATTTTTCCTCTCTGCTGGGCACCTCACACCGTGCGGTGACAGTTCAGCTGGGCTGAACAGTCATTTGCATTTTAGGACGGATGCAGCAAAAAAAACCAAGCTGAGGTCGCTTTTTGGTTAAAAAATGGAGAAATACTGGAGCGGTAGGTTTCAGATTCGACACTTTTAATGGGAGCATCTTTCTCCCTTAAGGGTGTGTGTCTGTGGAGGAAAAAAAAGCAATATAGCAAAGAGTGTGTAGAATAAGGTATGGCCCCTACAACTGTGTTGTGGGTTAGGGTTTCCACTATTTTTTTTGGAGGGGGACAAATAAAGAAACGGCCACTGGGGGACATGAGCAGAGGAATGGAGTTGCACCCATGAAGGCATATTCCAGCATCTTAGGCTACTTTTACCTCTGTACCACAGAAATCGTTACGTAAAAATCACTATTTCTGAGGAATTGTTGATTATTCAAGCTGGTAGAAGTTGGCATAAGTTCTCTGAATTTATACCAGAGGCTCTGCTGGAAGGAAATCGAGGTGGACACCTCTGCTTTATTTTATTTTTTTTTTCCTGGAAAGAGGTGGTAAAGTGGTAAAGCTTGATTTTTTTTTTTTTGAATTTTTTTCCCACCCAGTAAAGTCAACACCACGACATCGGCCTCAGGTTCACCGTCAGGAAATCGATGGCCTCAGCCCATTTGAGGTGGTCTGTGGTTTGGTTCGGTGTTTGAGTGCAAGGAGCTGATGAACTGATTAGGATTCTTTATGGCTGAATGAGCACCAGATTTGACTTCAGTTTGGTCTGTGCGTTCCGGTCTGAGGACAGAAAAAAGGGGTTGCCCACACTCGTGGTATTTTGTCGGTCTGTTATCCTAATAGGTGGGATGCCCTGGGTTGTCCATGAGCTCTAGTGTTTGGCAGTTTGCTGTCCTCCCAAGGAATGCTAGGAAAGGTTTGTGCAGTTGCTGCTGATGCCTTTTTGTGTCTCTGTGCAAGGATTGTAGCATTTTTTCGTACAAAACATGCATCAGTTATTGCATCAGTTCCCCTATCTCTCTGGTAACAACTTTAAACTGATGCATTTGGAGGTAAAAGTAGTAAGATTTTATGATATTGAGATAAAATACCTTGCTTAGCTTTGTCCCATGGAAGACAGGCTTGGTTTTCTCTACCAGTTCTCTTTCTCGGTTGGTTTTCTCTACCAGTTCCTGTCTCCACCGAGATGAACCTACTAGGGGCTGCTCTGAGAGCATCTCACCTGGAAGGCTGAAGGATCAAGTAGAAAGGAATTATCTGGGATGATCTGAGAGCCGTTAACATACGAAGTACCTACGTACTGATTTTAAAACCAGTTAAGAATCGCATATTCGGAGTCTGTTTAGATCTTTTCTGAAAATCTGTTCTCCTGATGACTGTTCCTAGAAGTCGTCACAAGTCCCTAGCAAGAGGTTCGTAGAAACGCCCTTTAAAATTTAGGGTATCGTGCGTTTGAGCAATATGCCTTGTGCCCAAACACGTTGCGGCAAATAAGGGATGTAGCTTGGGGAAGTGTAAATGCTTCTGAACCTTTAACAGGAACAACTTTAAGACAACTTTTGGCTTTGATTTCCTCAGGGGGTGGGTCAGAAAACCCCTAGTTGAACAAGTCAGCAGTCTCAATGGTGTTTCGTGGCGGTTTGAGGGGTAGCTAGCAGTTTCACCGTGGGAAGAACAGCTTCTCTGGAAGGGAGGAAGTAGTGGACTCCACATTGCTGCTGGTTACTACTCATTCATCTCCAATGCTATCTTTTCCTGTTTATCAGTTATGGTCAAATAGAGAGGAAACAAAAGTGTTCGAGAGAAGCCACTTGATTTCACTGCAGTTTTAAGGAGCGAGCGCTCATGTAAAAGCAGTGCGGGGGCTGCAATTGCTCTGAGAAGCAGAACAAACTCTTAATCTGCAGGCTAATCGATAAATCGATGCAAGACCATGGATGTTACCACAGAGAGGCCTTAAGTGAGAGGCTGTGGTGTGTTTCACAGGTCACTTAGTGTTTTAAATGTTTGTTCCCATACCCAGATGAAACAGGATTAGCCAAAAAGCTGCACATGTTTGAGAGTTTAAAAAAAATAAATAAATAAAAATTAGATACAGTTTTTAAATTGGAGACTGACAGTTTTCCCTCCTTCCCTCCTCCACATCTTGCAGACGTTCCTAATTTTGTAAAATTTTAAATACCCAAGCTTCTTGTCTTCGCCATTAGGAAAAATAATTGTTGCTGACAAATGTGAAAATAAATGTACTGCGAGGAGCAAATACTGTCTCTGGTATGCTCGTGATTCCCATCCATGTCAAAGCTTGTTGCCTCTCAGAGCTGTTTTAAATGATAGTATTTTTGCTCTTTTGCTTAAAGCGAGCTTCTGCTTTGCCATGATCTGCTGTGTTAATGTTGCTTAGTACAGGTTGCTTTAAATGACAGCTTTACCGTGATGCGTGGTGATTTTTTTCCTAAGCTTTCTTAAACCTAAACTTACGTAAAATCATAAGTACTGAATCTTATTTAACCTTCAAAAGCTTTCTGTTGAAATAGTACCGTGTATAGCCTGATAAGACTAACGCAATGCTTGTTTGATGTTGATGCCTCCTTTTTCTCCTTTTCCTTTCTCCTCCAGTTCCACTCTTATCCTGGGGACCTAGCTTCAATTTTAGTATCTGGTATGTTGAACTTAATGGCATTGATGATCCAGATGTGGTCCAGCCGTGCCTCAACTGGTACAGCAAGGTAGGCCCTGCATTTTAGGTGCCTGTTCGCTTGAGGATTTGTCGTCTCAGAATCTTGTGAAACTTCTCGGACTGGAATTATGTGACCTTTTCATTCCTTGAATATCTGCTATTGAAACAACAAACACGCGTAGTTAAAACTCAAACCTCATAGCTGGCTTGGACTCTGAGCCTGTAGGTTCTGTAAAAGAAACAAACAAAAACCTGCTAGGTAGACGTTGCAAGGAAAACTCGAAGGAACATTGAGTCAAAAGGGGACAACGTTATTAAAATAATTTGTCGTGGAAGGGAAATAAATATTAAAGATCCCATTTCTCCCTCTTGTTGCCTTTTAAATAGTCAGTCTATTACCATACTAGTCCTTCTACAGAGCTGTGTATGCAAGTCTAGAGGCTTCTGGTTTATATATGCAGCTTTTGTGCAACAGGGGGTGAGGTTGTTTAAAGAAAACCCACTTCAGCGTCTTAACCTGTTGCAGATCTTTGCACATCTGATCTTTACCTCTTACTGTCTTTTTCTTGAAAATCCTGAAACGGAGGGGAGCTGACGCCGCTGGACTGAGATGAGATGATTTATGCCATTTGTCACTTTGATGGATAGCGAGTTTAAAGGGCTCTAAACGTTATTTGTATAAGCTGTATTTAATTGAGCACAGCAGACGCCTGTTCTGTGGGCGGGAAGCGCACTCTCACAATGAGAAATCAGTTTGGTGCTGTTTTTTTAATGCCTAGATCTTCTGGAACAATTCATGCAAGTCATGTGGTGCGTTACAGAGGAGACATCATTCCCTTTTGAATACGACTGAGTGGTGGAGCAGTGTCTCTCTGCTTCCAGAATGAAAAAGTCAAAAAGGGGATAGACTGATGGTGGCTGTGGTGCTGCTGACTGTATCAGAGCTGTTAGCATGGCCCCAAGGTTCTTTACCCCGCTATCTGGCTCATAAATCTTTGTACCAACATCACAAGTGACTTCGTGGAGGATTTAAAAGCAGCACTAACAGTCACAATAGCAGCTGTCAATAGCAGCTTTAATCGTAACATGACATCGTGGTCATTAGCCTGCTATTACTCGTGTCCAGTTCCAAAAAGCCCAGCTGACAGAAGCTGCTGATGGTTTTCTGTGCTGCTGCTTCCCGATGGTGGTGTCTCCAGCATTTTTGACTAGCTGCTGCAACTAGGAAGCTATGGTTTTTTTTTACTTTTTTTTCTTTTCTTTGATGATGATGTCAACATCTGTTTTGTTCTCTCACCCCATGGAATCGACACATTTCACGGTCAGCGTGTCTGCAGTGACAGCTTCTTCGAGGGGGTGCCAGCATTGTTCTTCTAAAGCTCCGAGCCCTAAAGCAGCGAGGCAGGGACTTAGTCATGACTGTCTGGATGAGTTGCCAAGCTTTGGGTGATCAGCGTGTGTCACTGATGGTTTCTTCTCTCACGGTCCTCAGGCCACTGTTGCCAGAGCCGTGTTGGAGGGTGTGTGCTGACCCTTACGTAGGGGAAGGCAGGATTGAGCTCTTTCTTCCGTTCCTTCGAGGTAGTGTGGGTATTACCATGCATGTTCTTGGAAGCCTGAAAAGTTTGGAAATCAAATAATTATTCTCTGTTGTCTGAGACCTTGGACAAGAAGGTTCTACACGAAGTTGCCCATCCTTTTTGCGGTGTGTGCTTCAACCAACAACATATTTCACTCCCCACAGGAATAGGAATTAGGTGCAGGAGATGAGGACTGCAAAGCAGCAGGCACGCTCCTCAGTTGGCTCCCTGCTCCTGCCTCCTTACAGCCTGGCACAGCTGACAGCCTCCTGAAAGCCTTCCTACTCCGGTTTTACTGAGGAGCGAGCAGACTTTGGCAGTTTAGCGATGACTGTCATTTTTGTTTTTGATAATGAGCATTGAAATATTTTTAATTCTACCTGTGTTTTTGACAGTGTGAATGTCTTAGTCTCATGCTCTCATTAAGATTTTAACCAAAGGAATTATTTACAAATTCAGATCAAAGCCATTCTTTGGTTTGTCATCTCTTTAAAGCTGCATGACAGCATGTAAAAAGGAGCCTTTTACATACTTTTTAGACACCATTTGCGTACAATATTTTTACATTGAGCTTCTGTAGTACTACTGTGATGCCAATCACATGCAGACTTCTACATTACATCAAGTGGCCAGCCTGCGTCCAACAGTCATTTGATGCTTTGGAAGCCAAATCTATCAATCAGGAGAGGCTCAGTGGAAATACACAGTCTCAATTTTGTCTGATGGCTGAACTAGAGGAGCTGAACATGTGGAAGTGGTTATTACTGATGCGCAGCTATCCTTTTGCTCCCTTGGCCCAGCAAAGAATCTAACGTGCTTTTGGCCTTGACTCATTCAAGTGAACATTTGCTTACGATCAGTGTCTTAGGTATCTCTTAGGAGGAAAAAAATCAAGAAACCTTTTTTTTTATTGTTATTTGTGCTGTAAAGCTGTGTTTTAGCTTTACTGTTCCTTTGCCAGTGTCCTGCGTTTTTATTGGTACGTCTGCTTGGCCTTTCTCGTGTGGGCTGAGAACCGATTTTCTAAAAATGCATGGTTCTGGCTATTTGCAGCTGTGAAATACTGATGGGTTAAGAACTAAAAATACAGCTCATGGCTGTGTTCTCTTTAGCTGTTTCAGTTTGAGGTTCTTGCTATAGAGCCATTACTTCAGGAGCACTAATGTGTTTTGAATGTTGGTATTAGTTTTAGGGTTTCCGAAGGATTCTGCTCATTTAAATACAAACTTAACTTTCAGCAGTGGCTTCCGTTTAAGAATAAAATCTTTTATCTGTAGTTTGATCAGTCTTAGAGGTTCTTAAGTTGGATTTGTTTTTGACTGCACTCGACGTGTGTTAAAGATGGAAACTGAGATTTTTTTTAATGCCTTGCAACTTGGGTTTGAAGGGTCTGCATAAAATAAGTGGTTCTGAAGGTCTGAGCTACTTACCATAAAAATCTGTTGCTTATGCATATTGTTGGCAGCTTTGAATATGCAGTGGAGGATTTGGTAGGTTAACTGCACAAGCTGTAGTTCTTAAACAGAATTTACTATTTTCTCCTGTCTCTGTACCTTGATTTTTGATCTAGTGAGGGTTTTTCTAGCCATCCTCATTCCCCCAGTCGAGTGGGAGATGGACAGCTTTGGCTGATCCGTAGCATGAATGCAGGGGCTCTGCTTTAAGGCCTGTGGAACTATTTTGAAGCTAAAATTTTGGCCTCGTGTAAATACTTGCTGTCAGGGATTCGAAACCCTCGCGAGCTTTGTGGCCAGCCATACGTTCTGCTGTTCCACGGCAGGAGCAGCGGTCACCGCGAGTATTTCTATTCCAGTGGTTTTTTTTTGTCTGCTTCTAGAAAAGCTGTGACCTACTTACTCTTCTAAATTATTTTGTTACATAAGAGTCATACAATCAAATTATGTAACGCTGATAGCGAAGGCTTTTTCCTGCTCTGTGTCATGGAGGCCTCAACCAGCAGGACCGGGCGGATCGGGGGGAGATAATGGTTGCTTCAGAGATCCGGGACGCTGGGCAGCCTCCTCTTGTGTGCCTTTTAAGCTGGATGGCATGAAGCTGTATAATTTCTGTGCTGTTGGAAAGCAAATGTCTGCACAGCTTCTAATGCCTTTCATATACCGTTCCTCTGTAAGCTCAGTTCCTCTGTAAGCTCACGCACAATTTATGTGCAGCGTGTAAGAGCCTGTTCTGCCTCCAGACAGGTTCACAGGTAGTCCCCAGCAGTGCCAGTAAAAGGCAAATCTACATGTCTCATAGGTTTTCTTGTGTTCCAGTAGTACCGTGAACAGGAAGCCATTCGCCTTTGCCTAAAGCATTTCCGCCAGCACAACTACACCGAAGCTTTTGAGTCGCTGCAGAAGAAAACCAAGATTGCTCTGGAGCACCCTATGTTGACAGACCTGCATGACAAGCTGGTGTTGAAGGGAGACTTCGATGCTTGTGAAGAACTGATAGAAAAAGCTGTGAATGGTAAGGGAAGCGGAGGCAGTCGGGTATATTAATTAAAAAAAAAAAAGGCATTAAAATGTTACTGCTTTAAATGTTAACGTACACAGCAGTGGGATTGTCTAGTCCATGTTCTATTCATATTTAGCGTGTGGTGTCCTATCCACTTCTGGACTTGTATGTGCATGATGTAGGCTAAAAATGATGGAATCACTTATCTCTGCTACTTTTGAACCTCTCTTTCCCCTTGAAATGGCAACGTGGTGCACTTAATGGGTGAAGATAGGTTCTGCATGCAGGTGGCTGGCAAGCTGAAGGGGGGTATAGCTATCAGAAAAGTGTTCTCAGCAATGATCTGCATCGTGATCTCTAGTCAGGGCTTTCCACCTGCTTGGAATTTCAGCAGAACTTGCATTTGAGAACTCTGTCTATGGGGACAACGCTCCCTGGAGGAGAGTTTAGAAGTCATGGTGAGTGGAAGCAGAGGCTGACTTCGCTTACTGCTTTCATTCTAACTATTAATTCTTTTACTTGGAACCTTTCATCTTAGAAGCACTGCGTGTAAACGGCTTTCAACCCCTAAGATGGGTGAGATTTACTTTCCGTTGATGGAACGGGTTGCACGAATTGAGCTACTGCGGTGAGGTGTCTCCAAAGGCCAGTGCAGCATTTGGATTGCAGCTGGATAAACAGAGGTCCTCGTGCCTGCGGGTGTCGAGCTTTTTGATGACGTGCAATTGCTATTCCTGGGAAATCTGGGCTGGCATGCGAGATCCTTGTGCCTACGGACTTAGGGACTTAGTGCACTAATTTAACGGGTGTCTGGCACCAGAGGTTTGTTGTGTGTGTGTTTTTTTTTTTTTTTTTTTTTTTTTTTTTAATTCTGAGTTAATCAATCATTCCGGAATCTCTCTTGGATAGATGGCAGTATGCCTGCCTGGCTACCTCTGTGCGTTTTGTACCACTGAAGTTGCAAGCGGTTCTTGGGATGTGATAGAAATGATAGCTTTAAAATCAAGGTTTGTCTTCCATGAAAACCACAATCTTTTCGCGAGGAAGCGGTTCAACGGAGCATGGTGTTAAGGAGTTTCTTGCAACAGGTTGTCAAAAACTGCAGCAAGTGGCTTTCTGTGAGTTTTGGCTCAAGGTTTCTCAACTGCAGAAGCAAAACAGCTCAGCTCTGCCCTGTGCTGAGCTCTCTGAGCAGCTGCAAGCATTGAGACTGCGTTCGTCCTCGTCCTTCTGAGTGCTGCTTGCCCTCCTGAGACTACATAGTGTTGTTGGCTGGGAAGGGAGCATAAACAGCTTCCTGCAATGCAGGGACATTTTGCAACCAGCAGTTTTCTCCCGAGTCTAAGGGCACGCTAGGGTTGTAGCAGGAGAAAGCAGCAGGGAGCTGTGGCTGGCTGCTGTTTTGTTAGGCACACGAGCGTCAGGGGCAGCCGATGAGCCCACCGAATTGAGGCAGGATCTGCTGAGAGCCAGAGGGGTGCTATATGCTAACGGGGATGGTTTTGCCAACGCATCAGTCTGCTGCCTTGGCGGCTTAATCTCATCAGTGCCTAGAGGCCGTCCTCTTTCCACTTCATCGCGGGCTGTAGTAGAAACTATTTCTTGAATGGAATTTCACTAGAGATCTAGAATGTGCTGAATAAGGTCCCTCAAAAATTGACTTCTTTTTTTTCCACGGGCACTAATGAATTGAATGTTTGTGGCTTTGTTTTCTGTGCTGTCTGTCAGATGTTAATTTCTTTCACTACCGAACGTGTAGCATACTGCATTTATTCCCTCCAGCAGTTTTCCCCTAGGGCTTGCATGGAGGTGGTGCTTCTGTGTCTCCCTGGTTCGTTGAGAGCGGGGTTGCTGTCTGCAGTGCTCAGCTTTTCCAGGTGTGGAAGTACTGGCGGTAGACATGTCTGGTAGAAGAGTCTGTCTTGTGTTGCACTGGCTGGCAGATGGACGCTTTCTCCTTGTCAGATTTGATGTGAATAATCCTGGTTCCTGTAATCATGTCCCTTTTTGGAGGTTGGAGAGCTCTGCATCTCTTAAGCAACCTAGAGAAATACTGTAGTTTGTTTTGTCAGTCCTTTTTTTGTCCCAGCAAGTACAGAAGCAAGTATTTTTGGTAACAGGCTATGGATAACTTAGTAGGAGAGTCTTCAAGTAGCACGGTTAAGTTTCCTCACTGTTTTTGAGCGACAGAATAATATGCACGGGCATATTTATATTGCTTTCTTTTAATCTAGCACTGGGCTGGCTGAAGTTAAATGTCAGTGTGCATCTCCCATTGCTCTGTTGTTTATCCTTAATGATTTTGCTTGACTTTGAATACATTAACCTTCCTTCCCTCATCCTTTTGCGATTCTTTTTGCTGTCTTCAGCTTTTGTACCCATTTAAAGCTCTATCACCTCCCAGCAAGCACCCTTTGGAGAGAAGTGCTATCTATCCCGAGACACCGAGGCTGCATCCTGTTCATGCTGTAAGCTGACAGAACTTTGCCTAACTGGGTCAATCCAGCCCCTGCTCAGGACAGCGTGTCCCCTGGCACTGGTGCTCGTGCTGCCACGTGGCAAACCAGCTCAGGGAGCTGATCCAGCTAGGATGGGGGAGAGGGGTAGGAAAACCCCTCTGTTTGCCACAAAAAAACCTGAAACTGCCGCTGAAAGAGTTTGTCCCGAGTTGTACCAGATGACTGTAAGTCAGGTAACTGGATGTATTTGGTACCTAACAGCTGGGTCCTTCTTCTTTTTGGTAGGATGGGAATAGATGTTTTCAGTCTTCAGCTCTTTCTCCTACAGCATCGCTGCCATCTGCTCCCTGTGGCCCTCCATGGTTACCTGTCCTTGCTCCGTCCTGCACATCTCTGAAGCTCTTCAGTTTGAAAGAAGCTCGTCTGCACCCAGCGTTTTGCCTTTTTGTTTTTAGCGGCTTCGTTGTGAAATCTCAGGAGCTTGCAGCTGAATCTGGAGGATGTGGGGTGTTCTTATGGCTGAACTCCTCTCCGGTGTGGTGTTCTCTCAAATAAAAGCAGGTTAACTTTAGTCCTGCATATGGCGAGTGCAGTGGAGTTCAAGTGTAGAGTTAATTGAGGTACACAGATCCTTAAATTATCCCTGAAATGGTTCGAAGAGCAAACTGTTCCGTAACAGGCTGGACGTGAATATGTGAACTCCTGACCTCCCGCTGTTCTGAGAGCTCGTAGCCTTAAAGGAACAAACAGCAGTGCCGTGAGGTTGACGGAGGTGCTGCTTGCTCCGTGCAGTCTAAAATCCCGATCGTAGAGGCTGATATTTGCTGTGGTAGGTATTTAAGAAGTGAGAAGTGATGCATCTCTTGCAGGCTATTTCCATAGGCTTAGTCATGTAGAAAAAGTGTAGGTGGTCAAGAATTAGTGCTAGCAGAGCTAAACTCTTGTTCTTTTGCATTGCTAATGATGAACGCTGTCTTCCACCTCACGTCACCAGATGATTTCTTTTGAGAGCTCAGTGGCAGGCAGCCACACTTTTCCCGCAGATTCTTTTGACTTGTGCATTACACTTAGAAAATGGGCAAATGGAAACTCTGGCAGCTGCCTGACTTCCTCTCAAAAATAAAAAGGTTCCCTAAACCTCAGCTGGTTCACAGACTTGCTTCAAATGCTTAAAATTTGGATTCATTCCTATAGCTTTCAAGCAGCCTATATTATTGAAGGAAAAAAAATCTGCTTAATATTCCTACAGAGAGCATGCGGCGTGCAAATTACTTGGTGGACTGTTTGCAACTACTGTAAACACAGAAAGCTGCCTGAAATGGATTGAAGATCGGCTAGGTTTGCTGCCTATTAGTATTCCAGGGACCGAGGTGTTCTTTCTGGCAGTTCTCATGTCCACATGAGAGATGTGTATGGGGCTGACTTCTCACCAGATAGAGCGATGAACCGGGAGATGTGAGGTACAGCCTGCAGGCTCAAATGTCTCCCCAGGCTTGGGATGAACGGGAGCAGCTGTATTCTCCTGGAAGCTATTGACATTGACACTTTAATTTTACCTTCAGATACTTTTGGATTCACGTCTGAGAAAGTATAGACACTGGTTTGCTGCGTTATCGTACTGGAGGGGAGAAGCTTGCTAGGGATCCAAAGCCTGTGGTGGGTAGAAGAAGTAGTTTGCTTAGAAGAAGTGTATCTTTTAGGAGAACAAACCTGGCATCCTGCTTCATTTTCCTTAAGAGATAAATATGAGGAGATGTGACAGCTTTTGAGGCTTGAAAAAATCATGTATTTCCTTGTTGTGCCCACGTCTTGTGGAAGTTACCTAGAGGCTAGACTCTTACCTGGCATCCTCTTTGTTTTCTGCTTCAGATTTTGTTTGGAAGCATCAACAAAACAAATAAACAGAAAACACCAAACCCAGAAGTCGTGGGCTAAATGTTACTCTGAAGTTTTTCATGCCATTAGCCGTAAAGTGAATAGAATTCAGTAACCCCCTCCAGAGGCACGTGTTGTCTGAAGTGAAACCTAATACAACTTTTACCTGTTCCAGACCAGCTTCACCAAGTCAAATATTTTTGTCTGCGATGTTTGCTTTTTTTCTTTCTAGGTAACGTGTAATTGGCTGACAAAATAAAACCTTCATTTATCAGGGAGGTGGAATTTACTAGGCCCTAACTATTGTGAACTTCGTGTTGTTACAAGCAAAATGCGTCACAACTTGGTGCGAAGTGTTTGAAAGTAGTACAAAATAAAAGTTCAGTCTGGCTGCAATTTTACAGAGTAAACGTGGACATTGAAATGAGAGACCTCAGAGGCTAAGGAAGCAAATTCCTTTAAAGACTGGAGCTTACCACGTTTTCTACAGTGGATTTGAAATTTCTTTTAAACTACCGATTCATTGGAAACAGCTGACAGACATGAGCAGACCTAGTTCTGATCTTCAGTGCCTTGCAGAAGCTTTGGAGACTTTTTGGTCAGCACTGCTGTCCTGGCAAGAAACAGAAGGAGTGCACTCGAACAGGTCTGGCGTAGACACAAAATCCACCTAGAAATCCTCCTTTTTTTTCCCTGTGGTGTTGGACAGGTGGTGATTCAGCTTCCAAAACAAGCCGCCTCTGGTTTGCGGTGCAAGTGGAATGAACATGGAACTGCTCCCAGCAGAAAGAAACATTTCTGGGAAGCAAGCTGGAGTGTTTCCAAACCAACGTCCCATGGAAGACAAGAAGCATTATTAAAAGAGGCTGAAGGCACAGTAGGGGAGAAGTGTCATATCTTGACAAGTGCAGCCTGTGGGTGTTGAGCATGGGAGAGAGGTTAAATCACCCTTTCGGATCCTGTGTGGTGTAATTCATCCTCTTGAGCTATTTATGTCCAATTATCCATTGGCTGCCGTGGGGATGAATACAGCTTTGCGTTCTGTCTTGAAGACCCAACACTAATGATAACCATAAGGCTGAATTTCTATCTAGGTTTGTGGCTAGAAAAATCTGAGTCAGTATGGGGTTTCTTACAGTGCATACATTTGTTCTGTTGGAAGTTGGCTCTCGTGAATCAGAACTCATGAAACCTCAAGTTTAAAGCCTCTCAAGTCCTGTCCCAGCTTTGCAAGTCCTGAAGAAGTTGGAGTAAGAGCCCTAGTCTTGAAACCAAAACAAGCCCTTCTACATATGCTGAGCAAACTTTTGGCTTTCCTCAATTACCTAGTGCTAGGAGAGAGCTGCTGTTTTTGGCTGTAAGACAGGTGAAAGTAAATCTGCCCTGCTCTCACAGCGTATTGGATCTGAACAACTTGCGGAGCTGAGTTGATGAAAGTTGAAAGCACTTTTGTATTTTGAGACCGAATTCAATACCTTTCAGGAGCTCCTGAGTGCCTTTACTTTGCTAGTAGATGGTCTTTAAATAGAGTATTTATCTTCTCCCAGGAAATCCTTGCTGGCTTGGGTTTTAATTAAAACCTGGATTTCAGTCACAGAATCATAGAATAGAAGGGACCTTAAAAATCATCCAATTCCACAACCCCGCCACGGGCAGGGACCCAAACACCTATAACCATCATGAATAACCATCATGACAAACTACAGGATAGCAGGAAATGCTTTAAAACATTCTCTGAATGTTGTGTCATGCTTGGAAAAGATTCTTACCTTTTTGTAAATAAATAGGTACGAGTGCACTAAGGAATTTTCTTTCTTCATTTGTGTGCTTACCAAGGGATTTTGTGTAAATAAATGGAGACATTCATGATCTGTTCCGTTCTTACCTCAAAGCCACAATTACTGGGGTTGGAAGAACTGATACCTATCATATACAACTAAATAATTTCATTTTTCCTTTCTTCATTTTCCATTTCTTCACAGAATCACAGAATTCTGTGATTCTGTGATTTTTTTTTTTTTTGTGGAATGTACAACTGATTCCTGAGCTAATTTGCCGGGTCCCATCCTGCTGAATTGCGAATCTCTTAGGTATTACGTGCTTTAGGGCTTCTGAACCCATCCTACGTCTGAGCGAGCAGCCGATGTGCAACGTGCTGTTTTTCTACAAAGCTGTGCAAATCTGTCGTTGGAGTCCCGAACTTGCCTGTGTTAGTTACCATAGCATACTGGTGTAAAACTGGCTGTCTGAAGTCACTTTTTTGTTTTTGGGTACTGTATGGCAAGTGTTTATAGTGCATTTATAAAGAGCTCGTGTCTTGATACAGTGGGATATAGGCAAGCGAGTGCTCGAGGAAAGCTGTGATCGAGGGACTGGCCATTAGGAGCCTAACAGTTTGTTATGCATGCAGAAAGTTAGGAAGTCTGTCGTACTGAAGTCATCTCAAGGCTGATACCAACAGGTTCCCCAAACTCCTGCTAAGCTCTTTCCAGACTGAAGGGCAGTCCTAGAGAACGTGGGTGTTGTGTATCCCCTCTTCGAAAAATTAAACGTTTCTTTAGTAGACTGATGACATACGCAGATCAGAATTAAGAACTGACCTCGGGATGCTGGAAAAAAATGTGTGGTAGGTGTGCAGAGGGAGAGGAAGGCACATGGGGAATGTGGATAGAGTGTTGCAATTAATGCTTCTTACAGAAATGCTGCAGTTGGCATATCTGGCCAGTGACCTAATGTTGCTTTGGTTTAATTGCTTAAGTCTCTGAAAAGAATGTAAACTAATATTTTGTTTTTCATCCACTGCTTGGTCGTCCCGTGTTGTAGCATTTAAACAATCTGCTTTTCTTCCCTTTTCTTCTTGGTTGAAGCTCCAGAGATAGTGCCTCACCTAGTTTCAACTTAACGTGTACTAAAAAGGTTGAATTTTACATGCACTGGCAACTTCTCTTTCACTTAAGTGTGGGGGTGGGATTCTAATCTGAATTAAATACACCACGCTGGAGATTTATGGATAATTGGCATCACCTGACAGGCAAACAGGGTAATTCTTGATTGATCTAGTAATATGTATTCTTTTTATTATAGTGCTTACACATTTAGTTCATTATTGAGTTTAACAAACTAAATGATGTCTATAGAGAATTTATTTAAAATGAAGACTGGAGAAGCATGCTGGATTGAGTGTGGCTGAAATAACCTGCTTTAAAAGTGATTTTTTTTCTATAATGGAAGTATGAATGTTTTATACAGCCGAAATTTTGTTTTGCAGATGGTTTATTCAATCAGTATATCAGTCAACAGGAATACAAACCTCGCTGGGGGCAGATTATCCCCAAAAGCACCAAAGGTAAGGATATTTCTTAAGATATAACCCTCATACTGCTAGTTCTATTGTGTTCCTTTTTGGATACAGAACAAGAAAGCCTTCTGTCGGACAGCTGTTCAGGGGAAAAATTGCCATTTATAAAGTCAGTGAAATGCAGCCTGGACTCAGGCTGAGCAAGGAACGCAACAGGAACACTAGCTGTAACTTTAAGGATAGCTAATCGGTTCAAAAACGAAACTCAGAATGTAGGTTAAGCATAAGAACAGTTAGCTGTGTGGCAGGATTTAATGCATGGAGTCATCTTAAAGGGCAATGTACAGCTAAGAGTGGTAAATAAATGCTTTATCTTAACATGGAGTATTTTAAATTTGAGACATCTTTTGAAATCTTTGCCTATCGTGCAGTAAATTCTGCAGTTCAGGTTTATCTCTGGTGTTCTCTGCCTTGAAAAGTCTCGTAACAGCAACCTTGACTACAAAGTACAAAAATCACTGTCATATATCAACCTTAGTATTCGAAGTGACAGTCACCAAACGTGGAGGCCCATACCCAAAACTCTTGGGAAGGGTTATCTATGAGTACAAGTAGATTTCTCTTCCAGCAGAATGCCGGTTGTCTTTCTAATGTTGCTTCCCACGGGTGATGCCTGTCCTGAATGTTTAAGAAATCTAAAGTGCTTGGGAAGCTGCTTTAATTGGACAGTTGGAATTCCCTTATGTGAGAATAAATAATTGGTGCAAAGCTAACAACTCTTCTGTATCCATACCATTAGCTCTTTGCTTCTATCCCTTGGGTACGGGGCCGTGTCATTTGAGTATTTGTTCTCACTTGTCTGCCTTCAGGCAGCTTGGGGTGAGAGAAGAAAAGGGAGCAAAAGATTCTGTGTCCCCAGCACTGGAGAGCTTCAGAGATAGCTCAGACCTCAGTTGTGGGGACCTGCATGCTTCAGGAGCTCCCGAGCTCCTATGCAAGGCTCGCAGAATTGCAGTAGGGCACTGTATTCAATGTAGCTCTCTCTAATATAAGCCAAACTGTATATATTTATATTGCACAGAAGAATACTACCTGGAGAAAGCTTTGTTAATGCTTAAAGAGTGGCAAGTTGTTAAGTTGCTCTGCTTTTTTATAGTACTTAAGTTATTATATATTAAGCTGTATATTTTTCATGTAGAGTCTTGCTATGGACCAACACTCTCTCCTTCCTTTTTTTTTTTTTTTTTACAAGGTGATGGGGAAGACAGCCGACCAGGGATGAGAGGAGGCCATCAGATGGTTATAGATGTTCAGACCGGTGAGTAGTTGCTGGGTTTCTTAACTAAATTACTTAATGAGATATTTTTCAGATAAATGTGCAAACGTGTTCTTCAGGGAATGTCTTAATTTAAATTTCTGAGGTAAAATTGCACTTTTTAATAGTTACGTTAAATACTGTGCTTTCTTTTCTACTCCAGCTGCTTTTCCCACCCACTTCTCCCTGCTCGTTCTCCTTTGGGCCTGTTTCACTAAGAAACCAAGAACAATTGGTTTTAATTTTTGTTGTTCTTCCTCTCCTTGTTGAGCAGATGCTTAGACAAGAGAAAAGAAATTAGGGATGATTATTTCCCTTATCTATTACATATTGCGTGCTTTGGAATAGCACTCAAGCAATAGAACTGATGTGTTGAAACATTCATTCTGTTTTGGTTAGAGCGGCTTCTACCTTCCGCTATTTTTCTGCAAGAAACTCCATTTAAATAGAAATTATTTGATGCTTTTTATGGAAATGCTTTCTATAGCAGTTTAAAGGATGGTTCAGCCTCTGTTTCAAAGAGCCCACAAAGAGAAGAAAGGGGGATATGGGTAACAATTCTGCTGATATTATATTCCATAATTTTCCACAGCTTTGTCTTGCTTTTATTTAATCATATTTCGGGGTACGTTATTCTTTACTAAAGTAACCTTTCAATTATGCATCCCTGCTTGCATCTTTTCTAAGCAGAGGATTTGTATGAGTAATACAAGTTTCCTTAGGTAAGGAGAAATAAGATCAGGGTCATCAGTAGCAAAGAGGTGTCATTGGGGGAGTTGGCACAAGCACTACTGTGGCCATATCTGTTGTGGTCATATGGAAAGGGACTGAAGCATGTGACAGAACAGTACCTTCAAGAGTAATTTGCTAAGTCATAGTGAACAAGCAAAAATGCAGCAGTAGCTGCAGTCCTTGGCTTTTACTCAGGATGTAGTTACCGGGCTAGAGAAAGCACTCGAGTTATTTTGTATATGAAAGCAAACTTTTTTTTCGGTGGAAGAGATTCATTAGAATAAAACGCTGCTGGAGGATTGCTGGTGTTTGCCTGCAAAAGAAGCTGTGAACGCTCCCTAGTGGTCCTGGTGAATAAGTAGCAGTGGCTGTTTGACAGGCGTGCTGAAGTAAGACGAGGCATGTGAACTTGGCAAGGGGCAGTCCTTTAGACTTGCTGAAAGAAAGCAAGCTGTGGTAGTGTGAGCCTTCATTTCATATTGGTTTAGGTCTTAGCAAGCATATCATCTCTGCTTTAGACTTAGATTTTCACTCTGCTGTAATAAGGCAGTAAAAAACATGGATAATTGATTTTTTTTTGACTTAAAACTGGCTGGAGAGCATGTGCAGAAGGTGTCCCAGTGCACGAGAACTGGATCTCCCTCTGTGACATCAGTCCTCTCCTGCTGCAGCTCTCTCCAGTGGGGGCAGGATACCTTCCTTCAGAAAGTTTCGCAGTGGGATATTTGGGAGGTTGCCCTTAGTTTTGCTTCCAGGCCCATTGAGGCTTGTAGAAGCTCGTATGTTATTGAAATTAAAAGGTTTGCCGTGTAATTCAGCTTACGGACAGGCCAGGGGAAGTTCTTGGTGCTGTGTGTATTCTTAAACCCAGCTGCTGCTGACTGCTTGGGTTTTCCTTTTGAACGTAGGTAGCGTTTAACGAGACTGTGGGAATTTGGCCAGCTATGTCAGGATGTGTTTTGCAGACTGGAGCTGGTCTCCCTGGCCAGTCTTGAGCAAATCTAGTATTAACGGAAAAAGGAGCAGCAGCACACTCAAAGACATCGTCCCTTCCTTACCCACACGCTTGTTGAGCTGTATTCTGAGGTTTTTGGGAGTTCACTTTGCATTCCTCATTAGATTGGGGAAGTCCTTTCAAAAATGACTATTTTCCTCGACTTTAATCTTTTGGAAGCAAACTCAACAAAATCAGACTCATAAGGAGGTTCTGATGTTTCATATCACATAGAAAAAGCTTGGGAAGCAAACTTTAATCTCCAGTGTCAAGCCCTGCTGTAGCTCTGGATATAACTGCAGAAGGTTCTGCTTTTTGATTAACCTCAAGGAGATATTAGCCAGTTGCTACTGATTACGATAACAAACGTTTATTTTTATTAAGTTTTGTATAGTACCGAGCCTGCTGGATGCACGTGTTAGTGTCAGGATAGGGATATGGGCTTGTAAGTAGTTGAGTTACATCTCGAGTTACTGATAGCCAGTTGAGTCACCGTGAACTCTTGTTTATGCTCTAAGTTTCAGACAGAAAATAGTTGAACTTCGCCTAAAGTGCCTTTTAGCGTGTCTTATCTTCCAGTTAGGGGAGGCTGAAAGTAACTAAAAGAGCGGTTACAGCATCTCTGCTGGCAAACGGTGACTTGTGGTGGTGTAGCTCGTTTCTGTCTGATGTTCACGCACTTAATACTTGCTGCAGCTGTCTTGGAATAAGCACAGTGTTCTTTGTGCTTTGAAAAACCTCCGTAGCATATGGAAATGAGGGCACAGGCATTTTCAGATGCGGAACTGAGACTGCAGCTTGTTATTGTCCCATGTCAAAAATGTGGTAATCATTAATTCTCACAATTTTTTCCAGGCTTTTGTTTGCATTAGCGCTCAGACTGGAATGACCCTGGGTGGTGGAATTAGGAAGTTGTTCTTGGTATGCCTATAGAGAAACGTTTATAAAGAGGCATTCCTAGTTACAGTTGGAAACCGCTGGTGTGTACATTAAGGCTCTAGGATGTAAATGAAAACAGAAGATTTATGCTTCTGCTTTGCCTGCAAAGCACATGCCTCGTGTAGCTCTCTATAGGAGGCTGGAGAGTTTCCTGCACTCTTTTACGAGGAAGGAGAGGTGTTAGGGTAGTCACAGCCCTAAACAAAAAAGCATCCCCAAAACACCAAAAGCGAAAACAACCCTGAAGCTGCACAAGGGCGTTCTGTGTTAAGTGAGCTGGATGTCTGTCATGAAAACCTCCAATTTATGTAGGTCCTGGTGAAATACCCAAGTACTAAAGGGCAGGCTTGTATAGCACAGTGCTTTACAGATGCATTAAGTGCTGATAGAATGACTGCCTGAATGCAGTTTTGGAAAAAGGTCTAGGTGTCTGTCTAGCATTGTACCTTGATTATCACAACATTGATTATGCCCCCTCAGGCCTTTCTGTAGTTCAGATATGATGTGTTATGAAATGTCAAGCCTGACTCTGGAAGAAGGTGGGAATGGGTAAGCAGACTGCCCCATTCAGGCTTTAAGGAACACCGTCCGTATTTTAGAGGAATATCTATACTGGATTTTGGATGTCTGGTTTATAATTCCATAGGTAAAGTGGATTTTTTCCTCCTCACTTGTAGAGCAAGTATAATTTTATATGAATGATAGTGTAGTCCCTAAGGCCATGTAATTTGTTTGGGTAACAGAATGATGTTTTTAGGATTTGAAAAGAAAATAAACTAGTACGAAAGTTATTCTATTTAAGAGACTCTTCCATGATATATTCTAATTTTTTTCAAGGTTCATCTTTATTTCATTTAGATAAAGCCTCCGTATGTTTTCTGACTAGCCTGTTAGAAGTAATAGCTAAGCAACCAGTATGACTTTGGTCTGCATTTCTCCTAGCTATGGCAACTGAAACATTTTCTGAAGGAAAATATTAGTGAAGCGATCTTTATCAGTGTTTGTGCTACCTCTGTTCAGTCTCTGAAGTGAAACTAATTTGTGATTTCAGACGTACATTATTTCCCCTTTCCCTTTGTGAGGAATTCTGCTCGCTTCATTATGTTAGATAAGTGAAAAGAAATCTGTAGGCTGGGAACAGTGGGAGATTGAAAACGGTGGGCACGGTATGCCCATGGTCTACATGGAAATGGTGAGACTGGCCCAAAAGAAGCACGGAGAGATGAAAAAGATGAAGTGAAAGCAGCAGACACGAGAAAAGATGCTGTTTTGCCTGAGGAAAACACTGCTATCCATAAGATATTTTATTTAAAGACAGGACTTGTGTACAAGATGAAGAGATCTCTGAAACAAAACACAGATGGCTTCTAAGCTCTGAAACACAAACAGCTGCTGCATCCTGGAGGTTACTCAACTTCATGGGGCTTTTGTGTTTGAGAAGACTTTGTCTGCGTTGTATGCCTACCCAGACCAGCCTGAGCCTGAAAAAAATGCATCCAGCCACCATCTGGACTGAACAGCAATTCAGAAACGTAGTGGTGTGATAGAATCACGGAATCATTAAGGTTGGAAAAGACCTTCAAGATCATCCGGTCCAACCATCACCCTACCACCAATATCACCCACCAAACCCTGTCCCTAAGGACCACGTCCAACCTTTCCTTGAACACCCCCAGGGACAATGACTCCACCACCTCCCTGGGCACCCGTTCCAAGTGGTGCACTTGTGCTCTGAGTGCTCCCTTACAACATGTGCAGCTTGCAGATATCTAAAGCTGTGCTTACTGCAGGAGGTGCCATCCTTTAGTGGAAGGCTTTTCAGGTGCCTTGCACGCAGCTTTCCTGAGACAAGTCCTCCTCCAGACCTAGGAACACTGATTCTCAAGTGCACCCTCGGCAAGTTTGGGGTGACAGCAAACCACGGAGGGAGCAGCTGATAAACTGGAGGACGGGACTGTAATCAGGGGGGCTGGAGGAGAGAGCTGACAGAAGCCGTAGGAGGTTCAGCCAAGGTAAATACAGAATCCTGAAGCTGGGATGTAACGACTGGGTGGCGAGCAGCTTTTCAGGGCTGTAGACAGCTGAATGCCAATCTGCAGGGTATCCTTGTGGCGATGAAGGCCAGCCTTCTGTGGGAGGCTTAGCAGAAGCAGGACCAGCAGGTTGGGGCACGATGATGTCCCTCTATGTGGTACTTGTGTGGCTGCCTATGGAGTGCTGTGGTACAATAAAGGTGGTGACCTCCAGAAACTCAGTCCAGTCAAAGGATGGTTGGGGTTGGAGCACCTGATGTACGAGGAGATGCTCAGGGAGCTGGTTTGTTTCTGCTTGTGGAAGAAAAGGCTCAGGGGAGAACTTACATTTTTTTTTCAACTAGGTGGTGGAAGAGTGTGGAGGAGATGGACATTCATTTTGTGGGTGTGCAGGGATAGGATGAGGGGCAGCGGACACAGATTGCAGTAAGGGAAATTCCAGTTAGATGGTACAAAAAAAAAATCATAATGAAGATGGTCGGTAATTGGAGCGGGGGTCCAAATATTCTGAAATATCATCCTTGGAGCATAGCTGAATATGTCCCTGTGCATCCTGCTCTACTTTGAGGGGTTGGGGAGAGGATTCTTGAACTAGGTGACTCCCAGGGGTCTTCGCATATGAAATAATTTTGAACCTGTGGAGGACTGTTCTAGCAGGCACATGGAAATACCATTTGACCAAATTGTTTAGTTAAAGAATCACCAGGGTGGTAGTGTGTTCATTGCCCTGATAAAACAGGGATGCTGCAGTAGACCAAACATCTTTCACCAGCCTGATGTTAGCAATTTGCCATGTTACATCCTGGTAGAAAGACTTGCTGTGCCAGAATCCCACCAAGGATTTCACCATGCAGTGAAGACAGAGTCAAGAGAAGTTGGAAAAGCCGGCCTTGGCCTCAACTGAAGCTTCCCCAGGGTTTTGGGGATTTAACAGGTATTGGAGAAGGCTTCATAATGTACTCTTCTGAAAAATGGAACTTGCAGAGAGGCCGTCAGGAAATACGTTATTTTCTCTGATACTTTGAAGATTGCTCCAGTACCTTCCAGTCTTTTGGGGAGTATGGAGAGAGAAGAATTCAGACACTCCAGAAACATTTCTGACTGAACAAGCAGTTGAGAAATTTTCATCGAACGTATTTAATTCAAAGTGTTGGATTTTTGCTCAACAAGGAATGTGCAGGAGATAAGGCTAAGATGCTGGAGGAGAACTGGTAAAAGCTTCGGGTAGATGTAACTGCTTTCATGTTGTTCTTGTTGCCTTGCATGTAGATCTGAAAATTCTTCCAGTCTGTCTTTAAAGCAGAAGAGAGGCTTGCTTTAATAAAGCAATATCAATATTTCTGTGTTACATAGCGCTTGGGTACGAGGAAGAGTCTCTTCTCTTCCAGAGAGGGATGCCCTGCTTGCATCTTGAGTTCCCTAGTGCTACTGAAGTAGAAATAATTACATCGATGGGAGACTGCTGTTTCCCCTCAAGCTTCACACTCCAGCTGCCTCCAAGTTTATACTATATTCCTTGTCAGCGCTCCTCTTTGAGCATGTGCTGATATGTTGTTGAGATGTTGTGGAAATGCATGGGAATACTGGACGTGTACTCTGAGTCCGTCCTGGTGGGTGATTTGCTTGAAAAGTGAATGATTATCCTCCCACAAAACCCAACTTGAAAAATAGAGTGGGAGGTATGATACTGGTTGTGGAACAGATTAAAGTTCAAATTTTGTTTTGGAGGGGAAAGAAAAAAAAACACTAATTTTTCCTTATACTTCAGGAGAACAGTTATGAACTTCAGAAAAAGTATTTACCTGGCATTACCAGCAGCAGATGAATTTATATATTAAGAAATGTTCCTGTAAAACTACAGGAACTTGCTATAAAACCATATGTAATTCTGTAATAAGATTCCCAATGATAGTCGTTCTGGGTCTAGGTAGTGATGGAGCCTTTCTTCATCTGGACTGTGTTTTTATATCAAGGTGAAAAATAAATTTGGTACGCAGTTCCATGTACACTCATGTTGTTCTTGGATTCTGTGGATGCTCACGGTTCACCCTATAACTATACGATTCTTCTCCTTTTTTGGTGCTTACATGCCACTTAGTTCTGCCAGCTTGGTTTAGGTAACTGAAAATCTGAGTTTTCATGAAATTCATTCAGGTTTGCTATTAAATTTCATCTGAGACGACAAAGCCTTTGCAGGCAGGCATGACATTTTGGCAAGGCCCCAGTAGGATACTTAGCTGGTGCCAAATCTTTTATTTTCCTCGGCTATCAATGAAGCTGTTGTGGTAATGTGGGTTTTGTGAGCTGTGAGAATTTATGCGCACAAAGGGACCTGCTCTTTGCAGGGAACACTGGGAGCCCTGAGTCCAGGAGGAAGGGTAATTAAAGTTAATGAACCAGGGTAACCTTTCCATGGTGATGACCACTATCCTGATGGTAGGTGAGGGTCAGGGACTATTCCCGTTTTATAATCGCACTTCTAGCTCTGCTCTTTAATTGGTGTTGGATTAAAAATTGGCCGTTACCTTCATAATAGAACTGGCTTGTGGATTTTAAAGGAGTTTTTCAAAGCTCCGCAAGTCTTCAGTGGCTTGTTCTTCTTGGGCTTGGTTGCATGTTGGGTCTTAATGCAGTCTGAAAATGCGGTATTTTTAGTATTCGAGACCAGATAGTGAAGTTTCAGTAGTGGAAGTGGTTTAGTCATCTCTTGATGTCAGAACAGAGACTTCTTAGATGCTTCCCATGTTCGGGGCTTCATCTAGTTTGATCAGCAAGTCAGGGAAGCCTTTGAACTTGGTGTGCTTGGAGTGGTTATGAGTTTAAGGTAACGTGCTCCAAGGATGGGCTTGGAACGTTGAATTACGTCTGTTACTGTTCTACTGGCAGGCTTTTGTGGCATCAGGTAAATTACATTATGCAAGCTATTCCCCTTGAAGAGGATTTTATAGTTGAAGTAAATTTTCCTTTATAAGGGATTGACTAAAAAGAAAAGCTTTGTGGCTGTTCTCTCAGAAGTCGTCTTTTGCTATAGGTTTTGCATCAATCAGGGACCAAACTGCGACTTCACTGACAAAGACTAATAACGCATGGCATCCAAAATGTTAAATACTGTTAATTTGCCTGTCTTGAGTTTTAATCAGAAAGCTGTGGATTTGATTGACTTGTAAGTAAAAGCAGAAATAGAAAATGATTCCTCACGAGTTGGCAGTATATCAGTCCTGAAAACTTCCATTACTAAAAATTGACACTTTCGACAGTTTTTACTTTCTGTCCTGGTGACTGGTTCCATTCAAAGAGGAACGGTGCTTTGTAAGAATTGGTTTCACTTTTTTTTTCTGATGATCATTAAGACCTACAGTCTATTTGTCACAAGCGTTTCGTAGGTATTAACCTGTTTAAAGGTATTCTCTTTATTTAAAATAAAAAAAAAATAACATGTTCTTCGTTTTTGTTTTCTGTTAGAAACTGTTTATTTGTTTGGTGGCTGGGATGGAACTCAAGACCTGGCTGACTTTTGGGCATATAGCGTGAAGGAAAACCAGTGGACTTGTATATCCAGAGATACTGAGAAAGAGGTAAGTTCTACATCCATTCTGATAATAATATATGCGTTATTTTACAGAAAAATACCATGCTTCTGAAGTGCTCGTATTGATATATAGTGTGCTGAAAGAACCACGAAATTCAGACCATAAAGTTTTGAAGACTTTTGAAATGCTTACCCTGGGAAAACGTGAAATGGATGTGAATTTGAAGTGTTGAGCCTTTCCCCTCCAGTAATCATTATTTCTCAAGAGCAGACTGATCAACCAAAATCAGCTCAGTTATTAAAACATGAGTTTAATAATTTGATAGGACTGAACAACCAGACTGCTGAATAAACATTTCAGACCTGATGCTGGTTCTGAGCTTCAAAAAGAAATTCTTTTTTATCTTCTGTCAAAAATGTAAGTAGAAATAGACAACTATGAGATAGAAATTAAGAGAACAGAGGGTAACTGCCAGAGGCCACACAATCCTAAGAGTTTTTGTGGCATTCAAGCCGTTTTCCTTGGCCTCTTTTGCTTGCTACTTGACGTATGAAACCTCTGAAATTAATGTAGCTTGGGTTATAGGAGGTAACAAAAAAAAGTGCAGAACCTTTGGCTCATGTAATTCACATTACTATATACTGTGAAATGTTAAAATTTCCTGTGGTTATTGTGTTCCAAGTTCGTTACTTGTTTGTCAGAGCATAACTTAAGGAAATTCATGCAGACTTTTCCTGAAGGTCTGAGAAGTTTGAGATCCCACTACTTTCTGACAGATAAATTTAGGAGTTGATTTCCCCAACTATTTGAAAAAGGCATAAACATGTCTTCTGATTTGAATTTTTCCACGTTCTCGTCACTAGCTTATTTTATGAGCTTCTGCGCTAGATTAAATAACACTTGAATATTGCCATTTTTTTTCCTGGCAAAGGTGTTTAGAGGTTGTAATCAAGTAGGACAAATAGCATGAGCTGAAATTCTCTCAGTAAGGCACTTCCCTAGCCTTCAAACCTGTTTGTCACGCACGTACTGTTTTCAACATCCTTTACAAAATGGGCTATAACAAAACTGAATGTGATGTTCTAGTATCTATCTTAATAGTGCTGTATAAAGGTAAAATTGTCCTTATGTTTCATGTCCTTGTGAGTAAATTTTCTTTTACTCTTTTCATCACTGCTCACAGCTTTGTAATTCTCGTGGCTCCTTGCTTGTTTAGTGATAAGATGCTCAAGTTGGATTTGGTCTTTCGGGGTCCAGCGGTGTAGGCTGGGCTTGTGTTGCCTCTGTTTACATCTGGAGCTGTGAGTTTCACTTGAAGAAAAGTTCTCACCGTTTACCTAACGGGTAACATCCCTAGGATAACAAAGGCTGTGTGTGACATAATTACGAGGAAACTGGGACTTTACCACATGTTGACAAAAGAGATTAGGATAAAGCTAGACCTTCTTTTGCTCCAGAAAATAAAGAACCAGCAATATTAAAAACGAACAAAACCAATTTTAACTGTCTCTTCTTTTACTTTCCTTCTTGCTTTGTGTACCTACCTAGTGTGTACGTTTGTCTCGGGACGCAATGTAATAGGGCCTTCCTGTCTAAAGGGGTGACCGTGCTTTCTTCCTGCCCATACCAGGGTGGGTAGTTCTGGTGTTTCTTTAAGGGATTCATTTTGTTTTTTTGCTGGGATCCTTTCTTATCCGGTTGAGCTTCTGTAGAGCTTGGGAGGCCTGGCTGGGATGCAAGGCATCAAGCAGTGCCAAAAGCAGCGTATGTTTTCTCCAAGTTCCTCATGCCTGACTCTAGCAGGGTAATGCTGGGATGGGAACGAAGGAATACAAAAAAGGGCAGCTATGGAGTAGACAAATTTTGGAAGGAAAAAAAATTAGGAGTGCGATGGCAGGTCCAGAAACTCAAGTGGAAGATGGAAGGGTCTTGGACTGAGAGGAAGCAAGGTAGGAGAATTAAGGAAAAGGAAGATTGAATTGAATGTATGAGTAACTTTGAAAAAGAGACATACTTCATAGAGGAAAGTGGAAGGAAAGCATGTGGATTTAGAAATGGAGTTCCAGAAGGGTTTTAGGTGTGGATATAGTCTTCAGTAGATGTCTGAAGGCGGACTACTGAGGCATAGTCCAGGATTTTGGTGGCTTACTGAAGTACTGTGAACTGGCTCCTGCTAGCACTTACAGCAGTCCAGCGGTATTTTTTTTTTTTAATTAGGTCTGGATAAAACTTGATTTAGAAATGAAAAGGTCAATCTCAAATGGAGAAGTAAATTCAAAAACAAAGACTCCAGATGTTTCTCTAATAGGAACATCAACTGTTCACAAACAATTTGCTAAAAGGAAATGTCTGTTGACATGGAATTTCTGAAAATATTCCATGTAGATTCCAGTAGAACTTAGTTTTGTTTTTGTGTTATGTTGTGCTTGTTCTGTGTCTTGCTTTTTTTTTTTTTTGTTCTAATTAATCAGTGACACTGGTTAAATTAGCCACTGAATAATTAAGCTTGGACAAGAGCATAATACGGTAAAAGTTGCATCTTACCCAGCATCGTCTTAAGGGTAACACAGAGCAACATTTTGGGCTAAAGGAACTGATAGCTTCTGTTGTGATGCCAGATTATCGTTGTCTTCCCCTTGGCATTGTGCTACAAAGCTTGTGGTGACCTTTTAGTAAAGCGTGTTGATGCTCTTTTTCAGAATTTGCTAGCGAGTTGGAGAAATGTTTGTTTGTCACCTTAAATTGCATTTGTGATTTTTAACAGTTCAACTACCAATGCTAATTTTCCATAGCCGTTATGTTGGAAAAATGCTCACAGCACTACTGGAAGAACTGATCACCCACGTTCTTTTTTTCTTTTTTTAAAATAAGTGTTAAGGACTCAAGTGTGGTGTTGGGTTGAATCAGCAGTATACACATCACTGTTGCCGATGGACAAATGGACCTGAATTTGACCTTCCCCACCATCCCTCCAGTGTATGGAGCCAGCAAGGCTCCTGCAGTCCTTGTCAAGTCCTCCTCCTCCACGACTGCATCCTTCCAAGGGAGGTACACCGTGACCTTTTAACTGGCCCCACAACTTCTGTCTCCTCCTTGGAGTGCTTGGGCATGCAACAGCTCTACAAATCAGTTGGCACGAGGCATGGCCAAAATACATGAAGCCTAAGAGCCTTTAAGAGCTTGTCCTCTGAACTGAGTGGAATGTTCTGACAAATGCTGTTGTCTCCAGGGTTTGTTAGTGGTTGTAGATTAGTAGACCTTTTCAGGATTTGAGAATAAATAGCTTTGAGAAAACAAACATTGTCATTCTTTGGGCATTTTGGTCCTAGGCCAGTGTCAATTAATAGGGAAACTTAACTTGCATGTTTTGGTGTCTAATATTTCTAGTTTCTAAGCAGTAACTTTCTTTTGGAAAGGGTAATTTAGTGAAAGTCGGTACAGGAGAGCAGTTTAAGTGGATAGGTAGGAAAAATTTAATTTGGATAATTTGGAGTAAATTACTAGTTATGTGGACTTACGGGATCATAATGCTAAGAGATGTTTATGGCTTTGGAGATTTGATAAACGAGAATCTAGAAGCATGATAGTAGACATTTTTTATTTCACTAGTATTCCTGTGCCTCGTTTCAGTACTTCCTAGACATCAGAAGAGATGAAGGTTCTTCCTTCAAACATTTTTATTGTGCATAGTAGTAGTTTGTCGGGCATGGTATGCTGACTCATCCGCATTTTGGCTTTCTTAGGCTCATGCACAAGCTCTGTGAAGGACATGGAAATTGTGTAAATGGTTTAGGTGACACTGTATTTCCCAAACTTTTAAGTGTTTCATTCCTAAGACTCTTAGGTAGCAGACAAGGTCTTTTCATGGGTTAATTGGTTAAGAGGAGAAATCATTTCTCACAATGAAGGAAAGCGGAGGTCAACAGGTGCCTGCTGTTCAGTAGGTTCAAAGTGATCTAGAAAATCGGCATATGGTAAGGTGACAATTTGCTGCTAACATCAAATGCTTTTCCGGGATACTGACAGTAAAAGCTGACAAACGTAGAAAGATCTTAGGGTAGTGAGAGCCAGGGTGAATTTCATCTGCTATTGTATTTCCAGTTAAATTTTTTATGGTGTATGGATGCATTGCTTTACGTTTGTTGACATAGTTGATTTACCCAAAGTTTCCGATGTCATATTACCACACAAGCATTTTATGCATTTGTAAATGTTTCTGACACCTGATTTTTTTTTTTTTATGGAGTGGGGTGATGCTCAAATACGTCAGTTCATCCATGTAAAGCTTTTACTCTCTGCTGTTTTGAAGTGTAGAACTTGAACTAGTCTCAAATATTGACTCTTTCTTGCAGATGGTGATGTAGTTTGGAAGATGCTTTGAGTAACTTGAGGATTTTCTGTTTTGAATACTGTAATGTTTATGGACTTGAGATCTAATGCACCGAATCTGCCATATCCGAGTAGTTCCAGTTGTACAGATGCTCAGTTGTACGAGATGCCTGGTACCACAAGAGCACATAGGGAGAAAGCAGCTGTCCCAAAAAGCCTGCAATAGAAACTTGGATCCTGCAGATATACCTCTGAGCCAACTTCCTAAATAGTGTAAATGCCTACAAAATTAGGGACGAAGAAGGCAGATGCTGAAGTGAACCCAATGAAACGTATTCTAGGCTGATCCTAAATATTCCTGTTTTATTTCTTCCCCCCTGCATAGAAGGATAATGATATAAAAATGTTCTAGCCTGTATTCATTCCCCTAAATGTTAGAGAAACTTTTAGATACGTCTGACTGGCTTCTCCACTGCTTTCCACATAGGTAGCTTAAAACAAAAAGACCCTATTGAAGAGTATCTTATTTTCAGAATTTTTAAACGTTTTCAGCTTTTAAAGGTAACTTTTTGTTTATGCAAGCATGTGTGGCTAAGAGCTCTGTCCTCTTAGTTCTTATTTATTTGTCTTTTAACTGGCATTTTTTAAAAAACAAAAGATAATCCTTAATTTAAAACAGCTCGGAGTCTTAAGGTATTCAGTTCCATTGCTAAGTGCCTGTAGTTCTTGCTTCCAGCATGCAAAAAGTACAGAAAACCAGCCAAACTTGAGTTATTCCTAACACCAGATGTTTCATGTGTGGAGGTCCCTTTTGGATTTTGAAGCCGGTCTCGTAGAGAAGGGAGTACTTAAATAAATGCATTATGCACGGTGTTCTGAAGGCTGCGAAATTTTGGCAGTCTTGGGGCTTGCCTGTGCCAGTCTTCAGATTATACGTGGACTTCCAAAGCATCATGAAGCCTTCAGTTGCAAAGTTTGTGGCTTGCAAAGCGAAGAACTACTTTTATACCTTGGAGTAATGTCTCGTGAATAGTTGATCTGTGGCATTTGTGCTCTGGTTAAAAACAAAACAAAGCCCACCACGTTGACTACCTTACAATGGGCTTACTGGGCTGATTCCCTTATCTGGAATTTTACTTTTATGGCTGTATTAGGAAGGTGTTGCATCATCCAGTCCCTTGTGAATTGCAGATGAGGCACTATGCAGAGATGTGCTAGGGAATGCGTCTTGGGGAAGATTACGCGTTTTTAAACTGCTTTAAGTATTACAGAACTTTCAGGTAAGGACTTAGTAAAGCGAAGGATATTGATCTTAAGAAACGTTGATTTACATCCTTTTGGGTTTTAATGACACTAAAATTCGCAGCTGTAAGACAAAAGCCCGCTGGAACCCGTGGAACCCTGTGTTTCCCACTGACTGCGTGGGGAAAAAATGATTTAAAAAATGATTTTAAAGAAACAGAGGAAGGTAGGGGCAGAAGGTGGGAGGTAAGTGTACTCTCTTGCCAACAAGATGAAAGTAACTTCATACACCAGTCAACTTTGCCTTGGGAGTACTCTTATTTCAGCTAGCAGCCTGGGAGAGGCTTCCATTACATTAACACTCCTCAAGCTGTACAAACACAGGAATCTCTAAAGAAACATCAGTTTTTATCCCAGTGTGGTAACACAGGGGAAACGTTCTCAAGTAGCATCACAGACACATCCTTAGCTAAATTGTCTGGATAATTACACATTTGAAAATCTGGTAGATTTTTGTGGTTCTTGCTGCTAAGAATGGGCATATTTCTGTCACCAGGCAGAATTATTATAGATTAGGACTCAAGCTTTCTGGACTGTCTGTAGAGCAAATACTGGCTGAAAGGATAGCACATGGGTATGTTGAGCTTTTGGACTTGAAAGAGTTCAGTATGGTTAGTAGAAGGAATTGAAGAAACCTTGTTCCTGAAGCAGTGACAGAGCAGAGACTAGCGGTGTGCTGCCCTCAGTGGTAATTGATGCATTCCTGCAGCTGGAAAACCAAATTGTGCTCTGAGAAGAGCTGGAAGGTGATATAAACAAAAATTTCACAAGCTGCATCTTTACTCATCTGTCACTTAGTTCAAAAGAAGGCATTGCCATCTCCACAGTGCTGTTTTTTACATAAATACTTTTTTTAAAATTTTTACATAAATATTCTGTTTTATATGTATATTTCTTTGCATGTTGCTATAATGGAGGCTTCATCTGTTCACTGTTGAACTCTACTTAGTACCTGTATCCCTTGAAAGGCAATCTCATAGCCATGGGTTAGCCCGAGGGGAAAATGATACAGCCACTTTAGTGACGTTTTAACACCTCTAGGTACGAACTACTCTTTTGTCCTCTCCTTAAGACTGTCTTCACTTTCTCAGAAACGTCTGAGAGCCTGTGGCTGTCATAAACTACTTAGACTGACAAGTTCATATTGATCTATCACCAGCTTTTCAAAGATAATTATAATAAGAGCAAACCCCTTATTTCTAGCCCTGCTATGCCCTTGTAAATGGGGGGAAACCGTGACACTTCTCACATACTTTTGGTTAAAGAGTCGGTAAATGACTGGTTAAAGGATCTTCAGCCTCCCAGCCTGTGGGTCTGCTGCTCAGCTGAGTAATTTGCATCTACAGAAGAATCCTTCCCTTGGCCGGACTTTCTTTTTGCAAACCTTTGTTACTGGTAATGAGAGGACAGCGTGAACTTAGGATGTGTTTTGAAATGACCTCATTCAACATCCTGCAATTGTTAATGGGGTTAGTGAAATTCGGCACACAGGGATGTTGTCCTGAGGGCCCGGCTCTCAGAGCTGGTGAAAGCTCTGGTTCTCTGGTGGGTCGTCTGTTTTATTTCATCAGTGTTACTGAAAGCAAAGCTGAGCAGATAATGTGTAACAAACCTACAATTTGCTTGTTAAAATTTAATAAACTGCAATTTTTACTACTCACATTTCACCACTACGAGTAGCGCTTGGTTTGCAGATAAATTGTGCCTTTTGTTAGGAGTAGTACAGTAATGTAGTGTCCTTCCATTGCAAGGTTGTTTTATAGAAAGGTATTGCTTCCTTCACCTGTTTGCACTTGTAAGCTGAATCACGTAGGCTGGATAACATTTTTGACTGTAACTGAAGCTTAAGCAAGACTTTCATGTGTTCCTGCAACCTGCTTCGTAGAAATGAAAGAATTATTATTGCCTGTTCTTTGCGTGCTTGGATTTGTTTTTTTTTCCTTTTCACTTTTTAACTTTCCTAGAAATTCTCTTGGTCATAAGATGGCTCGGTTTGCTGTAACATGAAGTTATGCAGTGCTGGAAGTCCTTGCTGATAGTTGGGCATGTGAGCGAGCCAGGTGAGAGCACGCTGCTCAGATTGACCCAGGACCATGGCTCCCTGCATGGGCAGTGTTGCTGCTGAAGGTTGCCAAAGTTGTTCTGCGCAGTAGGTAAACCCACCAAATACAGCTGTCAAAACAGGATATCAGTGCTTCGGATAATCCATGAGCCAATTTATAGGGCACGTTTTCTTTCTTCAGAGTTGGATTAATTGGGGTTCATCGGAAGCAGATAGGTCGCGTGCCAGTTCATTCACTTTCTGAAAACACCCTGCCATTAGTTATTTCTTCAAGCGGGCCTGCCGAGAGACTAATTTTTAACAGGTAATTTCATGGGAGGAGAACACGAGCCTCTGCTCATTTTCATAGCAACGTTCCTGTGCTGCACTGAGCCTCCGTGCTCATCCGTGCTGTAATGAACCTGCGCTGATCCCCGCGGGATGGAGCAGGCAGCCTGAGTCAATTCTTACGCAGGGCAGGAAGGGTTGGCCTGCCCATGGGTCACCAAATCCCACTCACCCCTGTTTTAAGGGTCATGCCGCGCATCTCTGAGCTTAATCATTTGATTTATAAGCTCATTGAACCGCCTTTCAAAAATAGAACACGGGAGCGCTTAATTGTGCTTTAAGCAAAGAAAGTCTCTTTAGGGAACGTTTAGCTTGAGGCTGTGTAATCTCAGCACTGACTATCCCAAATGTGTACATGCTTCAGGAAAAAAAGCTTAATCCTGTTTAATTTTTTTTTCCCATCTAAAGTGAGCAGAACAGATGAATCAAAACGGTGTGCTAAAAGCTGCCTCTGACTTTAATCTGCTCCATCATGTCTGAGTCAGATGCCCAGAAAGGACTTTGCAACTAAATCTATTTAGTTGCATTGCTATAGGAGGGTACTCGTAAGCAGATTAGCCATAGCTCAAATACTATGTCAACTGTCTGACTGACGGATAGCTTCCTTTTCTTAGCTGAGACGAGATTTATTAATAGCCAGCTATTTGCAAATACTTGTCAGAATCTTGCTGATATCCAAGCCTAATATTTGTCATAACAAACTTTACTTTGTGTGAAGTGTGATGTAGATCCATCTCTTCCCAACACTGGTCAGAGTTTTAAGTATTGTGCTTCTTAGCCAGGTTCTGATCCACTTAATAGATTTCCCAAAATATTTATTGGCAGAACATATGTAACTCATGTACTCTCAAAGAATCTTCTTTATAGCTGGCACAGCAACTATAAAAGTAAGTAAGGAATATCCGTTGTCCCCTATAAATAGGGGCAAGAGTATCTTAAGGTTAAAATGAAGATGAGTGGCAGCCAACCTAGCGTAGCTGTTAGCTTCATTGCTACTTAAAGCTTTTGCTTAAGGCAAACCTGCAGAATAATTGAACGAATGGAGTGCACGTTGAACATCCAGGATTTTTTTTTTTTTTTGGAGCTAGGCTTTTGTGCTCCTAAACATTTGAGATCCCAGTTTAATCCTTTGCTTCACTTGAAGCAAAGTTTCAAGGTTGGTTTTTGAGTCTAGTGACGGAGCTGTCAAGTCATGGACGTGAAATGAGACCTAGCACTGATTTCTGCCATCGTACGGAGTGGGGAAGGGTGGCTGGGGTGTGCTGTTTGTGGGAGGCTCTCGCACCCTATAGGAACCTTTGCAGACAGCACCCACCCATAGAGCCACGCGTGTGCTGGGCTCTGCTGCGTGACTTGGCACTGGTGGCACGTGCTTGGTCATGGTACGGGCGTTCAGAGCAATGCGTCAGCCTCCACTCACTTTATCTTGTGTTTTGGGCTGATGGGCAATGCAGATGCCCTGTGTTACCATAAAAAGCACTGGATTTATTCTTTTGATAGGTTTCTGGCATCTGAAGTTATGAGGAACTTAAAATGCCCTCTGTGAGCAACTAAGGGGTGAGGGGTTTTTTTGTTTTGCATTTCTTTTGTATGGCTGTAGCTGTTTCTCTTTCTGAATTCAGTGCTCTTCTAAAGTAAAGCAAATCCTTTAGAGCTACTGCTTAGATTAAACATTTAGGGAGTACGTGTTACCTGAACACCGGCATTGTTAAAGCACTAGCAATCTTAAGAAGCGTATAGACTTGATTGAATGCCAGGGATAACATGCAATTCCTTTTATTTTCACGATCGTGGAGAACTTTCTCCTTTTTTTGGGGGTGGTGCTGGGGGAGGAGGAAATGGCTTATCCTCTGCATCTGCCGAAATGCACGCTGAAACTGGAAAATGAGCCCAATTAATCTCTGCAGTTGTGTGTAGGCAGGAGGGACTATTTGTTGCATGACAGCCTGCTCTCAGAACGGGAAACAAAGTAGGTTGTTTGTGTCTTTATATGTCCTCGTCCCAGTTTGCTTTAGGACAAGAGCATTTACCTCATGACGCTTATTTTTGAACTTTATACTGGAGGCAATGTTCGCATTCCATTCAGTCTTTTAAAGCACCAAGAAGGGAGAATTAGTCAGCTGTTCTTTGTTTTTATTTCCCTGACTCTTGAACGGGGTCCAGGCTCGCTCCTGAGGTTTTTCATCTGGATCGGTCTGAATAAAACAGATTTTCTTGCAACCGAAAACCCTTTATTTGCAAAAGGTTATGATAACCGAAAGAAGCCAAACTCCCTGAGTTTTTTTGTTCGGGGGGTGGGCAGTGGAGGTGGCTTCCCGCAGTCCTGTTCATGTTCAGGCGGGTTTGTAGGACATTTATTTCAAACACGAAACAGAAAAATAAAAGCTATCATGTTTGTGCCTTAGCAGAGCATGCCAGGATGCTGTTGCTAAGATGATGCATGGTGGTTCTGGCATAAATAGTTATTTGAGCAGACCCTACCCTGAGGAGTCCCAGTCCTTTCTCTCCTGCATAGGAACAAATCAATTATTCTAAGGAGGCAGCGTTGTTTCTCCGTGCCGTTGTGTTGCTTTTTGAAAACGTTTTGTAAGTTAGTCCTTAAGTGGGATAATTGCTTTCAGCATTTGCAAGTTAAATGAAGAAAGCTCTAATTAGATTTTATAAAGTGGCTTAGCATGTTGAGAAGGCTTTTCATAAAGTATACTGTGTATTCGCTTGGCGTTGCACAATTGAATTTCGTGGAGGACTGACGAAACCCAAAAATCCCATTTGGCCTCGGTTGTAACCCGGGCACTTAAAGGATTGCCAGGCTGTCTTAGGGACTCCTAGCTAGACATGCTGTTCCCTTCCCTACCCAAATCCTTCTCCAGGTGGTTTGTCTCTATTTTAGAGACTGGAGGAGTTGCAGTCGAGCCCAGCCTGCTTGAGGAGTATTAGAGTAGGGAACAGGAGCTTGGCACTTGGCACCCCTTCAGAATGGTGCCTACCGTTTAATCTGTCCTCGCCGTCATTATGCTGCGCTAATTGTACTGGTGCTGGGTGGCAGAGGGCCACTTTGTTCAGGTTAGTCTTAGCTCCGAGCGGCCGCTTATTGAGCTGCACAGAGACCAAAGTGCCCGAACTTGGTGTTGCTCGGTGTCCCGTAGGTTTGAAATGTGATATGCTAATGCTTTATTATTGCCCCCACGGCCTTGGCATAAATGGAGGGACCGGCTGAAGCGGCGTAACTCATTGTTTGCCGTCTGAATAAGGACTTAGCCTAGTCACAAGCTTCTTTCACGTGTGGTTTCTGCAGTGTGCATGCCAGGAGCGTCATGATGAGAACTGGGAAGAGTTCCTAAAGGCAGTATTTGTTCAGATCGTTTCGGCGCTGTTCCTGGATGTGACTTACTAGAGCCTGTTATAACTAGATGTGCTCTGCTGGGAAAGTAAGACCTCTGCTAAATCAGCCCATCAGTTCCTGAAGCTTCGTTTGCAAAAAATGTAGATCCTGTGTGCTAGCAACTTTTGAAGAGAGTTCAATGAAACTACATTTAAAGACAAATTACTTAATGAAAAGTCTTGCATTGACCTGTTACTGCTTGGGATAGCCAGGTAAATGCAAGCTAGTCAAAATTATTTGCCTTCTGCTCTGCTCAAGATGACTTGAGCTTGTTTAATCTTCTCTTGTGTTCATCAGCGTGCAGGTGAAACTGTCTCTAGTACCACAGATGTTTGGGAATGGTCTTTGGAGTAACAGGTACCAAAATAAATAACTTGTTGTCAGTTTATTTTTGATAATAAGGCCCCAGATTTTAGAAAGGATGTAGAGATGTTGCAAGGATGTAGAGATGTCTAGTACAACGCACTCATGTTGGGATATTAACTCATGGATCACGGACCAGTCTGCATCGTGGCAGGAGGGAAAAGAAGGTTGTTCTGCTCTCTGACCATACTTGATCTCTTCAACCATAAGTTAAAGAGAGTCGTGGCTATTACAGTCCATTTTTCTCACTTCTTACTTAATAAGGGGTCAAATTCCTTGAACATTTCTGGCATCGACAAACTCGTTCCCATTTGAAATTGGTGGGTCGCTTTCTCCATGACAAGTTGTAGCAGTGTGTTCTTTGTTTGAGCAACAGGCTCCCTATTGTAGCTGCATCAAGTACACTTTGGATGAACATTTGCAACCGCCCACGGGCTCTTGATTCATTTAACCACATGTGCCTTGAAGTTTTTATTCATTTTTCAGTGTCTGCCCATCTCTTTGTAAATGGACTTTGTGTCTCCCATTGGAGTATGTTCATACTACAAGGGCTTCTGTAGGCAAATTGAGTAGCCTTCATGTGAACTCCATTGTTTAAGGGAGTTATTTATTCATTATTTACTCATTTACTTATTATTGGTAATCCTCTAGGCTCAGTTGGAAGCTTTTGGCAGGTTCCATGTGACCTCATAAATGGTATAGAGGAATAACTTGAGTTTTCTATGAGAACAGATGATGAATTGGAAGAAGCTTTCTATCCAACAGGAGACAGTCCTTGCTGTGGCAGGTTCTGCAAGTTGGTGAAATGAAGTTCAAGGTAGTGAACTCGAGGTGAAGTTTCTCTGCCTGTGTTCTGTATAGATCAAATGGTAACATCTTAAACATAACACCTTAAAAAAAACTTGTATTACTCTGTGATACATGACAAATATATAACTCTTACCTTTATAAATAACACAGTTTTCCTGACTTTTCTCGTTTTGACATAATCTTAGGATTTGAACTTTTTCTTCTCTCCTTACCCAATGCAGTACCTGGGCTGCGATTTCCAATATCTTGCAACTGGTGTTGCAGGTGCTACGCATCTAAGCCTCACGCCTGTGCTCAGACAAATTTCAGTTGAAACTCTTCTTCAAGGCAAGACAGGTTTGGAAATTAATAATTTTGAGATTTATTCCTGAAAGTGCCTAAGACTTGATTTGAGCAAATTTGGTAGGATTTACTTTAGCCCAAAGAGACCATACAGTGTTGTGGGAGTGTGGAAAGGTACCTAAATCAGCAGGTTCAATTAAAAAAAAATGCAATGACAGAGACAAAAGTTGGAAAGGACCAGTATCAGACAGTCAGGTCTTAATATTTCATCTACACGGTGGCTGTGCCAAGGCAATAACGTGCTCCTTGGCAGAGGGACAGTGGAGTATCCTTAAGTGTCCCAGTTGCATAACAGGAGATGGATGGACTTTGTCTGCAGGGGTTATTCTCTTGGGAATCAGAGACAACCTTTGTGAATACACAGGTCAGTGCTTCTCCTGCAAAGAAACCATCCCACATGTTTTGAATAGGGTTCTGTGGAAGATGATAATTTGTATTTTCTAGGAACAAGGTGAAGCACGTTGCAGTCTTCTGGCAGCTTCTTCCACGTGGACAACGGCAATGAATGAACTTCTGCTGCATTTCAGGATTTCATGCTAATGTTTCACTTCTATTAGGCTTTTTTTCAAAAAAGAAAATTATCTTAATTACCATGAAGTAACTAATCCTCAAAGCTGTAATTGTCGCTGACATAATTCTTCGTATTTACCAAATATGAACAGTTTAGTTCACCTCTTCAGATTGTTTACAGTTAACTCAAACAACAGTTTCCTGTAAATATTCTTTAATCAAGAAGTTGAATTCTCTAACATGAATGTTAAAGCCTTTTGATTACAAAAATGTATCGTTCCCTGTATTTTTATTAAACTTAGTGAAGTGTATTCCATCAGTATATTTTAATTTCAGTAATAGGTTCAGTAGTTTTTTTACATGAAATGTACAATTACAAAGATTTTTAAGTGAGGCACTATTTGGTAGCATGTAGAGCAAATGCTGTGAGTATTTGGTATGGCACGACTAATTAACCGTAAGGCTTCTAACAAATGGTAATTTATGTTGCATCTTTGAATAGCTGGACAGTCTTTATTTTTCAATAGATTATAATAGTTTATTTTCAGTCTTTCATACTTTGGACGTCTGTATGTACATCTTACCACTTTTATTTGGCATACGAAATCTTCTCACTTTTCAGATTGGTTTCCAGGCTGCCTGTTCAGATTCTCAGTACTGACCTTTGAAACTTTCTGGTCACTTTCCATGCAGTTTCTATTTCTTGTCTTCCAGACTCTTCTGAATATTTTCAAAGTTAGCTGCACAGCCTTGTTCTGGCACTCATTTAAATGTGCACTGAAATTACATAATCTAAGATGAAATATATAATAAGAAATACGATCTATCCATAAGTGTGACACCATTTATCTTCTTTTGTCTGATCTTTTGTAAATAAACATCTTGATTTCTGGGATTTTGGAGCACAACAACATCACTTGTGTGCTTTAAGACGAGTGCATGAAGGCTTTCAAAATCAGCCTTGGCTGTAGCAGAGAGCGTACAGCCCGGCACTGCGTAGCGTCGTCTTCATGTCACTGAGTAAATTACTCTGTGATTTAAGTTGAGCACTCCTGCATGGTTAAGTGCATAATAATTTGACAGTGTCCCCCTGTGCTCCTCTGAAGATCGTAATTCACGGCTATTTTGCTTACCGTGGGAGACTTCCTTGTAGCTGGAGGCTGGAGTGGCCGTATCTGCTGGTGAAGGACAGGGAGTGCTTTTGTTACCTTCGCAGCCCCATTACTGGATCTGGTTGCTTGTGGGAGTGCCTGGTTATGATCTGGTAGAAAACAGCCTATTAATAAAACAGAGCCTCATGCAAGAGAGCACTTCTTAATCTTCTTCCTATGTAGTTATTTATAGGCTGTGACATCTTAATTTGCCTCTCATGTGCATCAACTTCTGTTATTTTAAAAGATCAAGTAGCTTTCGCGTACCTCTGAGAATCGCTTCTGGAGGAAATGGTCTGATCTCCAAGGAATCTTATAATAAACTTTTAACATAAAACCTTTTTGTAAAAATTTATTTATTTATCTTGCCATTGCCTTTCTGAAGCACAGAAGCTACAGAATGTCCTGTTACATCACTATTTATATATTAATGCTGTATTTACCTGAAACACATTTTCCGGAGTGCTCAAAGGATTTACAGTTGCTGTTAATGTTGATTCACCCTGAGTGGGCGGGCAGAGACCTACCCGGAGCAGTATTAAATGTATTATACTCTTTATTTTTGTGGTTGTTTTCTTTATTAGAGTGGTCCCAGTGCCAGATCTTGTCACAAAATGTGCATTGACATTCAGCGAAGGCAGATCTACACACTGGGACGCTACCTGGATTCCTCCGTGAGGAACAGCAAGTCCCTGAAAAGTGACTTCTATCGCTATGATATTGATACGAACACATGGATGCTACTAAGTGAAGACACTGCAGCGGATGGAGGTCCAAAGCTGGTGTTTGATCATCAGGTCAGCTGCACTATTTTAGCACAAGTTCCTGTTTATGCACCACCTTCTCAGTGTTTGTGAATCATAATTTTGATCGTAGCCTCCTGAAATTTAGGGTTGCTGTACCAGGTAACAAGACAGTGATGGGAGAAGCCGTGGGCTGCACTCAGTTAAATTTTAATAGCATCGTTGTCTAATGCCATTGACTACCAGTATTCCAATCAAATTGAGTCAGAAGAATCATAAAAACCCTTGCAAAGTAATTCATTTTATTTATTAAGGCATATTTTATTAAAGCTCAAAGCACAGTTCATCTGGTTTTAATCAGACTTGCTGAGCTGGGTTTGCAGATCCAGACTCCTGAGTAGACATTGGGGAACAACTTGCAAAGCTGGGTGTGCTACCTTCAGGAGAACTCTGGAAGCAAGATACTGACATGAGGCCAACAGGATTGGGATTCTTTCAAAAGCAGTTCTCTTAAATTTTGTAGAACATGCTTGTTTTGTAGAGACTGAAATCTTACAGGAGTAGCTACTAACCTTTTGAAAAGCTGCACCTCTCCGTGGGTTCAAATCGAATGTGTTTATATGTTCAATGGCTTTTGTGTCCTTGAAAAAGGTATTTTGTTCTTAATTGTTTTTATAAATCTAGGCCAAGAGATAGCACATCAGTATTCATTTTTAAAGTGTCCCAAGAACTTTTTATTGGTACGAGCAGTTTTATAACCAAAGCTGCTGTCTGCCAGCACAATATGCATTTTCGCTGACACCAAAAATAAGGTGTGTTGTATGCAGAACAAAAGCCAATCAGTCTTTCTGTTCTATTAATAACAAATATCAGTCCCCCAGGTGTTGGGCAAAAGGCAAAAGTAAATGATCAGCTGGCAAGGCTGCTTTGGGTACCTTGTTTGCCTGCTTCTGAAATTGTTTCTTTTTTCCCTGCTGTCTCTTAGGAAGGAATGTACTCCCTGAATTCTTTATCAGTCTAGGGCTCTTCCTTTTCCCTCCCTCAGTGCCTAATGCGATAGCAGTTTCTGTTTAACCTTCAAAAAATGTGCTGCCCAAGAAGTGTTTTGTGTAGGCTTTCCTGAGTAGCATCTCTGACTTGCTGCAGTCCTGGCTCTTTTTTTCCCTTAGTATTTTATAACCCTCTCCATTGCACCACGTCCAAAAATATCACCTGCAATCAAGGAGTTTTGTCTGATTTGTACCGTGGTGCATCTTGTGTGCGCCATAACCTGAATTGGGGCTTTGGGGATAAATATTTTGCTGCTGCTGTTTCATCAAGGATCTTTGGCCAAGTTATGGTCCTACCCCTCATTATGTTAAAGCAATGACGATAACAGTAAATATAGGCTTGGGATGAAATCCAAGCAACAAATCACAGGTTGGGTTTTTATCAATTGTGTGGTATTCAGTAAATTAGCAATGACTTCGATTTTTGACTTTGATTTTTTTCTCTTGCATAGTCACTGTCAAAGGTGATAACTTTTGGGCAGAGTTAGCTGTGGATCCCGGAGACTAGAGGCAAATTTTTAGATGACAGAGTGTACATATAGCCCTCTTTTGCTCATTAAATGGTCAAGTTGAAATTAGACTCACTCTTTAAACTAAGAAGCTGTTTTCTGAGGTTAATACCTGTCAACCATGAAGATGTTCTTGCTCTTTTCCACTATTAGAGATTCAGATGTGCAGAGTACTGTCTAGCTAGGTAGCACTTGCAGGGAGGGATGCTTAAACCTGTGTGTTTAACTCTCAATGTACTGACTTAAAACTACTTCTCTTGTCCTTCAAGATGTGCATGGATTCTGAAAAACACATGATATATACCTTTGGAGGCAGAATTCTGACCTGCAACGGCAGCGTTGATGACAGCAGAGCCAGTGAACCGCAGTTCAGCGGGCTGTTTGCTTTTGACTGCCAGTGTCAGACATGGAAGCTTTTGAGAGAGGATTCCTGTAACGCTGGACCTGAGGATATCCAGTCTCGAATAGGACACTGTATGTTGTTCCATTCTGTAAGTATCCACGCTATACTGTGATTCATTATGCCTGACCTTAAGGAGAACATCTGGTTTTGATTTTCTTGCGAGGCTGAAGCTCTTTAATCTCCCAAGTGGTGTGTTGTCTCGCTTGATTTTATGTTCGCTGACAGTCTGATGCTTTTTTGGTAAGTGCAGGTGGTATTAATTCAAGTCTTAGGCAGAGCTTTCATGACTTCAACTGAATATAATTTCAAGTAAAAGCAAGGTGAATTCTAAGTAGTTGATTTTAATTTAATAGTGGCGATTGAACCAGAGGCCACCGATTCAATTTAATCTAAAGTGTTTTCCTTTTGAAATTGGTAAAATGTCTTAGAATCTTCTGGTCTAGTAAATACCCCATGTAGTTACAGGAAAGGTAAACTTGGCTAGTGCAGGGCTTACCTGTTGTGCTTTCAGAAGTGCAGGCACTGCTGCTGCCTGTTCTCCTGAGCAGCTGGTAGGTTCGCTACAGATAGCATTATCGGCTCTTCATCCAGAAACTGATGGGGAAAAGCAGGGGTTAACGGGGGTGGGAGCTATGTGGCACTTTATTATTGTTATTGGGTATACTAAAAAAATAAATCTTCCATTCCTTTTCAACGTGGGCTCATCAGCCATGTGTTTAAGTGCAGGACGGGAGTTGCAGGACAAAGGTAGTGAAGGAGGGATGATCAGTATCATTATGTTCTGCATTATCTTTCCACGTGTGTTATTTTATTGGAAGTTACCTTATTAGAGGGGAATTGCATCAACTGCCTGCTTACAAAGGCAGATGCGGTGCAATGGCACTTCTGCCCTGAATTTACATGTGAGTTTCGTGGTGGTAGCAAGTGGAGTTTGCAGAGTTGTGCTGATGTTGAACTCCACCTTGAGAGCAGTGAGGAAGAGAACTGAAATGAACAGTGTGGCATCCACATGTGTACTGATACCACCAATTGAAAACTGCCAGTTTGAACAGCTTACAGAGTTTTTCCTGTGTCCCTTTCAAATTAGAAATCAGAATTTTCATACTGAAAGCGGTGCTTTAGCAGCTTTCAATTTCATTTCTGTTTTTAATGGCTCTCAAATTTAGTCAAAAAACATTGCCACACAAACTAATGCATAGGAACCGGAGGATTTGCAAAGTAGATGTCCACGGTAAATGTAAGAATGTAGGTTTTTATAAGCACAGTTGATGGCAATTCAGCATCTTCACTGTTTTCACAGCCATTTGAAAGAAAAATAATCATTTTCTTCAGGACTTTCCACGTGGAAAGCTTGAAAGAAGTAATAAACCTGGCTTGCTGTTTATTTTCTTGTTCTAAGTGTGTTGGTATCTGGATGGTTTCTCTTACAGTCCTTCTTTGTTCCTGGTTTAAACAGTGAAATTACCATCTAGTTGATTTCTGACATTATACAATCATTAAGGGTGGAAAAGACCCTAAGGGGTCTAAAAGACCCTAAGGGGCCCTAAGGCAGGGACACCTCCCTCAGCCCAGGCTGCCCCCAGCCCCATCCAGCCTGGCCTTGGGCACTGCCAGGGATGGGGCAGCCACAGCTCCTCTGGGCAGCCTGGGCCAAGGCCTTACCATTCTCACAGTAAAGATTTTTTCTTATAGCTAGTCTAAATCTCCCCTCTTTTACTTGAAGGCCATTCCCCCCTGTCCTATCTCTTCACCCCCTGACACAGAGTCCCTCCCCAGCTCTCCTGCAGCCCCTTCAGGCACAGGCAGGCTGCTGGAAGGTCTCCCCGGAGCCTTCTCTTCTCCAGGCTGAGCATGCCTGGCTCCATGGGAAGATCGAGAATTCAATCAAGAATTACAAAGTTTTTACTGAGTTTGAGAATAATAAACTGTTCTGTACAACTGTTCCACTGCAAATCTTTGCACAGATGGAAGTAAAAAATACTTACCCAATTAACATCAATGGAACTCAGGTAGTTAAGGCATGATTTTCAACTTAGAAGAAAAAGAATTGTTACTCATTGATTCATAAATGTTTCTGTGAAACAGAAATAAGTACTTAGTAAAGAAATACTTTTTTTCCTTTCTAGAAGAATCGCTGCCTATATGTATTTGGTGGCCAGAGATCGAAGACTTATTTGAATGACTTCTTCAGTTATGATGTAGACAGCGACCACGTGGATATCATATCAGATGGTACAAAGAAGGATTCGGGGATGGGTAAGTCTATGACTACGTAGTAATTTCCTCTTACTGGTACATATGAGAAACATATCGTTAAGTAGGTGAACGGCCAGCTGCAGTGTCCTGTGGTGTCAGGTTAGCATCCTTAACTAGCCCTGAGTACCCAAGTGAACTCCCCGGTATATAGGTTAAACTTATGCCAGCTCTTTTGTCCTCCACGTCACTTGATATTCGCCATCTTTAGCACAATACAAATAATTGATGTGTGAAACCATATGCCCGTCGAATGAAAACAAACAAAAAAAATAGTCAGCAAAATTACAACCAGTGAATCTTATTTGCAATTTCAGCAAAGACAAGAAAAAAGATGAAAAATAATTGTCGTGAAACAGGAAAGTAAAAATTAAAAAAATGATCTCTGCATGAAAGGTGTTGTAAAACAGAGAAGTAATTGGCTCGGTTTGAGATGCAGAAAGGCAAATAGGATGGCCGGGGACAGAGAATTGGAGTAAAGGGGCAGAGGTTATTTTGCCTGGCCAGAGCCAACGAGAAAGATGAGGCTGCTGCTGCTCGTTGTGCTGATGTTCCTGTGCTAAACTGGGGCTAAGCAACAGTAGGAGGCTGGAGCAAAGTGTCAGTCCTGCTTGGTTCACACCACTGGAACTAATAGATGCCAGAGTTGTATGCGCCAGAACCCTCTAGAAACACCCAAAAGGCGTTGTAACACAAGCATGAAGAATTGTTTTTATACCTCTTCTCCTCAAATATGACATAGAAGCATGGTAACTTTTTCCAGAAAGGATCTCTGCATATGTAAGCACGTTTTCCTCCCTTGCAGATATCCTGATTTTGAGGCTATGCCTCCGAAGCTGAAACTTGTGTTGCTACTTTAGTACTACTGTGAGAGACAAGCTATTAATATTTTTCAAATTATGTATGTTTAGGCCTGATCGTGTTTTCTGTTCTTCCAGGTACCAAAATCCCCGGGAAGCCATTTTTCCTTTAAATTTAGGCATCCCTCCTTATTTTGATCAGGCTTAATTTGAACGAGTAATTTTGTTGAACTTCTGAAGTGACTTATTGATGGTTATGAGTTGTTTGCTCATTTAATTTGGGTATGCCAATGAGGGAGAAGAGTACCCAAACATTTTTTTCTCTGGAATGTCTTATTTACTTGAGTGCTTCCAAGAAAGAAACAGCTTGTATTGTTGACAATCTTACTTAATAAGGTGCCTGCATTTTGCCTGATGCTGCTCTGCACACACCCACACACTGCTTGTGGTCCTTAGAGCATTTAAAGATTATTTTTTTTCCCCACATGGAATTGCTAGCATACTGCCATTTTTGCTTTTTAAAAACTACCTTTCTTGATAGCCAGAAGCATTGAAAATATGTGGCTTTCAGCTGGCCCTTGTGTTTGCTTCAGATTTAAAGATACTGAGCTCGCCTTATGGCTAGTGAAGGCATCAAGCTCTGCTTCACAGCACTAACTGCACGGATCGGTGAAGCAAATGAGAATATAGAGAAAATATATGGAAAATTTAGCTCTCCTCCCCATTCCCACGGGCCTTAGGGTGGTGAATAGTACACTCTGTAAGAAAATGACTCATTGGAAATAATTCACGAGTAGATTCTCAGTTCGCTGTTCTCCTGTGTGCGGAAAGTTAAACAAACGGATTTGAATGTTTCCCTTGCCTTTGAAAGAAAATGCTACGATTATTTGCATTTTAACAGGAAGAGAACAAAATGCCTGTTACACACAAGACAGTAAATGCTGACAGCGTTATTTTCACCCCAAAGAGCAAGTCTTTAGTATGTTCTTGTTAGGTGATGATACGTAAAGGTTTGATCTGCCTGAACAAAGTGATTCCCTGCCTGGTTGCTGCAGAGCTCCGCGCCGCTCGGTGCGATGAGTGGAGCCGAGGATGCCTGACCTAAATGTTCCGATAAAGTCCTGTGATTACATTTTGTTCCTGGCTCGCGTGTGGCATTCAGTTCTATTCTTAGTTGAGCTATTTTGATTTTTACTCTTTTTGAAAACTTAATTGGTCATTTGTTAAAAATTTCCATTAGAGTTGTGAGAACATGAAAAAATGTAGTAAAATGTTAAGGCGTATCAGTAATATGGAATGGTTACAGCGCTAGAAAACTATGGTGATCTGTTGGTTTTGCTGCTGTCTGACCTTCTGGATGACATATTTATGCTATTTAGTGATTTTCTGCTCTTAGTTGTGCTCTAAGTGTTGAACCTGGCAAATCCCTTGTGTAGGTGATGTGCTTGAAAGAGGTGCTTATCGTTTACTGGATGATACGTCTCACCAAAATTTTCCTTTTCACTCGAATACAGGACAAGAACTACAGCAAGTTTAGCCATATCTTTTTTTCATTCCTTGGAAAAAGGTTCAAAGTTGACCAAGGTACAGTTTCTTAAAGATGGGTTTGCACATAGGCAAATCCTGACGAGCTCAATTTGCTACTAAAAATCACAGAATCACAGAACGGTAGGGATAGAAAGGGACCTTGAAAGATCATCTAGTCCAATCCCCAAATAAAAATCTCTTGTGGCTCAGTCTGCTTTGAGCGTGGGCAAGCCTTGCAGCTCCTGGTGTCTGTCTTCTCTGCAGAGTAAGGACTGGTGCTTTCTCCTCCTCACTGCGTCAAAAAAAAAAACCAACCTGGAGCCTTCTCTCTGCTGCCAGAGGAGGGCACCAAAATGAAATTAGGCCATTGGTGGTGATTATCTTTCTCCAGTGATAGGTGTTAGGAGCAAGGAATTTGTCAGGTCAGCTGGACAAATGGCCAAAATGGGACTGAGGAAAAGACTGCAACGGTGATAAAGAGTCTGATATGAAGAAAGGCTGTGGTGTTACAAATTGGAGGATGTGTGGTTGAAGAGTAGAGCCTGTGGTTGGAGAAGAGACAGAAATGTGTGGCGGTGGACATACCCTTTTAGATACGGGGAAAACCAAAACAGCCAACCAAAAGAAAACCCCCGAACAACAACAAAAAACCCGTCATGGATATGCCAGAGCAGATCTACGAGGCATATGCGTGGTTTGGAGATGTCACCGGTATCAGATGTCTTCTAAAGGCTGCACTGACAGCTTGCCTGACTTGCTCAGCATGCAACCTATGACTAATCATGGGCAGTCCTTTCGGGTCTAACGGAGCTAATGGGAAGACTTGTGGGCAAGGTTCCTGTGATAATCCGGCTTGGCCCTGACGCAGGTGGTGTCCAAGCCCCTGGTTGGAGGGAGAATTTCCTGCTGCAGGAGACCCAAGATCACCTCCTATCCCTTGGCACTGAGCGACTTCCAAAGTCAAATGAGAACGAGCCCTGTGTGTTCTTACAGCTCCTTTTAATGGTGCAGTAGTTCTCGTGGACAAACTGCCCCTGTTTTATCTACCTGAGAAGTTCCCAGCTCTCCTGCTGGAGCTGATGCTCCTTCCAGACATGAAGCCATGCACCCGACAGGGCTGAGGCTTCGTGCATAAGTACCACGGACAGAGACGACACTGCCCAGTCTAGGAAATCCTGATTTAAAGTAAGACAGTGTCAGAAAAACATTAATCAAATTGGAAAACATAGATAGGAGCCAATTCAGACAAGTGGTCTGAATATCCCATTTTGATTCTGTTTCTGACACCCAACATGTCTTGCCCTGTGTTAAATTTAAGGTCAGCATGGCCAGTGACTAGGGTGTCTTTTGCCATGGAAGGTGGTGGTTTTTTTTTTGGTGTGTGTGTGAGGGACCTTATATGCTCTTGTTTAACATGTGGTCTTTTGCTGAACCCATCTCGAAATATTTTCGAGGAGGAGACCAGGCAGACACCAAATCCTAAAAGTGCTTTACAGGGATGGTGTAATAGCAGAACTCCACTGGAATTTACTAAATGACCCGTTTTCTCCAAAATCCCATCTAGCCTGGGAGAGAACTCGTGCGCTGAGCACCGTGGTGTTGCTTTTTCAACATGACAACCAAACAGTTCAAAACGGTCTCCTTGGCTGCTCCTTGGCCGACTTCCAAGCACAGTCTCATCATGAAAAATCCAAGAGGATAATCATTATCTTGCTGTGTCAACAGCTGGCCCGTACGCTATCTCTATCACTCATCAGGGGCTGCTCCATTAAAATCGAGGAGGGGTGCTGCTTCAGCTTTGTGAATTACAAGTGGAGGTATGCAGTAACTTGCTGACCTACTGCTTTTTTTTTTTTTTTCCCCTTTCCAATTAATCCATCAGGGAGGTGCCAGGTGCTGGTGAGCAGCGCTGTCCACGTGATGTAGCTTTCTCCTGCTCTTTTAATCATGAGGCATCACAAGGAGGAGGATGCCCGCGAGTCACTTGCAGCGAGATTAGCAGCAACGTGTTCGGAGGCAATCGTAATTTAGGTGGCACTGAAGGGCTCTGTCGATGAACTTGCTTCCCTCAACTATTCTTCGTGAATCCTGCAGAAGTGCTCTGCAGATTATGGGGTTTATATTACTGTTTTGCCATCGCTGTGTGTTCGGAGTGTGTTGAAAAACATGCTATAATTCCTCCTCCAATGAGAGAGACAAGGTTTAATTTCCAAACCTCTGCCTAGTATTATGAGCACCACCTCTGCGTGAACTCCAATTTATTGCTTTGCAAATTCTGCCTCTCTGTAAAAGCTCTTTTTTTTTTTTTTTTTTTTTTTGCTTAGATGCTGGCAGCAGCCAACGCTGTGCTCGAAACTACTGTGGCTGTTTGCACATACAAGCCAAAAAATATTCAGCTTGCTGAAATGATCATTATGATCAAATAAATGCCTGTAAGTAGGGATTGTAGTAGTGGGAACATACCTGTCGCATGATTAGGTGTCGCTGTTCTAGACAAGCATTTCCCATGCATTATATTTAAATAGAAATTATACTGTACACAGTTACACAGCACCTTATCAAAGCTTTTTCTGGAATTATTACTTGTTTATGTAACTGGCTGTGTTCAAAACTCAGGGCCTGTGTAGCTGCTTGTTATTTTCACATACGGAGGCCACAAGCTTTTCATTTTCCTTACATAAAAATAAATGAAAACGTTAAGTTTTGGAGAGAGGATTCAGACCCCTTAATTTCATTTAGTTATTGCCTTCCTATACTGGCCTGAATAATGGGATCATGGGGAAAAAGATGCAGCAGCACGTGAAAAACATTCGCCATCTTCTAGACTTGCTTTTGGGATTGCTTTCTGTTGAGCAATCTCTTGGTACAGCTTTTCCTCTTCAATCAGTGATGTATTGTCATGGGAGCCAAGTTGATAGCGCTCTGCAATGGGCCAGCGTCGTGGTCAGAGCAGCCAGGGCTTAGTTCTCAGTTTTGCTGTTTTATGTCCTTGGAGCCGTCTGCCTGCAGCTGATCTGAGTGATAGCGGGGCCTGAGAGGCGCTCCGAACAGCGTGAAATTGGGGAGGTTTGCTCCAAAGCTGACTTATTCCTGCGTGTATGCAGAGAAGCGGAAGAGAGAGGGCACTTCGATGCAGCCCTTTGTACAGCTTTGTGTACCCCTTGGATCCAGTACCTTGCAAACAGTAGTTCCTGCAGTCCCTTGGCATTACTGGGTCTGATTCTCATCCTGTGGTATGACTTTTTATTGAGTCTTAAGATTTAAAATAAACAAAAACCAACACCAAAAACAAACACAAAAACCAAACATCCTAAGCAATCCGTTACAGGTTCGATTTAACGTCTTGCATGCGAAACGGAATTTCCATCCCAGCATACATTTTATTAGCTAAATATCACGGGGACTTCTCGCAAGTTTACAGCCCTTGTCCCTCTCTAATATGCTGACCTCAATGATTTGAATTCCATCCAGCATCGACTGCAAGTCAGCTGCGCTTGCAAATGATGAAGCTCTCTTACCCCCTAGTGGAAGTGTTTGTCACTCTTCATTTTCTGTAGCCCTTTTGCTCTGTCAAGGGTCGGAATTCATTGGCAAACATCTTTTCGATGTTTCTGTTGTCTTTAAAGTGTCGCAGCATCTCCCTCCTACTGTGTAGTAGCTTGCCTTATTTCCTTTGATTTATATTTAAGGACTTGTTCATCAAATTTGTGGGGTTTTTGTTTAATTATATTGCATCTAACTTTTGGTTGTCTTCTGCAAAAGACTGGATTCCAGCTTTGTGTGGTCTAAGGCACTGCTTCAGTATGACTTCTATACAGTTACTAAGGTCAGAGTTTTTGCAAGTTGTTCCTTGTCTTAGGCCCCTACTAAATGCATATTATATATATTTTGGGGTATAATTTTTTTCTAGACTTTCTGCATTTGGAACGGTCTCAAGAGGAGATTAATGTACTGCTGAGGGAAGCTCGGAATTACTTGACTTGAATTTGGTTTTGATTGCAGTTACTGCAGATGAATCATATTTTATTACCAAGATTAAAAAACAGAGGCACTGAACTTTGGAGACTTTTCCCTCCTTCGTTATTTAAATAATAATTTCAGCTTCAGAAAATCAAGCGTAAGCTAGATACAAAATGCATTTATTTAACGATATTTCAGGAGGAGGGATGAGACTTCTGTAGACGAGTTTCATATGCTTTCTGTATCAATGGTAATATGCTAACCATATTCTTCATGATTATAATAATTTTCATTTCAGTGAGCCTGAGGTATTAATGCTCTGAAGATTTGCATGCCTTTTTTTTTTTCTAAAAACACGGCATGGTCTCGAATGTTCAAAGCAGCAGATAGGGTTGCATAGACATTTGCCATCTACATTAGCATTGCTGATCAAATTTAGATGGCTCTCCTGCCAAAAATATCTCAAATATGCCTTGAATTTAATCCTTTTGGGTCAACGATTCAGTCCCTGACTATGCAAAGAAACACGTTACATGATACTTACCAAAAATTAACGATTTTTGGTCTTCGATTGTCTTTTTGCTCTCGATTTCTTTATTGGGTGACTTTCACAGTACTCTTTAGTCTGATTTAAAAACTTCCTTGTCGTTTTGCAGCTCAAACAAGGTATGTAGGTGTTCTTGTGCCAGCATTGTTCCCTGCTTTTTTTTTTCTTCTGCTCTGTACCAATTTGCTTATAAACTGGATGAATTTTCCTTTAAACTTCATGGCAAAATTGAAGGTCAAAATAGGGAGGCTGATGCTGATGAGGGCTCCTGAAGGCTTTTCCATAAAAACAATAAGCAAGGAGTTTGTCAACAGGGCTCTGAAAACGAAATACCCCAATATATTTCAGTTTCTGCTTAGGTTTACATAAGAATTAAGCATTTTAAGAAATGTTTATTTTTTGGCTTTACTAAAGATTTTGGTACGGGCTTACGCTGTAGAAAACCAAATGGTGCCCAGAATTTTTACATTGACATTTATTACTTTCCTGGCGCACCAAATGAAAACAGAGAAGCATGAGACCGAAACCTATTACAGAAGAGGCTTACAAAATACCGGTTTGTGTATTCTTAAACAGCGATATTAAATGGCTTTATTAGCACAGGGCTTGTTTTCTAGGCCGTGTGTGTCATTCACAGTTAATTGCAGGGAAGAATTTGCAAAATACAAGAGTTCTGAGAATTTTTCATGCCAAAATCTTGATCGGAGGCCAGGACCCTTTACCAGCCTTTGTAAACTGACCCAGAAAGAGAAATGAGACAAACAGGATCTGTAAACAAAGATCACGTGCTCTTCACAAATACATTTTGGAAGGATGGTTGCCTAGGGAAACAGGAAATGGGAATTATACAACAAACAAAAAGGACTGCCAAACAAATTTGCTGACCTTTTTTCGGGGAATTATGATGAAAACTGCTGGAATCCTCAGTATTTCATCATACTTCTGAACCTGAAGGTGGAGCAGAAGAATAGCCTGGTAATTATACCACAACTATTCAGAAAATACCAAAAACAAAACAACCCTTTCCTTGAAATATTTTTCCTAAAAGAAGCAACACAAAGCTGTGAGCTATGTAGTTGTGAGTTCATCTTGAATTTTTTTGAGTTTCCAGCTTTTTCAGTTATGTGGGAATCAATGCTTCCTTTTACAGATGAGCTAATAATAATTATTCCATTCATATCTTGCAGGGATTGCCTAGCTCTATTGCAATGCAGTTTTATTCTAATTTTGGAGACAGAGTTTCCCAAAGCCCTGTCCATGCCCTCGCCCTAGGAAACAGCAGCTCTCTGGATGTTTTTTCTGTGCCTCCAGGCATCACAAATAGGAAAGGAATGAGCAAAGTTACCCGGGACTTATCCTTATGGGGGAAGGAAGGAGTCAGCCTCTGGATGATGTTTCTTGCTCTGGTCCCTCTCACGTGGTTTTGGAGGGCACACGGGAGGAGTAAATTGTTTGCTTGGTGACTTCTACACAGCTCCTCTTTAGAGATGTGCTGCTTCAGTTTTAAGTTGTGGCAGTTAACAAGAGCACTGAAAGAGGAAAAAAAATACTGGCTTGGCTTCACTCAGTCCATTGGAATTGGTTTTATATGACAGATGAAGAGGTGAAAGTACTTAAAAAGAAGAAAATAGGGGAACTAGGTAGTGAGGTTAGATGTAAGATGCTCTTTATCCCAGAATACTGAGAAGTTAGTTAAATGAAATCTCGTGCTTGCACCATGGATATTGGAAAATGTGCTGAAGTTCAGAAGGAAAAAAATGCTTTTGTCTGGTGCTTGGATCCTTTCTTGTGTACTCCTGCATTTTTAGTGTGTAACTTCTCTTTTTGTCAGTTCCAATGACAGGTTTCACTCAAAGGGCTACCATTGATCCAGAACTGAATGAAATCCATGTCTTGTCAGGGCTCAGTAAAGACAAGGAGAAGCGAGAAGAGAATGTAAGGAATTCTTTCTGGATTTATGACATCGTGAGGAACAGCTGGTAAGTTGATGAAAGGAGTACTATTTCTAACCTCCACGCGGGTTTCTTTAGAAAGTAATCCCACACGATCATACCTCCCAAGTAACTCAGTAACTACTTATAACCATGCAGTGGTTGTTAATCTTAAAGACAACTGAGTTCCCTTCAGGCACCTCTCCCAGAGTCTTTAGAAAAAAGACACGTGAAAGGGGGAAGCTGCGTGACCTCTTCCTTTACTGGAGGATGGAGGAGAAGTAAGTCCTTATATTAAATTTTTCCTGTAGGAAGTGCTCAAGGCCAGGGTTCATTGTCAGTGCAACAAATTCAGTCAAAATGGAAGTTGTTAATTCCAGCGTACGTGGTACTATTAGAAGTGAAGGAAACTGTTCCACTCTTTATGAATGGGGATGGAGAAAAGTTCATGCTAGAGCTATCAGCTCTTTCCTGTCTGCATTCAGTATTACATCAGGTGGCTGCTAGATTTTGTATTCTGAGAAAACATCTATTTGCTGTATGGTATTAGGTAATTGGTTGCCACTACCCCTTTCTGGAGCTGGCAGCATTGTTGTATTTAAGTTCTTTCTAACATGAGGCCAGTCACTCTGAAGGCACACATGCTGTTTTTTAAAAAATGGGTCTTCAGTTGGAAAAAAAACTTAATCCTGCATGGAAATCAGTGATTGAAATCATAGTTTTATTAAAGTTTGTGGCCTAGGTTTCCCATATCTCTGATGTGTCCAAGATGCTATTCTCCATAATGAAAAATATTTCATAGTGACCATTCTGCTACCAAGTAATGCAACATCTGAAGATACCACCGAGGTACTATTAATCATTACTTATTGTCATATATTGCAGGTCTTGTGTCTATAAAAATGACCAAGCAGCAAAAGAGAATCCAGGTAAAAGCCTTCAGGAGGAGGAGCCCTGCCCAAGGTTTGCCCATCAACTGGTGTATGACGAGTTGCACAAGGTATGAGGGTTTAGATACATGCACAATGATTTCAGTCTTGTTGCTCATCCAGCATGGTTGATTCTTCGCAGGCGGTACAATTTAATACAGTTTTTTGTCTGATGTTCCTGTTTGGATTAATCTGGTGGGTAAGTTTCAGTTAACTCATTGTTGTGTTTTGAAACAAGCAGTTAAGGTACTTTTCCCGTCAGCGCAAATGAAATGTGATAGCTCCTACACGCAATCAAAGTGCAGGCAGTGAATTTTACTAAACCTACAGATTTTGTCCAGCAGCTAGCTACTGACTGTTCTCATACTTGAAAACACCTGAAGTTTTTGTGCATTGTCTTCCAGGGCTGGACCTAAAAACCTGCTAGCAACTGGAGTTTTCTTTAAACTAAAGAAAAAAAACAAAAACTGTTGCGTTCATCCTTCCAAGTACTCTACATTTCTATGAGAAAGCGTGTTTGAACACTTTGTTTTGATTCTGTTAAGAATCTGCTGTAGCAAGTGCCTTACCTTCCCCAGCATGTCAGAAGCAAAAATCATTCTTTAGAACTATCTGATTTTAATGGACAAATACATGCTTAATTATACTTAAAATTGTTTATAGTGTATGCATGACTGATGAGTAAACTTAGGGCATTGTGCAAGTTAACCGATAAAAACCTAAACCCAAGGATTAGGTTTCTGTAATTTCATTATCTATGAATTTAAATTAGTGACAAATTTACTTCAAATTTCAGGGATATTATGTGGTTAAACATAATAATTTGTTTTAGTCAGTTTGAAACAGCCTGAACTGAAAAAGACAAATATAATTATCATTCCGTAGGATGTTAATTAAATATGGGAAAGTTTGCAGGTGGAGGGGGGAACTTGAGGAAGAATGGGTGCAATGTCTGGAGAACTTGTGTTGTTTGTCTTCGTTGCACGCGTTAATGATAGGCTGTAAATACTGTTCCATCCTTGAAGTGTAAAGTACCATGAGATTGAGAGCAGAATTCTGTAAATTATTGTGAAGGTTTCTAAATCGTGGCAGTTGCCCAGCTTTGTCTGAAGAGCTGTTTGATGTGCTTGTTTTGAAGAGTCTTATTTTTAGAAACCTCTGTTCAGATGACCTTTCTAAACTCCTCTGATATAAATAAGGAGAGCCTACATCAGTGGGATGTAGAATACATTGTTTTGAGTGATTATTTTTAAAGCTGTGTAGAAAGGTAGCTTGTTAAGCTTCTTGAACCTCAGAATTTGAAGACCCTTTGTGTCTGCTTAATATCAGCAGTTCAGAGCCTGAAATAAGAAATGATGTGAAGAAAAAAAAAGTGAAGAAACTAAGTCTTTTTTTTAACACTTCCACATTCCTTGAGATTTGCCTCATTCTGCAAATATAGCTTTGCATTGCAAAGATGTTGCATCTGAAACTCTCAGAAGAGCTGTTAAAGACTACTTCATTTGAGCTACCTTCAAACTAATGGACTCTGCATACAGCCATAGTCAGTGTTTCCATGATTGGTGTCTCTGGATTGATAGAAGATCAGTCACAGCAATGCTTGGGACTTAATAAGATTTGGTGCTTTCGTTTCTCAGCTCTTCTTAGCATTACAGTTTTGCCTTTTTTGTTTTACTCTTTATTCAGGTAGATCTTTCCCTGTTGTTCCTCACGTAGTAATTATATCAAACATCTTACAGCTAGGCTGTTGTATTAAGGTGAAATAAATCTGCCCTTCCAGAGAAGATGGAAATATTTTTGTCTGCAAGACAGATTAAGGTTGTCTGGAGCTTACAGGACTTGAGAGGGATGCAGGCCTATTGTCATCTCCCAAGATTGTGGTGTGCTGGACTGGACGTGTCACTTTATTTTGAGCATCTTCAGCAGTGCACCTTCACTGACAGTGCTCTGACTGGAGTCAGTGCATTAGTCTACGAAGTTCCTTTTTTCTCGGTCTAACAAGCTTAAAAATTTCTTCTTCAAAGAGAGTCTTGATTGCTGTGGTCATCTCACAATTATATGTATACAATCTATTTCTCCCTAAATGGAGAAGGGCCCTAATGCAGGTGCCTTAATTTTGACAGTCCCATGATGGTGGTAGTTTGGCCTCTTTGAGGACATGATTGGAAAAGAGGTTGGTCACCCACCAGTTTGTGTTGTTTACATCAGGTATTTGGAACAGGGCAACAAGATTTGAATCGGTTCCTTTTCTGCTCATGTTATGTACTTGAGTATTTATGCTTATAAATTTTTCCTAAAGAAAGAGATTGCCTTGTTTGTGGATGTTTTATTATCTTAAAATATAAGCACTTCAAGAGAACTTTATTTCCTAAGGGATAAAGTAAACCTAATGAGGTTCATAATAAGATGGAGCAGCTTATCTAAAAGGGAGAGTTCTCCTTCCAGAATAAACCTCTCCAAATATGTTGACATAGTTGTTGTTTAATGGATGTACATAAACAGTCAGTTTCTTGATCTGCCTCTCGTTTGCGTAGGTTCATTACTTGTTTGGAGGGAATCCCGGCAAGTCCTGCTCTCCAAAGATGAGATTAGATGACTTCTGGTCTCTGAAGCTCTGTCGACCTTCAAAGGAATACCTGCTAAGACACTGCAAATACCTCATAAGAAAGCACAGGTATAGAAAAAAGATGTTTCACATTTTTCTTTTCAGAAGCCCTTTTTTTTTTCCCTTGAAGATGCTAAAACTTAAATACCCTGTAAATATCACTTCACTGATTCAGTGGTGATCTGCAACTTTGCTGATTATTTTTAGTTAAGAAAAAAAAAAAAAAAACAAACAACAAAACAGTTCAACATTAAAAGTAGTAGAGCAGGGCTAAACGAAATTGTGATCATTGACTTCACTCTGGTTTTACTATGTTATTCTAAAACTAAAAAACCAAGTCTGCCTATTGTGTGGAGAGTAATGGAGAATTTTTAGATTCCGTTTTCACGCTGCTGCTCATCAGCATGTGCTTCGGTACTGTCACCTCCCAAGAAAAAGGAGTGCTTCCGAAGCAGTGTGCTAGGAGATAGTAACAGCTCACAAGAATGCTAATGAAGTCTGGGGGCTGAATTCCTTTGCACATCTGAGACTCCTCCACCGTGAGGTCATCAGTGTTTCTCTTTCAGAACCGCTTGAAAGATTTCACTTATGCAGAGTTCATAAGTACTTGCACTCAGGATGTTTCAGAGCTGCCTTATATTTGCTAAGGGGCAACAGCTTTTAAAATCAAGCTCCTGTTGTTACCTTAAGCAAGAAACTCTAGCAGTTAGAACCTTTCAGGATTCAGCAAATGATTTGAAACCAATAAATGCCTCTTTCTGCATTCTTGGTGAGAGTACTTTGTTATCAGGTCCTGCCAAGAGTTGAAGGTCAGTTTTTACTAATGGTATCTTTTGAGGCAGCAAGCAAATTGCTATACTCAACTCACAGTTGCTGCAGCTGGATGAGGCTTTTTGCAGGTTAGCGATGCATTAGATAAGAATACCTACAAAAACAAATCCAAGTCTTGCCGGTAATCTGGGAGATTTATTAACTCCCGTGGTAGTATGCAAATGCAGCTGTACTGCCTCCAGAGACAGCTCTGAATTACTTGTTTTCACTTGCATAAATTGCACTCAGAGTAAATATTGTTACGTATTGTCTGGCAGAAGTTGAGCTTTAATGCACCATTTTCCCATTTCTTGGGGTATGTGAGGGAGCCAAACATGCCAACTTAGAGCTGGTATGATGGCTGCATTGCTGGAGCTCTCTGGATTGTGACATCATCATCTAAGAAAATCTATATCAATGTTTGGAAGAAGTAGTGTTTAATTGCCAAAATGTTATATACATCAGGTAACAGACATGGTCTTTGCATTCTGTGGACAAAGTGACTTGAATTTTGAGATGATTTTGGAATTTAAGCTACAGATGTCCACCGTGTTATCAGTTGGGTAGCTTTAATCTATACAGCGTTACCCATTTTTTTACGTGAAATAACTTGTCAAACTGGCAAAGTAATTAAAGTATATTATGAATATACTGCATTCTTGTAAGCTTGTAAGGGAGTTGATATACAGCAGTAAAGTAACCAAGAACATGGTTTTTAAGGTCCTTGTCAGTGGAATCCAAAATTGTTTAAGTTATTTTCAAGGAAAGGCACGTTGGTGATTCAGGTGACGACAACACGGAGTTTAGTACTGTACTCAGCAGATAGGTGATAGGAGGAAAAACAGATAATGTTAAACCTCATCCTTTTTAGGATTATTCACCCAACTCAGCACTGTAGGGAAGCAGCTCTGCCCACTGAGGATGCTGAGCCCAGAATCCTTTTTGGAGTGTAGATGGCTGCATGTGTTTCTTCAGGAGCTTACAGCAGTTAATGCTTCCCTTTATTCAGAGACAGTGAGAAAATAACACTGATGATGCATAGGCAATTTTTACATATGTGTTCTCTTTCCGAAGGTGGGATATCAAAGTATAGTACTTATTTTTCACCCCCATTCTTCCCTCTTCTGTTGTCTGGCAGAGGTGGGAAGTATTCTCCATCCCTTTCCTTGTAGCCAGGCTCCTGTGCGGTCAGGAACGTAAATATCCCTGGGGCTGCAGGGCTCGAGGCTTGTTTGTCTGAACCGTGCTCCTCGTGTGAGGTGCTGTTCATACTTCTACTTATGGGAAAATTAACTACTAAATGTTTTATGCTTATATACAGCACCTTCTTAATATATATGCTTTCTGGTGTTGTAAGTAAGAGCATAGTACTTTGCCCCTGTAACTCCCTTAGAGCCCCCAAAAAATACTCCTCTGTGTTTCAGTCTGGCTCGACAGCACGCATTCTAGCAAATATGAGGCTGAGCTGCCCTTAACACTGTTTTGTTTGGAAATATTTGGCTGAAAGTTTTGTAGGGTAGGTTTTGCTCTGTGTAGAAATAGCCGTATTTAGCCCTACAGGAAATAGTTGTGCTCAAGGTTTGTATCTCTTCTTTGCAGGTTTGAAGAGAAAGCTCAGACTGATCCTCTCAGTGCACTGAAGTACCTACAGAATGATTTGTACGTAACTGTGGATCACTCAGACCCTGAGGAGACAAAAGAGGTAACAACAAACGATCCTTGTCTTATAAAGAAATGTAAACTGTGTTCTCACGTTCTAGCACAGATTTTAAGCCTGTTACATTTTGTTTTTATTCAGTGTGAAAAGCTCAAACGGTGCACGATGCTTTGCTCTATCATTTTCTCCACACTAAGGATCACACTGCTTTAGAAACAGGCGTTTTGCAGCTACCCATCCAGATAAAATAGGTTTTGTGCTCTTAATAGCGAAGACTAGACCTTTGTTTTAATTCCAGCGTACTGGTGTGTATTTTGGGAGCTTTAATTGAAACATAAACTCACTGAAATGTCACGAGTCTGTGGTTGGCTGTGTGGTAGAAAGTGAATAGAAACTGCTATTCACGCTGCATTTTGGCTTGTCAATATCAAATAGTTCTGGGGGAGGCAAGGAACTTTTTTTCTCAATTATATCCATTTCTGGAAGTAGGTTGTAATGCAAGTTGCTCGCTAAACCTTAAAACTCTTATTTCCTCTGTTTTGAATATTATCCAGTAGGCATGTTCTTTGATTTGTTCCAGGAATTTGCTCCCACTTCCTGTTTTGATTCCATTACCGCAGTACGTGTCACTTTACAGCAGGAATTAAAGAAGTAGTGTAAAGTGTCAGATAAGGTGGTTGACTTGACTCTGCCATTAATTTCCGCGTGGAACTTGGGGCAGCCAGCTGGATACACAAGCATTCGATGCTGTGGTCAGGTAGATCAGGAGGAAGAGAGTGCATTACCCGCTTTGGAAGTGATTCGACAGCTCCTTTCATCAAATCGCAGTACTAGAATGAGCTCTGTTACTCCATGCTGGGTCTCTGAATTAAATCACTTAATCTGCTGCTTTTAACTCATTACTTTATCAAGAGAAATGATCTTTATACAGGCACAAAAAGTTATTTTAAGGGGAATAGCTTTCTTGCATAAGCACAGCATAAAATTGTAAAGTTACCAAAAGGAAGGAAAAAAATATTTACTAACATTACTGATCACATTTGACTGTTGTAAATTCTGGTTAGGCTTCATAAATTTCTGGTCCAATGCAACATGCAATTGCTGTGCCTGCAAGTTTTCTGTTCGGTGATTTCTCGCTGAGCCTGTCCCATATCTCAAGTACTTTCACACCTTTTCTAGCTATTTCTGGCATAGGAAAGACATAATTATTCCTCGTTTTCTTCAGCTGGAAAAGGAGATTTTTTCCCATGCAGCACACTTCAAGGAGGCTCAGCCCAATTCTGCCCAATCTTACCAGTGTCATAGCACTTTCTTCTTCCTATTTGAACCTGCAATAACCTGTAACACACAGTAATGATTCTGGTGCTCTCCTCTCACCTTCTCCTCTGCCCCCTATGACATAAGACGATGCCCTGTGTTCTCTGCTTTGCCTTTCTCTCTGTGGCACGTGTTCTGGTAGCCTCCTCATGTCTGTGAAGGCCATGGGTGTTGTTGGCCAACTGCTCCTGAAGATATCCTACATCTCTTGGCTGCTTGTGCCTTTCTGTTGCTGGAACAGAAAATGTTTGTGGTATGACCAACAAGCTCCTCTGCCTTTAGTACTGTACCCAGCAGCCCAAAGGAACTGTCATTAGGGCTGTACATTGTGTACGTAAGGGATAGGGAGTCCCTTAATTCTCTACATTTGATATTCCCAGTTCAGTCTGTAGCACTGAATTTGTCCACCTTGTGAGAATGAATTTCCTGACTGCATGGAGTCAAGATTTAGGGTAAAAGTAGCTTTTTCGTGCAGGATTCAAACAGAATAAAAAGTTGATAACTAATTATTCCTTTTCACAGGACTTACTAGTGTTCTGCACATTAATGATCTAGCATATGAGCGGAGGTAGCTCAAACCAACTGGGTGAATATGGCGACCCCTTCCTCTGCAATCCTAATGCCCGACCCAAGGAAAATTCAATAGCTTCTGTCTGTCCTGTGGGCCTGCAATCTATGCTTGCTGTTCGGCAGAATTAAAGCTCGGTTCCAGCGGTCTCCTAAAATCATTTAACAATTTCTGGGAGTCTTTCTTGTTTGTTTATTTTGCAAAAAGTAGTTGCTGGTCAAAAAAGCTTTGACTTCTGGAGCTTTTTGCGTTGGAACCGATCTGCCTGGTCAGTGGCACGGAGCCAGCCGCCGCACTGGTAGCGACTGGGTGTATTTCCAGTTGACGTCAATTTACCTTCCGGTTATCACATCGAGTTGGCTTTTTGCTCTGGCATTACATCTTCAAATAGCTCGTGTGCTTTCCAGAGGACTGACGCAGGCTTTTTGGATTCCATATCAGATTTCAAGCAGCAATTTGATTGTGCATCTCGGCGCAGACACCTACATGCTCTGTCTTTATTTGTAGTTGAGATGGTCGTAATTAATATCAGGGGCTATATATCCGATTGTCCTGCTCTGTGCAGACTGCAACCATTGAACACCGTGTGGCTTCTTAGTGTGGCAAGTTTTAAAAGAAATCGCCTTCCTTTCTGCGTGTTCTTCTCCCTCTCTCCAGGCCTGCTGTTAAATTTGGAAAGGACAAAACTGTCTGAGTTCATACCTGACTTTGCGTTACGGTTCTCTTAGAGACTGGTCTGTGGGGTATGATATTACAAGCAGAATTTCACTTCAGGGTAAGGCTTACTTGTTTTATAATACAAGTAATTTCTTCTAACTTTGTTAGGCAAGTCTCTTCAGCTGTTTTGAGTTGGATGCCAAAGAAAATAAACAGACTGTTCTTGAAACTAACTTTGGCGTTCGTAACCAATTTTGTTTAAAGTAGCATGAGTGATTGACAGTAGGAACATACCCCCAGATTTTCCTTTCTTTGTTGTGAATTTTAGCAATGTTAACGGGATGGCAGTTTTACTTCCTTTTTTATTTTTATAAAAGGAAGTCATAGATGCCTGCGAGCAATAGGTGTCTCATGGGTGCTTGCTTTAGTGGCCACAGGCTGTATGCCAGCTCCAGCTCTGCTGTTGCCCACAAATGCAGATCCAGTTCTCTTTAACTGTATTTCTGCTTGAAATCACTTAAATCTCTTCAGTTCAGTGCTTCCAGATCAGTCCATCTTTGTCATTTACTGGCTGTGGATTAATAGCTCTGATGCTTTATGTAAGGAGCATAGATCCCCAGAGCACGTGGAAGTTTGTGCATTCTAGTTCATGGGGAGATGAAAGTCATATAAAAAGCTGGCATTGGTAGTTCTTGATTTAAAAAAAAATACATCTGCCAGCATGGGTGTTCTTCTGTTTCATATACAAATAGATGTACCTTCAGTGATAGTTTAGATATTCAGAAGAAGCAGCTTTTAAAGACATAAGGAAGATCAAAATGGGAATTTATAGTGAATTCCCAAGTTTTTAACTTAAAAACATGTGCTATTAAAGCATGAAAACATCAGTCGATCACATACAAGGCTAAAAACAACGTGTTCCTCGAATGCTGGAGGGATCACACCCAGAACACTGCTGCTGCTTAGTGGTCTGCAGAAGAAATGAAGGTGCTGGAAAAAGTGACCAGTGCTGCCCTGTTAAAGGGGAGTGAGATGATTTTGTACGAGATCAAGATTTGCATAGAGAATTCTACGCTTGGTGGAGAGAAGATTTCAGCTGGATCCTGTGATTGCCTTTAGATACAAGTAAAAGCTGCATTCTGTTTTTCTTGGAGAAAGGGAGGAGAAGGAGCAAGGACCTGGAGGCCAATTTGAGGCCTGACTAGCTCATAGTCTGGGCTGGAGGCCCCTGTTCGAGGCTGCTTCATACTTTCCATTCTTGAGACCTTTTCTTTAATAAACTTGCCAGATAAAGCCAGCGGAGCCCAAAAGTATTGTTTGGGTCTGCGTTAGACTGAAATTTCTGGGAAAATTTAAGCCCAAATAGGAAAAATAGTTCTAGGAAGGAGCTAAGAAAAGCACGCTTCTGTTCTTCGTGTCCTGCTGTGATTCTTTGTAAAGCCTCAGGGTCTGAGTGCTTCAGGAACAGAGGTTTTGGAGCCAAGGAGCCTTTGAAAAAAGTGTTCAGCCCTCCCAGACTTCAGCTTGTGATGGCTCCATCCTCAAAGAATTTGAGCCTCTTGCTTCTTCTTTGTGCCTGCACTGCGAGGCACCGTCCCAACAGAATGGGTCAAAGCAGAGAAAAATTGCTTTCTGCTGTGATCTGAGCGCTCAGAGCATGCGGACGTTGGGGAGGAGGAATTAGGTCTGATTCATGCAACCCGCCAGGTATCCCAGCCGGGAGTTATTTGGTGTTAACAGGAGTTATTTGGTGTTAACGGGTCTGTTTGTGCAAACAGCACAGCAAATAGGCTAAAACCTGCACGGGTTGCTACATGGTGGAATTGTTTTTTTTTTTTTGCTTCAGGTAGAAACCAAAGTAAAGTATGTGCAGCACTAAAAGAACAGTAATAATGGAAACACGAAGGCTGTAAGTCGGAAAATGCTGGAATTAATATTACCAGTGTTGTCTTAATTTGTCTTTAATGTGGTTGATGAACCTTGTGTTAGTTAACCAGATCAGTTTATCTCTAAGGAACCCTAGTCTCAGCTCAGAAGGTGGGTTGGATCTCGGAGAGAGAAGTTAATTGTGTGTAACGAAGGGAGCTGTTCTCTTGTGAATGGAGGCTTAATTTGGAGTAGCTGAATCCAGTGAGACAAGGGGGTTGTCGGAAGAAAATGGGTGGCGTCGTGACGAAAGCAGTTGAATGCTTCTGCTGGATAATTGAATTCTGGTCCTGCCTCTGTAAGAGAGATGCTTTGTGACGTTAAGCAAATGGCTTTTCCTAGATGGTCATTAATCGGGTCTTTCATTCCGGTACCCAGTGGGAGAGGTCTCATGGGTGGTTTGCTCAGGGCTTTGCTCTTCTGGCTCTAACTGAATTCGGAGGAAGGTGTTTGATACCAAATGTTTTGAAAAATCAAATTCCGGTAGTTTCACATAGCAGACCCAAAAAGAATCAGAACTTGAAGTGCTATCTGGCAGGATAGAAGTTAATACAGTAGAAAAACTAATGAAGAAAATAATTGCTTTAGAGCACAGTTTGAGCTGCGTGGGGGAAAAAACAACTGCATGGGATATACGCTATGAAGAGTGTGTAGGGGACCTGGTCTTGAGTAAGCCACAGCCCTACTATGCATGGGGGAAAAAAAAAAAGAAAGGGCCCTTTGGGAAAACACCACAGGGCTAGCTGACATTGTAATGCAAATGCAGAGTGAGCCAGCTTAAGCATCAGTGCTGTCTGTAATTGATGTTCATAACTTGTGTGCTTGACTCTTCTATCAGAAAGTGCTTTTAAAGTGTGAGATGATGCATAAAACACCCTTTTAAAGCAAATGAAAACACAACAGTCAAGGTTAACTGAAGTGCAGCGGCATCAGGGAAGGAGACAAGATATTCCTTCCCCAAAAAGCTGGAGAGGAACTCGTAGCAGTGGAAATTGGTCACGCATGAGACGCACGTGAAGAGACGGGAATACTTGGCAGAAGGTTTGATTTTTGGTCTCAGTTCAGCGAGTTCCTACCTGGATCCGACTGTTTGGTCTCTTAAAGCTGGGCATGCTGAGGCCTGGGCCTAAGCAGGGCTTGGTTCTGTTTCCAGCGGGATGGCTGCGGTTGCTGGGGGAGGAAGGAGCCCCTCGAAGCATGTGGCATCTGCCCTGTCCCTGCCGAGCTGGCTTAGCGTGTCACCAGGCAGCTGGCAGCAGGCCCCTGAGGCGGTTGTGTGCCGAGGGGAAGGTGGCCAGGACACGGCACTCGCAGTCAGAAGGAGCATGGGTTCAAGCCACCGGTTTTATGGGAATTTTGGAGCTGTTTAGGCTGGGCTTCTGTTTACGTACGGTACTGACGTGGAGCCAAGTTGCTCTAGCAGCGAAGTACTGGTGTAGTGTTGCAGTCCCTTTTGATTTCATGTAATCAGACCTCACTGAAGAGGGTATTTAATCAACCTCTTCCCCCTGTTCTGCAGTCTGTCAATTCTGTATCTTCCTAACGTGTTCTTAAATGTCTCTATTGATTGCTTTCTGCGATAATAGCCTCCACAAAAACCTGCAAATTTATTCCAGCACCCTGGTAAGAAGGCCTTACTTTAGGCTGTTCTTTTTCTTGATGTCATACTGAAGTTGATCTTACTGATTTTTTTTTTTTTTTGTCTCCTTGCACTTAGTTGTAGATTTACCTTTTTCTAGGTGCCTTTCACATCTGTGACTTGTTGCTGTTTCATCCTTGGACATTCTTCCATGGAGGCTGTGCAAACCTGACTCCTTTTAACCTGATTAATAGAGCTTGAGTTTCAAACCACTTGATTCTTCTAGTGCTTTCCCTGCGTGCTGCTAATTGATATAGGGCATCCAAAAGTGGTTGCCTTTTTGTGGATGAGAACTTAGGAGCCTTGATAGCCGAAGGAGCACTTGATTTACTTGAAGACCTACTCCTTTTCATGCATTTCCTACTGTATTTGTCACTTTTGCAATAGGATGATACTGACCTGTTACAACTCCTGAATGTGTCCTGCTTTGTCTGACTGATTATTCCTGGTGTTGTTGGTTTGCGCTTGGCCCTAGTGAATTGCATCTTGCTCCATCGTTGTAACTCGGATGAAATGGAAGAACAGGCTGAAGGCTGCCTGCTACCGTGCTGGCAGCTTGTCTGGGCACAGTGTGCGGACTGAGCGAAGGTGTCCTGTCAAGCCAGGTTACCCCTGCAAACCCTGGGGTCCTTATTAGAGGGCTGTTCCTTTCCCATTCATGGCACTGTTTTGGTGTCAGAGCATTGATGGCAACTCCCGGTAAAGTTATCTGACCTATTTGCCACTCCCTGCTAGCTTAATCTCAGCAAATCCTCGCTAATTTGCCGTAAATAACATACAAAAGCATACAAGTGCTATGGAAGTCAAGATGGAAAACGTCCGAGTCCCATCCCTAGGGCCTGCTGCCCTGCTGTAGAAGAAATTAGAATGAAGTGATGCAACCCATAGTTGCCAAATCTGCTTTGGCTGCTACTTGTCACCTTCTCCGTCGTCTGTTCCATTTCTTCTTGAAATTGAAGTTACAATGATGGATATGTAATTCCTGGCTGTTCTCCCCGCCCCTTCCCTCAACATATATTTGCTTCTCTTCTGTTTTTAGCCTCCTTTACTTGGGCTGTGTGCTGTAAAGACGCACAGGCAGGAGACAAAAGACTGCAAGCCTTTAAGGGATTGGCTAATTCTTGGAAGAAACATGACAAAGCGCTAGGCTTTGCTGTGACACGAGGAACTGCAAACAGCAGCTGGGGGCGGAGGAAAGCTAGTGCTGCCTGTCTATCAGCAAGGCATTAGGGGAGAATAAAGCTGTGAATGTGTTACTTAAACCACTTTCACTCTTGATTCTGATGTTCCCAAGCAAGGGACTTTTTCTTCTTTTTTTAACTTAAAAAGACCTTGCCTCGAACAAGCTTGTGATGGGAGCTGCTCTGGCAATTCAGAAAGGTTATCGCCGTTTAAGAGCTTTCTCGGTGTTCAAGAAGTTGATGCTGCACTTGAGCAGTTAACCTGTTTTTGTGCCATCTAATCTTTCCTTGCAGAGACTGCACCACACTCATCTCTAGGAATGTTGTGTGAAAGAGCTTACCTGACTTCTGTGCTCTGATATCTGCCAAAGAGGCAAAAAAAAATGTTAAAAATACATATAAAAATAAATGTTAGCGCTCTCCTTGTCAAGTACCTTTCATTGAACTGATGCTGGTCTAAGCAAGACCTCTTGGAAAAACATCCAACTTGTGCTGCCGAGGTGACAAACGGTGTTGCTCATATGAAAGCATAGCTGTTATTTGTATGCATGTCGCAGTAATTCTGAGGGTTGTGCAAAGAAAACCGAGTAATTCTAAAGCCACCTGTACTGCTATGAATCTTTTGGTGTTTTTTTCCCATGCAGTTAATAACACGTCTTTCTTCTTCCACCTCCTCTTCTGCAGTTTCAGCTTCTTGCCTCAGCGTTATTTAAGTCTGGCTCGGATTTCACCACTCTTGGTGAGTATTGTGTAGCAGAAGAATCCTACTAAATATGTTCCCTCTCATAAAGATCATTACTGTTCATTTCTGCTGTTTTTTTTATATCAAAAGCTGACAGTTCTTGGGAGTATTGTGAGCCCTTTTCGGTTTGAATATGCGAAGTGCCACATTATAGGCATTTGAGAGGGAGTATAATGACCAGTGTCCAATGCCTCGAGCCCATATTTAAAACATCTGTCACCAGTGGTTTTAAATCCGTGCCTCTGGGGAGTATTTTGTGTCTCTTATTACATCTGATGCTTTACTGTTACCCAAATAAACAGAAGCTTTGGTCAGAATAAAGTAACTCCCGTCATGTCACTTTGGAATCTCACAGCATGGCTACGGCTCTGTTTGCTGGGATAGCTGCAATTCCTGGAGTAGTTTGGTTCGCTCTGTTCTTTGCAAAACTAGTTCTTTGGGCAGAATGTCAAGACTGAAGACAGCAGTGGCGTTAAGGTCTGAAAACAGGAGGTCTGAGCCAAAGCCATAATTTGTTTTGCTATTCTATCCAGTTAACTCTTCTCAAGGGTTCAGATGTTAATCCTGGGCAAGCTATAGGAAGACTATTGGCATAATACATGTTCTTGTGATTGTGTTGCCATCCCTTTACCGAGCTCTTCCTAGGAGCGTGGATGACTTCACTATTTGACAAACATAATTCCCAATCTAAGGAACTGAGGGAAGGAAAAAGCCACTGCTCTGTCTGCCCCGCTGGATGAGGAAGCTCTGCTGAGTTTGCGTGCTTTGGAGGATGTTACCTAGTTGTTGCTATTTCTTAAAATACGGATTTTTAAAGAAAGACAGCACTTGTTTCAGGAAGGCTTGCCCTCCCCTCCCAACTTCTAAGTGCTCTAAAAGATGAATTAGTTTATCCTGCAGTAACACCGCTGTGTTTTACAGTACAATGCTGTAGTCAGAGATTGGCTTTACAGATAGGAGGACACATACATCAAGTAGTGCTGCTGAAATAAAACAACCAAGCCCTCCTTGATTTGATTAACTTGCTTGACTTTGATTAACTGAAGAGTGAATTAAAAAGCATTCTTCTGAGATACCAGTGATTTAAGTAAATACAAAGCAGAGGAAATCGTTGCATGCCCGCTCTATTGTTCTTGCTGTTGATGGTTTAAGTATGGGGATTTGGATAAACAATGCTGCTGCGGTAGACTAAACCCTCCCCTGTCGGGAGGAGGCACTTCACAAAACGAGTTGGCGAAGACCCTGTGCCAAGACTCAGGCTGGGACCTCAGTGCAGTCCAGGGATTAAATAACAGCTCTTAACTTGGGACTCCTACCATCAGCAGAGCTTGCCTCGAGAAAAACTGCAAGCAGCACAAGTACCAGTTCTGGCTAAGACAGCCGTGAGATAATGAGGAGAGCCTGAGGATAGAAGAAACGAGGCACCAAATAAAAATAGCTACAGAGATCTTGTTTTCTCGGACATCAGAGCTGTCCCCTGAGGACTGTCGCTTCCCCAATTTCTTCAGGACTGTCCACGAGCCTGACAGCCGTTTGCTTATTGCTTTTTATGGAGTTTTAATTTTGGTGTTGGCTTGGGGTGACACAAGCTGTGTGTGTGTAGGCATGTAGTAGGTGGGATGGGGAGCTGGTGGCCTTGTTTGTAGGATGCTACAGATGTGAGCTGGGCTGTAGTGGGGAATAAAGCCGTTAATTAACGCTCATCGTTGGCTACAGCGATGTATTCATGGGCAAAGGGGTTAAAGCAGAAGCAGCGAATAGTTAACAGCCATCCAGAATTGAAAACTGATGTATCCTGCAGCTAAACCGAGCATTTAAAGCAGTGAGTGCTGACGAGCTTTCCCTTCTCTTCCTCCCCCAGGATTTTCAGACGTCGACCACACTTACGCGCAGAGAACTCAGCTGTTTGATACACTAGTCAACTTCTTTCCGGACAACATGACCCCTCCGAAAGGCAACCTGGTAGACCTCATCACGCTGTAATGGAGCAATCACTGGACACGTGGAAGAGGGGAAAAGCATCCATTTTCAGTATTTTAATTTTTTTACTGCATTGATTGACTGCTGGGATGAAGTTATATAGTAACCCCTAGGTGTTTGAGAGGGGTTTTATACTTGTATGGTGAATCCCTGAAGCTTTTCCCTTGGAGTAGGTTAATAAAAATGTAACTGACATACTTCTGACTAAATACATATATTTTTTCTGACTTTGAATTTTTGAGTTAGCAAATGTAAGGAGAAAAGAGGGGGAAAGAGAAGAAAATAAAACCCCATCACGCAGTGATTGTTTCTGCCTGTCGGGAAAAATTGAGATTCATGGGCTGTCTGGAATTAAAGATGATGGGTTTTATTTTGGGTTTCAAAGGGAGAAAAGGGAGAGGGGGTGGTGGTTCTTTGCTCATGTAGCTAGCCATGATATATTGTTTTGTCCTACAACTTCATTCTCAGCAGCTGAATAACTTGGCAGCAGGACACTGGCGTGTGTTGAGGTAATAGTAATGTATGTGTCTCGAGTCTTGTAATCGCAGCGTGTCATGTGAAGGGAGCATGTGTGACAAATTGTCTGTCTCCTTGTCTGAGATCCTGGCTGGCAGCAATGTCAAATCGCATTTGATATCCATTTCAAACCCAAATACCTAAATGCCTAGCTTCCATTCTCTGGAGCTTTCCACTTAGACCTGACAGACAACTGGGGGCTCTGGAGAAACTGTCAGAAAATGGGAGTGCTGGGGTTGTCCGCACAGGCTCCGTTTCAGGGATCGCTCTGTTCTTGCTGCCGTGCTCTCCTGCTGAGAAACTTTGCAGGTCCTCACAGAGCTCTGCAGAACTGGGTCTTCCACACTCACACCCAACCACTGCAACCCGACCCCAGGTTGGGTGTAGGATTTCTGAAGCAGATTGTCTTCATTTACATCCACCTTATGCTTCTGTGTGCGTTTGTCAATGTGTAAATGTAAAGAGGTTTGCTCCAAACAGCTTGTCTCCTCTCTGCGTAGTGCAGCGTACTCACTTTTAAATGCATTTTAGACCTCAGTCTGAGCGTGAGGGAGGCCTTTCTAGCATAAACCTCTTCAAAAGCAAGCTGATGCATATGTATAGAAAATATATTCTTCCTCGCTGAAAGCCTTCTTTATAAATAAGGTAAGGGCTCGGTGCTGCACTATGAAGTGGAACGAAGGATGCGCGTACCCAGCATTAGCAACTTCTTGCATTCAGTGTCAGTAAGCATTCAGTACAAACTGGCTGATGTAAATATTTGTGTGACTGCAAAGCTTTTATGTCCAGAAATGTTCATGCCGGTAGGGTATCATTGCTGCACTCACTATGGCTACACGGCTCCTGTTGAACTTGATGGAAGTCTTGTGTGTGCAAAGACGATTTGGACTCTTGAAATAAAGAGTTAGTGAAGTGTCTTTTTCAGAGCTCGAGTGTCTGCTTGCTTTGATTGCGTTGTACTGCCTCTTTATCATGTTCTTTGTGTGACTTCCGTAGGTCTGGCGCATTAGAAATAAATTGTAAACCTCCATACTAGTGATTAATCACCCGGAAAGGAACAACACGATAGAGGTTGGGCTTTGCTGTGTCTGCAGGGAGGGCTATACAGATGCAATGCTTTTAAGTAACCTGTAACTTGAGGCTGTTTAGAAATTGTATACTTTGGTGGATGGCAAATCAGATGTCTGTGGAAGAATCCGCTCTGTACATAGTGCATAAAGTGAAATCTGATTAAATTGTTTCTTTGAAACACGGAATTTTTTTTCCGGTGACATGGAAAGTTTTAGGTCACTGCAAGGTTTTCCGACGTGCTAGGTTTGCAGATGCTTTGTTATTAACTAGTTAGAGTTTGGGATACGAATGTAGTTACCAGTGGTGCTAACCCTGGGGGAGTTTTCCAAATTGAGTTTTCCACCGAGGTTGAGCTGAGCCCACCTGGTAGAACCAGCTGAAATACTGCAGCCCGTACTTATATTCGTGCACCTCTGAGCCTATAAAAATAGCTGGATTGAGGAACCATGGCAAATAGGTGGTGGAAGTTGAGAAATGCTGAAGGCTGTGTGAATAGCGTGGCTGCTGAGCTGGCTGGTGTTAGAGAAGTTTGATCAAAACTCACTTTATCGGGGTGCACGCAAAGCCTGGCTTGGTCACTGTGCTGTAGCGTAGATGAATTCCTTGTCCAAGCTAGGCGAGCCTTGCTTCTGTAGGGCGGGCAGTCCTAGCTAACGAGAGCACTTCAGGATGATCAAATATTGACCTACCTTTATCCCGAGCCGATCGATTTCATCTCACATGAGCACAGTTTATGGATTACAGCTGGTCATTAACCAACAGAAACTATTTGCTCAGCTTCGGAGTATTTGTGGAGCAGCAGAGGCACCCTGTGGCCAGGGAAGTTAATCCAAAGCAAAGGCTGCTTGTGGCTTTGCCAAGGGTGTTTCCTGGTTCCGTGTCCTTAAATCGAATTACTTCGTTGCATTGCTATATGCTACACTACCTGATTTTAAAACCAATTAAAAAATTCTGAGCAGGGAAGTATAAACTTCCTTTCAAAATAAGCCAGTTATTAACAAGCAGGCACAGAGAGTTTGATTTTAATTGCACGCAGATCTTTAAAGATGTTGGTAGTGATCCAGGAAAGTGTTACATGTGACCATTAGAGAAATGCTGAAGTGCAAACAGAAAAGAAACCTGCTCAATCTGAAAAGAGCCACCTGAAAATGTTTCCCAGCACAGTGCATGCAGTTACAAACATGCAAGCCGTATCTGAGACGTTTTCAAGCCTCACCCTTACTGCGTGCAGGCGGTAGCAGAGTCTGCTGCTTAGCATAAAGACAAGCACACTACTTGCCTTTAGCTTATATAAAGAGGTGACCTTGTGTGTAGATTTAACACTGCATTATCTTTGCATTACAATAGTTTAAATTATATATTAACTTACAACATTATTTTGTGGATCAGCTCTTTGGAAAACATTTAAGTATTCTTTATGGGAATCTGTACCTGTGATGTTGTCCTTGAGAAATAAAGCCCGTCAGGTTTGATTTTGGCCACTCGGATTAGGCAAAATTGTATATCTTAATATTTATACAGCCCCTCGTGGTAGTCCTAAGGCAGAAGTCCTACAGGGTTCTTCCAGAATGACTTGCAGGAGGGAGAGCTTCTACCATAACATGAGTTGTAGTTTTCTGGCTGTTTTAAACATAATGTTTATAATGTAATTATTCTTCCTTTTTGCTGAGCGTAATGAGGAAGGAGAAATTTTGTCCTGGACAAGTCCAGTTTGCCCTTTCTCCAGGCAGCATCCCAGAAGTGTATTTAGGCAGTGATACCCAGCCACGGAAATAATCATCGGGGTTTGGTTCTGTTTGCCCAGGATTGCCCTGGGCGCACACAGGCACGTGCTAGCTCAAGGACTGGGCTTGGACTTTATGCCCCTTTCAAAATAAGGGCAGGGTTTGGCCAACTGAGCTGTGAAGTCCCAATTTAAAAGATTTTTCCCTGTAAGGTATTTGTCTTGTGCAGTATCAACTAGACTGAAATAAGGGAACTTTCCTATAAAACATACCGCAGCTTACCTGCATCAAGTGTGTACTGAAAAAAGGTTGCAGTGACGAGCCTAAATTAAATTGCTGATTTCTTTTGCTCACTAATTAGAACAACCTAGCCCGAAAAATTAATGACGGAGGAGTCTGTTAGTAAGTGACTCAAACCCACCTACCTGCAGCCATGCAGGGAATTTCAGAGGCATGGGGCTAGTGGCGAGGGATGATGATAGCTTTATCTCTGTTTTTCCTTAATAAGCAGCCACAAGTGCCAGGGTCTCCATTAGCTGCTTCTTCCAGAACAGACTCCTTCCACAGCAGAGTAATTACTCTGCAAGAGTGTTTTCCGCAGGGCTTTGTGGAACAGCTGGTTTCTGAATCATTTTCCTGATGCGTGCACATTTTTAGAAGGGAGTTTTCTTTGTCGCAGCGCTCTACGCCCATCTCGCCCTGCCGTGGAAGCTTGCACTTGTGAACGCTGCAGGCAACGGGCGATAAATTCAGAGCCGGGTTCTGGAAAACACTCGAATCATCTCGTCTTCGTTGGCTCTTACTCTAAGAAAAGTTAAGTGTTAATGTCACTTGTTTTAAAGGCAGGGAGGTGGCAGGTACCTGTAATGCTGTGCCTTTCAGGATGGAGGACTGACTTTTGTAGAGCTCCTTGAGTTAAACTTTTAGTGTGGATTAGCTCTGAGCAACCTTGGGCTTGGATGCTCCTACATCTCCCTACGTGCCGTAATTCTGTTGATGTAATGCTATGCTGCTTTTGAGGAAAATGGCAAAAATGTTATATATACGTTCCCAGATATGTTTCCGTTCGATACCTTTGTATTTAGAAGTGGGAAGACGTCTTGTGAAACCTCGAGTCCTGGTGCATGCTTCAAATTTTAGCCTATTAGTTAGGATTGTCTTGGGGTTGAAGAATATTTGGCTATTGTCAAGAGAAGCCCTGATGGTGAAACTAATTAATGTACGTCTCTGCGAGTGCTCGTGCTGTTTTGTAGCTGGAGCTGTCACAGAAGCAGAGGTGGGCCCACTTTAAAATACATTTTTTGCTGCTGTGATAAGGAGAAATTAGCAATGACAAAAAATGAGCTTGGCCAATTCTAGTGAGTGTACGTGACGACTTGGAGATGTCTTATTTTGTGAGAGTTTAAGAACAGCAGCGATGTTGTTTGCTCTTAGTACAGATTAGTACATGAGCTGTAAGTATTGTTAAAATATAAATGTACTTTTGGAAGCTCGTTAGTGTATTTAAATGCCTCTGGGTATGGTAGCCCTGATCGTATTGTGATGTGGAAAACATGCTAGAAATTCAAGTTGTGGTCATGACTTCTGGGCAAAACCCCTGTTTTACTGAAAACTTCCATTTTAATGAGAAGTCGGAGTGGAATGAGCAGTGTACTGTACTGGAACCAGTACAATAGTACGTGGCTCAGTGCTTAGATAAATTGACTCCACGTGCTTTTATCTGTAGGTAAAGCATCTAAACCCAGTTTCAGAGTGGCTGTGGAGCCAGTTAACGACTTGTTTGTTGACGTTTGAAAGGGTCGCACCAGAAAATGTCATGGTTGATGCCAGGAGGTGGGCATTTTTTGGTGTTCTGGCAGAGCTCAGAGAACTGGATGGAGTTTGGGGCTATTTATGAATGCCTTGGTTGTATACGTAACCCTCTGAAGAGGGGATGGTGGTCATGGGGCTGTACATAATGTCAGCTGTATGGCTTGGGACTAGAGGTATGCATGTCAGCATCTTCCCCAAGCACAGTTCATGAAGGTAGCATATTGCTGCTGTCCCCTTTGCTTTCACGTATCTGAACTCAATTTGTTGGTGTGATGGTCTCCAAATACTTGCTGTGACCCAAATTCAGTGCTCTCCTTCCCAATATAGCCACGGACTTGCAGCAGCTGTCAGCATATCACTTCAGCACCTTGAAATCTTAATTTATACTTGGTGGAGGCAAAGGTTTGTGTTGTCTTGGCCTCCAGCTGTTTGCTCTAAGGCAGCACAGCCCTTACTGATGACCTGCAAAGTGCACGTACTTGAGTGCTGTCAGAAATGAGTTGGTGTGTCCAGTTCTAGCGTGGCATTGCAGTTCATTCCCAGAAGAAAAAAAAATAAGTGTGGTGAGTGAAGAGCTGAAGACTGGCTCTACCAGGTTAGCTTTTGGGTTCTGCTGCTGTTTTAAAGGAAAATCTCACTCGTGTGTTTGCTGTCCAGCAAAATGGGCAAAGCGTGGTCCCCTCAGGGTGTTCACTCTTTTTTCCCACCTGATTGTTCACTGCGTCCCAAACAGTCTGTGCCTCCGGATTCCCCTAAGGTCCATGGATAAGGTGGATGAAGCATCTCCTGAAGAATTCAAGGAGACTGGAGCTGGGTGGCGGTTAGGAGGCATCAGTTTCTGCACCACCGTCCTCGAGCTGCTTCCTTTGCAAAGCTCCTTCCTTTTGCCTCTGAAGCAGCCAGGAAGGATCTTTGTGAATTAATGTTCTCCGCTGCTCTCCTTCCAGGGGGAGCACGGGGTGCTGCTTTCCCAGCTGCAGCATGCTCCTAGTTTTCTGTCCGCTCTGCCAAGCCAGTGGCTGGGGCTGTGGTGAGCCTGCCCTCCTGTCTCAGCATCACTTCTTTTGTGCAGCACCAGGAGCGTGGCAGCTGCTTGACGGAAGGAGAAGGCGATGATACCAACCCTCCCAACTTCACCCCAATAATTGTTGTAGGGTTTCTACCTCTCACTTTTGTAATCCCGAATCTTTCACCGGCGTAGGCAAGCAGCAGGTAGCTGGGGAGTCTTTTATTTCCTCTGTGTAGCAGGGCAGAGAGGGAAGTGGACTTGGATAACGCAGTAGTAGCTCATGAGAGCGCATGTTTAGGACGTGATTTCTCTTTTGTGGAATGATTTGAAGGCTCCTAGGTAGCTCTGCTATTTAGTGCAGATTTCCTTCACGTGTCCTGGATCCTCTGGTTCCCTTTCAAATGGATGGGATGCAAGACCAGGATCTTCTAGTCATGGAGCTTCGCATTTGGCTTTGTCCCTCTCCATCCCCCACCAGCATCAGAGAGAGAGAAATGCGTTGAACAAACTTTCCTAAGGTCCTGCCCCCATCCCCCATCCCCCCGCAGTCCCTCTGCAGCAATTTCAAGGAGAAGCCAACTGGCCTTAAACTCCTAAATATACCGGGGCTGTGCAGCACAGTCGACTATCAGACCGCGTCTTGTGGCCTTAAAAGTTTGTTAGAACCTAAAAATGCTCTCAGCTTTCTTGTGGGGTGATTAAGGGAATTTTAGCTACATTTTATCTAAGAAGATGGTGGGAAGGCTAGACCAAAGTGGTAACCCCAGTGGCTGCAGTCTTCTCAACTTTCCAAATACCAGTGGACAGGTTTTTCTCCCCAGTGATGAGAAAATAAACTTTAAATAACCTGACTTTGTAACGAGCCGCCCAAGGGACCGAATCAATTCGTATTTCACTGCGCAGAAAAGTGCTGCAGCATGTGACCGGGTCTACTCACTGAAGAACCTACTTTGAGGCTGAAAAGTGACTTTTTTTTTTTGAAGCCTAGAAAAAAAACCACAATCTCAGCTCTTAAAAGAGGCAAGTGTCTTTTTATTCATCTGTGTTTCCTCAGTTGCAAGTCAGTGACTTGACTGCAAAGCATCAAGTCTGAACATCTTCTGAATCCTTGTGCCCTGCAGCAGTGTGCGGCAGTCCGAAGGTGACGGCCTGAAGCACTGCAGAGAACTCCGATGTTGATGCCAGCTCCTATATTGACGTGACTATTACTTTTTTCTAACCACAAGATAGCTGTTACACCACTGACTTAATTTCCCCTCTTATCTGCCTTGGTAAGTGGAAAGGCACACCAGCAGGGGATGCTGAATTTCCTCTCTTCCTCCTCGTTCTTAGCCTTCCTCCCTCTCTCTCTTCCCGTTGATGTTTTGACATGCCAAGCACCTCTTGCTTCTGAAGCTGTGGTGCTGGAAAACAAAGAACCTAGCTTGTAGGAGCTGTTCCTAACCACCAAAGCTGTATTTCCTGCTGTCTTCCAGCGGGAAATGATGGGGTGCTGGGGAGACCGTCAGCCAGAACAAAGAGCTCGATAAAACAAACGTGCCTGCCGTTGGGAGACCTGAGCCCTGGGGGCCCTGAACCTTGCAGACCACGTTGCCCAGGGTCAGAAAGTTAATTCTCTTTGGTCTGTTCTCAGTTAACTGGAGACTATTCCAGTCCCGGTGGGGTATGTTTAGGTGCTGAGATGCAGCGTGACACGTTTTAGAGGTATCAAGGAAGCTTGGTAAACGCTTTCCCTTTGAGCATTCTATTTGGAAACACTAAATCTGCCTCTCCTCATAGTGCAGGAGCTTGGGGTCCTGCAGACTTGGGTGTCTCTCTGAGTTTTCCTTGGTGCTTGTGCTGCCACTGGGGTCTGGGACGGCCGAGAGGGCTGGCAGAGAGCATCCGTGAGGCAAACATCGGCTGTGTGCGTGGTCCAAGAGCAGCTCAAATATCAAACCCTCCTGCCTTGGTGGGTACAAGCTTTGTTCCTGGACTGTGGTGATTCTCCATCCTACCTCTTCCAGCTAAATGGGTTATTTCTGTTCAGCCTGGGCTGTTCGTTTGCTTCCTTGGCATAATTAAGTCACCTTTGGTCATTGCTGGGTTGACGTGGGAGCTTCATGCTGTACGTAAGTGGACGAGTGCTGCGAGGAACACCTACTGTAGTTATGTTGTATGTAATGTACATAAGGAGAGAATGTATTTTGTTCATTTTTCTTAATAAAAATGTATATGCTAGCAAGGGTGTTTATCTTAGATCTGTTTTAACAGCGCTTGCTTCCGAGGATGGAAAAGGAGCCGCGAGCACCTCGCACGAGTGGTGCCGGAGCTGTGAAACCGGGGAGGAACAGAGGCTGATGCAAATCGCTGGCTTTTAATACTTAAATTCCTTTTTTTTTTTTTCCCTCTCCCCCTTGCATAAGTGGAAACTTTCTCCATCCAACCTTGAACAAAATGTTTTATTTGGGGCACACGAAGGCAAATGGAAAGGTCGCGCTTCTGCCCTCCTTCGGAGGATGCTCGGCGCAGGGGTGCCAGCTTTGCTTTCGCAGCCTGACCCAGCCGTGAGGTGGGCGAAATGCAGAATTAGGGGCACTAATAGGGGACCTCTCCCTTCCCTCCTCAGTCAGAGTCGCCCAAGCATGCTGTAGCTGCTTTGGCTACCCAGGCATCTCGACCTCGGATGGTTGCGACTCAGTCAGCTTCGTGCTGACTCCAAGCACCCAGAAGAAAAAGAGAGATAGGGGGGAACTTTATTTTTTTTTTTCCTCTGATCCACCACAAGGTGAGGCAGAACAGCTTTGATGTAGCTGGAAAAAATAAAAATAATAAAAAAAAATCCCTTTGCTCGGAAAAGCCCATTCCTATACAATGAACTCCCCTGGGGTTGGTCCTTCAACCAGGGGGGACCAGGAGGGTGATGGATGCTCAGCTTGGCTTGGAGCAGGGGGAAAGGTGCAGGTTTGGCAGGCTACGGCCTTCCGGGGTCTTCTAAAGGCACTGGGGACTCCAACAGGCAGTGATGGAGCTGCCTCACCCACACCAGCTGAGCATCCCTCCCTTTTGGGTTTTCTCTTAATTACGGTCAGGTTTTCATCACTATCCTGTTTTCTTTGACATGGCAGGAATGCAAGTTGGGCATCCCTGAAGGTCTGGGCTGATTTTCTTCCTGCTCATCCCAACATTTTAACATCTTCTTCCTAGTGGGACTGTGCAAAGCCTGTGCTGGATTTCCAAACGAGCTTGAACCATACCAGCCCTACCCGCTACACGACTGCTGGTCCTGGATCTGGAGCCCAAACCCTGCACGCCCCGCCCAGCACCCGCCGTTCCCCCAGCCAGGAAACGAGCCTTTTCCATACGAACCTTTATTGACAGAAATACATGATGCTCTCAAAATATATATATTTGTAGGAAAATGCCAGAATAATCTCTGCGATCCAGTTCCTCGGTAAATTCCAGTGTACGTCAGACTCCTGTCCCCGCGAGAGGCGCCGCCGTGCGGAAAGCGAGAGCCGCGGGATGCGTGCGGGGCTCGGTGGCTGCGTCCTCTGCTTGCAGGGGACACTCACAGCATCGAGCTGCTCGGCGGGGCCACGGCACCGTGAGCGGGAGATAACTGATGCTAACCTATTTACACGCTCCTGGAGGGTCTGTGAGTAGAGAAGTCTATCCCAACTGCTCGCCAAAGGCTCGCCAGGAGGTTAGAGTCCCAATCGCTTCGCACGGCGTGTCCCGCCTTAAAGCTGTTGTAGGGGAAGAGGAGAGAAGCCAGGGGAAGAGGGGAGAGGGGCAGGGAGGGAGGAAATGCCTGGGGAGATTTTTTTTTTTAGTTTATTTTTGGTCTAACATTTATGGCTACGGTCTACGAAGGGAAGTATTAAGGCCAAAGATGCTCGTCGCTGCATTTCCTACCTGATTTATTTTATTTTTGCAAAAAGAATGTTACCAACATAAAAACTTACTGGTTTTTTTTGTTTTTTTTTTTTCTTTTTCCAAGGAAATAGTTCTTTAAATAGGGGAAGGAAGATGTACTATAAAATATTAGTGGTTTAAAAATATGGTGTCTGGAAAAATAAATAAATGTACAATTCCTATTCAAATATAAATCACTATAAGCACTTGCTGAGCAGTCGATATCTCCACCGGTCTCTGCTCTGAAAGATTTTAAGGTTGCTTGATCTCAAGCCATTGTAGGGTTCTCTCGGAAAGTCTTTGGACCTGACTCCTTAAAGCACTTTGGCATCTCTGCCCTGGGAAGGGGATCCTGGGCTTCTGCTGGCCACCGAGGACCGAGCCGCAAGGTTGCTGAATTCGGGCACTCGATTCGGGAAGAAATGTGCCTCCCGAAGTGGCTGCGAGCTTCGTTAAGGGTTCGTTAAGGCTTGTTGGGATGTTAAGGAGCCGGGCTCGCTGCCACCCATGTGGAGGCACTGGCCCTGGGCTGTCCAGCTCCAGCAGGGAGGCGTTTTCCTGCTTCGTGGCGAGTTTTTGGTCCCCTCCCAGATTGGCCTTTAGCTTTTTACTTATTTTTTTTTTCCTCTTCTTTTTTTTTTTTTTTGATTTTTCCCCCCTCCAGAATCACTTCCCCGTAGTGCAGTGCACAGATAAGTGAAGTGCGCTGAATACATCGCTAATGAACAGCAGGAGTATTTACATACAAAAATAGATAGGCTCGAACGCTTCAAACTGTCCGTCAGTGCAGGAATGAAGGGAGAAGAGCTGGCTCGGGGGACACGAGGCATCTTCCACCAGCTGCGGGGCAAGCTGCCCCCTCCCTTTCATCTGTCAGCACCCCCGAGCGGGGTTTGGGCACCGTTTCCATTTCTCATCACCTCTTCTGCTTTGCCCGGCTTTGGGGACGGCCATGGGAAGGGGTCCCCGTGGTGCTGACCCGAAGGAAACCACCCGGCCGTGATGGGAGCGGGGCAGGATGACCCTGCTTGGGTGCTGTGCTCCGTCCCGAGCTCCTCTGCCTCCCTGGGACCACCAGGGATTTGCTGCATCACCCCTCGATGGAGGATTTCTCATTTCTCCTTCCTTGGAGGTCTCCTTGGAGGTCTCGGAGGTCTCCAAAAGCCACCTGGACGTGGCCCTGCTGGAGCAGGGCTCAGACCCGAGGACCTGCAGAGCTCCTTTCCCACCTCAGCCATCCCGTGAGGTTCACCTTGATGTGAGGATGCTGGAGATGCCCTCACCTGAGTGATTTCAGGTCCTCTGCCCTCGTTGCCACCTGCTGGAGTACGCAGCCCTGCCCCTGGGGCATCTGCTTGCACCAAAGCCGGGCTGCTCTGCAACCTCCCCATCCCTCCAGAACCAGCAAGGAGCTGGGATGGGAAGGGGAAAACCAGCAACGACCTTAGTCCAACCATCTTCTGCTCTGATTTTTGCCCCCCTCTAAAGATTTACTGCAAAGGGAGCCCTTATAGGAGACCAAGGGCTGCGGGACGAGGTTCAGTGAGCTGAGCTGGAGGCTGCTCTGCACATCTCTGCTCCTTCAGCCGCTTCTCAAGAAGAAAAGGAAGCTTGAGGATGTGGATTGAGCTTATCAGCCTCGTGGGGAGGAAACGCCAAGGGCTGAGTGGATGGAAAGCTGCCACCGAGCCACCTGGCTCACGCTTCTGCTGCTTTTATCTCTTCTGCAGCTCACGCAGGACACCGTGAGCCCAAAAATTGCCGTGCACGTTGCCACCGGCCCTGGCAGAGGATGGAGGTGTGCCCAGTGCTGCTGCGGTGTTCCTGGCAGGTGATCAGATGCTTCCATAGGTAAATGCAGCCGCAGAGCTGGGCTGGGCTCCTTTACAGCAAAAAAAAAATCCACAGCTGTGTGCCTGGGCTGGCGATCAGGCATCGCTCCAGGTCTCAAACGCTTCCTCGGAAGGATGAAATCAAGGAGTGACTCCTTTTCCTGTCCCTTTCTTTAACGTTAATGCAAAATCTGCTGCATCCTTCCCGTGGTCTGAAACAAGAAATTGTCCCAGCCCTGGAGCAGCCCTTTGTGGGGCAGCTGAAGGCAGGGTGGGATTTGGCATCCCCGGGCATTTGCTTGTGCCCCAAAGCGTGGCCGTGGTGCGTTTTCATCCAGCAGCTCGGCGGGGATGGAAACTGGCTGAAAAGGGAGCGAAGGGGCTGGTTCGGCTCCTCCTGCTCCATACCTGGGTGTTCTGCAAGGGAGCGTGTAGGGGAGGGCAGGGTGATGACCAAATGGCATGGACTGGAGGAATTTTTGAGCTCTGATTTCCAGGTTTGCTGTTGGGGTCTGCGCTCCCGTTCCCATCCTCATGACATTTCTTTTTATTTTGGGGTCCCTCGGTAGCTGGAGGCTATGGTCAGATGGGGGACGGCAGGGGACGCAGCATCCCTGCTGGGAAAAAAAAAACTCGGACATCCCTGCTTGGAGGAGAGCAGGGCAGCAAAGCCATCCCCTTCACCCTTTTGGGTCCCGGGGGGTTGGTCCTGAAGAGCACCCATGGGTGACAGAGCCGCTCATCCCAATGCAAGTGCTGTGGTGACCATGGAGCTGTCTTCTTGCAGCCCTCCCTCTGCCATCCTGCACCCCACCTGGTGGCCGTGATGAGCTCACGAGGGATTTTTCTGGGAATTTTGCCTTGTTTCGGAATTGTGCATGTGTATGGGGGGGTTATGGTGGTTTTTTTTTTTTTTTTTTTTTTTTTTTTTTTTTTTTAGGGGAGTTGGGGGTTCTGGGGGGTTGCTTCTTGCGGGATCAAGTTCCGTATCCTATAAATGCGTGTCCTCCTCTTCCTCCAGGTCTTCCTTCATGATGGTGTCGAGAGGGACGATCCAGCTGTCGCCCAGCTCGCCGTTGAGGTTCACCTTCTTCTCCTGCATTTCCGAGCAGGTCTCCATCACCTCCAGCGTGGGGTTGTCGTGGTAGCCGTTCTCCATCGTCTGCAGCTCCTCCGTCAGGCGCTGCTGCGAGGAAGAGAAAACCCAGAAAAACCCCGGTGAGGAAGAGCTCGGCCGTGCCCTGCGTGCCACCTCGGGTCCTCCCCTTGCAGTATTTGCAGCCTCCCAGCCCGACGAGGCTGCTGCTCGTAGAGGGAGGCTCCATGGGGCAGCAGAGGCTGGGGGCTGCAGGCAGCGCCGGCGCGGCGAGGGGGGAGCATGGGGCTGGAGGAGGAGGCTGCCGGTGGTGGCAGGAGGGGAGAGCAGCCGGAGACCTGCAGAAAACCTCCCTGAGGGCAGCTGGGGTGACGTGGCTGTGTCCCCACGTCACACACCTTGGGAGGAGGCCAGCACCGAAGGCTGAGCATCCTCGGCTCGCCCCAACCCTGCATCCCTGCTCCTGCCTCCCCAACTCCCCTTTCTGCCCCCACTTTGTCCCTTTATTTTTATTCTCCACTCACCCCCCCACCCCCGACATCTCCCTGCTTGCAGATGCCACCAGCCCATCTCTCCCTGCACCAGCATCACCCCCGTGCCCTGTCCTGGAGAGCTCCTGGTGGAGACCTTCCCTCTCCCTTCCCTTTGACCACGCACAATTTTGGCTGGGGCATCCCCCCCTCCTCAGAAAGGGCTGATTCAGGGATGAATCAGGCACTGAATCACCCGGCGCTCGGATCCACACTACTTCCAGCTGTGCCCCAGCCCTGTGGGTGCTTTCCTTTCATCTCCACTGCCAGCAGCATCCCCATCTCATCCCAACCTTGCATTTACCACGGGCGGCTCCTTCAGCCCCATCCCATCCCATGGGGATTTACAGGGGCTATGTTTACAGACTCCTGTGTTCTCCCTCCTATTTTCTTAGCGTTTTCTGTGTGTATCCTCCTGGCCGTACAGCCGACGCATTGCTCCTAACAAACGGTGGGAAGGGAAAAGGATGGAGAAGCGAAACCAGAGGGCTCGGCGCAAGCAGGCACTGCAGGAGCAGGCGGCGGAGCTGGAGGGGAGTGCTTGGAAGCAGGGGGGGGGGCCCTGAGCTCTCGAGGTTTGGGGGGGATGCTGACAACCCCCCCCCAAGTCGAGGGATGCTGGTAAAACCCCCCCAGGTCGAGGGATGCTCCGGCAGTGCTTCCTCCCCGCCGTGGCATGGCACCCACAGCGAGGGGCAGGGGGCTTCCAAGCTGGGCTTTAGTAGGCTTTAGTCTTGTTAAAAGCTGCCAACCATCACGGGGGGGGGGGGCGGGGGCAAAAGCCGGGGAGTTGGGGGGGTTACAGATGCGGCACCCACCCCTGCGCTGAATTTAACTCACATTAAAGATCAGGATGGCACGTCCATCATCAAACCCGGGGAGATCAGGGTGGATGTGCTGCTTATTTCCAAGGTGAAACAACAGCAGGGTTTAAAAAGGGGTGGGGGGAAAGGGAGAAAAATAAAAGGGGGAAAAAAAAAAGAAAAAAAAAACACAACACAACAAAACTTTCAAGTCATTTTTGAAAAGCAGCAGGAGCGAAATTTAAAAAATAAAAGTAAAAAAGGAAAAAGCGTCCAAAAAACAAATGCAAAAAAGGAGAAATGCTTTTGACTTCCTAAACTATGCTCGCAAGCAGTCAGAAAAAGATCTGTCCCCGTGCTCCCCTTCTCCTTTGGTGCCATATTTATTTTTTGTGATCAATCTTTCGTTTCTTTTTGGGGTGGGAGGGTGAAGGGGAGGAGTGGACGGGTTCGGAGAGGGGGGATTTGGATTGAGAAAGCCTCTCTCCTCAAAATTATGCCCGGACCTGAGGACGCTGCTCAGCTGCCCTGGGGGCAGCACGGAGGGATGCTGCTCGTGGCCGTACCCCTGCACCTCCAGCCCCTCGTTCCCTTGGTCCCCATCCCAAAAGCACCCGTGGCGTTCGGGCACCCTACGCTGAGATTTTGCACGGCAGCCCCCCGAGTGGCACCAGCAGGGAGGTCTCCACCAGCAGAGGGGCAGCTTGGGTGCTCCTCGCCTCCTCGAGGTGCCCCTGGGGCAAGGAGGTGTCTCGGGGTGCTCGTCCCAACCCTCCTCCCACCTCACCTGGTTCTTCTTTTGGGAGAAACGCTGGTGGCAGCAGCCGTAGATGGCCGCGACGAGCAGCAGGGAGCAGGCCAGGGTGATGATGGTGATGATGAGGGGCGTGCTGAACTGGTCCTTCACCTCCTCCTCCATCTCCTGGTTGAGGTAGGTGACGTTGACGATGCCCAGCTGTCGAGGGAAGGATGGGTCAGGATCCAAGGTGGGGTGGCCACCCTGTGCCAGCCTCCTTTGGGGATGTCCCCACGTCGCGCCTGGGGAGCTGCTTACCTTCTCGAGCTCATTCCTCTTCTCCTTCAGCTCCTCGAAGACAGCTTCAGGGTCTAAAAGGCCTGGGGGAAGACAGAAGCTGCAGTGAGCACGGGGATGGAGAGGGGACGGGTTGCGCCACCACCTCCTGCTCAGTGGGGGAGCTCCATGGAGGGACCTTTTGGGTCCCTCTAAAGCCAGCCACGGAGACCCAAGTCCCTCCTGGAGGTCTCATCAAGGGAGCTATGGGGGAAAGGTCCAGGCTTGACCCCAAACCTAGACAGGGGGTGACACCACCACGGTGGGAGGAGGTGGGATCCCAAGTGGGTCACATCCTGCTGCGGGAGAGAGGCTGCCCCGTTCCCTCCCTCGGGTGTCGTTTTGGGGATGGGGGCTGTACCCAGTGGGTCAAAGCCCACGTGGGGACAGCTGGTGGCTTGTCCCCACTGTCCCCTGCGCAAACACCCATGGGGAGCTCCGTGTTGGGAGATTTACAACTGTTGGCTGTAAACACAGTGCTGGAGCAGTGCAGAATTGGTCCCCAGGGCCCCTCTGGGTTCCCCTGCCCATAATCACCTGCTGGAGGTGATTCCTAGCCTTGGTGAGGAGGAGGATGGAGCTCAACCCTTCCTCCCCACAGCTCCAGGGCAGCGTGATGCCTCCATCCCCTGATGCCTCCATCCCCCTGGATGTTGGGACACCCATGGGCAGAGCTGGATTTACCCAAAGGGCTCAGATGTGGCCAAGAAGCTCCCCTCTGTGGTCCTTTGGGGAAGGATTTGAGCCGGGCACTGGGTTTTGATGATATGGGAGGTGTTTTTCTCCTGGAGACTGGTCCCTGCTATGATTTACCATGGACAAGGAGAGGGATCTGGTGGGCTCAAGGCTACATTGATAAGCAAAGCTCATTTCTGGGCTTGTTGTGCATCTCCCAAGCCCCCGGGAAAGGGCAACCCAAGGAAAGCAGACCCTGACCGGGCTCTGGTAAACCCCCCTGAGCCTCCAGCTGCCTCCCCACACCCATATCCCCCCCAAACCCTCCCCACAACAGGGCCTTGGGCCACACTCACGGTGCACCACCGCGTGCACAGCCCAGCGCTGGGGCGCGGAGGAGGCCAGCGTCACAGTGCACTTGTCCCTGCGGATGTCGAACGCCTGCCGCCCTATGGAGCAGAAGATCTCGAAGAAGGACTCGTTGCTGCTGGCAGCCCTCCAGTCGGCCTGTGGGGACAAATAGGGGCTTGGCACCACCGCCCATGCACCCAGCGCCCTGCAGCATCATGCCCCTTCCCCAGGGTGGTGGGGTCATAGCATCGCTGGGGATGGAAAAGACCTTCAAGATCATCAGCCACCACCCCGACCTACCACGTCCCATCAGTAAACCACGTCCCTTGGTGCCACCTCTGCTCATCTCCTAAATATCTCCAGCCTGTCCTGGTGCTTGAGCACCCTTTCCATAAAGGAATCCAATCCAAACCTAATCTAAACCTCCCCTGCCACAACGTGGGACCGCGACTTCGGATGCTGCGGCTGGAGCCATCCCTCCTCCTCCTCCTCGTCCGGCTGCTGCCGGCCCTCCCAGGGAACAGGAAAAGTTCAAAAGTTGTTTCTTTAGGAAAAGCCGAGCTCTTGGCTGCTGTTCCTCGCCGGGGCCCTGCGGCGGTCTTATCTGCGAGCCACAGCTTTTGGTGTTCCAGGAATAGCAGGTCCCCAAGGGAAGCGGGGTGGGGAGCTGAGGCCACAGCGGGAACGAGACAGGGCTGTGGTGCTCCAGGGGCATCTGCATCCCTCCCACCACCTGCATTTCTACCCCCTGGGCATTCCCTGGGGCTCTGGAGAGCAGAAAAAAAAGGGTTTTGCTTCGGTATGAACTGGAGCATTGCTGGAGGGGTGAGGCTGGGTGGTACTGGAGGGATGACTGCGGAGGGGTGCATGGAGCCCTCGGCCCCTCTGGGTGCTCCTGAGACCCTCTGCATCTGCCTGATGCTCCCCAGCAGCTGGGAGCTCACTAAAGTACGGCTGATTGCTCTGCAGCCTGCATGCAGAGATGCTGGGTGCACAGATCCTGTACAGCAGCATGCACACATCCTGCATGCACAGGTCCGACACGCAGAGATGCTGCATGCAGAGCTCCTGTGCACAAAGGCACTGCGTGCATGGATCTTGTGGGTACAATCCTGCATCCACGGGATCTGTATGCATGGCTCCTACACTGAGATGGTGTGTGCACAGACCTGTGTGCACAAATCCTGCACGTGCAAGTCCTGCATGCACGGGAGCTGCATGCATGGGAGCTGCATGCACAGGTTCTACGTGCACAGGTCCTGCATGCACAAACCCCACATTTGGAGATGCTGTTTGCAGAGACCCTGCATGCACTCATCCTGCACGCACAGACCCTGCATGCAAAAATCTTCCAGGCACACCCTTTGGAAACAAGCTGCCCTGGCTGGGAAGAGCTCTGCTCCCGCCTGCTCCAGCACCTCCAACCTTCCTCCCTCTGCAACCCTCCAGGTCCTGCTTGTGCTGACGGCCATCAGCGTCCCCCTTGGCCGAGGAAAGCCTCGAATCACACCACATTTTATCTAAATATTTGGGAAGTGGCCCTGGAAGCGGCGGCAGAGCCAGGATGCACGTGGTGGGGCGGAAGGCTGGTCCCGGGTGCAGCAAGAGGGCAAGCTCGGCACTGGGAACTTTTCCCTTTCTGTTTGTAGCGGGAAAAGCTTCTCCCTTCGAGCTGTCCTGGCTGCATCCCCAGCAGCATCAGGGGAAAAGCTGCAGGCAGCAGGATGAGGCAGCTGGAGAGGGCAGAGAGGCCTTGGCTCGCTTGGGGTGCTGTTTTTAGCCTGCTCGGACGCTGGGCTGTGCTCCTACGCTTTGCACGTCCTGCAGCTCTCGGTCCCTGAGCACGCACAGCACTTTCTGTTTGGCAGCAGCCTTAAAAGCCTCTCTGCTGCCTCCCCGCAAATCCTTCTCCGGGGTTTCCCTCACAGTTCCCAGCGCTGGCCACCCCGTTCCACCTCCTGGCACCCCACGAAGAAGCAAAAACATTTAAAACTCTTTTTTTTTGGGGCGGATGCCAGGGAGGCTAAAACCCTTGCATTTTAAGGATGACGAGCACCAAGCCACTTTGCTGCTGGCTGTCGAGTGATGCCTAAACCCCGTAACATGCTGATCAGGAGGGATTTGCCCTTTCCCAGCAGGGGGCCAGGGGGATGCCCCGGTGGTGCCCCGGCCTCTCGCCCTCTCCCCGCTGGAGCCGCTCGCATTCCTTGGCCAGAGTTGAGAGGCGCTGCCGAGCGGCACGGATCCGGTTCCCACACTGGCGGGGACCTAAAACCAACAACCCCGGGTGAGGTAACGGCACTTGAGTCAACAAACAGCTGGGTGGGGCGAGCGGGGGTACGACCCTGCTCAGCACAGGGTCCCACGGCCCCTTGGGGACCATCCCCAGCCCGGAGAGGGGGGACAGGTTGGGGTACGGGGGTCTCGCAGTGTGTTTTGCATCCCCCAGCTGGAGCAGGTTGTGGTGCCCCCCGGTATCCTCCGAGCTGGGCACATCCAGGTCCCAGCTGGGGATGTGGTGAAGGAGCCCTGGGAGGTGGTCGTGGGGTTGTTGTGGTCCTGATGGAGCTCAGGGGACACTGGTCACCTCTAGCATTGTCACCTCTCGTGGCACTGAATGGGTTTGGGGTGAGGAGCGGCGTGGCTGCTGAGGCTGGAGCACTCCAAGCAGCCACCAAAAACCCAGCTGAGGATACAGGAGCTAGACCTTAGGAAAGTCACCCTATATAGTGCAAGGCATTAGGCTAACAAGCCTCATTAAGAAACCTGTTAAGATCCTGCTGTAATCAAAGGAAGGAAAAGGGACAACCTGGACCAAACAGCTCAGCGCTAGACAAAAGCATCACCCAACAATGAAGGATGCTGGAACCGAGCAGCCTGTAAAGGACCTTCATTCACCTGCATGGTACCAACTATAAAACTGGCTTTTATTTTTTAATTTTAAGAGTTTACAGGTCATTTTCTTTTGAAATTTTGAATTCACTGAAGCTGAGAAACTGAGGTGCAGTGCCCGTGGCTCTCAGGCTCAGTCCCAACCTTTTTGTCAGGGTCCCCGCACTGCCAACAATGCTCCAGGAGCTGCAAGGCACAGGGTGGATGCCTGCATCGCCCCCTCCTCTGCCAGGCGGGATGTGGGCACATCCCCCAGCCCCTGCATTGCCCTCACCGTGCTTCACCCAGCAGGAGCTGAGCTTTCAGCACAATGCAGTCCCAATCCTGGCTCGTTTTACGGCCCAGGATCCGAGCCCTTTCTGGAACACTTCTCCTTATAGCACACACTTTCCTGTTTTCCCACGGGCTGCAAAATGCAAAGGTTTTTTTTCACTTTGCTGTCAAGCTTTGGTTAGAGACTTGTTTACGGGACCTACAAAGCAGGGAAGCCAGATAGTGCCACTTCTCTGCTAGTTGCTCAGCTTGGGAGGCATAACATTTAATGTGATTTTCGGGAATTTACCGAATGGGAAGTTAATGGCTGGGAGGTGTTCTGGCAGTGGAGGGGACTGATGCTACAGGGAGGATGCACCCTTGCAGTCTTTCTGCAGCCATTTCGGAATGCAATTGGCATTTAGCACTAACAAGGCTGCCGATCGTTATCACACCCAGGGGACCCCAAGGAAAAGAGTGGGGTAGACGTGGTGGCTCGCCAGCTCCAGGGAGCAAATGCCCAGAAAGGACCACAGATGATGCCAAGCTGTGATGTCTGCTCACCCCGTAGCTTGCTGGTGCATCACCGTGCACCATCATTTCGCAGCCTTACAGCCCCATTTCCACAAAGCCCTGTGGCACAGCTCGAGCTAAGCCACGGGATGGGGAGCAGCTCCACGCAGTGAGACTGCACCCAGGAGGAGGGATAAAGCCTTAAACACCACGATGGTCATAGGTCACCTTGATGTTTTGGGCTCCAAAATTAGATTTGGTCAATCTGATGAAATATTTGTATATATTCCATGAAAAATTTGGTGAGAAGCTTTCCCAGGGCAGACATGGCTGTGGGTTTGGGCACTGCATGGGGCTGGTAAGTGGGTGCTCTCAGGAAGGGCTCTCCTGCTGTAGCATCCAGGCCATGGGCATCCTCATCCTCAGCATTCAGGGCAACATGGCCAAAAAATCATTGCTTCCGCTGGTGTCTGGGCAAAGATCACTTCCACCCAGCATGAGCCAAAGCAGGAAGGTGATGGCCATGAGGTGGCAGCACAGGGGTTTTCCCTCTTCCAGGAGCTCAGCGGGTGCTAGAGGGAGATGATACAAACCTTCTCCAGGACTGCCAGGCAGGGCCGCCACCTAGCCACAGGGAATTTCAAAGCTGCTGTGGTCGGTAGGAGCCATTGTACTCCTCTCAGTATGCATCTCAAGTGGTTTTAGGGATTATGGTTCATAAAACTGCTCTTTGCATCTTGCCACCGTACGGTGAAATCAATGCCAGTCCCTCTGGGGACAGCTGAGGTTCATGAACCTGAGCAGCTACTTGATGCTGCGAAGCATGAGCTGTGGGAATGCCCCTGGGGTGACAATTTCCCAATGCTTACATTGCCTTGGCAGTGCCGAGGTCCAAAAACCAGAACATTATAACCCCCAAACCAACAAAAAAAACACCCCAAATGCACAGCAGTCAGGATCTCACCAGCCTTTAAGATCTCACCAGCTGTGTGGTATTGGCTCTTGCTCCTGGCCATAAAGCTAAAAACTCAACCTATTTATAAATTATTAATAAATTGCATCTTCCCTATTGCAGGAAACCTGTAGTTTCCACACAAATGTTTTTGAAAGTGGGTATCCCTCAGAAAAGCCACCAGGGATTTGGGTACCCCCCAAGAAAAGGGGTCTTGGTATATACTCTTGGGTTGGGTTTGCCTTTCCCTCACCTTGGAACTACATCTTACCACTCACTCGTCCTGCAGAGGCTTTGGAACAAATGAACTAGAGCTTTTTGCTCTTACTTTAGAGATTTATGAGCTGATTTAGCATCAAGGAGCACAAAAAAAAAAAAAAAAAAAAAAAAAAAACAGACTCCCACCTGCTGTGCTTCTTGGTCACTCTGTAGCTGGATGCCACCCTCACAATTTTTTATTTATTTTTTGAGTTTTGAGGTGAACTTCATGCTCCTCTGCAGTCATTGCAAAGCTTCCCCATTAGCTTTAAAGAAGGATGGTTTCACCTTCTAAAACTTTCCAGTGCCTCTTTTCTGAGACCTAGGCTGGCTGAGTGGGTCCCTCCACATTAAGAAGTCCTCATGGGTTTCTTCTGTTCTTGCCATGTCCTCCCCTGGGTGATACTGATGAGCATGGATTTACATTTACCATTTTACATTCCAAAAGTTTTTGCATCTTATTTTGAGGGAATTACTGTGATCTCTGTAGGCTCACATGCTCAGAGTGCCACAGGTTGCCAGCTGATCACTAACAGCAGCCCAGCAGCTAATCCTACGGAAAAATCCCCAAGGATGCTACTTACACAGGTTTTAGCTTCTTTCAGATTTATGATGGGCCACGTGTCTTGGATCTGGTTGTCACAAATGATCTGGAAAGACACAAGAAATACAACTGTCAAAACGTTGGCATAGGTTGAAGGACCGTTGACCCCTGATACAACAATCTGCCCCAAACCATGAGCCAACCCAACCAAAGCCCTGACCTGCTTTATGAGGACAGGACAGGCCCAGCAGCCCTGCACTGTGTGATAAGATTTCTCCTGGGTAACTCGAACGGTTGCCTGGGGAATGCTTGCTAATTCACCTCCCAAACCTGGCTTAGGGTTTGCAGTATGGGGCAAAGTGGGAATTGGCTTGGGCAGTAGGAAGATCCATGCCAGTGTCCACGATGCAGTTCTACCCTATAAAAGATGAGCGTCTAGAAACAGGATCCCCTTCCCTCCTGATTAGCACCAGTGTCTTTCATTATCCTGGCTTGCATTTTTAGACCCTCCCAAGCCATTTTCTGCAAGGTTTACACTGAATTGTGGTCTTTGCCCTCTCACCAGGTCCATTACACTTCCCCTCTCTTCCCAAATTTCACTTCTTCCCTGGTCAGCACCCAATGTATGGTCCCCTTCACCTCCATCCATCTCTGGAAAGTAATGTGAGAGAATGTTTATCCACTCTTATTTTGCTGCCTCGTGTTCACCTAAGGCAGATCTCTCTGACACAGATACACACAGTGAGAAGGGCTGCAGGTTTTACACCTACATGGGATGCCAGCTAAAAATTAGTGTGACTTGGGGATAAAAGTTGAGTTTGGGATCGTGCTCCCAACTCAACAGAGCTGATTCAGGAAAAGCGAGTACCCTTTTTAGCTATGTTCTCGACACCACCACAAAGTGCCCACCTTCCTGTAGGTGTCATTACCTCATTTTTGAAGGAAATATTAGGGTGCTGTTGGCCAGGCCTGCTGCTTATCGTCTGGTCCCCCTGGGCTGGTGCTGATGGCTGGGCACTGGTGGGGCTCCGCTCAGTAAGTCCGGGTTTGTCTGGCACAGATCCTTGGCTTGTGTGGTCTGAGTCCCCAACATACACCAAAAAACAAGAAGACAGACACTGATATACAGCAGAGAGGATACAGCTGACACAGCTCCATTTGCAAGAGGCTGAAAATGAGTTTCCAACTCTTGCCCTGCCTTTAAGCTCCTCACTACACCTAGCAACTCAAGGAAAGGCTTTGGGTTGCTCCTGTTTTAAAATAAAAATCGTATTGTTGGTGATATTTTCTACTGCTGAAAGCCATCGGACTCTTCTGGAGAGATGAACCCAAGGGCTACGATGGCTGTGCATTGCTAGCTGGGAAATCACTTAAAAAACAGGTATTGCTGCGCAAATGGGATGGCCCTCATTTCACCTTATCCATGTTTCTTTCATCTACAACATCTAGAAGTCTACAACAGAGGTAGATTGAGCTGGCTACCCAGGATCTCCAGTTAATGGAGGTCAGCGTGCCATCCCCCTGACCACTGCAGCCCTAAAAGAGGGGATGCAGCATGCCATAAACTCTGCTGGCTGCATCTCCATCAGCTATGGAAGAAGCCCAGGATGACCTGTTTAGTAGTGCCTGGTACTACAGGAGGCAGACTGGGTCTAGCAGGGAGCCATCTACCAGCCCCATGAGAGTGTCACAGATACCTGAGACCATCTCAGATGCCTTTGTTAAGGCCTGTAGCATTTTAAGGTTTCTTGTGCGAAGGGAGTAATGCAAGGAGCAGCCTCCTGCCTTCACAGATCCTTTCAAGGATTTGCATCCCCAGGTTCCTAATTGATCCTTAAATGGTGACAAAGAGAATTAGAACACTACATCCTGTTTACAGCCTGTTTCCTTTTCAGATTCCTGCCTCTTTCACAGCAAAAATGAGGGATATTTTCTCCTGCACACCTTGTGGAAACTCCAGGGGAAAAAAAATAATACTTCAGTTTCATTCTCTCACCTATTTATTGTACGCAAATATTTCTTAACCCCTTCATGTTCAATGTTTCATGCCAAATTTGAATCAAAATAATTTCCTAGTCCATCCTTTAATGGAGAATAGTCCTGCGGAGCATGAGGGGAAAGAGACATCCTTTATGAAGAGTCATAGAATCTTCTTTCTTGACAATTCAAGACTCATTTCACCTATCCTTAACTGCTAGCTTGAAACATGGCTTGGAGAAAGCCAGTGAAGCTGCTGTTGCCATAAGACCTTGGCCTGTTTGGTGATGCTGGTAGCAAGGAGGAGCTGGAAGGCTGAGAGGGAAGGAGTGGCTTCTGCATTGCAGGGAACTGGGTTGACTAGATATTCCCCAGAGGAGGATAATGAAGGGTTCCAACAAATGCCACAGGGGAGGTGGAGCTGTGCCTCACCAGTGAACTAACAACGACCCCACAAAGCTCCAGAGGTCTAGAGCAAGCACATCGGTGGTGTTCAGCAAGATCCAAACCACCACGTGGGCACTGCTAATGCTGCTCAGGCAGAAGTCAGCATCCAAAACCCCTGTGGTTGTGCTGAATATCCTACCTAACTGCTTAGAGTCCTCTGGGGTTGTAGACTCAGAGTTGAGCCACGAAATCTCCTTAGTCATCTAAACCTTATTTTCTGTGCATGCCCAGACAGCCTTCACTAAGCTGTCAGCTGTATTAGGGACCTTCTTCGTTCACCATTTGGGGTGCCATCAATCTGTTTCATCAATGCCCTGCCTCTGAAGTCATTGCTGCTGCCTCCCTTTTGCAGCCACTGAAGATCGAGGCACTGCAGTCAGCGATGCTTGGGGTTTGGTCCACCTGAAAGCAGACGTCCCTGCTTTCAGATGACCTGTGCCTTGAATTACATTGACGCGATCTCACCGACAACAACAGGGACCTAAACGTCAGGGTGTCATGGAAAAAAGCATGCTGGAAAGTCCTAAAATGAGACGAGGCAATGGCACCCCATAATGACAGGAGGTGTATAGGGTAGCCAAAGGAAAAGATCTCATAAGGGCACCCTACCCCAAAAAATCAAGGTTCTAGTCTTCTGTTACCTGCTCGAGGAGTCGGTGTGGTGGCAGCATTTGAGACCTTGCCTGTGCTGCCAGTGGGTAAAGACGGAGGTGTTTTACCAGGGGCAGGGGACATGGACCCAGCAGAAGGGGTAGCAGAGGTGACAGCGCTCCCTGGCTGAGGGGAAGAGACCAGCCTCTGGACTGGAGAAGCAGGAGAAGAGCGAGGCTGGTCAGTGATGGATTGGGGATAAGAGGCACTGAGGTCCTTGACGCCGGGTGGAAGGCTGGCTGCTGGGACTCCAGTGCTCCCAACAGTGCTGGCCAACTGGCCCGAGGGGCAGCTTCCCTGATCTACGCTGCACGGAGATGTCGTGACAGCAACCACCGAGCCCCTCGAGGTGGTTGGGGGGCTGCTCGCCTGGGTGGGAACAGGGCTTGCAGCAGGCTTGGCTACCAAGCCTCCCGAGGTGGCTGCGGGGGTGGTCTTCTGCTGGGCGGTGCTGGGGGCTGTCGTAGGGATGGTCCTGGAGCTGGCCGAAGGGCTGACCTTCTGAGGAGCACTAGGTGACGTGGTGGGGGAAGGCAGAGGGTCATCTGGCTTGTCTGTGGGCTTGTTGGCTGGAGTTGTGGTTGCTGATGGCTGGGTGGTGGGTGGGCTCCTCAGAGTGCTTGTAGGGGTGGTCTTTGGAGCAGTGGTGGGTGATGTTGCAGGGATGGAGGGTGCTGGGCTTCCCGGTTTGCTTGTGGGGGCTGCCCCTGGAGTTGTGGGGGGCGACGTCCCAGGGTTGGGAGGTTGGCTGCCCGGCTTGCTCGTGGGGGAGCTCCCTTGAACGTTGCTGGTGGCTATAGTGGTGGTGATCTGCTTAGCTTCTCCTGGGCTCGCCGTGGTTGACTTTGCAACGGTACCATCATCGTCAGAGCTGACACCTAGGGAAAAGCAGAAAAGCCAAGATAAACTTTGGACTAGGGGAACTTCCTTCGGTTTCCACCCAAAACAGGTATTTGCAGAAATGAACGCTGAACAGAAACCATGAGTCATCCACTCGGGGCTTGTCTCACGCTCTCTAAACTCTCACTGAGTGCTGTGCTATGGCATCAATTCGGCCAGCAGAGCAGGAGGGCAAGACCTGCTGGCACCCAGAAGTCAGGTCTGCCTTGATGCAAGGTGCATCACCTCCCATGCAGAGTGCTGCAGGCCATTCCTTAAAAAACAACAACAACAACAACAAAACATATCCAGCCCTTTTAGGAGACGTTTTTAAAGAAAAACCTTTCCTTTAAGGAAAGGTTGGACGTGGTGCTTAGGGACATGGTTTAGTGGGTGACATCAGTAGTAGTAGGGGGACGGTTGGACCAGATGGTCTTGGAGGGCTTTTCCAACCTTAATGATTCTAGGAGAGCAGCTAAGGGACACAACGGGTGCTGTTTGTCCAGCCCCAAGGGTCTCTCAGGTCCCCGTAGTGGCGAGATGCTGCAGATAAATGAGGTGAACCCTTTTGACCACTTTGGAAGTTTTATTATTTTTGCAAGCTTGACATTGTTCACATTTCAACTTATTTTCCTCCCAAACTCAGATTGTTACTATGAAAAGCAACACAAAATAGGCACACGTTAATTCACAGAGTCAAACTTCGTACAGGCAGAAATCCCCAGCTAGGTGAACTATGGAAAGAATATTTATTCTACTTGCTCCAAAAGAATGGGTCAACACTGGACCGAGCTTGCAATTAAATGCAAAAAGCATTTACTTGGAGCCATATAATTTTAATTTCAAGGCTGTTCAACTCAGTTATCCATTGCAAATATTATCACCAAATTACAATCACTTGCTTGTTAAGCTTACTGTTCCAAAAAGCCCAAGAAATTCATATAAAAATGTTAAAGGTTAGTGTTCAGTTTCATACGGAAGTGTTAAAAAAAATCAAATGATTAATTTAGGTAGAAAAAGGAAAAGCAAACCAGGAAAGGAATGGCTCCATCTACATGTACCATGCAAATCCTGAACACCATGACAAAAGCACAACCTGAACCATGAAGTTCCCATGTGTTTTCCTGTGGTCTCTATCCCATATTTGTACATCCCAAAGCATGATATAGTAATGCTACTTGTGTCGTGGCTTGGTTATTTTTGGGGAAAGCCGTGAGAGCTGGTGTAACCTCAGTGGGAGTGAAGCTTGGTCTCATTACAAAGAGCATTGCCCATTGCTCGGTTATATCACAGAATGAGATCCGCAGTTGATTTCTGAAGAATGCTTTAAATTCTCAAATTATTAATCTTTTTACGAGTGAGGGGCACAGCTGAACAACAGGTTACATGGCAAAAGAGCTCTCTGACAGCAGCAACACGCTGCAACACTCAAACATGCTATACACACCACGAGACTGGATGCAAAATTTGGGTCCTTTTTTCTGTTTGTAATCACAGCAGGAGCTCCATCAGTTGCCGCAGAGATAACCTTCCCCATTGCACACAGTAACTCCCAGCTCTGGGCACTTGCTCAAATTTACCCTGGGAAAAGTTTCAGCTAATTTTTCACCCTTCAGAAACTGCAGACTGCCCTGCACCAGTGTACCTGCATGGAGGCAGGAAACCTACCTGATTTAGGGGGGGTATGTTTCTTACATTTGATGACAGATCAAAACAGGGCTATTTTTTTTGCCCTTGTATATTGTTTCCAACTGCCCAAAGTAGGAGTGAAACTTCCCAAGATGGATTTTTAGCCATTTCCAGGCATTGCTCTTGAGATGTTAATTCCTCTATGCTGGCTTATTGGCAAGGGTTTTTTCTCTTGCAGAGCCTGTTTATTAGCACTGGTTGTGCTTCAAAGATCTGATGGAAGCTCAAGTTTCTGAGATTTGTACCACTGGGGAAATCTAACCTGGATCAACCCTGCCAAGTCAAGACCTGGAGGCTGGAGGCACAGACAGCACCTGGGGTATGGGATTTGGGGTGGGGAGCTGTGGCAGGTTTGGGCTCATCTGAACAGGGAAATGCCAGGAGAAAAGATGAGCAGACAATACCATTCCTATTCCTCTTTCCCCCTCAGCCACCAGGAGCAGCCATTCTGCAAACACCATTGAGATGTGAGCTTAGTAAACTAACAGCATGTATTATTTTAGGGGCTTGCAAGGAAACATCTCCTCTACACCTGCAGGAAAAGACCATTCATGGAGAGAAGTCATAGGTATTATTGGACTGACCACTGGCTGCAGGAGAAGAAAAGGAGAGGAAGAAAAACACAGGTGTAAGATGTGGGTACCCAGAAGAGGAGACCTGGGTGCAAAAGATAGGAGGAAGTTTTCTTCCAGCTGCCTCCTTAGCTGTATGATCAACTTGCCTGGCTTGGATTCTCGGTGATGGTTGCTGCAAGCTAGAGAGCCGGCATCCAGTTAGCCACAAAATGGATCTACCCCATAAATAGCGATGTAAGAGCCAGACAGGAGCTCTGATGAAAAGGGGAAAACTACCCACACCCTAGTGGTAGAAAGAATATTAAAGAGATGTAAATAAAGAAAGGGTCAGAAGGAAGGTGGAGGAAATCTCCCACTGCTGTCACTTCCTTTTCTTAACCTGTCCCTGTCCCAGAGAGGCAGGAAGTAAACGTGTTGAAGAAAAATTAGAAAGGGCAATTCAATTCAACTCAGTCCAAAAGAGAAAGGGGCAGGTCCATGCCTTGGCTCCAGGACAGTCTCGGTGGCCAGCTGGGACCCCATGAACCATGTGAAGCTGCCCCATCACTTCTCCGTCCCAACCCAGGGAGCTGCAGCTGTGTTTTTACCAATTTCAGTGGAAAATGGGGGAAAAAGCCTAAAGCTAGGCATCTTTATGCTGATAGAGAAAAACTGTGTGATCCTCCAGGATTGCCCCCACTGTCCTTCCTTCACACAGGAAGATACATCCTGAGAAAGCACTGGGAGAAGAACCAAGACTTGAGTTGATGTCCACATAGCTTAAACAAACTTCATCTGTTTGTATCTCTCCATTCAGCCTTAGTGTCCCTCTCCTGTTAAGGTCAAGAGATGTTAAAAGATTAGAATCACAGAACCATGGAATCATAGAATCATTTATCTTGGAAAAGACCTCTAACATCATCCAATCCAACCGTTAATCTTGCACTGCCAAGTCCACTGTTAAACCACGTCCCTAAGCACCACATCTACACGTGTTTTGATGACCTCCAGGGATGGTGACTCAGCCACTTCCCTGGGCAGGCTGTTCCAATGCTGCACAACCCCTTCGGTGAAGAATTTTTTCCTAATATCCAACCTAAACCTCCCCTGGCACAACTTGAGGCCATTTCCTTGTGTCTTATCACTTGGTGCTTGTGAGATGAGACCAATCCCCACCTCATTATAGCCTCCTTTAAGGTAACTGTAGAGCACGATAAGGTCTCCCCTGAGCCTTCTTTTCTCCAGGCTAAAGAACCCCACAAGACTGAATTCTTCATCATTAAACCATGCTCAGTGATTCAAATTGGATGGATGGATGGATGGATGGATGGATGGATGGATGGATGGAGGGAGGGATGGAGGGATGGAGAAACGAATGAACGGATGAACAGATGAACAGATGGATGGAAAGAAAGAAGGAAGGAAGGAAGGAAGGAAGGAAGGAAGGAAGGAAGGAAGGATGCTGAGATGCTGAGTGTCACAGTGGTGGAAATTGCTCTCCTTTCATGGAGACCTGCATCCCTTTGGCAAGTGGCAATGCAAAAGGTATGTCAGAAAGCACTTCATCACACTGCTCCCTTCCTACAAACCCATGCTTGCTGTTACAGGCTGGATGCAACCACTGGGAAGCCCTTTGGAAAAGATCTCCCATCCCAAACTTGACCTGAAGGTGATGCTCTTTTCCTAACCTCCACCCTAGCTCAGCTGGTGTCTAACAGGTCCACCGCCAGCAGAAGGCATGGCTTATTCAAACTGCAGGCTCTTCCTTTTCAGAAGCCTACCAAATACTTAATCCCAAAGCAGAAAGAAATACAAAACAAGCAGTGAGAGCACTGCAAGTCCAGGAGTCAATGCTTTCCTACCACACATGCTATCTCTCTTCTATATCTAACTGTTGTTCTCTCTTCCCTCTTGCCCAGTTGCCCTTTCCAAATCTCCGTGTTGGACCCGGGGCTAATAACTGGTAATGAGCCGCTGTTTGCCTGGGCTGGTGGCCAGTGGGGCCTGATGAGTGTTCTCCACAGAAGAAATGAATAGGATCTGGTTGAAACAGAAGAGAGAAAACCCCTGCAAGCACGGGCTGACAGTAACAAAGGACAGACAGGACAGGATTATGTTCAGTGTCCCTTTAGCATGAAGATTACTCACAAAAGATACAGTATGTCGTTCTGTGGGAAAAGAAAGGCCCTTTCATGCTGTGAGCCCCTGAGACAAAAGGATTTAATGCATGCTAAGAGAGAGAAAGAGGATGGAGGAGAAGTCCTGTAGGCTATCATGCCCCTCACCAGCACGAGGTCCTTCCCAAAAGCCTGAAAGTTCACTTGAATTTCAGCCAGGTTCCCTCACATTTTTTTTTTTTTTGAGAAGGCAGAAAAAAACCCTACCTGTCCTTGACCTTCCTGGCTGCATTTTGGCAGGGCAGGGCTGATTATTTAGTTTCACTTTTTGGACCAACGTCACTTCTTCATTTTAAGGAAAACGAGCATAACATAGCAGCTATTGCTGTATTTTGACACCATGAGTTACAGTGTACTCAGTGTACACTCTCCTCTTGCATGTGCCAGTGATAAAAACAACCCAAAACCTTTCATTTCTGTGCTGGGCAACAGCAGTCTGCCTGATACCTCTCTGCAGGAGGAAAGCTCAAGCCTTCCCCACACATATCCGTGTGAACAGCAGCCAAATGGCCTGGAGGAAATGAGCACGCTGAAAAAACATGATTTCATTTCCTCGTGTGTGTATCCCACGGCTGCGCCGGTGATACGGTGTCTCTGAGATGGGGACAACCCCGGAGGGGTGAGAACTTTCCCTTATTGCTAGCTGTGAGGATAGGCTTGTTCGGACCCGAGGCAGCAAGGTTTGGGAGGCTGGAGGTGCCAGAGCCTTGGATGGGGTTGGTGTTGAAGGGCTCGGTTAGGATGCGAAAACGCGTTGAGAATATAAAGGGAATGATGTGGCAATTTGTGCCGATGGATCTCATTGCATGACAAGTCGAAGGATCACCAGCAACCACGCCACAAAGAAATGCAGAGGTCATAACCACGTTGCAGCGGATGCGTGGTGTTCTGCAAGCTGGGGAGGATGCTTGGAGGGAAACAGCTTGCTCGGAAAGGTCACAGCTTTGAGCGCAAACCAAAAAAGAAACAAGTCAGTGCAAAACGCAAAGCGAAAGGACACGTCCTGTCCATCCAACGCCACCGCCTCTCCACGCAGCCCCTCTTGTTAAATTAATTCCCTGCCCGAGAGCTTCCCGCTTCCTATTTCAGAAATGCCTCCCCTCCACCCCCTGCCCTGACCACCTTGTTGAAACAGCTCAGATTGGCTGAAAATCTATTAATAGTGAGAAAAGGAAACCCAAAAGAATAACTTAGGAAATGGTGGGCGACACACCCCATGCCGGCGGGCTGAGCCCGGCTCAAAGCCTCGCGCCAGTCGGCTCCTGCTCCTCCCAAGGCAGGATGAGAAAGCTACGGAGACCCAGCAACCCAGGGAAGGGGAGGGGATACGGGCCAGGCCCTAGGAAGTTCCTATTTGCATCCCCTTTTTGCAGCTTTTCCTGATTAAATAGGGGCATTGGGTTGAGTTTGCCAAAGGGAAAGCGGGGGCTGAAGCTGCAGGGGTGGTGTTGGCCAGGGGACGGTGTGTACCAGCGCCAGCGAGGATGCTCCTGGTCAAAAGGAGGGATTTATCCCTGAAACGCAGCCCTGTCTGGGCAGGAACAGCGCACAGTTGCTGCAGAGGACAGGAAATTTGTCACCTCCTTTTAGAACCGTGAGGTCAATCAGATTGGCAGAATATCACAGAGCAGAGTTATTTATGCTGGAATTAAGCTGGGCTACCAGAGCGAGCGGTCACCTCGCTGAGACTGAAATTGTGCTGGTGAACGTGCTCTGTCCTTTGCTCAGGGCTAGATGGGATCCAACAGCATCGTCCCCCCTAGCTCCCTGCTGGGATTTCAGCAACGGAAATTCGGCCTGAAGACTCTGATAGTATTCTCACCACCCTTCCCCTTGGCAAAGAGGCATCCTCCACTTCACCAAATACACTTTCAAATGGGCATTTCCTGCCCGCTTTGCTGCCAGTCTCACCACCAGCATTATGAAATGTGTTCACCCAGGCTAACTTGGCTTCCCAGGTGAGAAGGTGGGGAAAGGTCCACCAGAGCACTGCCAGGCTGTAACCCATCAGCCCAATTACCTGATGCAGAGATTTTGATCCTGCCCAAAACCCTGCCAGAAGAAAAAGTGCTGCAGAACGCTCTTGATAGAATTGCATTCTGAAATATTAAAGATGAGCCCTGATGGCTGGAGCTAATTCGTGCTACAGCATTGCTCAGGAAGGAAATGAGCGTGGCTGGGCTTTGATTTAAAGCCACTGGGCTTGTTTTCAGTGGGGAATCTTCTTGATGCTGCTGTGATGAGGCTTTATTGGTAAGACCCTTCAGTTTGGTGCTGTTCAGCTCTTGCACATGAGTGCACATGCAAAATCAAGGCAGCAAAACTGACAAGCATCCTCTCTGCTGTCAAATGAAACGAACCTGCAGCCACAACCTCTACCCAATAAGCCCTTACAGGCTGCACACAGGGGGAAAACATGGTTGTGCTTCATACCCTGAAGGGCTTTATGCTCTTATCACACCCATCCACACGGAGAGGATCGTGCAGGGCTTCCTGCTGGTGGCCGCACTGCCACCATTCAGCTGGGGATTTGGAGCAGGTCCCCACAGCACCTTTGCAACATCCTGGGGGTTCTTATCAAGCTGCAGGGTTTTTGTAGCCACTCATGTCCCTGCAGTAGCCAAAAGCTGCTCTGCTTTAATTCAGACCGGGTGAAACTTTCAGTCGTCCCTGTTTTACCTGATGGAAGTAACCCAGCAGCTCAGGGAGCAGGATGTGAACCAAGCCTCGTGTGAGCTTTGGCTGGTCCATCCCTCCTGTTAGATCTGCCTCACTGATTTTATTCAAACGACTGTCTCTAAACCTCCTTGGTTTTGACCAAGAAACCCACCTGTGTCCTGAGGCACCTTCTCTGCCAGGATTGCGACACATGTCCCTGAAACCCAGGTCCTGATGAACTGGCATTTTCTGATGAGAAACATGCTTCATTAACAAATTCCCCATCAGCTCTTTCTGCAAGTATTTCAGCCAGCTCAGCTTGTCTGCTGTTTCATTTGGAAGCCTGACAAATATTAAAAATCATCATCCCAAGGCACGTCTCCCTGTTGGACACACTCTTCTTCTCCGACCTCTCTCCCTACTCCCTTGGCCCCTCCTTATGCTGCATTTGGGGAGGCAGAAATGGGTTCATTTGCTGTGCTAATTAACGACTAGCTAGTGGACTTGAGGGAGCAGAAATATCTCAGCCCTCCTCACTCCCATCTTCTCAAAATCACTGTCATCCAATTGCCCTTCATGCCATGCATGGACCTCTCCCGAATTTCCCCTCGAGGACTGGTTGCTGCCAAGAAATTGCCATCTGCCACCCAAACGTGGAAACCTTCCACCCCAAACGTGGCATCTTCCACCCAAATGGCCCCAAAAGGTCCGTCCCTGGCAGTGCCATCTGCATGGCCAGCCCCAGTCTGCCTCTCTCGTGAATAAACGCGGGACATCTGATTTAGGAGTCTCCACGCCTCTTCCCACGGACGGTCTGTAGCTATCTAAGTGAAGGGAAAGAGGAAAAAACATTGAAAAAGGAGACAGGAAAACCCGTGTGGAAAATGAAGGCTCCAAAATCCTTCACACGAGGTTGTCAAGGAGGCAAACAGACACACACAGACAGGCACACCTCTGTCCACTCTGCTCAGGCATTTTTATCACGGAGCCTGGGAACATTCTCTTTCCACTGGGGGCTGGTGGGATTTGGAAGGGGCCCGGCTCCATCCCAGCACCTTCCCCAGGCTGCAGAACAGAGCGGGGGCTCTCTGCAGCCCGGGCAGAAACGCCCCACATCGCTCAGGAAATGGTAGCGGAGCTGCTGGAGCGGAAACATTGGGAGCAGCAGCCAAAAAATCTGCGTGTCCCAGCCTGACCAGAGCCTCTCAGCTCAAGCAGAGTTCCTGCCCTTCTCCTTCATGCCATGAGTGTGGGGTTATCCCACGATATCCTTGCTTCTTTGAGCCAAGATTTGTGGCAGCACGACGTCCTGCTGTATCAGGCGAGCATCAATCTCCCTCGTGCAAACAAGAGCTCTCCTCCTGCAACCAGCAGCCAAAGGACACAATGCCTGGTACATTTCGCCCTCTGTTGCTGCAGAAGTCACCCAGGGACTCTGGAAGAAACTCAAGGTTTACACTGAGTAATGGGCAGCAGCAGTAAAGCCCAGCTACCTCTGTCCCTAAGCAGTGGCCATGAATCAAAATGACACTGAAAATCACGAGAATGCCACAAGACCGCATGACTTTGTTGTACAGAGACCATTTGGGGGTCCTTCTTGTGTAATTTCTGGGTTGTCAGTCTTCAAGATGCCCTTGCAGCCTTTAGCCTGTGCTAAAAAAGCCCGTCTTTTGAAAAAAGTAAATAGACGAAAAGCCTAGATTTGTCCCAATTTGGAGAGGAATCGCAGGAAGGGCTGAGAGCCTGGGTAAGGCTCCCAGGTTGGCCATGCCAACTTGAGTCCCGTGGGAGAATGCCCAGCATCACCACCAGGGCTGAAGGCTGGCCCACGTGGACTTCAAAAGGAAGGATCTCTGATCCCTTGAGGGCTGAGCTGCCACATCAAAGCCACCCCTCTCGGAGACCTGACCTTTCTCTGCTGCAGAACTGATGCTCACTGCCTGAGGATGGCCAGGGGGGTGATTTTATTCACTGGGATGGAGCAGAAGTCCCTCCCTGTTCTTTTTGCCCCGGAAAGATGAATCATCCCTGCCTGGTTTGTCCTGGAGGGCTACTACAGACAGCTTGAGAAGGAGCGAGGACAGGAGCCAGTGAGACGGGAGCTGATTTTCATTCATCCCGATAGCTTGTCTGCACTGGAGTGAGTACTCAGGAAAATTAATCTAAAATTAAAAGGAGGTATGATTTCAGAGTGGATTAGTCGAAGTGCACACAACCCACCAGGTGGCCACTCCTGTTCAGCTTTAAGTCAACTCTCATTCAGTTTAGCCAAAATGGAGTGGATTAAATCAAATTAAAGTCTCCTTAGCTCCGAAAGCCAACACGAGGTGGGGTGAGGGGGACAACATGCAGTTTAAGAATGCTGATTCAGGAGAAATCTGGTGATACTCCCCACACAAACAAGCCCCCAGATATCACATTTGGCACTGATGCCAACCAAAAATCAGTGACAGGGCACATCTGCCTCCCCAGCTGGTGCTGGCCTTTCCTGATCCCTGCATGCAGGAAGCTCTGCATTTGGTGTCCCATCAGCAGCTCTTGCTGCTCACTCAGTTTTTATTCTGGAGAAAGGCAGGGCGATGAGATGGCAGTGGATGGGACCCTCCGCTAGCTGTGCCACGCACCAATTCCCGGTCCTGTGTTGGCAGAGGTGGGTTTGCAGGTCCACAGCATCCTTGTTGGGTGGCAAAGGGAGACCAAACTCATCATCTCACCTTCCTCTCCAGCTGGCCGGCCTCAGATTTGGGTTCATACTGAGCAAAATGAGGAAGGACACAGCCCTTGGTACCCTGCTGGCTGAATCTCCACCAGCTGGCTGGTGGCAACGAGGAGCTACACCTCCTGATGCCACTCAAGCTGGGTGCCGTGGATCGGCTGTGTGTCTTGAGCTGCTCCAGGAGAGATGAAGGCCACAAGGGTTTTGCAAATAAACGTCACCAAAAGCAAGGCCACCAGATTCTGCTGGAGGCTGGCACTAGCTGGAGGCCCAGCATGGAGCTGGAGCCCTATGGGTGGGAAAACAAGAGGGGAAACACCTAATCTAGAGGAATACGGAGGGAAAACACCTAACCAAGAGAAATAAGATCTCAGCCTCATCACAGGCAGCTCCAGGGCAAAGGAAAAAAAAATGTGGCTGGGCATCTGGAAGGTCAGTTTGTGCTGGCACACGGCACCGCCGTGGCACTGCACAGTGCTGTCCCCCCCTTCTGTGCACCTCCCTTTCCTCCCCTCCTCCCCGAAGATTTACAGCAGGAATTGCCCTCCCGTGACAGCCTCTGCTTGCTCCCACCACCGAGGTTTTTGGCTTCTGGAGCCCTCAGCGGAGCCTTGCTCGGGGGCAGGCCTTGGAGGATGCTCGCCCATTTTGAGGGCAAAAAAGGCCAGCGGAAAAGCGATGGCGAGGCGGTGATAAGACCCGCAGCCTCGCCCTCCTTTGTGCGCCCAGCGCCTTTGGTGAGTCACGCTGCCAGCCCAAATTTACGCTCTCGGCTCTGCCCTGCTCCAGACAGCCAGCTTTAATTTTTAACCTTTTCGGGGTCGTGAATCCCATCGCCTTCCCCCAGCCCCATCACACAATGCCCAACACCGAGGTGGTCGCAGAGATGATGAACTGGACTCATCTTTGGCCCTCCGAGATTGAAAGGTGGTGGAAGGTGCTATGATAAGTAGCCAAAGACACAAGGAGACACCTCCAACAGGTGCTGGTGACCTCCTCAAACATCCCAACCTCTCTCGGTAAAATTTGGGGTGATTCCTAGTTAAATACAAACTCTGCATTGCCTTCTGCGTTTGCTGCTTGTTTGGCCTATGCATGGGGACAGGTTCCCCCGCAGACACTTCACGGGGCATCTGCAAACCTTCACTGACATTAAAGCTGCCACCAGCAGTGTCTCTAAGACAACTTTTTGGATTACTTTTAAGACAACTGGATGTCAGGATCAGGCCCTCTGCCGTGACCAGTCCCCTCCACGACCTTGGTTAGCCAGGGTTACGGAGCCAGCAGCCCGGAGATTTCCTGTCAGCACTGCGAGGAGGACTCCACATTTCCTTGCGATCCTTTGTGTCTCGCTGCTATTTTGGGTCCCACCTTTTTTCTTCGGCTCCCCACCCACACCTCCCTCAGGGTGGGGTCTTCCCGGATAATTCGGCGCTCTATATATACACACACACGCACGCATATATGCATGCATGTACATATATTTATATAGCTGTGCATGCGAGCTGAGCCTTCGGGTGCTGGCTGGACACGGCGCACTTGGCAGTAGGCTCAGGGCTATTCTTTAGGTGGGGAGAGCCTAGGAAGGGAAGGACACAGCTCACCCTCCCTCCTATTCAAAACTATTTAAAGACCGTCTGGCACGGAGCTGCTTTCCCACCAAATGGCTCCAGTGACGATCTGGCTTTAAAGCTGTGTAATCAGATCAACATCTATTGTTGGCAAATTCGTAATTGCCTCATTATTTAACTATCCAGAAGCAGTCAGTTTAATAGGGAAAAAAAGAATATACATTTTAGTTTTTTTTATTAAGAGCATCAGGACTCAGTTTCCATTTGAAGAAGTTTTGTTCTTCAAACTCAACAGCTCCTGCTCTCCCCATCCTTATAACAATACACATGATCGCAGGGATCACTGATGAAATATGCAGGCAATGAGAGATGATCTTTTTCAGTGCTGTCCTAATGTGGGACAGCATATTTGTTACCCAGTGGTGCCTTACATATAGCTATGAGCAGCACAAGCAGAGGAGCCCTAACCATTTCCCTCTAAGAGGAAGGATGCTCTTAAAGAACGATGCACTGGCTCACATCCTTGCTCTGCCACAGCCCTCCAAAACAACCCTGGTGACATTTCTTAACCTCTCCCTTCCTCAGTTCCCCCCATCTCTACGTGCAGGAGGGGATAGATTTCGGATGGAGGAGCTGTCTTCATTTAGGGGCTGGCCCAGCACCTTGCTACCCGGGGCCCCAGTCTTGGTTAGGTGCCACAGCAATACAAATAATTACTAATACTAATCCCCATGAGAGTCTATTACATTATAGTTCAACTTCCTCCCAAACAATTGCTCCTCTTCCTTGCTTTGTATGTTCTTCAAAAGAAGCGGCTGCTGTGCTTTAGGGCTGGGACACCAGCGGAGGTAAACATACACCCAACGTTCCTGCTCAGCTGGGCCTGGGCAGCAAAAAAAAGATAAATCTGATTTAAGACAATCACATTGTAGGCAGAAAAAAAAAATTGGGGGGTTCAATGGAAACAGCAACCTGGCAGCACTAAACAGAGTTTATCCTGAGAAGTCCCTTAGGGCATATTTACTCACTATTTACAGGATGGTCATATTCAGAATGGCAAAAAGAGCAAGAAATGTCAAAAGCACAAGTGGCCACTGGTCTCAGGGCTCAAAACATCTTCATCTATGGAGCAGTGAAGGCTGCAGTCCTCGTTCCCACATTACAGTGGAGGGAAGTAGAGGTTTATGGTGAACATACAGCTTGCAGGCACAGTGCTTGGACATTTCTCTGCTTATGTGCGGGCACTGTGCCTGTACCACCCAAAAGGTGCATAACGGGAAAGATAACCCATAAAAAATGGGCAGAAAAATGCTCCTCGTCCACAGCCAGTCCTGGGCTGAAGTTGGTCCATCCACTGTGCGTATGGGACAGGCAAATTGTCCCATGTAGAGCATACAAGGCATGGAAAAACCCCAGTGCCATAGGTTTAGGTGTAATATCACACTAGGGAGCTGAGACACCAAAATATTGAGCGTCCAACAAAAGCAGGGCTGGCAATGCAGACTGGCCATCCCAAAGTGGTTTGAGCTGGTGCATGTTAGAGCAGAACAGGCTCTGGGTGGAATGTCTTGAGGGCCTTAAGTCCTCCTTTAAGCAGCTAGCTTGCTCTGAAATGCATGTTGGCACATCTCCGGGGAGGTTTTCCCATTGCCAGGAGCATGAATATAAGCTTACACAGCAAGCAGCGAAGGTGGAAAAGGAAGAAGGCTCTTGCTAATAAGTTGGCCAAGTGTCCTGACTTAATGTTGATGAAGAACAATGCACGTTTCGGTCACCCCTTCCAAGACAGAACCTGCAACGGCTTTAATGAGTCAAATCAAACGTGGCTTTGTCATAGGAGATGAGACACAACCGGGACCAGTCAGCTGGGTTCTTGGCTGCTGAATGACATTGTCTTTCCAGCCCAGTGACCTCATTGTTATGACTCAATAAGGGAACAATGTTGTCCTCCCAGCAAGGAGTGGGATTCCTGCACGGTTAGAGCTGAGCAGAAGAGCACAGTAAGTTGTAGGATGTCACTAGGTCAGGGACCCAGCATTTTGCATGCAGTGCAAGCAGGCTGTGGTGGGTTTTAATGGCATTGTTGTGTGCTGAGAAACATAATATATAACACGAGTATAGCATGGAACAGTGGCCATATTCGCCTCCCTAAAATCCCTGGACAGGTAGATCTAGGTAGTGGGTTTGAGCATGCAGAGACTCACCAGTCAGGGAGAAAAACACTAAATGGTATCTAATAGAAAGGAGATCTTGCAGCACCCCGACTCCTGGGGCTCTGGACCTGCACCCAGCTTGGCTTTGGAGCTAGGGGCTTTGCTGACATGGCCATGCCACCAAAACCCTTCTCCCTCCTGGCTGCGAAGTGGCACAAGTCTGGAGGTCACACGTCGGGGCAGGCCATGGCAGGGCAAAGGAAGGGAGCAAAGGAAGCAGGAAGGAAGAAGGAGCTGCATCCCCTCCCTGCTGTTAATCATCCTCCTCTTTCGCCTTAGCCAGGCTGGCAGGTCTGCGAAGACCACGCTGGGCTCTTGCCTTGGAAGGGGGTCAGGGATGGGACCCACAGCTCTGGGCACAGAAGGGGGATGTGGGGCTGGGCTTGATATTAATATCCAAGTTACTCCGCTGCTGCTACGTGAACAACCCCATCGTGCTTGCAAGAGATAGCAAAAACAATTCTACCCTATGAGATACAAGAAAAACAGCATCTCTGTTTACAGAAAGACAATTGAAAATTCCCACCCAGACTCTAAATCCACCTTCAGAGAAGCACCACCAGCTCCTCCAGATGTATCTGGTTATTATTATCAGGGCAAAATATCCCTTGACTCCAGCTGGGGCAGCTCTCAGAGATCAGGCCTCTGACCTGCTGGCCACAGAGGCAAGAAAAGTTTGAGGCATCAATCAAAAGCAAACAGTGACTTTTAGCAATGCTTGGGAATTGATTGTTGCTATTAAATAATTAAGAACTAGCAAGATAGTGTACTCTAGACACCGCTCCCTGGGCCAAGTGTGCTCCTGGCCTCTGTTAGCTGTGGCCACTCAGCACATGGGCAACCCTGCTTGTTCCCTCCATCACCCAGACCTTTCTACATGGGCTACAGCATCATGGATGAGAGGCTGAAGTGCTTGAAAGGTGAGAAATAAAAGCACCAGGTCTTTCACCCTGCAAGCTGCTGCATAGCACTGTGGCAGAATAAATTAGACACGTGTCCTGAAGCCAGCCATTGCATTTGGAGACTTTGGACACAGAAGGTCACAGGATCAGAGAATGGTTGAGATGGGAAGGGACCTCTGGAAACCATCTGGTCCAACCCCTGCTCAGGCAGGACCATCCAGATGTTTTTTGAAGATCTCCAAGGAGGGAGACTCCAAAACCTCCCTGGATAACCTGTGCCAGTGTGTTCCACTTTGTACCCATTGCCTCTTGTGAATGGCCAAGTCTGTTGCCATGGGATTTGGACCAGCTCTCCCAAACAGGAGAAGGACCACATAGGAGAAAAACAAGAAGGGGAGCAACCTCCCATTTGGCAAACATCCCCGATGCATGGAGGGCTGAACTCACCTGTGATGTAGATGAGCTCGGCACCAGGATGTCAGGCACCTCACTGCTGTAGGCACACACAGACTCTTGCCTTGGGGAAGCTGGCTTGCATCCAGACCAGCTCCAGCTGGACCCAAAAGCTGGTATTTATTGCTACAGAACTGATGCATCAGTCCCAATTTATGTTATCAAGGAGAGAGAACCTCCTTTCCCCAGCCTTGGTAGCTTCATTGTAGTGGTTATGGGTTGAACATGGCCAGGACAATTTGCAACCCCTGGGCTTTGGGAAGTGCAGTGAGGCCCAGGTGGCAAGTTGCCATAGCAAGCCATTCCCTGCTGTTTCAAGTGAGAAATATAGAAAATCAGCCCATGGGCACCTCTCAGACATCTGCCTTCTGCAGCAAAGGGCAGTCTTGTTGATTCAAACAAGAGCTGAGATATCTGAGGTTATTTGCTGCAGTTGTCCCTGTGAAAATCTGAAATAAACTTCATGTTGTCCCTGTCCCCTATGAAATAAATTCCTGCAGCAGGAATACCTTTACTTACTTCGCAGGCAGGCTGTGAGCATCTGCTCCTGCCAGATTGGGGCAAAGGCAAAATCTTATTACCCCTTGCTCTCTGCTCTGTTCAGACTGAGCTGAAGTCCCTATAAAAACAGCTCACAAGCTGAACCTTCCTCACCCTCCCGTTCCCCAGCTGAGATGGAGATAAAGCCCTGCCCCTAAAACTGCTTCTGAGCTGGATTAGCAGGAAACCCCTCCCCAAAAAGCCAGCTGGGCTGGGGGCAGCTCTCGGCGCTGCTTGTGGGGAAAGCAGCTTATGTCCCCGCAGATTGGAGCAGCCCCACCAGCCCCACAAAACGCTCTCATAGAAGACAAAGCAGAGAGCTGCCACCCTATTCCTCAAACTCACACACACAGCCCCCAGATTGCTGGGGTTCCTTTGGCATGGCTGTCCTGTGAGTATTTCTCATCAAATTTGCAAGCTACATGTGAATTTGGTGGTCTACAAAATCTGTATTTTATCCAGGGGCTTTTTGCAGGTTTTTATCATGACTGTTGGTGTGTTTTTTTTCTGCTTAAAAGTATTGCTGAGATACTTAGAGCCACAGCAGCCCTCCTCCTGGGGCAGGACCCTGCAGGTGTTTGCAGGTTAGGGCTGGAAGCATCTCCACAGTCACGATGCCAAAAAATTCTGCAGGCAATTAGAAAGGGAAGCTGGCAAAGCAGAGTGCAATCACCCAGCATCAAAATTTGCCTTCCTTTTTCATCCAAAATGCAGCAGGACCTCAGCAATCACCACCTCAGAGCTTAGCATCTTTGGGTCTTGTCCAAAAAGCAGCTCTCCGTGTTCCTCTCTGCTTTGTCCCCCTAAAAGCACCGTGTCGTGGCTCTGCCCCCATCCCGACGCCTATTGAGTTGTTTGTGCTGGGCCCTGAGATGGAGTTTCTGTGCTGCTGTTAGTGATGAGGACGAGACGCCGTAATCTCTTTCTAATGGGATCAGGGGAAGGAGAGCCCTGCTCCCCCAGGGGTTGCTGTGCCACCAAAAACCCTTTAACCACCCCCAAAACTTTACCCTGCGCAGCTGTCAGCTACCCATGGCCAGGCTTCATAGGAGCACAATAGAGCTGGATTTTTGTTGTTGTTAACAGAAAAACAGCTCTTCCCTTTATCATATTTCTGCATTTCTCTCTCCAGCTCTTCATAAAGAACATTACTGGACCCTACAAACTATATATTGCCTGTAAGGCAATGCATCTTGCTACAAACCCAACCTCAGGTTCCCACTTTTCCCTGACCCCTTCCCACCAGGCCACCCTTCCTCTTCTTGTGCCACTTTCTTGGCCATAAGAACAGTTTTTTCCCCCAGTTTGGCTGCCCTAAATTACCCCCACCAGTTGCAGCCATGGTTTGGAGGAGCCCTGACATAGGGAACACGGATACTGATGGGTGATAGGCTTTGTCCTTGGTCATGAAGCCCCCACTGGTGGAAATATTGGCCCTCAGGAGTTATTAACACCACCCTAGCTGCTGTCAGCCTTCTCCTTGTTGGAAAACTTCACAGAAAAAGGGTTTTAGGGTAAGATGGTGACTTATAGGTCAGATTTTGAGAACTGTTCTGTGTGGCAGAGCTTCTCTGGAGCATGGCCATCATGGGATACTGATACCCCCAACAGCCTGTGGGCCTGAGGAAACACAGAGTGAGGCCTGCAGGATCTGGGCCAGGGCCTGAATGGTGTTAGCGCATCCTCCACCTTGAGCTGGGCCCATCAGGTAACTTCAGCAGCCTTAACTGATGTGTCTTAGCAGAGGCAGATGTCTCCACACCATGGAGGAGCTACCCCAAAGCTGCCACACGTACATGTGGAGCAGTGAGGGCAGGAGGAGCAACCACAGCCGTCTTGGCAGCAATGACCAGGCTCAACAACTGAAAACATCCTTTGAGAGGGGCCTCCTATGATGAGGGGCTCAGGACGCTGCAACAAGGATGTGTTGCTCATCAGGTTGTTCTTTTTGTGTGATTGTTCCCTCAACCAGTAATGTTTTAGTTGTCAGGCCTGCTGGAGAAAGCGCTCTCTAATGGAGGATCATCAGGGAGATGCATCTAAATGGGCTGGCTGAGGGGATCCAGGCTCCAGCAGGTTTTGCAGAATTGTCTATTACCAGTGTTTTACTTTGGAAAGAAGAGGGGCAATTGAGTTTATCGCTCCCCAGATTCCCAAGATGCAGCATGCAAGGATGGAAGTCCATCAGGATCTGCCAGGCTACATTGCTCTCCTGGACACAAAGAAGGTTGCTCCAAGCTGGCCTTGTCCCATGGGGACTGCACTGCCATGGGCCACAGTCCTGCAAGGTCAGGTCTCCTCTTAATTTCTGAAAGGCCAAACTTGTCATCTAGCAGCTAAGAGGAGATTAAATATGTTGTACTAGGTCTAAACCCAAATGAGATATCCATGGCACTTGGGGAATTTGTATTTTCAGCACTAGATGGGATGGGATTTGGATATGGGTCAACAAGTGGGCAGCCAATTAAAGAAAGTCTCCTAAAATCTTGGTTTTCTTTCCTTTAATTGCTGTTTGACCTCACCATAGGCAGATGTCCAGGGTATCTAGACACCAAGAGTAGGGTTCTTCTGCCTTCAGTTCGATGGTCAAATGTTACATATATAAACCTTGGCTAGCCATTTAAAATCCCTCTGCATATACTGGAAAGACATATTCAGCCATGCCATCAATGGTTAGTTCTAAGCTGTGAAAGCAATTGGGAACTGGCAGCTGAAAAATAAAATTGCTTCCTCTCCCATTTTAAACAGTAAAAGTGAGATTTAAGAGAATGACTCCTGTTTATTCAAAACCCTCCAGGGACATGAAACAATTCATTTCAGTCACTAACTCCATCTAAGATTGACGCTTGAGATTTGCTCAATAAACTGCTTGGTTTTAACCTCAAAAGCACGTTGAAAAGTTTATGTGCTAGGTATTCAGGACCTCTGATGCTTGATGTATTTAAAGGAATTTTAAATGCTGCTTTGCATCTGTCAGTTTAACAGAAATTTCATCCCCAGGTAAAAAGTGATTGCCTGCAACAAGCCCAAAATTAGTGTTATTCATCATTACCTAGGAAGACTTCAAAGATGAATACATTAGAAATCAAAATAGAGCTGTGGCAGGCTATATAGCTGCTTAAATAAATATGTTAATAGTGTGTCCACCTGGATGGAAAATGCAGCTGAAAGGTAATAGCGAGCCGTAAATCTCCATGTTTTACAGTGAGCAACCAAGGGGAATCAACCTTGCTTAAGGGATATAGCTATGAATTGGAAATGAAAAGCACGGTTAAAATCAAATCATTCAAATTAAGACTTTATGCTTCCCTATTTTAAATCATGATTAAAATTCATAATTTAAGCCACATGGATTTAAATCAAAGCACCCTGCCATAAAATGAGGTTTTGAACCCTGTGTGAGGCTTTAATGAGAAAAAGGATGTTCTCCTGTTGCATGCCGTTAATGAGGATTCATTGGTACCTGGAGGAACTATCTTAGAAGCCTACAAAATTGCAGAGATTGAGAGTGTGGAGAGGTTTTTCTAATCTGTCTAGGAAAATCTTAGGAAACAAAGTAATTTTCTATACTAGGGTGTTGTAAGAAGCTCAAAACTTATTTTTCCATGATATTCCATGTGACTGTTAGAGACAGGAAAATTTATCACCTAAACCAGAGGTCAGCACCTCTCACTGAGTTTTTGGCATGTGAATTATCCCAAGGCACGGGTGAGAGTGGCAGCAATGATCTCGAGAGCCACCAAGGTGTGCTGAGATTAAATCCTGCATTCCTGAAAAATGGGGCAAGAGTGCGATTTTCGCTTACTGGTCCCACAGCCATGTCCTGTTTTGCTCATGTTTTGCCCTGGTTTTCTTTTGGCCAAGTGAGGCTTTATCAGGAGCCCCATGGCAGGTGTGGGCTCATCACATTTGCAGCACATTGCATTGCTGCAATCCAGCTTTTCATTGCCACTGGTGATTTTGGTGTGCTTATGGCATTGCCTTAATTTGGCATCAATCCATGTTCCCTTTGATGGAGGCATTTGCCCCTGTGAGAGCACGAACACTTTGTGTGTCGAGCCAGATTGGGGAATTAATCCATCTGAAAACAAACCCAATATTATTAAAAAAAAAAAAAAAAAAAAAAAAAAGGGGGGGGGGGGAGTGATTATTTCCTGCATTTACTGAGAGCTATTACTTTCTTCACCTTGCCAAGAGAAACCTGTGGGAAAAAAAAAAAAAAAAAACAAAAAAAAAAAACAACAACAACAAAAAAAACAGATGCAGGCTCTGAAACCAAACCATGTCATCAGCAGCTAGAGAGTGAGAAGATGGCTAAAAAAATTCATGAAATAAAAGGCTGGGTTTGAAGTCGTGCGATTGCCATCTCTTTTGTAGAAGCTTCATATTAGCTCACCTAGTACTTGCTAGAAACTTGCTTCCCTTAACCATGCTTTAAGTGTCTCTTGTGTTGATTAATAAATTAGAAATGTCCAACACAGGCAACTTTAATTGCTTATTTAGAATATATATATTTAATAACATTCTTCTGAAGCTCTGAGTATACTTGCATACCATCAGCAATAATGCTAAACCTCAGATGCAATGAAACAAGCAGAAAAAGAAAAGTGTGTTTTATACTGATCACAGACCTTTAACTTCATGTAAACTCTCCGTTACAAAATGAAGAAATTTCTGCAGTTCAGCCAGGAGGGTGACTTTTTTAATACAACCCATTCAAATTTTTTTTTCTTAAATTCTAAAACAATCGATTGAACATTGTTAATCACACCCATCATATCTATATGGTTCCTCCATAAGAAAGCTACAGAACAGCTGAGGACCACAGCAGACGTGCTGATATCCTCCTGTGGAGTATTGCACAGCTCTAGGAGGTGCATCGTGGCGGAGCCACTCATGGATCCATTTCAGCTGCTGGTACTGCCGCAACTATTTGCAATTATCCAGGGAAAAGTTACACCAATATAGCCACTTCTAATTGCATCTCTGCTGGAGAACACAGTGCATCGCTTTAACTACTCTGCTTTTTCCCACAGTCGAGGAATACAGTGCCTTGATAAGCAACGTGTAATAGCCACCCTGAAAGCTATCCATTTTCCGCAGGCTGCAGCAGTATCACTGAAACTTTTACATTTTTTTTTCCTCATTTGTGTACATGGTGGAATGTCTTATCTCACGCTCCTGCGTTTAGAGTCCGGGGGGAAAAATAAAAACAACATTTTTGCTATTATGCTTCAAAGAAGGGCTTTCTCAAACAGTTTCTCTAAACCCTTCTGCAAACCCTTTCAAATCCCCTTTGTCGAAGTCAGGAATCTGGCATTTTCTCCTTGCCTGTGTCGAGCAGAAGCCACTTAGAATAAATGCCTGACAAGCGTGTCTCCTCCTTTCTTACAATAGCCAGCATGGAGATTTAATGTATCTTTAAGTACTGAAGCTTAAGAACTCTAAGCCAATTTCTACCTTCTCCTCCAGTTAAATTTACTAAAATCAATTAAGGCTGAGAGAGAAAAATTCAGCCTTTATTTTTAATAACTATGGCTGTATTCTAACACTGCAAAATGACCTTCCTCCTCTCCTTCGCCAGTCTCATGAGCCATGTGCTATAAGACCAAAGACACACAGAATTTGCGAGACAGAGAAAAATCTGCTGGATTAATCCAGTTTTTATTGAGGATGCTAATATGACTGCAACCTCTAAAATGAGAACAACTCAGAAATAAAACTTTACCTTTTCAATTTTGGAGGAGATTTTAACACAGATCTTTGCCTGTTTCTGAGGCATCTGTCCTGCACCTGGCTGCAAACACAGATTTGTTTTAAACCCAAAGACTGCTCTTCCTATCTGCCCTGCCATGTTCCAACCTTTAAGTTGTACGCTTAACACACCACCGAGAAGTTGTTCCAAATCCCAAAACCTAATTTTTTGGCCATTTTTAAGCAGATACTGTTATGCAACGGAAGGATTTCCAGGGACGGATCCTGGACACTTTTGGTGTACATCAGACCCTGAAGGGGACTGTGCATGGACACAAGCATCTCTAGTGTCCAAATCATCCCAAGACACACCTGAATTGTCTTCAGAAGATGCCCCTCCTCTTTCCATTAACAGAAGCTGGATTCAAGGACAACTCAGCTCCAACCCTAAAGACCTCGGTTATGTATCTGAGCCTACAAGGAACTCATTTGGGTCCTTCAGGTGGAGAAAAAGAGCAACTTGGGCCCATTCCCTCCCCACTGCCCTGTGCACCCGAACAGTGCCTCTGGGGGTGGTGGTGGCCCCAGTGCTTCATCAGGCTGCGGTGCCTTGCACATGAATGATGAAAATCACAACCCGGGGAGTGCTGCATGTTTGTAGGCTGCCTTCCTGCAGCTTCTTTATTGCAGATGCACATCTAAAATCAGGTGCTTCAGCAGAGCTGGGGGCTCTTTCCCATTCATTAGCCCTTCTGCTCTACGCTGGGTGTCGAGGCGTTGCACGGAGTTAATTTCAGTAAGTTGTTTGCATTCTCCCTGCCTCCTTGCAATGCTTTGTCACCGAGCTGTCACCAGCAGCGCACACAACACTGAGCAGTCCTGGCTTGTGGCCAGGAAAGCCGTGACACGTACTTTATTTACGGGACGAGAAAGGTGCCTGCAGCACGTGGAGAAGCACGTGCTGCAAAGACACAAAGATTTGCAAAAAAGCAGCCAGGCATAGCGACCAGAAAACTTCAGTGACAAGACTCAATAAGCGAGTGGTCAATGGAGGATTTTGGTGCCTTCAGGGTCTGGAGCAGCTTTGTTTTGTCTCTTGAAGGCCAGGGGGAATTTTCTTGTCCGGGTTGATGAGGCATCCTGAGCTGGTTCCCAATGGCTCTCAGCAATATTCAGGAGCTAAGGCTGACCCTGAGGCATGCAACGACTTAATTCAAGAGAACCTGTGCATGCAGCCACCCATGTAGGTCATTCCAAACATCCCACCCCAGTGCTCTGCACTATCAGCAGGCAGTAATGTTACTATTGGTATTTCCCAGGACTGCCCAAAGCACTCACTGGTCCCAGCACTATTTGCAATTCAAAGCAGGAAGCTAAGTTGAAGTGGGCTAAGTCACCTTCGAAGGAGCCCATCCCTTCACCTTGGCTCTGTAAGAGGGTGAAGCCACTGATCCTGCTCACCGGGAAGTTCAGAGAGAGGAGAAATATTAGCACATCAGCATAGTCACATTGTAAAGGAGTGTTGACAGAGCAAAGTCAGCAGCTCTTCCTCTTCATCATTGGGCTGAACTCCAAAGTTACCAGATGCCACGATAAAAACCCTTGAAACGTGCCATGAGACTTCTCCACCTTCCCCTTGCACTGCCAGGGGATAGCTTCTGGCCATGGAAAGCTGCTGTTGCATTTCAGCCCCCTGCTCACCAGGACTTCGCTGGTGTTGTTTGTACTGCAGTGGCCCTGGAGACCCCAGGAAAGGCATGTCCCTGTCCCTGAACACTCGTCGTGGGGTCTCTCCGAAAAGAAGAAAAAACAGAAAGAAAAGACAGCACAGCCAGTCCTTACGCCCCGTATTAGCAGATCACATATGATTTTTGTACAATGATGGGGAAGTTTATCTTTTTCTTCCCAGCCTTTTCCACCTTCTCAAAAAGAGTTGTTCAACTCTGAAGTAACATGGTTTTAGGCTAGCTACAGCTTAGGCACCTCAAAAGTGGAGCTGCGATATGGGGAGAGCACTGCCCTTCTGCCTCCTCCCAGCTCTAACTGGGTCTACATCTTCCTGAAGGACCTCCAGAAAATCACCACAAGGCTTTAGCCTGTGCTAGAACAGGAAAATACACAATAAGCGCCATTAACACCTAATGAAGCTAAGATAAACTGCCTCCCTCCTCCCAAATAATGAAGGAAGCAGCACGAGAAAGGCCCTCGGAGTGTAGGACACCATCACACCAGTCAGTTCAGGGAAAAGACAGCAATTTTTTGGTCGAGCACCAACAGCATTGGTAGGTCTTCTGCGGGAGACTGGAGGTAAATCCCCAAACCCCACCATGCAGTGGGACCCCCAAAAAGAACCGGGCTCTGCCAACCACATCCCAAATGCCCTGTGGTTTCAACCCCAACAGCTACATCTTACAGTATTTTTATTTATTGAGCATGAGCCCATCTAGGCACATTGGGCAGGAAGGTGCACCTTGCCTGGGATCTCGTCCTCAACTTACATCCCATCCCACCCTGCTGCAGGGGGAAAGACTCGGTGGCTTTCCTTGGCAATCGCAAACCTAGAGGCGATGCTCTCTGTAATGTGGGATTATAGGATGAAGCCCTCGGGGGTGCGGAGAGGTGAGCACAGGTCGCTGGAGAACTACTGCTGGGACCTTGAGCAACGTGGTCCAGGGGGGTGGACCTGGATGGGCTTTAAGGTCCTTTCCAACCCAAACCATGCTGTAATTGACAAATGTCTATGGTTCTGTGACTAACAAATGACAGATGACTGTGTGCATCCTCTAGAATAAATTAAAAAAAAAAAAAAAAGGCAAACTTTGCTCAGGAGTTCTCTGAAGGGAAGGACAGGCATTGCAAGAATTCAGGAGCAACATCCTTACGCGGAGATTGGCCGCTTACAGGAGAAGCTATGCAGCCAGCAGCGCACATAAAGAGGCTTTCGAGGAGGAAGTTGGTAGAAGCATGTGAAAACACTTCAGAGAGCTTGTGAGATTTCACATGCCTGCACACGGGGAATGGACCAAACTGGGCCACCCGGATTCCTGCAGAGTTCAAGCCCTCCTGCGACGTTCAGGACCGAAGGCTCAGGGGATGCTCGGCTGGGAATTTCTGGGCAGCCGTGGGTAGGTTGTTTGCGCCGTGCTTGGTCCTGCTGCTTGGACCATCTGGAGATGGAGATGCTGAAGGCATCTGGGCTCTGGATGCCACGGTGGGACCTCAGGGGTAGGGCAAAGGGGCAATGCAGTGATTCAGCATCACGGGGAAGGGGGCAAAATTCAGTGTGCAAACAAATGGGATGGATGCGGCCCTGCACCTAACCCCTGAGAGCAAACCTCTGCTGTTGTATAGTGATGTAACACCCAGAATAACACAGGGGCTGCTGCACAGCCTGGGAAATCCACTCTAACTAGGGTTTAGTCCCGATAGCCTATGCCCCAAAACACCCTACAGCTCGCTTGCACCATGCCAGGAAGCTTATGTCTTCTGGAGGGTGCAGATGGGGAGAGAAGACGCAGGATTTATAGGGTAAATAATAACCAAAGCACAGCCCAATCCTCCCCAGAAATGCTGAGAGCAGATATTTGCTGCCAGTCTCCCGTCACCACCGACATGAGTGATCACCAGCCTCCTCCTCATAAGCCTTTTGAGCAACTCTCCGGAATTAAATCAGTGTATTGCACGGTTCCAGCTCCTTTCATCCAGGGATCTTCAAGTGCTTTACAAACAAGTCTTTAATTAAGCCGCCTAAACAGACCCATGGGATATCATTACTGTATCTGCTTTGCCACCGGGGAATCAAAGGCATGGCACTGCCTGTACGAGGCAAGGTTTGGAAACAGGATGCAAAAACCTGGTCAAAGTTCCTCCAGCAGCAGGACATGAAGATACTCTCTGCTTCAGCACTGATTTTGAAACACTCTGGCTAACAACTTCTTTTTCCTCACGTTGGCATGGCCCCAATTTCCTGCTCCTGCCCATGTCAGGATTAGTATTCGATGGATTAGATAGATTTAAAAAATGCGCGCCTTTGACAGTCTGTCTTGGACAAACACGAACCCCGAGTACCAGGGAGCCAGGGCAGCTTTTGGGAATGAAGAGGGCTGTTTTGGAAACAAGATCTTAAAATCTGGAGGTATGTGGTATGTTTTGAGCTGGACAAAGGGCAGGACCTGCTCCTGCCTTTCACCCTCAGGACAGGTTTGTGCTGTGGCTCTTTTTAATCCTCTCCCTGAGAATGAAGCGTATCGGTTTTCTCTTCCTGATGCAATTCTGCTATCATGCCCCCAAGTGGGATAGAAGATCTCATAAATAAGGAATAAACAAAATCAAATGGCCTGGGAGCATGCCGTAATGGGTAACTCCGAGCCCCTTGCAAACTGGCTGGATTTAAAGACGTTATTTGCCGAATGTTGTATTCGCTCCATCTCTTGGATGGACTGGCCATGCCTTGTCTGAGACTGATTTTATTCTGACATACAGCAGGAAAAAAAGATGGGAATCTCTCCACAATCAGATACAAACCTGGACATGAGTATTTGTAGGGAAACAGCTGTACCCCAAATAGTTGCTTTTAAAAACTCCAGCCCAATTCTCTTCTACCGCTAGCACGATGTTGCCACCTTCTTCTTCAGGACACCCCAAACTGTCCTCCCAAATCCCAACTCCCTGCTCATGCACCCATTTCACATCCAACCTAAACATCAAGCTCTTGCAGGAGGGAGGCAAGCAATGAGCCCCATCCAAGTTACTGTTGTAAGACACCAAAAAACTTCTAGTTTCATTTACAAACCCAACTTCTTCCCATTTTAGGGGGGGGGGGGAACAATGCACTTTGGGGGCTGAGCAATTCAGGTGATCACAGCAGATACCAGACAAGCACTGCTGGGACCAGCAGAATAAACCTGGCCAAGCCACAGAGCCCAAGCCAAAATACCAAGCAGCTAAGGGTGCCTATTTTGACCACTAAGGAAGAAATTCCTGGTGCCAACACCCAGGGAGCAACACAAAAGCACCTCTAAGTAGCTTATTTCAAAACTTCGGAGCAGCAACTATGGCAGGAAATGCTGTTTGGGAGGATTTAATCAAATAATTTCCGAGAAATATGTAATAGGATCACTCGAGAGTGCTACAGAAACAGGTCCCTCCACCTTCCTTCCCAGGGCACCGTCCTGGAGCCGAAAGCCTGTTTTGTGCCAGTCCGAGCATATTTAGCCCTCAGGTCTGAAAAACAACACAAAACTGTCTGAGAAGCCAAATTCAGCTAAACTCAGCTCATTTCTGGCCGGTGCAAGAAAAACTGCATTAACGGCTCCTGCTTCATGCCAACATTAATGAGACTGAGGGTTTTTAATGGCAAGAGAAATCTCCTGCAGCTCCCACGGCGGCGCCAGGAGGAGATGAGGACTTCCCACCTGCTCACCCACCAAGACCCGACACACTTTTTTTTTCCCCCTCTGCCATCGCTACGCCAGTCCTGAGAGCAGCAGGACAATAAGAAAAGGGCAGGCGGAGATTCCAGCCTGACCTCAGCCAATTCCCCCCCAGTTCAAACCCCAGGGCCCTGCCCCTGCTCTGCTTTTACCTCCGGAGAGTTCCCGAGCTTTTGTTACCTTAAACCAAAGCACATCTAGCTCCGCAGAGGCTCGGCTGTGTGACATGACCCGGAGCAAGATTTCACCTTCTCCTTTAATTTCCCCCCCACCACCACCCTTCTCCCTGAGAAATCCCCCAACTCCTCCCCGCCTTTATTCGCTTTGAGAGCAATCAGTGCGGTTCCCTTCCCCGCTACTTTTCGGAGCAGTTTACAGTCATCTCTCCCCAAACCATCCCTCCTGCAGCCTCTGCGGTACCCGCAGCCGGTCTCGCAGCGCCCATGTCCCCCGTGCTGTTGCACAACCCAAGGCAGCATCTCCACCTCCTCTCCCAAACCTCCCCAAACCCACCTCGCCGCGAAGGGTCTCCAGATGCCGATCCTTTATCCGGCTCTATCATTGACTTTGCCATCTTCCATCACCTTTTTCCCCCCATCTCCCCATGCCACCTCCTCAAACAGAAAGTGGAGGGCTCCATGCCTACGGCACCTTGCGTGCTGGACCAGCGCCACACCAACACAAAGTTCTCCCTCGCCTGGTGGGACCCCCAAATTGCTGCGTGCGCCTTGGCGCTCTGCACTCCCTTCCACAAACCGCCAAGATTTGGGCACAAGCCCATTCGGGGGGGGGGCTTTGTGAAGCCACACGAGGGAGCGAAGAAGCAGCGCGGGCAGCTCGTACCGCTGCATAAAGGAACGAGCACTGCGGCTCGCCGTCCTACGGATCCGTGCCCCGAGTCGCGCTGCCGGTTGGCTCCCCGCACTTCGTTGCTGAACGAGAGGGTTAATAAAGCCAGATTCAGCATCCCCCTCATTATTCTTTTCTGGTTTCAACTTGCCAAGAGCTTCCCGAGTAAAGGGGATGAGAGAGAGGGGTGGATGCTGGATGCGCAAAGCCCCGAAAAGCTTGGGGAAAAAATAGTAAAAATAAAAATATAGAAAGAAATAAATAGAAAATAAAAACATAGAAAAATAGAAATATAGAAAATAGAAATATAGAACAATAGAAATACAGAAAAATAGAAATATAGAAAAATAGGAATATAGAAAACTAGGAATATAGAAAACTAGGAATATAGAAAAATAAAGTAGCAAAGGGAAGGCAGCTCCGGGGGGAGCGGCGGTGCCACTCACCGTGCAGCAGCAGCAGCAGCAGCAGCAGCGGTGCCCGCATGGTGCCTCGGTGCGGCCGGCCCCGATCCCACAGCGGCTCCCGGCGCTGTCCCCGTTTGGGGCGGGCGGGCGCTGCCCTCCCCCGGCCCCGGTCCCGGAGCCGGCCCCGGTTCTCCCCCGCCCCACAGCCGGGGGAGGCGCCCGGCGGCCCCGACCCGCCCCCGCCTCCGCCCCGCAGGGATGGAGGGGGCTGGCACGGGGGGGTTTGAGGGGAGAGGGGCTTTTAGGGGATTTGTGGGTTCCTTTGAGGTGGGAGGTTTGGGGGGTGATGGCTTGATAGAAAGAGGGGTTGAGGTTCGCGGAGTTTGGGGTTGGAGGTTGGGTTTTCCTCGGGATGGGGGTGTGAGGGAGGTGGGATGCAATTGGAGGGATTTGGGTTTTTGGGGGGTTGAAGGTGGTGTTTTCTTTTCTTTCTTTTTCTTTTTTTTTTTTGTTTTGTTTTGTTTTTGTTTTGTTTTGTTTGTTTTTGTTGGGATGAGGGTCTACAGGGGGATTTGGGGTTCCCTCCTGCTACTGGGTCTGATTTGGGGGGGTTCATGAAGTTTGGGGTTGGAGGTTGGGTTTTCCTCGGGATGCGGTTGTGAGGGGGGGTGGGATTCAAGTGGAGGGATTTGGGGTGTTTTGTTGGGGTGGGAGGTTGGGAGGTAGTTTTTTGTTTGTTTTGGTTTGTTTGTTTGTTTGTTTTGTTTTGTTTTGTTTTTTTGTTGGGATGAGGGTCTACAGGGGGATTTGGGGATCCTGCCTGCTACTGGGTGAGATCTGGGGGATTCACAGAATTTGGGAATGGAGGTTGGGTTTTCCTCGGGATGTGGGTGTGAGGGAGGTGGGATTCAAGTGGAGGGATTTGGGGTTTTCGTTGGGGTGGGAGATTAGAGCCCATGTTTTATTTTGATTTTGTTTTTGTTGGGATGAGGGTCTACAGGATATGGGGTTCCCAACTGCTATTGGGTGTTATCTGGGGAGTTCATGGAGTCTGGGGAAGGAGGTTGGATTTTCCTCGGGAAGGGGTTCTGCGGGGGAGTTGGGATTCCCATTTGCATGTGTGGAGATTTGGGGTATTCATCGGGATGGGGGCTAAGGTGGTTTTGTTTCTTTTATTGGGATGGAGGTGGAGGGGTGGGGGATTCCCATCTGCTATAAGGAGCATGTGGGGGGGTTCCTTGGGCTAGAGTTTGGAGGAGTTCAGGCTTTGCATCTCCATGTGGGGGGACTTGAGGTTTTTTTTGGGGTGGGTGTTTGGGGAGGATTTGGGGTTCCCCCATGCATGGGAGCAGCTTTCAGATTTCAGTGGAGTTGGGGTTTGGAGCTGAATGGGGGTTCCCACATGCATGGCAGTGCATTTGGGGGTTTCACCTTGATGGGGGCTTGTGTAGATTTGTGGTTTTTCAACTGCATGGAAGGGAATTTGGGGTTTCCTTATAGATGGGGATTTGCATGCAGGGATGTGGGATTCCTACTAGTATGGAAGGATTTGATATTTTTGTGAGGATGGGGATGGACCTGGGGTTTTCACCTGCAAGAAGTTTCAGTGTTGAGTTGAGGTTCTAACCTAAATGAGGATTTGGGGGAGAGGGTTCAGATTCCCACCTGCATGAGGGAGATTTGGGGGTTTCAACAGGATGAGGGCTTCAGGTTTTCATATGAATGGGGATTGATTTGGGATTTTTCAAAGGGATAAGAGTTTGGGAATGGTATTTGGGATTTGGTATTTGGGATCTGGAGGAGGGAGTAGGTGTGGACTTGGGGTTTTCATCTGCTTGGGTGTTTGGGGGTGGATTTGGGGTTTTCATCTGAATGGGAGTTTGGGGACTGATTTTGGATTCCTATCTAGATGGAGGTTACTTTGGGATTTTCATCTAAGTAAGGTTTGATTTAGGATTCTTACCTGGAGGGGGCTGGATTTGGGATTTTCTCTGTTTGGGTATATTGCCTCTGCCATCCATGACCCCATGGTGCAAAATTCCTCTGTCTCCTTCTCTTCTCAAGTCACCTCCCACCTAGAGTGGGCGATGGGGAATCCCAAGGGATGCACAGTGCAGGGGCTGGCCTGGGGGGGCATTGCCCTGGTGGGGTCAGCACCACACCACCACGCTATAACAAGGACTGAATTCTTATCAAATCTTTGCACTTTTTGTGGCAAGAGGGAAAGGTGCTGAAAGTTTTTTATCTGGTGTTCAGGCAAGGAGTGCTCACTGCAGCTAGGAGGAGACTAAAAATAAGCTCGGAGATTTGCACCGAATCCTACCCCCTGCACTGGCAGATCCTGCTAAACCATGAGCCTTCCCAGCCTGGAACCAGACGTGGTAAAAATAGCCCTCGCACCCAAATGGACTCTCCAAATTTGGTTTTCTTGATGGCTTCTGTTAAAAATTGACTTTCTTTTTGTTGCAAGGTCACCTTGAGAAGGCTTCTGGAGAGGCTTAGGCGAGCTCATTCAGCCCTCCCTACCTGCTCTGCACCCAGCAGAGGCTCCTTGTTCTGATTTTAGCTTCTGGGTCAGACCTGGAGAGAGACTTTCCATGTCCCTCAGCCCAGCCTCACCTCCTCTTGCTGTGACTCTGCATTATGCGGCACCTAAAAGCTGTGAAACCAGAGTGGCAATAAATGAATGAGTGTGAGGATGCACATTATTAATCTTGCCAGTATGAGAGAGGTGGTTCCTTCTCTCCCTGCAAAATATTTACCTTTTTAATAACAGATCACATTCCGCTCCCCCCCCCCCCCCCCCCCCCCCCCCCCTCTGCTGATCAGCATATTTCCATGTTAACTGCCAAGACAAGACAGTCTAGGGAAAAACCTGAGCTGCATCAGTATAATGGTGTCCCTGGGCTGGAGAGGAGGAAAGTGATGCTGAGCTCCTCAAACACTTGTTTTAGTGCACCAGCATCCATAATACATTGCAAAAACAACCCATGGCACATTGTTCTGGGGTAATAGTGCTTGGGAGACTGGGACCCCCTCAAGATGTGGTGGGTCTCCATGCTGGGTGTGTGCAGTGGCAAGAACAGACCGGAGCAAAGCTCCCTTGGCAGCGACTAAAAAAGACCTCAGGAGATGAAGGAAAGCAGAATGGCCTGAAAGCTTCTGGCTGCAATTAGAGCTGGCACATGGAGGTCTGCCTAAAAATCAGGCTGGCTTCAATGGCCATTGGATTTTTGCTGCAATGGTTGTTTTGGGAGTTAAAGGAGAAGAAACTCATTTGGTTGGCCTCAGCAGCAGATCTGGGCTGTGAGGGTCCTTTGGCTTTGTGCAGGGAGGAGGGAACCTCACTCCCTGAGCATTTGGTGCACACCTCTTTAGATTGCTGATCTGGACTGTAGGATTTCTCTTAAATGATCAGAACAGGCACTTTGCCACTTATGCAGAGGTTTGTTCCCTTCTCAGCGGGGTCTGGTCTCAGTGTGCCTTTTGCCTTAAGGGACATGGAGGAGTCAGCAGCCACTGCAGGGGAAGGGGGGTGCTGTGCAGGAGGCTTCCTTTGGGGGTTTTGTGGTTATCACAGGATGCACGAATTATAACGGCCCTGCCATCCATCAGGGGTGTTATTTCACACCCAGCTGGGCTATCTCCCGAGGGTCTCCACCCTTCTCTCCTTCTGCTCCTGGCAGCTTGGCCCTCCCATTCTGTAAGCCCTGCCTGCTTGCAATAACCATGGTGGCTAAAATAGCAGTATGGTCTCCACTTCTTGGAAAACCTGCTTCATTCAGAAATTCTGGATTAAACGTCCTTTTAAAGGGGGTAGCAGAAAGGACCCGTGCTGTTTCTGCTGCTTGGCAGGGTACTGGCTCCTGCCCACTTGCATCGGCTCAGAATTTGCCTCTCGTCTCTGCTCCAAGGGGATAATTACCAAGAGGGTGTCAGATCAAGGCTATGAATCATGGAGCAGCTGAAGGAAGAAAGAAAGGGATATTTAGCATGACTGCTTCCAAAACTAGGTGTCTGCACGTATCCTCCGCTGATGCCTAATGATCAGCTGGGAGAAAAGGTCAGAAAAAATGCTAGCTTGGGGACCTGGGCACTTCCACAGGGAGTCAAAATGGCACTGATGCTTAACAGGAACACATAAACAAGACTTTTACACTCAAATACAAGCAGTACTGCTAAGGGGAAGCTTTAACCCAGGTCTTCCAATTCCTAAATACCAGCACCCCACGGTCAGGAAATTGCAGGGGGGCTTTTGCTTTCAACTCCAAACACAAAGAGCATGCCTTAGAGGTGCAAAGAAACCTTTTGGAAAAATAGTTTGCACATCTGCCTGAGAAACAGCAACTGAAAAGATAAGAATTTACCCTAAAGTTTGTTATTAACTTTACTGTTATTTAAATTTTCATGGGTCTTATTCTATCAAGTGTCTTCTAAACTTGATGTTGATGTGATAATACATGCAGGCTCATGTATACCTGGTACCTAACAACCCTGTGTCACAGCTAAATATTTATCTAGGACTATGAAAGAGCAGGACAGGGAGACAGTTGTTTTAAGGCATATAACTAAGCTGGTATGAAACTGTCTCAGGAGGAGGAAGACTTCGCATTGAGGAAATCATAAGATGCTTTCATTGTTCGCCGGAAGCTAGGGAAAAGTTATTTCTTCTGTCATCTAGAAGTAAACTGGACAAAGGAGCAGAAAGCATAATGTAGGAAATACTCCTGTGCTTCACAGCTCTGGGATCAATGCCCAGAGAGAGCTTTGTATTCTCCCCACCATGTAATTCCTTCTCAGCTGTGTTCAGATTCGTCATAACATTTGACTGACGTCTGCAGACATCCTTGCAATATTTACTTCTTTTCACAGAAAATAACCAAGGAAAGCCTATGCAGCATGAAAATCCTTGGGCTGAAATCCAGCTTAGGATCATTTAACTTGCCGGTAATCCGATTTTATTGAATGTCATCACCTATCATCCTTGTGCAATGGGGCACAAAGTAATAACATTTGGAATTCAAATTTGGGATTAAGATAGGAAGATGAACAGCAGCACTCTGGTCTGATACCTCCGGTATGAGTAACAGTGTCAACAGCATCACTGGGGCTCCTGGGGTCAACACCAGTAATGGCCGTTTCAGGAAGGAAAGCAATCCCAACCTAGCTACCCTCCCTCCAGCAAGAGACAAAAATACCTATGGTTTGATGTTTTCCTGAAATATACCCTCAAGGAAACGGGACCATTGATGGAGTGAAGTTTGTAGCTACATCCAAAGTGAGGGGAAAAGTCTGTTCATGAGAAAAAAAAAAAAAAAAAAAAAAGAGAAATTTCATTGTGTGCACAGAATGGGGAATGGAGGTGATTTCCATGTATTTCAGAAGATGGGAAGTCAGAAGTATCATGGGGGGGGTCTGTTCATTAGCCTAGATGTGACCCAGCAGGATGAACCAAAATACATCTTTCCTTGGGAGCAGAAACTGTGAGAAAGCTAAGAACAGTCCAGGATAACACTCGCAGTGCTATTGATGACTTTCCAAACTATGTGAGTGAAGAGGTAAAAGTACTTTTACAATTAACATATTAGAAAAAGACTTACAAAATTGGGGTTCTCAGCTGTGACTCTATGTTTAAAGGTCAATATAATTTCTGTTCCTCTGCTTTGCATTGGACTTGGCCTTTCAGTCAAGTGTAATTTCTGATTCTCTTGATTTTATTTTATTATTTTTTTTTTTTAAGGAGAAAGAAGTGAGGAACTTCATTTTCAGGGAGCTCTCCTGCAATGTACATGCTCCAGAAGCACACAGATGCACACATGTAACCATCTAGGCAGATCTGGGTCCAGACCAAGGCACCCACATTTGTGTGTCTGTGGTGTAGGTGTCTCCATTTGCAGTGGCTTTGAGCTGCCATTATCATCAATGGAAAAGAAAAGGTTGTTTTTGTGCAGTTGCTTAAACATAGATGCCTGGAGTCATCTCAAGTGGTAGAGATGTCTTCATGGGGATGGATGAAGCTTCTGTGAAACCCAAGCCCTCTGGGGAAGCAGCTCTAGACCAGCTCTATACTAAAGAGCACAAAATTGCACCCTACATCCTCCATTTAGTCAACTGAATCCTGTCCCTGCTCCAAAGAGCCTGGAGAGCCATTCTTGTTAGCCTGAAGGACACAAGGACACCAGGCTAGCTGGATCACTCTCTAAACCCTATACACTGCCTTGACTTGGGGTTCAATTTAAATGTCTAAAAATAAGCGTCCTGCTTCGTAAAGCATCCTGCCCAGCCACCAGCTGCTGGTCCAGAGGGGTACAGGTGTCTCACGTGTCCCATGTCACACTGACCAGCCCCAGGAGGATGTCTCAGACCACATGGTGCATTTCAGGTGGCCCTGGAAGGCTTTATCTGGCAGCTGAATTGAGACTGAGGACTCTGAATCTGGGGCCGAGCCCCATACATGGTGCACAGAGAAGTGCTGCCATCAACGATGCTGCCCAGGCAGTTCAAGAACAAAACAAACTTTAGCAGGAGCCCATGCTGCACACCAGATCATGTAACTGCATTGGCTTAGCACCTCTTCTTGGAATCCTTTCCAAATACTTCAGTGAGCCCTGCACAAAGAGATCCAAACCAACGACCTCCCAGGGCAAGCTTCCCTCTGTGCTTGGAAAGTATTGAGCCCTGCCCACACATCACTGAGGTTTTGTGGGGAAAAATAAATGATTTTGTTGAGCCCCTGTACGAATGGCCACCCTTCTCTGCCCTGCAGGCTGCATTGCATCCCTGGTTAGACTACTGATGGGATGGGGTTGGGATGGATTAGACATAGGTGCTTTAAGGTATCTTGAGTACTGGAGGTGCCTTCATAGCAAGAAGCATGGTCTTGGTCTGACCTGATTTGGAGAGATGTGGAGCTGCAATGTAGGAAATTCATGGTCATTATATGGTGGGGGCATTGGGAGAGGCAATGTGGAGAGGCAAAACTCTCCCCATCAGGGCTAAGAAATGTTCATAGATAAGTCTAGGAGTTGCATACTGCATCTGTCTTGGACTGTATTTCATCCCAACCTTGCGTAATGGTTTTTATTAAAAGAGAATGTGGAGGGATGCGGGAAAGTCACAGAAAAACAAACATCCCATTAGAAGGGAGAGGCAATCAGCTACACACATTTTCCACTGCTAGAAATAGCCGCTGGTGGAAACGTGTCACTCTGCACATCTCCAACTAAATAGGCATCTCTTTTCTCAAGCCCAGAGTGAGAGGAGACTCTTATTACTCCTGCCCCAAAGTCCCCTATTTAGCCTTTCCTGCAATGGTCTGTGGGCTGGTAGAGACCTCCAAGATAGATTTGAGGTGGATTTCCCTCTTTTGCTGAGTGACGGACTGTCATTTCTTTCTTCCATCTGCAGCGAGGGAACTCCTTGGAGCCCAAACCTCCTGGACCTGGTGGGATTTTTCCAGGCTGGTCCTCTGGGCCTTGTCATTGAGTGCAGGGTGTTCCTCCAACCCAGATATCTTCCAGACTTCCCACTTGGCTCTCCAAACATCATCTCCACAACTCTTCCCATAGGTTTTGCCACCTTCTATGCCCTCTTTGAGAAGGATTTGCCCTGAACAGCCCGGGAGTTACCAGGGCAACACTTGAAGGCCCAGCAGGCCTGATCATTTTTTGGGCCTGCAGTCACCCTGAGGAATTCACTATTTGTTTTAGAGATAAAAGCTGCAACTTCCACACATTCTTCTTCAATTTCACTCTCCATTAACAGCATTGCACTGTCATAACAAAGCTCATTGAATTATTATAGATGAGAGGAATTATTCGAAGCCCGGAATGGGGAAAGGGATGGGGGAGAGCTTGCTGTACATGTTTTCTTTATGAGCCTCCTCCATGAAACATCCATTGATAACACAGAGGATTTAGGACTTGGTTAGGGCTTTTGGGGGGTTTGTGGGGAACAGTGGGGGTTGCTGACAATTGCAGTGAGCTGGGGGTCAGGATGGGTGGGTTGGGTAGCCTTGGACAAGTCCCATGTGCTTGTCTTCTGGTCCTGTCCTGGACTGCAAGCATTTCAGGACATGTCCTCCTGCTTCCCCTCATGTTTTTTTTTAAATGTGATTGAAAGATAAAGAGTAAAGCGTGGGTTAAATGGAAACCTTATGTCCCAGAATAGTGGTTGACCCCTCCATCTCCTTCAATGCCATCAAAAATCTCATGGTTCTTTCATTATTCCAACGTCAACCAAGGGGGTGATGCTCCCAGCTCAAGTTGTGAGCTGTTCCCCTTATTCGTGCTGCAAACTGCAGATTACCACAACATGAATCACCACAGTTGGTTTCCTCCTTCCCAAACTCATCTCTGGGACATCAGCACTGGTGTAAATCCTGCGTCCTGCACCACGTGGCTTCCTTGTGCCCAGCTCAGCCACCTCCCAGCTGCCCTGCCAGGCATTTAGCACAATCCCTCACCCACTCATCCTCTTTTCAACCGAAACAAAGCCCCAGCCCTCCTCTCAGAAGGGCAGGGGGGGATTTCTGACAAAACTCATTACTGGCCATGCTCTGCTCCCATTCAGACCGATGGTGTCTCTGCCGTTGGCTGGCTGCTGTGAAAAATCCTGACGCTCATCACTGTTGAGAATGGTCTCCTGGGCAATGGCCATGGGATGCCCTGCAGGTTTGGGAGTGTGGGTTCAGGTTTTGTTGACTACAGTGGCCTGTTTGAGGGGAAAAAGGATCCTAGCTAGGAGGGGAGGACTGGCATTTGTGGTAGCCTAAGGGAAGAAATATGCCTTTTGAAGGGGGAGTTCACCACTTTGGTAGGAACCCTAGCTAGGTCAGATGAAACACTTACTCCTGACAGATTAGGGGAATCCCACTCCTAAATCTCATTCCCAATGCTGATGCTAATTCAGTTTTTATCCAGGAGTTTTCCAGTGCCTCAGTTTCCCAAGGCAAGTTGCAAATTGCATCCCACATCTCAGCAAGATCAACAAGACAGTAGTAGACTGTGTTTGGCATCTATAGAGAGAACATGCTGTAAATACAATCAGTGTCATTGTTTCCAAGAACTGAAGATTTTTACAGATAAACTCAGTTGTGTTTCTCCTTTAATGTTTTTTCTTTTTATATTTTATATGGAGCTCTTCTGTATTTAAAGACAAGAATAAAACCAAACTGGCAGCTAATTGAAGCACTGCCTCCCTTTTATTTCCCCTCTGCCATGTTTTAGTGAAGATTAATTTAAGGGACGTTCACCTAGTTAGTGGAAATGCGTCATTCTCATCAGCAGTAATGGGAATTACAGGAGGCCATCGGTTGCTCAAAGAACCTCCTTAAATCTCTTCAGCGTAAGAAAGATAAGTACAAATCACAGCATGTTTCAGTTTTATTTGGCATGTTTAATGGACAGTACCACTAAACAGCTTCAGTAAGACATGCTGGCTCACTCCTTGGCATGAATCTTAACAGTAGCTGGTGACTACTGGCTTGGGCAGTGTCTTTCAGAGGCAGGAGAAGAAATTAAGTCAGTTTTAAATGAATGCAGAATCACCAAAAGACTGTTAGCAATTCGAGATACCAGTCCTCTATTTCCCTGCTGTACAAGTGCAGAGGAGACAGGAAAATTGCTGTTCGCATCCTGCCATATGTCCAAAATACTTAACTCCACACTAGAAGAGCTGAAGCACTATGTCATGGGTATCAGTTGCAACGGAATCCATAATAATAAACAGCCAGGTCTTCATTGAGTTTATCTTGCTTATGCAGACAGTACATGGGGACTGATTGGACCTTGATACTGGTGTAGGCAGGAGTGCTTCTGCTGAAACCAGACACTGTGTGACATGCAGAGCTGAGCAACTGTGTACTTTGTCAACTTTATTTACAGGATGGGAAAAACTGAATCCAGTCAAATTGTCCATCACCTTTCTTATAGGCCTGTGCTCTGCCTGGGGTGCCCACCTCCAGCATAGAGTGTACCATAAACATCAGCACAAACCCTGCTTGACACTTTTGGATAGTGTTTGCAAAATGGAAGGTACCCCAGATCCATCCAGGAACTGGGAAGGGAAAGACCTGGAGGATGTGAGGCCCTATCATCAACTTTCTGCACAGTGATAACCATCAAAAGGCTGACCTGGGTGCACCCCAGGAAAGGTCTGTGATATGTTTCCCAGCTGCAGATGGGTGCTGGCACCCTCTATGGGGTCTCACTTTCTCTCTGGACCCTCCTGGTGCTCATATCTAGGAAAACTTAGGCAAGAGCTGTTAACCCCAACCACACCAAATATCCCAGGCACTGAGCTTGTGCTGGAAGAAGCAGAGGAGATTGGGACAGGACCCCAGAGCTGACTCCAACCTTTTCCTCATCCTTCAGTAGAGCCCAAAACCAAACATATTCTGAATTTCCCTCCTCTGCAGCTCACGGTAGGGAGGAAGAGGTGAGAAAAACCTCTTTGATATCTAGGCTAGCACAGGGCTGGGCTTGCTCAGTTCCACCAGGAGTGGCCATCCCCCCGGGACCCCAGCCCACTAGCATCAGAAAATCCTGTTCCCTTGGGATCTGTCACACGTTCAAAGGGCTCCTCAAAGCCTTCAGTGACTTAACTGCACTTTGATGGAGTCGCTGTTGACTCAGCTTAAGCCATTTCCAAATCTACCGCCCAGACGCTGGGAAATCATTGCCAGGAGACCACCTTGTGTGAACATTTCACCCTCTTGAGACCAAGCCAGCCTGGAGGGAGTCTGCCTATGTCCTCGTACCAGCAAAATAAAGGGCCAAAAGCTTCTTTTAGCCAGACGTTGGCAATGAAATGGGACATACCAGAGCTAAGGAGCATTATTATTATTTGTTCTTGTGTTTTGGGCTGCTCTTGGAAAGCTCAAATGGATTTAAAGCTGTCTTTTGCTAAATGCTGTGCAAACAAGTGTTGGAGATCGCCCTTGTCCCAGCACAGGATAAAGGCACGTCCTCTTGGCTGGTCTAAGGATGCTAATTAGGTACCTGGGGAACTGGCATTTTGTGACTGTTCCCAGGCTCTGAAAGGGAGAATTAGCAGCATTCACAACACTTCACCTCGCTATTTTACATCAGATACTCCCCTGCCTTTTACAGCAGGCACCTCTAAGCTTTCTGCTGCCTGCAAGAGGAGGAATTCAGCTTACAGATGCAGACTGCAGTGTCAGGGGAGCTGCTTTGTCCTAAAAATGTCAGTTTTGCCTCTGTGGTTGAGAAGCCTGAAGGAGGGAGTTCTGCAAATGCACCCTCACATTTACATCCACCCACTTTGCAGTATGATAGACCACAGGTCCACTAAGACAGTAAAGGGAGGAGAGCTAACAGCCAGGGTAGAGAGGAAAAGAAGAAAATGAACAAAGAATGTTACAAATGCCCGATAATGTGTGGTCTCCTTTCTCCAGGACATATGTACTGTCCACCGAATCAGAGTCCTTGCAGTTATATTGGATCAGCCTGGAAGGATGCTCATCACACCCAGCAAACCCCTTTGCCCTTGGTTGGAAGGCAACCACTTCTGGGGCAGAGCTTAAGGGTGGAGTGTCACTCAAATTGCCAGTTTTGGGATATTCACCTAGAGTGACACATCTCCCAGCACCCAAGGGAGACACGTGCCCTTTTGGAGCAGCAGCTGGAAGCCATGGGGGATTCTCTGGGGCATCTTCTCAAATGGGTGCTATATTTCTTGAGATTACCAGGGACATATCTACTGCTCTTGGGGATGCTATATTTCTAAGCCTCTTGGAAATGAAAGATGTGGCTGCTTTGTGCATGTTTCTGCGTTTGGGAGAGGTATTTGTATAAAGCAACCTGTGCAATGGTGCATGCGTACAGAAGGGCAGCAGATCTGAAGACACTGCAGAGAAGGAGATGGAAGGCTTTGCAAGATTTAGATCTGTGCCAAGAACAAGGTAGGGCACAGCAAAGCAGAGCTATTTTTCCTGAGTCAGTTAAAATAGTAGTTAACCAAAGAGGCAGCTTGAGTCTCTCCTTACAATGAAGGGAATAGACATCACGAAAAAAAGTATTGCTGGTTACAAAGTTGAACGTCCAGGGGAAAACTCCATTGAGGTCTATGCTTCATGCTGTTGAGATTAACAATAAAAGGAAGTTCTGGGAAGAACGGGGGGCTGGGTTGGAGTTATTCCAGAGACCTTGCTAGCTCTGTAACAAGCATGGTGGGAATGCCCCCGTTGTGGGGAGCACTTTGCTGAAAATTCTGGGACCAGAGGAAGTTCACATTATGTTGCTGCATCCTGTATGTGAGTGAGCTATGGTCCACTTAGGAGAACATCTGCAAAAGATGCAAAGGGACACGTAAAAATTTGGCCACTCTGTAGTGAGTTGAGGGTGATCTATTCCCCTGCTGACAAATGACAAATCCACTCAAAGAAAACCTGCAGTGCGTTCCCAACAGGCTTGCAATCAGCCAGAACTAAACCCAGCACCATCATTGACCATGCTGAAGAGATACTATGGCTTTGATGAACGATCATGCTTATGGATTTGGCAAATCTAGAGACAATTGGGAAGAAAGACAGGATGATGGCTGTTTAACCCAAGCAATGATCTGAACTAGATCCCAGACTTGCCAAGAGCAATCTACACTGCACTCTTGATCTCAAAGTGAAGGCTTAGTCTCAGTCAACACCCCTCTAGAAAGTGCTGTGTGTCCCACTGTAAAGGCCCCATAGGTCAACCAACAGTTGGCCATCTTCAAGTGAAGAATGACAGTCTTTTAGGGTCTGTAGGAATGGAGGGGTTCCCCCGGATATGATACATGCCAACAATCTTAGAAGCTTATGCTGTACTGGGTGAGATGAATAGAGGGAGATTAGCATGGATGCTTTTTTTTTTCTTTTTCTTTTTTTTCCCTGTGACTAATGTTATATATAGCTCACCTCTCATGCCCTGAAATGTGGTTGCATACTAACTTCCACTGATATTTGGAGATATTTGGGATCCTAAGCCAACAAAGAAAATGTAAGTTTGCTCTGTTTCTATATTTCTAAGCCTCTGGACATTGGACTTGAGCATTGAGATGACCACTGAATAACTTTGGTGAAGGCAGGGCTGTCCATCCATCCATCCACATATGTAGAGGTCATGCTGGTGATATCAATACTTTGGAGACTTGGTAGGAGGGTGGCAGGAGGTTGATGGGTTCACAAGGGCAAAGAAGGGTGCTACAGGACTGGGAAGAGTCAGAAGGTGTTGCAAGAGATTCCATCCTTTTGGGCTTGAAGATATTGGGAACAAACTGAATTCCTACCTGGAATCCAGGAACCCCTCTAGTTAATGCATAAAGCTCCATGTGGATCAATGCAAACTGCCTGCTACATAACAGGGAAAAAGCCTCTCTGAAATGAGAAACATAAAAACAACTGCTGCTTTTTTTTTTTTTTTTTTTTTTTTTCCTTCCCTGGAGAAAGAGCCTTACACCCTTCAAAGCAAACAAAGTCATAAGGTAGATAACAAAACTCGATATTGAAACTTTAACAATATTTTCAAGATGCCAGATGAAAAATAAGGGGTTGACACTGTAATATTACAGTCCAAATATTGAAATAAAAAAAAACAGTTTTGTCTGTTATGGTGAAAAACTGTTTGTTTGTCCTCTTCAAAGTCTGCTTTCTTGGTCTCTGATGTGTCTGCATGCAATGGAGAACAGAACAGCATTCAGACCTGCAAGGTGCCAGCTGACACTTAGTCCTAGAAGAAAAGGATGAAAAAAAAAAAAAAGCTAATAAACATTATTAACCATTTTGTACAGATGGCAAAGTAAAATGTGTTGGGCCTGGACTCACCCTCAAACTTATGTGAGGTGGTTCCCAGCTTAGTTGCCTTTGTTGAATGCTTAACTTCAAATAAGTGAGAACCAGAGCCAAGTCTCAGTGATGCTTAGCACAAGCTTTGGTCTCTGTTACCTATTTCGATCTGACATCTCTGAGTCTGAATCTGTTTTCCTGGTTCCTTCAGCACCAGGCACATAGGACCAGCCATTCTTGTTTGGATAGCATAGGGAGTAATCACTAGTAATAATGAGAAAGAAAATGGAAGCCTCAAACCTCCACCGTTGCATTATCCACAGGGTTTTCCCTCTTTAGTGAGCTCTGATTTTGGTAAGAGATTTCTCCAATGAGAGATGTTCTCTGTGGATCTCACTCCCTGGTGCTTGTGCATCTTCTGACCATGATGAACTGACAGTCAAAAGCAAAAAGAAGTAGGGAAGAAGAGGTGCAAGAGGCGATGAGGAACTCTCCGTTTCTTCAACATTACTCTTGACAGGAGGGAAAAGTACTAGCCAGCAAGCCTTCATGGACAAATGAACTTCTTCCTGCCTCAGTTTCTTGGCTGTTGTCATCCCTTGCTTACTAGCCAAAAGCTGAGCTACTGGCACAATTGTCCACCCCACCTACTCGTGCTTAAAAGCAACCACCCCTATATTTAGCACTCACCATTTTCCATTGTGCTGCCACAAACACACGTCCTGCTGGGCGCTCCAAGGCGGGGCTCGGTGATTTCAGATGGATGCTCCCTATTTTTAGCTATCAGATGGCGTGTGGATGCGTTGGCTCATCGTAATTCTTTCCATGTGACAGATCTGGACAGGGTTTGTAGCTCTCCATGATGCAAAGCCCCACACTTTTTCCCTCCTGGCGTCAGATGGATGGAGGTGGGGAGAAGGGCCAAGAGCTGTGTCCTGCAGGAGGGCTGGGTGAGGAAAATCATGATTTCTTCCCCAGGAAGAGTCACTTGGGGCAGAGTTCAGGGGAGTATCTCAATGCCTGGGTCTTATGCTGTTAGGAATGTTCAGATTCTCATGGGATCATGTGGACTACTGGGAGGTCTCTTCCGGGATCGCTGTCTCATGGCTAATAATAAGATATAGGGTGAACATCAATGGTGAGGTCATGTGGGCTTTCTGGTCTCTTTTGCTGGGCTCCATCAAACAAAATAAAACAAAAACAAAAACAAAAACAAATAAATAAAATAATAAAATAATAAAATAAAATAAAATAAAATAAAATAAAATAATGTAAAATAAAATAAAATAATAAAAAGATGAGATGGCATATGGGTCTGATCCAATCTGATTGGATTGATCCAGTTCCTGAGAAGACCATACCATCATTATTATTCACAAACTGCCATGGGTTAATCAGAGATTCAAAGCTGGGGAAGAAGGAACAGGAATGGATGGCTGACTTTCCCAGCAGGGATGTGACGTTGGCAGGTCCCAGCTTCTTTTTGGTCTCGTTCAGGTCAGTCTTTTCTGGCAAAGGAGGTGAATAATGAAATCAGTAGAGATTTATGCAATTGAAATCTCAGCATGAAATACTGCAGAAAGATGTTCTAGTGTAGAGCAAGCAAGTGGGAAAAGGGACATGTCTGAAGTTGAAAGGTGTAAGAGACTGCACATGGAAAAAAGCAGGTTAACTGTATGTGGGCCCCAAATAAACCATTCCCAGAGTAACATCTTTGTGTCCTTGGAGAAAGGTGAGTGAAATGTCTTCACTGCACTCAGCCAGAGTCAAAAAGGTAAAACAGAAGTTTATATATATATATATTTTTAAGAATAAAGTTCAACCCCTCTCCTACCATCACTCTGCAAAAAAAAAAAAAAAAAAAAACAAAAAAAAAAAAAACCATGGCATTGAGTAAATCTCTGGGGTGCTGACCGCTTTCGTGGTGCATACAATGCTGATCCCCCCACCTCAACAGGATACAATGGGACTGGAAAAGGTAAAAGAACCAGGAACAATCACAGGCCCTGAACAGCCGCTGTGTAAGCACCACCTAGGGAATAGACGGGGACTCCATTGTCTGCGAAAGAGAAAGCTGAGCCAGAGACCAGCCCCTGGGTCACAGCATCCGGAGTGATACGGCGCTGGGAGGAGGCAGGAGCATTCACCCCTTCCCATAACAGGGAGCTGGGCGGCATGTCTCACCAAACAAAAGCTGGGCTGAGTTGAGATGTGGCTCTTGATGCTGCCTCAGCGTGCTTTGGACACCAGAAGCATGAATAAATCAGAAAAAAAAAAAAAAATCCTGGAGGACATGTCTATCAGGGACTGATAAAGCTCTGGATAGACACCCTTGTGCTGCAGGTCCTGGGGTGTTCACCTGTCATTGTAATTCTCATGCTCTTCCCCAGGAATATTCCCACTCTCCCTGTTTAACCACCTCTAGTTATTTTGGGGACACGGTAGTGACTTAGAGCAGTGCTCCGACCCACCGTGGTTGTTGTTGTGCCTTGGGGAATGTGACTGTACCGGGATCTGACAGTGAAGTGAAGCAGTGTAACATCGTGTCAAAAGAGGAGCCAGGGGAGCCTGATCAGCTGGCAATTTTAAAGTGAAGCCAGACAGAAACAGAAGTGAAACAGACAGAAACCTGAAGGCATTCGGCCCCCAGGGATGCAGGGAGAAGATATGAGCAGACCTTTCCCACGGGGATCAGAAGGAGTCCGTGTTATCAAGGAAGATGGCAGGGACACCTCCGACACCTCCATGTTCCCTCGAGGGCTAAGTCTCCCTCAAAAAAAAACACCCCAAATTTATACTTTTTTTTTTTTTGGAAGCCGACTAGCAAAGGGAATAAATAGGCTTTCAGTTCTGCTAGATCCTTCTCTGCTGGAGGGTGCAGGAGGCTTTCTGGCAGCTCTGCATCCCTCCCTTTCAGTTCAGCCCCCAGACACAAAGGCAGAAAAATGCCAGGAATTTCCCAGCGCCCTCCCCAAACCCGCTTGCATCTCACTTTCCCTCCTCGGGCTGGGAAGGAGGAATACTAATAAGAAAGCAGGGATATTCAATAGACCCCATGCCTGGTCACTTTGAGGGTGAAAGCTGAAAAGGGGTGAACGTGACTAACCATAAGGAATGAGACTTCTTCAAGTTCTTGCATGTCTTGTTTTTTTGCTGCTTTGTTTTGTTTTTCCTTCCCTTATTTCTCCCGTGTGCTGCCTAGCACTGAAAAATTCCTCTCAGCCCCTCGCTCTGTTTCTGTTCTTTGGTGTCTAATCGCTGCTGGGTGATTAGCATGTGAAGGGAAAGGGGAAAACAAAATCTGTATGGGTTGCTTGTGGAGCAGGAGCAGCTGTCTGGATGGACAGTGGCTCGTGTGTTATCCTCCACGCTGCCGTTGATCTCTTCCATTGTGAATGTTTTCCTGTGAGAATAGGCCAAACGCCGAGAAAAGGCAGAAAACGGGGTGGGGATGAAAGTCGGAGCAGGTGGACTGTTCTTTATTCGGGGAAAAAAAGAAATCTTTATATTTATTTATTTATTTGTTTATTTATGTTGTGGTTGAGCTTGCAGTGTGTGGAGGGGATGATAGGGACTTCTGTGCTGCGCTGGGATAATAAATAATAATAAAAATATAATTTATAGAAGCGACCTCAGCAGGAATAAAATGATAATTTGTAGAAGAGACCTCAATAGGAGCAAGAGGAGCAGCACAGAGCCCTTTGATGCAATGAGGCTGGAGTTGGAGGAGGTGGCTTGAGCTGGGAGGGGAGAAGATGCAACCCCCATGAGCTGGGTGCTGTCCCTCCTTCACTGCCCCAAATAACAGTGGGGTGGGGGACCATCCTTTGCAAGCCATCATAATCCCCCTGCAAGAGAAATCCTGGCCCGTGGAAGATGCTAGGCTGGAGGGTAGAGTGCATCCTTTTTGCTCAGCCTCTTCAAGTCCCTTTAGGAGAAATTGCTTCTGGTGTGATGGGCAGCGTAAGGCATCTGCAGGCAGCCCGGTGCTGGCGGATGGGGTGGCTCTTGCTGCAGGAATTACAGCCTGAGGCTGGACAGTGACTGCAAAGGGACGTGCAACTGGAATGGAAAACAGTATCTATTTGTTGTTTGTTACGAGGCAGTGATGGGAACACCGGTGCCTCTGGGGCGGGTATTCCCTGCTAGCACTGTGCTGGGCTCAGCCCCTCCTCCCCTCGCTCCAGGTGTTTCCTTTTCTGAGCTCGATAATGAAATCCGTGAGCCTGAGCCAGTTTATGTTTAGTTTCCATTGCTGCTGGCAGGGGTCTGCTGGTGCCTAACAGACAGCAGCAAAACACCACCAGTGCCCAGACCCCCAGGTTGAGGTGCTGCCTACAAGATGGGTTGTGAGGGATGGGGACCGTGACAGGAGGGGAACAAGGAAGGACAAGGATGTGTGCTCCCAGCAAACATCTCATCTCAAGAAGTGAACCACTTCTTTGCATCAGCCTCCCACAGAGCCATGAGATCCAGACTGGATTTGTTTTGGGAGCTGTCTCTGGCTACACAGGCTAATCCCATATAATGTCTGGTATTCCTGACCTGTGTCTGCTCCCTTTGTGAAGAAGTTCGTAGCTGGTGCAGGCAATCTTCCATCTTCCACTCCACTTGGTCCTCAGGCTGGTCTTTGCTGTGGACTCCTGCTCCAGCCACCCACCGTAGGAAGGATTCACCTACCTAATCATACATTTGTTGGGCCAACTGGGCTGTCTCAGTGGGGTAGCTGATATGTCTGCAAGCTTTCTGTATCTCAGTTGTGGGTATCTTAGAACATCTTAGAGCAGATATCAATATCCTAGAGCATCTCTGTGCTACAACTCCATGTTTAGACAATTGAATTGAGCCTCTGCTGACCATCACAGGAGCTTAGATACCCAGCTCACAAGGAGCCATGCAAATACAGGTGTCTTAATGCAGGTGTTAGGAAAGTTGGGATACCGTTTCCTAAATAGAGGTGCCCAGGGACATGAGATCCACCTTGTGATGTGCAAGACCAAGAATCTATACAGGGCATGCGAGTATGACATGGGATACATCCTGCCATATCCTTCCCAGACCAAGGGCAATGTCTTTTTATTTTTTTTTTAATTTTTTTTTTTGTTTTGCTTTGTTTTGCTTAAAACAAACAAACAAACAAAGCCAATAGAGGTGCAAATCACTTTGGACCAGGGAAATAGAAAGGTCTTGACAATAATGCTTGTGAGTCTATAATCTAATGCTATAAAACTGATGAAGAGGAAGCAGGAAAACTAAGTACTAGAAGGAGAGATCAGAAGTGGGAATAGGGGAAGAGAAAGAAGGGAATAAGTCACAAGGACCTTCCAGAGGTGTCAGGCAGGTAACAGGGCAGAGTGAGATGGTTTTCATGGTGGAATTGAGAGCTGGAGGAAGCATGTCTAGCTGGAAAGACTCTGATTAAGCAGTGAGTCACGGTTGGTCCAGAAGGATCCTGAACATCTCCAGAGTGTCCTTGAGGTCCTTGTACCTCCTGTTCCTGAACGCTTACAGGCTTATCACCTGCATGCTCATCTGCACTATACCCTGGTTGTGCCCCACCTCTTCCTATTGCCTAATTCCCTGCCTTTAACTTGTCCACACCATGCATCTGATTCTCTCCATGCTGCTGAAAGCCTCTGGCTTCAAGTTTCCTCCTTCAGAGCAATGAAGAGATCAGGGGAAGAGCAGGTTCCTAGTCTGTATCTGACAGTGCACGCTCAGTCTGTTGCTGAGCCATATCCTCCAAATGCTTTGTTAGGGTGGGATGACCCACAGGAGTTGCTCCACTTCTGGCAGCTTGCTCCCAGATGCCTTCTTCTCCAAGACTATGCATGGTGGCAGAGGCATAACTGCATGGGATCTTGTGCGAAAGCCCAAATCTGTTACATAGCACCAAGCCCCCGATGTATCTGATTGATGTCTGGGATCATGGCAGAGAGAAGCCAACATTAAAGATTTTTTTTTTTTTTTTTTCAATGAAGGAGCAGGATGGTGGTCTGGGCTCAGGAACTCTGTTTGTGCCCCATTTCTTACACCTATCATTTGGCTTTGGCTTGGCTTTGGCATTGGCTTTCAGCTTATGCTGAACTCACCCATCTTCTGTGGGATTGTGGAGAAGGAGTGCTTGAGATAAATGGTCCTCTAAGGGGGACAGTTTTATTCTGTGCAGACCAGTTGGTTAGATCATGGATTTGAGCTCCTTAGGAGGAGAGGGAAACAGGAGGTGCAGAGCTCCAGTGTGTCTGTGGCTGGATGCATCCAGCACCAGATGTTCTCGTGCTATCTGGAGACCTACTTTCAGAACTACTCTCCCCTCAACCTTTGCTGCAGCCTCATCTTGTCATGGCTGGACTAGCACTGGGACAGAGAGGGAAGCGGAGGGGAGGAAAGGAAAGAAGGACAAGCATCCATTCTTGGGGCTGGGCTATGCCTTGAGCCAATTGTGAAAGTAAAAAAGGGAAACTCCTCTGTCCTCACTGCAAAACTGAGCACACTGCTGAAAAATCTGGAGTCATCCATGAAAAGTTTTGACCAAGCTTACTCTGGGGAGGTCTGTAAGGTTGAAAACCACTTAATTTGGGTAGGAATACATAGCTAAAAGTTTTTCTCCTGCATCACTAGGTAAAAGGAATTTGCCTTGAGCACTATTTGAAGTCTGTCAAATCTCACAGGCTCCCTACTCTTGCCTGCTCCACAGGGAAGCTTGAGCAACTGAATCCTCAAACTCAACACATCTACTGTTTTCCCAGGATTTACACCTGATGACACTGAATTGTCTTTGAAAACCTGTTTCTAGGGCATGCTGTGATTCCACCTGCAGGAAGCATTTGATCTCTGTCATCTTGTAGAATGTCTTGAGCTCACCAGGCAAGTAGGACAGAGAGTGAAGGAAAACTCTAAGAACTGGATCATTGTGTCTTCTCTTCAGTCCTCTGCTTGTGCTTGGATAACTCACTGTCATTTAGGCCTCTCTTTATATGCTTAAATTAGAAACGTCATTGAAATTAAAGGACATCAAGCAAGGAACCCTTGATATTCCTAAAGTATTTGTCTCACTGAAACTCGTTTTGAGTGATGGTGATGAATTGTTGCAAATAAGGTTATTTTTCAAAGCCTTCTCCTAGAGGCAAGCTAATTCCTCACACTCACACTGATTTCTGTCATAGTGGATCCTAAAATAAAAGACTGTTGGGTCAGGAAGCTTGACACTACTGGCTAGGGCAGAATGACAACGTTCTTCAAAACTCATTCAGCATATGTTTGGTGCAACCGTGAAGTGATGCCTTTGTGCCTCTATTCAATCAGAGAAAGAAAATTCCAGCCATGGGCTCAAAAGTACTGTATATTGCCACATTTAGCTGGGTATCTATGCACTTGCAATGGACACTTACTCTAAAGGTCATGATAGCCCACCTGATTAATTAAAAGACACCTTGTGGTCTTCATGACCAAACAAAACATTTGTGGTATCAAATTTAGAATATTGAAGGGTTTGCAAGTAGAACTACTACCCCAGAAACTCCAAACCTAACAAAAACCATCCAACAGCACTAGGGAATTATAAACTGAAGACTCTGGGCAGCAAATCCCCTGGTACCACCTAGAAGTTATAGTCCAGTTTAGTGTTGAGGCTTCTCTAGTTGCACTGCAGAACTGTTGACAATACCTGACCCTCTGGAGATATATTATGGACAGTTTCTCCTCTAAAAGTCTTGCTGTGTTCATAAAAATCCACTGAAAAAATGTTACTGCAGGCAGCCTAATGAACCTGAAATGGTGAGTGTGTTGATACATAATTCTGGTAAAACATCGGAATTAAAATATTTTATCTTATAATAAATGCCAACACATCCTTTATTGTCATGAGTTCTCAGGACCTTTGGTTTTCCTCTTCATCCACAGCTAACAGCCCCTGTGTTACCATCTGCCTTGCAGCCTGTGAGCACAGTGAAGTGCATTGTTTGTCCTCATCAACAGAGCTTTCCATGGGCTTGAGAGCATCATACAATTCTAGCTGAGATATATTTTTGGCAAAAGCAGTGACGTTTGAAGGAACATCCTTCTTGATAATTTCTATAGATATTTCCATTAAAAATAAACTTTTGTTTAGCCAGAGTTTTCATTATACACTCACATCCTCTTGAGAGTTGGAGAACATAATGAAATGCTTTGTTAAAAGAAACCTTTGTTTTAGGGGAAATCAGTGGATACGAGCTGCTTGAAAGAAGTTTCAAGTTGAAAGGTAATCAGTAGAGTTTTCTTTTTTGGATACATTGAAAAGATGTTCTTCCTAATACAAGAGTATATGAAAATAAAAGAACCACATTGATCTCTGATAATGTGTCTACACTTTTACAATTCTATATTAATGAAATCAAATAAAATTAGATTCATGAGGAGGAAATAATTTATAACCCCTTGTACATCCTGTCTTTGAAAAGGGAACTTCTTGAGAAATACAAAGACAAGGACACAAACATAGAATGAATTTTACATAACCAACATGGATAAAAAGTAGACTGAGAAGAGGAGTTTTGGGGAAGACTAATGAAATAATAGTCACAACAGCAAGGCAAATCAAGGCATCACATTTCCTACACACAAATAATAGCCCCATGATTTGACTGCCTGAATAAATAGTTGAGGAACATGTTAAGAAGGAAGCACAGTGAGATCTTCATGCTGCCAAAGAGCTGAGGTCTTTCTACATGGGTTCTCTTTTTTTGTGTTGGCCATATAAAAAAGGAGGGCCACAAAAGAGTGATAGGTGGATGTAGGCCACCATGCTCGTCTGGGATGGGGAATGTAAACTTCTGGGTTAACATCATATAAATAGCTTGGAAGTTAAAAATAGTGTGATCAAGCTGTGCCCAAAACATTGGCCATGTATTTAGAATATACATGGTAGGAGGTCTTGTAAGGCATAGTGGTGGTTTGACAAGGAGTCAAGGAGCTGGATAAGCTGGGCTTTCCTCCTAGGTTTGTCATGTGTTATGGGATCTGGGTGAGGCACGTGCCTACTTTGGCCTCCCCTTGTTTGTAAATCAGGAACAGTGATGTTTAGTCTCGAGATAACCAGAATGTTACCCCGCTTGCTGGCCTGGAGTTGGAGAAGCTCAGCAGACCTGCCAAATGTGTTTTTTACCTGTCCTCATTCATCAGATGACCCAAAAGGCTTTGTGGAAGCAGTGCAGAAAGTGGACATGTCTCTGAAATTGCCCTTTTAAGAGACATAGGATCTGAGAGACCTGTTGTGTGGAGGAGTTCTGGAGAAGGGGACAAAACCTGGGGGACCAGAAGAGCAAAGCAGTAACCGATGGAGTGATATTGTGCAGCAGAGTCCCCAGCCTAAACGTATCCTCTCTTGCCTCTTCCCACGGGGACTGAAGAACAACATACCCATAGCATTGCCCCAACGGGCAAACCATTCTGCTGCTTCACACCTAAAGTCCTCCCCAGGAGTGGGCAAAGTGGAGGACTTGAGAACAAACATTCAGCCCTGGCTCAAGGAGCAGCTGTACTGCCCTGGTGCAGGGGCAGCCAGCTTTGCGCCACTGGCTGCAGGAAGCCACGAGGGTGTGATCCAGCTTTATGTTGCTCTGCCAAGCATTGTCACCAAGTGCTGCAGTGACCTGCCTCCTCGCTGGAACAGGCTGTGAGCTGCCAGATGGGGAAAGCTGAGCCCAAGGGCCTTGGTATTTCTTTGTGACTAGTCATAGAGCACGTCCCACCTTATTACCTCTGTGCTAATGCATGAGATTTGGGTCTACGCTGAGTGCAAGGTGGATGCTAAAAGCGACCAGGAGTCAGGTTCAGAGCAGGAACCTGTTTGTACAAAGGTAAAGCAAATAGTCACTGATGTTATGCTTCTTCTAGGCAAATAGCACGCCTCCTCTGTACCTCTCCCTGAGAGCCCTGCATCAGTCTAGGCAGTGAATGTGCATATAGACACCATTTCTTTCCTAAACAGTTGATCATATCTTCTCCCGTAGTGTTTCAGATTCAGTTTTTCCTTTGGAAGAGATTCATATTTTAAAAATAGCTCAGATACTAAGCATATATTCAGACAGAAGACACGGAGGAAGACTTGTGGGTGATTTATTGTAGAGATTCAAGGGGTGAGGACAAGGATCGATGGCACCAGCATGATGTTCCTGCTGTCCAGATAGACTAATGGTGTAAAATTTGAACACAGATTTGTAATGTTGATCCCAGACTTCAGGTTTAGTTTCTTAAAAGCATGTGTGAAGCATCACTGGAAACATTACCTGAAAATCATCCTGTCTTTGCAGCTGACAAAACGTGGCTGACTGGACGTGGCTGAGTTGGGATGTGAGAACTGATCCAAGGTCCCTCTTGGAATACAGAACTGACATGGCCAAGAGCTCTTAAGTACATGCACATTTTTATGTGCATCTTAAGTGCACAAGGGGAGTCAGTATAGGGGATTTTCTGGTTAGAAATAAAATCAATAAAAAATGGAGTCAAACGGGAAATACAGTCAAGAGAAAACAAGACATCTTATGCTTGGGAGTTCAGCCCATCTCTCCAGTTGGAGCAAAGGGTCACATTCATTTTCAAGGTCCTTCCCTGGAAGCCCTTGGAGGTGCCCTATGTGCAGGTGCATCCATGGAGGGTCATCCCATAGCAGAATGAGTACAGGGGAATGTCCCAGAAACTTAGGAGGAATTTCTGATTTTGCTGTTGATGCAGGGGAGTAAAGTCTCCATTTTCATATATTTGCCAAAAATAGCTATGTAAATGTATGTGATTTCCATAAGAACAGAGAAACATTGTCCAATGGTTATCAGCTGGTAACCTGCATTGAATAATAGAAAAACATAGTGTCAAAATGCGTGTTATTTCTTCATCTGGGGAGATTTTTTTGGCTCAGAAGCTATATGCAGAAAATAAAAAGTCCAAGTCAAAACACTGGTATGGGCTGAACCCAAGTGAAATGTTTTCTGCTTGCTTTTTGTCTTCACAAAATTAGTCAGGCAAGCAAAAATCATGTCCAGTTGAGTCATCACTTCATCTTTGACTTAAAACTAAACACTTATTAGAGTCAGGTGGATTTTTGCTTATCCGTTCAAACTCTTAAGAAAGGTCAACTGAAGTCACAAGCAGTTTTGTAATTTAACACTTCAGAATTTCAATTTGGAAATGAATTGATAGAATATGTTTTTTTTTTTTTTTTTTAACACCTCAATTATTTTTTTCTTGAAAGTGTTTTTCTGAGCAGTTATTGTAGGGCCCTCCAACAGGGCTGAATCTGGGGCAGGAGGATGTCTCTTTGTGGTTATATTGGACCACCCCGATCTGCCAGCATTTGGGTAAACCTATAGCAAGACCACACTTTTGTCCCTTCTCCTTATACAGCATAACTTAGGCATCCTATAAAAGGCAGTTTGTCAGTCTTCAAAGCCCAGACTTCTGGAGTCATGTAAATGAGCTGCCATTACCAGTTAAAAAGAAGGAAAAAAAAAAAAAAGAAAAAGAAAAAGAAGATAAAATGACAGTTTTAGACATTGTGGTGGCAGACAGAAAATGGACAAGGCTGTAGCTATTGTAGCTGCCATCACTTTGGGGTGAAACCCATAGGACTATCTTCAGAAATAATTTAATAAAAAGGCAATTTTAGCCCTTCGTATGTGCTTTTGGGGTGGGGAGGTGTCCAGTTGAGAAATGCTGACCTTTAGAGCCATCAAAGATAGTAAGAGTGGGTAGAGGGCTGGTTTCATGGGGCTGAACAGTTACAGCCCCATGGGGGAGATCACACCTCAGGGGCATGACCTGCTCAGTGAAGTTCTCAAGGAGATATGAAGGCCCTGTTCAGTTGATAAGGCTCACACAGGCTTTGATGAGCAGAGAACTCAGTGTACATCACTGAACAGAGGACTACATGTACTTATTTTCGTCCGTACTACCCTCCTACCTAGCTGCGAGGAATGTGATCCTCCTCCCTCGTTCTTTTTTATCAGCCTGCTGTTACTTCATGGATTTGTAACTGTCTTGGTTTTGCCTTCGTAATCCTGACGCAAACCCATCAGACCTGTGGAGTGAATTATGACTTTAATTGGGACACTCTGCTTGGCTCTCCTTCCACAAGCTGCTTCCAGTTACGGCAATAAGAGGAACACATGTCTGAGGGGGCTGGTGGAAAAAAAAAAAAAAAAAAAAGGATGGAACAAATAGGTTTGTAAGCCAGGCCGGTTCTCTCCTTAGGGATGTTGAACTCCTTTTGGCAGTGTCCTCCGTGGTGTTTTTCCAGCTCATCTCAACCGCTCATTTGAAGGCTGAGGCAGCTCAAAAAACACATCAACAGAGAAATCTTCAAAATCCATCAGCATAAGTGGATGTGTAAAGAATGATGGGTCAGAGATAAAGGATTAGCCAGGACCTAGCTCTCTGCTACGAGAAGGAAGCAGATAGGGCTATACATATGCCACATGACAAGCACCCAGCCTAGCCTTGGCTGTCACACGAGCTCCAGTAAGCCCCGTACAGTAGCCAGTGGCTCGACATGGCCAGAGGGGCTCTGTGAGGATGTTGGGTGGCAGGGAGAAGGGTCACGCTGTGCACAGGTTTTGACTTCTGTCTTTCTCTGGATTACAAAGGCCACAAAGCAGATATCTGCAGAGAGAAGAGTGTTTTTTTAAAGTAGCATCAATGCAGAACAGAAGACCATGGCTGTGAATGTGATGTGATGGTATATGTGTACATCACCTGTCCCAGCCAGGCACTAGTAAGGCTCTGAGGCTCTTGGATTTTTCTTCCAGTTGCTGATCTTCAGGGGAAGCTTCCTCGTTTCTTTGCATGCTCTAGTTTTTGGCCCTAACTGCCTGTGTCTATTGGACCTGGCACTTCTGTACATGGGGGCTTGTAGAGCTCCTCTTTGAATACAACACACAGCTATCACCACCAAGTAGGCTTAGTTCTGGATGGTTCCCAGCTCCCAGGTAGTCCTAGAATATAACTGAAAAACAAATTAGGTGTTTGGACTAAAACTTTTAACAAGACAATAGGAGATTTTCAAGACAGATCTGTCAGAAAACTTCTTTTAAATCTACACATTATGTCTTTGTAGGTTAAGTGCAATACAAATAAAAGCTCTCTAGCTATCTAGGACACACATGGCCATCTAATTGCTTGCACTGGGAATCCTTCAGATGCAGGCACTGGGGAGGAATGCCATGGGAGGGAGCTGGAGAAATTACCTGCATGCCGAGGAGCTGAGTCAATCTGGTACTGACATTCACTTAGCAGGGGGAACTGGTACATGGTGGAACATTGTTTAAACGTAAAATCCCATCAAGGAGGCAGGAGAACATAAATTATGGGGAGTATAAGGAAGTGAGTGAGACTGGCATGTGGCAAGGCAGAGCACTGAAAGGCAGATTTCACTTTGAATTCAGACCAGAGCCTCTACAGGAGAGATCTGAACTTTCAGGTCCTGTGAAAGACATGAGTTTTAGAGACAGGGAAAAGGATGGAGCTCAGCAGTGTGGAAAGAGAACGGGTTAAAAATGTACCCATGTTCTTGTTAGCAGTGCTAACAAGTTAGTAGTGCTCCATGTTAGTGGTAGTGTCCAGGAGCTCCAGGCATGGTTCTCTGAGCTAACATGGGTCAGTCCTAACCTTTCTACCAAGTGCAACCCTTTGAAGATGTAGAGACAGATTCTGCTTTTGGGTGCTTGATGAATCAGGGGCAAAGGCAAGGCTGAGCTACACCAAGGTCAGGATCTGAAGAATCAGACCCTACAGGTGGCAGACAGCATAGACAGCAGCAACACTCCTTACTCCATCCTTTCAGCTCAGCTTTCCAGGCAGCATATATTTGTTACACATTCGGTTATGATCCTGAATCATGGTTAAATGGTAACCCATGGGTGATAACCCTTGTCCTGCCATGGTGATGAAGAGGTTGCTCTTCCCCCTTACCTCCACTCAGCACTCAGTGCTGGATGTCTGGTCGGTAAAGCTGTCTGTAACACAGCTCTGCTAACCCTCTGGCATCTGTGAGGAAGGTTAGTGTTAACTGAGCAAGGAGCCTTGCACAGTGTGTTGAGGAAAACAGCTTTAGCTCCAAAACAAGCAGCTGATATCATCATCAGGTAGTCCTTAACTCTGTTCTAATGATGATACTGCACAGAAAAGCTGCCCTTAGAAGTGGGTGTCTCTGATTGAAACTGCTCCAATAAAAGGTTATAGATGCAGCTGCTTCCTCCATTGCCACAAAACTCTGTGGGGCTATTTATATGGAAATAAGTACACAATTGCTTTCTTTGTCTCAGTATTTACTGGCAAGTTCTTTCCTCACACCTCCTAGAACTACCTGCCTTGTAGCAGGGAGAGAGAGCTACAACCCAGAGCAGAAGATTAAACTAGGGACTATGAAGGCAAACATCAAAGCCAGCTTCAGACGGGGAAGTAAAAGGGTCCAGGGAATTTAAAGCCAGTCAACCGCATTTTGGTCCTTGGGAAAATTATAAAGAAAATTCCCTTGCAAGCCTTTTCCAGGCATATGAAGGACAGAAAGCTGGTCGCAAACATCCAGTGTGACTTACTGAGGACAGGTGAAAAACTTCATTTTCTTCTGTGGTGAGATGACAAGAGAAGAGCAAACCCTTTCAGCAAAGGAAAAGCTGACTGGATTTAAGGTGAAATTCTTCACCATGGGCATGACTGACTATTGCAACAGCTGTAGAATCTCCTTCTTAGAGATGATTGAAATTTGACTAGTGGAGACTTTGCACAACATAAGCTAACTTTGAAGTTAACCTGGCTTTCAGCAGAAAATTGGACCAGAGACCTCCAGATGTTCTTTCCAGGCTATGATTGAATGATGCTCTGCAAATATGTCTCAGTGTACTCTTATCAATGACTGTCAGAGTACAGTTCTTTCCTGCCCCTTACTAGAGATATAAAAATGGTGAAAAAAAAAACAACATCAAAAAACAAACAAACAAACAAACAAAAACCAACCACTATACAAAGAATGTAATAATATGGGAAGAATCACAGGATTTTTTTCCTTGTTTCTGAAGTCCGTGAATTCCAGCAGCTTCCAAAGGCAACCTGCACTGCACTGTGATAGAGACCACAACATACATAAACTGAAATACTTGCAAGAAGAAAAAGTAAAAGATTCTACTAATGAAACTTTATGCCCCAAAGGGGTTATATGTAATCAAAATGGGGAAGTTTTCAAAAAGAAAGCCAAATGAAACAGCAAAAGGGACAAAATGTCTGTGGATGGTATAGCAAGTACTTAACGGCAACCACTTGAAGTCTCAGGGGATAAACATATGCCACATATTAAAATGGTTTTGAAAAGGACTATGCCTAGATAGATGTCATCTGTTAGCAAAAGAGTAAAAGTGACCATTTGAAGAAAAAGAAAATCATTAGAAATATTTAAACAAAAAATGAAAAAATAAAAATGAAAAGAGCTTAATATCTGGTAGTTTAATGTCAAACTTAAACCATTCCAAAAGATTTTGAGAACCTTTTTGCTAAAGGAATGAAACAGTAATAAAACCTTTCAAAAAGTTATTGGTGGAAGAATCTGTCAAGGAGTCTGTGGGACTTAGACATGACTGGAGTAAAAGGGATGTGCAAGGAAGATGGAGCTGCTGTGCATAGCAGAAAGGTTTGATGGATTCTTCCACTCGTGTGGACTGTGGAGTAACTTAAGATGGTTTCTACATCAGAACTTATCTTAGGAAGAAAGGAGGAGGGGTCAATCAGAGGAACAATTTCTAACAGAAGACATATTAAAATAATAATTAAAATATAAAAAAAAAAGAAAAGAAAGGAAATGATTCAAGAGTTCTAGAGGAATGGAGATACAAAACCACTGTATTATTAATTATAATATGCAACTTGTAAGTTATATCAGATTTGGTTACAGGAGAGTATGAAATATAAAATTTTATTGTGCATTTTGGAAAAGGGAACCAAGAAGGGTCTGGAAAACTGCAGTTGAGTGGCCCTGATACCTGTATTGGACACAATGGTAGACCCTACAAGGAGGAAGAGCATCCACAGTCTCAGGGCTAAATGCAACATATCAAAGTAGAGGCAACACTGCTTTTAGAGAGAAATTATTCCCCAGAAATTAAACAGCTTTGAAGGACTTTGTGAACATGTGGTTTAGAATGATCCAGCTGGTGTAGTAGAAATGGGAGTGTTCTCAGAAAAGTTTTTCAACAAAAAAATCAGTGAATGAAATTGTGGAGTAGATTACTCTTGTGGATTATTAATTGATTAAAAGGTAAGAAACAACAAATTGCTCTGTTTTGATAATGGAAAGCATTGACAGGAGAGTCCTGCAGGGGTTTCCACTGAGGTCTGTGTTCTTTAACACACTCATAAATGATTTGGAAAAGACTGACAATAAAGAAGCAGTAAAGCTTGCTGATGACATAGAATTATTCATGATAATCGAAACTAATATTCCCATCAGGAGCTGCAGGAGCGTCTTGAACTCCTGAGACAACATGCAACAAAGAGACAGGTGAAGCTGTGTGTTAGTAAATGCAAAGTAATGCTCATGTGGGAAATGCAGCCCTAAAGGTTTATACACAGTGATGGTCTCCAGAGTAGCTATTTCTTCTCAGAAAAGAGATCTTATCATCAGTGTGGATGATAATGTCAGCTGAAAGCTCAGGGGAATTGAATGTTAGGAATTACGGGAAGGGAATAATGAACAAAACAGAAAGTAACATCGTGGAGCTACTTACAGCAGCAGTGCTCTGTACTTTTTGTATGGCATCACTTAGTTTCTGTTCTAAAACCATGTTAAGACTATGAGCAGTAGAGGAGGAATGGAGAAGGTGAGTAGGGAACGGTTACTCATTATTATTCATAGCACAGGCATCATAGGAAGCATCAAGTAAAATGACCAGGAGTCAGATTTGAAAACAAAACAAAGGAAATATTTCACCGCACATGCCCATATAAATGCAATTCCTTATCTCTGAGTCACTGGGGTGGGATTCGTCTGATTTAACGTTAAGAGTTATACACTGAATACACTGAAATGTGCACCTTTTGTGCTGGGGGTCACTTCTCTGCTGGGGACTGAGGCTCCAATTATGGTCAACGGAAATATAGTGGCAAGTGGCATGAGATGAATCACATCCACTATAGACATTCCTGTTAGCAGAGGATGCATCATACCTTGTCATTCACTGACTGCATTGGCTGGCTCTTTTGTGTGTACAAAAGAGGTCTAGTCTGGCTCGTTCAATGGTAGGCTTGTGGACATCAACCTCTGGACAGCTGAACCCCAGAAAATGTTGTGCTGGCTTGGCAGCTGAATGGGTTTGCCTGAAGACAGACCTCAAATGCAGAAGTCTGTGATTCCTCCATTCCCCAGTGATTGCTCATGATAGGCATGGCCAACACCCCAGGCTGCTAGGAAAAAAAAAAAAAGAAACTTAAAAATGCTTCTCCTTCTCTCTCTCTCTCTCTCTTTTTTTTTTTTCTTTCTTTCTCTCTCTCTCTCTTTTTTTTTTTTTTCTTTTTCTTATTTTCTTTTTCAGCAGTGTGACCTTAAAGGGCAACACGCTCCATTCTGTCTGGTTTACAGGCAGATAAGAGCCACATCCTGACTCTGGGTGGATGAAGGGGAAGATAAGTTGCTTTCATGGATGTGTCTGAGGAAAGGATAAATTACCTCCTCTGTGGGCTCTTTGTTGCTCCTTGCCCAATTCAGGGCTGTATCTCTGGCAGAGCAAACATACTTGTAACAGAATGAAACGCCGTACATCATGGTACGACATTGCCTTTCTGACTGGACGGTACGCTCAGTACTCACAGCAAATGTCAAGAGAAAATAGATGGAGATGTGAAACACAGAAGAAGAGGGCCAGTGGTTTTCTACTGCTTTTGTTATTGGTAGTAGAAGGGGAGGTGAACAATTATGCCCATAGAACAGAAGCGTCAATGAGATAAGGAAACGTGGTAGTCATGCAAACAAGTGTCCTTCCTAAAAATTGCGCCTGCCTACTTTTGTAACGTGCAAGTCCTCCCCTTCCTCCAGCTTCTGATTCTGTCAGCCAGGGTGGGCACGAGAATAAAGCAATACACTGTCAGGAAAGCTGGTCTCAACTCCTGCCTTCATCATTGACCATACCAAGGTGTGCCATTGTTATCTTTTTAATCCTTCTTCTGTCTTCTTGAATATGAATAATATCTTTTTTAAAAATTTCTGGAGCTTTTGGGCAGCAAACTTTGCTTTTACTTTGCTTTCACACACAAAGAAAGCACTCTCATTTGGACTCTTGCATTTTACAGCCACATGAATACAGTTAGATAGATGAGAAATGCACAATAAAGCATCAAAGCCCACATCAAACAGCTCCCAAAAGCTTGCCTAACCCGCAACCTAAATCTTCTCTATCCAGAGCCTCTCTTTCACGTCCCATGTATCAGAGCCACACAAAGAATGATTAGTTTCCGTAAGTCAGAGCTCAGCAGTCTTTTATCAATGCACCAGTGGCAGAAGGGATGCTAGCCTTGTACTCTTCAATATTACAATTTCTTCTGTGCCCACATGCCACAGTGGCGAGGGTTTATCAGTCAACAGATATGGTTTTGCAGCTGTGTTGGCACTGGTAGTGTCTCAAGTAGGCAAGCTATCAGCAATGCCTTAACTCAGACCATTCCTCTGTGCATATCAGCAGGTTGCAGTTAAAATTAAGGGTGTCTTTATACCTAGCGCTGCATGTCCTACCGATCAAGTGTAGGTAGTACATATAACTGTACATCCCCAATGAGCTTTCTTCCTCAAATGAATTCTTCAGATGTGTTAGGTGGATGGGTACACGCAGGGTCTAAAGTGATTAAGGGACTGTGGCTTAGCAAGCTATAAGCCATCAGCTGAGGCCCCAGTAACTGCCCATACTAGTGCTCTGTGCCAGCCCTGACAGATGTTTTAAAGGCTGATGAACTTTTTTTTTGGCAACAGAGGCTTGGTAAGACTACACATTCAGGTGGTTAATTACCACAGATCTGTTGATGGGTTAAAGAAAGATGTTATACCCATTTTATAACATCATAGCTTGCTGTAGTGACCACACCTTTTCCTAGTACATTTTTTGGAAATGACTTCCTCCAAGAATAAAAGATTCCTGAACACAGGTCCTCCCAGGAGCCCTGGGGAGGATGTGTCCCTATTAAAGCAGATGATTCACTCCAGTGAAGGCTCTTTTTTTAAGGTCTTTGTTAGTCTTACCAGTCCTTTGACCAGTTCCTGACAAGATGCCAGGTAAGCATGAGCATCAGTTTAAGTTACAGGCTTGCGACTTGACATCCCCATCATTTCTGCTGAACAAGCAGATATACACTTATAACAGCAACTGAGATAAGCATTTCTTTTTAAATGATAAATATTTCAAACTGAAGAAATATCCTGCCTTGTTCTCTTTGATAGGCATCTCCAATTATTGCATTACAAGTGACTTTCAAGTTCTCCTATAGAGGCGAAAGATCTTTCAGTCTTGGTAGGAAAATGGGAAGGGGTCTGTGTTGGTTAACTTCAGAATCCTATGTCTAATCTGCTAATCCCCACTACCTTAATACTCAAAGAAGAAAAACAGACATTTTTAGGGATCAGTTCATCCACCCAGATTTGTCTACCCACTGTAGTACGAGGAGAACTGTGTTTTGGACTTGCCCATTTTGCTCTTTGCAGGGAGTCTAGATGACTGCCTTAAGGCTGTCTACAGCTTGGGAACTGCTGAGTTAAGCCCCAGTCCCAGTGGCCTCAATCCCTGGAATATCCATGTAGCTGCCAAGGAAAATCAATAGAAATAGCCAAATGGAGGAGTCAGACTTCTGCTCAAAATGTGTTTTTCTGCCACTGGGACTTGAGGCTAAAAGTATTGAAGGCTCTAAATATTGAATATGTCATGCTCACGATAAAAGGACTCTCTTCAGAAGGGGGCATTTTCTCAGAACCTGAATCCATTTCCTCTGGGTATTTGTTTTTTAACCAGTCCCCTTCATCAGAGAAACTCTGCCTGGGAGCTCTCAGACATCTTCTGATCTGCGTTGTCCCACCGGAGGAGGAGCTGTGGTCCATACGATGGAATTTGGTCTTTATGTAGCAGTGATGGAAACCATTATTTCCTTTGAAAATGATGACTTTGCCTTGCAATTGGCATTGGAAATGGACTGTCCCTGACTTCAAAAGACCAAGAGGATCTCTTATCAAATATCTTCAAAAGCTGTGAAAGGAAGACTGGGAAATGCCAGCCAATTTCCTCTGTTTTTGTTGTAACTTGTTTATGTTTTTCAAGTTCCACTTTGGAAAAGCAGTTGGCTTGAATTAATATGCAGAGTGGCTGTTTTTTTGCTGTTTTTGTGTATGTGTACTTTATTTGATTCCCGGAGGTTGCCTCAGACTTGTTTTCTCAGAAAGGATTGAATTGTTTATTGATCTTTGCTATTGTTCTGCATTAGTGTGCTTGTCTGATGCAAGTTCTCATTTCTCCCTTTGGTGCAAATGGGGGCTCAATTAAACAAGAAAAAAGGCAAACCCACCCCTTATATTTCCTATATTGAGGAAAAACAACAGCGCCGACTCAGAATTCAACAGAAAACTGAAAATGGTTGTGATATAACAAGGTAAGGTTTACCTGGATGAGTGAGGGAGGAAGGGAGCTGTGAATCTTGACTCATCCCTACACTGCATCATCCACCACATCTCTTCACTGGAGAAGATAACCCATAAGGGGATATCCCATAACGGGATAAGGATGGGCAGGATGAAGTTGCCCAGGGGAAGGAAGGAAGGAGCATAAAGTCACAACTCTCTTGTCCTCTTTTAAGGACACACACTTTTTGGCAAGTCTTGGAGAAGAGGTTGTTTCTGACATGGCCCTTCTGACCCAAGGACCATCTTCATCCAGGGGAAAGCTGAGTGGTGGGAGGTCAGATCTCCTGGCTAGACTAATGAAAGGGGAGTTACACAGGAAAAAAAAAAAAAAAGATGTCTGGAGGAGTAAGTACATGGCTCTTCACCTTTCATGGGAGAGAATCAGGCCGTGAAGGATGCATATTCTGGGCATCTAGGGATGTATAAGTGGATGAGGTGGAGACTGGGTTTGTCCTCTAGGAGACATTGGTGGGACAACAAGATAGTGGTGTAAGTCCCTGCACAGCAAGACCTGCCAACCAGATCAGGCTGTCTAGATGCTGAATAGAGCTGAATAACAAATGAGATAACAAACCAGACAAATGGGAATAATGAAGGAGTGAAGAGAAAGGAGGGAGCAGGGTGTTAAGAAAGAGATCCCAGGAATAACTCTGGTGAAGCAATTGCTTTTCAGCATGTCTAAATGCTCAAGGTCTTGTTCTTCCTGATGATGGTGTAGAGGGGCTTCTCTCTTCTCTTATCACTGCCCTCCCCCCTTATAATTAATTCTAAAAGGGATAACTTTTCCAGTTTTTCACCATTTATCCTATTTTAGGCTGTTATTTTTGGAGACTTCCTCAATCACAACTGACTCGGAAGGGTTACTCCCTCTTAACTTCTTCCTTAGCTTTCTGGGCCAACCACACCTGTGAATGGCATTGTAGTGATATCAAATCTTCAGAGGGGTAAAATAAAGCGACAGAGAAAGTAGTGTTCCCCACTCCTTAGCACCAGGACCACTCCACAGTCTTTTCCAACAGTTTCTTCATCCAGGATCTCCTGTCCCTGTGATGTTGTCATGGTGGGATGCTCTTCTTCCTTGGATTTTGTGCTACCTTCCTTTTGGGGGATGAAAGAGAAGACCCAGAGACAGAACTGAGGCTCAGAAATGTGAAGTGTACTTCCCTTGATCCACTTTGATGGAGAAAACAGGCTGAAGTGGTGGAGAAGGGAATCCTCTAAGACCAGGTTTTATTGTCAAGCAAGCAGGCTGTCCTTGCCCCCTCACCCCAAACAGGGACATAAACATCCCTGTGAAACCATGAACCTGAAAACAGCTCTGCTTCATCTGGTTTGGGACTGTGCACATGTTCAGAACAAATTTTTCCTTCCAGGAGGGCTTAACCACACTTTGTAAAAGTACTTGTATGGGTCTGAATTATGTGCTCTAACAACAGGTTTTCTCCTCTTGGGGAGACAAATGAAAAAAAAATCAAATTAAAAAATCAAATCTTCTTTCAAGAAAGTCTTCAAATTAAGGTATTCCATGTGGTTATAGCTGTGTGTTAAAGGGTGATGCTCTGTGGTCACCTGCCACATGCTGTGAGCACCAAGAGCTTGGGGATCATAGCTGGGATAGACTTCAAGGCTGCTGTTTCTAAAACACCAAATTATCACCAAATTTCCACTGGCTGCTGGGATGCTAAGACTCAAGAGGACATGTATGGTTACCCATTTTGCAGTCTGTGTCTGGATTAGTCTGTTAAAGTGGCAGGTTACAGACCCAGACACGAAAATTTGAGTCGTGCCACCCTGGCTGCTGGCCACCAGGCAGCCTTGTGAAATGTTTGGTTTAGCAGTACAGCTGTAGGTATGGAGGGTGGTTGGTTGGTCATTCATACACACGCAATGCACACAAATGTTTCACGACAACCACAGCTTTTTAAATGTTCTTTTCCAAAATCAGGATTTGTTCCCCTAAAGCTTTCAGTTAGAGAATTCAGCCTTTTTGGTGAAAAAAAAATCCCCTCCTCCCCTCAGTCCCTTTCTGGGGGCCTTTGTAAGATAAGCAAACAAACACAAACATACTGAAAAACCACTGTAACAAAACCCTTTCACCAATAAAACAACAACAAAAGCATTCATTAAAAAACATCCACACATTTCCCAAGGAAAATGTCACTTAAAATGCCAGTTTATTTTTGACAAAATTTTAGGAGGGAGAAAAAATCAACTCCTTGGCTAGTGCTGTCCAAAGCTCAAAGCACAAGAGGTTGAAAGCCCACAGGAAACCTTCAGAGATAAAGGTCGCCCAGACCTCCCATGAAGGGAATCAAGTTTCAAGTAGGTATAGGATTTATGGTGTTCTGCACTTTGGCAAGGATTAAGTAAATGTCTTTCTCAGTCCACTCCACAGCTTGCACTATTCTCTGCAGAATACTGATGTTTTTGTACTCTACATTTCTGGTGTGATTTCCAAAATCCAAACTTAAATTGCATTTCTTAAGATTGGTAATGAAAGAACAATTTAATTTTCCTGTGGGGAAAAACATAACAACAACTAACACCCCCCAAAAAACACAACCAAACCAAAACCAAACCAAACCAAAAAAAAACCAACACCCAAACAAAAAAAAACACACCAACCCCCTCCCCCCCTCCCCCCCAAAAAAAACCACAACAACAAAAAAAACAACAAACACCCCACCTCTGCAAAGGATAAGCACAGGACCTGCTTATGGACATCCCATTGCCTGTGAACCAGCACCGACTTGTACCTGATAATCTTGGGGGAATGCATGCATAAGGGCTGGTTTATTTGCTTTCCTTGCAGTCATTTCAAGGACAGCTCTGGGATTTCCAGCAGAGTGGCATTGGCCTCCTGGTACCTCAGCCTTAGCACTGCTGCTTTGATATATCACTGTTTTAACACAGCAGCCTTCTGGTGTGGTGAAGCATGGAAGAAGGGCAGGTTTAGTAAGAGTTGCATGGAAGAAAGTTTTAATATGGGATGGATCCTGGCTCCCTGATGAGGTGCAAGTTTTGTGGGCAGTAAAGACGACCAGTACAGGGCCTGAGAGCAAGGAATTACCAACAGAATAGAGAATAGTGCTATGCCTTGTTAAAACTTTTAGAGAATGTTGTCTATGTCACAGTCCAGGAGATTTTAGCCACTGATCTGTCCAAGTTGACTCAAGAACCCTGGAGGGTGCACGTATTGGGGTAAAAGCTCCAGTGTACCAAAATGTATCCCAAAGGGGTACCAATGTACCCATAAGGGGTATGGGCACATTCACAACAACCTTTGGAGCATCCTCCAACCCTTGTCTCTTCTGCAGTGTGTCAGATGAGACAGGCTGCAGCTGCTCCTCCAGAGCTTTTTGTTGAGGTCCTGCTTGTGCTTTTCCCCATTTTTTTTAGACTTTCATCCTCCAAGGCCACCACAAATCAAAGTCTCCTTCACAAGTGAGCAAACTGGGTTGGGAGGTCCCAGCAATGACAGGGGTGACTTCTGTTCCCTTCTCCTGCCAGGACTTTACCCAGAGCACCTTCTCCTTGGGCACTTCCAAGAGCAGTTGAGCTTTAACTTTTTTTTTTTTTTTTCTTTTTTCATTTTTCCCTCTTCCTCCAGCTTTCCCCTTCCTAGGAAGGGTTATTTGGCTTTGGTGGGGCAGCCTGACCCTGTCTGTAGAAGGAAAGCCAACAGAAGATTGGCTGCAAGCAGACCCAAGGGATGGGTCCATGGGGGGCAAGCACATATAATCCCCCACTCCAGATACTCTCCAGCTTCCAGTTATTTTCAATAGTCTGTCTATCTAGTAGCCCCCAGGGGATCTCTCTTCTTAACACTAGTTTCCTAAGGTATAAGGGCAGCATTCTCAAGCAGAGATGCAACCTCTTAAGCATTCATATTTAATAACACTTATTTTTTAACTACATTATAGGATGCTGGAAGATGGATTCTCTTTATCATATAAGAGGAAGAGGTTTAGTCAGGGCAGACTCCAGGAGGATGTCTGGGTGACTGTTAGTCAGAGATCTGAGCTGTACTGACGTGTATCCTACAGCTTCAGCTTTAACCTCTGTCCTCATGAAGCCAGCTGGTAGATGAGGCTGGAATTAACCTTTCCCTGTTGCAGGACGCCCACAGCTATCTGCTTACAGGGAAGTTTTCTTTCTTTTTTTCTTTCTTTTTTAATTATAGTGATTTCATGCAGCTGTTGGTATCTTCCTGCTCCTCCTGTTAACACAAGACTTGTAAGGAGGGTCTCTTTTCAAGAAGGCAGCTGTTTTTTCTCATTCTTTCAATTAATTAGCATGTGAGCTTCCACTACAAAAAACATCAGAAGTTATGCTGGGTTCCAGGTTGAGGAGTCATCTGAATTAGAGGTCCACAGGGAAAACAAATGATGCTTATATCCTGTTTAAGAGTGAGGATTTACGTGCTGCAACCTTGTTGGATGTTGAAGCAGTTTATTACACTCAAGGAATATGGTGTTTACCAGTTTATTCACATTCACAGATGTGGTTGTGGCATTGGCTTGGGCACTTTTCATCCTTGGAGGTAAGCACCTGAAACAGGAGTGGGATCTATCCCTCCTCATAGACATGTTGATATCTGAGTACGAACCTAGGGTGATGGGTAGTAAAAACAGACATAAAGCTACATCATTACCTTCTCCCTTCAATTTAAAATCATGTAAGCTCTTCTGATTGTCTTCTGCAGTAGTGCTTGCAACAGTGCAGCGCTTCAGACCTTGCAGGTCCCCTTAGGACCTCAGTTGATAGAGAATGGTGATAGCAGCAACAAGGAAAGCTACCCCTTCGAGGCAGGATACCCTTTAACAGCCAGCTGAAAAATACAAGTACAGGGCAGGTGCAGAGACAATATCTGCATATTTTAGACTCAGAATGTACCCTGAGCTCAAGGACAAGTTCACCTTCTGTCACCTGTTGTGGCAAGTGGGAGCAGAAGGTGGTTCATGCCCCCAGACAACATCAGAAGTTTTAAATAGTGCCTCATGAAATCCGAGAATGGGGAAAGTGACGTAGGAATCCCATGGGTAATGCTTCCAGAAAGTTCTGATGCAATTTGTTAATGTTTGCTGTTCGTCTTCAGCCCCAGGACTCTTGTACAAGGTTTGTTTTTATTTGTGAAGAAATGAGAATTTCTCAGGGGAAAAGAAAATGAAACAAATGCAACGCTGACTGCAAAATCTAGTCAAGTCAAAGTTTGAATTACTTTAAAGACTGACTGTTGTGGGCAGAAGACACAGGTGAATTTTCAAAGTTTAATGGTTTCAAGACCATCTTTTCCCCGTTGTCTGCCAACTACGCTGAGAGCAGAGATGAAGGATCTGTGGGAAAAGAGGAGGAAACCCTGTCTTTACCTAGTACTGTCCTGGCGCAGGTCCCGCTTTTCTTTCTGATATAGTTGCATATCCAATGCCCTTGTTTGTCTGTGGTATTTGTGTCCTTTAGGGCATTCACAGCTGTGGATTTACCCTGGAGTCTCTGGTGTTTTGGCCCCCCATCAGCAATAGCTAGTCCAGGAGGTGGAGACCTGGTCGCGTGATGCAGCCGTGGACCCCATTCATATTCCTTCACCTTTTCTTTCCCACGTGCACGTGGCTTTTGGAAACAGCCTTGCTGGCACATCTTAGCCGAGTGACTGCTTCTGAAAATTGTTCCCATTGTGAAAAAACAGGTTAAATTTAGAAATGTAGATGCCGTTATTGTCATTGCACGAAGAAACACTTGACCACTGCAGAAAAGTGGCCTGTGGGAGCTGCGCTTTAGAGCTGAAAATGGATTGTGAAGGTCCAGACTTCTGCACAAGAAAAGAAAATGCTACAACGATAAGCTGTTCTCCATAAAGACTCAGGCAGGAAGGTGAGAGCTCTTTGCAGCCAGCTCTGCACCTCCCAATCCACCATAAAAGCAGTGCTCCATCTCTGTCAATGGACAAGGCTTTGCTGGGAAGGGAAACACATTTCCTTAGGGAGCAATCTCTAGGAGTGATTAGATAGTGCCTACAGGTGGGTGGGCAAGCTTAAGCTCATGGTTTGTGGAGGACCTTGGTGTGGGTTCTTATTGCAAATACCCTGCTGGCAGCAAATCACTCAACTACAGCTTTCCCTGGGGAACACAGAGGTGTTTCACTCAAAGCCTCTGTCCTGATCTACTAGGTGAAAAGATTTGGATTCATGAGGCTTACAGGTATCCCTCCAACAGTGATTAATGGGGATTTTTGCTTTCAGGCCATGTTGAAAGACCAAGGCTTGCTGTGTAGAGCACTATGGGGCCTGCTGTACCTGACATGTCAGGAGTGCAGAAGGACAGGAGCTGGATGTCCATCTAGCAGGGACTCCCTTGGATAGGGGGATAAGGACTACCTCTGGGACCCTTGAGGAGAGATATTGCCTCTCCAAAACTGCCAAAATCAAGCAACAAATTTAAGCGCTGTGTCCTCTAGGGAAGAAGGTGTTGGAACGATTCACACTACTTAATAAATAAATGGAAGATCTCTAATAGTGTGTGCAATGAGAATAATATCTATTGGAGACAGGGCAGGACAGGCACCTTGTGCAATCTTTGTTTTCTTTAAGGCTGATACCTGAAGGCTGGTTACCCCTCTGCAGGGTGGTTTGGAAGCTGAGACCATCACTTTAACACAGGACTTGCTCAAGAGGAGATAACTTGGCTGCAAACTCCTCCAGATCTCCCTCTTAATGCAATTGGTTTTCAAAAGCTCTCCCCCTCCTCACCCAGCCTGATGGGGTTAAACACCTCTGAGGAAGCTGGAGGGAGGAATGTTTTTAATCTCCCTGATTTATTAAAATCGTCTAAAGATAGCCAGCTGCAACAGATAAAACTGCTGCCCTCTGCACTTCAGAAAGATCCTCCCTGAGCCAGCTCTGCAGAGAAAACATTGGCAATGGCTTAGTGACCTGTGGGACATGGTGGTACCTGCCTGTCCGTCGATGGCCAGGGCTGAATTTGGCCAAATTTCCAGCAGGGCTGCCTTCTGTTGGCTCATGCATCCCCCCCTACGGCTTTGCTCATGGAGAGAGATGTCGTGGGGGCAGTGGAGGTAGGCACCGAGCTCGCTGGGAAAGCTGCTCCCAGAAAGGTTTCGAGCCTGGGGTGATAACGTAAAGAGGAAGAAAGGGGGGGAAAAAAAGTTCTGGCAAAGAGAGACAGAGGGCAGGGGAAGGATTTTCCCGGAGGGGATTTAGTGCTTTTGGCTTGCATCAAAATCCTGTAAAGTGTTGGGGGGGGGGGGGGGGGGGGTGTCTCAGAGAAGAGATTTGGGGAGGTGGGGACAGGTCTCGTGACCGCAGTGCTGGCACCAGGTTTGGATTAAAGCTCTGAAAAGATCTGCTTTCAGTCCTACCTTTTCCCACTGCTTCTTTATATATATACATACATATATATACACACACTCAAATGAGTGTATTTGTGTGCATGCATTCCTTTGGAGTCTCTACCCGAGATTTGCTGGTCTGAAAGACAATGAAGATATTCACAAGGATTTTTCTGTCCTTCTGCCCCTGTCACAATTAGATATTAATCATGCTTTGCTCTTCCCCTCCCAGCTGCACTCTCAGGACCACCGGATGAGCTGTGGCCAATGCAGTACTGCAAAATCCCTTCCTTCAAGCTTTCTGTCCCAGGCTGGAGGATGAGCCAAAAGCAGCATCTGAATTCCTGCCCCACACCTCTCCTGCCATGTAACAAATGGTTGTGACAGGGCAGAGTGGAGATCTCTGCCCTCCAGGCCAAGCCAGGGCTCCGCAGGACGTGACAGCTTTGATTTGTGTCTGTGCAGGACCCACCGGAGACAAAAGACAGCGTCAAGAGTAATTGAATGAACGTGGCAGGCAGACCCAGCAGTGCTCTTATCAGCTGGGGGAGGCAGAGCAGATCTGAGCAGCGGAACAGGCCAGGTACCAGGAACCAGATCTTAGGGTTGCATTCCTCACATAAGTGGAATTTCCTGCGGTCCCTGCTAAGTTCTCTTTTGTAAATTGAAAATCTAGAATCTGGAAAGAAAAAAAAAAAAAGAGCCTTACTGAAAAAAAGTAATTAATTTTCTGTGCTGTCTTAATCTATAAAGTAATATAATAAAAAGAAACCCTCATCCCAAGCTAGAGGGAGTGTATTGTTTAAACCCCAAGAGAGGCGATGTTTAATTTAATTTCACAGGTAGCTATTTTGCAAAGCCTCTAAGGGAGGAAACTCTTCCATTGCCACTGCTCCAAAAATTTGACACAATATAATTTATATTGCCATTGTAGTGAGAGGCCTCAGTGTGTTGTGCACATGCGGGCACCCCCACGTATCCACAGAAAAAACCTCCTGTGAGCTTCCAAGGTAATGATGCAGAAGGCAGTGGGCAAAGTGGAGAAGACGAGGGGTGGAGGGTGGCCAAAGCCTCAGCGCAGGCCTGTGATAAGCCAAAAACAGGATTCCTGGCATCCCATGACCATGTCCTGGTTGTTCCCTTGGGATCACAGTGGCCTCGTCTGATTGTTTTTTACATGCGTTGGGAGAGAAACAGTCTCTAGAGGAATGCTTTGTGGTTTCTCTCTTTTCACTGAGATTAACCCTACACATCAAGCACATACTTTCTCCTGATGGTCTGACTGAATGGTACAACCACGCTGAGGCTGTACAACCTCTTCCCCTTGCTGATCCCAACAAAAAACCTTGCTGTGGAGGAGCAGAGCAGTAAGAAGGGGGACCTTCAGGTACCATTCACCCTGGTTTCAGCTTCACATCCATTTCAGACCTGACAGAAGTTCCAGAGAATACCAAGAGCCTTCATTTTGCATAGACAGAAAACGCCGATAACCCCACAGGCAGCCTAAAAAGTCAAAGCCCCAAATGGTTCATCCCTTTTTGGCAGTGATTTACCTTCATTAACTCCCCTGGGGTCTGACCGAGCTTTATCCCAAAGTGAGCAGAAGAGCCTTTTCCCTGTGATATTCCCCCCAGTCACTGATCAGACCTGCCATACATCGCACACAGAGAGATGGGCTTGCAGAACTGGCTCCCTCCTCCTTTTCTCCCATTGTTGTTGCATTCCTTTCCCTCTGACACCCCAACAGCTAGATGAAGAAGCCTGGGTGAGCTGTGGTTTCCAGCCTGTTTGCGTGCTAATGATGATGGCCGATAAAGGGATAGAGTCTGACGTGCCATTTATCTAAATCCCAATCTCACGTAGCCCCACGAAAAGACATATTTCTCAGGGACAAGCTGGTTCCTGCAGCCTGGTGACCAGAGACCAGGCACTGCCCTCCCAGTTACACAGCCCTGTGATGTGCTCTTGGAGCAGCTTTCACAGGAGCTTCTTGCTAAGGTCCGTGTTATGATCCTGCTGGCTAATTTCTATTGGGGAGGGACAGTGAAGCCCACATCGGTCACTCCTCTGGAGAAGAAAGACCTAAGGGACTGGGGCTTAATGCCTCAAGGGCATCTGCTTAGCTCTGCTAACCCCTTTGCAGTTCAACAGCTGTCCCGCGGCAGTTTGCCATGTGTGAGCTTGTTGAGTGCAAAAGTCCTTTGCTTTGCAGCTAGCTTTGCAAAATCGACATTATTAGGATTTCAAAAAGTTGTTCCCGGTCCAAGATAAACAGAGAAACCGAAGCAGCCTGTGAGACCAGTCTCCTGAAGGGAGAGACTTGAGAGGGCAGATTAGAAAATAAAGGGAGAAAGAAATATATAAATCCTGGCCAAACTATGACTAAGGCGAAGATAGGATAACGGCTTTCGGTTCTTTGAAGAACGTAAACACCACAATGTGAGAGCAGATACAGTTCAATGAGATGGATGAGGCTGAGCAGAGAAAAACATTTGCTGTGTGTTAGGAGATGATTTGAGGCCACTGCAGATGTTGTGCAGGATGGGGAACAGAAGTCCTGTGGCTGCCATCCATTTAACATGGGCAGGCCCCTGCATTGGGAATGTGCCTGGATGGTGTGGAGGTGTCAGGCTGACCTGAAACCAGGTGGGAGAAGCCAGTGAAAGGCAGGGATTGTTCCTCTGATTTTCATGTGGCTTCAGAGACCAGAGTTTTGGATAACAAGTTACACCTGTGTTGTGTCTCGTCTCTCTACATGTCCAAGGGTGACTGTCTTTCCTGTCTCCTGCTTACTATTTTCTTGCTTTATGATGATTTTGGCTCTTGCTTGTTTTCAAAGAATAGGCCCAATATGTTTTTTGTCCTCTGAGGGCTTCCAAAGCACTGAAAATGTGTATTCTGCTTGGTGATCATGGAGACAAGCTCACCATGGCCACTCTTCCCCAGCCCATCACCCCTCTGACATAGAATCATAGAATCATTTGGATTGGAAAAGACCTCCAAGATCATCTAGTCCAGCCTTTAACCTAGTACTGAGAAGTCAGTACATCTTTGTACCTCTGCTACGAGATGGCTTTCATTCTTCTTGGTGATCCAGAGAAGTCACTGGTGCTGGTACAGCCATTTTGGACAACCTTTTGTGATCTCATGCCCCCATCTTCCTCCTCCTATGGGGTAATGTCAAATTGCAACCTGTGCTATAAACCCATGTCCCACAGACCTAGCCCAGGCTCCAACCAAACTCCAAGAGGCATTGCAGGTACTGGGACATACGTTGTTCTGGCCAAGATGATTTTTTCAAAACACAAAAACTATGCTACAGGGTTGAGAGACAAAGAGAGGCTATGAAACCACTTCTCCAAATAAAATCAATTCATGTTTAAAAGAACCTGGCCTCCTAGACTTGAGGTCTCCAAATCCTCAGGGCGGAACCGGTGCAGCCCTGGCAGAGGACCAGTCCTTGTAAAATAATGGTTACGTGAAAAAAACAATCCCAAAACTTTAATCAGTCCTGAATTAAGAGGTGTGGTGCCTCAGAAGTAAAGGAGCACTTTGCATTTAAATCCTTTGGTGCACTGCACCAAGAAATTATCCTTCTATCTGCAATCCCTGGGTGTCACCTCCTTCCAAGGAGGCTCTCAAGCAATACTGAGGCCAATGTGACAGCACATTTAAATAATACGGTTAAAATAGGGCCACTGAGAGATCTTGTTTCAGATTTTCAGCCCTCCCAAATCAAATAAAATGAATTTGACACAGAAAAAACAGAGCAAAACAAAACAAAACCCACAACCACAGACCAACCCTCCAGGATTTCCATTCTTTGAAGTCACCTGGGAGAATCTGTGAAACTGACTTCTCTGACAAATTTGCAGTCTAAGCTCAGGCATCTGGGAGCGGTTTCACTGTGAGAATACTGAAGTGAAAATTGTTTCATCAAGAAAGCCAATGTGATACTGTAGGAAATAAAAGAATGGGTATTGCTAAGTCTTTCAATTTGATCATGAGTATGCTTTTCTTGGTAAAGTTTCAGCTGCTGCAATAATGGTGTGTTGCTGTATTCCTTGAGTTGCCTTGCAATTGTAGCACACTTGATTACAGAGAAAAACAGAGAAATGTGACAGCTTCACAGTCAGAAGGTAAATAAATGTCTTGGGCATGGTCTTAGCAGTCTCCTTAAAATAGGCAGCCATGAAACTTAGACTGTGGGTAGAGGAGGTGCTGTCCCTGGGCTGGGAAACATTGCAGATGGGGCTTCTTCCAGCATCAAAGTGCTATCTCAAACCCCAACAAGAGGATTTTCCAACAACTGTCAGTCGAGGTATAAATATTTGCTTGTTAACTGCCAACCTCTTTAATCCTAAAGGAAAAACAGAGTAAATTGTCCGTGGCAAAGAAAAAAGGGTTGAGAACTCCAAGGTGTTTAAGAAGCTGGCCTTCTCACTGTCTGTTATCCTCTTGTGATGTTCATCTGAAGGCTGTTCCCCATGGGAGCATGGAGCAGAGCTATTGGTATCCTTTCAGCAAGGCATGAGGAGAGGGCTGGAGACAAATTTTGCTGAAACAATATATGGGGAGCCCTCAGCAAAGCAAGATGTTCAGAACAAGGCAACTCAATAAGGGGGCATCCCAGATCAGTCTGGGGCAGGGAGAGAATAGAGGCAGGGAGACAATTTTTTCTCACTTTTTGCTATAGCATTGCAGGGAACAAGGCTCTGCACCTCAGGAGAGCAAGAGCTGGAGCCACTTGAGTGTCTTCTGCTGCCAAACAGATCCTGGAGGAGCCATGTCCTCTCCTAGATGCTGACGGGGTTGTGAATTAGGGACCGCCTGCTGATGTGAAGCAAAGGCTAGAATAATTTTCCCTGGTATTAGCAAATGGTATTAGCAAACTGTTTCTTCTTCTTCAGCCTTGGAAGAGAGCTGCAGCAACTGCCCTCCCTGAGAGCAGCTCTCCGTAGCTTGGGATAATGCAGTGTAATTCGGACAGCGTGGGAAAATCCTCTGAGCTGCCCCAGAGAGACGAGGAGAAGATAGCTGGGAGGAGGACGTGGGCCTCCCTTTACAGGAGGTCTTTGAGGGCAGGTTACACAAACAGCTGTCAGCGGGGCCATCGGAGAGCTGATCCTGCCCTGGGGGGGATGTAATGGACACGGTGACCTTTCCAGGTCCCTTCCCACCCTCTGAGGTTGTGGGCAGAAGGGTGTGTGGAATAAATCCTTTCTGTGCACTCCTCTGACCTGCAGCTATATGGAGGTATATGGGGTGTGCGTGTGCATAGGCCTGTATTTGCTGGGTGCAGGCAGTGCCAGATCGAATGTTATGCTGTGGGTTCTGAATCAGGTACAGTTTTTTGGGGACTCTGCAGCTGTCCTGTGTGCCTGCTCGTCTTTTCCTTGCTGCTTTAATGATCAATGCAGATCTGGAGAAGCTCGGCTGAGCCTTTTATACATGGAGAACTGAGGTATGGAGGTCCTAATCTGCAGGCAGGCAACTGGAGACCTCTGCATCTTCCCTGGGGGATATGCCATCTGTTACCTCCCCATGGTGGGCTGGGGATCACCTGTGCCCACCTTAGTCTGAACATGGAGTCAGAGAAGGACCAGAGCAAAAAGGCAGGTCACAGAAATGGGGAAGTCTTCTGGTGCCTACGGTTTAGGTGCTGTCACCAATACTAAAAGAATTGACCAAGGTCATGCACAGGGTCTCTTTGGCAGAGTCAAGAGACAAAACCAAGTGTTCTGCAACCAAGGTAACTTTCTAATCACTATTTCTTTCTAAAATGCTACAGAAGCACTGAACAAAAAATCCCAAGGGTCTTAGAAACCCTTGGAACATGTTCCTGGGGTGCTACATCTCCTGTAGCAACTGCATGAGAAATTTCTGCTGATATCACGAAATGGAAATTTCCTTTTATTGCAGACTGTGGCGATGGCGGGGGGAAGCAGCATCTCCCCTTTGTGTGCTGGGAGCAGCTCCCACACAGGCTGCACGCAGCAGTTTGCGGAGGACGTCCCCTTGGATGGATGGCATCTGGGCTGTGCCTGTACCCTCACGGGGAAGGAATTTGGGGTGGAGCCCGGGGAAAACAATCCCAGCTTCGTAGTGGTGATTAAAATGGCTGTTAGATTACGGCACCGGATCAGGTCAGATTAAACAATGAGGTCAGATGAAAAGGAGCCATCTGTGCATTGCAGCGGGCCAGGATCGCTCTGGGGACAGAGTGTGACCTGACGTCCCGCAGCCTGCCCTCGTCAGCATGGCCACTGCTTCCTCCTTGCTGCATCAGGCACCACTGCCACCTCCAGCAGCCCCCTTCCCACCGTGGCTGGAAGGAAAGGAAAGCACTGAACTGCTCTGAAAAGAAGCGCTCTGTCCAAATCTAATCAGCTTCGGATAGGAAAATACCCCCTGCTGTGGAAGGGGAGGTCCTGTCCCTAGCCCCCTCCCCCGTCTCTGTTTTCCCTTTCCTCCCTGGGGATGTCAGGAATGATGGGGTGAAGGTTGGAAGGTGGGAAGTTCATCACGACCAAGGCGTTTGGGGATGGGCAGGATGGGCTTTGGGAGGGTTTGTCATCCCATGTACACTGCGGGGGTGGGAAGCATGCAGAGGTGTGAGAAGTGTCTACACCAGAAACTCCTGCTGCTGTTCTGGCTGCACTTCTCACCTTTTATTTACTCTGTTTCTGTGAGATGCTCCATGGCATCATAAGGTCTTAACACTGCTATCCCACAGCCCTGAGCACGCATCCTGATGCTATATTTTAGAGGATTTCTGCTATCTCCAGGGCTCTCCCTGGGCCTCCAGTATCTCCAGGCTCAGCACTGGTGGTCAGAGGGGAGATGCTTCAGGGAGTGGGAGGATGCTTTGCTCTGTATCCCCTTCCACTTCTCTCAGCTTAAATTTATCACCTGTGTTTATCCATCTTCCCTAGTCCTTTGATGTTGTAGTCCCTCATTTGGTTCTTCGGTTTCTGTGCCCGAGGAAGAGCTGCAGAGACTTGACCATGCTGCCTGAAAGTAGCTGTCTAATGCCACTGCAGATGTCCCTGTGATGTCCTCCTAGGCTGGTGGATGTGACACAAGACCCATGGGAGACCTGCAGCTTTCTGTGCCAGAAGCTGAGTGTCTGGCAGGATACCCGGGCATCCTCAGTGATGCTAGGCGAGTCTTTGTAAAACAACAAAAAAACTTAATTACTTATTTTCTTTCTAAATTTATTTAGATATAAATATAGTTATTATCATCCTATTATTTCTTTTGCATTCTTTCCAGGATGGATTGAGGCCAGCTCAGCAAGGAACTGTGGAGAGGCTCAGAGGTTGCAGATACTGATATAGTACAACCGTCCGCTTCCTCCCCCATCCCCACCGTGGCCTAATGTTGATTTCTAAATGTTAGTGACAGCTTAATTCTTCATGTCTACAATTGACAGTTTTCTCCTGTCATTAGTCATAATGACTCTGGGCTGCTGGCAAGAGTTAATAGAGTGAGGGTGGAGTTTCCCAAGAAGCATCCCAAGGGTCCCAAATGCTTTGAATTAGCAAAGACAGTAAAAATATTCCTCTAGAGGACAGCCTTGCTTGCAGGGTACTGGAGGGATCAGTGAGGGCTTTCCCTTAGGGATGGCCACAGTGCTCTCTGTGGTGGAAAAAACGTTTTCTTTTCTTCTCTGGAACAGCCAGTGAATAACCAGAGTCAAACAGGATCTGTCCCCTGCCCCATCCCCCTGCCCCACTGGTCTTGCCTGTTTTCTGCAAGGGGAACACGTGCTGCTGTTTGCAGCCCACAACTCTGTTGCTGTGGGGATTATCGACTGCGAGGTAGACTGGAAAAAGTCCTAATCTCTTTCCTGCCAAACTTCGTGCTTATCTACAAACCAAAAAGGCCATGTTGGGCTTTTTCTTTCTTTTTTTTTTTTTTTTTTCTCTAGGACTTTGGTGATTTATGAGTTCTCAGCGTTACTGCTTTTTTCTTTCTTCATTTGCCACCTCCTTTGGCATGGAGTATGAGCCAACTTCTCCTAAAAGAAGGATATGTCCCGTGAGGTCAGGATAGCTTCAGATCTTTGGATCTATCAAAATGATATAGAGGTGTTTTAGATACTTCCTAAAGCAGTACAGCTTCACGGGGCCTTCTCCTTGCAGAACCTGCCTGGCTAGGGTGCCAGTGTGGGGAAGAGAAAGATGGCTATAGAAGAAAAAATGAACATCTTTCCTTTGGTGGCAGGAGACCAGGGACAAGGCAAGCCTTGGCTTGCTTGAAATAAAAACATGAAAACATCTGAATATCCATCCTCCAGAGTGCACAGGGGAGAGAAGACAGGGCTGAGAATGTCCCATGTCCAATATCTTCCTGGTGGAACTGCCTCCTTGCAGGTATCTCACCACTTCCACAGTGCAGGTATCACGATGGGGTTTGGCTGGGGCTTAATCCAGCCCTGACTGAACTTCCCCAGACACCAGAGGTGTGGAGAATACAATGAAAGCCCACGCTTGTCCCCACTGCTGTCCTCTCGGTGCCCTGACACCTTGCAGAACACACTCTTATTTTCATCCATCCCTCAGCTTTTGACACAAGGCCTGTAAATAAAACCTTATGGACTTCTTACAAACTCCTTCTTGCTCCAGTGTTTGGATGTTTATGGGTTTAAGGCCTAAGAGCCTAAAATCCTGCATTCTCTCCCGTGTATCAAGAGTGTTGTCTTGTTTGTTGATCAGATGTTAAACTTTTTCTCCGCTTTAGCATACATTTCTCTGTACATGTGTGTTTATTTAGTTTTTCTTCACTTTCAAGTGAAGCAGTGCTTTGCCCGGGCAAGCATGTCACCATGATTAATTGTGCTGGGCAGAAACATGAACTGAGCTGATCTCGGCTGCTGGGAACAACATGCTGGCAGAACAAGAGGCTGAGTGCATCTCTCTCTGGCCAGCGGGCACCTTACAATGTGTCTTTCACCACAAAATAAAAAGGCACTGCAAGGGGATGTTTTTCACTTACTGATGTGAGGTACCCACCTTTGAGTGGAGAGCAGCCTTTGAACAGTGCCAGCCAATGTCATCCTCTTGTCCAAGGGACTTACTGCTCTTGTGAGAGCACCTTCAAGATACTGCATATATACATTTATGGCATATATACCAATCTCAAAGTTTTAATTACACGGTCATGTCAAACAAAGCTTGTGGGAAAGGCAATAGATTTAAGAAGTTGGACTGAATTTGTTCAAGATGATGGCTCAGAGCTGGAAAAAGAAAACAGCTGGTTGCCAGTCCTCTCTGGTCAGCCCCTCTGCTTTCCAGCACATCACTTCTCAGCTCTATACTCCGCCGTCCCCACCTCCCCCTTACAAACATCTTACAAGCACTGAATGCGGGAGAGAAACCCTGAGGAAGCACCAACAGCTCAGACCTTTCAGATTGCCACATGTTGAGAGGAAGGTGTAATGCATTGGGCAGCTTGGTTTGAACTTCCTTGTGTCTTGCCTGACTCAACTAAGCTCCTCTGATATTGCAGAGGTTTTGAGATACCTTTCATGACCTCCGTGCTGCTTGACATCCCTCCATAAGGAACATTAACCTTTGCGAAGCCTCAGGTTTTGTTGTCCCCTAAATCAAAAGAACAGTGCAGAGAGCTGCTACAGAGGACTCCCATGTCCTCTTTGTCAAAGGAAACTTCTGCACCGACCCTCGGAGCACTGTGAGAAATTCCCATCATGATGGACTGAAAGCAGTCCTCGGTGGTGTCTCAGGCTTGAAGGGACAGCATAAAAAAAAGGCTGGATATTAAAGAAGATATCTAGAAGCTGCTCTGTTGGACAGGCTGACGAATTTCCCTCTGCGTCCTTCATGCTGGTGATGCAGTGGCCAACGACTTTCCTTTTCTTCCCTATGAATGTAAGTTCATCTCCTCACTGGGGGGTAGATCTATCCCAACTAGTGCAACCTAATCAATGTGACGCAGTTCCTGTGAGCACAGCTGGGCCTCAAGCAAGATTCAGAAAAGAGAAACAACAAAGATTTTTGACGTGCTGGCTCTGTCCAGAAACCCTCAAGGGAGTTCCTCTGCCACAGCACACATTCTGCTTGTGTATGTCATAGAATTATTTTTTTTTCCTCAAGGAAAACTCATTACAGTCATATTATCAGTATTATCAGACTGATTTTCTGTAAGTAAAATAGCTGTGTTTCTGCAAAAGAGCTAACACACACCTGCTGCTTGGTTGGGAGCTCACATGACATGACTGGTCTTTTCCCAGCCTCAGAGGAGATGCCCATAGAGAGAAGTTTGCTGTCATAATGCTGAAATGAGGATCAGCGCTTACCTCTGGGACTGATAAATGTCCTCCCACCCAGATGATGAGTAGGTAAGCTGAGACCCAAGGTGTCATCTGTTGCATTTGAGGACCAAAGGATGAGCCAATAACCAACTCTCCATCACCGAGCCTTCACTCCTGCCCAGGACATCACTCCACATGTTGGCTCCTCCAGTTTTAACCTTATGAACCTTGAAGGGACCAGGTAGGAGAGACTTTGACTGCAATTCCTTCAGTCCACGTGATGTGTTCCTGGGGTGGCTTGACGATAATCTTCTTTTAGACCATGCATAATTTTCTTTCTGCGTGGTGCTGGGCGATGATTAATCTCACTGCAATAAACTGCCAATTCTTCTTTTGCATGTTTATCTGTCTATGGCAGGTGCCTGATGATTCCTTTCTCATTTGGATCGATTGGCACCACAATAAACCACATAGCAGTTATCATTGGGTTTACAGAGACTGAATGCAGCACCCTCTTTTGCCCTTCTTCTTGCCAATGAAGAAAAAGAACACTCCATCTCCGGATCCATGAATCGCTCTGTCAGTTACAATGATTTTTATTCCAGCTTTTAATTTGCTTAACATGTTAAGGCTGGTGCCAGCTTCACTACTGCTCTGATACTCAGCCAATTGCTCATGCTCAAGCAAAGTGGGTGTAAATTGGTAATCTTCCTGATTAACTTGCAGGGACAGTCTGTAGATTTGGGACACTGGGGAATCAAGCTCAAGGCTTGATTTTCTGCACAAATTCAGCTCTTACACAGTGCCAAATGATACAGCTGGGACCGTGATAATTCAGCAGGTTAGGGTCTGGTCGTTTTTTTTTTGGCAAATCTGCTGTGCATGGGTCATGGCAAGCATGGGAGGATGCCGCATGCTTCGGTAGATGGAGGCTCAGTTCATGGGAAAAAAAAGACACCCTCTCTCTCTGGAGAGGTGAAGGAATATTTCTTCCAGAAGCTAATCACACACAGCTTAAGCACTGCATTTCACCACATTCTTTAAAGGCACCCCAGGGAGAAATCTGGGACCAGTCTTTAAGGAGCATTCATAGAAATAAGTTTGCTTAATGATGTTCGCTGCTAGTCCTCCTCTCTCTGGAGATTTCGTCAGTAAGGCAAGCATCCTTGCTCAGGGCTGCCAGCTTGGACACATCAGGGTTACGGCAGTGTTATGAGCACTGAAAGGAACTGCTCTGGGTCTTTTTGCTGCTCCATCAGGGAGATCTTTTACCTCAGCTGGGGTGAGAGTGCACCAATCAGGGGTCAGGGTGCAGCAGAAAAGGACACCAACAAGGGCAAATATTTAACCCATGAGTGTAATTCATCCCCTCTAGCAAGAAGTTCTCCCCCCATCCAGCGGTGACTGCAGGGAACAGCAGCTGATAAATCTGCTGCAGCCTCTGGGTTACAAAATCAGCTTTTATTATTTGCTGTAGGTATTGGCTCTTGCTGTGAGAGCCAGAAGACTCTGTTTTGCTCCTGTTGGAGGTGGCATGCTCAGGAACACAGCACTGCACACACCCCAGCAGCCAGAACATTAACTATGTTTGCATTAACCAGACATTTTCAGTGTTCACAGCCTGAGGTGATGGGGATATCATGAACTTCCTCCTTAATCAATATTCCTATAGCTCCAGCCATCCCTTTTGGAAGACCTATGATGACACTGATTGTCTTTTTAAATATTGGAACCATATTCGTGCATCTCCCGTTGAAAAACATCCAGCAGCCAGTGTTGCTGGAACAATACTATCAGCAAGGGACCGTAAACAAACTGAAGAGCTTTTATCCTGGATCTGGGAGGCTGAAGGGGGATTTCTAACAAGGGAAGGTGGAAGAGGCTGCCCTCGCGTGGTGTTTTAACAAAACGTCCCTTTCTAACGTCTGGCTTTCCCAGGCTTAGGGGATTCCCAGGGACAGAGAAACTCTGGAGGGGGGTTCCCTGGGTCACATTTGCATTCAGACCAGAAGCACCAGGGACTGAAGAGATGAGTGAAAGGATATCCTTTTCCCAAACATAACACAATCCCTGTCTAGGAAGGAAACACATTTCCAAGGTAATATCTGTCAAAAAAAAAAAAAAAAAAAAAAAAAAGGAAAAAAAAGAAACCCCCACAAAATAATAAAACAAAACTTTGGAGGAGTTTCACAAAGCAAAGCAGATCAGGTCTCAGCAAGTGTCACAGGTACCACCTTGGGTTCCTAAAGCTATTGAACCCTATGTGCAACCACTGCCTTCACTGCTACCTTGTTATGCCTCTTGTAGCACTGTCCAGGTGTGCAGCCTGGCTCAGGTTTGTCAGCAGGATGTCACGGGAACTGTCAGGACTCTCCTACCATATTGTTCTCTGGCCCTCGACAGACTCTCCAGCTGTAGGTCTTGTTTTCAGGAGTTGCTCTTCTTCCCTGCATCCTCTAAGAAATGTTAAAATGCATTCCCTCCTATTTGAATAACAGGTGCAACATGGAGGTGGGCAGCATGAAGGCACTGTCTTCTTCTGCCCTCTAATTCTGGCTGTTGGTGCCTGTGCCCTCTGCATTTGACCCCACATGGTTGGGTGGTGAGGAAGGACTCCCCATGGTGCTGTAGGACTTTGCTTCTCCCCAGTTGCATTGCTGAGGTCAGACTGCTGTCTTGAAAAGAGACGTGGGAAAAACCTCCAGAAATACTTAGTGAAAGTTCAGCTGTGGTGTCTCCTGTACAGAAGGCTAGGTCAGAGAGCAAGCTGAGGCTTGGACTGGTCCCAGATTGACCATCCAGTAATGGATCTCATGCATGTTTAGCTGTCTATATGCCTGTTATTACTTTCTGGGTGCAATTTGGGTGGCAGAGAAGCCAGGCCTCATGCTGGGCTCAAACCTGTTCATAGGAAGCTGGCTGAGAATCTGTGCTGTTCCACGAAGGAGCAGATGCCATCCCTGTTATCAGTCCACATCTCCTCCCCACCTTCACACTGACCTTCTCCCCATCCACCTCCAGTGACAGACATATACAGGTACTGCAGGTACTGCTGGCTGTATGGCTGAGAAGCTTTCTCTCCACACCATGAAGATGCTCGTGGCATCCCCAAGCAGTTCCTTGACAGCATGCTTATCAAGGTGGAGCAGCTTTTGTTCCTCTCCTTTGCAGCCCTTTCCTATCACACTTCCTCCAGGGACATCTACTCTGATTTTTTTCCCTTTATGCTGTGAGACCTCCAGAACTGCAGTTAATTGCCACAGGCCGTGTTGTCAGAGGGGCTGTCGGCACCTGACCGTGGGCAAACTGATGACAGCCATCCCTGCCTATAACCTGTAGCTCCTTGCATGCTAACACAGCAGCTTCTCCACAGCGACAGGCACAGATGAAGAAGCTGTAAGGAGTGGTTGCAACTACTTCGTGCATGGGAGCATACCTATTTTCCTTCACAGAGATGCAAAGATGATGAACAAATAACACCTCAGCTAAAGGGCCTAAAGGACCCCCAGAGACATGGTTGCAATGTCTAGTTTGCTGCTACTAGTTCATCAGAGGGACTCTGTGGTTGAACTAGCTGAGGCCTGTGCAAGCAAAAAAAGAATCAGTTCTTCTCCGTAGAAGTGGGGGACTAGCATGGGCATAATCCTGGATCCAGTGAACATCTGGAGAAGGCAAAGGTTTGAGGGTCCTTAGAAAAGACAGACTTTCAGGAACAGATCCACCTGCTCTTCCTGAGATCTCTCCTTTGGGACAAGAAGCCAACCGTATCCTGGGGTGCATCAAGCACGGCATCGCTAGTCGGTCAAGGGAAGTGATTGTCCCACTCTACTCTGAGCAGGTGCGGCCTCACCTCGAGTACTGTGTGCAGTTCTGGGCACCACGGTACAAAAAGGATGTTAAACTGTTGGAGAGTGTCCAGAGGAGGGTGATGAAGATGGTGAAGGGCCTAGAGGGGAAGATGTATGAGGAGCGGCTGAGGTCACTTGGCCTGTTCAGACTGGAAAAGAGGAGGCTGAGAGGACACCTCATTGCAGTCCACAGCTTCCTCGTGAGGAGGAGTGGAGGGGCAGGCGCTGACCTATTCTCCTTAATCACCAGTGATAGGACCTACGGGAATGCTGTCAAGCTGTGACAGGGGAGGTTCAGGCTGGACATCAGGAAGAGGTTCTTCACTGAAAGGGTGGTTGCACACTGGAACAGGCTCCCCAGGGAGGTAGTCACTGCACCAAGCCTGTCAGAATTTAAGAAGCATTTGGACTGTGCTCTTAGTCACATGGTCTAAAATTCTGGGTAGACCTGCGTGGTGCCAGGAGTTGGACTCAATGATCCTTATGGGTCCCTTCCAACTCGGGATATTCTATGATTCTATGATTCTAGGGCTGTGTCCTACAGCCACCTCTCTTGGCCTACTAAGAGAATCTATGTGGTATGACGCAGTTTCCCTTACATTGCTGCTTTGTAGATTCATAGATAACATAAAATGTCTTTTTCCTTTTTTTTTTTTTTTTTTTCTTTTTGACTCAAGTTTTCATTTTAGAATCTTACAAGGTCCTGTGTTACAGGCATCCAATCCAAAGAAAAGTTTTGGATACGCTACGGCATCTCAAAGAGTTACCAGAGAGTAGATTTAGTTGTCTAAATGATGTTTAGAGGCTGTGGTTGAAATTCAACGCACAAAAGAAGACATTTATCTTCAGGGTGTCTCCATGTAATCTGAGTTTGATCTCCCATCAGTGCCAGCAGATGTCCAGTCAATGTAGTCCATAGGAACGGAGAGGACTTAGCTCACCATTAACACCTACATTTGATCCACCGCTCCTTCACAGTTCCTCTCTGCCTCTGCTCCACGTGGGGTCCCTCCCACGGGATGCCGTCCTTCCCAAACTGAGACTGCAGGGGCTTTAAGAACCGCTCCCACACGGCTCCGTACCACGGGGTCCACCCCCCAGGAGCAAACTGCTCCAGCACGGGTCCCCCATGGGCGGCAGCTCCCCCCAGCCCCCCTGCTCCTGCGGGGGCTCTCCATGGGCCGCAGCCTCCTCCAGGCCACATCCACCTGCTCCACCGGGGGCTCCTCCACGGGCTGCAGCGTGGAGATCTGCTCCGTGTGGGACCCATGGGCTGCAGGGGGACAGCCTGCTCCACCAGGGGCCTCTCCACAGGCCGCAGGGGAACTGCTGCTGCGTGCCTGGAGCACCTCCTGCCCTCCTGCTGCACTCACCTTGGGGGCTGCAGGGCTGTGTCTCACTCCTCACTCTCCCAGCTGCTGTAACACAGCATTTATTTTCTCTTTCTTAAATCTGCTCTCACAGAGGTGCAAACAACGTTGCTTATTGGCTCGGCTCTGGCCAGCAGCGGGTCCCTTTGGAGCCGTCTGAAACTGGCCCTTATCTAACATGGGGCAGCAGCTGGATTCTTCTCACAGAGGCCACCCCTGCAGCCCCTTGCTACCAAAACCAAACCAAATACAGGGTGGGTTCAAGGGATTTGCCAGCATATTTGAAGAGCCTGAACCTATGGCAGAACCTGAAATAGCTTCAGGTTATACCTGGGACAGACACACCTGTACAGACAGATGCTGTGTCTGTGAGGTCATAGTCTCCTCTGTAGACAACAGTTATTGCCAGGACCTTCCTGCAGGTCTGCAGACTGCTTTTCCCACCATGGGAAAAGCGGATGGGACAACAAGGAGACTTGGTGTCTCTGATAACAAGCAGCACATCCGCTCTGCCATCCTTTCTGTGGGAGCACGCAACTGAGTTTCCTGCAGAGATGAGTGTGGTGGGGTTTCCATGCTTTGCGTTTGAGAGATGCAACCACATGGTTTGGGCTCTGGAGGTAGAAGAAATAGTGAGGAGATCCATCTCCTATTTCCTGCACTGATGTCACCTGTGTTTCCTGGGCTGTGCTAACAAGAGGGCAGCCAACAGGCTGAGGAAAGTGATTCTTTCTCTCTCTTTAACATTTGTGAGACTGTATCTGTAGACTGTGTCCAGTTTGGGCTTGTCAGTACAAGAAAAGTAATAACAAACTGAAATAAGTCCAGCAGGGGCCACCAGGATGTTCAGGGACCTGGAGCACATGATGTACATAGAGAGGCTGAGAGCTGGATTTGCCTATTCTGCAGAAGAGAAGGCTCACAAGAGAGCTATTGCCATCTGCAAATGCCTAATGGGACCCTGTAGGGAAGATAAAGGAGGATTTTCTTTCAGGGTGCACAGCAATAGGACAAGAGGGAATGAACACAAGTTGGAAAACAGGAAACTCTGATGAGATATTAGGAAGAAAATTACCACGAGGGTGCTCAAACCAGGGGGTCAGACTGCTTATGGAAACTCCATTCCTGAAGTTGTTTAAAGCTGGACTGCATGGGGCCATGAGCAACCCAGTGTACCTTTAAAGCTGGCTCTGTGTTGAGCTGGAGACCTCCAACAGATTCCTCCCAGTCTATTTTATTCTATGAATACATGATTTTATGCATGTACCAGATTCTAGGTGCACTTACCAAGCAGGGTGTTCAGTACAACTGCAGTGTTGTGTGGCTGTTTTATCAGCTAATGTGACCCAAAGCAGCCAGAGGAATGCCCACACTGATACACCTGAAGGTCTGATGGGAATTGGTCATGACCTAGACCACCAGGAGCATCAGCAAGAGCCTGTAACTTTAAGCAACAGTTTGCACTTTCATCTCCTTATCCCAAAGGGTTTTCTTGAAAACTCTCCCAGGAAGATGAGTGCTGTGCTTCACCACCTAAAGATCAGCAACATGAAGAGGTCTTGTCTCCACTGGTTACCTAAATACACTGAAAAATACACTGAAAAAAGTAAGTAAGTGTAATATATCTTCCTTTCACAGAAAAGGGAAACCAAGGCACAGGGGAAAACCTTGCCCTAAGAACTGGGAGGAAAATGAATGAACTGGGTTTAAAAATATTGTAATGATTGATAGTGACTTTTTACATTGTTCAATTTGCTGGGTTTCTTTCACACAACATTATGTGTAAAGCTATAGCAGAGAGTAGTTTTTGCACTGAAAAAAAAAGAAAGAAAAACATGAATTCATTCTTTTTATTAGGAAAACCTAAGTTATTATTATATTGTGGAAAACAAAAAGCTATCTGTTAACTATAATTATAATTATAGTTATATAATTATATAATTAGAATTATAGACTATAATTATAACTATTTAGACCTACAACCAATCTCAAGGACCACATCCTCTCAGTCCCATATATATCATAATGACATTAAAAACAAGCAATGTTTGAGCACTGAGCACTTTGCATTTCAATGTGCAGCCAGCTGAGGGCAGGACAAGCCCATGCATTAGGTGAATGTGTGTGCATGTATTTATGGCTGTGAAATAGGAGGGGGAGATGGGGGAAAGAAGAAAGCAGCACTGCCTTGAGTGTGCCTCCTGCACAATTCCCCCTCTTTTAAAGCTCCATCTCAAAGACAGATCCCAAAGAAGGGTTTGGGGGGTGGCTGGGATGGGAGATGGTGGTGTTGAACATCCCAGGGCTGAAACACACAAGATTATGTCCAAACATCAGGGAGCACTTCCATACTGTGCAGGTGATGGAGGGCTGACACAGGCTGCCCAGAGAGGTGCTGGGGGATCCTCTTTGGAGATCTGCAAAAGTTGGACATGGGTTTGGGCACCCTGCTCTTGGTGGCCCTGCTGGAGCAGAGGTTGGAGCAGATGGACATAGAGGGGCCTTCCAACATCAGCCAGTCTGTGGTTCTGTGACTGTGAGCTCTCAGTTGCTCCTTAGTCCAGGCCAGGGCATGGTCTCTGTAGGATAACAAAGGACAGTGTGATATTGAGACGTTTTCCCCAACAATGTCTTCAGGCCTTCGAACTCTGGAAAGTGTTTAGTGCTGGACAGGAAAAAAAAAAACAAACAAACAAACAAACAAAAAACACCAAACAAACAAACAAACAAAACCCACCACCCAACTGTTAGAGGAAAGAGGTAATACTGCAGTGAGTGGGTCAACCTGAGTGCCTCTCATAGAATCATAGAACCATAGAATAACAGAATACGCTGAGTTGGAAGGGATCCACAAGGATCATCGAGTCCAACTCCTGGCTCCACACAGGATCACCCAAAACCAAACCCTATGTCTGAGAGCGTTGTCCAAATGCTTCTTGAAATCCGGCAGGCTTGGTGCTGTGACCACTGCCCTGGGGAGCCTGCCCCAGTGCCCGACCACCTCTGGGTGCTGAACCTGTCCCTAACACCCAGCCTGACCCTCCCCTGTCCCAGCTCCATGCCATTCCCTCGGGTCCTGTCGCTGTCCCCAGAGAGCAGAGCTCAGCGCCTGCCCCTCCACTCCCCTCGTGAGGGAGCTGCAGGCCGCCATGAGGCCTCCCCTCGGCCTGCTCTGCTCTGGGCTGAACAAACCGAAGGCTCTCAGTCAAGCAGCTCACACATGACTGATAACTGGTCCTACCCAGATCATCCCAGCTTTTCACACTTCCAAATTAGCCTCTGATGCATCTGTTGTCAGTGTGTCCATACGAATCCCTTCCTTCAATACCTGTTGTATCTCACCACCCAGTCAGTCCTACTATCCTATTTCCACTGTAATCTTCCTTTTGCTCACTTCTCCACATTTATTTTATTATTATTGTGCCTTGTATGGAAGTTAGGCAGGGGGCTTCATGGCTCTCATTTTCTGTTTAACGTGCCCCTAAGCACAGACATGGTGTTCTCAGAGATACAGCTACCATGCTTTCCCTCAGGACTACTTAATATTGCTTAGTTCCTGTTGGTTTTCTTGTTGTAAAATAAGCATTACTACTTGTGTATGAAAACCAAAGTACCTTGGGACAGCCAGAATGTCTTTTCTTTCTCCAGGCCATTCACATGATTCATATAACTTTTGCAAGCATTTTGTTGCCTCTTCAGGTTGGATTGATAGACACAGTTAATTAACAAGACAGAAACAAATCAGAGAAGTGATGGTGTTTCCAAATTCCTTTCCCTTCCCTTCCCTTCCCTTCCCTTCCCTTCCCTTCCCTTCCCTTCCCTTCCCTTCCCTTCCCTTCCCTTCCCTTCCCTTCCCTTCCCTTCCCTTCCCTTCCCTTCCCTTCCCTTCCCTTCCCTTCCCTTCCCTTCCCTCCCCTTCATGATGTACATTAAAGGTGCTTAAATTTACTTGAGTCCTTAATTTTAAGCCAGACAGTTCAAGAATTCAATTTTTTTGAGTCTTTCTTAGACTAATTTTTGGCCTTCAGTGTTGGTTTCTTAAGCCTCATTTTCCCCCTGAATTTTGTTAGATCATGTTTTCGGTAGCATCATATTCATTTTATGTGAGTATTTTCACCTCAACAGAAGGAAACAGCATTTTGAATCCCTGACCAAAATGCTTTCTTCCATATCCTATGCTGGGACTTGTGTTAATTAAGAAACCAACCAAATGAAAGAGGTTTAAATAGTTTGATCCCCAAACCCTTTTTGCAACAACTGTTCACCATTCATCTTATGTTCTCCTGTGATAGCATGTTCTCTTGGAAATATATTTTGTGGGCTTTAGCCAGCATTCATCTTTCCTAATTTTTTCCCACCTAAAAACTAATCAGCTAAGTTTTCACTGAATACAAAGTTTGCTGCATAGGAGTGAATTGAATTTAGGGTAGATTGGTACACATCAGCTCTCCTGTAACCTAGAAGGGATAATGTGGTTCTTGATATTGGCTAGAAAAAAAAAAAAAAAAAAAAACCACAACACAATTGTGATATCTTTATGTTAACATTTGGTTGTATGTGAAGAATTGGATTTGGTTTTGAACCAAATACAAAGGCAAACTGCAACAGTAAAATAACCATAGCAACACAATACTAAGTGCTGGAAATGATCTGTGTGGTCAAAAAGAGCAGAAAATATGAACATCTTAGCCAGCAGAGCTAAGAAATGACTGTGATAAAATGAGATACAAAGAAGAATGTTTAAAATGAGGCGGCTGTTAGGGGCTTTCTGGGATGCCCAGAGGATAAAACCTCAATGCAAAAAAAATCTATATATCCTAATCCTTGACTTCAACATAGGCAATCCCATGCTTTTTTTTTTTTTTTTTTTTTTTTTTTTTAATGAGTATGACTGGTCCAAGACACAGCAAGAACAAGGTGTGCTCAACAGTGTGCTTCACTGAGTCCGATAAACAATGTCCCACCCAACAACCACACTGCTGAACACTAGAGTAATTCTGAGCTTTCATTCTCTGTAGGCTTGGAAATCTCCCCACGTTCTGCAATGGACATTTTTCCTCAAATCTCTCTATCTTCCTGCACCAAAAGCCAATGTTTCAAGGTATGTCCTGCTAGGCTGCTGGCAGGCCGAGCCTAAGTCCCAGGTGGTCGACTAGCACAGGCAGGGAGAAGGACATCTGCATAATCCAAATGTCCTCGATTAGCTAAATCACCTCTAGCAAATAATTTGCCTTGTCTGTCAGTCAAACACAACCAGCTCTCCTCTCCTTGCCCAAGGGATTCAGCCAGCAGTGTCTGTTAGCGATACGAGACAGGTCCCCAGTCCTGGAAATTTTGCCTTTCAACAGAGTTCAGTCTAATCACTGCACAATGGGTTAAAACTCAACTGCACTCCTCTCTGCAAGTCCCTTTACGGATGCAGGGAAGTGATTGCTTAGAACAGGGAGCCCTAAGAAATTCCTAAGAAATTCAGCAAGCAGAAGTGTAATCAGAGCCTTGTGCCTGGCATCCACAGCAAAAGAAGAAACACATAAATGTTTAAATATGGGGCAATTACTCTTTCAAACAATTTACAAATGGAGGGCAGAAGAGAAAGGAAAGGATAGGAACCAGGTGGATTTTCCTCTTGGCAAAGAAAGCCATTGTATCTTTCTTGCACAGATCCTCTTGTCCCGGCTCAGGCTTTGGGCTTAACAAAAAGATGCTGGAGGTGAAGCGATCAGGACGTGTTATGCGGGAGGTCAGAGAGCAGGGTCTGAATATGGGCAGGCGTTTGGGAGCTGAGCCTGCAGGCAATGGGCAAATTGCTCAGATTAGAAACAAAAGAGGACTTTTTTTTTTTTTTTTTAATTCACTTTAAAAAATTGACTTAAAAAGAAAAAATTGAAGAACAAAAGAGCGAGGAAAGAATGCCTGAAATGCAACATACAAGTCTGCCTCTGTTTAGGGCCTGGCTGGAGATGAAACCCAAATGTTTCTGAATTAGAATAAAAAACAACAAACTGAAGGACATTGTGTTTTGATGGGTTTCATTTTATCCTTTGATAATTTTTCATTTGTATCCTGCAATGACATTTCACTCGGGTCTCTGCCTGACTGCACGTTTTATTCTGGAGCTTGATTTCACGCTATTACTGCATATATCAGTGGTTCCCGAGATTCAGAAGCTTGGTCGTGCTCCTTAGCAAATAGACATGTCTGTGGTGCGCTTTGCTGTAGATACTTTTACAAGCCATTTCCTCATTGTTCAGACTCATAAGTATTCCTCCGGCATGGCCTTTTCTTCTATAGGAAAAACCAACAGCAGTGAAACTGAGAGTCAGTAACAACTAACCAATTTGTCTCCAGCATCTTTGGACAATTAAAAAGGCCTGCATCTCTGCTGCTTCTTCTATTCTGAGGCAGAATGGAGGAAGCCAAAGATGAGAGGAAATGTGCTTGCTGCTCATCTAACTTAATTAAAATCCAGGAACAAGGGAAGAAAATTCAGACAGATTGAGGGCTTTTAGCACTGGAGCTTCTTGAAAATAAACAACTATTACTGATAGTAGCTGAGAACAGGCATATAGAGGGTTTGGCTTTGAGCAGAGAGAATGGTTTAGATGATCTTGCAAAGTCTCATAAAGCTCTGTTATTTGCAGACTGTATTTGCTGCTGAGACTTGGGCGGAGCGTGAGGCTGGTGGTTGAAATGAGGGCAGGTTGCCAAGACTTCTGGATCCCCAGTCCTAGCTCTGCCGCTGTCCCAGACCCTGAGCTAAGAGCTCCGTGCCTCAGTTTACCCACTGGTAATGCTCCTTCTTCTTGACCCAATGAGTTAGTCAGGCTTCAAAATCCCATCACCCCTTTCCAAGATGATACTCTGAAAAAGGTGTGTTAGGTGCACAGCAGTGTTTGCTGTACACTGAGTGTACACCCTCCCAGACACAAGAAGGGGCAAAGGTTTGCAGGAGGTACTTTCCCTGCTCTCAGCTTTCCCTTTCTATGGGGGCCTATGGGCATTCTTACGCTCTTATCAGGATCACATTCAGAGGAAGATGTATTTCTCCAGTTTCCCTGCCCTTTCATTTATTTCTCTGCCTGAGAGGCATCCTCAGCCATGTGTTCGCAGGCAGCTCCCATGGAAACCTTTTGAGCCACATCACTGACTGCTTGCTCTGACTTCACTGCATGATTGTATTTTGAGTGGTGGACACTTTTTTTTTTTTCTTTTTTCCTTTTTTAATCACAAGCATTCACTGAGGAATTTAAGTGCTTCTTTTTCATCATCTGGATGGGGAGGTAGCTGTGCCTCCCACCAGCCTCAGTGGGAGCCCACAACATCCAGGTGTTCTACAGCAGTGAGATCCAGCAGGTGACAAGCAATGAAATTATAACCTAAGGTGAGAGGGACTGGGAAACTCCTTATTTATTTATCTATTTATCTATTTATCTATCTATTTATTTATTTATTTATATTTTCCCCTAATGACACCCATTGGATATGGAGAACTTCTGAGGTTGTAGATCCAACAGCAACCTACATGGCTCAGCCCATGAGTTACATCGTCCTGAGGCTCTGCATACTGCCTCAGCTCTGGGAACACCATTTCTGAGGGGCTAGAGGGTTTGTCAAACACATCTCCTTGTGGACCTTTCTCCACACGGCTGGGTGTCAGCTGTATTTCGGCATTCGGAATCAAAAAGGGGAGAAAATGTTAGTGGGAGAGGGGCAAAGTAGATAAATAACACATGGGAAAGACCCGGCTCTCGCCGCTGATGCTAATGTTCCCTTCAGCATGTCCCATAGCATTTGGCCTCCCTGAAGTTGAAAATATCTCCAGGAACAGCTGCTTCCACCATTTCCCTTTGAAAACAGTCATGCATCCAAGAGACTGTTTAGGGAGCTTTTCCCAGCCACCAAATATTTTTCCTCCACTCTGTTGTCCATTAACCTGTTAACCCCTTTCATGTTTTCCCAAGTAGTTCCACTTCCCCCTTCCAGCCCACACCCATCTCACGCTCGGCTGCCATCGTGGTGATCCTGTGCTCATCACCATTTGGCCAGAGCACGTGTGCGTTTGGCTTGTCAACCTTCCCTTGGTTCTGCAGGGATGGAAAGCTGGTTGAACTCAGCATCTGCAGCATCAAAGTCTCTCCTTCTACTAAATCGATCCCAAATGAGTCTTTGCTTGAGCTCTGTTTCCAGCCTGAAGAACAGATTCTGTGCTCAAAGCATGTTCCTCCCTTAGGTACAGTGGTTGTGCTTCTACAGAAATGAACCTTCCTGCAGATTCTTCAGCCATCCCAGGTACAATCAACGTGATCACAGTCACAAATGGCTAATGCACGAAAGTGAGATCTCTTTTGGCCAAAATTACAAGGGATTGTGGTTGTGGGCCAGGGAGTGGTGTGTCATGCTCTTGTAGTTCAATTGTTGCTATTGATTGCAGCTGTGATTTACAGCCTGCTGATGGGTATAGCATGGGTACCTGGTGATCTCCTCTCCCTGGAAAGACAATCTCTTTCCCAAAGGAATGATCATCTAAATAGAACAGACAATCAGGAAAGAGGGGAGTCATTTACCTATTTGTATAGAAATTAATCCCCTGGAGTTCTGTAATTAATAGATGCAAAATATTCTGTGAGCCTGTAGCTGAGTGGGGATCTGAACCCAGGTCCCAGCCCAGTGCTGTAATCACAAAGCCTTCCTTCCTCTGTTTGCAGTGCATTAGGAAAAGGTCTTTGTGAGCTAGAATGATCTTTAAATGACTCACTTTTCAACCTTTCAGCATCCTCTTTGAAGGGAGGAGGGATGGGGAGAAAGGCAGACCTTTGGTTATTGTTGTTTTCCATCTTTTTTAATTTGCAGCTACATTGCTTGTTAGTCTAAAAGCAAATTGAGACAAGGCTGGAGTAACCATCTCAGCAATAAAACCTCTCTGCCGAGACGAACCAAACACTCTATGAAAGTGCAAGCAAGAGTGAAAAATTGGCTTCTTGAGCAAAACAACTGCTCAGGTTGACTTTCAAAGACATTTGAGTCTCATACCCTAAAAGGGGGTGCACACAGAGACGTATACCCTATCTTCTCCTTCCCACCTGCATTTAGAGGCTATTTCCTCTGCCCCAGGGGCTCTGGGACTATATGTTGGACACAGCTGAGAGACCAGATCCTTGCTGTAACAGCAACAATATTTGCCTGCTGTTTTGTCTAGTGTAGGAAAAGGCTGCTGGGCTGCCCTGTGGTCAAAGAAGCCCTAGTACTTCTAGGCAAGCCCTTTCCTTGTCACAAGGCCTGATGGAGCTGGTCCTGAATTGCATGAGCAGTCCCTCCAGGGACCCTTTCGTGAGAGTGTACCTGTGGTCTCATGTGTGGTTGGGAAGAAACTGAGTGAGGTGTTGGGATTTTAGTGAGAACAGCCACTCAGCAGGATGTTTGGCTAAAAAGGAAATTCTTAGCATCCTCCTCTCCAAAGAAAACCAACAAACTATCAATGGATAATAACTAACCATTAATACCTGCATTTCCAGGCTTTCACCATAACCACAAAGCTATAAACTTGAAATTAAATAAATAAGAGCTGAAAGTCCGATAACATCCACAAGACTCCAGAAACAGGGTTCTCAGAAAAACCCAAAGGAGCCATCAGGAGCACTGCCTTTAAGTTCAAGTTTCCCAGGAAATGTCACGTAAGGGATGATGCTTTGGTAGGAACCAGAGTGGGCTTTCACTTTTCCCTTCTCCATGGGGAAATAGTGAATATTCAGGGGGTAGGATGAAGAGAAGACCCTATGAAACTTTATTCAGCTCAGATAGAAGTTGCAGAGCTGTGAGATGGTACCGGACCCAATTTTGTTCTGGTGTCAGGATCTGCTCTTTGGTTAGAGGCTTTTGTTCAACATCTACCGCCTGAACATGCGTGTCATGTGCATGTCATTAATGTATTTGAGCTTTCTCAAACTTATCTGCATTGAACCTCCCAAGGCTGCATCACTAAAACCCTTCTGTCTAATGAAGTAATTGGATTAATGGTTAAACAGCAAATCAGTATGCTTAATTGATGTTCCCAGGTAAATCAGCACAGGTAGTTCTTGTGTTTAAGGGTTGTTTCTGAAGGAAAAGCAGAACTGAATTAAATCCCTTCTGCATCTTTCTTATGATGTCTGAGACTGATGTGAAAGGTTATGATTTTCTCCCCATTTGCCTTTTGCATTAGAAATAATTTTGATCTCTCCTGTCCTGCTTGTATGTGCCTCATACTCCTGGGAGATACCACGGGTGACTGGCAAACTGATGGGGCTGCGATATTGAACACTGAGAAGTGTGAAAAGACTAATATTGAGGGATGGAGAATTTTTCTTAGCCCTGGTTTAATTTGCACTCTTCATTTACCTGCATGTAACTGAAATGCCTCTTGAATGATTGGAAGGAAAAGCACTTTTGCTAGAAACCCAGCACACTGGCTCCTAGAGTTAAGGACTGTGTAGGCATCGAGAGCTTCTGCCTTTGGCCTTTCAGGGCAACGTTCCCCCAAACAAAACAGAGCTTGATACAATCCTGTTCTTCCTCAAGTTTAAAAAGGCAAGAAAAACAACAACACACAATGATATGAAAGCAATGCTATAAAAAGGAGAAACAAATACTCCAGGCTATTTTGATTTTCTTTCCAGCTCACCCTTACAGACACAGCACTGCTGCTCTTTTGGTCTGATCCAAAAGTCTTTTTAAACCAGGGGACTTTGTGATGCATTACTCTTTTACAGACTCTGGATTCTGCCCTCTGTGACCAGGAGCTGGACCATCATTCTCCACTACAGGCCCTGCCCTTGGAGCAGGGAGTAATGATGAATGTAGGATAAGAGTACGAAATGTGGCCTGGAGGAGATGGTTTATGTGTGGAGATCTGAGAGAGACAAGAAGGGCAGAGAAAGGACAGAGTGAGGTTTGTGAAGGTTTCTTCCTCATAGGGATTTTCCCCTCCCTAAGGACAGGACAATGCTGCTTGGAGAGACAGTGGGATACCTGAGGAGTGTCTACCGAGAGGTTTCATCTGGACTGTGGGACAGCCTCTGTCGCTTTTTGAGATGTTTTAACCAAATCAGAATGTCTCAGAACCTGCATTAGGGAGGACACTGGCAAAGCTGATTTGCAGATCTTCCTCTGCACTCCTTCGGACTTAGGGCAATTCCTTAGGACAAGGAATTTGTTCTTTTCAGCCCCCTGCTTCTGCAAGGCCCCGTGAATGAACAGAAGTGATGACCCCCTCCAGCTTCAGGGAGTCATTTAGCACCTTAGCCCAGGTATTTCGTGTTTCTCCTCCCTGCACAGTCTCTCCTTCTGAACTCACGATGGCAGCAACGTGCTGCAGCAGAGCACAGGAAGACACAGGGTGGTGGCTTCCCCATTCTCAAGAAATTCAGCTTCTTCCTGAGCGATCCTGACCCTTCCCCGGTGCACATCGACAGGCAATGCTCGGGCGACAACTCAGCCTCATCCCAGGGACTGCACTACGAAGCTCAGGTGAGGTGAAGGCAGGCACTGGTCAGAAGATGGGACCTTCCTTCCTTGCCTCAAGCAAAGGCTCCACCAAACATAGCTTTTCATGGGGGATTTATCTCCCTTTTTTTTTTTTTTTTTTTGTGTGTGTGTGTGTGGGTGTGCCCACGAGGTTCCTGCCTCTTGGCTCTTGCTTTTTGCAGGCTGCTGCTAAGTGTAAGGCAGTGGGTGGCTTTGTGTGAAGCAGGCCACAGATATATGTTAATTTTGGGAGCCCCACAGCTAAGGGGGGAGGACACCAGCGACTTGTCTCCCCTCCACCTGTGCCTTTGCTTTAAGAAAGGAGAAAAGTGTGTTCTCGTTTGAAGCAGGAGAGGGCAGCAACACCTTATCTGTGGCCTAACTTCAGTATGTGCTCTCAGCTGAGCCGAGATCCCTGAAGGTTTACACCTCCTGTAGTGTCGGTGTATAGAAGCTCTCCTTCTGGAATCAGCTTAGGGCCAGACCCCATAAAGTATCTTCTTACTGTCCTACTGTACAGGCCTGTTGGCTAGCACTGCTGCCTAAGATGGGTTTACACAGGATGCCCACCACCAGGCCCTCTGGGTAGGCCTGCCCATTGCCCACCTCACTCTGAGGAGCAGAAAGCCCCACACAGTCCTTTCTTTGAGGATCTGCTGTGTTTATCTGTCCCCATGGGGCCTTGTGACAACCTGCCTGGGGAGGAGGAGGATGGGGACTCAGGAGACTTGGTTTCTGGCCCTGCCATTGCCAGTAGCTTCCTACCTGGACATACACGTGTTGTAAAACCTTCCTCAGTATTATCTGTGAGCTCCCTTGGAGACCTGAGGGCAGAAGGCAGATTCTGGAGTTGGGGAAGGGTTTGGGGACCAGTTAGCACAAGGCAGGAGGGTCTGCTCACTCTTAGCAGCTCTGGAACAGAACTACATTAAACCAAAAAACCCTCAAGAAAATATGTGTACTGATTTACTTTCCTCTGATCTGATGTGGATGTTTGCCTTGCTCTGTGCTGAACCAGTTCAAGACATTAGTTTGGTAGAAAAGGAGCTTTCTTTTTGGTTGAGTTTATTTTCTTCCTCTCTGTGATGTATGAACTGGCACATGGATGTGTTGTAAAAGAGACAGATTGACAAGTACGTGGTATGAGGGCAAGGTCAAAAGGTTCTGAGATCAATTCTGCTGGCTTTGTGAAACCTCACTTCCACAGGGCCAGCAGGTTGCTCTTCCAAGCCACACTGACTGCAGGACTAATCCTGCTGCCAGCTCCAAAGATCTGCTTGGCCTTGGATGCTCAAGTGCCAAGACAACCCCACCACTGCATCACACATGGGCTGAGCTGGTTAGTGGGAAGCCAGCCCTTCCCTTCCAAATAACGGTGTCACAAACCATCTGTGACCTCCCACACTTCAGACTGCTCTCCCAAAATACATGTAGAGGTTTTCTGACTCCTCCTTGTGAAGAAGCCTTAAATCACAGCCAGCAGTTGTCATAAACTGCCCATTGATTTCTTGCAGCTTGCAAATGTGACAAGTGGCACAGAGTTGATACTGCAGATCCATAATTAATGCTTTGTGATCCCAGATCTGAAGGCCCTTTCACAGGCAAAGGGACTGCTAAACTTCCCCTGAAGATGAGGAAAGAACCATGGAAGGGATTAACAGCCAAGCCAGTAATGAGCTCAGGAAAAAAAGAGCATGGGAGATGAAAATAATCCAAGCTTGGAGTGAAAAACATTCATTTATAAAGTGCTATTTTTTTTTTCCAGAAGATGGGTACTTCTGAAGCCACCTGAAGAGCTGGCATTCTTGCTGCTCACCTCGGAAAGCCTGAGTCAGACAGACAATTTGGAGCCGAGACTTCCCAACGTGTGGTTTGGAGAGATCAAGCTGGAAGAAGATTTGGGGACTGATACTCTCTATCCAGATGACAGGGCAGTGACACTGGTCTTTGACTGGTGGATCTATCATTGGAATTCTCTTGCTAAGAAGGTCCCAGCAAATTTTCTTATGTGTGTTGTCAGACAAGTAGGTGGCTTTGGCCAGACAGAGGGAGAAGAGAGCAAAAGGAACAGATGCAAGAAGTTGCACAAGGACCAATCCAGTGGAATTGCATGAAGGGCCCTTAGGCAGTCCCTTCTTCCTGATAATTCATGGCCAGCACAGAGTAGGGTAGGAGTTCACCTGCTGGGAAGGTCTATCCAGAAGAGCTGTTGCTTAGCTGTTCCATTTTGTCCTACCCTCTTCTAAAAAGCTGCACTGTGAATCCATTACCCTGCTATTGGCACACACGCTGATGTGTCAGATGGGTCATTTTGAGGTTTTTACTCTTTACTGAGATAATGTGAGGGCTCTGCATATTCAAGGTTTGATGGATGTTCACTGGGAGTTAAGCAGAATATGTAGACATATATATATATATATATATGATCATATACAGAAAACAATGTCCATATTTTCATACACAATGGGTTAAAACCCCTCAGTGAGAGCCAGGACAGAGAGCTTCAGGACAGATGTAGGCTGGCTCCTGCTAGGAATTGTCTGTCTTTACATCTTGAAAAAGAGAGATTTAAATCAGCTGGAACCTATAGGTAGATAAAGAGCCCACTTCAACAGGAAAAAGAAGCCATTATCCATAGTGCAGTTAGCTTATGAGAATGAAAAAAGAGCATTTGGAGAAAATATCTGCCTATTAAATATGAAGTTAAGAGCTTGGCTTAGGTTCAGAAGGAAAAAAAGGCTTTTGATTAACCAATAAAGTCAATGGTGATGTTGAGATTATTCAGAGCTTATTGCTTTTATGAAAAAAAAAAAAAAGGAAAGGAAAAAAATGAAAACAAAAAAAGAAAAAGAGAAGAAAGAAAAGAAAAGATGGTCTGTTTCACATTTGTTGGGACTGCAGTAGATTGCTCTTGCCAGTGTAATAAACGGTAGCTTGGATGCATCATGCAAGGCTGGTTATGAAGACGGAAATGCACATCTCTTTGTGTTTTAAAATAGTTAGAGGCATCTTAGATGACAGCAGAGACTTCTGATGCCTCCACGGAGGGGAGCTTGACTACAAATGCCTTGTTTGTGGCTACTTATCTCAATGCTACTTCTACTCAGTGGAGCAATGGGAAGCCATTCAGCTTAATTATGACATACAGATGGATCCATTAAGAAAGAATGAAGAGAAGAGTGATCAGAGGGCTCCCTCTCTGCAAGGAAAGGTGGTAGGAGTGTTTTGCTCATTGAGGAGGTAACTGAAGGAGGCATGGCACCACTCTTCAGCCCATGCAAGGCTGGCACACAGGGGAAAGGAATATACTTTTCTCTGTGGGGTGGAGCATGAAGCTGTACATTAAGATCAAGGGAGTTTCAAATTAAGAACTGGAAGACATTTCCTAATGTGACAGTGGAATAGATGATCTGGGGAGGTCTGGAGCAATCTCAAAGGAGATTAGGTGCAAATCAATTTGGAAGTGCCCAGGTGGGGCTGTGGACAGGCACTAATGATAACACATCTCAAGGTTCATCCAGTCCCTAATTATTGTCATCAAAGCCACAGATGGCAGAAAATTTGGGGCATAATAGGCTTTAAATAGATAAATAAATATAACACAACACTGCTGTGGCCTGCTTGTATCCCTCCTCCACCCTGTCATTGAAACAAATTTGCTTCTTCCTGGAAAGTGGAAGTAGACAAACAAAAAGTAGAAATAAGGGCAGCCAATTTAATGACTGAAACTAACTATTGGAATAACCTGCAATAGGAGGTGCTGGATTCTTCACCCCAAAGGGACAGTGGGTTGTCCCCTAATCAAAAAATGGATGTAGAAGGAAGTTCTGGAGAAATCAACATAGTTTATGCACGGAGCAGTGACTATGATTTCCTGCTGTGGGTGATGTAGGAGCTCAGATTGCATAGATCTGAAAGGTCCTTTCCAGCTTTGAATTACTCTCCCATTCCACTGAGTCCTTCATCTCCTGTGGCTGGGTCTGCCTCTGCCAGGGGCTGTCTTCATTTTGAAGACCTCCATCACACAGAACTGGACTCTGGCCATGCTCCCTTTGCTCTCAGGGCTTGGCTTTCTCTGGCAGACATCCATAATGCATCCTCTTATGAAGAAGGATTCCATTGTCTACTCTTTTGGCTGAAACCTGATGGGATTTCAGCTCTGAGTTCCCTCATTTCAGCATTATTTTTTTGTCTAAGGCTGGAAATTCATTAGACCTCTTCTGAGGTGACTTTCTGTGAGGATCCTCTGAGACCCCAGCAGGGCCTTAATTAAAGCTTTAGGAAGCAGAGCAGATTAAATGAGAAACATCCACTGCAGAGATCCAGTTTGCCTTTGCTGAGTAACTGATAAGAGAGAAGAGAATGGCCCCATTTTACATTTTATTTTCATTTTTTGGTCTATCAATCTGGCAAAAAATTCCCTGTTCCTGGCTGTTTCTCCCAGAGCTCCATAATACATGTGCCCATGGGCATTTTGGAGGTCTGTGCTGAAAACCCAGACACCACAGTGCCATAAGACAGCTCACAGAGGACACTATCAAAAAGTGGTGGTCCAGCTCTCATGTCAGTCCTCCTGGCTCCTCATGTCCCAGTTTGCAGCATTCATTCAGCCTCTGGCTCCATCGTGCAGGCAGATTAGAGCAGACCCAGGGCAAGACCCTCCTGTTTCCAGTATGGCTATTCAACCTCAGCCGCCCCCCAACATTGCTGAGGGTTTTCAGGCTTGACCTGGTCGGTTGGTTTCTGCATCTTGTTCGCAGTGCCCATGGTCTCTCTCTAATCTCTGCCTGCCTTCCCAGTGGTTCCCTCCAGACATCAGCAAAAGCAGGGGCTGCGTGTGCTGCTAGGATAATTAGAGTGCTGCAGGGTGCTTAGTATGCAGGCAGTGGCTGTGCTATTGCTCAGGAGAAAAAAAAAATAAAAATGCAACTGAAAAAAAACCAATTGCCCAAACAAGAAAGCACCACTTCTTACTGCTTGATTCTCTGCTTCCCACATAAATGAAAACTCTGTAAAGAGGCCCTTCTCCTGGCTGCCGTGGGGAGAGACATCTATGGAGGGATTACCAAGCATTGTCTGGCCCCACGATATGGCAATGCCATCTCCTGCTGGCTGCACAGAGGATGCCTCTACCCCTTGCCTTCTGCAATGGGGGAGACTACAGAACCGTGGTGGAGCAGGAGGTGGCAGGATCCTTGCTCCCTTCAAAAGTAAGGACTGTGCTGAAGCCTGGTGGAGGTGAGAAGCTCTAGGTTTGCATGTTTAGGGCCAGTTGTGCAATGTGGATATGATGCTTCCTTGGTGTCCTCCATCCTACATGTGATAGGAACTAGCTCTCACATCCCCAGCATGGGAAGAAGGAGGCTTGAAGCAGCATCCAGACACAGTACCTGAGGTGCATAAGGGAATGTATGTTCCCTGTAGCCTCGTTCTTCTTCAGGAAATATCAAGAGAAATCACCTCTGGTTCACTCTGCTCCATGTGTCACGATGAGAGGGTGGAGAAGTGAAGGAGAGGGCAAGGAGGCTTCTCTCCAGAGACCATTTCCAAGCAGATGGGGTGCACAAGGCTGGGAGCTGTGTGGATGCCCTTGCTTGGGCAGGGAGCAGAGACCTGACCTCTGGCTGGCATGGAGAAACTGCCACCTGCCTGCATCCCTACCCACCCACCTTCAGCTTGTGATGCTCATGGACCTTCCCAGTTCCCAGAGGACACTCAAACGTAAAATGTGCAACTTTCCACTAAAGATGTCTGCTTTTCAGGAGGGAGTGGAAGGGTTAAACCTTTTCATTCACCTAAAGCACATACAAAAAGGCAATAACGGTAATGGTAGAGATTAATTTGGAGTTTCAGGCAAGACTGGAGCACAGCAGCTGGCACACGAAGGTGGCAGGAAGCATTCCTCACCTGAAAATGGGCCATGGGGGCAAGAGAAGGAGATGACCAAAGGGACATCCACCTTCCTATTTCACACCAGGGCCGGGTAAGCACCTTAGCCATGGGGCTGTAACCTGAAGGGCTCTGCTGCAGGGGTACTGTTTGTGTCTAGCTCAACATATCCAGTGTGAAGCAAGCCTGGTTGCAATCATGGGAAGCCACTGAGATGTTTAGCGCTGTTCTCATCGTCCCTGCAGATCCTGGGGGATCTCAGCCTCCCTGAGTAGCCTCATGAGTACACAGGCAAGGAAAAGACCTTATGCCATTGCGTGGTATGAAGCACCCATGGGAGTTCCTCATTTTTTTTCTGGCCATCCACCAGCCCAGGCAGAGCAGAACATGGCCAATATCCAGAAATCCCAGAAAAAATATCACAATAATTCCCTGTGCATGTGAGATAGGGTCCACTGAGGTAATAATGATGGCTGAGCAGATATTAGCAGATATGCCAGCCTTCCCCAGCACAAAAGATTCTGGTATTTTCCCCAAAAGCCTCCTCCAGTATTTCACAGCCTGGCTGTGAGGACAATTTCCCTCATGTCAGCAACCCTTGCTGCAAATTAAACCAACTAAGCAACTTCACTTTCTTGGACAGCCTCAGGACAAATGAATTGTCCTCCTTCTAGCTGCACCAAGCACGCTTGCTGGGAAATACTGAGATGTTCTCATTCGTACGTCCAAAAAACTTTTTGCTTTTATGTTACTGAATTTCAACCTCTGAGTGTCCTACATTCATGCCCCAAATTCTCTCTTCAAATTTTCTGCCTATTGTGTCATGACTGTTTGGAGGAGTGTGTACATAGAGGGAGCATAGAAAAGGGTGTGGATCTAAACAGAGAAAATGTACAGAAGGAGCCTGGGCAGACCCAGGCTAGAGAAAGCTTGGAGATGAAGAAATAGGGCTGTTAATATATTTCCTAGAATTTTCCATTCCAGGTAAGGATGCTGAAAGTGCATTAAGGCGATGAAGGCGGTGGTAGTCTGCGACAACCAGACCTTGGCTTTGGAGAAACGTTCCTATGAAATTTGCGTAGGCAGAAAGGGCAGGGGCTTTATCAGGGAGACAAATTGTCAGGCAGTGAATCGAAACGCTTCCCTCAGCATTCAAGAGAGGCTCTCCGTGACTTTGTATGGCATGATCACATTGCCAGGAGGCAGCGGCTGAGACATAAAATAGAAAGCTGATGTCTCTGGGTTGGTGGTGCAGTAATCTCAGTCCATGAGAGCCTGGATCCCACGTGTGGTGGGTACGAGCAAACTGTCGGGCGCTGCTTTTGGGCATTTATTGCTGCTCGGTACCATTTTCTGCCCTAGCTTCTGCCCTACTTTTGGAATTCAGAGCCATGGTCTGTGCTTGGCTAGCACAGTATGGGTCTCTCAGCCTTGCAATGATGCTGCTGAGTAAAACTCTTCTTCCAGGGTAATTTGATCTGATCTCATTCCCTCGCTGCTGTTTTTTTTTTTTTTGTACCTCTTGACTTCAGCCACTGAAGCAATCAGTAATTATCTCTCCAGGCAGAATTCAAAGCAAGTGGAGGGAGCGAGGGAGGGAAATGCCTTTTCCTGAATAAACTGTATTTTCCTGAACCAAACATCCCTAAGTGTCTGGAAACGTTGACTCTGAATGCAGCCAGATTTGGCACGCTTTCAAGGGAGTGCCTAACTGGAGATGGAGCAGCAGGCTGTGTGTGTTTCCGAATTACAGAGGGCTGATGAAAATAACCAGCACTTTTGCAGACTTATTAATACCTAATATCTTGAAACGAGAGGTTCCTCCAGTGAATCTGGGACTTTATGAAAAAAGGAGTCCCTTGGCTTGAGTTAGGACCATTCACTGGGAACCTTCTAGTTGTTGCATGGTGGGGTCAAATTTTATTTCAGCTCGCCCAGCAGATCAGTCTTTAGGAACCTTCAGGTGTTTCTTTCCTACATTGAAGAGCCCTGTGCTACACAACCTGACTCAACTGACTCTTCAGACCTTCCCTTTCTGGAGCTGTTGCTGATTTCTAACGTGATAGCAGCAGTTTGGTCTCTGCCGCCATCCCTCAAAGCCAGGTAGTACTTTGGGCTGTAGCCTTTCTGAACACCCAGGTCCTTGATCTGAGGAAAGGCTGAGAAGCCTTTCCAGTCTAATAACTCCTCCAAACACCTTCATAAATGCTCCCTTAACAGCAACCAGCGTCTCCCATAGTTCACTGCAGAAATAAACTTAATTCATATCAGCTGCAGAGAGATGGATTTTGGGTGTCTGGTTCTCGTCTTGGAGAGGAACATATTAACCCCTTCCCTGCAGTCATGAGGAGACCTCAAAGCACCCTGCAATGTATACTTGTGGAGGCGTTAGAAAGGAGAAGAGCTGTTCTCCATGGGAAGGAGGTACAGGCTGCTGGAGATGATGGATTAGTGAGGCTGCTGTCATCAAACCAGCCTGGATTGCAGCTGTGGATAATAACACTGAGGAGTGCTTTGGCTTCCCTCTGAGGAACCGCATGGACAGGAGGGAAGGTGAAGCAGTAGGTGGAGGGGACAAAGTGAGGCTCCACAGATTCAAAGTTCCCTTGAAAGCTAAATCCAAATTTCACCTCCATGGCAGACGGATGTCTTCAGAAGTGACCCCAAGCAAACTCCCATGGACAAGCGTTGTGGATGGCAGGAGAGCTTGTCCTCATTCCTTGTATAGCCCTACTTCAGGGCTCCAGCACATCAGATGGGCAGCTATCAGGACACTTGCTGTCATGCCACTGGGGGCCTTGATGAAATGTAATAGAGAGGAGATCCCAAGGGATGTAAAAATAAACCCCAAATCCCCTAAGGAATGTGTTTCTAGGACCCAATGACTGCTGTGACCCAGCTCCTGTGCTGGAGCAGAGCTGATGATACCCATGCATGTCTTTGCTCAGAAGGAGAGAGCCTGGGCAGATCGATCCCACCCCTGCCACTAACTGTGAAGGGTGACTGCAAGGTCTTTTCAATCAAGTTTTCCTCCTCTCCGGCTCTCCACCAAGTACTGAGCCATGGGGAGTCATTCATTAGTATGAGGAGCAGTGGTATTTAAGTCACTCAGCACATTTTGAATGGGTTTTCCTCACGATGAGTGCTTTATGGGACACGTGGCACAGTAGATGAGGATGTGAGTGGGGAATTAGGAGACTTTAGGTTCTTTTTTCTTCTGTCTCTGTTTCTCCCTTTGTTCAAGATGGTTTAATACCTGTGGTACCCCTGTAGTTATGACAGTAGTTGGGAGGAGGGCTTGGGCTCTGGCTCTGCTTCATTCCTGGTGTCAAATTCTGTGTTTGGATGTGTGAGTCCCCGTGTCACTGCTTCCACGCTGAGGGAAATGAGGCCATCTGGGTGGGAACTGTTGTTAAGGAGTCTGTCACAGGGTGGGTTTTGATGGAAAAGCAGTGACTGATTTTTCTGGTAAAAGCAAGATTTTTCAGATTTTTTTTTGTAAGATCTTACATTTTGCAGAATGTAAGATAATGACAAACTACATAAGGTGTTAACTCTGGAACCTACTGAGGAAGAAGGCAGACATTCAGTCAGAATATGAGATTCTGAGTAAAATTCCTTCCCTTTTCCTTTCCTCTCTGATTCCTATCCTGGTATACAGAAGAACTCAAGGCGATTGCCCTACCTGAGAATGGCTGAAGTGACTGAAACCAGAACACTCTCAGCTTTAGGGCTTCATATTCTTCTTTCCTCTCTTCCCCACAGTCCCTGTCAGAGCAGAGTGGTTTGAAATCTATGCTGAATAGCTCCTTGCTCTCCCTCCATCCTAACCCACCTCAGCAACTCCAGCAAGCACATAACACGCACACATATATGCCATGAAAGGCCACAGAGATCTTTGTCGCTGTTGCTGTTGTTTTGATTCTGAACAAAAGGCCTGGCTTCTGCTCCCCTCCTTGCTGCATCACCTTCAGAATTGTGTGTCAGGGATCAGTGCTACAGATGTTGACTTAGCCACGATGCTGGCAGGAGACTTTTAATATGTTTCAGACACAGCAACAAAGAGCAGATGCCAATTCATAGGGAGGAAAGAGAGATATTTTGATCTGGGTTTCTCGAAATGAATTTTCATGCAGCCTTTATTTCCAGTTTTACAGTTTTTTCTTTTCCCTGGAATGCATATTAAATGCTGATAGCCTGTTATCCTTGACCTTTAGAGCCTGTGAATTTGAAAATCCAATTCCCTGTGAAAGGCAATGCATACGATATGGACTTTGAAGAAAATGCCAGTGAATGTGTTAGTTTCTTTTTTGGCCCTGTAAGGGGCTACTACCAGCAGAAGAAAGGCATAAGCAAAAGTTGAGTGGAATGCAGTCAACATGAAGGGAGGTTTCACTGACTCCTTTCTAGTTATGGGTTTTGTTCACCCAGTGGGGAGGGAGGAGCATAAAGCTGTTGGGAGAGCTAATTCATTTCCTCCTTTCTCAGCACTCCAGTTATTGTGCTCTTTAACTCCTCCAGTGCTGCCAGATGGGCTCAGAGCATCTTGGTACAATGTGTCTCCAGTTGTGCCATTGTGCCCTGGTGGGATTTTCCTTAAACGCTGCCAGATGATGCTGGGAGCATCACGATCGTCTTTTCTTTCTAATGTGTTGAAAGCATTCTGGTGACCTCCTCCAGATGTGCTGGGCACGTCCCTTGGAATCTGTCTTCCAGATGTGCTGCAGATATGCCACAGGACTTCTCCAGCTGTGCTGGGAACATCCCTCGGGACTTTTCTTCCAGATGTTGTGCCAATAGGTCAGAAGAACATTCCATCAGGTGTGCTGGTGGACACTTATAATCCAGCCAGTGAATTTCAGTGCGTAATCTGCCAGTTGTCCTCCACCTCTTGTTCTCAGCCTGTCACCACATTTTTAAAGCTGTACTTACTTGGGCAGAGTTGCACTGGCACTTACACAGTCTTCTTATAACTAGTACCTCTCTAATTTCTGGTCAGGAATGATGGAGACCTTATGGTTTTGCTTTTAAGTAGTACTGGATTTTTTAACAGAAATGTCTCAGAAATGTGTTCAAGAAATATTCTAAATCCGCAAGGAATGTGTTCTAGCAAAGGTTGTGGGATATCTGCGGGGTAGGTAAGGTGGGAAACCCATCTGTTTTAATAACTAAATAAGGTACTCTGCAAATAAGAAGGTCATTCACTAAAGGCATTCCCTGCAGACCTGCATTTTTCTCTGGACATCAGAAGAGCATGCTGACACCAACGAGCAAAAGTTGGAGCTCCTATTCCCGAAGAATCCAGGCACAATCCTTTTGCTTTTCAAGCTGTAGACCCTTAGAAGCTACACATAACTTCTGCAGATTTGAAAAGGTGATCTTTCTTATTATCTGTGATCAGTAATAGAGCGGTGTGGCTCTCAGTCATTTGTTTGGACATCACTTAACACCCTGGGGTTTGGATGCTTTCATGGCGTCAAGGAGAAAGAGATGCAGGAGAAATTTCCCTGTGGCCAGGCACTGCAGCACAGGACCAAGGCAAAGCATAGACTCCTCGGTATTGGGTTTTCTCTGATTTTTATGAGGAAGCCAACCTTTATATCAAAAACAAAGGCTGGAAAGTCACAAGCCAGGAGCTTTCTCAATCACTTTGTTGGCAGCTGAACTGCCTCAAATAAGACAGCTCCCAAGTCCCTTTGTGCATCTGGACCCTGCTGCCATCCCCAGGTTCAAGCAGGGAATCTGTAGCAGAGCAGGAGGCAAACCACATCTGTCAAACCACAGGCTGGGGCTGTGATTGCTGGACACCTCGCCCTGTCTGTGCTGCCTGTGAGTGGCATGAAACGAATCTTCAAAGGGCTATGTGGATCCCCTGCCCTCTCTCATCCCAGTGGTGGCCAGCCACTTGCTCTTTGCTCACAGACAATGAAGCAGCAGGGTGGTTGGCACACACAAATGCTGTGCCACACTTGGCTTTTCTAATTTTTTTTCTTCCTCTTATTTTTTTTTCCTGCTCCTTTCCTTCTAATTTAGAGCTCTAGATTAAATTCAACTTAATTAGAAGGATTATACATCTTATAAACTTAATATTTAATATGCAAGCATAAGCTTTTATTAAAGGTGTCCTAGGAGGAATAGTAATGAGTTATTGCACAATAAATAGTTGGGTGGAAATGAGTGTGATAAAGGACTAGAACTTCTGGAGCAAGGGAGGGGGAAAGATTATGGGGATGCCTGGGAAGCATCTTTGGTGACTACTCAGAGTGCTACTCTCATCTCTTTATTGCTGATTTAGAGCAACAGATCCAAAACAAAGGGGAATTTTCCTTAGGTGTAAGCCATGCCCCTCCCTTGGGGGCAAGTGCCAGGGCCCCCCTGTGATGTGCAATATCAAGACCCTACTTTTGTGCTGCCACTTTGGACCGAGAGCTAAGGTGGAATTCACCTCTTCAAATGTCTGCCACGTGGGTGTTTTTTTAAGCTGGCATCTATGTTGTCACAATGGGGATCTAATTAATATCATCAGTAGGATTTAAGGAGTGAGTCACTGGGCCACGAGTAGGTGTTTGTTCTAGGATGAGGCAACTTGCACTGTAAATTCCTCATGTTGCACAGGGAAGGTCTCTGTGGACTACAGGGGATCAAAGGTTATGTTTTTGTATAAACAAAATGGAGCCAGAGATTGCTCTTCAGCCTTGAGGGCAAATGGGCCAGTCTGATTCATGCTTGGTATTTTTTGCTAGAGTGCTAGCAAGTCCCTCCATCTGTGCCAGGAAGCTTAACAATTAAACTGTGTCTACACTGTCACCAGTGTCTACATTGAAGGTACTCAGATGAATCTTATCCCTCCTGCTGGAGAATGATCTGTTGCACAAGGGGACCATTTTGCCATCCTGTTTCAGAACAGCATCCCTACCTGTTAAAGCTGCATGGTTTAGATGGCCAGTAGCCCCACAGCAGCTCCTGATGGCCCATGGTTATTACCAATCAGCTGATGGGTGGTAATGAGCTCTTCTGGTAGCAAAACCATAGCATTGCTAGGAGTTGTGCATCCCATTGGGGTGTCAAAGCAGAGCTAAGCCAAGGCACGGCTGGGAAAATGGGGCTGGTGATGCGAGATGGTCCATTGCTGAGTAATTTTAGGGAGTGTTTGGTATCAGGATGGGGAGAAAAAGATACCAGCATGCAGTTTATGTTGTGGGGAGCACTGGAAAAGTCTGGAAGGATGGGAACTGAGGGATGGAGGGATGGGTTCTGGTGTGCCTGCATGCAGCCTAGTACAGAACTGAGCCCATCGTGGCCCATGGTGTAACTGGGATAAGGAACCATCCGTCTGGTGGTTTTATAACTGGCAGAGACAGTTATAAACCAGACTCCAGGGCTGGTGCCAAGAAATACCCCTGTGAGACTGCCTTCAGCAAGAATTAAGGTGCCATGTAAATACACAATTTTAGGCCCCCTGGATTTGTGAAATGGAGTTGGCAAACAGCTGGAGCCATCTCTGCTTGCTCTGGTCAGCAAACAGAGTGGTTTGGTCACAGATGGCCCCCCATGCTTGATATTTGTAATTACAAGCAGGGATTATGCAGAAAGTAGATGGAATCAGCTATGAAAACCCAGCAGATAGCAGGAGGGCTTAGGCACTGGCAGGTTCCTCACCGATGGAGGCAGAGATAACACCAAGATATGTGAGCAGCCCTAGAGTTCATATGTTAAATTTACAGGAATCCTGATAGAGGAATTAAAACCGAGGGGGAGGAGAAGAGAAAGGGGAAGACGTACAATTAACCTTTTTTATGCATGGCCAGGGCTAACACGGAGGGCTAATGAATGCTAGTGTAGTAACAAACCTTTCTTAGTGCGCTCTGCACTGGACGACCTCAAAGTAAGTCTAGATATAGACAAGATTTAACTCCTGCCTCTTACATACAGCTGGGATGGACCCTTTGGAGGGCAGGGATGGTGCAGGAAAAGGGGGGAAAGGAAAGCTCCCATCCTCGTGTCTTTTCTCCCATGCATTGAGGTGATAAGATAAGCAGAGCACCTGGCCTCCTGAGCTGATATTTGGCTATGGGGGATATCTAGGTGGCTGCTCTGCTGTCTGGCAATGCCAGGAGCCCTGCCAGCCACCAGCTTCCAGCCTGGGGACAAACATTATTTCCCTCATCCCCTCGAGGAGTGTAATGGGGGTGTCAGTCCTTTCTCACACCCTGCAAATTAAGTGAGGACAAATCCTGAGGGCAGCTCTAAGCTGCTCCTGCACATAGCCAGGTCTCTTTGAGATGCTGCAGTTAGCAGGGCTGGTTGGACAAAGGACATCCAAGCCTTCCCACAGAGTATCTGCCATGGTTGCTGAGGTTATTGTGGTTATTATTCACCAGAAAGAACAGGATCGCATGGATCAGGTACTGATCAAACAGAGCAGGAAGATGGTCTCTTGTCTCAGAGAACTTGCATTGCTCTTGGAACATCCCTTGGGACGAACGTGGCTGGGAAACTGTGGTCATGGCAGGGGCTGAATTTAGTGACCTGTCTGAGATTAGCCCATCATAGAGAGCTACAGAGGTAATGCTCCTTGGTGGTCTCCTACAAACCTCATGGACCCACCTCACCCTACAGGCAGCAGCAATTTCCCCTTTTCCCCCTTGTCTCTGCTCCCTGTACAGTGGATTGGGAATTCCTTGTTGACTGAGAATCAAAACCAGACAGAAGAGATGGGTGATGACTCTCTGAAACCTCTTTTTGTCAGAAGAAGAGGGAAAATGTGTGGTGAAAGAAAAGGAGGAGAGAGGGGGGAGATGCCATTTGGGTCCAAGCCGTGTTTGCAGTTTTCTGCATCGTCTCCTTTTATGAATTCATCCAAACAAGACAGCAGGAGCTGATGATTCAGTAATGCACAGGGCTGGGAGACAATGGGGGAAGAAAAACAACAAAGCAAAGAGGGTTTTAATAACCGTTCATTGAGGCTGTAATTAAATCTTGGTTGTGTTTGGAAAACAAGAATCTCATTTTGTGTGCGCGCCCCGGCTCCCCACCACATCTGCACCCATGTTTTCTGGTGGGCAATTACCGAGCACGCTGTGAGCTGATTAGCAAATACAGGTGTGGCAGGCGCTGTCTCCTGCAAGGGAAAAAGGAGAAGAAGAGGGGCTGAGGAGCTTACTGACAAATGTGGCACCAGCCCTGTGCAGGAGAGAAGCAGGAGCCTAAAGACAAGTGTAGGGCCAGCCTGGTGCTCCTTCGGTGCTCGATAGTAATTAGGGAAGGGTGTAAAGGGGGCAGGAGTGTGGGGCTGCCTACCTGGTTTTGGGGATTCAGCCCCTGTGGAAAGGCAAGAGGTTGCTGAGTTCATGTGCTTTTAAGTGCTAAACCTCAGGGGTTTAGTAGGGGATGAGGATGCTTTTGTAGGGGATGAGGAACACACCAGAAGCACAGCCTCCTGCTCACATGGAGAACCATGCCTACAGGGGGCTAACATATCTGTGGCAGGCACTGGGAGACAGAAACATGCCAGTGGTCTCCCACTGGCTGCCTGTCTTAAAGCCAGAGAGGAGAATGCAGTATTTCACTTGGAGCTGCTGTTTTCCGGTGAGTCTTTTCTCCCCCTGCTCTCCCATCCTAATGAAATTCAAGGAATGATGGAGGAAAACTCCACCCCAACTGGGCCAGACTTTCTGAGGGACTAACCCACCATTTCACCCTCTCAGAACCTGCCTGCAGGGCTCATTGCCTAATTTTTTCCTGCTTATTAGAAAGCGTGGCAGTAACACTGCTGTGGTCACTGCCTGTCACCTCCTTGCTCCAGCTCTACCCACTAATTGCCAGGAGCTGAGTGGAGGCGCTGCTCCTGGTCTCTGCCAGGGTTTGCCCAGGCAGGAGTGCTGCATTCCGCCTTCATTTATATTCCAGAAACACCACTCACTTAGCAGTATCTCCTGCCATCAATAAACCCATGCAAACAGAGATAAGCCAGATAAAGCTAAAGTAGGTCACTTCTGCAGCACAATGACATCTGGATCAGTTATTCCTTATACAGCACTAAAAGTTAATATCTCTCCCATCATGGCATTTCTTTTCTTTCCCTCCTTTCCATTTAAAGTTGCTAGGGATCCAGGACAGGGTGATTAGGCAGGTAGGAAACTCTCCTCACAGCTCTACCATGCAACAAGCTGAGGGCATCTGGAGATTGTTCTGCAGCTGCACAGTGGATGGGTAGATGGAGGGTTTGAGGAGGTTCACAGTTTCTCTAAACTCAGTGTTGCTTTTATGCCAGTTAAGGTCTTGGAAAAATGTCTTATCCTGAAGGCTGGGGGAAGCTGGCATTTTTTTTCTCAAGGACCCATCTTCTTCATATGCAGGTCCCATATTCCTAGGTCTATCTCTGGAAAGAACACCACCACTGTAAGTACTTCCCTTAATACTGGGTCATCTTCAAGCCTTGATGCTGATTTAAAGCCACAGTCTATGTCTGTTAGTGAGATAGGATTTCACTCCAGGATGTCTATTACATCACTAACATCTTAGACCTAACAAGCATTAACCCTAAGAGCTGCTTAGTGTCCCATAAAATGTTACTCTTGTATCATAAGATGGCAACAGCTTCCTGTCGATGTCACCTGAAGCCAAGTTTGGGCTGGTAGCATGTAGGTGAAAAGCTTAGCGACCTAGACACCATCACCTGAGCTCCTCAGGCACCTGGGTTATGTGTGATTTTATTATAAAATAAAGAATAAATAAATAAATAAATAATATTACTAGTTAATGCCTAGATTTCAAGTGCAATTGTGAAAGCAGAAAAAACTCTGAAGATGCTTTTAAAACCTTCTAACACTGCAAAGAAATGTAAGCATTAGCTCAGTCTTGGATGATCTCCAGAAAACAAGACAAGTAGGGATGATCCAGTGCTCTTTTTCAGAGATTTCTGTAAAAGCTCTGTCTTCTTTAGCATAAACATTTGTACAAAGTAGATTTTAAAACTCCTTATTTAATAGTTCATTCTTGAAGAAAGAGGTCCTAAAAGTGACCCTCATCTATCCAAGAAAACAGAAGTGACACCAGGGAAGTTATATGTTTGGTATATCATTGGCTTGAAGTGCAAATAATCACTTCTTTGTGCTACCTCCGCAATGGGAAAGAAATTCATTGCTAAATAAAGTGATAAAATAAATACATCTCAGAAAACAACATCCTCCTGCCTGATATTTCACAAGAGGTAAATACGGCTATGTCCAATAAATAAGCTGTTTGGAGTCACCCAGCTCCAGTTGATGCTGGTAAGCAAGTCACAAGCTACTGGACTGAACACCCAGATCAGAGCCCAAGACACATTTGGCAAGTCTGCCATGGGTACCAAATTCACTTGTATTAGACGAGACATTTCTCTTGTCTTCTGAGCCTGCCTGAAGACCCTAACTTTTCCTAAAAGCCTTTCTCCTGCCTCTCCCAAGCAATTGTTGCTTTGGCACATGGAGAAGGAGGAGCAGAGACAGGCAGAGTACCTCCATAATGAGATATCTGGAAGTCCTTATCGAGACTGAAACACTTGAGCAGGTCCTGAGATGCCCCTTGTAGTCAGTTAGCTTTGGGTTTTGGTTATGGTCCTCTGAAGCCCCATAACCCTTGTGTCCCTTTCTCTGAGAGACCACACCACCCTACTTAAGCAGAAATCCCTACTCCTACAGCTGCTGCCTCCACGTCCTCTCCATCTAAGCCTCTGTGGACGTCCTTCAGGGAAGCTAAAAGTGTTTACTACACCTGACATTTCCTCTACCAAGTCATGTTACTGATCTGCTATATGGATAAGTGATTGATGTTTGCAGCCTGTCCCCACCCTGGATTAGGCTGAGGGACCAGCCCTCAGCAAGTCCATTTTATCAGCACTTACTCAAAGACCAGAGATGCTGTCTGCAGTGATTTTATTCTTCATCTTCTTCAGTTTCTATTCCAGGTGCTGCCACCACTATGTATGTCTGATTTGGGGATGGATTGGTGCTGGTGCATGGAGCCTACAGAGCCTTGAGACAGCTGTCCTCATTCCATCCTCCAGAGGCAGCAACAAGTAATTAATAAAACCTACTTTGTGTGTCTGCCAACTGTAAATATCATTTCCCCTGTCCAAGGTGGAAGGGCTGTCTTTAAGTTTCTAAAGACGCCTTTCCTGGCTTTATCCCTACAGATCTTGACCCTTAGACAAAATTTCTCTCTCTCGTGTTCCTTTTCACAAAAGCTGGCAAAAAGAAAAACCCTTTATGATGTCTGTCCGACTGATATCTAGATAACTGTCTGGATATTCTGTACCCATCACCTGGCATGTGGTTTCATGGCCATGTGATCTCAGCAGCCCTTCTAACATCTGGGAGAATTTGTGAAGCCCAAGACTCCTTCCCCTTTGCACGTAAGATCGCTCCTCCACCCAGGTGGGCTCCTGTGCCTGCAGAAATGCTCTGCAAGCATGTCTGGAGCCAAAAGTGTATGAGAGAGAGGATGTGGCTGGCTTTGCATCTCATTCCCTGGCCTGATGACTAGGCGTAGGAATTGGATGATCTTCTACCTGAAGCCTCTGTTGAAGCACTAAACCTGTTTACTAGCAGAGGTCAAGTGACTTGTGCAGGGAGCTGAGACATGAATCCTCCCCTGGTACTGTGTGCCAAGCTCTGACCACTAGCTCAAATCTCTGCCACTGGTTCTTCATCCAGGCCCGCTGCTCCCCCCACATTTGCCTTTATGAAACACCCCAGGAGGCAGCAGGGAGCCTTGTCCTGCCACATCCTAGATTTGGTGCTATTTCAATCCCGCATCTAGCTCATCTGTTTCTTTTCTCTCCAATATTGTTTGGAAACCAGGCTTTCCCAGCAGCGTGCAGCACGGCACGTGCCCAGTCTGGCAATAAAGCCTCCTCCGGAAGCTCTCCCATTTTCCTTGTATGTTAATATGACCCTAATGGCCTCATTAGTTTTAATTTGTTTGGCCACCAGATTTAGATGAGACATATTCCAGCGATAACGCCAGACCTGGAGCGAGTAAACAGTGACTAATTAATGCAGTTGAAGTTATTGCCGAGGGTGGTTATTCAGGAGGAGGCTGGTGCTGGGAGGCACAGTTTCATGCACCTGGATGCTGCTGGCCACAGCCACCACTCTGCAGCTTTTGTCCTGCAGGAACTCAAAGGTGGAGAACAGCATCTTTAATCTGACCTGGGGGGAGGTCAAAGAAACTTCCCAGGAGTCCCAGGCATGGGGACGACACCTCAATTAAAATATTAAGTACAGAAACATAAGGATAGAGCCAAGGGAGACAGACAGAGGGGAATTGCCCAATTTCATGGGGTTTCAGACCAGTCAGTTTAATGGGCTCTGAGGGCAACAGACTACACAAGCTGGTGCTAGATGGCATCTCCTGTGATAGCATGAACAGAGGGTATTTGCACCTGAAGGTGCAAACATAGGTGAGCGTGAGGCAGTCCCAAAAGGATGGAGTGGTGGCCAATGTATATTTTTATCATGAAGCAATACTCCCGGTAGAAAAAGGCTTCAGGTGCCTCCTCCTCTGTGTACCTCTGCTCTGTCACAGTTCCCTGGGACCTTTGTTTGGAGCCCTCTGATAAAAGTGGGGAAAAGAGAATCACAGAATCATCTAGGTTGGAAGAGACCTCCAAGATCACCTAGTCCAACCTCTGACCTAACACTAACAAGTCCTCCACTAAACCATATCACTAAGCTCTACGTCTAAGATCTACAGAGCTCAGAGTGGATGTACTGAGGGCCTTTCTGGGCTAAAGAAAGGGAAGGTCTCCCCAAAATGCTGGCAGTCTGTCCTGGCTTGTGTTCTTGTGACAGAGAACAGAAACATCCTTCCCTCCTTCCTGTGCTCTTGGTAGGTTTTCAGGTCGGTGGTTTCTTTCAGGAGTGTGTGAAACCACTGCAGCCAGATGGTCTGATCCCTCTTGCCCAGCACAGAGATTCCTGGTCCAGACTGTGCTCTTGGCTGTGCTGTTTCCAGGCTCTCCTCTACCACAAACTCTCCTTCTTCCAAATTTTCTCTGCGACTTCACATTTATGTCACTCCTTCTACCTGAAACAAGAGGTGTGAAATAAAATAGATGTCTAGTGTAGCTGCAAGAGCTGGCTGGTTTAGCTTGGGTTTTATTGCACCTGGGAAAGACTCACAGTCACTGGCATTGGTTTGCCATTGCTGAGGGCTGCCTTGAAACCCTGGTTCTGGGGCAAAGGGGCTTGAGCCCTGTTTCTGCTCATGCTGTGTGAGCACAGGCTGTCTTGCACTGCTTTTTTTTGGTCCAAATGGATGAGTGGTTCTGATAAGAAAGGCAACACTTAAAATCTGGGTGCATATGAAACCTCCTTCCTCATGCTATCTGTTCTCACACAGTGCAATTACTGAATGCCTTAACTATATCACAAAACATCTCACCCTTGGCCCCACTCCTGTGCTCCTATTCACTGATTTCATCTGATGTTAAATGCTGCTTTGCTTTTGCAAGTTGAGAACAAGCCTCTGCCAGGCACTTCGGGGAAATTCCTTTCCTCTCCAGGAAGCAGCAATCACAAATGCCAGGAGAGAAACAGGGCATTCCTCTGTGTGTGTGTGTGCATGCATTTCAACTGTATCTTGTTCATGCATCGTATTATTCATGGCTGGCTGCAAGAGCAATGAGTGGTGTATATTTAGCATAGAGCATGCTCATCTGACAAGGGTAGCTCTGAGTAGAGGTAGAAAGGGTTTGAGTAGTGCTTTGCCTCCGTGTTTCTTCTGGAAAAGGGGAAAAAGATAGACTTTGTGGACCAGAATTAGCCAATCCTGTTCTCTGCTGATGGGATGAGGGACTCATCTTTGTGATGAGGACACCTGGGAAGTGGGAGTACAACAGAACCAAGAGCAATGGTGCATGGCCAGGACACTGCATGGTCTATGGAGATGTTCCCAGGCACACACTCAGCTCTGGGACCATGGATTTCCTCCTGATTCTCGGTTTGAGCCCTGACTTTGGAAAGGCTGAAAGTCAGCAGGGTCAGCAGAAGTAGACAGAGCACCAGCAGACTCCTCAATGTTTTGCACTTCAAACATACCCTTAAGTTATCCACGCTCTCTCACATCTCCTCTGCACTGATAGAGCAGGATCCACCTCATTTGGGAAGCACACAAGTACCCCCAAAGATATCCCTGTCCAGTTTCCAGGAGTCGCTGCCTTCCCAAGTACCTTAATGCTCCTTCTCCCAGCTCCTTTCAAGGGCAGAAACAAGAACTGTTCTTGCAGAGACAACAGCAGTCCTTGCTCTCATTAGGTCATAGTTATCATCATTAGCTGTCTGAAGCACAGCATGGGCCAAAGTACAGATCAGTTAAGGCAGGGCTGAGAAAATTGCGGGAGGGTTCATTACAGCCAATGATCCTGGGGAGACGAGCAGTGAAAAAGACACCGAGGTTGAATTCATCTGAGCTGGTTGTCTAGACTCCTACTTTAGCCAGAGAAAAACAGGTGCTTCCAGAGCATGATTAATCTCATCCTAAAGTAGACATCTCAGATAGGTCAGATGACTCATGTCCTGGCAGTGCTTATTTCTCTCTGCAGACTATAAAGGGAGCCGAAGGTGACTAGCTGAGCTGCAGACAATCAACACAGTAGACATCTAGCATTAGGTGAGATGAATCCCATCCCGTGAGACAAATCACAGCACTGGACTTCGCACGCTACAAGAAGGAGGTTAAAATTGGCTGGCCAGCCACTAAAAGGGTTGGAGAGGGACAGGAATTTATGGAGCTGTGGTATCAGGTCAAAGAACAAAATCTTTTTGTGTACATGTTGTCTGACAATTGTCCCAGGAATTGTATTTTCAGTGCAGAAGGAAGGAAAACTGAGGAAGAGGGTGAAACAGAGTAAGACATGATGGAGGCTGCATAGGGCTCTAAAGAGGACAACCATTTTCCATCTCCACCACGACTGTCAAAGATGGGCAAGGGGAGAGACTGAACTGCAGCTATAAAGGGAGCAGGATGAAACTGCTCAGAATTTACAAACCCAGCTTCTTTCTCCATGTTCAGTGCTCCTGCTGTCCTTCAATACCAGCCCATGTGCCACAATGTGGGGCCATACTAGGACACCAGAAAGGAGGGACAATGACCTTTCATTTTGGTCCTGCTTAACAACCTGGACTCATCACTTATTCTGGGGATGCAAACTCAGGTCTGGGACACCAGAAAGTGCTGATTGTGCTGTTTATTTCTGAAAATGCACAAGGGTGCATTTAGCAGCTGGGCCATGCCTCCTTTTTACTGCTTTGCTGGAGGAAGGAGAGCCATCAGAAGGTCTTGAAACATCCATACTGCCTTTGTACTCCTGAATCTTCTCCTTGTGAGAAGCCTTCCCATCTCATGGAGAACTGTTTGCAGACAAACCAGCTCGTGGCTCACCTTCGGGGCTCTGGACAAGCTTCTTTGTGGTCCCAGCTTAGAGGCGGGCGGCTGCTCCTTCTGGGCAGGATCGCAGCTCAGCTGTGCTCAGCATGAGGGAGGGCGGTGAGACATTTTGAGCCGGGTTTGTTCCAACTGCAAACCATGGCTGCTGCCAGGAAATCAGCTCTAGCCATTTACTGGACCATATGGGAGCCTTCTGGGGTGTCTCTTGGGGACATCCTTGGACTCTTGTATTCTGAGGACTGTGATTCCTTTCCTTTCCTTGTCCCACAGTGAGAATTCATAGGAAGGGGGCTGGGAATTGAACCTTTATGTATATTCAGGACTAGAGACCACAATGTGAACCACCAAAATCAGAGGCTTCATGCACATATATATATATATATATATATATATATATTTCCCTACCAAAATTCCTTCCAGCACCTATTACATTTTACAGTCTGATTTCTTCAGTGTGGGGGAAAAATATGGGGGAGACATTCCCTGTTAGCCTGTGGGGTTTTTGAGTGGGATGGCTCTGCTCCAGGAGTACTCCTGTTTCTCTTAGTGCTTGGCAAAGGAACAAGTAAGAATATCCTCTCTGTTTAGCACCTGAGCATCCTTCCCCACAAAAGCCCAGCCCTGCTGTTGTCTGGGCACACGTCCCTGTTGGAAGAAGAGATATTTGCTTCTCAGGAGCCTCTTTCTCCCAGGAGGAGGCCTGGCCCTTTGAGAAGAATTGTCAGTTAAAGATGCCTATTAAAAAAAAAAATAAAAATTAAATATTTAAATGCATTATACTTGGACAGTAATTGCAATTCATACCGAGCAGTCACCGTGTCAGCTGTCACAATAACAAACTGCTTAATAGATGTACACTGATGGGCTGCTGCCAGAGCTCCAAAGAAAGACTTGGCTCCGAGGGAGATGTCATTTCTTGCTTGTCGAGATCTAAATAGTCAGAAGGGCTGGATGGTCCTGACATACGAATATGCCCAGGACTTCCCTTGTGCTTTTGTCTGCTCTTTCTGGACATACAAGCCAAGTTACAACTTTATCTGATAAGTTCATCACAAGCTCTGCTCTCCTCATTTTCCTCCCTCCTCTCCACCCCATGCCCACCCTGTCTTGGTGCTCCTTGTTATTTTCTTGCAGCTGAAGGTGAACACGAGTGCCAGGCACTGTGTGTGTGTGCGCTGAGCAGAGGCACTCGCTGATCCCAGGCTGGTGTGAGCAGCCCGTGGTACGAGGGAGGAGGTGCTTTTGTCCTTGTTAGCAGACATGCCCAAGGCCATACAAGCCACGGGCTTGTGACAGTGGGGTATTGCCTGAACTGGAGCACTGCCTGCATCTTTCCACTGAAAGCAAATAGAGGACAAAAAGGCACTAGTGGTCTGAGTGAGAAAGGAGATGGCAAAAAGGCACTAGTGGTCTGAGTGAGAAAGGAGATGGCAGGTTTCTTACAAAAAGTGGCAACGTGGAGCTAAAGTTCCCTCTCTACCCTCCCATATTTGAGGGATGCTGTGAACAACTCTTCCTCTGGGAAACACTGTCAAGGAAAAAGGATAAACTAAAGATTTAGGAGTGTTCAAGTCATGCTAGGAGATAACTTTCCAGCTGATCACCTCAACTAACCATCACTGTGGGTAAGACTTTGCCTGGAGAGGCTGAAAAGATTAATATACAGAAAATCAGCTGCCAGTGCAAGTGCTATGTACAACCTGGAAAGCAAAGCTCACTGCTGAGACCAAGGATGTGCCCACTCTTTGTGAGCTGCAGTGGGATGAGGAATTCCCTCATCCAAAGTGTCTCTAAGTCAGACATGGGGTAAATTTGACGGAGATGAGTTCCACTCCCCACCATCAAGAGCACTTCTAATGCCCAACGTATCTCCAAACAGGCCACCCAGCATCTCTTTGCTACCCCACACTGCACCATGTGCAATGGAAAGGCAGAAGGTCTTAACTGGAAACCTCTGTGGGATGTCCCTGAGAAGCACAAGACACATCTCAAAGGCTGACACAACTCACCACCATGTGCCACTGTGTTTGGACCACCACAGTGAGTGCAGAAGCTCCTGTAGGTTTTATACTGAGTGGCTACAGATCCAGAGAATGCCCAGTAGAGAGGTGAGGCTGAGATGAGAGTTTTGTGGCAGGGCGAGAGGGATCTGCCCTGCCATGAAATCAACAGCACCGGATCTGCACAGCAACAAGCAGAAGGGACCCAAGGAATTGTTCCCTCCAGAGCTTGTGAGCACCAGGAGACCAGCTCACACCCTGTGCAGACACTGCCTGGCTTTTTATCCAGACACTGTGCAAAAGGAAGGAAGTCTGAGAGCGGCAGAGGGAAATGACAATTGGAGGGCTGGGGGCTATTTTGAGCCCATAAGAGCCATAGGTTGTCATTGCGAAGGAAATGGGTTGAATCACTGGAGCTTTCTATGAAGTCTTTGTGTGTGCAGAGTGTTATTGCAGTGTTGTAAGGGACTACTGCTAAAGGAGAATTACACGGTTATGATCTTTAGTGGGACAAGGACCAAGGTCTTTGTGATGTCTGTTGGCTATGGCATTATCCATATCCCGGGTGTTGCTGGAACTGGCTGCACTGGGAAGAGAAGGAGACCAGGTTAGGAGAGCTGGGAAGGTAAAAGAAGGAAAAATAAGAGGAGAAAGGGATATTTGACTCCTTTCTCAGGACCCGGGATACACCACTCTCAAGCGAGCCATCTGAATGCTGCCATCCCACCTCACCCCTAGCTACTGTATCCACCAACCTATTTAGGCAGGAGATGCAAATCCCTTCAGCAAATCGTTTATTAAGACATGGTCCTAGGGCTAGAGTGTTTCTGACAGGTCTTCACGCCGGTAACTCCCAGCAGCTGCCTGGTTCTGCCTGGCTGCACACCGGAGGCGGGAGGAGGAGGAGAGCTGAGACATCCCCTGAAACACCCAAAGGGAGATGCTGGGCACTGCACGCTGCTCCTGCCAGCCTCTCCTCTTTCCCCTGCTCTTCACAGGGAGAAGTTTTCCAAGGTATGAGAAGCTGTGTTGTGGAAAATGACTTTTACTGGCCTCAGACAGGTTATCATGTCAGCAGGGCATGGAAGGAAGGAGCCTGCAGCTTCAAAGCAGGGCTGCTGTCTTCAGCAGCTCCCCTCCTTTTGAGGAATTAGTCTGCGAAGGTCAACAGGGAAACAGAAAAGGAGAGGGCTTATTGGTTCTGCGAGACCTTTGTTGGTTGCTTTGCTGAAATACTTCAGTTAATGAGCTCAGAGGTTGTTGTTTTATTTGGAAATTGGCCCTGGAGAAGCTGTTTTCTGCAACAGCACCAGACAGTGCAATGCGAGTGTTAGCGTGAGCTTCATTCACCCCTTCCTTCCTCATGTGTATGGGGGGCAATTTCTAAGAAAAGGGCTTGTTTACACTTCACAGGAGTTTAGGTTTGTCTCTACTTTTACTGCTTAGGGCTTATGTAGTACCTGGTCACTGCCTAAATGTTGCTCTGGGGAAATTCAATTTAAACTGTCACCTGCAGGTGACACCTCCCTTTTTGAATGTAGAGCCATGACACCACACTGAAAAGCCACTGACCACCAAGCTCACCTCAGGCTGCTGAAGGCTGGGGATGCCTGCGAGTGAGTACCTCTGTTTAAGACTGAGGTTGATGTTTCAGCAGCGAGAGGATGCTGCCCTCCCTCTGCAGCTGGGAAGCCGAGGCGTGCAAGTTAAATGACTTTACCCAAGTTTCAGAGTGGAGTCAGGAATAGAAGCGGTGTCCCTTGGCCCTTTTGGGGATGAATCATCCTTGTAAATCCGCTTGCCTTGACTGATCTGGTAAATATAGGGTGTGAGAAAGGGTGATTAAGTGACTTATCTGAAGTCACATGTGGCATTTATGGGATTTGGACACAATCCTAAACCTGCTCCACTGCTTTAACCACTATGCTTTCCCTGCTGTAGCTGTGACCCTGAAAGCATGCAAACACCATCATGTATTACAGCAGCGAAGAATAAATTCGCAGCCAGCCTGGAAAATCAGCTCCCTGAGGAAATACAAGATTAATCCCATACGGGAGAAGATGCAATCTAAAGCAGGCTGTTAATTAATTATTATTATCTTAACCAACCCAAGTATGGAGTCAGGGACACAAGTAAGGTTACAGTTTTTGACAGACGCAGATTGATTTCTTAGAGCATCCACACCAGGCAGAGCAGCTAATCCCTTTCACAAAGGTGCAAATTGTTAATCTGATTTGCATGCTTGGCTGGCTGCTTTTGTCCCGCCGATTAGTTTAGAAGTCACTGGCCGGTGACGAGTAAATGAGAAGTTCTGACTGGGCTCCGTCCTGAAATGGATTTCTGATTGACTTCAGAAGGCATCTCCCTGGGGCCGTTTTCTGTCTTCTGAAAGAGCCCAAACTGGAAGGGGAGGAAGGAGGTGGGTGGGACTGGGGAGGGGAGGAAAGAAAGGAAACAAAGAGCAGCTGTTAATTAAGGTCTAGGAGCACATCAGAAGACACTGACAGGTGGTAGCTGGCTTTAGTACCTTGCAAGTCAACTCATTAAAACACCAGCCTCTGCCTGCATTTTTTAATATTTGCAAAGAGGGTGGTTGAGTCTTTTCTCTGAGGAAAGCTGATCTGCTTAGCATTGTATTATATCTAAAGCACACAGCGATGCTAAAATTGGGACTGGAACCCACTCTTGCTAAGCCAAAAGGCGCAGTTTGGTCTGCTAAACTGTGCTGTCGTTTATAACCAAGTACACTCTTTTCTTTTAGGGTCTTTCCTACTGCTGATGGAAGTTGGTGTCTCTTATTTTATCCTTTAGCCCCAGGCAAGTTATTGCATATGAGGAGTTACTGAGTCTCAGGTTAACTTTGGAAATTGCTGAATTCACAGTGGAGAACAAGTTACCTGAACAATCATGAGCCTGTGAACTAGCACTCAGATGAAGGCATCTAAATATCTACACAGGGGTCTTTCCTTGAGAGCTGGTGTTGGTGTTCCTCCTACAGTTAAAGCCATCACAGTCAGACCCCACTGACAGCATCAACCAGATCTCCAGTGACTACCAAGAGCTCAACCAGGCAGCTCACAAGGAGATAACTACAGAGAGACACCCAAAGGTGGGTGTCTTCACCTGTGAGACAAGTTGTAGCCCAGTTATTGAAACTGCAAATGCCTACATCTGAGCTTTTCTCCTTATCTCCTTCTAAAACATGTCCAGATGTGACTTTCTTCCCTCTGGAGTAAATTCATATCTTTGTTAGGGTGATTTGAACCCTGGTGGTGATAAAGGGGTCTGAAGGAAACAGGTCTGTGAACCCAGTTTCCTCTGGCTCTTTTTCCAGTGGTACAGACAGCTCAGGAAACCAGCAAGACCTGATGTGGGTAGAGTTTTGATGCTGTATCCAGTCAGCTGGATTGCTTGCACTGGTCCATCCACTTTTCTGTATGCTTCTAGGTCCTGGAGAAGAGCCTGTGGTTCACTCAAAGCATCGCCTATGAGCCACTGCAGTATTTCACTCCAGGCCAAGTGTTTGGTCCTGTGTATCTTGAAGGTCATTTTCTCTTTGACGTGATTCATGTTAAATGCTCCTCTGTGATTCACCCCATCCCTAGGTTGTGAAGGCAGAGGATACTTGGCAGCTCTTTGGTGGAGATCCGTCCATTCAAACCTCTTATAGCCTTTCTTTGCCTGTCCCCTGGCTCATCCTGTCTCGTTTTGCTTTACTTGGTAACTTACTGTCTTTTCATCTGTCTGTCTTTTCCTAGATGTTTTAGTGCTCCCATTTCTGCTGAATCTGAACATCTCTCAGAGTGTTTAACATCTTAGCTGTTCTTTTAAATGGGTAAAAGCTACTGACTGTATGTCCTAGATGGACAGCTGTGACACAGTGCCTCTATTCTAAGTAAATTGAACAGTTCTGAGACACATGTCTCAATACTAGGAAATTTAAAATGTTGGCATGATCCAAACACCATTTGTGGTATCTGGCTAGGATGAGGACACCCTATTTTGGATTAGAAGAGCTGCAGTATGAACATAGCCTAGAAGTGTTCATTTAGCCGTGCACTATGGATTTGTCACCATGGTAGAGAGAAGCATGGGAGAACAGCTCAGAGCTAACCCCAGTGCTGTTGGCAGAGTGGTCAGCATCAGTGTGGCTGCAGTCTGTCCCTGAGAGCTGTATGCTTGTACCTTCATGCCCAACCTTCCCCTTGATCGAGTTACTAGTGGAGGGTTTGCACCCAGATGGTCCTGGACATAGACAGTGACACATTGATGAGCAAAGCTTGGCAGATCCTCCTGAAGCCAAAGCTCAATGAAGAGGAGACACCTTCATGTCTACAGCACCTTTCAACCTGGGGGAACCTTGTAGACATCAGTGAAATGAAGCCAGCTATGGAGAGGAGCTGAGTAGGTCTTAAATGGGGCCAAATCACCTTAACACCTGGAGCTTCAGCCTGCCCAAGTCCTCATGCAGCTGCAGTTGTCACTGTATGGAAAGGTTCAAATGTCTTAAATGATTTGTCCAAAGCTATGCTGGAGGTTGACTGCAGAGCTGAGAACTGAACCAAGTTAAAATCCCAAGCCATGGACCTTCCTTCCTCTCCTGTAAGGATCCAAAGGGGATGTCTTTGTGTGATACAGCAATTAATCCGGTGCGATGCCTGGCTGCTGCAGCAAGTTTGACGGCTGCAGTTGGTGACACTTAGTTACCCAGAAATGCTATCAGCTCTGTAACACAATTTGCAGTAAGTCGTCATTAATTAATGTGAAGTTATGAAGCACTTCTAGAGAAAGTGACACACCAAATTGACATCAATGCAAGAAGAGTTCATTATGGTTAATGTTACGACAATAAAAAATGGAAGATTTAATGATGAATTTCAATGTTAAATATCACTTTTCCCATGCTTTAATACATTGTCTTGGAAAGGAGGGGCACCTGGAGAGGAACTGGAAAGGGGCAGCATAATCGTAACTTGCAAACTAAAGCATATTCTTTGACTTTTCCATATGACCATGTACACAGTATCTGAACATCCTCCTCCTTATACAGCCCCATTCACACACCCTACAGATCCCCAGCCTGTAAAACACATCCCTGTATGGTATCTCACAGTTCATACACTCCTGGCTATGTCACACCTCTCTGTATGGAAGAGGGTTGATATTGACAGACTTTCCTTCAGCTCACAGCCCTGTTTTGAGAGCTTCACTAGTCACCATTTGCTCAAACCCCATCTGAACCCATCACAGACAGACCTGTCCTTCTCTCTGTTTATCCTCTCTTGACTCCTGCCTAATTTCCCTCCAAACTTTCTGTCTCCTCTGCCAAATTCTGGATTGATTGTGAGCTGCCTGCATCAATGGAATCCAGAGAAAGAAGGTGGTGATTTGAGGGACTTCATTATTTGATTTTCAAATCTGTTATGAGTTGGGCTTCATAAGGGAACATTAACTCCTCCTACCAAAGCTCTCTCGATCCACACACATATGCCCAGTCCTTTTTTGTTTCCTCTCTCTCCATACATGCATGTGTAAAAATGCATGCACGCACCAACTCTTCAAACACAACATTTTCTGTCTCTATATGTGCTCATGTTCCTATTTTGCTCCATCCAAACATTCCTGGTGGCAGCTGTGCATGAGCACATGTGCAGCACAGCTGTGAGCACATACACACAGAGCAACACAGCTACCCCACACCTTGGTGTGCACACCCAGTGGCTCCTGCTGCACAAGTGACTCCCCAGAACCTGGCACCAAGTCTGGATGTGTCCCTTGGGACAGCTGATCCCTGAGACCTGCCTGGGGATGCTCTGCTTCTTCTCCAGGGTCCAAGAAAATCCTAGTGCCTCAATGAGTGAAAGAGAAAACTACAACTTCAAAAGAACGGCAAGATGACATGAAACATAGAACAGGGATACAGGGAAATATTATTTCCATTGCAGATCCAGGGATCAGAATTTCAATGCATTTGGGGCCAGGAAAAGACACAACAGGGACTGGGATTGCTCCCTGGTTGTGCTCAGCCATGCTACTTACCTTTACCTCAGGGATGACCTAGATGATTTGAAGCTACCTTCTCTTTCATTGGCCCTTACACAGTGTAGAAATAGATTGTTTCTCTCAGTTTTTGCCCAGATGACTTCGCCAAGATGGTGACAGTTCAGTGATGCAATTTGGTTACTCCTTGACCCTGGAGCATCCCTGCTCTTCCTCAAAGACCACAGTCACAGAACACCAGACTTCAAATTAAACTTGTACAATGCCAGAGTAGCCCAACTGCCTAGTTTGGAAAATATCAAAACCATAAACTCTCAGAAAAAAAAAAACAACTCTCAGATTTTTCTGGAGTAAGGCTGCTAGTGAACTCATGACAAGTGTATAGCTTCATAATGCTTTTAGAAAAGAAATGAAGCCACATGAAGAGTTGAATATTGACTAATGAACTATTACAAGACACACATACACAAATGACTACACTTAAAACCCCTGAAGCTTAAAGGCAGGTTAAAACCCCTGCTGTCAAGAGGAGAACTCCAGATAAATTGGTCTGGGGGGTAAAACATCCCTATATGATAAAACTATTAATTTTATTTTAAGGAGAGAAGTTTTGGGGATGGCCAATTTTAAAATCTGGTTAAACTGAGCTTACTGCTATCCCTACTTCCCCAAAACTGCAAACCTGCATGCAGTTTCTGTCTAGAAACTATTCCACAATGGGCTACAAAGCCAAGCTGGAGCAATTCCCTCAGCTAATCAATATACAAAGTGCTGCTGTGGTTCTGATCTCAGTCAAAGCAACATGCGCTCCCCTCATCACAAAGGCCTGTGAGATCAAAACCAGAAATTCAATAAAAAACACACTCCACTCCTGTGTAGCTGCACTTCCAAGACAAAGCAACACTGATACTGAAGTGCTTGATGCTGGCACTCACACTGAGCAACAAATACGCTTGACATCCTGGGAGCAGATCCTAAAAATAATAATAATAATAATAAAAATCCAATATGTGGGGTGCTGGGAGGATCAGATAGGAAACAAGAAGTTGGGTTGTAATGAATGAGTGCTCAGATGCCTCACTTCAGCAGGCTTTTTCTCAACAGCAAAAAAAACATGACCTATTCCTTCCTCTTCACCCAAGGATACAAAATACATGGCTACCATGAAAGCAGGCCTGAACTAAAATGAGAAACTTGGAGACAAATGACTATAATGACCCATCCCTCAGGAGGACAGCCTGAAAGAGAAAAATATTTTCCTTTACATTGTTCCAAGTCTGGTTAGATAAGAAGAAAGAAACTCCTTTCTCAAATTATCTGAATGAATAGGAAGGAACAAATAATCTCCAGATAAAAGACAGAAGGAGGAAAAGAGCACTTGTTGCAGAGGACTTGGTGGTAGAAATTGTTGAATTCAAGACTGGAAGCTCCATCAATGAATTAGGTGGGACTAATAGGAACAGATGGGCACCTGGACACCACTGTTTGATTGTATGACTTTGGGCAGTTTTATATTTTGGCCATCAGATGGATCAAATTGTGTTGCCCTGATAGGCATCACACAAATGGCCTTAATCCCAAATATCCCACTCCCAAACTCAGAGGTGTTGTCCTCTGATCCACTCACTTATGTCCCAACACCTTCCCAGTCTTCTAGGGAAAGAGATAATTAATAATCCATAAGCAATACACCATCATGTCTTCAGTGGCATTCCTGAAGGTGTTGGACATTGCAATGGGTGACAGGCAGCATCACACAGGTATCTTCCTCCTGATCCCCCATACTCAGAGGTTTCTTCAAGTCACAAGTCTGCAGTCTTATATTTCTATTCTTGTAATACTTCTAAACTCCAAATAATTTTGTTTTGTGTCCATATCTAATGTCATTTGAATAGGTGTCAGGAGGTGGTTCTGCCTTTGCTGCCATGTTCTGCAAGAATGTGTGCGCACATATTTCCATGCATTTGTGCTCTTTGTCATTTCTATCCATTAAAAGTGAATTTTCTGCCCACAGAACAACAGACAACATGCTCAAAATGGGAAATTCCTACAGTTTTGGTAAAATTGGTAGCTGGAAAGGAATGAAAGCTGATAGTGGTGCACACAGTGGTATCGGTGAAAAGTATCATTCAGAGGCTTGATTAGATTTGAGATAATCCAGACACGGGACTGAGCTCTGTAGGAAGCTTTATGACTTCTGCTTACAGAAGTTTAACAAGTTAAACGGTATTGAGACTGCAAGAGCAGTGAGATATCAGGGTAACTAATTTCCCAGGTAAATTTGCTGAAGTGGTATTAAAAAGTCTTTTATTTCTTTGACTCTGTTTTTCCCCCTTGGTATTCAACATCCCTTGCCTTTGTGTTAGGAGGTCAGGAGCACTAACAAATCCCATCTCCCATCTCCCTTTCAATGCCTTGTGGCCCTACACACCTTTATGCAGACCTGTCTCTTGGGAGGACAGAAGGAAACTCTATTGACCCTTCCAAGTAGCATGTTTGACCTCTTTCTACACCAGCAAAGTACTTGCCAGCAATGCTCTGTCACGAATGGGCATCCCAACTGATGACACGCCTAAATCTCTTTTTTTGTACTAATACTGAGCCCCTCTGCTCCACTGTCCCACCGTCTGAACACTTTACCAGGTGAAGACATGTATACTGTAGTTTCCTGAACAACTCTATGTCTATGCAGATGCCCACATTCAGATTTGCACACTGATACTGTGGCAATGAGCTGGAGATTAAAGCCACTAATTGCACACAAATGAGTGATTATGGAGACAACTGCAAAGCACGTCCTACCCCTGCACTAATTCCTCATTCCCTGTATGGAATAATGCACCCACTCCCCCCCCCCCCCCCCCCTTATTTTTTTTTCATGGGATAAGTTTCTAATGATGTTAGGGGGCATCTGAAGAACATGGTGGCACCAAGGTGAGCTCGTTAATGAGATTAGCTTAGTTTTAATTTAGATGAAAAGCAGGCAAGGCAGGGAACAAGGCCTGCTGTTACTTAGCATTACAAAAGATGGGCTTAGGAAGCAGAGAGGCATGGAGGCAGCGGGCTGAGGGACGGGATGGGGACCCTATGTAGGGAATCACAGCAGATGAAGAAAACCTCCTGTGCTCCTACCCTGGACTTGGTAATCATCACATGCTTAATGATACCTTTGGGTTGAGTTTGGGTAGGCTGCATTGATATTGGCCTGATGAAATATTATGAAGGAAACCAAACCAACTCTGCTTCTCCAGGTGGGACAGAGGGTTTATTGTTAATTCTTGTCTTCAGAGAAAGATACCAGGCATTGTTTTGAGTGCCTAGATTCAGCATGAAGGTGGTGAATGGTAGGTTCATTGGAACAGCACCTCTAGGAAGGTAGGGGGCAGTTCTGAAGGCATTAACCACATCATAACTTCATCCACACACCACCACAAACCTTAAAGGGAGTTACATAGGTCCGTGTTCATGATGTCTTGGTGCAGGCACAACTCATGGGAGGATTTAACCTTAGTCAGGCTGAGAAAGGGGGGACCCACAGCTCTTCCTCAGCAAAGTGTGGGTATTGTGAGCCTCTGGACAAGCTAAAAAAGATATAGGAACTTGGTGAGGATGAACAGGGGGGTCATCATTGTGACACAATCAGTGAGTAGCAGAGGGGAGTGCTGGGAGAAGCCCAAGGGAATGTTAGATAAATAGCATGATGCATTTACTCTTAGAGACATCACTGGAAGCTGGAAAGGTCCTAAATCAGTACTTTGAGCTGATGATGTCCCCATGTGAACCCAGGACCTTATGGACTGCAGCCTCTGGTGGAGTTCAATGGGGGCCCAGCAGGGAGGAGCAGAAGTGAGAAATAAAAAAAAATATTGAAAATAGCTGGCAAATTTCTGAATCAACACCCATTTCTGGGGGTTGGTTGCAGTCAGTGCTGGTCACAGTTTGTAGAGCAGCAGGTTGAAGGATGTCTCAGACTGCTGTCTCAGCTTGTCCACACAACAGATTCCTATTTCTGCTCCCATAGGAAAGACAACAGAGGTGTGTAAAGCCCCCAGGCGTGGAAATAAGAGAGAAGGTAGACCGCTCACTGTACTTCAGCTCACCATAATTTATAAGCCCATAAGCCTGTCTTATCCTGCCAGATCCCATCAATGCTTCCTGTACATATCATCTCCCCAAAATCCCATTCATCCCTTCAAGCCGTGCTTCTTAGTCCTCCTCTCTGACTTACCTAATGCCACCCAAGTATCACCTCCTTCCTCCACCCCTGAAACTACTGTATTCCCCTTACCAGCACTCCCGTTGAGATATTTGCTTCTTCTGCTGGAAGAGCCAGAAAAAGCGTCTGAATGCAAGGCCCCCAGCAAACCACTCAGTTCTTCCAACGTCCAAGCTCTCTATGAAGTGATTTAGATAAAAGGTGGGGCAATTCATCCCATCTCCTTCCCAGACCTGTGACCTGATGATGACAGATAGTGCTTTGCAAAACCCAGAGGTGGGACAACGGGCTGTTTCCTCACCATGAGTTGTGACTGAAGTAGAGCCTTCCTTGTCTGTTTCACTAATTTTATCTCAATTTCTTGTCCTAAATTAGCACAGAGGGAAGTGTCCAGAGATGTTCTTGATGTCTTATCAACAAAATCCATTTTATCTCCTGCTCTGAATGAAGGTCTGGTGAGATTCTGTGACCAGGGAATTTGCATTTACCTGCAGCTTACTTACTCCAGGCCATTTATGCTAGCATATCTGAGGGGTGTGCAGGCCAGCCAGACCTGGTGCATGGGATGAAGCTGTGACCCTTCAGGTCAATATCTCCCTTTAAACAAAGTGGGCAGGGCTATCTGCTTTCCTATTCCTGCCGAAACACAACCCAGCTTGTCCAGACAGATACTTGTGTCTCCTTAGCCAGGCTTTGCTCTCTCTGTGTTTCCTCATCAGGGGAGTTGTGCTTTCACACAGATATGGGATGGGTTTGCTAAATCCCGTTGTCCCCTCTGCTTTTCAGCACTGAGAGTTTGAATGCCGAGGGAAAAGTCAAAGCCCTGTTAAACTACTCACCTCTGAGAGATTTCTGAGCAGTCCGTGATACTTGGAGCAAAGCAAAAGAAATAAACACTCTGTAGATGAAGAGTGGGACATTTGAGACACCCAACAGAATCAAAACTTTAGGAAAATGTAGGGGAGAGAGGGGAGAGAGAGATTTTAAGCAGCACTTTGCCTGCACCTGCGTCCCAGGGATGCCAGCAGAAAATGGAAGGCAGTCAGGAGGTGGCTTTATTTCTTTCAGTTGCTTGTTGTGAAGCTCTTGATACTTTTCAAGGTTTTCAGTTAGCTCAGAAAAGGTTATTTACGAAACACTGAGACAGAAATCCAAAGAGCACTTCACTCTGTGCAAACATGAGTACACGGAGTGAAAGACGAGGGATTGCCTCTTTTTCCTGCCATGAGAAGGGACAAAGAAGAGGAAAATGGGGAAAAGTCAGGGATTTGCTCTCAAGTTTAAGAGCTGATTTTGAGAGAATATCAATTAAATAATGGAAAGATCGTACTGCAAAAGTGTTTGGGATGGAAATATTCTGTAGGAAAAGCCTCCTAAGGGATCCAGAACAAGCCCTTGACAAAACAGACAGAATTCACTGCACAAAAGGGATTTTCATGCTCCAAAACAGAGACATAAATTTATTTAAGCATCTCTGGTACCAGATAGCACAAAGCTGACAATCAGACTCATGCCCAAATGGTTTGCACAAGCAGTAGTGTGAAAACAGTCAGTGTTTAAGAAAGATGCATGTATATATGGGAGGATAATTAGTGACCACCTCCAACCTATCTTTGCTTGCACGGTTTGGCGAGCCCAGAACTCATCACTTTCTTACGGGCAATGGGCTGCATCAGCTGCTGGTGCCAGTGGGATTACTTCATTTTACACCTGTTGCTTTCCAAACCTGCCATTGACATCAGAAACATATTTATCCTGGAATTCAACCAGTCCCTGCAAGCTGTCATACCCAAGAGGTCGCGCAGGCCACAGAGGACTTGCATTACTCAAGAACTACATTACCACAGAAAAGGAAAACTGTCCATCCACAGAGAAGGCAAAGGAAATACTGAAATCATGTTGTCAGCTGTGTCTTGCATATTCTCCACCATCCAGCTTGGCTGCAAATCTCATGTATCGTGCTGTGGCAGCACCTGGGGAGATCAGCTGACAGTTTTGATGTCATTTGCAGTCAGATTAGCATCTGTAGCTGCTCTAATTACAGCACCTAAGACAATAAAGCCCTCCTAGTAGTTGTGTCCCCTTTGAGTCCAAGAGGCTGTGGGAAACATGGCATCCCTACAGTAAATCTGAACTACAGAGACAGGAGAACCATCCCTTAGGGCTGACATTAATTTCAAGCAAGCCTCTGTCTCTTTCTTTCTCATCTTACAGACGTTGGTGACTACATGCCTGCTTTCTTCTAGAGCTGGCTGATTCACAGGAGCAGGGCTGTGTGAAGGGGTGTCCAGTTTGCTGGGAGTTTTTTCTCCCTATTTGTAGGGAGCAGAGAGGGTCTTAAAAGGTGAGTCAGATATCAGGGGTCAGCACGTCCTGACACATAAAGGCATGAAGTGTTCTGCATTGATTTTTGTGTCTGTGCTTGTTAATGGCACCTGTATGAACACGATGACTTTGGCCTTTGCTCATCCCGTCCCTCTGATGAGATAATGTTTCTTGCCTGGAATAACAAACGAAGCTCCCCTGTGAGTACAGCAGGCTGTACTGCTGAGGAAGTGAAGTCCCAAGGAGGCTCAGCATTGTTTCTGACACCCCTCGTTATCCCCCTGAAAATCTCTGTGTTTATGTTGGTGTGAGCTGGGGAAAACCACAAAGGATTAGTCTGTATTGATAACAGAGATGGGAATAGCATGAGGCCCGTGCCTTAGCACCCAAATCATCCATTTACAGGATGGCAGGGGATAAATATAAATTGTAGCATGAGTTTTTCTCTCATCTGGAGACAGATCCATCCCCCCCTATAATGGAGACCTTCCTCTAGCACAGCTGTTTAAATCTCAGACCAAACCTCATCTGGGAAAAGTTTGCAGGTTCCTGTTTCACTTCCTGTGGTTGTCGCTGCAAATCTAAAATTAAATAAAAATCTTGGGCCTTCTTTAGGACACGTGGGCCCTGGCTATTCACCTCTCCGCAGACATGACTGGGGATGAGGAATGGAGAATTGTTGGAGCATTGAATGAGGAACGGAGAACTGTTGGAGCAAGGGATTAATAGGAATAAATGTCTGTTGGGGTGAACAGCCTAGAGCAAAGATGGGATCCTGGGATTTATGGCCTGAGGGTGGTGCTTGGTGGCTATATTCCCTGGAGCAGGGAAGGTTTCAGCTCACCCTAATTCCCATGTCACTGTCCCTTTTGCGTTTGTGGTGGTTTGTGCAGAATGGCTTGCCGTAGCAATCCTCCTGACTTTGATGAACCTTAGCCTCTATGAAGAAAATTAACTCTATCCCAGCCAAAACTGTAGTTGGAAGCAGCTGCCTCTTGGACAAGGTGAAGCTGTGAATTTGGCATCAGTCTGTGGCAGTAAGAAGTGAAACAGGGACTGCAGCCTTGGGAGATCTTTGATCCGCTCCTGACAGTGGTTAAAGTCATGTCAAGGAGGATCCACATTCACTTCTTCAGTGAACCCAGATTAGTGGTTTATGAAGGTTCCTCACTGCAATGAAACAAAGTGAGCTGAAAGCCAACACAGCTGTGTTAAGTTGTGAGACATACAATTTACCCTGCTGCAACTGATGTAAAGTCTTCTTTCAGCCTGGAGGTTTGGAGTGGGGTTATGGTTCCATGGAGAAAATCCATGGGGACTCTTCAAGGGATGGACACAGGAATAAAATCTTTCTCTAAAAAACCTTCCCAGCTCATGATTTTCTCCACTGCTACATTTTGCAACTCCACTGGGATGTGTACCCAGCTGGGAAATGTGAGTGGCTGCAGGTTGGAGTAGACATGGGATAACACCACACTGAAGAAAGGTCAGCACAGCTCTGGAGGCTTAATGTCTGGGTGCGAGGGAGGAACCAGAGCTCTGAAAAAAACCCAAACCTTTGAATATTAAAGGGATTATGAAGGCAGATTGTGATGTGAGAGCAATTGGATTTCTCCTTAAAGTGATTACTGCAAAAGTAACGTGTAAGACACACTTTTGTTGAGACCTCATTTAGACATCTGTTCTGGTTAAAGCCCTTTGACTGTCAGTCAGCCATACAGACCCTTAGCAGAGGAAGATAACATGGTTACTAACAGTGCTTTTATGGAGTGCCTATGTTGTAGTGAGATAAACGTCCTGCCTTAGTCAGGCTGGGGAAATCAGGAGCTGCCCCCGGCTGCATTGCAATTGCAGCAGAATGAACAAAACTGAGTATGAGTCCAGACTGGATCCACTCCTGAGCAAGTAGCAACTTCAATGCTAGCACAAATCTTGGACAAATGTTGGCCAAGGAATGTGATGGTATCACCCCTGGAGATTTATCATATTCCAATTTTGATGTGAGACAGAGGTGGCTCCAGCAGAGTCATGTTTATTGGTTTGGCCACCACTCAGAGCAATCAGCAGGGACTGATAGGTCCAGGAAGAGTCAGATGGGCTTTTCTAAAGTCAGGGAGAAATTCAGCTTCATCATCAGATGGATTGGCACCCATTCAACCTGGCCAGCCTGTTCTGAAATACACCTCTTGGAAGCCAAAGCATCTTTTGGATCATTCATGAGTGGGAAGAAGAGACCACAGTGTGGTAGACATCCTCGGGGAAATTCCTAGTGCAGTGGTCCTGACCCTGCCTTTATCCTGTCTCTTGCAATCAGATACTACTTCTACCCTTCAGAGGGTCTGCAGAGATCCAGCAATGGGGTCAGTGGGATTGATCCTCTTTCACAGGGGCACGTGGTGCACCTGAGACACCAGTTCTGCTCCCCAGCTGGATGGTTCTCACACAGTGCTGCAGGAGGGGTGATGTAGGGAGTCTTCATATCCATGTTTTGAACCTATTGCTGATGGCACTGGTGTAGGAGATCAAAGTGAAGTGAGGAGAAGAGTTAGGCACAACTTTTTAGTCTGATGACCTATCTATTGATACATGATAGTTGTTGCCACTGTGACTTTCTTGTGAGTAATGCAAGACATGCTCTTTTATCCTGAAGTTCCCTGTGGTTCAGGGATAATCTTTGCATAAGAAGGAAGAAAACCAACAAAAACAGATTCAAATCCACAGAGATTTTTAGGAGATCTCCATGATCCAGGCCTCAGGCTATGTCCTGCCCAGTCTCTAGAAGAGCCAGAAAATATTTATCTTAGTTTTGCCTAATGGCGAAAACTCAGGATGCCAATAAAGCAAGCCCATATTATTGCTTTGAATATTTATTTAGTTAATTTTAAGAGAGTCTTTGATGTTGAGGAATCTCACCCTTATTTTGGGATGTTGGCCAGACTACTGGAGGTGAAAGAGTTGGCAAGTGGAGAAGGACCTGGAGGTCCCTGTGGACACCACGTTGACCATGAGCCAGCAGTGTGCCCTGGTAGCCAAGAAGGCCAATGGGATCCTGGGGTGCATTAGGAAGAGCACTGCCAGCAGTGTGATCCTCCCCCTTTCCTCAGCCCTGGTACGGCCTCACCTAGAGGCTGTGGAGTCTCCTTCTCTGGAGATATTCAAAAATTGTCTGGACACAGTCACTGGTAATGAGCTTTACAGGACTCTGCTTAGGAAGGAGGTTGGACCAGATGATCTCCTGAGGTCCCTTCCACCCTCAGCCACTCTGTGATTCTGTGAAAGATACCCATATAACAACTCTGCTTTAATAGCACTAATTGGTGTTTTACTTTAGTCAGATGAGAAAGATAGAGATAAATGAACAAGCCCTAGAAAGAATGGTCCTTGCTGATGCTCCTTAGTGGGGAGAAACAGGGAAAGCATGAAGGTTAAAAGTCTAATGACAAGCATCTTTAATGATTGCTCTTCCTGTATTCCCTCTGGGTACCATTTCCTGATTCTAAATTGTCTTAAAACCACTCTAACACAGCTGAAACATTTCTAAATATAATTCAGCTCAACTAACGTTAAAGACTATAATGGAATTTCAGGGAAGAAAATCAAGCAAAATAAGTTTTTTTAACCATTAGATGTCATTCTGAGCTGTACAGCGGGCCAAATGGTGCATGAATTCGGGTAAACAGTGGAGACAAAACTGACATGTTAGCTGGAGTGGAATTTCTCCTGTCTGCAGCAGCGTGTGGTTTCCCTGCAGACCATCTCTCCTCCACAGCTAGCGTGAACCTCTGCGCTGTGACAATAATAGAAACTCCACCTACACTCCCACGGGAAAAGCTTCCTGAAACAAAAATTAAGAGCTGTTGCAGGCAGTGATTTCGTGGTCCTGGGCAAGTCGAGCTCTCCTTTGGTAGTTGTGGGTGCATGCTGGAGGCTTGCATTGCCTCTTCTGCAGCAGCCTGAGCTCACCGGCCGCTCCAAAGAGACACAGAGCTTGGCTGCAGAAAATGGCCTAAAAGCACAATTAGCTTTCTGTAACAATAGCCTCTTTATTCTTCATTATGAAAAGACCTGAAAGGGAATTTGTTTTCTGAGATAGATGTGAAATGAAGCTCTATCAGAACAAGTAACCTTGCAAACCAGACACAATAGCTGGTATCTACCCATCACTTCCTGCCTTGCCCTCCTGAGGCACCGCACAGCAGCTCGTGAAAAGCGTGTTTTTGTCTGCTCCCCTGCTTATAAATCACACTCATTAATAATATCTTCGTTTCTTATGAAAGCAATAAAATAATAAATGTGCCTGCACAGTTTCTGCTTTGCTTGGGGCCGAGCTCCTGGCCTCTCTCAGGCAGGGAGGTCAGTGCAGTGGGCTGGATTCATGCCTGTTGTTTAGAGGCTCTTTAAGCTGTCAGGTTCGGATAATGTCACTCTCTCCCTTCATTAACTTTCCTTGGTCCAGCCCCAAAGCTGATCCACAATCAATTAAAGGGAATCTCTTAAATAACTCAGGCAGACTCCAAAGCAAAACACACATGAGGAAGCTATTTGTGCATTTACATCACCCAGCACTTGAGCAGTTAATGATGCTGATGGCCAGGCTCATATTTTGGCTCAATTTCCATGTAGCAGATGTGAGTGGAGACACCTGAGACAGGGACACCTGGAGACAGGGACTCCAGACCCAGCCCTGTTTTTGAGTATTGCTGTACAAGTCTGTTTGTGCTTTCCTATTGACAAATGCGAGGATGATGCAGTTGCTCTTCATACTACGCAAATACTTCACTTCTTTCAGTCCTGGCTGGAAAGTCTAGAAAAATGAACCAATCTGAAATAACTGGTAAATGGGTTGAGTGCTAATGAATAAGAATTGGAAGTGCTGTTGTGGGTTTTTGAACCTGGAAATAATAACGACTGAAAAGATATGAAAAAAATGACTACAGATAGAAAATCAACTCCCAAAGAACATCGGTCAGGAAAAGCAGATCTGTTCTGATACCAGAAAGGTAGAGGACCCATAGACATAAAACACAGTGGGGGAGTCTCTAGGCACCAAAGCTGGGTGCTGGGTACTTTATAAGAATTGGGTATCATAGAGTATATATAAGGAGTTATATATATATATGTAAGGAGTAACCAAAGACTGTAAGTACATCACAGAGAAGGTTGTCTGAACAATTTAACTATGAAAAGCTTGGGATTTATTTCCCAAGGTGATAGCAGAACTGAGATGTGAACAGTGCCTTCTGTTCACAAACACCACCCCTGGTATGTCACCTGAAAAAATTGACCCACCAGTGTCAGGAGGAGCAGGAGAACTGATAGCAAGATTCGAAGATCTTTTTGGATCTCCAAATTATCATATTCAGTGGAATTCAAGGGGAAGGACACTGTTCTTTTCCTCTGGTAAAGATGCTGTATTAGTGCATCCCATATTGATCTGTGGAAATGTTTTGGGGGAGACCATTCCTCTTACAAGGAAAGGGTCACATTTTTTAACTGCACTGTAATAGGACCTGGTAGCTCCCTGATTTCCAAAGACATTTAAGAAATATGACCTGAGCCTGGAGGTCTGAAAAAAAATGATGGTTGGGTGTCCAAGCCCACCTGGGGGCACAAATGGAGCTCTGCAGCTGAGAAAAGCCCAAGGCTGAGCCAGGAGGATGGGGATGGGCAGGAGAGCAGGGCAGAGCCTGTGTACATCTATTCCTATACCTACAGGAAAAATATAGGAAAAATACCTAAAGCTACTCCCATACCAGCCAACTAAACAGAGCCAGAGCACTGGTCTTAGTGCCGTTCATGATGATCTGTAGTGTTTGCTTGCTAGTGCGCTCATTAGCACATTTTTTTTGACTCAGGTCAATTAAGTACGGTCACAGTGAATGTCCAAGCGTGGTTTAAGGGATAACGCAGGTCAGAGGCTGTTCCCAGCTGTCAGGATGAGCAAGACTGTCCAATTCTGGTGTGGGGAAGCAAGTTTAGCTATATGGAAGAGAGCTGTGCTCCCTGGGCCAGAAGGTGATCCTCACCTGCTTTATTTAGTAGCACAGACGTAGTCTGATAATGCACAGAAGCCCTGGGAAGTCAGGGCATACAGTAATCATGTCACACTGCCCACATGACTGCTTAGCTCAAATGGCTGATGGCATTGCAGGGACTCTGTTCCTATACCTAGGAGGAGTTTTTAAATCCTTCTAAAGCCCATGGGTGCTCAGGTCCATCTCCCTCTACAGGCACAGAAATAAATCCCCATTCCTCTCTGCAGATAATTACTTGCCTGCCTATACTCTTTGCACATGCATGTGCGTATGTGATTTGCATGTAGCAAAGGCTGCCAGATTTCCCAGTGACTATGTGTGTAAAATGAGCAAGGAATCACTGACTGTGGCTGTGCCCAGCCTGGCTTCCAACTTCTCCAGGCGCAGCAGCTCTCCCAAGGCTCAGGAACAGCCTCAGGGCAAGAGGTGATGAATGCAAGAGTAGGACCGAACTGGTGATCCCCAGCCAACAGGTAAAAACTCCTGAAGGAACTTAAATGGGAGGGGGGATTGAAGAAAAGGACAGAGGGGGGAAGAGAGGCAGGGCAGAGAAAGACAGGGATGAAGCACAAGGAATGACGAGTCTCATTCAGCAGAGGTTTTGGCTGTGGTCAGGCAGTATTCCCACAAATTGGCACATCTAGGACCCTGGTTTACTGCTTCTTCCTTGAATATTCCTTTGACCTCAGGTAGTTTAAAAGGAAATAAGGATGTGTGGATTTACCCAAACTGTGTGCAAAGATGTCGCCTTATACAAAAACAAATAAATAAATAAACAAACAAATAAATAAATAAATACATTGGTACTCCTCACTGTTCCCCTTTTGATGATCATGATTGATCTTACAATTCACATTTATAGTGATTACTGCAAACCAAAGTCCTTCTCTACAGGCAGCCCCACAGGACCCCCATCCCTGAAGGGTGTGCATGGGGAAGCTGTCCTGGTCTCTAGACTGGAGACTGCTTATACGAAGCAAGAAAGCTCCGCCAACATTTGTGCAGTCTGTGTCAAGACAAGGAAAATCACTGTCATAATCTTGCTGTCTGGGAAACAAACTGAGTGGGTTTATTATAAAACTGCTGTGTGACAGGTGAAGTATTGCAGTGCCTGTCCTCTCCAAAGAAAACAGAACGCTGTGTCTGTCCCAGGAGCTCGAAGCTGCCACACGACTTCCTGGTGCTCCAGCAAGGGCTTTATCCTGGCCAGGTGGAAGATGTTCAGCTGGCAGCTTGTGAACGCCCCCGTTATTTCTGTTTGCTGTCTTAGAGGTGAGTGCTCACCTAGCTTTGGGACTGATGCCTCTAGGCTGTTTTCTCTGCTTTCCCCTTGTCTCGCAAGCACAGAGCCCATACGAAATGACCACAAAATCTTTTGCTGCTGTCAGATAACAAGAGTGAGTCAGAAGGGATCTGCCTGGGGACAGTATGAAGAGGAGCAAGCCTGAAGTTTGCAACCAAAAGCATTCAAGACAAGCACAAGTTGTCCCAGCTGCCCCCACCACCATCCTGCAGAGCATGGTGGTGATTTTTCTCCTAAGGTCACCCAACCTGCAGTTTAACAAGCACAGCGAGGAGACTCTCTGGGCTTCCTCCTGCTACAACAACATATGGTGGTAGGAGGTGATTGACTGGTACAATGCGATTTTCAATAAAATGTCTTCAAGACGGAAAAGTTCCAGGTGACTAGAAGTAAGCAATCATTGTGCCAGTCTTTCAGCAAAAAAGGGTCACACGCTGAGCACGGCAACTTGAGGGAATAAGGCAGCTTTTTATAGCGAGCAATATCTCTTCTGACAGCGCTAGTGAACTGCTTCAAACCACAGTTGGCTGGGAATGCACTAAGATGAATAGCTTTGTCTTTCAGTAAGTATTACCAGGAGCACTAGGAAGAATGAGAAATGGGTTGTAAAGTAAGCAATAGCTAAAAAAAACCTTCTTTCCTGACCTTATTTTAAAGAAACCCTGGCAGTTTGGGAAGAAAAACAAAAAAAGTGCAAGGAGTTTGCCCCAGGGGAGGAAGAGAAATCCCCTCCAACGGGAAATCTGGAAGCCTTTTTTGAGTGTTAATGATCAGATATGAGCTGGAATATCACTGTCCAGTCTGGCTCTAGTCTCATCATTCACTTCTGTATAATTTACGTTACGGTGGTGGATAGAGACCTTGTCTGAAGCTGGGTGCCTGATGCTATAGCTGTGGCTTGTCCCTGCAGGAAGAAACAGCCAGAAAGAAGGGTCTGTATAAATTAGGCAGGCACAGGAGGACTTCCAGACCCTTTTACCAGCTCTACCAAAGCTACGCTGAGAAAATGGGGCCACACAGGGGAAGTGAGCACAGATCTCCTGCACCTTCACAGTTCTATTGCTGGTCATTGCACCTTAGGAGTGCTCAGGACTGGGAGATGGAGATGCTTTCCTGGCAATGGGCTGGCCCTTCATGTTCTGACACTCAAATTAATGGACTATTTCTTCAGGCTTTTGAGGGAATTGGGGGCTTCTTCACAGTTCTGGGGAACAGGAAGGAAAAGAACGTGAAAAATTCTCATTTAATTTGTGATGGTTTATTTCTGGGAAAGCTGCGCTGTGCTTCGTGTCCTCCCACATGTGATCTTGGGGCTGCATAGAGATGAGAAAGCCTACCTACACCCTCGTGAGGTCAAGTTCCCCGACTAGCACCTCTCTTTGAATTACACCTGAGCTCCTCCATGGCAGCCAGGCACCTCAGGATGTGTCAGACCTGCTCCTTTGATCCTGCTCAGCCCTAACCACACACAATAATTAACATCCCCATGATGGTCCCCCATCACCACCTGCAAACAGTCCTCCTCTTCGGACAGCCACCGACCACAACACTTTCATAAACCCTTCCTTTTGCTGGGGGTCTCAGGAGACCTCTTCTTTGCATTGAAGTGTTTGTCTCCCCAATACTTTTGAGAAGGCTTCAAGTGAAAGCCCTCCTAGCACACATGGAAGCGTATTAGTAATGCACAGTGTTCACTAATTATTACCCTCATGCAAACAGGCTGACTCACCACGCCATGGCTCAGTCTGCTAATAGGGAAACAATCTTTGGTGATGCTATTTACCGGATTGAACAATAAGAAAAAAAGTGAGACAGGGTCATTAGAGACACCCCCGGGTACTGTGCCTGTTAGAGAATGAATTCTTTTTTTTTTTTTTTTTTTTAGGGGACTTCAGGCCCCACCAACTCAGAAAGCAAATCTGTCCTTTCTGCCTGGTCTGAGAGTGAATCTGCTCATCTCTGACCCTGTCACCGAAGCATCTAGCAGGAATTATGAACTCTCTATTTTCTTGTGTTAAACCCGAGCTTACTGGTCGTTTCGGTTTTGTTATTATTTGTTTTTCCCCAGGGGGAAGAAGGAAGCAGGGATATATCTAAGGAAGCGATAACCAGATGTTTGGCATTTCCATTCCAGCTCAGGTTTTTCTCAGATGGTGCTTCCCCACTGATTTAATCAGTGAAATACCCCCCTTCCCCTGTCTCCAAAGCCAGCTCCATGTAGCTGTGGGTCTGCTTGTTTGCTTTTTCTGCAGGTGCATCCCAGATGTGCCCTTTTTCTGCAGTGCAGGGACAGAAAACCTGTTCTGGAGCAAGGGAAGAAAAATTCAGATGTGACTTGTTTGGCCCAGATGCTGAGATCTTGTCGCATGCAAGGAGCAAGGGGCACCTTAGGGGGATTCACTTAGGGCTGAAGGACCCAGGGGAGAAGGAATCACTCACAATTTCTGTTTTACCAAATCCCACCCAGAGATGGAGCAGTGAGACCTAAAAGAGTGGGTGAAACCCCGTGTGGGACAGGTGAGAAATAGGGGAGGAGTGTGAGTGATGCTAATCCTAGCCCCTTGACTGGGATTCCTGCATGATTCATTGCAACCCAGTAGGTCAAACCCGATCAAGCAGATCAGGAAAGTGAGCATAGGGCATTTTCCTCTCCCTGCCCACCCACTTTGATTTTGACAGCACAAGTGGCAACAGAGCATGTTGCAGCTATCAGTGGGATGTGCAGAGCTACAGCCCTTGTAAGGGTCAGCCAGAATTCGCATCCCTGTACTTGCCTCTAGGAGACACCTCCTGCAGACATGTGGCCAAGCCTTTTCAAGTCGCTTTATGATTTTGGTGAGGGTTTATTTCAAAGTAAGGCCTTAGGCAAAGGTTCAGACTGCCCCCTTTTTATCCTTGATTATTTGAATTGCATGCAACCAAAATTTCCTCTGCGGTCCCAGTAGTAAAAATTATTTCTACTTCACATCGACAAAGTCTGGGTAGACATCTGAAGCGTTAATGGTGTATTTTGCTTTGGCGTAATTATGTTTACTCTTTTTTTCAGTTTGAGATACAAGAATGTCTAGAAGGCAGAGGGTACTCTAAGATCTCCTGTATACCCTTAATTCCTGAAGATCATCACAATCAAGGAGACTTTAAATCCCCGCATAAGTCTCGGCAAGGGGATGATGAGTAGATGAGAAACAGCAGCAGAATGCTGCAATAATACTTTTCCAAAAATCTGCCATGGTTCTTCTACTGAAGAGAAGAGATTGTGGAACAAAAGTGGGGTGGGAGGAGAGGTAGGCATTTGGCTAATATAAAAGAGTGAGCAGTGCCATGCAGATGAATCACACTACTCTCATCAAAAACAAGTAGTCCCATGGCACTAGAACTAACAGTCCGGATTCCAGCAGGACCACATGACTTCATTTGGAGTGAGTTAAACACTTTTTATAGGTCTTTCTTCTCTCTGTTTGCTCCTTCACTTTAAAACTTTTCTTGAAGATGCTTTGAGTCTCAGTGATATATATATATATATATTTAACACCGATTGCTTAGACTCGAAGCATATCTTATTTATGTCTTATTTATTTACTTATTTCACAAGTGCAGTAATGGAGCTCTTCCTTTAGGAACACTATTATGGGCTGCTCAATGTCAGCCAGAAGATATCGGGCAAGATGGCCTCAGGTCTGACTCCTTACTGCTCTGGTGCTCTTGAACAGGGCTCTGCCTGCTGTCCTGTATCCAAGAGCATCCTTGGTCCAGGAAGGATGAAAAGGATAATATCCTTAAACCCAGCTATCTCAAAGCAAGGCATTAGGGATTTCCCTGTTCCCTCTGGAGCTCTAACATCCTGCTGTGTGGGAGACTAGGACCAGGTCTGAAGGCCTGTGTTTTATCTATGTGGTCAGAATTTCAGAAATGTTACAGAATGCAGAACACGAATAGCTTCTTTATTCAGCATCCTGGAGCCCTTAAACCCAGAAAAAGTGTGTCTGCAATAATAGGTGGGTCTCTCAGGTGTGTCTTGCTTGATTTTGTGACGCTGGGTGCTAGGTAGAGAAGGTGCGTCCCCAGGGCATCACCCAGCACTGGCTAAAATTAGATGTCAGCATATTTGTCTGACATAATCTAGGATTTCAGGCTCAAGAAACTTGGTGCTGATCTACAGTTTTGTCTAATAAAATACCAGAATCAAAAGGCAGCTAATTGCAAAACAAATCAGTAAGGAAACTCACCAGGAGAGTGTGGTTAATTTTGATTCTCTGTTGGTTTTTCTTTGTTTGTTTGTTTGTTTTTCTTCCCTGTTTTACAATGTGAAATCTGGTTCTCCCAGGGGTGGAGAATGCCTCGCCTCAGCAAAATTAGTCTGATAGTGTATACAAAACCCAAACCAACTCTGTATGAATGTGTGTGTGCGCCTATCTATCTCATTAACACCTTTCCTTTCCACTGTTTTGGGTAAAGCAAAAAATGACCTTTCAAATCAAACACTCCTGCCTGAAGTCTATTACAGAAAGACTTCATATTTCAAAAGTATTTCAGCTTCATAATAAAGACTTCTTTCCTTCCTTGATCTTGTTTCCTGCTCAGCACAAAAAATAATTTCTTTACTTTCTACATCCCTCATTTTTGTTATTTTCATTATATTAGCTTCTTACTTTCCGTATTTTTTTCCCAAACTGATTTCCATGTTGGAAATAGTTAAACAAACAAATAAACAAGAGAGTGAAATTGTAAGTCTGGTAATCTAGATCTTTTCCAAAGATGATATTTAAAAATGTCGGGAAAGTGTTACAAAAGGTAAAATGAAAGACAGAATATGAGGGGAAAAAAAAGAGAGAGAGAGAGAGAGAAAAAGAAAAAAAAAAAAGGAAAAAAAAAAAAAGAAAACAAAACCAAGATGCCTAAAATATTTAAAGAATATTTTAAAATGAACTATTTCACACTCTGAAAGCAACTGAAACCTCTGAAGTTTCCTTGTGGAAATTACAGTCCTATCTTCATCATCGGTGATGGATAAATGTTCTAGGACCTCCTACCAGTGTCTGATCTATAATGGGAAATGTGATACTCAAGCCTATGGACCAAATTCACCGAAATATTCTGGATATACATCTGGAGGGACTGTGATAGTTAGTCATACAATGCTTATTCTTTCTCTTTCCCTTTTTTTTACAGGCTTTGAGAGAAGAAATGCAAAAGAATATTTAAGTGTAGAAGGGAAAGTTTGTAATCCAGATACTCTAGAGGCTGACTGAGAGTGTGCAGGCAGCTTGCTTTCACCTGGATAAGGCCTTCATCCTGTATTTACCAAACTTCCTATGGATGTGTCTGCAAAGCTGGTATGCAACCTCTAAGAAAGCTCAGGAGACTACTGGCATCACTGGTCTTGTGTACTGTTAACAAACCAGAATGCCTAATTCACACAATTTTGTAAGCTAGAAGAGAGAAAATGACCAAATCTGACATGAAATACATTATTGGGAGGAGAAAGAAAATGAGTGAGTTGTTTGAGGGGGGTATCAGGGGCATGAAATACAGACCTACAGTGCTCCATAGCTGTGAGCAAGTTGTGCCTTCGGTGTATGTCACACAGTGTCTGAGAATATACGTTACTTGAAATCTTTTCTTTCCAAAATGCCCCAAGAGTTTCACGTCTTGTACATGCACCCTTGAGATGCAAAACCCTTGCCTCCTTCAGTGATGCTGCTGCTTGTGTCAAGGAGCAAGCCAGATAAGGGATAAGCTACCAGAGGCTTGCATCTTCAACAACAGCTAGCTACTACTTAGGAGACTGTGCGGACAGCTTGGAGTGTGGGTGTGCATGGAAAGCCCAGGATATAGTGTTCAACCTTTGATCCTCCTGTTTGCCAGAGAGAAGAGCAGCTGTCTTGGTAACCCTACGTTTAGACCTCAGTCAGTGTGGGAAGCAGGCACGGGTTTGTGACCACGCTTGCCCATTACCACCCAAGTATCATCAATCACATTTCCAGGTAATTGAGTTGCTTTAATGCTACCTGAGGAATTGCATAGAATTTAGTCATCTAAATTTATAGGATCATTGAGTTTCTCACGCTGAGCTAAGAGATGCCATTTTGTCAAGTGATGGACTGGAAACCAAACACGGACAAATGAGCTTTACAAGTCTTCTCTGAGAGCACTATCCTTAATGCTTCTACTGGAGGCACAAGTCATCTTCACAGCAGCTGACCTGAAAAGAGGATGCCTTGCTGAGGATCATGCAACTTTAGCTAATCAGAGGCAATAACATAAATGTCATGGCATAGACTGATGGTTTTCAATGATGATGATAGGAAGCGTCTGTGGGTGACACTTGGAAATGAGGATGTTGCATGTTCTGTCTGGTTGCCTACATACCAGCTGCTTATCACAGGGTCTAGTTTCTGAAGGGCTCCTACATAAGGATTTAGTGCTCTGTGCTCAAATACATATTTAGGACAGTCTTCTGCTAACAAACTGGAGATACACAGTTTCCCAGTTGTCATTTTTCTGAATGGAAAGGGTAACACCAGGAAGCAGCAGTGAAAGAAGAGGTGAAATATCTTCCTTCGGGCAAATTGACAGGGGTTTGGTCACTGGATTTGATGGAGCCAAAATATTTCACTCAAGAACTTAAAGGAATAGAACAAGCTTCACAAACACTGCACTTGTTATCCTGATGTGACTCCTGAATCAGAATGGAGAGAAGAAATTTTAATCATTGTGGACTGTGGGCTGTGAGACTTTCTGCTGACCCATGTAGTGAACTGCCTCCACTAATATATTTTTATTCATTTTCTAGAGGACTACTAAAACCAAAGTTATCTTTCAGCCATTACCAGGGTGAGATGCTCTCAAGCAAAAAGCTTAAAGGCAAGAGAGAAGGATTCCCATAAAACAAATCCACAAGCTATCAATTTCTGCAAGATTTATCACGGAGGAATGCTACAACTTAACAAACAGATCAGGAAGTAATGAGAAAAGAAAAAAAATCAATCACACTGCAAGTCGAAACATGTTGCTTTCATTTTCTGAAGAACTGAAAATAAGATTAACCTTCTGGCAGAACTTTCTTTGAGTCAAAGGATAGCTTTTGACCCAAATGTCTATTGACGTCTTCCTTTTTTTGTTGGCAAAACAGAGGTCATCACTTTAGGGAGCCTGCGCTGTTGAAATGAATATAACAAATTACCATTAAATCAAATGAAGCCTCTCAATGGCTTTGGGCAGCAAACTGCTGGGTCTTGATCTTAAACCTCAGTAATGTTTCCAAAATGAATGTTCATCGTGGAGGTCTGTCAGCAGGTCTGCAGCCACAGAGATCTGGAGAATGACTTCATCATCAAAAAGAGCTTCAAAGAGCCACCAGAGGCAGGGCAGCGTGGGGATATTTATCTCCTGGGTTGGTACTGGTGGTCTCACAGTGAGCAACTATTAATGAAGGAGCAAGACATTGCATGAAAATTACTTTGAGCCTCTTCTGCAATACAGTAAACCAATGCTAAGTATTTGTGTGTGCTGTAGCTCTGTCCACAAACCAAAGGAGAATGCCCCATTCTATAGCACTGTCACCAATGAGTACTGTCAGAACTTCACACAGGGATCTGGGCTGCTAATTTAACATCATTAAACCCATCAGCCTGTTGCAAAACTCTAAATTACGAGACTCTTTTAGCATCTGGTCACTTTCCAGGTACACTGGTTAGGCCAGATCTAGGCTAGAAATGGCATGTTCTGTAATTAAGGGCTTGGTAAGGCATTGAATACACCTGGGCAACCACTGCTCTTTCTATACCATGCATTAACCTAACCCTAAAGACAGACATGGCATTAAAGCTCCATTGCCTACAAGGAACAATGTTCAGCTTTTGCCCTTCAACTGAAAAAAGGCCCGTGTTGGAAAAGAGTTATAAGAGATATATGGGATTGGCATAAGCACCACCTAATGGAGCTGAACTTCAGCCCACAATGGGCTTCCAGGGTTGATCCTTGTTGATCTGCAGTGCTCTGATGGTAAACCTGATGGCTGCCTACCTGCCTCTATTTCAACTCATCGTCTTCTTCTAGCACAGGTCCAGTTCCTACTCACAAGAAGGAAAAACTCATGGTCTGTCCCTGAGAACTCACATCAGAAGTTATAAAATTTTTGCATTTCCTAATAAACTTTGAAAAACCTCACAATCTCAGCCCTGTGCTCTTATTTCAGTTTCACACTCCACAATAAATGCAGGATGGAAAAAGAGGAAATGGCAGCCCCTGGAGTGGTTTAGAAACCTTTAACCAGGAGGAAAGGTTAATGGAGTAGAGTTAATGGAGTTGAATTTATTCTTAATAGAAGAGAGTTTGAGGTGACTTGGCAGAATTCTTCAGCCCTTAGGAGGGAAATGGATGATAGTGGATAGTTTTTGCTCTGATGCCATGGTTATAAAAACTCAGGATATAATTTAAAAATTAGATTATCTGGGTGTATCATGTGCCACATCGGGCAAAGGGAAGAAGATTCAAGCAATGAGTTACTAGGCAACTCAAAATCTTGTACATACTAATGAAAACCATCCTCTTGATTCTCTGGTTTGTTTGTTATTCAGCCAAATTAACAAGCACCGATCTTCATGCTTCACATAGTTGCTTGAATATATGTGGAAAAAAGGAAGATCTGTGAGTTATGTCAGAGGACACCTTTTTGCTGGTCAATGAGGACTGGAGAGTAGTTTTCTACTCATAAGTCAGTCTGTCGTGTTTCATCTTGGTACTCAAGTTGGAACAAGGTACTATATCTTAACATTTGGGAGGGAAACATGATGGATTTCCTGTGGCTAAGCTTTTTTTTTTTTTTTTCCCCAGGTAAATAGGGTGTATATAGTATGGCTGACACAGAGAACATCGGTTGTTTGTCTGCAAATATTTGCAGAGAGCTTGGATGGGAGGGCCTGAATAAACACAAAGTATTTTCTCAGCCCTGCTAATGAATTTGTAACTTCTGGCATCTTTTTAAATGTAACCTCCATTCAATCAATTTGCAATTAACTCCAGGCCTGACACTTATGGCTGTTTGAGTAAGCAATACATCTGTGTGCTAGAAACCAGGCTGCTTGATAGGAACTGTGTGAAAAATTGCCGCTTGTTGAAAGATAATACAGGAGAACGTCTGCACCTTTTAATGAATTGGAACAGAGTTTACTGTGTTGAAGGAAAATTGTGCTCTGTCTCAGGGCCCTCATTACCCAAACATATACCCTCATGTTCCCTCTTGTGGTTCTGCGGAGAAGCCTCCCAATGAAGTGCATTAACAGTTTCTTCAGCACTTAATGTGAGCACTGTGGGGCTGAAATAGGGTCTGGTGGCACCACTGTGCTTCAACACACACTACTCGCTAGGTAACCTCAAGAGAGAATGCCAAGCTTTGAACATTGAATTGGATCTTAATTAAGAGGACTTAAAGAAATGTAAGGGCTCTCAAGTGCTCTCGCCACTCAAGCCATGATTAAAACCCTGCATCTGGGACTGAATAACCCCACGCAACAAAGTGGGCTGGTGCCAGCTGGCTAGGAAGCAGCTGTACAGAAGAGAATCTGGGAGGTTTGGCAGACAAACAGGTCACACATGAGTCAGCAGTGCATTCTGGTGGCAAGCTGCATACGGGGTAGTGTTAGCCAGTTGGTTTAGGGAAGTGATTCTTCTCTGACCAGCTCTTGTGAGGCTACTTCTGGAGTACTGTGTCCAGTTCCGGGTTTCCCAGGATGAAAAATACATGAAGCTACCGGAGTGAGTCCAGTGAAGGGCCACCAAGATGTTCAGGGAAGGTATAGGTGAGATCTTATTGCCATCTCCAAATTCCTAATGGGAGCCTGTAGAGAAGATGGAGCCTCTCAGAGGTACAGTGGAAGGGTGAGAGGCAAAGCACACAATATGGAACATGGCAAATTCTTATTAGCCATAAGGAGAAAAAAAGAAAAGGAAAAAAAAAAAAAAGAAAAAAGAAAGAAGAAAGAAAAAAGAAAAAGAAAGAAAAAAAAGAAAAAAGAAAAAAAGAAAAAACGAAAAAAATAAGAAAAAAAAAAGTATCACCGTGTGACTGCTCAAACTTTGGAAAGGGCTTCTTTGAGAGGCTATGGGATTTCCATCATTGGATATATTCAAAACTTGGCTAGACAAGCTCATAAAAACCTTCTTTGGCTCTGCTTGAGCATGGAGTTGGACAAGAACTCTCCAGAGGTCTTTTCCAACCTATTATATGCTATTATTCTATAAATCAAACTATCTTCTCATAATAAAGGCGATGATCTGTTCCTTATATCAGCTGAAGGAGCTCTTTGGTGAGGTTACCCTAACCTGTTTTGCTGAAATTGAATGGGCTTAGTTTATATGGTCTAACTAGTACATTTTTACTAATACAATAAATTGTGATTGCAATAATTCAGAAAATGGGAAGATGGATTCTTTCCTGAGAGGTGATAACCTCCAGCAAAGTGTGAGTAAAGAGAATCTGGGGGAAATGATCTCTGGATCTAGAAGTTGACTGTTCTCAACAGACTTCAATATTTAATTTTTCTCACTCTCCTAAATCAGGCCAGTTATTGCCTGGGGCGCTTTTTGAGTCATAACATACAAATTGCTTTGAGGGCAAGCATTCCATATAATCTCTGCCATAAAAAAAACGCAGAATGGTAATAAAGACAGTGACTGAAAGCAGGCAGATTTCGAGTACACAGTTCAGGCATTAAGCAAAGTCTCAAGGCTTGCAGCAGCCTGCCATTGCAGAAAAAAATAGACATTTAGCTATTGTACTTAAAACTATGTTGCTCCATGAATGATATGAGCATAAGATGGGCTGTAGAGGGTCAGTCAAAGCTTTCTGCACCCCAGATTGCCTAACACCAGATGCCTGGGGCATAGAGTAAGCACGTGGCAGCATACAGTGATACTTTTCCAATATGGTCTCCAAGCTTCCAGTGGGACAATAAGGGAGATGAGCAATTGCTGCTGTCTCTGTGTTTAGAAGCCCTTGATAGTCTTCTCCTCTGTGGGTTTATCTATTTTCTTTTTCTTTTTTCCTTTTTTTTTTTTTTCAGTTTCTAGGAGTACTTCAGTTTAGTTATGTGTTGTGTCGAGGACATCCTTTTCTGTTAATTTAGATAATGCCAGTAGAAACCCCTGGTTTTGGTATTACAAGAGCTCATGAACCATTGCCTTCTGCTCACGTTCCTCTTGCTAGTCCATCAATAGTCAGGAGATGACTGGAGTGTGACCCCAGCACTAGTACTAAACTGGAGATGTAGCCAAAGGCTAATAAACAACCAAAATATTTTTGGAACCAATGGATAAATGCAAGACAGAAGTTATTGTTTGGCTTTGGTCTAAGCTGACAGCTAAGCCCCATATTAGCTGATTCTCAAGTGACTCCATGCTACCACTCTCAAAATGGCTGTTCCAGGCTCTTGCTTCTCTGATGCTCATTTTCCTGTGTTTATTCTTCTGCTCTTTGTACAACCCTCTAGATCACTATTTTGGTGGCTCTTACAGACTTCCCAGAGCTTTCCATCATTTCTCCCTCAGCTTATCGATTGTGGCACTGACCACACCGGAGTTGCTCCAGTGCTTGATTTGAAGTGATTATGATTTGAAGTGATTATTCCATCGCTAACAAATAGCAACACTTTGTTTTCAGTCTTTCTGTTACCTCTGCTGTATGTGCTCTCCAGAGTTGATATCAACCCAGTGCTGGTATTACTTCAAAGATATTGAGAAATGATTGCATTTGGCTGTTGGGCTGATCAGAAGATAAGGAACTACATGGTGCTATGAAGAGCTATGGGAAATGCATGAACAGCAAGAAATAAAGGTTCACAAAGGTCTATCTGAGATTTGCTTGTGAGGCAGAGACAGGAGGCTAGGAGGACTTTATATTACCATTTCTAGCCATGGTACAGCCTGGGAGATGAGATAAACTGCAAATTACCCAATGAAGAACAGAAAGTGAACCTGTCAAGAGATGTTAAAATCTGGGTTAAACATAAGCCTTTCTGTGGCTAAGATACCACTGCCCTGTGGAGAAGAAATTAGGGAACACCAATGTGGAAGAGGTCGTGGAAGCCAGGCCTGATTTACTACTGATTAATAGACCGCTGCCACTGCTGCGGTTGATCCTTTCAACCTCTTCGCTCCTGCTGGTGTTTAATATGCATGGCAAGGGACTTGCCAGCTCCTGTCCCCAGTGTGAGTGAGTGCATTTGCTGACTGATTCCTGCGCTCTGTGTATCTTGTGCTTTCAAAGGGAGTGCATAATGATGGGCCACCATTCAGCTCATTGCGAGTTTGTTACATAGTTGAGCCATTACTATGAAATTACCAAATAAAACATACATTCTCATTCCCCAAGGTAATAAAAATTATCGAAGTACCTCTCCCGGGACAATTATAATGAGATAATACAGAACTCCTGACTGATTCCAGGGGCTGTAAAAAAAAAAAATCAAAGAGCATTCAACAAGACATTAGTGTACACCTTGGCTCCAATCACTTCCCTGTCTCACGGGATAATAAAGTTATCAAATTAGTTTTAAAAAATGTGAAAGTTCAATTTTTCAACCTGTTTGACAGGTTCTCCCCTGATTAATGCCATTACAATGAGGTGCATAGGACAGCATGATCATTTATTGCTTTTGGTCTAGACACCAAAGGGCATTATGAAATTTCCCCCTCGTCTCTGCAGTGTAATGTTTATACTCCAAGTGTCCAGGCCAATCAAATGATAAAGAACAGGGGTTTTAGGTATTTTTTTTTCCTTCTGCACACCCAAAACATAAATACCACCTTATGTTCAAGCCTGCATTTGCAGAAATGTAGCATGAATGGCCTATTGGTTATATAGCTCATCTGTTTCCCATTACCACTCTGCAGCAAATTGCATTCTTTCTGAAGAGCGATAGCCTAACAGCTTTATTTCCCTGGGATCTGGGATGGAGGTCAAGAAACATATTCTGAGCTGCTCCAAGGCCCAATTTCTCAGACTGAAATTAGCAGAAATCCTTCTCTGGGTTGCCTCTGGTGACATTGGAGAGGACAAAGTGCTACGAGAAGATGTTTCAAACCCACCTCCGAAGGTCTCCCCATTCCCTTCATCAAACATTTGGGGAAACAAGACATCAGTGCTCCTAATTTAGTCACTTCAGTCACGTGCAAAAGCGAGGGCTTTGCCCAAGGGCTGATACCTCCCGTGGACAGAGTGAAATTTGAGGGATATTTTTCATTTTGCAAGCATTACTGTCCTTCCATTTGCTGGGAAGTGACCCCCAAACTTTCAGGAGCAAGAGCTCCTGCAGTCCCAAACGAATGGCTCAGTACTCTCCTTGAGAGCAGCAGCAAACCCTCATCCTGTGTAGGTCAGACACAGCAGGATGTTAATTAGCATAACTATGGAGCGTTAAAAAGAGCCACTTTGTTCTTTTCACATAAATCGTCTGTTTTAGGAGCAGGGACTGTCTCACTGCCTGGCCAGAGCTGACTGTGATAATCCAGGTAGCAGCTCTCCTTGCTGAAAAATGGAAATGGGGAACAAAACTGAGCATCCTCTACATCCTCCCACATGATCTGTCAATATATCAGGTCTGGACACTCTCCCACTGTGATTTCAGCCACAAGGCTGTCTAATTTCCTTTGCAAAAGAGCCTCACAGGCAACTCTCTCTCACACACACAGAGCATCTTCTGTATTTACCTTGACACTACATGAGCCACAGCCCTCGCCTCTCGCAGAGCAGTTGTATATATTATCATCTCTTTGGCATCTCGGTTGCTGTTTCCTCCAAGTCTCCCTCTGCTCATCAGAGCGGATAGGTTGCTTAGGGTCCCCCCTGCCCCCTCATGTCTGCACTCCTCCTGAAAGTCATTACCCAGGATGCCTGACCTCCTTGAAGTAGCACTGAACAAGCTGCGCTATGTTTTTTCCCCTCCAGGCTTTTTTTTTTTTTTTTTTTTTTTTTTTTTCAGCATTTTTTTTTTGCAGGAAGAAGTAATTTATCCAGAATTAAAACATCTGGTTATCGTGCTCCCTGGGTAAGTTAGCATTAAAATAAGAGGAAAACATATGCTCTGACTGTTTCCATCATGTGAGCAGGGGGAACTCCACCCAGGCATGAGGTGAAAGCTGTCCCCAGCACATGGCTGCATGGGCTGTGCAGAGGGACCAGGTTTCTGGAGTGGATTCTGGAGACACACACAGCTTGCTAGGGCTAAAGGTGCAAGGGGAAAGTGCTAATTTTATCTTGCACCTTGCTACTTTTTAGTTCAGCATTGTGCGGTGATGACATGGGGGTTTACAGGGGTCTCCTCCGCTCCAGGGTCCTGGTGTACAGCAAAAACAGTGTCTGTGTCCTGAATCCACCAGCCAATCTCTCTGTGCACCCACTGGTTTTATTTCTGTAATTCAGATGCATATCTGAAGAAAGTCCTTGCAGCATGATAAGATGCTGATGAGTAGTTACAATTAAGTCCCTTTTTCTTGTCTCCCCAGACCTAGTTTCTTACATCTTGTTAGAAACCCAGACCAAGAACAGTCCTACACTGGCTCGTTGCCACCTCCTGAAACATTCCAGCTTCAGTCAGGCAGGAGAGGACAGAGCACCACTTCCAGTGACAGCAGGAAGACCAATCTTCTTTACAGGCAATGAACAACTGAGAGCCTTTGTGCCTTTTGACTGTTATTGTCACCACTGCACAATGGCCTCTCCTGGAGGATGTAATGGAAGACCGGGGAGGCTGGACAGAAGAATAAAAAGAGCTCTGGTGAATGTATGACCTTCCATTAGTCAATGAAGTGCAGCCTAGACTGCTTGCTCATACCACCTCTCAGTAAGATGTCTTGCCACATAGGGCTTTTCTGTGCTCTAATTTATCAGGAGCCAGAATCTGGAAGCCTTGCTACAGACCTGTTGTACTATCATTGTTGCTTTCCAGCCACTCTTCCCCAGCTTGTAGCATTGCATGGGGTTGTTGTGCCCCAGGTGAAGGACCTGGTGCTTGGCCTTGTTGAACCTCATAGAGTTGCCTTGGCCAATTGTTCCAGCCTATCCAGATCCTCTTGCAGAGCCTTCCTATCCTCATGGCTGTACATTTGCTACTGAACTCTGAAGTAGCTATGGATTTGACAGTTGTTGGTCTTGGCATGGTCATTTAGGTAGTGGGACCACCATCAGCCATTTCCTATAATTTTCCTCTGCTACACTTGTCTTTCTTGGTGCTCTGTTCTTTCTCTGCTTTTGTCCTCTTCCTTGAGAGCTCTCACACTTTTCTAACTTCTCAGGTACGCATTCAGTTGACAACAAATCTTGTCTTCAGCCTGTGAGTGAAGTTCTAAGTTCAAACTTCAATATCACAATGTATTGTAGAGCCCCTTTGACTCAGTCTGGGCCAGAAAACTGCCCTGGGCAGACCAGATCTCTGGTAAATGATGCAGAAAAATGCTGGAACTCAAACTCTGTTGAAGGTTAAGTGTTTAGGTCTCAAATAAATGGTGTATTTGTTAATATCTTACCTCGCAATTGTATTTGACAAAGCTCTAGCTGATCCTTCTGTTGGTTCTGTAGTGTCTTTTTGGGGGAAGAAAGCAGGAAGATAAAGAAATTCATATAGAAATATATAGTATAGTTTTTAAATAAGGGATGTGCTCCAGAGATAGAGGTCAACACCTTCACCTACAATCCAAGAACGAGACCATTGGATATGTGTTGTACAGATTGAACTGTGTTATCAGATCTACTGCTGACTTGTGCAGTACCTTCAGCAAATCACTCCACCCTCTGTTCCTTCTCTCTTCTCTCAGCATTTGCTCTGATTATTTAGGCAAGAAACTTACCATTCCAGTATGCGCATACAATGTTATCACATTGGTGCATTCTCAGGCTACCAGAATACAAATAATAAAGAGCAGTAATAACTGGTTGCCAATCAGCAGAGAATCAACTTCTCTGTCTCTAAATCAGTTGGAAATTGTTTTTCTCTTGCTTTGAATAATGTGCTGGGATGCATAAAATGAAGATTTTTTTTATTTTTTTTTGGCTAGCAGCAAAAATACCCTTTATCAGAACTCCCAAAATAATGATTAATGCTAATCCTGACCTTTCAAAAGTCCCATGCCAGGCAGTTGATGATGCTTCTATGTTGTAAAGAATCAAACAGAAGGTGTTTCTATCCACAAATGAAGTGTTCTTTATTAATGAATGATTTGCTTACCAGGATCTCCAAGAATTTCTTTGCACTCTCTTTTACAAACCTGGGGGTGTTCAAATCATTGGGAGTGGATTGAAGGCATGAATATATTTATGAATTTCTCGGCTTCCCCCACCCGCCCAGCCCACCCTTCTTTATGATTGGAGCACGAAACTCTTAGCTTTTAGAGTAGGTCAGAGATCATTTTTTACCTTCCCAGAGCCATACCTGGGCTATCAAGTAAATTAATAACTCAGATCAATCAACATTTTGATGTTTAGTTTCAGCTGTTTCTGAGACTCTCTGCACAGGAGAAGAATATATATTGAAAAATGTGAAATAGTAAGGACAATAGTCCTCCAGCTTCCACAAAGCAAAGTGTAGAAGAAGTGTTTGGGGTTTGAGATGCCTAGGGATTTAAATCTGGGACCCTCCAAGATGGTGACAAACTTCTCATTCACTTCTGTGAGTAAACCATGCCTCAAAGACACCCTGCCTATCTGAGCACTCATATACTAAAAGAATTCACAGACTCATGTAAGTGTAGGTATCTTTAGGGTGCAACTCACATGGGGACACCCAGCATGACGGTTATGCTCCACGGGATGTCAGTGTCCATTTGCACAGGGACAAGTCCTAACCACTAGGTCAGACCATAGTCTGACGTGATTTAGTACCAGCAAGCAATTAACAACCATAGAGCAAAACCCTGAAGCTTTCCATGTGCTTGTGTCTACTACTAGGTTTTCTACATCAATACTCTGAAGAGGTTACTGGTGGAAGAAGAGAAAGACTGAGAGATGGAGTTGTGTTTGTGTCTGATCAGATTTCCTTAGTTAGAGTGTAATAGGTCCAACACCGGATTTAACTGGTGTGCCTCGTTATCACTCCATCCATGTGCAGGGAATCCACTTTCCCTGATACAAGAAAGTGGCCTCAACCCATAGCCTGAGCAACACTCTATCATCACAGCACACCTGGAGATGGCTGACTTCATGGAACAAGGTCCTCTTCTTTCTCCCTATTGTTCGTTGGCAATAAAAAATTGCTAAAAGTTGTGTCGGTGATAGTAAAGGGGGTGTCCACAGTCTGAAGTGTCTCTACTCTATGGATAAGCTTGCCTCTTACAACTGATGCTCATAAGAACTTGGGCTAACTTTTGGAGATCTGAAGCTCGTTAAACTTATATGTCTGTTGCAGGCTAAAATAAATAAACTCCTTTATAGGAACCACACAACAGTCTGAAAGGCACTGCATAATCAGAGTGGAGAGGGCAAGAGGAAAGCAATTGAAACTGGGGAGAGATGGCCTCTTTGATGAGAACTGGTAAAGAAAGGTTCACAGACAGACCAGGGCATGTCCTTGTGTGTCTTTTGGAATGAGAAAGACAGAAACAATGGGTCAGTTTATTGAATTGTGGTCAACACTATAAAACTGTTTGTTTCATTGCCCTGAAAACCTGTTAGAATGTGAAGATTTGTTATATCCTTCAAAGGGTGTCAAGTCCAAGGTCAGAGATTAGTGGCGTATTCTTCTGGAGATCATGGAGGGCAAGGTGCTTAACAGACGGAAGCTGCAGGACCACTGGACATTCTACCTAATTCATTCACAATTGCAGTGCTTTCAGGTTACCAAAATCTTCTACCACCAAAGGGTTATCTGTATTCTTTAAGGACTTTGAGATTTACAAATTTGGGGTACAAAAGAACAGTAAAATATATTTCTTATTTATCATTATTCCTCCTCTCGAGTAATTCAGGCCACTTATCTCCAATCACACTTGTACTGACTATTTGCATTATCTGTGATGGGGATGTCTCAGGCCATTAGTGACTAACACTCTGAATAATTAGGCTCTGAAAATCCAACTGCAGGATTTATTATTATTATTATTATTATTATTTATTATTATTATTAGCAATTTTCCATTCTGTTGTATTAATTCCATTTGGTATTGGTCTGTTTTCTTGAAGAACAATGATCATTCATATAAAATCATTTCTGCGCAAAATGCTTTTCATCATATGATTTAACAGACCATAAAATGTCTTACGTTGTTTTTTAGATTTCCAACCCAGTGTCAGTGTTACGATGACATTAATTCCTTCCTTGTATCACCCATGGAATACTTATCTGAGGCTGCTCTGTTGTTCTTTCCATTGCTTTCTCAGTTGTCCTTTGTGTCCTTTCTCCACCTTCCTTCTTTTATTCATACCAGTTCTTGCACTAGAAGTTGCAAGGATGGAATTCTACCAGAAATATAACTCCTGGACGTACCCTGGAGGTCAGACCTCTAGGAGACAAACCCCGTTGACTCCAAGAGAAACTCTTGTCTCCGCCTTGTGGGTAAAGATGCTATTTTCTCTTGCAAACTTCCCTGCCCTGGCGGTGATACTGACAATTGGCTGGGCAGGACACACACAGATCTCTGCAGTCCTTCACATTTCACTTACAAACATCTTTATTTCACTGCTGCAGCTGGCTAAAGTTCAACTGAATGAGTGGGTGAAGCTTCACTTGACAGGGATTTGGGGCTGGTAGGACCATGCCATGTTCCAGCGCTGCTGGAGTGGATGGCATGATGCCACCTTCAGCACCCATACACAGCATTGCATACGACTGGTGACAATGGGAGCAGAGGATTCCTGCTCAGGACTGTTTTACAGGGGTTAATGAGAGTAGTCCCTCAGGACTACTTAATATTGCTTAGTTCCTGTTGGTTTTCTTGTTGTAAAATAAGCACTATTACTTGTGAATGAAAACCAAAGTACCTTGGGACAGCCAGATATCTTTTCTTTCTCCAGGCCATTCACATGATTCATATAACTTTTGCAAGCATTTTGTTGCCTCTTCAGGTTGGATTGATAGACACAGTTAATTAACAAGACAGAAACAAATCAGAGAAGTGATGGTGTTTCCAAATTCCCGTCCCTTCCCTTCCCTTCCCTTCCCTTCCCTTCCCTTCCCTTCCCTTCCTTCCCTTCCCTTCCCTTCCCTTCCCTTCCCTTCCCTTCCCTTCCCTTCCCTTCCCTTCCCTTCCCTTCCCCAACTCATCCCAGCTCATCCCATCCCAGCTCATCCCTTCTGAATACTAGTAAAGGAGGTGGAGACCAGATTTGCTCTGTGGCTTAATTTTGAAAATGTCCCCTTGCATTTGCCATTCACCTCACAAATCACTGACTTTCCACTGCCTTCTGCATTCCCTGCACTCCAGTAAACTCTGCTCATTTATCTGCAACTTGCTAAAAAAACATTTTTCCCCACAACAAAATGCTGTTGTCAAAAACTTCAAATCATCTCATCCATCAAGTAATGTTTGTGTGTGTGCATGCGCATGTGCAGCAGGGTAAATGTGCAAAATGTGCAGCTGATGGATTCGGTCTCTCAAAACATCTCCAAGGTTATCCAGATTCTTTGGGTCTATCTGGCCCAATATTAAACACAAATACAAAACACAGCCCCTTGTCCCCCAGAGCACCCCTACATTTTTATTTTATCTTTTTTTTTTTTAATCTTTTTTTTTTTTATTTTAATTTTGGGAAGTAAATTAAGGGCACTGAAAAATGCTTTGGTTTTGAAAAGTCCATTTCATCAGAGTCTTTTACCCTGAAGGATGCTTGAAGCCTTTGCTTGGGATTCTCATAAGGAAATAGCTTCTTTCTGACAGCCCCATCCCTGCCCTAAACATTCTTCTTGGCCCATGCACTACATAAATATATTTCTCCCCAAAAATTGAAGGTTGCAACATCTGGGCTTTTTTTTTTTGCTCTCCTGTTGTTGCAGGTTCTGCATGCCTCTCTTTCAGCTGAGAGCTAAATCATTGACTTTTTGAGCTAGGGGGGTTGCATGTGAAGTTCTAAATGTCATGCCTCTAATTTGGGAGGCAAATCTGCTGGTGAGAGTAGAGGATGCTGTGTTTTCAAGGGGATGTTTGATCTTAAAATATAATAATAATAATAATAATATAATAATAATAATAATAATAATAATTTCTAGAGCTGCAACAGCCAGGCTTCTCTGACAAAGCCACTTTTCCTCATGGAATCTTCAGCTCCCACCTTTGGATGCTGGTGCCCACAGCCGTCAAAAAAAAAGGATGAAAGTGCTTCATGAAAGGTCACTACAGCAGTGAGTCCCCTTTGGCTGTGGCCATTTATGAACAGGGTTCTGGGGTGGAAAATGAGCAAAAAGGACAACAACAGAGATGCATCAGAAATAGAAAGGTGGGAAACATCATTTTCCTTGTTATGGGCTGGTGGCAAGACACAGGCAAGTGAACATAAATGGGGCTTTAGATGTTACTGGAGTCTGGACAGGACCTTGAAGTAGCCCTCCCAAGCTCCCTGAGCTGTTTGCTCAGGGTCTTGACCTCAGTAAAGCAACCATAGACTGAATCTGCTGCGAATAATGCAAACAGGCAATGTCTGTAAATGTCGCAAGTCTCATAATGAAACATGACACATCTTGTTTATTTATTTTTTATTTTATTATTATTTATTATTTTATTTATTATTATATATATTTATTATTTATTATTATTATTATATTTATTATTATTATTTATTTTATTATTATTTTTTTCCTAGTGCTTCCTCTAACTCTATGCTCTTGGGAGGATGCTGCTTGTTGGGGAAACCTGCTCTTCTGATGGTACATCTTTATCTTCTAGGTCTCCTCTCTGCCAGTTCCCCTGGTGCACCCCCAGCAGCCAAACACTTTGATACAGCCAGATGTGACTGCTCAGCACATGGCCATGGGTGTCTCAAGATCTCCTAAAGAAGGTCTGTCTTTGTAGATGGGTTTTGGGAGGCTGGAGGAGCTCTGAGGAAGCGGAGCAGATGCAACTCAATGATACATATGTTCTGAGGAAGCCTTTAAGTCCTTATGATTGACCTGAAAAATTAGGACATGCCCAAGCAGCCTTTGTCCTGGCATCCTTTGCCCTGACTCCTCCAGCAGAGACCATTTTTATTCAACATTTCTCTCCATGACCATTTATCATACTAATGAATTGGGAGGGTGATTGATAAGAATATGTGTGCTTCAGGCAAAGGAAGAGTCGGGTAATTGCTGAACTCATTTAGTGGTGTGTTTACACAGGCTGAATATCTTGACTGACTTTTAGTGCCATTTTGAGCAATTTGCAGAGCACAGTTTGCTCCTTCAAAGGCACTATCGTCTTTTCATAGGCTCCTTAATAGTGTGGTCAAGAGGATGTAGAAGGCCAATGGCAGAACATGACTGGGAATAGGTTTGCCTGGAGGCAGGTGCTTGAACTATCAGGGTTGACCTCAACAGCCTTGAGCACTAGTAGGTAAATAAGATTAGAGTGTGGATAAGCATCCTAGATACTCATAAAAACATGGGTAGGGTTTACTGACATCTTTCTCACTGCATCCATGACGTTACCTACTGACTGTTTCCACAAGCTGTGGCCATGCCTGATGTCTTCAGTATGAGTATAACTCCAATATGGGCTAGATTTCCATAAAAAGCAGAGAAAAAGTGATGTGAGAGACCTTACCTCTTTCAATTTGTCATTCCTAACTGATTATTTGCTATATTTCACTAGGACAAATGCTATGGCTTTATTATTCTTTCTATACCTTTACTATTACCCCTCATCACCCTTTAGAAACGGGCGCAACTGCTGTGTCCTTGTGGGGTGACCTTTGCACTAGAAGATTGGCCAGGTCAATCCCATTTTACTTGGAAAAATAAAGTCCTGTATATAAGATCTTTTCAAAACTGCAGCTCTCCCCCTCCCAGTCTGTTTGTTTAAATCATAATCATTTATTTGGAAGAGGAAATGTAAGCTTTTATTTAATTTTATAATCATATCATCCTAAAAAAATGAGTAGGTTGGGATTTTTTTTTTGTTCTCATTTCCTCAGACTATTTACTTTGTGCTGGCCAGGTCTGGAGAGTTTCAGCCAAAAGGTGATGAAAAAGTGAAAACGGAAATGCAATACTGAAATGTTTAAATTATGTTGACTCTAGCTGTCACCAGAAGCCAGCTCTGCTCTTGTTCTCTGTGGAGGGAGCAAAGAGAGGGAGCTCTGTCTAGGAATCTGACCCTATTTTTTATGGGTTAATGGATGCATTTATGAGAACTTCTGACTATATGGAAGTTTCATCAGTTCTGTTTTGGAAAACTATCAGTTTGTGATGCAATAATGAAATTTTGTGGAAAGGAGTGGTTTTGCCTAGGGATATGTGTTCACATATTCTTGTTTCTGCTTCAATTATGTAAGAGAGAAGGAGTCCACTGGTGGTCCTGTTCTTGCCTTTACTCCCATCAAATTTTGTTATTTTGCTGCTGAAGTCCTCCTACCTTATTGAAAATGACCTCTTTCCTCTGAAGAATTTTTGCAAACATAAAGCAGTTTCACCATGGACCATGCAAAAAACCAAAGTGAAACAAACAAAAGCATTTTTGCATGGGAAAAATGCTTAGTTCTAAAGTTCAAGTTTCATTTAGCTCTAGTAATTGCAATTCCCATGTTCACTCTTTCCCTCACCAACTCACGTGTGGTCCCTTTTATAGCAGCTACTCTGCCAAACAACCTACCAAGGTGATTTGCCTTTGCCCAAGGCCAGGCTGGATGGGGCTGGGGGCAGCCTGGGCTGCTGGGAGGTGTCCCTGCCCACGGCAGGGGCTGGAATGAGATGGGCTTTGAGGTCCCTTCCAACCCAAACCATTCTGGGATTCTGTGAAGATTTCCATGGATCTTAGCAGACTGGAGCAAGTACTGACTCTTCAAAGTACTCTAGATAGAGCCTAGCTCTTGCAAGCATTGCTCACATCCTCACCTTCCAGAGAGGAAAGCTCTTGGTGGGGAAAAGGGCTCAGTAAAACAGACCCTCTGCTTATTTTTTTTTTGCATCTGCTGAGTGCCAGAAGAGAGAGGAAAGGGTACATTGAAATACCCGCTGGCTGCAAAAACCAACATGGGATATACTCCTACGCTGTAGATGCTCAGTTGTCCCCCCATCTTCTTTGGGGTCTGAATTGCTGCTGTCCCTGATGCTTTCATTTGCAAAAACGCAGTGGGTGGCAGAAGGGGTGTTACATCACAAAGATAACCATTTCATCACCATAGCACATTGTGATTTATTGCTCTGACTTGTGGTATCAATAACTTTGGTATCTTTGCACAACGTCTGCTCCAGATGCTTGAATTTTACCTTGCCTCGAGGTGCTGCGGCAAGGCAGAACCCCTCGGCACCCAGGAGAAGTCAAGAGAGGTCTCATGTCCAAGGGTTGCTCCCCACCCTCAGTGTGTCTGAGCATCTTGCATCACTTTCACCAGTCCCATGTCCTGGTTTTACTTAGAAATCACCTCTGTGGTCTGATATCAGCACGCACACCTGGAAACGCAGTGCCAGTTGTGGGTTTGGAGATGTGGGAAGAAGCAGAGGGAGCAGTAAGGGTGGCAGTAAGGTGGTGATACCACCCTGCCACAAAACCTTCGGGCAGTGATGTTCTGCCTCTCTTTCCCTGCACATTTATTGTTCTCAGAACTGGAAGCTCTCTGCAGATGTGGGCAAAGAGAAACCTGCACCCACCTTAACTGGGTGTGAAACGTACGACAGAATCACAGAATTAAAAATATAAAGTTTATCAAAATAGAGTTTCTGATTCATGAACCCCTTGTCTGATTCTGCTTTGTGCCGTCTTTTCTCTGTGGGAAACTTTTTGGTGTTCCCTTACTGTCCATGTTTTCTTATTTTATTTATCTTACATATCTTCATTAAACTAAGCAATGGTAAGTGGTTACAATTCAGTTTATAACACACTGTTGCTGAAGGAAACAGCTCTCACCTACTTCCCAGATTGCTCCCAGTGAGGCTCTGGCCCCTTTCTTGTGTCCAGATAAACATTCACACAGCTGCAGTGAATTTGATCAGTAACAAAACCCAACTTTAAAAGAAGTCTCACTCCCTTTCCCCTGTAATCTGGATCAGTTCCCTGAAGAAAAGCTCTGGTGAGGCTAAGATATGCATTATTATTATTATTATTATTATTATTATTATTATTGTTATTATTGTTATTATTACTGTTGCTACTTTTATTTTGCTATTAGTATTATTATTACTACTACTTCTATCTGGCTTTCAGTGAGGAAAATTTATGATAGCTCTATTTTCTGCAAAAGTGCATATAAGAGTAATTCTGCCTCTGGAAACAGCCAGCACTTTAGGTGCAGTTTAGGGAAATTTGCAGATGAAGAAACCTTGTGCAATTTTCTCCCCCACAATGAGATGCTCTTTCTTGCTCCACCATAAAGAGCAAGTTGCTCCTAATGCCATTTATTAGCATTGTACTGGGCTGTTAGAGTCTGTCTCCCCCTAGCAGCTTACTGCAATGTCTAGGAGAGCCTGGTGGTCTCCTCAGGGAAGCCAACTTGGTTTAAAATGGGAGCTACAAGCATTTTGGTGATGAAGTCAGTGGTTTGAAATCCACCACCAGCAGTCTTGCTGCACTACTGCTATATCCTAATTCTATCTGTCAAAGCTCAGGGGAAGTGAGGTGATGAGTCTGGCATTGCAAAGCAGCATCAAGCTTGGGCGAGAAAGGAATTCCAGGCCTAAACAAAATTAGGGAATCTGAAGCTGTCACCACTAAATAATGCTCACCAGTCTAATGAAAAAAAAGGAACTACTGAAATCCTGTGCTTAAAGAGGTGAGCAACAGTTACTGGCAACATACTGCTTCTCTGTCCTCAAATGTTTTTCTTATGTCTTATGTAGATCTGTGTTTTCCCCTCACCTTAAAATGTTTTTTTTTTTTTTTTTTTTTCTTCACTATCTTCTCTGGCACAATCTTTATTGGATTGATTGCAGCACAATAGCTGCAGCTCAAAAAACTTTTCCCTCTGATTCACCATGTGCAAACCAGATCATTTTAGTTGGGGCTTTCTATGCTGTTTTACTTGTCCATGCTGAAAAGGGCGACTGTCCTGAGAACGTAAAGGTCTTGTGTTTGTTACCCCCTCCAAACCACCTCCCAGCTCTTCTTAGCGTGGCCACTTAAACCATCCTAGTGGGGTCCATAAATTCCTCAGTCCCTCTGATCTTCATCTTCCTCCTCCCCAGTAAATCAATTAAATAGCCTATTTTCCAAGTTCATTTCTCCACTCTAGCTAAGTTACTTAACTCTAGCTGAGTTATTCATTGCAGAGGGATGGTTGTAGCTCTTTTCATCTGTCCCAGAACAGATTCTGATCTCAGTGAATGCTTATGGTTATTCATTACTGTTGTCTGGATAGTTTGGGTAAACAGCTTCAAACCAACAGGCAATTTCCAAATAGTTCGCTGCTATTCTCCGCTCTAGGACTGGCAGTGACAAGTGAAAGGTTATGGGAAGCATGTGCTTTTGCTACCAAATGGGTGGCTGAATGCCCGGAAAGAGGGGAAGTGAAAGATGGGAACCAAAGGAGAAACAGGAGAAGCATTATTATTATTTTTTCACCTGTCTGCATTTGTTCTTATTTATTTGTGGATATTTTTGGAAAAAAAATGTCCATTCCCTGAATGCTAGTGTGAACAAGCATCCTTTTGTAGGAATATTCCCAAAGAGCAAACAAGGGACATGGGCAGTGTCACCCAGAACATCTGTGTGTGATTCAGAGGAGTGTCTGTGAAAGCTGCACGTCTCCTTGCAAATACTGCAGCTTTCCTGCTATTCATCTCCTCCTCCTGCTCCAGGGAGCAGCCAATCACCACCACTCTTTGTTTCCTCTCACTGGGGGTTTGGAGGGGGCTGCAGAGATGTAGTAACAGAATTCAGCCTTGGACATGAGGATGAACATCTGGAGTAAAGTTTCAGCCCAGGCATGGCCTGGGACACTTGGGAATTCAGACCAACATCTGGATTTGAATCGTGTCCCATGTCTTACTGAGTTTAGCATCTGACTCTTGGATCAGGTTTAATTTTAAATACAAGGGGTTTAGCTCTGCTTTGCAGAATTACATCTTTTGAGGATCTTGAAAAAAAACCTCAAGTGCCTCTGTGGATTGCCTGAGTAACCTTCTGAAGGCTGCCCCCAGGTTACAGGGGAATAATCTGCCTTCACAGCCATCACCTGGGCTTAGTTCTCTCAAAAAATGTTTCAAGGGACTTTAAAGTTTCCCACAAAGCAGCGCGTGGCACGCGGTGAAATGACAACATGTAATTACCTCGTGGAAATGTGTCACTTCCCATCCCCACAGGGAACAGAGCCAGGCAGGTGGGTGGCTCACTCCACCTCTCCCTGCACACCTCCTTGTCTGGTGCTTTGGGGAAAAGACACCACTTAGGCAGCATCAGGGGAAATTCTGTTTGCAAACAACGTGTAAACCTTCAAGGGGGGTGGAAGTAGAACGGGATAAGTGTTTTAGGCTCTCCTGTGAAGGAGACCATTTATTGGAGCAATCAGAGACCCAGAGAAACAAAGTGGTAGTTTATAAGGAGCCACATTCAATCATTGAGAGAAGGAGGTTGCAGTGGTATGCTGATGCCCAGCTGTAGGTCACAGGCAGAAAGCTCAGAAATCATTTCTGCAGTGCACGCTCAGGGGAAAGATGATCCAGTGATCTAGGAGCACTCAGGACTGTATTCCTTCTTCACCCTTCCAGCCCTCTCCTCCGCTTCAATTCCCAACTACTCTGTACAGATGGGAAGGAAGGAGAAACCACAGTCCATGACACCCACTATATACCACCCTCCAAACTGCTGCTGAGGTCCCTGCTGCAGGATTTCTCCCCTTAGGGGATGTTGTGTGGTGGACAGATGGATTTCTTGCATGCCAGGTGCCCTTCCTGGCACCGAGAGTAAGGGAAGAGCAACCCCTTCTTTTCCTGTCCAAATGGAGCCGAGCTGATCTGGAAGCCACTGAGAGAGGAGAAATACAGAGCACAACCTTCTGTCATTCCCACATATAATCACTGCAGTTGTCTTATTGCCATTTCCTTAAGTAATCATCGTCTCCCACCTGCACAAATTGATAACAGGCTCAGCCCTGATGGAAACCATGTAGTCTGAGTTACTTTGCATTTCCTGGAGAAAGGGAGGGAAGAAGCTAACAGCAGGGAAACCCAGTTTTATTTATTAGGCTACAGCACTGGCACAGGCATAGCGGTTCCCGGGTGAGGAACCCACGTCCAGAGCTCAGTGACGGGTCAAACTTTGTGGAGTCTTGTGATTGCTAGAGCACCAGTCTGCCTGGTGAACAGTTTGGTGGCCTGGAACTCAGCTCCCAAATTGATTTAAGACAAATCTTGGCTTTGAGGAAGTTAAAAATTGGTTAAATAGGGCTTAAGGTAAGGAGACAGATGTGGCGGGGTACCAGGACGTGGCAACAGTCCTTTGGGGGATTGTGTGCTTGGATGGCTTGTGGCTGGTATTCAGTGAACCCAAAAGGAATTAGGCAGGGTCAAGGAACATTGCTGCCTACAGGATCTGTCTGGGGCTTCCCTGCCTGCAAGGAATGGCCAGCTCTTAAATGCAATGAGGAACGATGTTGGAGGTGTTGGTTGAGGCCATTGGGCTGTCTGGAAGTTGACTTTCTTTAGTGCAGCTAGGTCTTGCAGCAGATCAGCATACTAGTCTTTGGTCCACCCTCTTGAAAATGTGTGAATACAACACTAAAAGTGATTTCTGGGCTACTACTTGCCTCTTTTAGAGGGCATGATAGAGTGGGTTTGATTGTAACAATGTCATTCCTCTGGTGTGTAACCATCAGGGTAAAACATCTCAAAGGCCTCAGTGCAGGCGTTTTTTCTCTTGACTGTGATGCATCCCTCACTAGCAGGTCATTTGCTGAGGAGCACTGGGTGGGTGACTTCCAGACGTGCTACCACTCCAACAAGTGCCAACCTTAAGCCAGGCACCAAACCACAACTCTGCTTACCTTCATATTGTCAGCGGAGCAGGCTCTCAGCCTCACACTTGCAGGGATCATGATCTCTCCTGAGTCAGATGAAGGCATAAAGATCATTTCTATTCTTTGTGGAGAGAAACCTTCCTCAGTACCATTCTTCCAGGGCTCCATTTAGATTGTGGGTCATGCACATTTGCCATAGTTGCAGCATGCAGCATCCTACAGAGCTCCACCAGCAACGGCAGGTGCACCTCCAACACCTTCCCCACCTGCTTTGTCCGCTCCTTAATAGCTTCACTGACCTGGTCTGTCTTGCTTTACTTGTTGCTTTGGACCTGAGGATAGGATGCTGGGAACAGGAGCCATTATCAATGCTAGGTCCAAATCGCTTTGAATAATCATATGGGACTCACAACTCAAATCCACGTTGTCTTTACCCCTATATTTAATCCCAAATGAATCTGAGTGCTGGTGCACCTGAGGTCTTCCTTTCTGTAGGATAAGATTACCTTAATTTCTTTCACTGCCTTTCAATAAATGCACCAGTCAGTGTTTTGAGTGAGAATCTGAGAGAATTCATTCTCTTCCCTTCTTTGGTCAAGATGTTTGAATTTTCACTTGGTTAGCATGTTATCTACATCTGCAGGATCCCTGCTTTGCCTGCCAAGGCTCCTTAAAGAACTGCACAAATAATTTAAATCGCTGGTTTATTGTTAAAGGCATGTACCTGATTTCCCTGGCGGTCAGGTGGAGTGAATCGTCCCAGCTCCATTGATTTCAGAATTAGAGTGTCGAGGATCCAGCCCACACCTTATTGAAATCAATACCAGTGATCAGGACCACACAGAAACTGCTCATAGGCTTATCTTGATATCAACTCAAGTTAACCGGCAATGACAATAAGTTCCACTGATCAGATGGGCCATTACATTTAGACACTCGAATCCTGAGCTGGAATTCAAGCCAAGTGTTGGAGGCAGAGCAGCACCACTGCTTACGAGGCCAGATCAGGGTCTGACGCTCCTCATCTTGGAGTGAGCATTACAGGTTTGTTGTAATTGCACGGGTTTCCTTTTGTGCTGCGTATGAGCTAACACATTTTGTGGCTTTTTTTTTGTTCAGCATAGCCAGAGGACAGCTAAAAAATGCCACTCACCTGCCTCACCAGTGCCGTCATCTAAACCTCCGCCTCCCGAGGGCAGGCAGAAATAACACGGCACACCAATAAAATCATCATACACTCAGCTTGAAAAGCGGTAAGACAAAATCAAAGTGCCTGCAATAACAAAGAGCCTTTTGATGGTAGGGAAGGAGGGAGGCTGTCATTATGCACATGTTGTTACTGCAGTTCTCAAACCTGGTAGTGATGGGGAATTCACCCTCCAGGATGCTGCTCCTATACTGGAAGCAGAGAGGAAGGAGGAGGTGTTTTTTTAGCTGCACCTGGGTATCCTTGATCTGGATGTGCTGTGGTTTGGCAGGAGGAAGGTTGGAAAGTGGACAGGAAGGGGCATAATCTGCCATGCCAAGAAAGCAGAGAGTTGGCAGCTCAAGAGGTTACTCAAACTGCAGGGACTGCCTGCCTGTGTGCTCCTGCCTCCCTTATGCGGCAAAGAAAAGGTGTTTGCTTACAGCGAGATTGTTTATTGATTATAATCCTTTTTAACTTCACTGCCTTGGATGATTAGGAATGGGCAGCAATCTGAGCTAACATGTGTTCAGTCCTGGCCGGGCACATGTAGAAATAAAGCTCAGTTAGTAGGTTAAGCGAGAGGCAGTTTGTTTGTGGCCAAGGGGGAGGTAGTTAAGGGCATATGGACAGCTCATGGGAGAGCTCACGCTGCAAAAATGAGGCAGGGAGGGTTACAGGGACAGGTCGTTACTGCAGCTCTGCTGACAGGCAATAATGGGTGAAAAATGTAGGCATTCGAGCACTTGTGATTATGTCCTCGTGCCCTTCATCTGTGCACACCTCCAGTTCACCCTTCACACCAGGAGTTTTAAAACATAACTATGCACAGGAGCCATAAATAGTTTAGGTGGTGAATGGCCTCCAAAGGTTATTGGGTCCAACCCCCTAATTTAACGGAAGGACAACCTCAAATCAGATCCAATGTCAGATCCAATCCACCATGTGGATCCGGGTCATGAACCTATGTTCAAAGTGTGATGCTCCTCAGGGAATTACCTTAGGATGTGGATTTCTTCGCATGGGATGGGAACTGCTGCAGTTTCCCTTTCCTCTACAGCTGTTGATATGGCCTGCCAAGGAAAGGCATCTCCAAGAGTCTTAATGAAAACCGTTTTAAGGGCACTTTACAGCTGAGCACCATAAAAGATACTCTAAGCACAACTAAGAATTAGTCCTCCCCCACACATCACAGCCCAGGCCTATTTCTCACAGGAAGAAGCAGGAAGATATCATTTATGAAGAAAAAAAAGGTGGAAAAAATATTTACTTTGTCTGCCATGTACCATCAGGCAGTGATAAGCTGCAGCTGAAGTGGCAGGCTGCACTTTATGGGGGTGAACTATTATTCAGATAAGATGGGAGGCAAGAGATCTTAGCTGGGGTAAGGAAAAAAATACTGGTTTAAGGTTATTACGCAGGAAGCGCCCTGCTGCATGAAATCTATGGAAATTGCATATTCTGTCACATTTACTTATTGAATCCCAATTTCATCGTAGCATGAGGAAAAAAATACATCAACCTCCCTTGTAGCTCTTATTAGATTTCACAACCTTTCAATATTAAATGCCAGCTCTGGTAACAGTGCTCCTCTCTCCAATTTCCCTCTCTCCCCCCTCCTTCCCACACTCAGCAGCACTGCAGCATTGGAGATGTGCTGCACAGACTCTGATCTGGAGATGCTCTGAACCCAGATGCCACAGAATGAGTTGGAATTACTCTCTCTGTGCACACAGATCCCTACAGCTTCCTCCTCAACCACCAATTTATTCCATACAGGTAGATGTACATTGCTGATGGTGCCCATTCCCCTGCTGAGGCCCTGATGACCTAATGGTCATCCTCAGTGTCACCAGAATCTCCCCCAAACTCTTATTTTCCTTTTAAGCTTCCCTGCTCCATCTCAATGACCCACCTCTCCCACCCTACTAGAAGGGAAACAAAGCAAACCCTGCCCCAGCTACAGCCAGAAGTACAGCTTTGATGGCTCCAGCCTTGCAAATCTTCCCTTGTTATGCAGAGAGCATGCAGAGGAACTGGCTCTGGGGCGAGCAGGTGTTTAGTTTTTCAGAGGTGGGCTGGGCTATGAAGTTATCAATCTCTCTCTGACATACAGCACGCTATAGCTGCTGCAGGGCAAAATGTGCTTCTTCCTCTGGTCTTAAAATATTCCTCCTGTCTGTAAACAGATCAAGGGAAACAAAATGGCTTCCCCCAGTTAAATGTTTTAAAGGGCAATCCAGGATTTGGATAGCACATAAGGTGGGGAGGAGGAAAGCTAAAGGCATCTGCCCCAGTCTCTGCAGAAGGGACCTTGCATATTTAGCTTGAAGAGTCTGAACTGTGTGATGCTTTCTTCATCCACCTAGCTCTAGGGAGGAAGTAAAACCATGCTGAGCTCTGGTCAGTTCAGGGAAAAGACCAACTATCTGATCTGAACTTGTAACAGGCCAAAAGAGAAAATAAATCCCACGTCTGTAATAGGAACATCGGAGCCAGCAATGGGAAAAATTATGGAGCGCCTCAAGGGCTCAGTTCAGATAAAAGCTGCAGCTAATTATTCAAACAAAATATCCATATCTTTGAATCAGCAAAAAAAGGACTGAAAACCTGAAGGGAGAAACCTCTCTTGCAGTGCCTCAGTTTCAGTCCCTGTCCCCAGGCAGAAAAGGCATAACCAAGAAATCTCCAAGTGAAAAGCGGCCAGGACTCAGAAGACCTTGCCTAGAGCCAGCTGAGCAGCTCATTTCTCTAAACACTTTTAAAGGATCTCCTTCTTTCAAAGAGAAGAAAGCAACATTGCACCATCCTGAAAGCCTAAACCAATTCTGCTGGGGATTGCCTAATTAATTACCCCACATCTTAGGCAGGTTCTCACGCAAATCAAAGCGCTGTCAGGTGAGACACAGAGGCACAGAAGTTGCATGTGCTGTTTTGCATCCAAGCAGCCCAGAAGGGATGAGAGCTGAATGCCCTTAGTGGACTTGGATGAGAAAACTAAAAAACCTTCCTCTGAAGCGCTTCTCCTGAATAAAAATAACAGTGCTGAAGCAGCACTTTCTGTCCTTAAATCCCTGTGTGCTTTTCCAAAGGAAGGTCAATGCCATTGCCCCTGTTCACAGGTGTGGGGAAGGAGCTGCTGCTTTTTATAAAGGTGTTGCCACCCTAAAGCATGGCCCTGTTTAATGAGGCCACCGAGCTCGATTTCCTCCAGGAGCTGCAACAGTCCTGAGACTTTCTGTTGGGCTTTCTGCCTTTATGCCTTCTTCTTTTCCTCTCTCCTTCAAAGGGAGCAGAGTCCATCCTGGAGGCCAGATTTGCCTGACTTTTGCTAGGTTTCCTCTTCTTCATTCACCCAAACTCCTGCAGTGCTTTGCCACAGCAAGAATGGAGCAAAACAGTAAATGAAGTTGAGGTTTAATGAAATGAGGCTTTTGCTCTCCTGAAATCCCTTTTTGAGGTTTTGTATAACCCCAACCTCTTGTCTCTTATCTGAGAGCATAAGAGTCGAAGTTAAAACTAAAGGGGTCAAAGTCATCCACTTTCATCCCCTGCCCTCCTGGGTTGTCAGGTGGGGGTGTAGCCTTGTTCAACATTATCTGCTAGGGGTATGCCATGAGTTTGGGAGTGTTGGCAGTTATGAGGTGCTCATGTTGTTCGGTAAAAATCCCTTCTTGGTATCAAAGAAGTCGATTTGTAGGTATTTCATATAGGACAGAATACCCACTGTACTGTATCATGCTTTATTCAATGCCTGGAGCTGGTTAAGAAGTTCAAATCTACGTCACTTCTGTTCAAAGTGTATATTCTAACAATCATTCTGCGTTTGGTGTAACAGTAAGCCAAGTCCGTCCATGTGGAGGTTGCACCCAGTGCAACCAATATGTGTAAGCCCATCCTGGATGACATGTAGCTATTGTTGGAAGTTTGAATCTAGTCTTTCTTACTTATGAAGAAATAAGTTCTTCAATGAGCAGAATTTCTCCTGTTTAGATTAATATGAATAGAATCAGGGCCACATGTGCTGTTTCTAGAGGCTTAGAACAAATCTTTTTTAACACTGGAGTCTGCTAATGGCTACAGACTGTAATTCACAGCCAGTCTGAATAATTTTGCATGGCATCGAAGACTTTTGCAAGCAGAAATATGGGCAAAATAACATTTCAACTTCCCTAGATCAATACCACTGAAATATAAGGCCATCCATCTGTTAAAGAGGTCTATTTAGTTTCCCTGGCGGGCACTGATCCTAAGTAATATCAGTTGGTTTTACTTATTAGCATTAATACATGCATGTTGAGGAGTCTTAATTCAGGAACGGGAGTGCTGTTCTTGATAGGGGGAGTTGAGAAAGGGCTGTCCAATGTGTGCTGAACATTGACAAAATGAAGATCTGAAACAGTTAAATCTCTTAACTTTGTGGCAGTTCTTCATTTCAACAGGTGTTTACTTTAAATCAGGTTAGAGGGAGACTCTGGTGGGAGCGTGGAAGGGTCTTGTAGCAGAAAATAGATGGTTATCAGCTCACTTGCTGATGGTCTGGGAAATAAGGAGTGAAGGATGACTTTCCAACACTGGTCAGAATGGGCTGATACAAAACACTATCTAGCTCAGAGAGAACAACTGTGTCAAAGTATTTAAGAAAGTGTAAAGCTGTGAAGAATGAAGGAGAGGAAGAACAACTCCTATCTCAGTTGCTTGAAATAGGCTTTTGAATTATCATTGTTCTTGTGATGAAAAAAAAAAATACGTCAGCTTCCTTGCCTCAACTTGTCTAAGAAGTTATGACTACCCAGTTTTCTCTCAAAAATAATTGATGGGTCTTTTCTTGAAGAAAAATCCCCCAACCAAGACAACTTCAACTATATGGAGTTGGTCAGAATGGAAATACAGATCAGTTCCGCGCAGTCCCTGCAGTCACATCACCGTTCCCAGTGATATTGTATAAATAAATAAATACTAATATAATAAATATTCTTTCCATAATTAACAGTTGGTTAAACTAGTGTTAATCTACCCCAAAAGCCTTTCAAACCCTGACATGCTTATCTTCTAACCACCTCCATGTTTTCTTGCAACTGTTGTTAGATAAAACCTGGTTCTTTATATTCCCCTGCATCAGTTGCAGAATAGAGTGAAAAGGAGATACTCAGTGAGGTGTCTAGGCTCTAAACTCCAAACTGATGAAAAGAAACATATCACTGCACAATAATCTGTTGCTGTTTTTTCCAGGAGGTATCAGTATTGAGGCCTGAACCTCCCTGCAAGTTTTTCCAAAGCCTTGTACATTTCTGTAGGAAATGAGGCCATCCAGAAAAGAGATTAGAAAACCATCCTCAGAGTGCCAGGTAACTTCCAGCTAATAAGACTTAGGAAGAATTTTAATCTCTAGGAAAACTATTTCATGAGCATCAACTTTAAAGCCTTCTTGTGATGTAGATGAAAATGTCCAGCCAACAGTTTCTCTTGGGAAGACATGGCTGGCAAAACAACCCAGCACAACGGATGGACCAGAGACTTGGCAGTGATTATAGTTCTTCTGTCATCAAATCCCTTGACTTCTCCTTCAAGTCTCCTTATTTTTATTATTCTTAGAATTTGGAGACATATTCCCTCAAGGGGAACTTTACCTTGGAAGGTTGCTTCCTGTTCTGTGCTCTTGGAGATATATTTGATCCAGGGGTGAACCCTGTGATGCCATCAGCCATACTGATGGTTGAGTAGAATTTGTGAAGTTTTTAGTACTGTTGACAATGACAATAGTTTTGATGCATTCTCCCTTTTAGGCTGAAAATCTTCTAATATCAGGAGATATTTATCAGGAGAGAAAAATAAACTAGCACATCAGCTCTATTTTTTGGAGTTAAAAAAGAGAGAGGAAATGTAATCTTTCAGGCGCACAAAACTTTCTGTTTTTTATTGTTGTTTGTTTGATTTTGGTTAAAATTTGAAAATGTTGTCAACGATTTGCAAATTTTCCACCTATTCTGTTTATACATGAAAACAGTCCTAGTCTAGATTGATTTTTTTCATGTATAGCAAGAAAGCACAATGTTGACAGCTCTCCAGTTTTATCCCATGTCTCATTATACATTTTTCTACACTAAGGCCACCTATACCAATAGGTACAATATACAAATGATTTTTTTTTTTTGCCTGTGTGAAAATATGCTTGAAAAAGTATCTACTTTTTTTCTGTTTCGTTTCAGTCAAGACATTTCAAGCACATAAAGCAGCTCCAAAGATCCAACATCTTCGCAGGGATCACTAGATTACTCATGATTCTTGTCTACTGTTTAAAGAAGGAAGCCAGTATGTTTCAAGCCTTCATGGCACAGGGGAGAAAAGGTTTGCAAGTACCATTTTCAACAAGCCAAAACCTGAAAAGCTCAGTTGTTATTTAAATCTATGGGGTTTTGGAAGAGATTGGCCCCCAAACTTCTGTATCCTTTGGAGCTGGAAATAATAAACAAGAAAAAAGCAAAGGGTTTGCCTGTAACAGAGAAGTGGTATGAAGGTTGATGTAACACATTAATTTCCTTCAGGTAAAGCTGGGAATTTTGTCAATTTGAAGTTGTGATGGAAAAAAAAAATAAATCAGAACAAGGACAAAGCCTCATATCTGTGTCTACCTTGGATGGGCATCTACAATGCTCTGTTCCTCAGTAGGTGTGCTTCTGTTTACACCTGAAAGCTAAGCTGAAAAATGTAATCTCTTCAGGTACCTAACAGGAGAGGTAAGAGTATTATAGACTTGTGGTTCCAGGGCCCTAAATATAGCACATGATTCCAGCTAAAATTTCCTATCATTTATGCGACCAAAACCCAGGTCCATAGGAGATACAGAGTTACGATGGAGCTCTCATGGCCAAACGGGGAGTACAGGAGTTGGAACCTCCTTTAGAAAGTCCAGATTAGCTTAATTATTGAATAGCTGAAAACACAATTCATCACATTTTATTGCTGAGTTCTCTGAGCCCCGTCTGGTGAGTTAATTTTGGTAATATCCATGCAAAATTTTTAGCCTGGGTTGAATTCCTTTATTCTCCATTTTCTTTCCCAATGCTTCCCTTCGCTGCCTTTCAAGCCAGAGTTTCTCTGCTTTGGTTAAACATTGTCATCTCTTTCCTTCCACTCCTTGGATTGCTCTCTCCTTCTCCCAGCATACCTTCCTCCATCTCCTCTTAGTGCATTGCCTGCATTCTCCCAACAACCTATCCCATTTCTCTCTTGCTTGGAGTGTGAGAAAAATGCTCTGTCTACGTCTAGCTTGCTTCCATAAGGGCAACTTTGACTGCAATCTCATTAAAATAAATAAATAAATAAAAAAGACCAATGTATATGAAGACAGCAGTTCACAAGGTCTCTGTAAGATTTCCAAAAAAGTTATCATTAATGAGCCACTAGAATTGCCCATTTATACAAAGCTTGTATTCTGCTTGGATAGAAGTCATGGCTTTCAAGTCCAATTTCCTTGAAAGCTAGGGCAAGGTTGGATCTGCCAGTTTTGATTGACCCTGTATAATGAGAGGAACTGTGAAATTTAGATCCAAAATTTGAAGCTGGTTTAGTTCAGCTTTTATGATTCATGTCTTTGCTGTGCTAGTCTTGACAGATTAAGAGAATTACACACCCATGCTCCTCTTATTTACACGGACGAGTTGGTTTGTGATCGCCCGTAGAGTTCATTTCAAAACTCCCCTTGTGCTCGGTGAAGGAAGAAACTTCAGTAACCATCAGCTGTGGCATTGATCCTTCAGAGAAATTAACCAACTGAACTGAGACTTACTGTGAAATCAGTGGTGCTCAGCAGTCGCTAACTTCATTTGCAACTCACCAGTGTTAATGCATTTAAATTATTGATCCTTCCTAGTGTGCTTTGCAGCTCTGGCTCCCTTTTGGCATTGCTAACACAAAGGCAGCTCTCTCCAAAGCCAGGATGAGCAAGCAAAACCCTTCGACCCCAAAAACAAACTCATTATTCAAAACGCTTGTCGGCTTGCTGCTGCAATTGAATTGATTGGCAAAAAAGGACTGTGGCAGATAAAAATCGGATTATTTCAGAGCATGGGAAAATAACAGGCAAGAGGAAACATCCTGCTGTCCTAGGGGAACAAATTCTCCCCCCCTTCACTATTATTTCTTATCTATTTATTGCATTATTATATTATTGTTAGGTTTTTACTTACACATAGCACATGAGTCCCAGAAGAAACACTGAGGGCTGTGGTTATGTTGGGAACAGCCTACAACTTGGGCTTACATTGCCCAGCAAAACCAGTAGGACCACGGGATTTGCCCAGTACCCTTCTCTGTATTTATGCAGGCAGTTTTTGGAAGGACATTACCCAATTAACATCATGGGCTCCTAAAGTAAAGGCTTAACTTTCAATTGATTACTGAACCAAACCAGCTTGATTTTCTTCCTTTTGCAACAATAAATGAGCTTTCAAATGTAAACTACGTCTGAAAACAGGGGAACCACTGCTCACAGCCTACTCTCTGTGTAGCTCTGTTTGTGCTTTCTATCATTTTGTTCCCCGGGCTTTGCAGTGAGTTTGCTTACACAGTGCTTTCCCTTGTCCTATTTAACTGCTTCTGCAGAGCGTTCATGGTGAATTAGGTTACTCTATAGAAAAGAGCACTGTAAATCCCCTTTGCTTGCCTCAGCTGTTCCTCCTTGCCATAGATTGAAAGCTCATTGCAGTGTCTTTTGGAAAATATCAGTCACATCATAGGGCTACTGCTTAGTGGAATTAACTTCTCCCTCGGACTACTTGTGACACTCCAGCTGCTGTTGGTTCTCCAGTTTCTCCAGCAACCACAAGCCTTCTCTACTTTGAGTCCTTTAATTGCTTTTAATTCTTTTAACCATGTGTCCTGTGTGCTCCAAAGCTTCAGTCCTTAGCAATGATTGTGCTCAGTCTGGGCATTTTCAGATGCACACATCTCATTCTTTAAAATATGCAGGTGTCTTACCCTGACCTTCATTAGCGCTGTGACAGATTCCAGCCATCCCGCTTGTTAGTTTATTATTTAGCTGCTTGTCAGCCACTCTACAGCTCAACGTTACTTCTGATGCAGAGATGCAATAATTAGATACCTTGTTTTTCAGGCATCCTTAATGTTGCTTTAACCTACTGATTCAATAATACAAGCTCAGCCGGGATGAAAACTCATCTGTTCCCAAGCCATTCATAGATGTCTTGTTATTTTTAGTGACTCAGAAGAGCTTGGGGGCTGCAGAGGGATGAAGGAGTGGATTTGTGGCTGAGACCCTCCTCTAAGACAAGGACAAGGGAGACATGGCACTTCCATTCAACATGACATTGTGGAAAGGCTCCACGAAGGACCTTTCTTCTTATTCTTCTGACTGTATGAAAAATAACTGACTTTGTTTTTTGTTTTGAGGACTTGTGATGCTTACAGAAACTGTTCTTTGATGGAGAAGCATGGTCTGCATAATACTTTGATATTCTTCTACTTGTCCTCTTCTTTTGCTTATATCCTTCCACCTATATGCTCTGCTGCCTGGATATGTTGGGGATGTGTATGGTCAGGCATGTCATAGTAGGTCTGTAATCTCATTTCATTAATGATATGCCAACACAGTGATGAAAGGACTCAGGATTGTACAAATGTGCTGAGTAAGCCAGAGGTGGAAAAGCTCTGGGGGAAGCTCAGTGGGAGAAGGAGAGGAGGGAAAGTTTCCTCCTGCTCCTTTTCCCTCCTCTTTGGAGAATGATGCTGGCTGATGTGAGAGAATCTAAAACTGTGCCCACTACCCCAAATGAGCTATAAAGCCCTACTCCCTCGACATCTTTTTGTCCCTTCCTGCTGTTTTCCTTGCCCAGTGTTATCAGACGTGCTGCCAGGCACCCACCACATCCGACCTTTAGAGGGAAGGAAGGTTACTTGGGCTGTGACTGATCCTGAGCATCAGCAGAACAGAAAGAGAAGATTCAATTGAGACTTCACTGTGTGCGTGCTTGTGTGTTTTAGATACCAAGAGAACAAGACTAATTTATTATGAAACAGAAGTTAGCTTTACATTTTCATAATTAGGGAGGATGCTAATGTTGCATGATTGGAAAATGTCACCCTGCAGAACTAATTTGCCAGTGGGGCCTAATTGAAGTTCAGCATCGTCTGCAGCTCCTCTAGTGATAACTTTTTCACAAGGTGCTGCAGTAATGCAGAGAGCGGTTAGCAGAGAGTAATTTATCACCTTGTTTCCTAGCAGATAGAGGGATCTGAGAGGAAATGGACAAAAAGAAGCGATACCAAAGCCCAGAGCACTGAGGCTGGTGGAACAAAGCACTCCATATAACCACAAATGACAGGGTTAATTATCCCATGGCTGCTGCAGAAAACAATACATTTCTCAGGCACGCTGTCCTGCAGAGTTACTAGAGAAAGTTGGATTGGGAAAGTTGTCGTAATACAACATACTGTCATGAAGGTATGGATGGGCCTGCCCTTATCTAAAGCACACTTGGGATTGCTTTGTGTCCTGAATACAGAAAAAGCTGGGGGGAGGAGGAGGGTGCCACACAAGAGGCACACACAAAGCACTGCAAGAGTCCAGTCTCTTCCTTGTCATCTACTCACTGTGTTTCTATGGAGAAGACTCAAATCTTTACTTTAGTTTCAAATGGTGTAACACCACTCACACTTGTCCAGTCTTGCTCTGAGAATGAAAAGCTAGGACTCTTCTCAGGCATCCCAGGGCTATGCAGAACTTTGGCAGCTTCTGCAATTTTATCTACATTGCTGCAGGCCTCTCCTGCTCTCTGATCATGCTATGCCTCTAGGGTAGCTTGCAGTCACTGCCCCAGGTGTGTCTGGGCAGAAGAAATCCTTTCTGCTCAAAACAGGAGGGGAACACAGATCTGGACACAAGCCAGGTACTCGTAATCTATGTGACTCTTTCCAACGTGCATGACCATCAGCTGCAAGGTCCATCAGGAGATGGCATTGCACAGAGCAGGGGGCAATATTTAGCCCCTTTCAGAGATAACACACAACAGCTACACAGGTCACTCCTCCTAACTCACTGTCTCCAAAAGTGGTTATTGGCATATGCATTATACATAAGGACAAGGCAAGGGTATGTGGTGTTTCCTCCCTGGTACTCTCCTAGCCTCGAACCTCTGAAAGTGCAGGGAATTCCAGGATTAAATATGTTCTCTATGAATTTAATAACACTCATTGTATTTTAATTTGAACTTCTCTGCTCTTACCTGAACCCTTGTTAATTTTAAGCACCAAATTATATCCTGCAGCAAGAAATTCCCCAGCTCAGTTACACCATCTCTGGGACCACTGGAAAAGACCATCAGCCGTCATTATCCACTCATTTTTTCCTTGACGCTCATGATTTTATAGCCCCCATCGCATGTCTTCCCAGTCGTCTCTTGTAGCATCCCAGATTATGCTTTCATTCTTCATGGAGATTAAATTCCAGCTCTCTGAGCTTTAAGTGACCCTTAGTTCCATGACTTCTTCTCCCCTTTTGCTCCTGGATGTGTACAGTTTCCCATTTGGAGATGGTCAGGGAACCCTAGTGGGAGGGAGTCTAGTGGGGCTGATGAAGACAATGATTCTACATGTCTGATTGTAATGGATAAACATTGGGAAAGCTCAGGTATTTCTTCTGTCACCTCAAGGTATGTGCCTACAGCCTGCTTGGCTACATCTTTGGCCAAGAGGTCGCCAGTGAGATTTTGCACAAGGGAGGGAAGGAAGAGCAGGTCTGAGGGCTGCCTGTTGAGCTGGGCTTCATCTCCCTTTCAACCTGCTTAGAGATCCCAGAGAGCTGGAGAAACCAGAACCAAAAGATTGGGTTTGGTTGGCTCTGGGTATGACAAAGAAGAGAAGGATCTTGGCTTCCTTCCAGGTTCTTCCTCCAACCAAACCTCCTCAAGGGAGGGGATGATGTGGCTGTAAGTTAGATTCCCCAGTGTCCCCACATCTCTACACCATTCAGTTCATTGGGTGATGGACACAAAAGAGGCCATGAGCTCCCACTCCATCCACCTGATCTCCAGGTGACTCCTCCATCCTGGCATGGGGACTTCCTACCTGCTGGGGAAGAAACCCCGGGGCTTTCAGGGGGCTCTGCACGCTGTGATTTGCTGCCTGACAGAAACACGCGGCGAGATTTAATGTCACACCCTCACAAACACACATGCAGGCACCCATTTCATTATGCAGCTCCCTCCAAAGCCCAGACATATTTAACGTCTCGCTCTGTGCAGTGAGATATAGCGCATGTCTCATGCACAGACGCTTTCTGAGAGATTTAACATACACATATACAGGGTTATAATGAAACGCACACACACACACACGCCTCAGTTTAATGTCCCAGTGCCACCCAATGGGGAAATCACACCAGCTCTGTAAAGCCCCCTGCACTACATTACAGGAGAGTTAATTCACTGGAGGAAACTGTAATCTGATTTCAGCTTTACAAGCCAACATTATTATTCTTTTTCTTTCCATTCTTTCATGCTTAAACTGATCCGCTGTCATTCTTTGTCTCTCTCCATCTCCAGCCTGTATCGCTTTCAGTGCAGCCTGTCTCCATTTTATTTTCCACCTCCTAATATTCAATTTCATTTTAAAGCCTCTCTGTGCTCCCTCCCTCTTCCCCCCTTCCCCTTCTCCTGCTCCCTACAAATCCCCCCCCCCCCGCCCCCCCCCCCCCCCATGACAGAGCTTTCTTCCTGATTTCCTCCCTGTGATTTCTCCTCCATTTCTTCATTATCAGCATGCCAGATTAGGATCTGACAAGAAAGTAGAATTGTCTGTTTGTCCGGAGCTTTACAGCCTAAGCAGGATTAGTTACCCTGATATAAAGGACATTTTTATTTTCCTGTAACTGGGATACATCCAAAGATTCCCATCATCTAACCAAAATTCTGGGCTCTGGGCCTTCTCCAGTGGGAAATGGGCAGTCCGTTAAAATTGCTGCATGTTGCAGTGAAGCTCTCAGAGACTCTTTATGCATCATGAAGAGGAGATTGTGCTTGGACAGCAGACTGCAGAGGAAACAAGGGGGATGAAGTCCCAAGGCTTGCTGGGATGAGAGGCATAGATCAGTCTCACCACAGATCACTCTCATCCCAGGGGATATTTTGCTGTTCAAAAATCACCCAAGAACCACCAGCAAACCTCAGCCCATGACCCTGTCCCCAAACTCCCACTGAGGGAGGGATGTCATAGATAAATATATGTTATTATTTTGGAGGCATGAGTGGTCACCACAGGTAAAAGGTCTGCTCCAGGCTTGGAGAAGTTAACTAATTAACACAGAGAAATGATGCAGCTGTTTTCTGTACGATGGTGCAGATTTTTGCAGTGAGAGCCACTGGTCTTCAAATTCCTGAGCTGTAAAATCCCTCTGTTTAGTGCAATGACATGCTGGCTGATTTATCCATAGAGGCCGCACCAGGTAATGCTCTGTCTTAAGCCATAAACCTTTGAAATTGGAATGAGAGCACTGGGGCTGGCAACACAGAAACAGGATAAAGGTAAAGATGGTTGATGTTTCCAAGGGCTGGGAATACTGACCTAGTCAGGGCTCCAGGCATCCAGCTGTAGGACTGCAGGCACCAAGGGGAAGGGATGGGTTCCTCACAGACCAAGGTGCACAGATAATTCCTTGCAGTCCTAGCCAAGGCCTAAGTGTGTGTTGTGTTGGAAATCAGGCATGAACACACCCTGTGACAGGAAAAAAATAAGTGAGCTGGAAGATGCTAGAAGTCTCCTTCCTCTTCTTCCTATTCCCTCTTTTCCATCTAAGCTAGGCCATCAGATGTACATAGTTTTGGGGTATCTTCTGCCCCATCTTACACAGGGATTCTCCTAGTACCAAGTGATCTGGAATATCTAATGCAATGGTTATTTCTGCCTGTGGTCACTGGTGGAAATTTCAAAGAAAAGTGTCAGCATACTCCAAGGTAGACAGAAATTAATTTGTCCCTCCCCCCCCCCCCCCCCCCCCCCCCCAATGAGGTATCCTCCTAATACCCAAGAAATTAATTTAAAGTCTGAAATGTAACATGCTAGATCCTTCTTAAGAGTTGGATTTTTTTTTTTAATTATTTTTTTTTTTCTTTCCATTAACTGCTAACTTCAGATGTTCAGGTTATCCTTATAAATGTCCAGGCCATCTTTCTGTCTGGCTGAGTTCCTGGCCTCATTGACATCTAATGGAAATGAATCCCTCAGCCTAACTACGCTTTGGATAACAAGAAATTTCCTTTGCATCTAACATCTCTGTCTCATTCTTGCCATATGAGTCAGCGAGAAAAGCAGATCTTAACTGACCTTCCTCGTTTTACGTACATGCTCTTGTTTGTGCCCTTTCTAATGTGCCAAAGCATAATTTCATAGCCTTTATTTACAGGAGAGATTTCTCAGGAAGTTAATCCTTCTTGTTACTCTTCCCTGAAACCTCTTCTGTGTCCCCTTGAGGACACGGTGACCTTTCAGGTAAATTGTGGCTGCAGTGATTTGTATGACTGCAGTGAAGGATGCTCAGGAGAGCTGGGGTCTCTACTGAGCTAACCCTCTGGATTCCTTCTTGATATAGCATAGTTTATAGCATAATCACTAAAGTGAGTAAGAAAGCCATTTTTTTTCCTCTTATTTTGGGACAGTGGAGTGTTCAGCTGCCTGGGGTCTCTGAAGAAGTCCCTGGTGTTGCTGGAGTTGTTGGGAGGATCTGGGGAACTGCTAGGAAGGGATATGACTTTGCACTCGAGGTAAACCACAAAGGAATAAAGGAGAAGATCTGCTTTAGGTAAAGGATTGTGTAGGCATGAGAACAAATGGGAATAGGCTTGACATGAAAAGGTGGCAAAAAATGCTTTTTTTTGCCTCTTCTATGCACAATATATTACACAGGGGATGCTCTGAGCTTCTCGGCGTAAAGATATGTAAATATGGAATGTGAATGGATGTGTAGTTTATACAGAAAAGAGATGAATGAAAAAGAACATCCTGGGGAGGCTTCAATAGGCTCAGCCCTAAAGGAAACTCCTCCCTTGTTCCTCAGCTGTAGGCAAAGGTTCTTCGTGATCGCGGGACTCTTGATGCTTGATTTCACACCCTCAGCAAACCCAGCCACGGCAATTAGCCATGGGTGCTCTTCCGCCTGGCAATCTGATCCTGCAGCTCTCCAGTCAGCCCCTCAAAAGGCTGGGGACAGACTCTGACAGTGTAATTCCCCCGTAGTTTTTATTCCTCTTCTTTAAGCAAGATTTCTTCTATTGGAGCTGATTTGGCTTAAGCTGAAAAGTGAGCTAAACAGGCTAGGAGACACTGTGCAGAGAGATCAAAGGGAGTTAAAAATAAGTGAGAGAAAAGAGGGAAATGCATGGGGAAGAGAGGTGAGCAGCATGAAACGGGGAGCCAAGGTGAGAGTGTAAAACATTGCTCATGTAAAAGGTGAAGTCTGTAGAAACTGTTATTATTTGTGTGATTTTCTCCTAATCAGAGCACAGAAGCAATAAGCAGAGGAATATTTTCCCCACATTGCATTAAAATGCCTATCATTTTCTGTCTGAAGCTACTAATCTCAGAATCATTAGGGGAGAGATTGCCAAGGCACATTTGACTGTATTGCTTTTTCGAGGACAGCTCTCAAACATGACAGGATGAGGACAGCTTTTGCACCCTCTTTCTGATGCCTGTTACAGAGCAGGTCTCCTGTCCCAGCCTGGAGTAATTAAGGGGAGGCAATTTCATGACCTCCAGGTAATGCCTTGCACTCTCACCATACTTTCAGGGCTTACTCCTTCATCCCTGGGTTCACAGTTGAGCTCTGTCTCCCTCTGGCAGGTATTGCCATGGGTTTTTGGCCACCATGTCCAGCAAGGGACAGAAAGAGGCCAAGAGCAGGGAAGCAACCTACCAAGGGCCGTATGGGTGACAGGGTCGGCAGCAGGGTCTCTCACAAAGCAAAGATTTTCTTTCATATGCACTTGTTTCCCCATTCAGCAGTACTCAAAGCCCATGAACTTGTCAACTTGTGTCACCCCAAGCAGAGATGCCAATACTTATATCCTGGCTTTACATACCATAAAAGAGAGACACAGGGAGTTTAACCATACAAGAAATGTGGATGCTATAACGTTGGCTTAGAAAAGACCCACAGACAATGCGTTAGGGACAGTATTCTGGTGTAATACAGAGGGAGATCCAGAAAGGATCTGTATTTCAGTGCACCGAAGCAGGATCTGTTGCCCAATCCCACCAAGATCTGGCCTGAGCCTTCAGCTTTCTCCTGCATGGTACGTGGTATTCACACTTCAAGTTCCATTCAACATGCCTGGCCCTAAATAACTTGCCCTGCATGAAGAATATTCCTGTGGAATATTTGCACTCAATATTCCATAATCTATTTTAAAATATCAGAGCAATCCCATCTACCACTTAAAAACAAACCAGCAAGAAACAAAAGCAAAACAAAACCCAACCAAATGAACAACAACCACAATAACAGCAAAGAACCTCAAACTGCATTGCACAGCGGGAAGGTCTAGGAGTTTTACATCTCTATTTCCTTACAACTTGCCAACTCAGACAGACCTGAAGAGCTGGTTGAATTCTGATTGACCTGACACCTGCACTTATGGGTAGGATGCTCCCACAGCAACTCAAGAGGAGATGAGACAGTGCCAGGCCTATTTAAAGCAGTGGTTTTAAATTTAATTTCCTAGTTGGGGGAGGGATGGAAGGCAACAGCTGTCTCATTATGCCATTGAGGGTTCCTTAAGTGAAGACTGAATAGATTAGTCATGGAGAAAATTAAGACAAGGTCTTTAAGCCATCAGTAGCTCCCGATTTGAGTGCAAGAGGAAAGGGAGTTGGCATTAAACTTCAATCTCACTGTCTGAGGGTTCAAATTTTATTTTTAAATGTGTCTTGAAGCCAGATGTGAAAGATTTTTATTTTTTTTTTTCCAATCCAGCAGTGATTTTTCTCCATCAGTCCCAAGGCTGATGCACAGGGTTGGAGAAGCTTGCAGAAGTCTGCAACGCATTTTTAATCAGTGTTTTGAGTCTACCTGATTTTTCCATTTAGCAGCAAGAGGGGATCGGTTCCCCTGCTTTCTATCATGGGACTATAACCAGCAGGATGCAGCTTCAAGCTCCTGAGCACTTGTCTGTTATCCTTCACCTACCCAGTCTGCTGCTCCCTCCCATAACTTCAACAGGAAGATGTCGGAACAGATGTTAACATGGTTTGGGGGACATTTTTGACGCTTTGAGGCTCCCTCGAGCATCTGCAACTCAGCACCATCACTCTGGAGGAATGAGCTCTGTATGGGGCCGTGCTTCTGACCACTGCTTTGAGGTGGTGTCCCCCTTGCCCTTTCTAGCTCTGGTTCTGCAGCTTCTGGTTCTCCAGAGTCCAGCCACATCTCCAACTTCTTTGCTGGCTCTAGGTCACCCTCTGTTTGTCTTTGTGCTCCCTTGGCAGCTCCGTGTAGCATTTGAAAAAGAGAGCAGAAATGTGATAATGACAGACCCCCAAATGGATGTTCACCAGCAAAACCCAATTATTTGGCTGATTTTTGGTCAGATCACTTGCTAGCTTAGGGTGATCAAGTAGCTAAGGTATTTATTGATGGAGAGGATGTCGTGTGAATGTGTCAGGAGCTTTACTGAGGCTAAGCTGTCTTCCATCTGCTGCTGCTCTCCTGACCCACAAGGATCATTACACTGTCATAGGAGGAAATTAGGTTGGTTGGATGTGATTTGCTCCCGGGAAATTGAGGCCGGATGCTACTTATCCCCTGGTTATATTCTAGGTGCTAAGAGACAGATTGCTTGGCTGTTCATTCCAAGAATTTTCTGAGCATTGAAGTCAAGCCGATTCATCCCTAATTCCCCAGACTCTCCTTCCTTTTTTTCTCTTTTTTTTTCAGCAGGATGATGTATTTGCAAGGTGATAATAGCTTTGCATTTCTACCAGATCGCATGGTGCAAATGACAGAGGGTTGCTCTGCAGTGCTGAAGGTCCTTCCTCTCCCATGGGATGCGGGAGAGGAAGGGCAGATCATCATACAAAGATATTGTGATTATGATTCCTACATTGTGAGGATAACTCAGGTAAGTCTGCCACAAGTTGAGGAGCTCTGCTTGATATAGTTTCCCTGTGGCTTTTACAGATACGCTGTTGGAAAACATAATACTTGCTCATTTACGTTTAAATCAAACCAACCTGTTATTAGAGAAAGGTGTTACAGGAGGCTAGCAGAAACTCTTCATGTGTTGTCTTTTTTTTTTTTTTTTAATCCAAGTATCATTTCTGCTGAGATTTTAATCATTTTTCTCTTTAATAATGAGCAGTGCATTGTTCTGTCTATGTGCTTGCATTGTTACGACTCTGAAAATGCAATTAGAGGATACATTGCTAATTTCATCGTGAAGGGTGTATTGTGGGGAATTAAAAAACAGAGGCGGGGGGACCTTGTGTTCACTGTTGTGGCAGCAAAACAATAGCAAGCAGAGTTCAGGCAGTGTGCTGGCTCAGATGGCTCTTGTTTCCTGCCTTCAGAGAGCGAACAGGGCACAGAACAAAGCCTGCGCTGAAGGCTGCATGGAGTACGCTCTGCTGACCAAAATGCAAGGGTCGCTGTATGTGAACAGCGCAAAACAAAAGAGACTTTAATTGCAAACATTGATCATACCCCTTGGTCTCTGGCACAGGTTGCTATGGCTTCATCACTCAGAAGGTTTGCTAGCTGCAACTTTGCAAATATTTTTCAGGGGCCTCTGTCATGTGACCTTGTAAAAATGACAGAAAATTGCTTCTCCCCCTCCACACCCCCACTCCCAAACACTAAACAGTCTTTTTTTTTTTTTCATTTTTTTCTTGTTCTTTTTTAAGGTTGTCGCAAAACCCTGTTAGCCAGAAAGCTGTTGCTATTCCTCAAACTACAGTTTCACTCTCCTATGTCCAAACCACAGGAAACTAGGGCTCCTATATCCTTAGGCTAAAGAATAAGGTGTGCTCTGACTTTTTCTTTTTCTACTCACAGATTCAGTTTGGGTAGAGAGAGGTAGCTAACGGTCTGTGTTGTGTCCTTGCCATAGATCTGGTAGCTCTCCTGGGAAGCCAGAAGAGAGATTACATCTGCCTCTCAGAAAACCTCTGTAAATACCAGCCTGCAGTGCAAAATGAGGAACTGTAGCCTAGTGTGAGCCTTTTTCCAAGCACGGCAACATGGTGCTGTGAATGAAGGTGGCTAATGAGTAGCTCTGGGTCTGTCAAACACACTGCTGGACTGAGCTAGAAACAAAACCAGCCAAGGTCAGTCCTCTCTGATCCTGAAGCCAAGCATCACAGCATGGCTTGCATCCATATGGCTGAGCTGTCTCGTCCCCAGAGCACGATGACTTGGTCTGTGCCATCTCCTGGGAATGTCCCTGGACTGGGGTAGCCCTGAGATGTGTACAAGCGTGGCTTGAGGATGTGTTGTCTGGATATAACCAAAACCACTGCAGGAGCCATGCCAGAAGTATGACCACTGGTGGTTGGTGCTTGACACTGTCATGGTCCTGTTGTGGCTACAGGTATGGACAGAGCTTAGCTAGGCCAGAAACAGCTTAACTTCGATATTTGTTGAAGGTGCACAACTCCTCCAGTCTAATTCTGCCTTGTGGACAAGAGGGAAAATGTTCATGGTACACACCATGCCTTATTTACAAAGTGAAATTCTTCCACACTCACAGACACGTGTGATACAGTACAAACCTTAATTGAAATAATGGAAAGAATACCCTAGAAATTGCTGTTCATGGCTGTGAATGGCTCAGGCACATTCCTTCCAGCATGGTTTGAGGTTTCAGGACTGCAGTCGAGCCAAGCTTACGGCTGTTTTCCTTTGGTGCTTTTTCTCTGCAGTGCCTTTCTGATTATCTTTAGTTTTCCCATGGCAGAACATATCTGCACTCTTCTTCCCAAACCTTTGCCATCCTTATTATTATTATTATTATTATTATTATTATTATTATTATTATTATTATTATTATTTAACCTGGGTATTCACACTCTTTTACTAGTCAACCCTAAGGAACTTCTGCTGAAGGTGAGACACTCCAAGACCTGAAGAAGAAATGATGTGAGCCCCTGAAGTTTACTTAGCAATGACAAGGATAGCCAAACGTGGGATGCAGGCCAGCATCATGCCTGGTAGATGGTTCAGCATTTCTGCTTGGATTCACCTGGCTCAAAAGAGATGTTTATCTACATGTATCAAAACCTCAGTCCTTTTACAGTCACTGGAGGGAAGCAGCACACCCACACCAAAATTCACTTCGAGCCTGCATCTAAAATGGGTCAGATAAACTGTGTTGGTGAGATGAAACCCAGCCTGGCAGGGGATCTGTGATCACCTCAGAAGACACAGGTGTCAGAAGAGACAGCACTGGCAGAGCATCCTGAGCTGCGCTTTCTGCTCTGGCTCTGTGGACTGTGTGCTCTGTTAATTTTAGCTGCAAAGAGAGGTTTAAGTGGGCTGGAAAAAGAGCCTGGTAAGTACAGCTGTGGTTACAAGCAGGCAGCTTGTTTGTTTTGACAACATTTCCATATTTCGTCAATTTTTAGACATTTTTATGAGGTTGTTCTGTGCAAATGACGTTCTCCCTCACATGGATCCCAATTCCCTGAACCCAAAGCAGTGCCTGAAATGAGTAATGCTGCTCTGGATCTACACTTGTCAAAGTCCATCCAAGTTTGGCAACACAAGCAGGGCCGGTTCCTGTGAAAAATCCCATGCAGATCCATCCTCCTGCACAGTGCAAGCTGTCCACAGCCTTTCTCTGGAGCCAAGGATGAGCCTCTGCCAGTGCCATTTGTGGTGGAAGCTGAGGACATGCTATGTGCAATGAAATAGAAGAGGAAAATAATGTTAGGGTTTACACACGTAGTGTTATGGCACTATGTTGAAGAAAAATATCAGTCTCATGCTGCTTGGTTTTATGGAAGACAAAACCAAAATATGATTGATTCCAATTGTTTTTTGTATCCAGAATGGTGGCTCCATTTGGAACCTTTTATTACGTGTGAATAAAAAGAGTGTCAAAAGTCAGATTTTGGGCACAAAAAATATTATATTATCCTGCTTATCGCTCTCCACTGGCTGTGGAGGAAGCCGTGGTGGAGCATCTTTGTTTTGCATCTTGCATCGCTCCCTTAACCCACTGCCAGCTGCATTGCTCAGCATGGTGTGAGTGCAGCCCAGTGTAAGGAGGCTGAGCTCGGTGTTGGCAATGCAAAGCCATGCAGCCTCTGCTGTTAGATTGAGAGGGACATGCTTGCTCCCAGTATTTCCTCTCCTTCACCAGGTCCCTTGGTGTGCAAGCTCATTGCAGATATCAATACGAATAAAGATCCAGGCTGTGACAAAGCAAAGGTGGCCTTGCTGACATCGAGCAGAGTGCCTTGCTCCTGTTAACCCCTGACACTTGCTTGTTGAGTGGCCTTGGTGGCTTGTATAGTGAGAACAGCTTCCCAAACCCAAATCCAAATCCAAACCCAAACCCAATCCCATACCCAAACCCAAACCATCTTGCCCATCTTGGGCAACTCAGCATCAGCTCTCTGGGATCTCCAATGCCGCCCTGCAGCTATGGGTGGCCCCAGCCATCTGCACTGCAGGACAGTCTCAAGAAAAGGAAAATTACAAATGTTTCCACAGGGAGTTTATTTCTAATAAAATTTAAGAGGGTTTTTCAATAAAATTTGAAAGTGTTTTGCAGTCACTTACAGAGACATCTGTCAAATATCTGGAGTTTGTCTCTGGGTTTAATTTAGAGTTTCTCGCTGTGTGCTGTGTGCATGTGCAGGCGCAAGTTTTGGTTGGGGAGTACTGTTACTTTAAAACCTTACCAGTATTTGCAAGCTTCCAGCCCTTCAGGGACAATTCCACAGAATAACACCAGTTTCCTGTAAACATCTGAAGCCCTGGTTCAGCCTGACTCATTTCCCTACAAGTCCTAGTGCTCCTTGTGGGCTGGCTCCGACAGCTCCCTCCGCAGCACTTTCTTTAGGCTGTCTGAGCAGCTGAGCTCACCATCACTTTTTCTCTAGCAAACAGGGAATTTAGGCTGAGAATTTAGGCTGGCTGCATCTAGGCTGACTTTCTTGAAGAACCACGAACACAGCAAAAAGCTCATCATCTTCCCCAACCCAAACCAGCTTTGTAAAGGTTTTTTTTTTCCCTGTAAATGCCTGAAGACAACAGTATTCCCTCAACCATTCCTATCCCAGTAAAGCACCAAATAGATTTGCTTTCCTGCAATAAACCTGCTAACTGCTTTTTATTATGTTTGTCCTAATGCTGGCATAGATTTTCCAAAATTTATTTCAAGTTTGCTTGAAAACCTCATTTGCCTAATTGTAATAATAAAACAACATCACATGCAGATGTCTCCGTTCTTTTTCAAACTCAATTTACTTTCAATTAACAGTCATTCAGTGTTTGTTTTTTTGGGGGGGAGGGGGGTTTACAAGCAGGTGTTGGAGAAAAGGTGCATATATCAGGTGGCATCCCAGTGCTGTTAGAAAACCTTCACGTTTGAGCATAAGCAATAGACACAATCTGTCATCTGGCTGTGTAAATCTGCAGGAGCAGACTGAGGAAGAGTGTGATGTGGGAGCCTGGGAAGGGCCACGAGGGAAATATGTTGCCTGAAGGGCTGTGCTGTGGGCAGGCGGTGCCTACCAGTCCCGGGGAGCTCTGGAGCTCATGGGTTGCAGGTGGGTCACTTATTTGGGAGATGCATCAACACAAAGCAAGACATGGTGTGTTTTTGATGAGAAAGAAAATCCAGAGAGGGTTAAGAGGAGGAAATCTGGTTTACCTGCTTTGGGCAAGACTGTGAGTTCTGCTCATCTCTTTGCTCCATAGTTGGCTTAGGGCTGAGCATCTCAGGCATCAGTTAAGCCTTCCAGGCATTGTTTTGGAGAAAATGACAGCAGCCTCATTTAGGAGATGGGAAAACTGAGACACAGAACATCTCACAGACGGCATTAGACATTCAATGTAGCATGCTTATTTAGAGTTCATGAAACAGGCTCTTTCTCTCCATATTGTGGTTGTTAACAGACTGTAACCAAGGCTCAAAGCAGGCAGCTGCCTCGAAGCAGGCAGAGAGCTGAGCTGGAGAGCTGAGCTATCTTCATCTGATGTTGAACTTGGCATTTAGCATTGTTTGAAATGACTTTAACCCAGGCTAAAACACCCAGGGTTGAAAGAGGCCTGAAAGAAATCATCCATCTCATTGATAGAACTCTGAAAGATGGTGATGCAGGATGACAGCACCATAAACAGGTAGAGAAGCTGTAGCATGGGTGAGATAATGTGGTTTTGCAACTTCTCTTCTCCTTGCTGGGACAAATGAGGTGGAGGTCTCCCTAAGTCACCAGATTTTTGCTGGCATGTGTTTTGTCAAGTGAGGCTCACAAGAAGGGATCATGCAAGCAAGAGCAAAATATTAGCAACCTTTCCAGGTGCTAGCAGAGTCCTGCTGGTCCTGCTGGTCTGGCATTTGGTTTAAATTCAAGTCCTGCTGCAACCTTTGGCTATCTTGAGTTGAGCTGAATGAGATGCAAATGAATTGTGATGAGCATCTGGAATTCAAGGAAATCACTGTAAATAATGCATATGACTTAGTCAGAATTGTGTATTTCTCAAGCGAAACTCTTTGGTAAATCATTTGGGACTGGTGAGAGGTGCTAGCTCAGTCATTCTGGAGAAGGAGGTTCTGGTTTGTACTTCACATCAGCAGTGGCACAAGCTGCCCATAACTGCCACCTTCTTCCAGTTTGTCACCCAAAGACTCTTCATCTCCTGGTCTCTTCCAAGACTTCCTGGAAGAGGATCCGTTATTGCCCACTACCACTGTGATGCTATGAGATGGTCAGCACGATATTTGGAACAGATCTGAGAAAAAATAAACATTTCATACAATGTTCAACAACCCTTAACTGCCATCCATGCATCCTACTCTCCTGCTTCCGAGGGTGTGTTGTTACCCAAGACAAGATTTTTTTTTTTTTTTTTTTTGTGCCTGTTCTGTCACTTTGTCCTCTTCCCTCAGCTGCTGGAGATGAAAGGAGCAGAGTCTCCCAGTGCCAAAACACAGAGGACTCTGCTCCTAGCACTGGAGATTTGGTCCGTATCTGGTCTTTTTAATTGCTTGGAAAAATCTGACACAGGACTTGTGTGTCCTGAAGCCATTTCTTCCAGACACATGAGTTGCTGTAATATGTGATTTCTCTCTTCCTTTGTGCTGGGGATGAACTGGATGAGTATATTCTCTCAGTCATTGCGCAGGGTTGTAAAGCACCTTGTAAATGGGTCACTTGAAGGTCTCCAAGTCAAAGGATCTGGGTAAAATCCAAAGGGTTATTGATGTGTGAGGGAGCAGATTAGAAGTGGGAATTGCTTTGCTTTTATTTTATTTAGGGAGATGTGTAGAAAGGAGAGAAGTATGACTCTGCAGTCCCTCAGGAAAGACCTTGGCTCCAAGATTCTGGCTTCTGCCATGGGACTGGGAGGTTTCAATGCCATCTGCCAAAGAGCAGAGGTATCCATGCCTGCCGTCTGGGTCACCACTGGGTGATTGTGCATGCACAAAATGCACAGAAAGACTGGGAGAGGGCTTGAATGCAAATTAGTACAGAATTAGTGATTTGAACGGAAGCGGGAGACTTTTTCTGAGATTAAAATTCGGAAGCATTTTCATGTGCTATGCTGCTTCTATGTTTGAATTGTAAACACTGAAGAGAAGATTTAAAATCAGTTCCACGCCATCTCCTTTAGACTCTCCCTTGACGTAGATCATTCCTGGAGGAGACTTAAATGCAGTACTTCAGGCAAGACAGCTGGAGCTGCAGCAATGTCTCCAAAAGTGCTTGGAGCAATCAGAAACGTCTGTGTTTACAGCTTATTTGCTAGTTCTTTGCAGTGTCCCCAGACAAAAAGAGTTTGACTTCTGCAACGATCTATCAGGAAAGAAATGTTTCATGTCAGTATGGGAGCTGCAATCTTGGCTTGTACTCAGGCTGCAAATCTAGTCCTTCAGAGCTGAAATAACAATAAAAAAGTTTGTGCAGCTCAATGTTGAATGTTTTACAATCTCATCTGAGGACACACAGGTTTCAGAACAAGGACTACAGGTACTGTGCAGACTACTTTTCTTGTAAGAACACGGGTCTGCTTTAGGGCATAGGCCATGCAGGCCACAGGAGCTCCATCATGCCTTTGCTCTGGGTTACAGAAATGGAGAAATATAATCCCACTCTCCAGTGGGTCCCAATGGCTGTTTCTCTTGTGAATATCTTGGTTAATAGCTCAACAGCATGTGTTGTTACAGGTAAAAGCAATCTATTTATTTATTTATTTATTCATTTATTTATTTTATGGGGGAATAATTATGGGGAAACAATGAGTTGGTAGAGGCTGGGGGTGACTACCTGGAAAGCAGTTGGCAAAAAAGGACCTAGGGAACCTGCTGGATCTCAAGCTGGAGGTGAGCCATCAATGTGCCCCTAAGGCGAAGAATACCAAAAACATCTCAGGCTGCACAAGGAAGAACATAGCCAGCAAGTCAGGGGAGGTGAATCATCTGTGCTCATCATTGATAAGACACCACTGGAGTGCTGTGTTCAGTTCTGGGCTGCCCTGTAAAAGACAGACAGGGACATACGGAAAGAAGTCCAGTGAAGGACCAAGATGATGATTAAGGGCTTGGAGCACCTCTCCTATGACGCTTCTCTGTGGTGCCCAATGACAGGACAAGAGTCAATGGGCACAAACTGAAGCACAGGAAACTCTATATAAACATAACAAACAAACAAACAAACAAACAAACAAAAAACAACCAACCAAAAAAAAAATTACTGAGAAGGTGGTCAAACACTGGAGCAGGTTGCCCAGGAATCTTGTGGAGTCTCCATCCATGAAAGATAAACAAAACCCAGCAAGACACAGCTGACCAACCTGCTCTAGGTGACCCTGCTAGAAGAGTGGGGTTGGACTAGATGATCTCCAGAGATGCCTCCAACTTCAGTCAGTTTTTGAATACCGAAGTTTAGCTGTTCTGACCAAAGTTTCTTGCGTAAGTCCTTAAGTAGGAACTGAGAAGCATTTCGCCTTTGCTAGGTCTACTGACGTAAGATGAGCATTGGTGCCCCAGTTCTCAAAGGCTGTTATGTGCCATGCTCAAAAGAAATGGTGAAAGCTGCTACGCAGGAAGATGACAGAGGTGATAAGCTTGTAGATGTCTTTTTCTAAGTCTGTCAGACTGATTGCTGCGAGGAAGGACAGAACAAGCACAAACAGCCTCCTCCTCCAACCAGACGTTGAATGGAAAATTTGGCATGTTTTAGCTGTTTTACCACCGATATGTGCAGGTTTACACAGCATCTTCCAGTGGACACAGCTGCTCACAAACACTTGTCTCTACACATTTGAAGCAACTTATCAAGCTGATTGCCAAGATCCAGCTATCACAGATAAACACTGACTGCAAGGGGCTTGATGTTACCCTTAATGTAAATCTGTGCTTCCTCATCAGGGGTCAAAGGCTGGTCAACCAGCCAGGACATCTACCTCAGCTTGACCCATCCTGCTGAGTTACTGATTTCCCAACCAAGGAGGGAAGACAGATGCCCGTTCAGCTTAGATGACCTCATCAACCTCATCACAGCTCTCAAAAACATACATCAAACATACAACAGCAACAATAATGAAAACAAAGCCAAGCCAAACAAAAGTAGGTTTCTTTTCCTTAGTCTAAGATCATCTCCTATCCCTTATACCTTAAGCTATTGTGGTCTCCAGATTACAGATGATGGAAGAAAAAAAAAGTTTATTGCTTAATTTCTGGGGGGAAATTATGTATCTAAATCCTCTGAACTTTTTGATTTCGTTTCAATATAAAACTAACTTAAAAAAAAACATTCAATTTCCACAATCAGAAAAGAACAGTCCAGGCTGAATTTGACCTTAGTATTAAAATGACCACCATTGGTATCTTTCTATTGCTGTGTTGGTCATCATTTTTACCATTGTGTTTTCATTCCAAGTCTCTTTTGTTCCACCTGATTTCTAATCTGATTCCTTTCCTCCTCTTCCCATGAATGTTGACTGCAGACTGCCCTGCTAAACAATCGAATTTATAAACCAATATATATTGTAATTACAACCTGAAGCTTATTTCCGGGATGTTATCTTTGCCCTGAGACTTTGATGCTGGAAAATAATGAGCAGAGAAGGTAAGTTAGGATGGCTTCCAAGAGCAACTGGGAGCATTGACACAGGATAACAGTATTAAGCAGACCAAAAGGAAAAACATATAGGAAGGCATCTTCATGTGAAATGTGGGTATCGGAATTGAACATGTGCATTCCTGATTCTCCATCTACTTTCTTTTTCCGCCTGAATGTTTCAGACAGCTTCTTTGTGCCTTGCTTTTCCCCTTTGATAAAATGAAAGAATATTTATTTAAACATATTGCAAACTTCTCAGCAAGATACAGGAACTCTGTACATCCAGTTGTTACTGCTCCAGTAGTCTGATGGATCCAGTCCTTTTGACTCTTTACGTTAGACTGCATCATGACTGTCCATATCTTTGTGCCTTGTTCACTGATGATTACCACAAGTTGGTCTTGAAGGCCACATCACCTGTTGCAAGTTACAGGCATCCTTATGGCAGCTAGTAGAAGCTTAAAGACAATGAAGAAAGTCAGAGTTTCATCATTCTCTTTATTCTTCTGTCCCAGAACATATTTAATCTATCTGAATTTTTCTCTCAGGTATACCTACAACCTTCTTTCATGAACCTTAAGTCAGCAAATCTCTACACCTGCTATTAACATTTCCTTGAGCATTAGGTATTCACCTCATACTTAATGTGCTTCTCTCTTTACCATTTAAACTCCTTATTGTGTCCTCCATGGAGACCCCCTGTCGACAACAGACATGGGGAACAATCTGTTGCCTTTGATTTTGCAGGACCTTTTTGCCTGTTTGAAGACGGTCTTAACTCCTTTATGCCAGGCAGTGCTGACAATTTCATCCCAAGGATTTCATCCCATATCTGTCTTGCAGATGCACATACTGCCATTTGTGACAATATTCAAGCATCTTTCTGAAGCACTGCTGCCCTACTCTGTGTACATGCAACCTACTACCCTTGCCTAAGCAGCTTCTTGCATGTATCTGTCCTGTTCCTGTTGAATTTGTTCCTACCTTGTTTTTCAGCTCAGTTTTCCCTGCTCTTCTATCTTTTTCTATGCCATCAGGTTTAGTACTAGGACAAAGTGATGTTGACTTTTAAAGCTGACTGGGGTTGTAATAGCAACCAAGTGGATAATTGTGGCATAGCATAATAATTCACCTATCTGTTGATTGCAACCACTTTGAATTAGAAGCAATCCCTCCTGATGTTTCACTCGGTGGATTGATCGTAAGTGGTTTCCTGAAATACTTCTCACATTTGACAGCCAGGCTGTGCAGATATTTGGGAGTAAGGAATACCTATGCTCCTGTTCCCAGAATGTCCCCAGTGTTTTCCAAGCATCATATTCTGCTTGTATGAAATTTAAGCAAGGACTTTTTGAGCAGTGCAAAAATGTGTTCCCACCATTTTGGTTGTGAATCCTGTACTGAACATGCACATCTCTTGCCTTTAACTATGACCCAAAGGAAATTTTGCCCTTAATTTGGACATCTCTCATTACACAGAGTGAATCCTGGCTTGTGCACCTCTCTCCCCTTCCCAGTCAGGGATGATCCTGTTTGCTGAAGCTCTTTCAGAAGGTGGACATGAGGAGCGACTAGCATCTCTGATTCTACAGCAGGGGAAGCCCCCTCAGTTAATTACTCAGTAGGTTAATTTCTGTTGCGTGTGAAAAGAAAACAAAATGCATCTTAACATAATGGTAAATCCATATGTCATTCTTCATGTGTGACTTCAACTACCTCCTTTGGAAGCCAAATGAGGTTTTTAATTCTTTCCAGGCTCATCCTGAGGCAACTAGAGGCCAAGAAAGCCACTCCAAGGGAAGGCAGCACTTCTGTAGGCACTGTTTTGATCAGAAAACCATACGCATATGAACCATTTAATGAGAGGTAACAGGTAACCTCTCCTGGGTTGGCTGATGCTCAGAAAAGCTTGTATTAGCAGTCATTCACAGGAAGCAAATTTTGGGCTCACAGAAACACATTTTGCACTCAGAAGACTTCAGATTTCTTCAGTTTGCTTCCCACTTAATTCAATATGCAGTTAAAAATCCTGATCAAGGCTCAGAAGTCATCATAGCAGGAGCTGGTTTTGAATAACCCAGGAGACAGCGCCATGCAACCAGGCAGTGCCAGTGATGCAGCCGTGGAAACTAAGGCACTGGGCATCATTTTCTGGATGACGGACAGGGAAGTGAGTGATGGAGTGGGAACAGACTCCAAGGACCCAGGGTCTCTTATACTGACATGGGCTAATTGTAAAAGCAGTGCAATCCCATGTAGTTTTCAAAATAGGTTCCAATCACAGTCAGAATGAAACCAGGATAATGTGTAAAAACAAACAAAAACAATACACTTGAACAAAAATTTGGAGTTCTTCTTCCTGCCAGATTGATACAGGTTTCTTCAGCAGAGAAAGTGGCAGGAAACAGCCAAATAAATTGGAACACGATGCATGATCTTAAACCCATCTTGGAGAGAAATGAAGCTGCAGACGTGGAAACAGAAAAAAAATAATTCTGTTTTCTGATTAACAAACACAATTAAGGAAACAAAGCAAGAAAAACACTGCCAGCACTGGGGAAGGTTATTTTTATATTATTCTGATTACATGAGATGGTCAGTGCTGGGTGACAGCTTTATTCTGATAGCTATTAGAGGGACAGAAGCGGATAACACTACAAACTAATAATTACTGCAATCTGTAATTTCTTTGCAGGGAACCGGAACTGTTAGGGACCAGGGTGAAAGACAGAAATAAGCAATAACAACAACAACAAATGTGAAATTGCAGAGATGAAGGAGGAAAGTGGAACCAATGGGGAAATTATTTTCATAAACCAGAAGTGAAAGGATGGGAAAGTTGTTAAGCTGATTTCATGGGCTAACACTGGCAGGTCTTTTGAGGTCAAAGAAAAGATTAAAGAGTCCTGTACAAGGAAAAACAAACCAACCTTATTGACGTTCAGAGAAAATTATACATGCCTGGGTTATCAGCAATTACTTTCGCTAGTACTCTCAGAGATGACACAGGCCTTTTAAACTGTGGGGTAAGCAGAACTACACTGTCACTCCAGATGGGATTTAGATGATAAACTGTAGGCAAAGATAGATGAGGCGTTTGCCCCAGGGTCCTTTTATAGACAGGGGAGACTACTATAAATCCCGGTTCTTTTGGGGAAGGACTGTCTTTCCAGTAACTAAGTCAAGGTGGTTAGCTTTGTCAGGCACATCTCAAGCCAAGAGAAATGACCCTAATCCTCACTGGCTGCATTGATATGGCTGTACAGGAGCTGCTCAGTTGCTATAAAGATATAGGTAGTTGTCTATAAAGCTAGTTTTGCTCCTTGTTGACTTGATTTACATGTTGGGGTCACCCCAGATGACCAGCTGGTGGTCCTCCAGCACTTAGGTTACTCAGAACAGTCTATGCCTGGCTTGGTAGGTGCCATCAATCCCAACTGCTCTTGTGATGTGATTGTAAGAGGGTCTGCTGTCCTTTAAAGGGTTCTCACTTTATCTTGCTGCATGGGTAGATGGGGTTGGTGGGCAGACTGCACTCTTTCTCTACAGGCCATTGTGGTCTCAGTGAGGTGAGTAGATATACATCTCAAAAAATCACGTTTTTGTCTCTTACGCCAATAGTGGTTCAGGTTTAAGTCAAGGAGGTTGCTCAGAAACAAGTTGTGTTTGTTTGTTTGTTTGTTTTCTTTTCCTGTTTAAAAATAATAATAATAAAAAAATCCTGGAAATATGTAAGAGAAAAAAAAAATCCAGCAAACAGAATCAAGCAATCAAGGGCCCGCCCTGAAATACTTTTGTTTACTCCTGGACTCGCAATCAAAGCTGTTCTATGTCTATGTAAGTGAGTATGGCATGGCAGATCCATCCTTCTCCTTTCTGGACTCGTGACAGGGGAACAGAGAACAAAGGACCAGAAGAGACCTCTTGAGTCACCGCACCTGCCCCCAGCTCTATCATAAAACTTCTCTACTTCTTGGAAGCAGTGGTAGAGATGCAAGGTGTTTATTTGGTGTGGTGCTGTGGTAAGCAATCATGTTGTCTTGGGATGTCTGTGTGATACAGAAAGTGTCTTTGTAGAAGGGATGGATGCAGCTATAAGAGGAGGCTTCACTTCGTGAGTGAAGCTGGTGCATCAGAAGCCATTCTCTATCACCTCTAGGTAAAAACTGACTAGTTGGATTTGTAGTGTTTTTCTTTTTTAACAGTGATTTGAAGCAGATTGGGAGTCATGAGTGGACTTTGTGTCACAGATTGGGACTTGCATATTTGGGGTGGATTTGTACAGCTGGAGAGTTACTTCAGAAGAGAATCTTGAATTTTGAAGCCTTACATGGTTCTTATTCCCAGGTCACTATTTTAGAATTAAGTCTAAATAATGCCAACACTAGTTCTTCTCAGGCCACCTGCTTTTTTTTTTTTTTTTTTTTTTTTTTCCTTCTCTGTTTTCACCATGGGTTTCAGATGTTTTTGCTGCACCACTGGAAGGTTTTTGGTCATTTCTGACCGGTGGTAGCCAGAAATTCATATCTCTCAAATTTTACAAGAACCCTCCATGGAGGCTTTGCAGACTCCATAAGTGACTCCTTCAAGAGCTTCTTTATTCATTCTTATAATACGGGGGATTTCCAAAAGTCAAACCTAAATATTCATAGCTGTGAATTAAGATGGCAAGTTTTACCCTTCCCTGAAAAAGAGAGATAACAGTCAGTCATTATCTTCTGCCCAACTGTCCTTTACATGGTGGAAGACTTCTTTGTTCTCCTTATTTTTTTAATAGGTTAAACAAATTAAGTTCTTCATTTCCTCCTAGGTCATGTTTTCTGATCCATTATCCTTTCCATTTCTCTGCTCTGAACATTTTCTGATGTGTCAACATCTTTGTGGAAGTCATCAGGAAATTTTAAAGGGACAAGTACAACACACAATCCCTTTTTTTTTTTTTTTTTGTAGGATTATTCGATATACAAAGAAAAACAGATATTTACTCACTGAGTCTAGTTTTTGACCTACATTAGTTACCTACTGTACAACAATTTCATCTAGAAATGACTTTAGCAAAGGTACCAGAAAGTCCTAAGGATGAGAGTCAAAATATTGTCTATCACAGCGCCTGCTTTCCTTGATCCAGGGGGTAGCTATCCTATAACTCATGAAAGTCACCAGCTTGAAACAATTCCTCCATGGCAAATCCATGTGGTTGAATAGTAAATAAGTTTTTTTTTTTTTATCACAGTGTACATTATGCAGATGCACAACATATTATTTCTTTGCAAAATAGATAAAAGTCTATTGCACAACACATTATTTCTTTGCAAAATAGATAAAAGTCTATAAAAGTCATTTAGTAATTTTTTCCTGGGCATTGAAATTAAGCTGATCCGTCTTTTGTTTTTCTTCCTTCTTCCTAACCCAGATGTCATGCTCACTGCTCTCCTGTCCTCTGGGACCTCACCTGCCATCCCTGAATTATTGAAGGAAAAGACTTAGCTGCTCAGAGACACTTCCTTAAGCATTCGACTTGATCCTGTGAGGTCCTGATAGGTCGGATACTTCCTCTTACCTCTGTACTCCTTAAGCTGCTCTTCTCTCTTGTGGTTTTTTCTTCTACAACATTTTCATAATTCATTATCTATCTCTTCACAATCAACATACATATATATGTGTTGTATATATATACATGATATATATTATGTACATATATATACATAATATATATATCTACAGAAACCTTTATATTTATATATATTTTAAATATATATGTAAATCCAGCTCAGGGTATTGCAAGCCCAGAGTGATCCCCAGTCCCTGCAGTGCTGGGTCAGTGCAATGCCAGTGGCCTTCTAGTGGTGGACTTTAGTACTGGGTTAAAGGTTGGACTAGATGATTTTAGAGGTCTTTTCCAACCCGAATGATTCTATGATTCTATTATTCTGCTACTGATATCAAAAATTATATTTGCTGGGCTATGCTTATTGAAGTCAATGCGCCAGCATCCCAAAACCAGAGGTGTGCAGAGGGGCGGAGATGGATGAGAAATACCGCTGCTGAATCTTGACCTCATTTGGCTGTTGCCACGTTGGATTAGTTCACTGTAATGGAAAAAGTCTCACCAGGACATACAGAGATGGTCTCACACATAAGTCACTTTTGTCTGGCTTAGTGAGTGAGATCAGCTCAGCCCAGGCAAAAGCAGGGGTGGGGTGAAGGATGTGACCAGTAACACAAGGCTGGGAGGATGAGGTGGAGGAGAGAAGCTGGGTGGGGGTTGTCTACTCCAGCACAGCAATTTGGTGGGTGTCAACTCATCTGCCCCATCCCACCATATCCACAGCAGCTCCCAGCTCCTTCTGACCTCAGGAAGCTCTGCAGACTTCTGCACTCACCAAGAAGCGATGCCCATCAGTGCAGTTGTGGGCTGCTGCTTTTTTACATTCACACATCTCCATAATGTCACATGCAGAAACGTGTTTGCAAACACAAGACCAGGTAACTCGTACTTCCCTCTAGTACAAAAGCTAGCAGATAAGTAATTGCTGGAGGGAGGCATGTTCAGAGGGTTTTCAAACTTTGATGCCCTGTGATTTGCAAGTCTCTGTAGTTGAAACTTGCAGTCTCTTTTGCAGCACTATTCTTCTGGGGAAAGAAACCAGTCGAAAGGCTCTTGATGATTTCAGTGGGGTTTTGACCAGACCCTTAGTGAACTTTTAAATGACTTTAAGTGAACTAAAACTTCACACATTCTTCTTCACCCCATGCAGTGACTGATTCCTCCGAAGTTTTTTGCTTTCCAGCTTGCTGAAGAACTGAAGAAACTGTTTCACCTTGCCTGGCTGAATTTTGTCCTTCCCTCATGCTTTTTAGTTCTCTGTTAGTTATTTTATAGTTAGATGACATTTTTTTTGCTGTGTTAGTGAGCACATCTTGGTGTTTGGGTGTGCTCCAACAAGCCCGATGGGTTTCTGATCCTGCATGCATCCTAGGGCACTGCTGAAAGACAGATAATAAATAATCACAGCACAAAGTAAGAGACATGACTGATTTTTCAGCTGTAAGCTTCTCTCTGTCAGGTCACTTAAAGCTTTCTCTTATTCATGAAATGTGGCTGGCCATACAAATTGGCTGAAATTGTTTTTGGCTTCCTAACTGAAAGCTTGAGGGTTGGGGTTTTTCTATTTAATAGAAAAATGATAGATCACAGCTTAGGAACAGACCTGTGCCTTGTGTGAATGTTCAGCCAAAATAACTTTTAGGGTCTTCAGTTACTCTGACCTTTATCCTTTGATAACCCTATGACCCCCAACATTGATTAATTCAGATGCTGTTTTCCTTGCTTTATCCTTTCTGATTACAATACCATGTACAGAACAGTTGCCAGGTGTGTGTGTGTAATGCAGAGCACTGCACAACTAATGGAAAGGGGAAAAGAAAAGGTGTCATTTAAAGACAAATCAGTATCTTGCTGTCAAGGTGACTCCAGATGCAGTTCAGATGCATTGAGCAGAGAGAAAAGAGGTACATGCAGTGAGTGTAGTGCTCTGGGAAGCCTGGGTTTCAGTATGCTGAGAGGTAATCTAAGGTGAGAAGGGTGGAGGGTGATCTCTTGGTCATGGAGAGGCAGTGTACAGAGAAACCTCAATAAAATTAAAAAACTCAATCTGGTTGTGCTTCCAGGCATGAACAGCTGGAGCCAGCTACACCACTGCTGCTCTGCAAAGTGTCAGTGGCCAGCACAAAGCATGTCTGTGAGAGACGTTTGTAGGCACCCAGAAAGGAATGATCATCACCCTAATTTCAGACGAGGTGAAAAGAGCAATTAAACCCTTTTATAGTGCAATAACTGGAAGCAGCAGAATGCACTACCCAAAGCAATGGCTTAGTCAGCAGGGAGGCTGTGTGGATGGAGACCCAGGCAGACAACACACTCTGTCACCTCAATTTAGCTATCTAGGAATTAAATATCTAGTTTCCTCAGCTCCTTCTGCAGTCACAGCAGATATTCAAGGTAGCTAACTCCCCTGCCTTAAAGTGGCACGAATCTGGAAGTATCTTTCTCCAGTAACTTCTATTTTAGAGGGGCAGCAGATATTGAGATAAGCCTTGTCTTCAGAGGCCTGTGTGGCACGAGCAATGAGATCAGGAGAGATCTAGCAGAGAGCAGGTGAAGCAGGTGGGATCCTGACTTGGGGGTGAACAGAGGGGAAGCGATCACTGCCACCAAACACAGAGCAAGTACCAGATGGGGAATCATGTTTGAGAGGGAGGCTTCCACCTACACTGCATGTGGGATTGTGTGCAAAAGGGATTCTAGGGCCAGAGGTGCTGAATTCGCAGGACCTTGCTGGTAGGATGAAGGAGTGGGATACAGAAGGCAGAAGAACCACTTAAATTCAAATGTTTGCTTTATAGGTCTGCATCTGAGCCAGTCACCCTTGATTCTTCTACAGCAAAAGGAGAGAAAGACATCTGGGGAACAGTGAATCAGATGTGTTTGGTACATCTACCTCCAAGGCAGACAAACCGCATCCTGAAAACTCCTGATTTTCTCCAAGACTGTGAAGGGACATGAAGGTGACTGGCTGAGATGGAGATGTTTCCCTACCAAACGTGTGTATTTGCTCAGTTGAACTCCAGCCACAGCCTCTTGGACGGATAGGAAGGTGAGTGCCTTGCAATGTCAGCCACAGGTACTTATCAAGACAAAATGCTGAGGGCAGAGGTCTGCCTAAAGCCCCATCCATCTGCAGCCCAGATGCCCTCGGTGACTGCAGATTAGATCTCCATCCTGAGTAAGAAATACCTAACCAGAGGTCATCACGTCAGCAGAAGAATAATTACAATAATAATCTTGTCATGGCCTAAAGGGAACAAACTATATGTATGGAACAACAACAACAACAATTTATTGCTAGCCTATTTAGTTTTGTAGCACTCTAATCATCCAAATTATCTAAGTTATAAAGAAAAAATTAATTAACAAGACAATATTCTGTGATGTGTCCCACTTTCTCTGTCATAATGCTCACACTGACTGCGTCCTTCTGGGTCCCAGGGCTGACAGTTTTGGTATCTTGGAACAGAATCAGGCAGAGGGTTGGGAGTCATCACCATGCTGAGCTCAGGCAGGTCAGGCATGAGGCCCTTGGCCATGGGACACTTGGGACCACAGGGACACACACCTCAGACCATGACAAATCCTGACCCATCCTGAGCCCCTACTTGTGGTGTTCTGGTAGTGATAACCACAATCCTATTTTCTGGGCTGCAGGACTTCCCTCTCTCTCCTTCAGTGCTCAGATAATTCTCCTGTGATGCACAAAACCATGGTTCATGTTCTACTTTTGCCTCAAAACAAAGGTGTCCACCTTTGTTTTGTCCTAATGGCACCTTAAACCATCACAAACCATCAGTTCCAGGGTACTCTAGCTGCCTCTCATCCCTATGGAGGTAAGGAAAAAAAGCCTCCATTCCAGCAAGCCTTCCTCATTTATACTCTCTTTCTGCAGTAGGAGAGGAGAATTTGATTCAGGTAGAGGAGAAACTGTGCTTTGGGCCCCCTCAGCCCAAAAGGCTAACCCCAGATATTGTACTGGTGGAGGGAGGAGGGAGCTGCTGTATTTTAAAATAAAGCAGCAGCAGCTCAGTGTCTGTGAATGCAGAGAGTCTCGGGGCCTCTAGAGACGGCTGATGGATCAGGAGATGATCAGGGTATGTAACCTGATTTCGGGGCAGGAGATTTGCCGTGACTGAGGATCTTCTGTACATGCCTATGGGCAGAGTTTTAAGGGGGGGAAAAATGGTACCCATGTATCTCAGGAGCTTCTGGGATTAGGTGATGTATGAGTGGGGATTTTTGGGATCGCTGTTTTAGAGTTAGGTACCTAAATTGCCTATAAATCCCCCTTTAGGTTTGTAAATCCTTTGTGAATGCTCTCAGTAAATAGGATTGCAGCCAAGAAATACCTGGCTTGTGTCAGCCATTTCTCTTCTCCAGAAATGAATCCTGCAAAGGCATGAATATCGGCTGGTCTATGGGTGCAGGACTCTGGGAACAGGATGATGAAGCAGCTGAACTGCTGCCTGGATTTTGCTCTTGAAAAGCCATTGCTGAGCTCTGTGCCTCTCCTACACCAAGGGAGGAGTAAACAGCCCAGGTTATGACAGAAGGTGGACTTATCCTCAAGTAACTGGGACTAGGAAGAAAGGAGATGAGGAATGTTTCCCCATACCACAGCTTTCAGCATCTCAGCCAAGAACCAAGAGCTGAGAGGGCCTTTGAGCCCTGCTTTGGGCATCCTGGGGAACTGCTCTGCACAGCAAGCTGCTTCCATCACCAGGGAGCCTCAGCACAAATGAGATTCTCCAGTTCCGAGCATCAGTCCTAAAAGCTCAGGGAAAGGCGAGGGCAAGGTCCCTGGTGCAGCTCTCCCTTCCTGCAAAACAAAAGTGGACAGAAATAAAGGAGAGCTGGCCTCACACCACGGTGGCTTTCCCAGTGTTCCCCCGCTCCGGCACACCTCCTTTTCTCTCCTTTTTTTTTAGTAATTTACATTTTTCATTCATTTACACATGATGTTAATCTTTCCTTAATCTCCAATTCCTTGGTGTGTGGGGGGGAGGATGAATTCCATTTGTTTTTGTTCCACTCTATCAGACACAGCAGCTATAAGATTAAATGATAACTGTGGACCTAATAATAAAAATACAATATAATGTAATGAAAGTAATGTAGATCTAATCCTCTGTTTTATTGCATCCTGAGTGCCTTTGGTGCTATTATTTTTTCCTGTGCCTTTGCCTTTGACTTAGCTGCATCTTTTCAAGGAAGCAAAGGGATTTGTAAAGATTATAGTATTATTCTGTTGAGCACAGACTTGCTGTGGGGCACCTTTAATTACAAAATACTATCGCTGCTTATAGGGATGTGTCTTTATATACGTGTGTGCCAGTGTGTGGTGTGTGAGGCAGATATTCCAAGCACCCTGAAGCACTAACAGCAGCTCAGACAGCACCTGGACAATGCCACTGTCTGCTTCTTTATGGTGTCTTATGTCTGTGCTTCTTCTTTTCTGCAGTTCCTTCCCCCCACAGTCTTTTTCACTGTTATTATTTTTATTATTTTAATCCTTGTTTGGAGAGAAGCTTCAGAGATGTTTAACAGAGGAACACCTCTCTGTGAAACCTCCCTCCCTGTTTTCATCTGCAGCAGTGGCTGGCCCCATTCTTTGGGTAGGGAGGCTCTAAGGGTCTCCGAGGTGCAAGGCTGCATGCCCTTTCTGACCTGCATTGCCCTCACCGTCCACTTTTCCATCTGGATCCTGCTGGAAATATTACTTTGAATGCTAGAAGTGACTTTTATCTCAAAGTGCAGAACAGCATAACCAGCCCTGAACAGCAAGGACACTTGGCAGGCACTTCAGAAGAGGTGTGGGATGGGGAAACAACTGGCCTAAGGTCTTTCACTGAGCCGATGGCAGAGATTTCCAGCACCGCTGACCTCAGGGGGAGAGGGAAGCAGCAGGTAAAGTTCCTGGTTTACTGTACCTGTGCTCATTTGCAGATCCTCACCCTGGAACATATCTCCAAGTCTGGAATCTCACTTACCCCTTTAAAAGCAAGGATGTCTTCCAGTTTTCTTCTCAGTTTCCCAGTGTTCTGACACAGCTTATTCTCCTCCTCTGGTCCTCCTGTCCCATGAAGGATTCCTGTTTCTCCTAACACAGGTGCTAGGAAAGATCTTGAACATCAAGCAGAACAGAAATCAAGAATTCATCTGTGCAAGAAAACAATTCAAACATAAAATGCAGTTTTATTCTGTATCAGGATAAAAACAAAACCTTGAAAATGCTCCCCGGACGGGTGTGCAAGATAAAGGAAATGTTTTCTGCTCCTTACATCAAAGAACTCACCTGTGGTATGAGATAGCTGCAGGCCCAAGCTGTTGTTCTGGCCCAGGAAGGACCTGAATGTGGATACCTCACAACATCAGAGCAGCACCCTACTTCCAGTTGTCATCTCCTCTTGGCTGGGAGAAGTCTTGTTTTGTGCAAACAAGCCAGAACTCCGCCGTGCTTTTGGCTGGGACAGAGTTAATTCTCTTCATAGAAGCACACACAATGCCATGTTTTGGATTTTTAATGAAAAAGCGATGATCACACATCAATGTTTTTAGTTGTTGCAGAGCAGTGCTCACACAGAGCCAAGGACTTTTCTGCATTTCATGTTGTCCTGTCAGTGAGGGGCTGGGGGTGCACCAGGAGCTGGGGGGGACACAGCCAGGACAGCTGGCCCAGGCTGGCCACAGAGATGTTCCATACTACATGGCATCATGCTCAGCAATAAAACCTGGGGAAAAGAAGTGGGGGGACATTTGGACTGATGGCATTTGTCTTCCCATGAAACTGCTGTGTGTGACCAAACATCTGCTTACAATGGGAAGTAGTGAATGAATTCCTTGTTTTGTTTGCTTGCACACATGGCTTTTGCTTTACTGTAAACTGTCTTTATCTCAGCCCGTGAGTTCTTGCACTTTTATATTTCTAGTTCTCTCCCCCATCCTGCCTGGGAAGAGTGAGTGAGCGGCTGGGTGGTGCTGAGCTGCCTGCTGGGGTTACACCGCAACAGACTCATGCAGGGGAAAGGATTGGTCAGCATCCCTGGATTCATCACCAGGTCCCAGCCTTGAACTCAGACCTCTCACAATTTTAGTGGTATTAGTGGGATCCCAAAGTGGGGTCAGCTGCCCTGTCATCCTGGATGCATTCAACTCTAGATTTGGGCATTTTAGTCTCAACTCAGATGAGAAAACATACTGTTCAGAACCAGTGGGAATGTCCAAAGGCCTTCAACCAGTCTCCAAATGCTGCTCTATGAGGAGACAGATCTCTCCAAGGCCTTGACATACTTGTTGGCTCCACCTCAGATGTCCCAGGGCATCTCAGATGGCACCACACACAAGTTTAGGCAACTGAGTCATCCTCTACCATCTGTGGTCATCAGCAACTAAATGTCTTAATCTATTAATTAACTTAATCTCCCATGTCCCATGCCCCTGTAAATCATCCAGGGTCTCGGAAACCATTTTAATATCAAATTCATTAGAGGCCCTCTGATGTATGGGGAAATTTTGATTGCTGTGAACTGGAGTTTGCTGACATGAAATCGTATTTTGGAAAAATGTATTGACAGCTTCTGATAGTACCTTTCACTTTGATTGAGCTTTCATGAACCATGGGCACATTGGTGCCCTTCCATCAGCCTCAGTTCCTCTGGGATTCCTCTGACTAGCAGGAACCATATGAAAGACAAATTATCCAAATTAGCAAATGGAATAAGGGTAACTCTACTCTCCCTGTTGAATATGGGGGATGTATATTTCTGTACTCCACAGTTAAACTGGTCTAGAAAGGGTAGCTGGGTGAACTAACCATGCAATTCAGCATCCCACTTGCTTTTCTGACAATGATTGCTTCTTACTCCGTAGAGCTCCAAATTGCTGGTCTACTGTCTGTTAGTGGGATGTGCATGCTATTTATGTGCTTGTGATATGCCTCTAGTGGTGTCTATCACTGCTGCAGCTCAGGGGAGAGCAGTGCTAGCGTGGTTCACGAGAGTATATCTGCAGTGACGTGACCTCCAGCCTGCTGCATGCAAAGCCCAATCCCTGCTCTTTGAACTGTGAGAGCATTAGGAGAATGCAAATCCTGACTGTTGGATGTTGTGGAGACAGTCTCTAGAGGGAGACATGATCATACGGATTTCAACAATGTATTGCCTTCTGTGGCATCATGACTGCTGGAGCACCAGCGACCAGCACCCACAATTTCAGCTTTGCAGTTTAACCACTTCAGGCTGGTCTTCCATCATTATTGTGTCTACCTTTTTTTTTTTCTTTTTTTTTTTCTTTTTTTTTTTTTTCCAGCATGTTTTTTTCCTTTCTATAAAGGTCAAGCCAAAAATTGCACGAAGAGGCTGTAATCAAATAGAAAAGTCTCCAGGCAGTGCTTCCTTTGCTCAGATCGTGCCTCTGGAAGTAACCCTCAGATTGGACTAAAAGATGATCCTGAGTCCAGTGTCCCAGGTTAGGAGTGAGGGAATGGTGCTGCGATGTCTGGAGCTGCACATTGAGTATTTAGAGTGCTGAGCTGAAAGACATAAGGGAAAGGAACATTATCCATGTTTCTTTGCCCAGCACATCACCGTGTTCCTGCCAATCTCAGTCTTGTTCTGCAGAAAGGAAACTGAGGCATAGACAGATCTTGTGCGGTGCTTAAGGCATCACAGCAAAGCCCTGTCAAAAAGCATATGAAATGCAGGTCTGTGGGCTCCTGATGCTCCCTCCTCTACCTTCGAACATGTCGGAACAAGCTTACTGCAACAAGTCAAAACAAAGTTTAGCAGAAATTCCCATATATTCAGGGCTGCTGGGATCAGCTTAATCTTTCATCCTACAGGTGTGCAGTTTTGGGTAACTGGGAAGGATGAAAAGTGCAGAGACAGTAATCTCTACTCAGCAAGCAGTTTCCACTTTCTCCTTTCCCCTTGTGCACAGCATCACACTCCCTCATTGGGAAAGTGCTTCTTAAATGCACAAGTCATTTTTCCTCTGGTGACGTCCCGAGTGATTTTCTTATCAGTTGAGCACTTGAATGTTGGTGTCACTTGTCCTGGTCTGTGCTGCTCTCTGCCTCCGATCTACTGTCAAAGTATAACAAGGCACTGAAGAAGAAGATGCAAAACTCTGGATTGCTGTAATTGCTAGGTGAACTGAATGGGATGCCACGCAATCATAAACCTTGATCATGGCTGTAGCCTTATTTTGTGGTTATCTTCTTGCACTGGGAAAACACAACAAATGTTGCAGTGGTGGGTTTTTCAAGCTGTATGCTGTATATGTGTTATATGTGGAGGTTCTGTGAGAACATCTGTGTTCCTGATGCAGATGGATGATATTGTGAGCTGCAACTTTGCTCCTTCCTAATGACTACATCAGAGTTGCATCTCTCGACCATTGAAATCCAGCTGTGTAAGGATAACACTTCTTTCCTTTTGCAGAGCTTTGCAGATGCCTAGCCTCTACCTTTGAAATCCATCGACTTCTGAGAAGGAAAGTCTCATTCATCCCAATCTACAACAGTGGCAAAAGAGAAAAGTATATACTCTACTTGGGCAAAGAGTAGTCTTGGAAGCTCTAGAGACAAAAAAATGAGCTGGATTGGTTGAATTCCTGAAGTTTTTGGGGAAGATAAAGACAAAAAAATATCACTGACATCGTTCATGACAAGTATTTCTGCTAACTCTTACAAAAGTGTTATTTCAGGGGTAAATGGTAATGCTGAGTGTGTCAGTCCCTCATAGGCAGGGTGTGGAGGGAAGTAAAGGGAAGTGTGTGTGGTTTGGGAGAGGTGGAGACTGTCACCTCACCTCCATTCTTGATCATGCCCTACTCACCTGTAGGGATAGCAAGTACCTGTTAATCTCTTTGTGTAGAATAATAATGGATGTTGGTACCACACCACCCTCTTTGGCTTTCCAAAAAGAACAACTTGAAAGCATAAATCTTTGGTAAAGCTCCATGGCAGGATAACAAGGGACAATCCCAGACTGGAAAATCCCTGGTTGCTGTTTTCCATCTTCAGGATACCCCGATCCCAAGCTCAGAGCCAACATCACCGCTGGACCTGTCAGCAGGCTTCCACAAGTGTATAGCAGTGCTTGCATGCTTCCCAGGCATGTGGGTAAACAGAATCTCAGCCCCTGAAATCCTTCTCCAGACATCAATCTTGTTAACAGCTGTCCCTGAATTGCCAGGTCAGCACTGCAGGATTTCTCCTGCTCTCTCTCCCTCTCTGCTGGGACAGGTACTGATGTTTTAACCTGTGTCTGTCCTCTCTCAGCCCGTCTGAGGAGCTGTAAGAACACAAACCTCTGGCCCCAGCATTCCACCAGCTGATCTCCTTGGCAGCATAGCTCCTTGAGGGTGGGAAGAGGGAAAAATGAATGACTTTCTCCAGTAAGTGCATTGGTTGTCAGAGCAGTCAGCAGAGGGAAAACCATCAGAAAAAAAATATTGGTAATGAATCATGTAAACCGTGCAACAAGGAAATGGTCACATGGAGAAATCAAAAGACGAGATCTTAATTCCTGGCAAACCTGTCTTCTCCACCATCCTGCAACTGGTGGCTTGGATCAGACCAGTCTGGGTTCTTCTGCTACTCACAGACATCACTTCATAGGGAATAGTTTGAATTTTTCCCTGGATTATGCAGTGAACCAGAGCAATGATCTACATTTTTTTTTCTCTTGAGTTAGAGGGGAAAGAGATGGAGGGTAGGTGAAGGGATTGTCCCTGTGTCTTTCAAGAGGTTGCTGTCAGAGTGGATGCTGTCAAATATTGGCCTATTTCAACTGCTACATATTTCAGACGATATTTAGATTTTCCCCAGAAAGGAATAGGCATGGACATCTGAAAGATACAATAAACTCCATGCCATTCTGCTTATAAGCTTGGGAAATGACTGTACACTGTTAATAATCCAGCAGATGTAGGAGGAGAAAGCAAGAGGAATTTGCAAGGAAAAAAAAAAAAAAAGAGAAGGAAAAAAAAACACACACACACAAAAAAAGATGCTGGGTCACCATTTTCATTCATGAGGTATCCATTGGGGGATGCAAGGACTGCCAAGGAACCCCTGCCTTGGTGACCATCCATGTGCACCCTAGGCAACCGTAGGTGGTGGTGACAGTTTCTCTTTTGTTGTATGCTTCCGATCTTTTGAAAGTTTACCCTGTAGAGAGACACAGTGAATAACTTTGGTCCTATTAAAAATAGTTCTCTGCCACAATACAGGATCCATGGACTGAGCTGGACCATGATGACAGGAGTCCAGAATAAATAGGTATAAAGTTCGTAGTAGAGAGAAGAGAAACCTAAAAGTAAGTGTAATAGAAGGCACTGATAAGACTGGAGTAGAAAACTGTCCTGTGCCAGATTTCTGTGCTCTTAGAATTAGAGGCACATGTGGCAGAATCCCATCCAGACATACACTCAGCATTTGTGTAAGTCAAACCACACAGTCAAACATTAGGAATTATTGTGGCAGGTATAGAGAACAAAAGAGGTAAGATCTCTGTCTTGGGGTACCTCTGGGGTCTGAATACTGCATGTAGTTCTGGCATCGCCTCAAACAGGACAGAAATGAAAGTGAAATAGGCCAGGGAAGAGTAACCAAGGGTGACCAGAAGTGTAAAATGGCTTCTGGAAAATTGGTAACTGCTTAAAGCTTTGCTAGGGACAGGAAAGGACTTCTGAGACCCTGAAGCAGTGTGACCTTTCTGAGGCTCTTGGGTTTCTTTGTAGCATGTTTTTAGCTTGGTTGCCTAAGCACAGCTCATGCAGTCCAGGGGTGTATATTTCTGACTGCATCTGTCACCATTTCTGTGAGCTAAGTTCAACAGGATGCAAATGTCTTAGAGTTATAATATCACCAAAAATATTGCCATGGCATCAAAAAGGCAGCAAGGGGGCAGATGCCCCTTTCAGTGTCTTCCCAATAGAAAGGCAGTAGTACAACCTCAGTTACTATTAGACAGCAGATAACCCATGCAGATGCCCCTAAGACCTTGAAAGAGTGGGTGCATCTATGTAATTAATGTTTGACAATAGAGATTGACAGCGCAGATGCAACCATGCCCTTCCATCACGGAAGGCTCCTGCCCAGGTGTGTTACCTGGACTTGATTAGATCTTGGGACATCCATGGAGGAGGAACTGTTCTCTGCAAAAGCTGATTTCACTGACTGTAGTTCATGGAAGGAGCTGTCAGCTGCATTTCTCAATCTATCCTCTTTTGAAAGACGGTGTTTTTGTTAGATCCCATAATCTGTCCCTGTGAGATATCTCTGCCATACACTTTCAACATAATTACAATAAAACAACTCTGTACACCCCCAGGCAGAAAAAAGCACAAGATAAAAGCTGAAAAAAAAAAACACATATATGTATAGATACAGTAAAATAATCCAACGTGGACATGGAGAGTAATGTAATGAAGGATGCTGGAAAAGGACCTCCTCATTCCCTGCTCTTGTGAAAAATGCAGAAGGACTCTTAATGCCCACAGAGTGGTTGGGTCTCTGTCCTACATCTCATTTGAAAGGCCATCTTACACAATTAGCCACCTATTACCAGTGGTTAATTGACATCTAAAGGACACCAGTATTACAGTTAGAGCTAAAAGTCAATTAATGGCTCCTTGCTTTGCTCCAGCCAGTGTTAATGTGCAGGAGCAACCAGCGTCCCACTGACGGGTTGATTTGTTCCAGCTCCCCAAGTCATTACCGACTGCTGCCTCCCCCTCTTCTCTGACAGTATCACTCACCATGATTGATGTTAACTGGCTGGTTTCCTAATGCTGACGGGTCTCCTCTTGACTCCTGGGGGAGTTCTCCCTCCAGCAGGGCCCTTTTGCTGCATTTCCAACAAAAACTTATGGTTGACTCTAGCAGAAGTGTTCGATAGGGTCAGGCACTTCATACCTTGGGTCTTCAGCCTTCCAGGGCTGTGCTGAGGCTCTCACACCACTCAGTCTCGAGGGCAAAGTGGCATGGGAAGGCCAGACCAGGGAGGCAGTCAGTTGCTCTGGCTTTGTTCTTCTGGTTGATATCATCAGCATAAAACTGCAGACAGAATGCAGCTTATCTGGAAATGTTAGATATTAGTGCTACTTTGCATTGCATTGCAGCAGAAAAGAGAGACCTTAAAACAAGAGCAGGGAGACAGATCATTTCCCCCTGCACAGCTGCTTCTTGTGATACCACTTCAGGGGTGCATCTTTCTGAGGAGGGCAGGAAAAAATCCAGACAGATGGCAAAATCTGGGGGACAAAGGGAGAGATTGCCCTTTTTAATGAAGCAAATCATGCTACCACACTGCTGTGCTCAGGAAGCTTCATTTCCCCATGGACTGGCATCCTTAGGTTGAGCAGTGCCAGCATCTCAAAAGATGAAAACCCCAGCCAAATCTTTTCTGGTGGTGAGACCATTGGGATGAACTCACTCCCAAGTGGATTCTCAGGAGGCTTGTAAGGGGCAAACTCATTCTACAAACTCTCCCTTAGAGAGTTTCCTTGTGTCCTTTACTTGGCTGCCAAACATCCCCAAGTTTATCCCAACTCCTTCTGGTGCCATTAACTCTGCATCAGATATAGTGGGAACTGCTCAGAGTCAAAGAAGAAATTGTTAAACATTAGGGGAGTACATTCAAATAGACATATATAAAAATATATTGTCAAAAACATGCACTTTCTTGTTTTCTCATTGCAATGTGAGTCAATTTCCCTTCAACAATTCATCTGAGAGTTTAACCATGGGCATCTACAGCAAGTTGCTGCTGCTCAGCAGGATTTTCTCTGTCACTAGAATCTGCTTCCCCAGTACTGCAAATCCAAGTTATTTTGGATTTGCTTCTGGAGACAGGGATACACATAAGGAACAGGGGTGGGGGTCCACAAAAGGAGAGCAAACCTGGCCTGACTCTGGCCGAAGTAAGGTTTTCGCACCATTTTGGGGTATTAGGACTCTCCAGGACTTTGTCCAAGCCTGGTTATGGGGTTAGTATGGGTTTATGACTGTCCGTGGAGATGTGGCCAAACTCTCCATGGAGTAATGGCATTTAGTTGCACAAATCTGAGACATGTTACTCCCGTAGGCCACAGGACTGGAGAATGGAAACTGGTGTAGACAGATGTCAAGGCCCAGTGACAAAAAGGGGAAACTTCTGGATCCCTATGAAAGAGTGGGAGGGAAATTTCCAGGGAAGAGAATACCATAAGGGTTTGCAGCCTTCTCCATGCATAAAACAAGTGCATAGCTGGGGAGAAGTTCCCTCTCAGAGCAGGGCAGGTGATGGCAACCCTATGGAGGTTCTTACTCAGCAAACCTACCCATGCCTGAGGCCAGAAATATCTTTGGGTCCCTGGCATCAACTCATGCTGAAGTGCTACCTGCAAGAGGAACCATTTATGGACTCCACTAAATATGTGGAGTTTGCCTAAGCTTATGCACTTAATGCAGTTTGAGACTCCTTGTGGTACCCAGTTCATCCCTGTGAGACCAGAAGCTATGACACAGGATCCACTGGCGATGTCAGTCTTTCAGAAACACAACCTGAAAGCCGGTGGGGTACTTCTGTGCATCTGAAATGACAAATACATTTGACTCCTGTGGAGACATTTGTAAGTAGGTGCCTGAATTTTGGTGTCTAAAGGAAGGTGAGTGTTAACCCTCAGTTAGAGAATGGGAATAGCCAGAGGTGGCTGTTACCAGTCAATATGAATTCTCTCCAGAATATTCTCTTGTGGACTGCAGACAGTTTTGGAGAGAATATTCTTTCCAGACCTGTCTGCAGTCCACAAGAGAATATTCTCTCCAGACCATTTATCTCCATTGGACCATTTATCCCAGCATCATGTCTCCAGGCATGACCAACAGAGGTAAATATAAGAACACAAAGGTTAGTGTGACACTTTTCCAAGTTTAATCCATCAATCTGAAGTGGTTTATGAGCCAGAATTCCAGTGTAATTCCCGAACCTAAACAAATTTACTTTTCCTCACTGGAGATATTGCTCTTAAGTTTTGCACTGAAGGACAGTAACATTTTTTTTTCCACAGCATCTTAAAAAGCATTTACTTTGAACCCCTTATCTACTCTGCCCCATCGTACATATCACAGGGTGAGGTTGAGTTTCATCACACACTGGAATGAAAACCAGTTGACTTGTTCCACTTCTCTGTTGGTTGAACCTCTATGATGCATCTACAGCATTTCTATTCTGGCTGCAGTTTTGCAGCTGAAAAGATACAGTCACCTGGTGTTCAAAAGGTGTCCCTCTTAAGTCCTTCAAGGTCTTATTCTCAATCAAGATGCACATGCTTAGAATCCCTGCTGCTTGTCTCTGGTCACAGGAAGGATACAAACTGTGTTCCCTGTTTGTTTGATTTTTTTTTTTTTTTCTGAAAAGATAAATGAAAATAAACAAATCAATAAGCAGTGGCAGCTGGATGTTCAGATGTTCAGCCTGGAGAGGAGAAGGCTCTAAGGAGACCTCATTGCTGCCTTTTGAAACTTAAGGGGGTCTTATAAAAAGGGAGGAGAAGTACTCTGTATTTTGGATAGATAATGATAGGACAAGGGGGAATGGTATTAAACTAGAAAAGGATAGAGTTAGATTAGATATTAAGAGGAAATTCTTCACTATAAAGCTAGTGAGGCACTGGAACAGGTTGCCCAGAGAGGTTGTGGGTGCCTCATCCTTGGAGGTGTTCAAGGTCAGGCTTGATGGCACAATCCTTTAAGCCAACCTTATCTAGTGGGTGACATCCCTGCCTACGGCAAGGGGGGTTAGATCATCTTTAAGGTCCCTTCCAACCAAAGCCATTCTATGATTCTATGAAATACAACACAAACAAAAAATGTCAAATTTTTGTTTTTCATCTTTTCCACTTGGTAAGTCACCAATCAAATTGATAGCATTTTAAATTGTGTTGGTCATGGATGAAGAAAACATTTTAAGTGGGATCCACTTGTATTCCTCTGCAAGACAGTTCTTGTTTGTAGAACAACTTGTCTGATGGAGAAGAAGAATCAAGTCAGTGTGAGAAGTCTCCCTGTGAATAAAATAACTAGGACGAGATGGGCTTGGGAATTTGGGTTCAGTTGTGTGTTTTTACACCTTTTAATGTTATAGGCCATGAGCCATCTTTTTGCAGTAAGCCTGTACAGTACTTAGCAAACTGGGGAGCCAAGAAATGATTTCATCTGAAAAATACACCAAAAATAGTGATATTGCTTAATCATAATACATCTTTACAAGGTAATGGTAGTCTGTCTCACATCAGCTGTTTCTCATCATCTGATTTTTAGCTGTGGTAGATTCCCTTAGCAAGACCTTACAGAAGTGAGAGAAGAATCAGACTCTGGCACCAAGGCAGCTGCATTGCAGCAGGCTTCTAGGTCACTTTATCTTTCTATTTGAGAGAAACCACACAGTAACAGCCATCGTTAATAATTAGTGTTATTAATCTAATTATTACCATCTTTCTTTCAGAGGGCTCCAAAAACATTTGAAAAGGCTGTCATCAGAAACGTGCTCTGTTTTGTGCTGGTATGAATCAAGAGATGACTGCTTTGTCATTTCCAGTTTTGTATCCATGCAATGAGAACAGCACATAGCCCTAAATGTTGAGCACTTCAGTAATAACTTCACTGTTCAGACTGTTTTTAAATAAGACAAAGACTATTCAGACTGTTTTTAACTAAAACAAAGGTTAATTTCCTTTTTTAAATATTGAAGGTCAAAGGATGTTTTTCTTTTATTTGCCAATACATTTACGGGAGAAGTTGGAAAGAAATTTATCCAGTGCTGCAGGAGTTTTAAAAGACTTATAATATACGTCCTTTACATACTACTGAAGAACCTGGAATGACTCTAGGTTTAGGTCAGGGTACTTATGAACAAAACTTTTCCAATGGAGATTTGAATATGGCAAATTTTACTGGCTTGTTTCCATGTGTGGGTTCCTGAAATCAATGTATTTGTGGGTCTGGCTGGTCACATAGCGACTGTGGTAGCCAGAGATTTGGATTTAGATCCTTTTTCTATCAACACTGTCTGTGGGACTTGGCTGTATTTTGTGTTGGTTCCCCTGGGATGGATTTTTCTCTGAGGATGAATGTTTTACAGATGTGCTGTGGCACGACAGAAGGCTTAAAAATACAGATGAACTATCTGATGAAGGTAAATTCAGTTTCAGTCTGAGATGTTGTTTGTAAAACTTAGAGGCTATTTAAGAGAAAAGAAAGAACTTAACGGAGAAGAGCCCCCAGCCCATCCAGTTTCCCATTGCATAGACCACGCTGGGCAGCAAACAAAGGCCAAGACCCAGCTGGGACCTCACCCCCCTCTTCCACAGCCTTCCCTTGTCATCTGGGAGGGTCACTTAAATCTGACATGACTTCTTAGTGAATTATCTCATCATTACCAATAATCCTATTTGCTAGATGAGGCTGCCTCAGGAATAGTCCCCCATGGACTATTTCCCCGTCTGTGTCTCTTCCATGTATCTTCCCCTAATGACAAGCACTCCATTTGTAGCTCACTTTCACATCAGCCTGATGGATGTCATGTGCAAATTGATTGCCAGCTGGGGTCGCGTCATCCTCTTCGCTATCAAACGAGAGGGGATTGCACTGCTTGCCAGATGACATGCTGGATTGTTCTTCCCTCTGACTCCGGACTTCTAGGCTGTCCCTAAATGCTGATAGGTCAAAGGTCTGGGCTGGTGCACTAGGTCCTGAGTGGCTAGTACCTCTCTTTGGCTAATTCTGCACTTCTGCAGCACTCTGCCAAAACTTAACCTATGCTTAGAGCTTACATGTACATTAGCAATGCAATCTCCAGGAACTGCTTACTTGTACCCTCGCTACTAATATGACGTAGCTTGCACTTGTAGGGTTAAAACTTCTTATTCCAGTAACAAAGTTATGTTGCACCAAAATCAATTTACTGAGAATGGTCCCTGGACTGTACTATTCCTTGAATCCTATTCCTTGAATCCATATCTACTGTCTAGGAGTGGGCTATTTGTCATGGTCCAAAAGCCAGGAAGCATGCTAACAATTACCCTATGGGGACAGCCACTGACAGGACTGGCACATGAGGATGTGCCCATACCGTGGTCACTGCTCTGGCAGAGACCTGCACGTGGTTGCTTTAAATCAACCAGTTATTCCAGCCGCAGCAGCGTGGCATCAGCTACCTGTTTTGCAATCTATGCCAAGATTCATGTTGTTGAAGCTAGATTGACATTTGATAGTTCAAAGAACAAATTTCAGGCTAACAGGGCATAACAGGGTGGAAAATACCTGCATTCTTGCACTGGGATCTGTAGCAGCACAGAAGGGGGTGGAGACATCTACTCATCAAGTCTACAAGTGCAAACTCTCTAATTAACTCGTATGGTGGTCCCTGGGAGACACGAAATCCCCCTACAATAGTGGAACTTCCTCAATATTTAATTGGACACTAATAATTAAAACATATCTTCTTTCAGCCCAAACCTACCGGGCTCATATTAGCTGCCATCTTAATTATCAAACCACCCTGATCGCTTCATTTCCACGGTCATTGCTTCATGAAAGGCAGCCGTGCTGATGTGGAACACAGCAACAGAGTGTAACTCATTGGAAAAGATACCTTTGCAGCTCATGGTGATGGGCATGCCTCATTATTTGGGTTTTCTCTCTAGTTTTTTCCAGCCTTGCTCTCTACACATTACATCCAGAGAATAATTTACGAAAGATCAAGAAGCCCTTGGCCATAGAGGAGCAGCCAGATTGTCTGCTGGTGTAACCTCCAGCTATCAGACTAAGAGTTTAAGAGCCTGGATAGAGCTCTCTCTCTTTATATATATATTTAGCAGCCATTAGACAGCTTCCTATATTGCATTTTGAGACCAACATTTGTAATGAGCTCATTTTCAGACTTCAGATATCAGACCAGTGAGCTGAGGAAATCAAAGACCATTTCTAAAGTGGAAGCCAAGCAGGGAGATTTTTCTTTGGGTTTTGCTATTGATATTAGGGGAAGGACTGAAACATTCAAAAACAGGGAACAAAAAGGCTCAGATGTGAAAACCCAATACCAGGGGGCTCTTGTAAAACCAGAGAGAGATGGACTAAGCTTGTGGCTGTTTGTGTGAGAGAGAGAGCTGGAAGAGTGAGTTATTTGTTTGCAATTATTGTTATTAATAATATCCCACTTGAAATTAGTGTAATTTTTAGTTTGTGAAAAAACAAACATATACACCAGTCCGTTAGCCCATTGTCCCAGCTAAGAACCCGGAGATCAATACTAGAAGAATTCATTGCACCCTAGCACACAGGGCTGTTTAATTTGGCCCAGCCTGAGACTTTTTTTCCTCTTTCTACAGATGCTATCCTAGTACAAAGGTTAGAAGAGCTTTTAAACATTTTTATTGCTTGGAAAGCCCCAGACAAGTTTACAGCCTAGTCCAGGAAAAATAAGGTGCCATGTGCTCAAATTCTCCGAGGCTCTGCCCATCCTGCTGTCTCTCCAGAAGCTGACTTTCATGGACTTTCCCGCAAGCCCACCGAGAGCTCGAGCTGTCTCTGCTTTTTTGACATAACCCTGCTGCAATGTCAGGGATAAGATAAGCAGAGATTTAACTCCTTCCTCTCAGGAGAGTCTCTGACCCTTCTTACAAGCCCCTCAGCACCCCTCATTCAGGCTGTTCACAGTTGCATGATGTGCTGCTGGCTTCCTTTAACCCTTCAAAGCTTGGTGCTGTGCAAAATGTCCTCCAGATGCATAAGGAGGAATGATCTGGTCAAGAGGAGTCCCAAATGTGAACAACAAACAGGATGCAGGCGGGTGGTAGAGTGACAGCCAAGGGCACAAGGGAGGTCAGTATTAGAGTCCTGGACTTCCCTACCCCTTTCCTCCGTTAGACCTCACTCTCCAACGCTCTGTGTGACCCTCACTGCTCCTCCCCTGACTCTCCCCAGCCCCCAGCTCTCTGCCATGGCCCTTTTACTTCTCTTCTCCCAGTCCTGCTGCATCTTTCTCCTTGCTTTTCCATGACCAAGCTACCAAACTAGCCGAGGAATTAGCTGATGATGATTGGGTGTAAAGCTGGTGTGGGGATGGCCAGTTGGGAGCTGACACTGTAGATGCTGCTTTTTTTTTTTTTTTCATCTGATCTGTCCTTGAAAATTTGCAGCCTCTATCCCCAAACCACCAGGGAATGAGCCCTGATATTGTCCCGAATCACCACTGCGCTCTTGGATGGCCATCAGACAGGAGCAGGTTATTGCCACAGAACTGAGCCATTTAAGCTGTGTTTTCCTTAGTTTGTCTATTTATTTATTTATTTATTTATTTATTTATTTTCCCTTGGCAAGGACATCACTTATCACTAAGGTTTTCTATCCTGCTTCAGACTCAGTTACATCTCAACCGTTTTTGCAAACAGAGATAACTTCTTTGCATCTGTCGTACTGTTGCTCCTATGAGCTACCAAAAGGATCTTCCGCATCAGGTCATAACAAATCAGCTTGGCCCTTCTTAGCAAGAAATAAAAGATGGATTTGACAGAAGCCTTCAGGAGGTCTACCAACATGGATGTGCAACTTTCTACTAATTGGCAATCTACTAATTGGCAAGACAAACCTATCTGGAGGGATGGGAAGAATCCCAATGACACTATTCACTGAATAGAATAGATACGGCCATGACTCTTCCTCTTAAATCTTCCAGCTTTTCACTCTGTAAGTGACCAAACAGCCGCCACTTTGCTACCTCACATGCCCCCTTCATGTCTTCTCCATACGTGCAACCTTGTTCTTGCCCCATTTTTCTGCATTTTTAACCTTAACTCTCAGGAAAAATATCAGCTTAAGCTGACCATCTGCTGAGATCACTGTGTACATCTTGCTTTGTGTTTTTAATGCACAGAGGGGCAACTTTGCAGACAGAGGCTTTGGGAACCACCTAAGTTAATTTGAGAAAGGAAAATCTACTTTGCCATTTCTTCCCCTTCTTCCTTTCATTCCTTTCTTCATTTGCCCTTGACTCACTCAGCTCCTCCGTCACTAGTTTGCTCTCTGGCCAGGGCATGCTGCCAGGAATCCCTTGCCAGCCTTGAATAATAAATACCAGCTAAGTGATGGACTAATACCATGGTGAACTGTTCAGAAATATTCCCTCTACATCTCAGATCAATAACACTTAGCTCTTGTTCTGTGATTGAAGACAGGCAAAAAAACACATCATCTCCCCAGGAGCACGGGAGGAGCCCACAAAGAAACCCATTTACCCCCCTCAAGCCCTCCGGCAATCGCATGTGCTTTAAAGAGCAGACCTCAGGTGTGTGTTTTCTGCCTAGAAATACTTAGCTGGGACACGATATGCTGCCCAGAGAATGGCTGATAACGTGGTCTGGGCTGTGAAGGGAAAGATGCCAGGGGAAAAGCACTTCTGTATTGAAGCAGGGGACTTATCTCCATCAACATGACCATGGCATCAAGCTGACGGTGGTGCAGGTTGATGAGAACCATGGATGCATCCAAAAATTACAGCTCAGCCCCTGAATTCATTATTCTGGGACATAGTCAATAGGCAACAGGACTGGAGAGGAGAAAATCCCTTAGGCTCAGCAGCATTAATCAAGAGGTGGATTTCTCTGAGTTAGAAAAGGATTGTAGCCTCCCTACCCCCATCCCATCAACACCATTCAGTATTTGGCATTTTTTTGACCATATGTATTGGGGCATGGCTGTCCAAGCTGTAGCAACAGGCTTGACATAGGTTTATAGTGATATAGCACAGCTCCCATCTTGACTGTGTGTTTTTTTCCTCTTTCACAGATAGAGCCTCTCCTTCCCACCTGGGGTCTCTGCTACCGCAGCAACTCTGCAGGCTGCGGTGAAGCCAGCATCACGTACCTCCTTGACACTGAGAGCTTAACATGCCAAGCAGATCACCGAGATCTGCTGATTTTTGAAAGACTCGAGTGCTGGAGAAGAATACATTGCTCTTCCTGACAGGTAATTGTAAAAGCCCATGTTCCCAAGTCAGAGTGAGAAGCATGGCTGCTTGAAGTGTCTGGGGTGAGGGATGGATATTGGGCAGTTTAAGAAGGAGGGAGGCAGCCAAGCCCAAAACCAGAGTTTTAAATCTCAGCATCTCTAATTCTCCTATCCAGAGAGAGCGTGAAGCTCTTCTTTTGCCTTTCTGCAGTCCTGGGAAGATCTGTTCCCCATAAAGAAGGTAAATCCTTCTCTCCTGCCACTTAGCTGTTGGCTTAAAGTTTATATCACTTTTAATGTTGGCTAAAACAGCCACGAGGTCCACATTCACAAAGTTCCTTGGGAAACTGAGGAAACAGATCACTACTTCCTTTGGGGAAATCTAGCACACTTTGGGCAGGAGCAGGTAGCATTTGGGAGATATCCACCAAAAGGAACCTTGCAGACAATCTGATGGAAGATGCGATGTTTTTTCTGGCCTTGTTTTCAATTATCTATAAAATTCTTTGGTCATTTTTTAAATTATATATATAAAAAATATGATTACTTTTATTTATATATTATATATGTACTTATATATTGCTTACGTATTTATATATTACTTATGTGTGTGTATATATATATATAATATATATATATATATACACATATATAGTGGTTTTCTGCTGGGGCAGAACACCCTGCTTTATTCTACTGTAAACCTCAATTCCCGGCATTCTCTGAAGAATGGCCAGGACGCATATGCACCAACACTAACCTCTGGCTGGAGACAGAGCCATATCCTTATGCTTCCAAGAGGAAAGAGCCCGTGGAGATGTGTATTTTATTCCCCACATGGCTGAAATGGACCTCAGACATCAGTGGTGAAGCAGTATGTCAAATTATTTCCTTGAGATCTCTTAATACTATTTGCCTCATCTAACTGTTCTCATTTCAGGACTCTTCCAAAAATTTCTAGTTATTATAGTGTAGGAGAACTGAAAGTACAGCTGGAAAAGCTCTCCTCTCTCATCAAAACCCCCTTAGGACTTTAAAGACCATGTGGAGCAGCCAAAGAAGCCTCCAGCTGAAGCATCGACGTCTTGTTGATTGACTTTCCACAGGTTTGCCTATTCCTGCCTGCAGAGGGGACACAAAACCCAGAGCTGGTAGGAAAAAAGCCAACAGTGAAGTGAGCTGGGCCAAGGTGTCACCCCAATAGGCTGAGTCGTCGTCTTCTCCAAAGCCCCATCTTCTCTTTAATGTGGCAGATTTTTCCATAAAGCCAAGTGGCTCTTCCTAGCCCACACTGCTGGAGGTGTAAAACAAGTTATTTCCCTCCTTGGTCACACAGTCTAACAAAACCAAAAAGGGGAAATTTTATTCATATGGTGTTATGGTGGCAAATTACAAGTTAATGAGCCATATCAAAAGTGTGTTGTCATTTTTGGGTGATATCACCAAGAAAGTAGCAAGTCACATAGTAACTAAATGAGTGAGTTTGTCATCCGCTAGGATGAACATTTTCATCCCCATATTAGAGGTGAGCAAGTGTCATTTCCTTGTTACACCTGCTGCAAATGTCATTAACTTTGTGCACACCTCTGCCTGAGGAAGATGTCTTGTTTAGGATGTCTAGCATTAAAAAAAAATAATAAAAAAATAAAATAAAAATGAATTACTCCTCTTTGGTGTGCCATCCGCACACAGCCTGCAGATTAGAAGCATTACAGAGAAAGGAATTTTCTGCAGAGGAAAGTGGCACTGACATAAAACTGATAAAGGACCATCCTTTATTAAAACCTAGCAGAATGTACTGGAGTTTGCTCCACTCATTTCAGACCTTTCCAAGTATCTTTGCCTGAAACATCAGCAAATGAAGTATGGTCCATCAGGACTCTCTCCCACTACAATCTTTCATGTCTTAGCTGGGCAGCCATAGGAGGTGGGAGTAGAGACAGGGACAGCCTCTTATCCTTGTTTGCAGGGATTTTTTTCACCTTGTCTTCAGGCAGAAGTGAATCCTGTACACATGTTACCTGTGCCAGTGTTTTGCATCTGCATGACTTGTCTGGGAGGTGTCACCTCAGGGCCTGCTCCTTACTGCAGAGAGGGAGCAGAGAGAGTTGGAAGAAAAAGTGAGGTTTATGTATTTAACATACAGAGGCAAGGACAGAGATTATAAGGATTTAAGATGCAGTGAAAGGTGAATGCTAAATTGACGTGTTGACTGACTTACAATAGATGAAGTCTGAGGAGGATTAGCAAAGCAAGGGCATGGGCACTGCAGAGAAAGAAACTGGATGGCCACGGGTAGGTCTTGCACAGAAATGTGCTTTTCCTGATGGATCAAGTTGTGCCAGGGAAGGTTCAAGTTGGAAATGAGGAGACATTTCTTCTCAAAAAGAGCAGTCAGGCATTGGGATGGGTTGCCCAGGGAGGTGGTGGTGTCACCGTCCCTGGGGGTGTTCAAGGAAAGGTTGGACGTGGTGCTTAGGGACATGGCTTAGTGGGTGACATTGGTGGTAGGGGGATGGTTGGACCAGATGATCTTGGAGGGCTTTTCCAACCTTAATGATTCTAGGATTCTATGACAGTGGAGTGAGGCAGGGTAAGCATGAGGGTGGGACTGATACCATGCATGCACCAGGGGGTTCCATGGGAGAACATGCACAGGAAATCGGTGATAAGAGTTAGATGGGAGAGACTTATTGCATGTGAGCTCTGGTGTGGAGGGAAGCTACAGATGGAGAGGCCTTTTACGTAGTACTTGGGCATGCATTTCCTTTTCCCTTTTCTTCCAGATTTCAGTCTTTCTTGCCAAGGGCAGCTGCTTAGATAGCTTTGCTAGGCCAGACTGAGCAGGGTGGAAGCCAGAACCTCCCTGCCATGGTGGGTGTCACCTCTGTTGACCAGAGGGTCCAAGGAGAGAAAGTGACATCTGGGTTCTACAATACCCAAGAGGCCTATATGGTGTGCAATGTCTCTTCCTGGGAACCCTGTGGTCATTTGGGTCATAGTCTGTGGGCCAAAGAAAAGCTTCAGTGGGAAGGACGTTATGCACTGTGCATCTGGAGACATAGCTTTGTGTGACTTTACACCAGCTGCCTGAGAGCCTGAATCCCTGACAACACAGTAGAGAACCCTGTAAGACCTTCTCCAGTTGAACCTTCTGTACAAAAACAACAAAAAAGATGGAGCACTATTATCATCCAGCCTGTGGTACGCAAGAATGTCCCTATTTCCTGGCCTGAATTATCTCATCATGCGTAGTTTGTTGAGAATAAACTAACTGCCCTCCCACTTGAGAAAATATACAAATGCCACCTCCATACATTAGTGCTTAACGAGTTATTGCCATCTGACATGTTGTTTCTGAATGCCTATAGCATTTCTCAGGGTGCCTGTTGCCACCCAGTTGTGACAGAGCATGCAGTGATTAAAACATTTAGTTTTCTTCCATCTCTCTATATCCTGTCTCCCTACTTTGAGAAAATATTAACAACACACGACAACACCCAAAGTTAATTCCACCCTGCCATCCTCCTGCTTTTCCACTCTGCAGAAGCTGAGCTGGACTTGCTTTCTTTGTGTTGTTTTTTCGATTTTTTTTCTCCCATTCTTTTTTTCCCCTCCCAGTGTGGCTCAGCAGGAGAAAAAAAAAAAAAAACAGCCTCCAGTTACAGAGTGATTTGAAGGTTAACACAATGACCTTCATCGGGCTCCTAAGAGGGATAATGATCTCTCACTCTAATCAACAATGCAGACTCCTTTTGAAACCAAAATAGCAACTGTTAAGTAAAGCTGCTTTTTCCCCTCTTTTTTTTTTTTTTTTCTTCTTCATCTTCTTTTTTTCTTCTTCTTTGCCTTTTTCCTAAATCTGTGAACAGAAGCTCAGACAACAAATTGGGAAATAATATGATCTAGAAATGGATGCGAGATAGTCTTCAATTAGCCTGTTGATCATGCTCCAACTCAATTAGTTAGGAGCTGATGCTAAGTTTGTTATGGGGTTCAGGGGAAGAAAGGTGCTGACCCTGTTAAGATGATCACTTGTTGGAGTGGTTCCTAAGTGGTGCTGGGTATGGATGAGCTTGCAGTACAGGACAGAGATAATGGCAAAGCTTTTATTTCTGGGCAAGCTCTCTCTGCGGCCACTGGAATAGTACCCCTTGCAGGAGCACACCAGTGTTGAGATCTGAAGATATTGACACCTAATTGTCTTTTTATCTGTGCATATCGTAGGTGATCTGCAATGTCAAATGCCAATAGAAAATACAGATAAACTGCACTTAAGTGACAGATTTACTGATACTATGCACCTATATGATATAATGTAGTTTTTCTATTTTTAATATTGGTAGTAAATATAAAATAGCTATTAAATTAACACAAACACTTGACTACAGAAACTCAATGGACAGTTCTACAGTGTTATGGTATATCTTTTTATATAATCATCATTCTTTTCCTTACATGAACTGAATGGAACAGTTGGTTTTTTTCTTAAAAGTAGTAGATACGGCTTTTGGGGGCTTTACCTAACTGAGCATTATCCTCATCAACCACAATTACTCTAGCTAGATTTTGTTACACTGTGGCTCCCATTCAGCTTTGACAAAACTGAAAGCACTCCTGTTGCATAGTGTCTTCTGATCCCAATGTGCTCTACAGGTAATAATAAGTGACACGTCATCAGAAGTCTGTGAAAGACTTGCTCTTTTCTTCTTGGTTTGACTACAAAGGTAAGAAAAGCAGAAGTTTGGAATCACTCTCCATTAGCAGGGTGTTCCCAGCACCATTCAAGTTGATCCTCTGCTGACATGGGCTCCATCATCTTCTCACCTGGGGGAATACATAACTCTGTGGTTCTTGCCTTCACTCCATAATACTGCCGTCTTCACTCCATAATACTCCCCATCAGGTACAGAGACATATCTAAGCTCAGCATTGTTTGCATGTTAAGTTCTCCAGAACTTTATCAAGTTCTTGTTTCGTGCACATCCCAGGCAGTGGAATCTACTTCTACATTTTCCCATTGTAGAAAATGTAGAAATGAAGCAGCCTTTTTCTCTTTTCACAGACATGCAGTACTGGGAGGGCATCACAGAGCATTCAGGAACATCTCAGTCAGAGCGAAAACCATGGAGTTGTCTCCTGTCTCCAACAATGACTAGTGGACAATAGAATAAAAATGACACTAAAAATGCCAACAAAAGTGGAATTTTATACGTCTTCTTGGCTTCTGGAAGTAAGAGTCTTGGCGATCACTGAAGGAGAAGTGGTGTTTTCATGTTTAATAGTACCTGAAAATTTTTCATCTCATGAGTTTCTTGAGCTCAGTTTTAAACCATATAGATTTTGAGTAATCACAGTATCTTAAGACAAGGAGTTTCACAGCTGAACTTCACCGTGTGAAGATGTACCTCTATCCAATTATTCTGAATCTGCCATCTGCTATATTCAGTTGATGTTCTCCTGCCCTTTCTTTTGGAAGACTGAGTTGCTAGTCCCTGCTTTCGTCCCCCAGCATCCCACACTCATCAGCAACCATGCAACCAACACAAAGATGAGCAGGTCCGTAGACAGCATACTCCACCACACAGGAAAGTGTGTTTGCTGGAATGGTGCAAACCCAGAACAGCATGACTTCCATTAATGATGGAGCTTACACAGGAGAAATGTGGAGAACAGCACTGTAGGTCTTCTGCAGGGGTGGGCTTGTGTAGCTCCGGTGAAGCTGGAAGTTTAACATTGATTTACACCACTGAGAGTTAGCACTGAGGAAAAAAGTGTCTTGGCATGTCTGGTGTGGAGGAATGGCTATAGAGTGATAGTCAGAGGATGATGCTGGTCCCTCCCTGAGTCGGGGAACAATGTGGAAGGCAAGGCAGAGCTACCTGTGCTCTACGTGTGAGGAATTAGTGGTTACCATCAGATAAGGGCTGAATGATAGACGGTGATTTTAAATGTTTAATATTCCCTTCCTGTTGAAGGGCGTCTTACATTTGAATAAAAGAAGCCATAAATCTCTTCTGGCAAATGAAGCTCTGCTCTACCACTCTCACCCCTCTCTTTTTATTGAGATCTCACCTGGGAAAGAAAAAAACAGATGAAGAAATGATGATGAATCATAGCAGCTGTGGAACAGTCCCGATAAGGTACAATTTGCATTTTCATATGATAATTTGCCTCTCTTGACACTTTCAAATTTCCTTTAGAACTACATTAATTCTTTCACCACGAGCTCCTGCATGGATAGAGAGTAACCACAAGAATGGCAATTCAAGTGGCAGCTTCTGCTTGACTTTTCTTGGCCTTGGATGGTATCAACTGTGCAACATCCTAGGCTTGAGAGGGTGCTTTGGTGTCATTATCATACAATCTTTGTCCATGTCAGGTTGTAAAGCCTATGGTCTGAAAAGATCTGATTGCCTAGCCTGGTTCAGATTAAGTTCTGGAACATCATTTTTTTGGGGGGTGTATGCACTGGTAGAACCCTGGTGCAGAGTCATGACAATCAAAAAATGCCAGAAGAGACTCAGTAACCCTACCATGATTGCTGGAATGATTTTGTACTTTAACTTTTTGAATGCCAAAAATTACAAAGGAGAGCATGGGTTTGCTACAGAAGGGGGGCTGGTTAGGTAGATGTGCAATATTTAGAGAATGCTTGTCACTCTAAGAAACAACAGGGAAATACTTGTGAACTGTCCCAAAGCAATCAGGGAGGGTTCTTCTGGAAGTGTTGTGAGTATTGCCCAGCTGAAGTGCCTCTACACCAATGCACGTAGCATGAGAAACAATCAGAAGCTGGAAACCATGATGCAATTAGACAAATATGACCTGATTGCTATCACAGAAATGTGTTGGGACAGATCACATAACCAGAACTCTGGACTAGAGTACCGTAAACTCTTCTGAAGAGATATGCAGGGAAAGTGGGGAGGGGGTGTTGCCATCTACATTAGGGAAAGGATTGATTGGGAAGAGACATCTCTGAGAAAGAGACATAGAAAAGGTTGAGAGATTGTTGGTGAAAGTTAAAGACCACACCAATAAAGGACACCTTGTGGTCAGGGTCTACTTCAGGCCACCCGATCAAGGGGAGCCTGTGGATGAGGCATTCTTGCTTTAACTAGAAGGAGACTCACGCTTGCACGCTCTCATCCTGATGGGGGACTTCAACCACCCTGATGTCTGCTGGAAAACCTACAGGGCAGGCTGTGAGCAATCCAGGAGATTCCTAGAGTGCATTGGAACTTCCTGGTCCAGGTATCAGACAAACCAACCAGAGGAGAAGCATTACTGGACCTGGTGCTCACCAATGCAGACGAACTCATTAAACAGGTCAAGACTGGAGGCAGTCTGGGCTGCAGTGACCACGCTCTGGCTGGCTTTGTGATCTCGAGGAGTATTGGCCTGACAAAAAGCAAAGTCAAGACCCTGAAATTTCATATCAATATCTTCATCAATGACATAGACAGTGGGATCGAGCGCACCCTCAGCAAGTTTGCAGAAGACACCAAGCTGAGAGATGCAGTCGATACACCAGAAGGAAGGTATGTCTTCCAAAGGGACCTGGACAGGCTGGAGAAGTGGGCTCACGTGAACCTAATGAGGTTCAACAAGGCCAACGGGTCCAGAAGTGGGCCACAAAGATGATCAGAGGGCTGGACCACCTCTCCTACGAAGAAAGGCTGAGAGAGCTGGGGCTGTTCAGCCTGAAGAAGAGAAGGTTCCAGGGGGACCTTATAGTAGTTTTTCAATACTTAAAGGGGATTTATAAAAAAGATGAAGAGTAACTTTTTGTTCAGTCCGTTAATGACAGAACAAGGAGGAATGGTTTTAAACTAAAAGAGGGGAGATTTAGATTAGATGTTAGGAGAAAATTCTTGACTCAGAGGGTGGTGAGGCACTGCCACATGTTGCCCAGAGAAGCTGTGGATGCCCCATCCTTGGAAGTGTTCAAGACCAGGTTAGACAAGGCCCTGGGCAACCCAATCTAGTGGGTGGCATCCCTGCCCACGGCAGGGGGGTTGTAACTAGATGGTTAAGGTCTTTAAGGTCTCTTCCAGCCCTAGCCATTCCATGATTCTATGATTTAATCCTCTCTGTATAAAACAAGCATCTCTCCAATTGGTCTGATGAGAGCAATGCCTCTGCCATGGTCTCAGAGGGAGGTTGTCATTTTACGCAGGCAAGCTGCATGTGCTGCTTGTGAGCATTCTCCCTAACAAGCTACACAAGTGAGCCAGGTTATTTTAAACAGCTTCAAAGGTATTTTTTCTGCTAGTCCAGTTCATATCAAGTGCAAAGGTTTAGGAAGCAGTTGCATGAGCAGTTCAGCTGCTCAATAGGAGGAGGAAGCAAGAGAAAAGTGATAAACAGCTGCAGGTGCATTGGGGAGCAGTAACCACTTCAAAAAGCACAGCTGGAGCCAGAAGAGTACCCTGAGCGTTGAGTATTGCACAGCTGTAATAATGAGGCTGAAATCAGGCAAGCTTAAACCTTACAAGGAGATGTTGGGATTATTGGCAGTGATATACGAAGCAGAATTCATTTGAGAGCCTGTTCTGGTCATGGATTTCAGCCCATCTGATCCAAGTTCTGTCTGCAATACTGCTTCAATCTAAAAGCAAGTCATGCGGGGAAAAAAAGTAATAAAATGTGTGTGTGTGTGTCTTCCTGAGTAACCTTTAGACACTTTGCATGTGTGTGTGCTCCAGACAGGAGGTTTTGGAAGCCAAACTAGCCTGTTCCTGACCTCTTCAGGACAGAACCAAAAATGTTCACTGTACTTTCCCCCTCACCCTAATAACTTACTTTGAATGTTCCAGGTAATGGGCTACATGAAATAATTAACTACAAGGAGATACTCCTTAAGCAATCTTGACCCTCATAAAATCCATCCCCACCATGGTCATCTTTCTTTCTGAATAATACATTACCCATATGGTCTTACTAATGATTATACAAGCTGGCCAATCTCATCTCTTTTATGTGCTTATCACTCACATGGCTATTGATTAAGTGTCTTCTCTTTTTCCCTTCAAAGCTGAAGGCACATCTCTACATGGTCTGAAACAAGATAGGATCAAACTCCAGCATAATATACTTTCTCAAATACCATGTCCATGAAAAGCAGTTCTGTGTGCTGGGGGAAAAGGAGGGTTCCCATCAGCTTTCATGACAGATCAGTGAAGCTAACACTGGATTCTGACTTCTCTTTTCTATCAGGAGAAGAATGCTCAGAGCATCTGAAAATTCTGCTTTGTAAGAGGTGTGCCAAGCTTAGAGGGGTGAGAAACAGCTTAAGAAATGGAGGAAATATTCTCTTACTGCAAAATTAGTATCAACCCGAGATTGTTCAAGAAAAATGCCTTTCTTCCGGAGCAACCTCATCTAACTTTGACATGAGGACTTTCTCTATTGACCCTGCTTTGTCCTGGTGGTTTGGAGCAAAAAGTGCCATAGGTCTTACAACCTAGATTATCCCATGACTCTGTGAAAAAAATAATAATAAATGAGAGGGAGTGGGTGGGAGACCTTTTTGCCTGAAGCTCAGAGTATACCATGGAGAAAATGGAACAGCAGCCATCTCTGGGGCAGGGAGGATGGACAGATTGCCTGGAGAGGTTGTGGTGTTCCCTCCTTGGAGATTATTCAGGTAATTTGGACCATTAGACTGTTAAAACACTTACTGGTCTAAGAATAAATTTTATAGCTAGTGTATTCTCTTTGTCCCGCTGGAGGATTTTGACTGTCTTGCCATCCCAGGCCTTTTATCATCATTGGAGAGAAATGTGCCTTGCTGGTGTGCGGTGCATCTCATCTTAAGAGAGAGGTCACAAACAGAGCAGACAAATCTCACTCTGGAAGTACCTGTGTCTCTCCTCTGATGATAAAAACATCAAGACAGCTGTCTCAGAGGGTGATGTTTGCACTCTGATAGGAGAGGTTAGGTGAGATAAATCCCTAGCTAGGTGAATGAATCTTCACTGCAACTTCAGGAGAGATGTGAAGAACACTTGGGGAACCTTTCCCGGTGGAAGTGTTAAATCCAGCATGTTGCCTGCAGATAGTCCATACACCTTGCTGTTCTCTTGACCTTAAATATCACAGAAAATATCTACATCTATTTTAAGAGCCTCAGCTGACCGCCTGAATATGCCCATCCAAGTTTCTAGCAAGGAAAAACAAGCTGGAGAGAAATTTGGAGACCGAATTTACTGGAGTGAAGAATTAAATCCAGATCTACCTGCCATGCATGTGATAGTTCAATAACGCCATTTGCCTTCTTCTTTGGGCATCCTTTATCTGTGGGTCTTCTAAATGAGGAAAAGTTATTTTTTTTTCATTTTCCTGAAAATTACTGTGAAATATATATTCTATTTGCCAAAAGCCAGCCCTTCTCACCAGACACACCATGCCACCATTATCCAAAGCATAGCCTTTGATGTAATGCCAGACATATTGCACATAAGGATGTTTTTCCTAAGGGAGAAGATACTTTATTTTTTAGGGGATGTCTGTGGCTTGGGACTAGAAGGTTGGATACTACTTCTGGCTCCATTACTGTGCTTTTATGTGATGTGGTGAAAACCTCTATACTTGGCTCCACATCAAAACCCTTCCCATTGTCAGGGAGAAGCCATTCTCCCATCCTAATAAATGTTACCGAACAGAATGGGGTGAATCGCTCTAGGGAGAGGTTGTCTGTTTATCTACATGTACTACACTGGGTATTTTAATAACTTTCTTAAACTCCATACCTTATTTTTTGATAGCTGAATGAATGCTCCACTGTTTCTTAGCGTCACACCTATAAAACCTGCACCTGGCAATGTTGTACCCCAGACAGCTGGTGTGGGAACGATGGAGAGAGGACTGAGCTGGTCTGTAATGAGACCACAGCCAATGCAGCAGATAGTCTGTGTTGAAACATTTGGACAACAACCCTGAAAGCTATTAGGAAAGATCTCTTTAGAGAGTAAAAGAAAGTATCTAAAATAACAGATAATAAAGAGAATGCACACCTCTCTCATTCAATGTGTTATAAAGAAGGCTAAGCCTCTTCCCAAGTGAGAGCAGTAATGGTAAAGCAAGAAACTAAATGATCAATTTAGTTAATGCATAACTAACTTGTAAAACTCGCTGCCCCAGTTTGTCAAGAAGACCATGAATTTAGGTCTGCAAAGAAGACAAGACTCTGAAGGAGAAGAAGAGTGTGAGTTTCTTTAGGTTGGATGGGTATAAGGGACAGAACCATCATGACTCCAGCTGGGAACAAGGGAGGAACTTTGTTGGTTGGGAATTTCTTCTGCCTTAAGACTTTTCATGCTGCCTTTGAAAGCATTCAGAGGGCGTAGCTGTCAGAAGTAGGTATCATTTCAGTATCAGCGACTTCAAGAAACCCTTAACCTGGCAAATTTTACATTCCTAAAATATTCCCGATAGCTGTTATTTTAAGGGGTGAGCAAGAAGAGGAAACACATTCACAGATCGATTTTGTAGAAAGAAATCCTGCAGAATTAGCAGAAGGGGAAAAGAGGGTTACCATGACAACCACCTTCACTACCACCACCGGCACCATCGCTGACTGCAGTGTGTGAAAACACGGAGAAAAGGAACAGATTGGGGTGCATGGCCCTGTGTGTGGCTGGGGTGAGGTCTACTTGAAAAAGGACCTGGAGAACTATTGCAGAACCAAGTAGTGTACCACGGCCAGCTCTGAGCAGCTCTTGGGAAGCAAGATAAGGTGAAGAAGTTGTGTATGGTGAAGCATAGGGTATATGTCTGTGGGCTGAGCAGGGCAGTGAGGAGCTGTGAGAGCAAAATCTGTGTGGTTGCATTGGTCTGACCCAGCGATCAAGGAGTTCCTCCTAGGCAATGTTCCTAGCTGTGCATCACGGGGACAGTCTGCTTATTCATCCTTCAAGTTCATCCTTCCATAGAGCATGTCTTGGTGTTCATCCTGCACCCAGCACTGTGGTGCTGATTGGGTGCTTTTAGCCATAAATATACCCCCAAAATTACTATGGACAAATGGCCATTCACTGATCACCCCAAGAGGGTCTGATGCTAAATTATTGCCTTCTGTTTGCTAGCAAATAATATAGCCTCGGCCTCTTGATGAGCATTATCCAAAGGGATTTCAATCAAAATAATTCCCAGGGGTTAATAAATATACAGCAATACCTGCAGGGTTGAAGTAAATCATTTTCGGTGTATTGTTCAAATGTCATTGTTTTGCTGTAATATAAACACATATATTAAAGGGGGGAGAATCGGCAGCTGTAAGTAATACATAAAGGTTTGTATAAAAATGAATTATGCAAATATGATCTCTCTTTTCTTATGAGTGTAATAATAAAAATGTAAAATAAATCTTAATAACATGTCTCTGACTTAAAATGCTAAGGGGTAAAAGGGAAAGGGGGGAGGGTCAGAACTGTTGTTTATTATTGAATTCAGTGCTGAATCCAACATGCCTAATGTTCTTGGAGAAATTGAAACATCTAATGTCAAATAAGATCTCCATGGTCTAATTCTTCATTCAGAGCCCTGGGGATAATGTATCTGATGTGACAATCCAATAAGCTTTCACATCTTCATCCATTTGTTATCAGGAAGCCCTCACACCTCTGCTTAAAAAGTAAAAAATATCTTTAAAAAATCATTATTTCTTACATTGTAATAAATTTCGCTGGAGCAATAAGAGTAATTTAAAAAAAGGGAGGGAAAAAGGGAGAGGGAGAGAATGGTTGATAGATTATCACAGCTTTAATATAGAGTATGCTGCCTATCATCTATCCATCTGTCTATCTACATATCTGTCTGTCTGTCTATCCACCTATCCATCTTCATTATCAGTGACTTCTGTTCTATCCCCAATGGATGTTGTAGAACTGCGTCTTTGCTGGTGAAATTTCACTTGTGATTCACTGCCTTTCTTAAACTCTGAAGTTTTGCAGGGAGGCCTGAGACTAAGTGAGAAGGTAGATGAAGCAGGTTCGCATATTCTTTTGGGACAGTACCACCCCACCGTAACGTCATCAAAACACTGTCCTCTCTATTTCCCTGATACCACACAACTAGCCAAAGGCATGGCTGGTGCATCCCTTGGAGAGAGTAATTATGAAGCAGGAGGATGCCAATGATCTGCCCTGGGATGAGAGGGAGGCGAAAGGGGAATCAGGATGATCTGAGTTGGATATTCACTAACGTTGTTTGGTATTAAAGGGTATGCAGCAGGTGTTAAAGGGATACTTAAGATCTGCCCTAAGAATTAGGCACCCTTGAACATGCGTGGCTGCATGGAGGATGCAGAACATGCAGGCAGGAATGGTTCGGAGAGACTTGCAAAAAATTCTTTTAGTCTTTGATGAGGGATTGTATCACGTTTGTGACAGCAACATCACAGAGCACTGCCGGCAGTCTGCAATCCCAGATGGGCACGCATATTAATGACTGGTGAAAGCAACAGAGATCTGTATGGGACCTGGGTCTCCCCAGGGGGTGGCATTTGGTGCTGTCCCACGGAGCTGAGATCAAGCCTGCTCGTCTCTTCTTCCGCCATGAATTTTTATCGCTTTTGTTGCTGCAATTTGCATTATTATCTGCCAGGTAGGAGCCGGACTGCGGGGTTCTGCTGCCGGCTTTCTCTGCTTTTCCTGCTAATGGAGAGGATGGGAAATTAAAGGAGGACCTCTCATCTGTCATTGTGCTTTAAGGCTAAGAATATGCTCTATCAGAACTGCCCCACATTAGCACATACACATCAAGGTAAACAGCAGTCACTAGTTGCCTTTGGCCAATGTGCAGATCAGTCTATTTCTTGGCACATTAACAAAGTGTTAATTGTTCTTTTTCAGATGTGTTTTTCCTGCCAAATGCAGAAGTTATCCTGACACTGCCTTGCATCCTAGGCTTTGGGGCTTAGGTCAGACTCTAAAGGGGTTGTGAAACAATGAACCAGTACTAGGCTTTTATTTGGAAACCCAAAGCTATGCAAAGCTCCAGGGTGCAGGGATGTTGTAACATGCTTTGAAACAGAAGTGAGGCTTACTGAGAAATTTATTAAAAAAAATTTAAGAAGTTGAGAATGAAACGATAGCCTGGTCTGGAGCAGAACTAGCCAAGGATTTCAAATGGAGGCTTTGGATAAAACAAGAAAGAAAAGCTGGTTTGTAAAAACCTGGGTAGAACTGAACAATGCTTTTAATAGATCTCATTTGCAGCAGGGAGGGGGAGGATTCCAGACCTCCTGAGGAGTCCTGAGCCTCCGTCCAGACTAAATCTATGATCATGGTCCAGGATGACATTAGGGTTTAAATCTCTTAGCAGTGCAAGCAGCATAAATTTGACTAAAACACTAAGATCATTTTCTCAGACATTGGACGGGGTTTCAAACAGCTCCAGAGCATCACAAGACCCACATAACGCACCAAATTTGTGACTATTCATATTCTGAGGTGGGCCTAGAGTTTGCAGAAGGCTCAATAAGGGAGCTATTCCTGTGAAAGCTGAGCTTTCACAAAGATGGATGTCTGCCTCTGTGGCAAGAAGTGGACAGTGAAGGTCTTTTGGAAGCCCACATGGGCTGAAGCTTGATGTTGGGAAGAAGTGACAGGCTTTCGTCAAAAGTCAGTATACACCTGCCAAGCTGAACTGTACTATTCCTCTATGAGCAACCAACATGAGTTCCTCATCTGGCCTCTGAATATACTTGCAAACATGGAAGAAAGAGATAATCAATGACAATAGGCCAAAGTCATAGGAGATTTTTTTTCACATCCATTTTCCCTGAGTGGATAGGGTATGGGTCTGTAGTCAACCCAAGTAACCCTTGTGGGTGATGTTTTCTTGTCCCAGGAGAACAGGGCAGAATGATTTCCTGAATACAGCTTTAGCAATGGGATTTCTATCCCCCATCCCACCCCAGGAGAAGGGGAAAGCCCAGCTTGGTTTTTCTCATTTTATTTCTTATAAAAGCCTTTTTATTTTTGAACAACCTAGCATATAGCAGAAACAGAAACAAGCAGACATATCATTGAGGTGTCTGTCTCAGCAGAGTTCTCCTTTAGTTCAAGCGCTGTCAGCCAATTTTCTGAAGTGGGAAGGGTGAGCATTACAGCTTTGGCTGCCCACTCTCGCAACACCTTGTCAGGTCCCCAGCACGATGTGCACAAGCTGAGCCCATCCACAATGCACAAATTACTCCCTTAAGATTGTTTATCGAGAAAGACCAAGCAACTTAGAGCTTCCTGTTTACACCTTTGTTTTTTGCCACTTCACGTGAGCTGTGTATTTTGAACTTGTGAACGAAGATGAAAAGGAGAGGAAAACAGCAGGGAAATACCCATGTGGGCTGAAAAAAAAAAAAACAAAGCAAAACAAAAAAAACATAGAATGACTGCCTACTCACTGACTGTCAAAGCAGGGCCAGCAGTGGGCATGGACAAAGCAAGGCAGATGTCTTGTGTGGTCCCAACAAGGAGGAAAACAAAAGTTGATGGGGTTCAGCTAAATGGTGGTACAGACTCCCTGTGTACTGCCATCCTGAAGGAGCCAGGACCAAACAAATCAGGATCTGGCCTTGCACTTTACCTGCATTGTTTCCTCCAGTTCCCTAAGGGTGCTGTGCAGTATTAGCTACACCGCAGGAGGGAGATGATGGGCTCGGAGGGCTGGAAGTGCTCCTGCTGTCTGTGTGGGGCCAAGCCTGTGTTTCAGTATTGGCAGAGGGAGAAGAGGCTGGTGAGGAGTGGAACATAATGTGAAATCTGCAGGTCCGTTGATTTTTTTTTTTTCCCTTTTCCTCCTTATCTTCAGCTTCCCTACTCTGCCTCTTTTTTCAAATCCTGAACTGTGAAACTACTTTATTTTTGCAGAAACTGATAAAGTAGATCTTGCTGGTGTACCTTTTCCAATCCCCCCAAAAGTCCCAACACCATGGGATGTGAGTTTTTATGTATTTATTGTTTATTGTTCTGTAATATACAAGCAATTTCTGTGTTGTCCCTGTGGACAGTCCAGTGAGTCATATCTTCTTGTCCCAAGCAGCCAAGGCTGGTCCCTGGAAGAACAAGGAGTTTTCCCTCACTGGCATTGCACGCAGAGGCAGGGAACAAGAGAAAGAGCCAAGATAGACTCATTGAAAGAAGAAATAATTTTCAGGCTAAGAAAACATTTCGACTTGGCAATGCACATTCATATATATGTATGGACTTCCATCATTTGCACATAATTTAGCAAGAGCAAAATCCAGTGGAAAGATTCAAACGTGTAACAGAGCCATAATTTTCCTCTGAATTGTGACTGAATAGTTATTATTTGCTTAGGAAGACCTTTTTTCTTTCATTTTCTTTCTTTTTTTTTTTTTTGTTTTCTTTTTCTTCTTTAACATCTCATTAATGTTAATGCAACCCCAGCTCGATAAAAACGGGAAGATAGGGCAATAGCAGTTTAGCAAATTTATTTTGTGAGAGTAATATCTTTGGTCTGTGTAAATGATATTCATTCTGGGAGGACAGCTGTGCAAAATGAGCATCTCTGGGCTCCATTAACCCAAAGTGAAAGGATCCTGGCAGGGATGATCAATGGGAGATGAAGAAGGTTTTTGACTTTGTTTCTTGCTTCCATGAGGATGGCAGACAGGCAAGGGACAGCGTGGTGAAACTATCAGAGAGAAAAGTGAAGCTGGGGAGGAGGAGGGCAGTACTGCTATTGGGGATAAAGTGTAAGAGCAATTATGAGGTTCCAGAGGAGGAGACATGCTCTTTCACTCTGTTTTTAAGCATTAATTTTGCATTGTGGCTGGCTGGGTACTCCAGAGAGTCTCAGGGTCAGCTGTGGCAAGGCTAACTCCATGGTCTCAGGACAAGTTTACATGCATCTTGCAGGAGGGTATGCAGATTGCCATGAGTCTTGGTTCACACTGATTGGGAATCAATGCAACGAGCATCATGGCTCCTCTTTGGGTCACTTTCTTTGGCTTCATTTCCATGGAAATCCTGTGTGGGGAGGAGAAGACCATGATGTGGAATCATATGAGATGTGTATGCAATAAAACCTGAGCAGTAAGACTTACTTCCCAGTGTGCTAAGTGAGACTTGGATCCTCCCTTTATTTACAGCACTGAAGGACATTCAAGCTAGTGGCATAGTATTGACCCTCTTAAGTTTAGATATTTCTGGTGCAGATGCCTCCATCTGAATTAGTTACCCTGCAAAGAGATGGGTACCCAGAAGTCTAATCTGTCTTCCAAGTCTTGGAATCAGGGAATAATTAAGGATGTTAAAGGCCTTTGGAGGTCTCTAGTCCATTTCCCCATACACAATGAAGGCAGTGCTGAATAGATCTGGTTCCCTAACGTCTCGTTCACTCAAGTTCTGAATACATCCATGGAAGTAGATCTTGCAGACCCTTTGGGCACTTGCTCTGATGTTAGTTGTCAGCCTTAAGGCCAAAAAATTTGTGATTAATGCTGACTTTGAAGAGTTGTAACTTCAACCTGTTGCATCACTTGCTTTGATGAAGATGTCTGTGCTGTGGAGGTGGGATTCTGCTCAGATTCAGCCGCCAAGAGTTTGGTGTCCACAGTTTAGATGTGCCCATGTGAGCTGAGTTTTTTTAGCTCTCCTCATACCCTGTGGAGATTTAGCCAACACAGTCAGCAGAGGTTCACTGACCAAAATAGGCATCTGCTCTAGTATAATTTGGAGAGTTCCCTGAACTCCTCTGACCATTTGATGTGCCTGAAGGTTTCAAGATACTGGCATGGAGCTAGAAGATATGAACAGGACTTTAACACTTTAATCCTCCTGCGATGACAACTTGAGGCCAGATGGGTTACGTCTCAGTGTATAAAATGGCATAAGACTCCTATATTTACCCAGTTGAATCTCATTCCTGTTGTCTAAGCATCCTTGGATTGATAGAGTTGTCTGCACAGAGGCATGCTGAACCATGTGAGTTGACCTGGGGTATCTCAGATGTCCATTCAGGGCTGGCCGATAGGGTACAAGAAATACAAGAGCTCCATGCCCTTCTGAGAGTCACATAGGATAACCCAGTGTCTCTGGGACACAAAACCAATAAAAAGGCAGCTGAATGGACTACTGGGACATTAGTGAATAACTTCTTCTTTTTCATGTAATAGGAACAGAAATGCCCCAGGATTGTATACAATAGAAGCTGTGTTACATCCACTTCTACTGCATCCTTGTGACATAGGCTGGTGGAGGCTTCTATCTTCCTTTTACTCTTTCCATTCTTAGTGTAATCCATTTGGATTTCTCCATCCTATTCCAGTGTCAACACCAAAACCAGCTCTTCCTTGCTACTTCTGAGGGAAGCCAGTTACCACTGTCTTCAATAAAGGGAAAAAAGGAATGAAAGGTAATAATTAACTTTTTCAATCAACATGCATATGAATGGTCTCTAATAATAATAGCACTTAGCAGTCTTGAGCTCCAAAGTGCTTTTCAGACATTAACTAATGAATCAGGGATTCAGGGATGAAAGGCTTGGAGCTTATTTATCTTGAGGTTTCCAACTGTCAAGGGATTCAGACTAGGGCTGCTGCAACTACAGGAACAGAAAAAGCCAGGGGTCTCTAATTCTGAGGATAAAAGAAACTCTTCATTAGTCCTGGGATATTTGGACATTGGGTTCTGAATCCAGTTTGGGTTTCAGGAGCTTTTGACTTTATTCAATGGAAGAATAAACACAAACTCTACAAGGAGCAGTAGAAAGCGAAGGAACTCAAGGACTGGGACATAAATTTGGAGGGCATCAATTACCTTTGTGCTGCTTTTAAGCAGTCAGTCAAAAGTTGTAGCCATATTTCTGGTCCACTTGTCCAGACACAGGGCAGACTGGCCATGCAGAAATTGGCCTTCCCACCTTCCTGTGTCTAGCACAACTCAGCAGACAACTGGATGGCATTATAGCATTAATTTACACTCCTGACCCGAGTCTCAGCCTTGTTGAAAGTGTCACTGTTGATCATTCATGAAGAGAAAGAAGAGGGCTCACTGACTAAGCGTTGACCCAACTGTTATTTATTTGGCAATGACACGGTCTCCAACCGTGTCTTTTTAGGACCCTACAGTGCCAGGACAGACATTGAAGGGTGACAAAGGACTTGTCTAGAATGGTTTACAAGCTACATAGATAAGGACTAATTCAGAGAAAGTTCAACCAACAAGGAGCTTCCTCAGTCATTGAAAATTAGGTCTGCAAAGAGGTTGAGAGATAGCAAAGCAGGATCATTTCCACCTAATTAGCTCCTGACAGATGCATGTCTTTTGTCTTTCAAGAGAGGCAGCTCTACTCATTGCCATCACCTCCAGTCAGTCTCTGCAAACATACTGATGTTTCAGAAGATAGTTTCTCATTCTGAACCGTCCTTGCCATTCTTTAAAACAACTGTTTCTTGCCTTAACCACTACTGACGCTGGAGAGAGATTTTTTTCTTTTGGTTCTGAATCAAGCTTCTTTTGGGCAGCAGACTTTTACCAAATCCCACCTTTATCCCAGCTCCTTATTTCCATGGTCTGAAAACCTCTGGTCATATGAAAAACTTGCAGCAGCAACAGGAAGACACCCCAATTCCTCTGCCTTCAGATTCTGAGTCTTGCTGAGTTTTGTCCTTCCATTTCAATATCACAGGAACAGAGAAGTTTGAGACACCACAAACACTCTTTCTACTTCCACACTTCGGAAGCTATGCTATTTATTGTTCAAGAGTGAAAAAAAATGAAAAGGGGAAGAGATATGGGAACCGAAAGAGGAAAAATGAAAAAGAAGAACCACATCTTTAGAGGACTGCTTTAAGAAAATAATTTCCCCGTGGATGGATATTTTACAAGTAGTAGACCCATAGTCAGGCACAGAGTATGACTGTTGAAGAAGAGGAAGCAGGCAGAAGCCCCTTTTTTGTTGCTATTCCTGTGGTTTTGCATTTCACAGTTAATGAAAAACATTAAAGTAAGACTAACAGGGCTGTCATGATTTTTGTGGGGAAATATTGAAGGTGTTGAAGGAAAAGCTAAAGCTAAGGTTAACTGTTAACTGTGTTACAGAGAAAGGAAATCTGGCACATGGGGAAGTTGGAAAGAGGAGAAGAAGAGACTTAGCTCTTTCAAAAGTGAAGGAAAGAAGGGAGGAAAACCCGTTTTTGCAGCTGATGAGGATAAAGCTCAGAAATGATAAACCCTTTAAAACAGCCTTTAGTTCACAGCATAATTGGATTTCATGTTTTGGCAGCAAGACATGATTATTCCCTCCTAAATAAAACATTCTTCCCATGAATGATGACCATGCAGAATTACCATGGCTAAGGAGTTTAGTGAGGAAGATGCTTTGCTCATCTCCCATTTCGTTCACCCCAGGATCTCAAAGCACTTTGCACGTGGTAATTGCAAAGTTCTCCAATATTTCTGGTCAGTCTGGGCTGCTACTTCCACTTTGCTGATAGGGAGAGTAGGGAATATCATTTACCAGTATCCCGATGTTTGCATAACACATCAGGGAGCCCTTCTAGCTGCTCTCTGATTAACTGCTGCCCAGTCCTTCCATTCTGACTGTAGAGTACATCACCAAAATCCTAATCTTGCTACAACTGAAGAGCAGGTCAGCGCTCCTTACAACAGATTATTAGGATGAAGGTCTGAGATGTGTTGGGATCAGTGTTCCTGTCCCCAAATTCAATAGTATGTACAATGAGAAATCCAACTGTATTAGAATTTGTCTCATGAATATTAAGCATCTTTTACAGAGCTCATTTCTACTCTTCTGTGCTCGTACAGTTCTTATGAAGAGAAAAATAGCAGAGCAAAGAGCTTTCTCACTGCTAACCCTGTGTACATGGGCTATATTTTATGTAACCAATTTAGTTTCTTTCTGGACTCCTGGAACTTATTGACCACTTTGCCTCAGTGCTAGAAACACTGTGAAAGAAATTACATATTGCTACTATTGCCACCACCTTTTCTCTTTTCATATTCTCCTGCTGGCCTGTCTGTGACAAATTATCCTGGGATTCTGCTGGAGTGACTCCAAATATTGGTGTTCATAGACAAGTGAAAAGATAAGGAAATGTACAACTTGCTGAACTCAATCATAAACATTATCTAAAATAATAACACTAGGAAGCTGGCCAAGAGATGGTGTATGGTCAGAGATAATACTCCAACACAGAAAGAGTGAAGATTGCTAAGCACTGCAATAATCAGAACAAGTCCATTTCTAATTATACATTCTTTTTCTTTTTATTTTTTTCAAAGTCTGCATGGAAACCATGCAAAAATGGATATGACAATGGAAAGCCCTGACTACAGAGACACTTGTGAAATGCAAAAGGGACTGACACAGACACAGACACAGATTTCTAGGTTGGAAGAGACCTCAAGATCATCGAGTCCAACCTCCGACCTAACACTAAGCACTCCACTAAACCATATCGCTAAGCTCTACATCTAAACGTCTTTTAAAGACCTCCAGGGATGGTGACTCCACCACCTCCCTGGGCAGCCCGTTCCAATGCTTAATAACCCTTTCGGTAAAGAAGTACTTCCTAACATCCAACCTAAAACTCCCCTGTCGCAACTTTCGCCCATTCCCCCTCGTCCTGTCACCAGGCACGTGGGAGAACAGACCAATCCCCACCTCACTACAGCCTCCTTTAAGGTAACTGTAGAGAGCGATAAGGTCTCCCCTGAGCCTCCTCTTCTCCAGGCAGAACAAGCCCAGCTCCCTCAGCCGCTCCTCGTAAGACTTGTTCTCCAGACCCCTCACCAGCTTGGTCGCCCTTCTCTGGACTCGCTCGAGCACGTCCATGTCCTTCCTGTAGCGAGGGGCCCAAAACTGAACACAGTACTCGAGGTGCGGCCTCACCAGAGCCGAGTACAGGGGCACAATCACTTCCCTAGACCTGCTGGCCACACTGCTTCTTATACAGGCCAGGATGCTGTTGGCCTTCTTGGCCACCTGAGCACACTGCTGGCTCATATTCAGCCGACTATCAACCAATACTCCCAGGTCCTTCTCAGCCAAGCAGCTTTCCAACCACTCATCTCCCAGCCTGTAACTCTGCTTGGGGTTGTTGCGCCCCAGGTGCAGGACCCGGCACTTGGCCTTGTTGAACTTCATACAGTTGACCTCAGCCCATCGGTCCAGCCTATCCAGATCCTCCTGCAGAGCCTTCCTGCCCTCGAGCAGATCGACACACGCACTTAGCTTGGTGTCATCTGCAAACTTACTGAGGGTGCACTGGACGCCCTCATCCAGATCATCGATAAAGATATTAAAGAGGACCGGCCCCAGTACCGAGCCCTGGGGGACACCACTTGTGACCAGCCTCCAACCAGATTTGACTCCATTCACCACAACTCTCTGGGCCCAGCTATCCAGCCAGTTTCTAACCCAGTGAAGCGTACGCCAGTCCAAGCCCCGCGCAGCCAGTTTCTCGAGGAGAATGTTGTGGGGAACGGTGTCAAAAGCCTTACTGAGGTCAAGGTAAACCACATCCACAGCCCTTCCCTCATCCACCAAGCGCGTCACTTTGTCATAGAAGGAGATCAGGTTCGTCAAGCAGGACCTGCCTTTCGTAAACCCATGCTGACTGGGCCTGATCGCCTGCTTGCCCTGCGAGTGCCGCGTGATGACCCTCAAGATAATCTGCTCCATGAGCTTTCCTGGCACTGAGGTCAAACTGACAGGCCTATAGTTCCCCGGGTCTGCCCTCCGGCCCTTCTTATAGATGGGTGTCACACTGGCTAGCCGCCAGTCAACTGGGACCTCCCCCGATAGCCAGGACTGCCGATAAATGATGGAAAGCGGCTCGGCCAGCTCCTCTGCCAGTTCTTTCAGTACCCTCGGGCCCCATCGACTTGCGCACATCCAAGTGTCGTAGCAGGTCGCCAACCATTTCCTCATGAATAGCGAAGGCCACATCCTGCTCCCCATCCCCTTCCGCCAGCTCAGGGCACTGGGTGTCCAGAGAACAACCGGTATTGCCGCTAAAGACTGAGGCAAAGGCGGCATTAAGCACCTCAGCCTTTTCCTCATCCTTAGTGACCAGGTTTCCCCTCGCATCCAGTAAAGGATGGAGATTCTCCTTAGTCCTCCGTTTCGCATTGATATATTTGTAAAAGGATTTTTTGTTGTCTTTAATGGCAGTAGCCAGGTTGAGCTCCAGATGAGCTTTGGCCTTTCTAATTTTCTCCCTGCACAGCCTCGCTACATCCTTGTAGTCCTCCTCAGTGGCCTGCCCTTTTTTCCAAAGATTATAAACCCTCTTTTTCCTGCTAAGCATAAGCCGCAACTCTCTGTTGAGCCAGGCCGGTCTTCTTCCATGCCGGCTCGTCTTTGGGCACGTGGGGACGGACCGCTCCTGTGCCGTTAAGATTTCCTTCTTGAGGAGCGCCCAGCCTTCCTGGACTCCTCTGCCCTTCAGAACCGCCTCCCAAGGGACTCGGCCAACCAGCATCCTGAGCAGCTCAAAGTCAGCCCTCCAGAAGTCCAATACAGCAGTTTTACTGGTCCCCTTCCTGGCCTCGCCAACAATAGAGAACTCTACCATTTCGTGGTCACTCTGTCCAAGATGGTTTCCGACCACCACATCTCCCACCAGTCCTTCTCTGTTTGTGAAGAGAAGGTCTAGCGGGGCACCACCCCTGGTAGGTTCACTGACCAGCTGCATCAGGAAGCTATCTCCCACACTCTCCAGAAACCTCCTAGACTGCTTTCTCTGTGCCGTGTTGTGTTTCCAGGATATATCCGGGAAGTTGAAGTCCCCCACGAGGACAAGCGCCGACGATTTTGCAACTTCTGTCAGTTGCCTATAAAACTCCTCATCCGTCTCCTCATCCTGGTTCGGCGGTCTATAACAGACCCCCACCAGGACGCTAGCCTTGCCGGCCTTCCCGCGGATCCTAACCCACAGGGATTCAACCTCATCATTCCCAGCCTGGAGTTCCACAACATCAAAAGATTCTCTAATGTAGAGAGCCACGCCACCACCCCTTCTGTGCTGCCTGTCCCTCCTGAAGAGCCGATAGCCAGGCATTGCAGCACTCCAGTCGTGGGAGCGGTCCCACCACGTCTCCGTGATGGCAACCAAGTCGTAGCCCTCCTGCTGCACGATGGCTTCCAGCTCCTCCTGTTTGTTACCCATGCTGCGTGCATTAGTGTAGATGCACTTCAGCTGGGCCATCGCCTTCTTCCCCAGCCTAGCCATTGTTTCCCCCGGCACGGCTCCAACAAGCCTTCTTTGAGCCCCGTCCCCCTTCTTGCCTAGTTTAAAGCTCTCTCTATGAGCCCCGCCAGCTCCTGGCCTAGGATCCGTTTTCCCCTTGGAGATAGGGACCCGTCTGGGGCCATCAGGCCAGGTGCCGAGTAAAGCTCCCCATGGTGAAAAAAAACAAAATTTCTGTGCTGGCACCAGCCTCTGAGCCACCTATTAACCACGTGAGCTTTCCATGTCCTCTCCGTGCCTCTCCCTTCCCCCGTAGGGATAGACGAAAACACCACCTGCACTCCCGCTCCCTCCACCAATCGTCCCAGCCCCCTATAGTCCTGTTTGATAGCCTTCAGGCTTCTCTTTTCAAGATCATCACTGCCAGCCTGGACTATCAAAAGCGGGTAATAGTCAGAGGGGCGAACCAGGTTTGGAAGCTTCCTGGTAACGTCTCTGACCCTGGCCCCAGGGAGGCAGCAGACTTCCCTATGCGTGGGGTCAGGCCAACAAATAGGGCCCTCCGTTCCCCTGAGGAGGGAGTCGCCCACAACAATCACCCTTCTCTCTTTCTTGGTGGAGGCAGTCCTGAGGCGTGGAGCCAACTTCCTCACCTCAGGCATCCTCCTGGGTAGGCTTCCTACCTCATCCTCACCCACCGGTCTCTCAAGCTCCAGGGCCTCAAACCTATTGTTCAAGGGCACCTGGGAAGGCAGCGCCGGAAGGGGAGGGCATCTCCTGCGAGGTCGAGAAGGGACCTGTCTCCATTCCTCCTCAACTCGGAGGTCCCCTCCCTCTGCCCGATGGCAACAGGGCAGGGGGTCCACCCCCCTTTGGGGCATCTCACCCTGGTCCCTCTCCCTCCGGTCCTGCAGGGAGTCACTCCACCAGTCTATCTCCCGCTCGCACTCCCTGATATCCCTCAACCTCTGCACCTCCTCCTTGAGTTCCGCCACCATGCGGACCAGGTCGTCCACCTGCTCGCACCTCACGCAAGCAGTCCCCCTGCCTCCCGCCGATGGCAGCAAGAGGCTCAGACACTCCCCGCATCCGGAGACCTGAACTGCTGCATGTTTGGACGGGCAGTCGGTCTGGGTGTGTACTGACTTCCTAGAGTAAGCATGGTGCCTGGTGGAGACCATTGTAGCCCAGCTGACGGGAGAGCGCCCTTAGAGGAGGTGTCCCTATGGGCGGGTGTGAGCGCTCCGCCCTTCCTGCCCGCCCTGCCTGCGCTAACGGCCGCGTCACTCCCTGTTTGCCCGCCCTGGTCGCCGTGCTCCCTAAGGGCTGCCTTTGAACGGCCGGGGGGAGGAGCTGTCGCTGACGCTGCTGGCTCCGCCTACGCCTCGTCAGCCTCCCTCACGAGGGCTGCCGGTGCCTGGCGGCTCCCTCACGTAGGCTCGATGCCCGAAAAATAGCCCTGCCTGTCCCGATCCCGCGCTCCGCTGCAGCACGCGTCTGCCCCGGAGCCGGTCGCCTCGGCAAGTGGACTGAGGAAAAGAAAACTGGCACCTGAATACCTACAAGGCTGGGCTTGGACATGTCAAGCATGTTAGACTCTCTTGATTTTAAGGTTGACCCAGGTTGTGGAGATGATTATTCTGCTCACACAACAAGAAGAGGTGGCCAATTTTACAGTCTGGAAAACTGATAAAAGCCTGTCCTGGCTGCTATGGAGTCTGCCTTAGTCCCAGTGAATGGGTAAAGGAGAGGTTCCCCTGTTGGAAATTGGGTCTGTGTCAGCCCCTGCAGCTAAGTCTTCATGGTATAACCAAGATCCATAAGACCATCCTTAACCCCACATGTTAGCACCCTCCTTCAAAATCTCCCCCTTTTCAGCTGTGCTGAGCACTTTTCCCGGTGAAGGTGTTGGCGATTCAGATCGAAGATTGACATGTCTTGGAGGGGAAGAACTGCAACATTTCAGAAAGCCTGCAGTCTTGTTTCTGAACCCAGAAAGCCTACCCTGTGGCTGCAGCAGCAACTTAATCAAGAGTGAGATGCTATATAATAGCTTAAAGCAGAAAATGTGAATACAGAGAGAGAAACACACACATGCAGAGTATAAAGCACTCAGACAAAATGAGGGTAGTATAAAACCCCAAGATACACAGGAACAGATTTGAACTGTGGTGTTCATTGTTTAAGTGAGAAGAGCCTATAGGAAAGCTAGAAATAAAAGAATAGCTCAGTAATTGAAATTTCAGGAGAACACAAAGAAGCAGAGTGTAATTTACCGTAGGTAAACATTCTCTCTCCTCTTACAAATCACCCCTGTGACACACATCTTGTAATCTTTTCAGGTAGAAGCCTAGCAGTGAGAATATATGGCTGTGTGAGAGTAAGAAATCTCAGCATTTACTTTTCCTCCCAATCTAAGTGCAGTAATAGGATAGATAGGGTAGGGGTTAGAGACGGTCTTTGGATCTCAGTTCTGTGAAGTCGAAGCACTGAGCTGCAGAGGTAGGCTAAGCAACTCTTTTGAGCACCAGCAGGTAACAGTGGGATACTCAGAAGAGGAAGGTCTTCTGTGCATTTATACCTGAAGTATGTGGCCAAAGCTATGTCAGTCTTGTTGCTAATTACACGTTATTATTTTTGTATGCATAACAGGTAAGGTCTGGGGCTGCCGGAGAAAAGAATAGTTAAGCACATTTTCCAGTGAGGCTGAAATGGTGGTCCCAGAAAGGAAACTTCAGCAAAAAATGCTCTAAACAGATTTGAATCTCAATCTTGTAGATGGAAGTTGGCTCCTCCATGCACTGGGCCTCACCACAGTGAAAGCAAGGCATCCTCCTGTTTTCCAGGGACATCTTGACTCAGGTGATGGGGTTGTGCATTTTTCTTGACAGGGACTTGAAGATTGCAGGTCACTCATTTCATGGGAAATAGGTCATAGACTACACAACTCTGGATGGAAAAGCCCTAAGGAGTACAATAACTTTTCCATAGGTTTTGAATGCTTTGGTGCTTTGGTTCTGTCTGTTTTTGTATATATATATATATTTTTTTTTTCTTGCATTGTTTTTAGAACTGTCTCCCCAAAAAGGAATTTTGTGGAGACACAAAAATTATTAGGTGAACTGCTTTGAGTATGACCCATACTTTCTGTATAAAAGGTATAGCTAAGCAGCTCCATGCTTGTAAAAGCTGGGTCTTGCTTGGGAGTCTGTATGTGTGTCCAGTTGCCAAGTGTCCACGGTCAAGTGCACTAATAAACATTTAGAGATCCAGGAGCTGAAAAAAAAACAGGAATGTCATGGGTAATTGGGAAAAACTTTCCTTCCTGTTTCTGCTGGGATGAGGGTTAACTAGTAAGCTAGGTACTGATCAGGAGCAAAATAAAGAGTTTGAAACAGGAGAATCTGGAAAACTCACTGTTCCCATTTCACAGGTGGGTGACGAAGAGATGAAACACTATCCGTGTCCCAGACTAGTTTCTCTCCAAGACCTTTTTCTCACTCTCAGTTTGTCTTCAGGTAGCTGCCTCTTTCATGAAATAGCTGCCTGTCCTCTGAAAGCAACAGTGATCCTCCAGACTTTCTGGAGAATGAGCTACAAGCTTTGAGGCAAGCAGCTAGAGCCTTGGGGATGTACTACTACCACCTGGCTCTGACTTGGACAAGGATAAGCCAGTTCTCAAAGTCCGGGAGTGCCACAAGTCCAACCCATTTCTTGGGCTTGGTACCAGGACTCTCACAGTTTCCCAGTGAGGTCCCAGTGTAACGTACCAGCTTGTTCCTCCATTTGATTGTCAAGGGATGCACAACACCAGGCTAAAAAATGTCCCTTAATGCTGTTTTCTGCTGCTATGGATTGGCCACACCAAGTGTATCCTCCTTTTCCTCCCCTTTCCCAAAGACACTGGACAAAGCAATTGTGCTCTCACACACCTTATTCACACTTCCTTATAGCAAAGAAAAGTCTGCCTCTTCTTCCTCTGCTGTCCAGCAAGGTCATACAAAGAGGCTCTGCAGCTTTCACACTCTGCAGATTTCCCACATCACCAGCTTTTTATCCTCTGCACTGAGAGGACAGATGATTTGATCAGGAAAGCTATTTTCCTGCAATGTAGATTATAATGGAAATCTGGAGAACAGCCCTGACTCCGAGTCTCCGCAGCTTTATCCTCTTAAAAGCACAAGCCAATTAACCTCAGCCTGCAGGAAAAGAGCCCCCCTGTTAGCAGCTGGGTCTTGGAAAATGAGACTTAGGGGATTTAAAATCACAAGGCTCTGATTTCTAGCCCAAGCACATAGCACTGCCCATGCCTGTGCAAATCTTCCCGGTGGTGCCACAGCTGTGGAGATGGGGTTGTAAGCTCAGCATCTGGTCAGCTGTGAAAACATTTGTGGTGGTGTGGTCTGTGCCACGCAGCTCCCCCAAATGTTGTTCCACTGTCCTCAGGCTGCTGTGGGACTGGAAGGGCCAGGCTTAAGGACAGGGCTTCCTGGGGACAGGGGTATAATTTACGTGGGGGCAGTTTGTGGAGGATGGCGTCAAAAGCTCTCCTAACTGGAAATGTTCAGAGATGATAAAAGGCAGCTCAGGGTTCGGGCTCATGGCAAAAATCGCAGCAATGTTATTCTCACATGAGGGGAGCTGAAGAGCACAAAGATTAATCGGGTCCTAAGGGCTGTACCACAAGGAGGCAGCTCACCCCTTCCTGAGGTATCTGAGCTGCTTGGTCCCTGGAAACACCTGTTTCTCTCCCATTTTAGGAACTCAGATTTGGTACTTGGATCCTGGTTAGGTGAGTCAAATCTGAGTATAACTGATACAACTTGTGGCAAAGGAACACGTCTCTTGGGTGACAGAGATGGGACTTTTTCCACTTTGCTAGCCTTCCCCATCTGAATGTTCTCAGCTTATCCCACAAAACACCTCTGCCATCTGATGTGCAACATGCTACCATGTCACCAACTGTTTCCTTGTGAGCTGGAGGGAAATGAAGGCACATATCAAACACCCTCTCCGCAGACATTGCTCCCAGAGTCATGCTAACTACCTGCCTTTGCAATAGTTGGTGTTCCTTTAATGACAACTGCTCTTGTTTGAGATGTTAACATCCTCAGACATTTGACAAGCAGCTGAGTAAATGTCAACACCTTTCTAAAGAAAGTGTAGGATTTAAGTGAATTGTGCACAGACTAGGAAATTGCAGCTGTTTCTGGGGTGAAAGTCACTGGTTCCTAACATTTGAACTAATGCCAGCATTTTAGGCCAGGCAGAAAATTCTGCTGTACCCATGGAGATGAGGGACAAACAGAGAAACGTCCCTGCTCCGTGTAAGTCACAGCCTATTAGGTTGTTTTTAATTATGGGGAAGAGTATTTTGGACTAGAACTCTGTTCTAGGGACCTGGAGAAATTCATTTCATACCCTGACTCTGTCACAGACTCCTTTAATTGCTTTAGATGGTACATTTAGTATTTGCTGGCCATAGATCCATACCCAGAAATTCCTTGCAAAGGTTTCCTTGGCCAGTTGTGCTCAAGGAACTATTTACATCTTGTGCTTGCACTAAGAGTAGTGCCCCCAATATCACACCAAAGAATTGCTTCAGCAAAGCCTCGGTGGGAACAAATTCTCGCTATTGATCACAGTACTTCTCAAAATACAGTATTTTCCATTGACTCCAAGTGCACTTCTAGGCCTTTTGCTGTGAGCTCCTGGAGCTTCCAGGCCCACAGCCCATGGTGTTGTGGTCACTTCTCTATTACCACCTCTTTGGCACCTATCTGGAACACGTGGGCTGGGGATCATTTTGCTAAAGCTTGGAAATCAGCACTGCAGGTACTTCTCAGACAATCTTCTTCATTACCTGTTACAGTTGCCGGAGAGAAAAAGACTTTGCTATGGAGCAACTCTTCTCATCTGGAAAAAGATAGATGAGATTGTGAGAGAGGTGAGACGAACAACTCCTGGACAATGCCTATTTCTCTCCTCTAATAGGTCCTATGGGGAAATAGTCCTGATACATCTCATTTGTTGTACCTAGAATATGTATGGAAAAGATGTACATGACCACAGGGCATTGAACTAGGTTGACTGAGTCACAGAGCTCTGTTTCTGCATGCTAGAAATATCTAGTACGAGATGGACTGAGTAATGCCTTTTCCACGTGAGTCTTAGGGGCTGTAATCAGGATGAGCACACAAGGAGAGGAATAGCTTCCCACTTGGATTTTTGGTTCCTCATCAGGAACTATTATTAATTTCAGTGCAGAGGACAAGCCAGTGGAACCCAGTGCTGCAGGATGTTAGAGTTTTTTGGAGCTTTAAATGGTACTAACTTTCTTACATGCATAGAAGGCTTGGGTTACTTAGCAATAAATGCAAGCCAACTGTTACTATTGCATGTTTAAAGTTTACTGATGCTCATTTGGGTGAAACATCAGAAAACATTTTCTAACATGAAAAATGGAAGTGTTGGAACAGACTGTCCATGTGGAGACTGGATGTGGAAACAGCCCCCCAAGCAGGGCTGCAAGAAAAGCTCCAAGAAACAGGTGTTTGGATATCTCTGAACCTGCCAGAAGAAGGCAGGTGGTTGCTCAGGACCCATCTCTGCTTTAATTTCTGGAAGTATTGAAGTCAGTTTTCAGCAAATTTAGGAGGGAAAAAAAAAAAAGAAAAAAAAAAAGACTACTTGGTGGAATAACATAATAACATAGGTTGGAAGGGACCTCTAGAGGTGTCTAGTTCAACCTCCAGATCTAAGTAGGGCCAACTTCAAAGCTGGAACAGACAGCTCCAGACCTTCTGCAGGTGAGTTTTAAGGGTCTCTCAGGTAGCATTTACCCCACGTTTGAGTGCTGCAGCCCTGGTGCTTAGCTACCCTGGTTGTGAAGATCTTATCCTTTTTTTTCCTGCTGAAACTTCAATTATTATAACCTGTGACCACAGTCTCTTGTCATTTTGCAGTGCATCTCTGGGGAGAGTCTGTTTTTTCTACAACCTGCTGGTGGTCTGAGAGCAAATAGGTCCCCCGTGAACTGCCAGCCTTCTCCATGCTGAGTAAACTCAGGTTCCTCAGTGTCCCCTTGTAAGCCATGTCTTCCAGCTCCCTAAGGGATTATTTCATCTCTCACCATGCATAAAGGGGCCAAGTGAGTTTGACCCAGCTCTCCCCATCCTCACTCTGACGTGTTGGGGTGGAAAGCACCTTGATTTAAGAGTGTGGAGGAGAGACCTGGTTTGAGCAGAGCTGGTGATATCCCCTGAGACGTGATCTAAGACTTCATATCTCCCTTTATATAAGCTTCATAGGGGTGGACTTCAGCTGGGGTTGGGGAGAAAACATGATGCACTGCTATGAACAGACAGGAGGTGAGAGTACCTGCTCTTTAGTCTCTGCTGGTGCCACCATCAGAAGCAAAACACAGCCATCAGCCTCTACGCAGGCACTCTGCAGAGTCCCAGGGCCGCCACCCCTCTCTCATAGAAGGGCAGAGGGTGTCCCCAAATCCAGATACTTCATTGCTGTGTTTACCGCTGCCTCCCTTCCCTCCCTGCAGTTGCTAAGCGATATCTGTGCTCTCCAAAGTCACTGATACAGACCCTTGGCTGCCGCGTTTCACTATTCAATTTGCAATTTAAATTCTCTGACAGGCAGAAGCAACCAAGCTGTTCACTTAAGATTGCAAGAAGTTATATTGAAATCCAGGAAATCGCCAATGCCTCGAGCTCTTCATAAATTTCACTTTGATAGTAATAGAGACAGAGGTGGGAAGAGGAAAGGAGAGAGAGGAAGAAAGGAAGGAGAAAGGTGCTCACGTAGGGGAGAAAAGAGCAGAGACAGTGGGGAACAGCCACAGGGGAGTTTCCCCCTTATTTCTCTTTGGTCATTGCATCTCTGCCTGCTAAAAACTTGTGCTTATGCTTAAACTAGTTAAATACCCCTCAGTATATTTACACTTTCATATTTTTCCACCCCTGTTCTTCTTTATCAGCAGTTCCTGGGGACAGGGGCAGGTCCCCTTTGCATCATTTTTGTTTCCTAAAACACCCAGAGAGCAATCATGGAGCAAACAGCTGCAGGTGCAACCCATCCTGCAAGGGCGGGGAGGGGGGCTCAGGTCTGTGCAACCACTGCCCGTGGCTCTCCTGCACATGGTGTAGGGTCTGCAAGTGCTGCCACGTTTGTGGTTCAAACTGAACCATGGCCATGCAGAGGGAAGGTTGTGTTTTGTTGCTGGCTTGTCTGGGTCCTCCTTACACTGAGGATTTGGTCCTGAGTGGGGAGGAGGGCAGCATCCCCAAATCAGAGAGAGACATGCATGAATTATTGGGAAAAAATGTAGCTTATGGGAGTCTTGGGAAAGGGGCAGGGAGGTTTGGTGTTGGGGGAATGGGAAGCTGCACAGGGGTAGGCGTCGGGGTCTGAAGATGGGAATTAGGGTACTGATGCATGGGGAGGTCGGGGGCCCTCCAAAGCCAGCCCTCCTAGTTGAGTCTCATAAGTAGACACTTCCCTGCACTGAAATAATCTGAAATAATAATTCCACGATTTGGAGCCATGGGTTTTCAGCCAGCAGAGGGAACCCTCCACCACGGTTATCCCAAGCCCTGCGCCTGTAGGGAGCTGGGGACAGAGAGGCGGGGGGGGGGGGGGACGACGACACACGGGTGGCTTGTGGCCAGGTGCTGACCTGGCTGGCTGGAGGCAGCTCCCTGCCTTTGGGACCACTATAAATGCTTGTAGATGCCAATTCCCCTTTGATAAATATAGAAAGCGGCTGTGAAGCAATCAACCTTTGCATCTTTAGCAGTACTACAGACAATCCCCCTGCACTGGAGGGAATCTATGGGTCACAGATGGGTAGGGACTGTCCCAAAGGCCATCAGCAGCAGAAACAAGGCAGCCAAAACCCTTTCCTTATCCATGACCCCCTAAGCAAGTGATTCGAATGCAATGACTCTCACTGGAGGGAAATGATGAAGCAACAGGTGACTCATGTCTGTAGGGACAGGAACATGCCACAGGTGACATCCAACTTGACCAGGTCAGATACTTCCTAAGAGGCCAGCATGTGCTTTACCCTTCTCCCCCTACACTGTGTCTTCCCATAGCACCATGTCCCTCGTCAGGCACAAGACAGAGTCTGATGAAGCAACACCAGGTTGCTGCAAGGTCTCAGAGGATTTTTATCAAGATTGCTACCTAGAAAAAGGCTGGTGGCCACCAGTTGTGCTCAGGAGAAGAAGACATCTCTGAAAGAGCCTGGTAAAGCTTTGTCTTTCACCTTCAGACTCCCAAAGTGCCCTGTGCTGGAAACCTTTCCCCAGCCAGTCCCCTAGTGGGTCTGTCTCCATCTGTATGTCAACCCTGAAGTTGCAGACCGCTTTGCCTGCACTGGTCCCAGGTCAGGGAAGCTTTGTGCAATGCCTCTAAGGATATAATTCCTTTGTTACTTGGAACTACGTGATATTAAGCTACAAAACAAAACTAATGGGCAGGAAACACAGCTCAGCCTCTTGTATCCTTGGTTTCTAAGCACTCCATAGGGTACCGTTGCATTTTTCCATCTCGAACACTTTGTGTCAGCAAGCCACTCCAGTACCTTGAGGGCTGCGTGGAATATAAGACTAGATTAAACTGAAAACAGCAGGTGGTCAGCAGCATGCCCCTGCAAAGCAAAGGCTTCCGTTCTTAACTGCAATATTGGAAAGATAACAAAAGCTTAATAATAATAATAATGTATGCTTGGCCAAAGGAAACTTAGTTCTGCTTCCTCTTCTAGCACTGTTCCGGGTTTATGACTACCTTGCTTTCAAAAGCACACCCAAAATGAAGATTCTGTATTGCAGGTAGCACAGCGGGATGCTGGGCTGAGACTAGAGACTCGGAAAGGTCTCCCCTCTCCTCCCCACAACTCAGAGAGAGAATTCAGCTTTGTTCAGCTAGAACTCCCCACACAGAGCTGTAGCACCCACATTCTTCTAGTGCCATGCCCTGACCCTCCGTGCTGCTCACACTTTGTAGGACCAATAATGCCAGGAATCTCCAGTCATGTTCAAGCTCCTCACAGCTAGGCAGTTCTCTCTCCTGCCTCTCCAGAGCCCTGTAGTGTGAGCCATTTTGGCTCTTGAATACTCTCAAGCAGCTCTCTCAGCACATCCCTTCCCTGTCCTCTGCATTACCCCATAGGCTCACCAGCCAGGTGATGCCCTGTTGAAGAGCATCGGGACACTAGGGTGGTTGTCCTGTTTGTCCTAAAGCACAGATAGCAAAGAGGCTGGTTTTCATGTTTCCCTTTCAGTGAGGTTTGCAGTGGGGCAAGAGCTGTGAGCAGAGGTGGAATATTTGAGCCAGGCCCTACCCTTGGTAACTTTTTGCCCTTAATGCCTCACTTCTGAGATTGCTTTCACTCCTTGTCAGTTCATTTCAGCCTTTATCACTCTTAAGGCCACAGTCAGGAGCAGTCAGCACAGCACAGAGATGATCCCAGAGGCACAGCACAGGCAAATATTTGGATGTCTGCTTAATGCCATGCATATCACCAGTTTCAGATGGACACACATTAGCAGGTTTTTGGACAGATTTTGAGAACTAATAGAAATGGTGGGATGCCGTTCTGAATCCCCAGTCCTGACCAGCACACTTGTTTCTTATGGAGGTTGTTGGCTGGGGTTGGCCTCATAAAAGATGAGCTGAAGGGTGTCCACCTGCCTCTTTGAAGGACAGAGGCTGTTGGGAGTCTCAATGCACCCTCTGCCCCATATTGTCCCTCCATTTTTCTCTCTCTTTGCTCTTTCTACTACTTCTGGTTAAATTTCCACCCCAGTTTCACCTGCATTTTTCCAGGTGGTCCAAAGCAAGCACACACTAGCCCTGGATGCCATGTCCCTTCAGATTAGCCACAAGCCATTGCAATTAGATTCTCCTTTCATTTGGGCCACCAAGGCTATTCAGGTGTCTGAGTTCAGGTCTGTATCTCCATGAGGCAGTTTCTACCCTTGCAGCCAACAAACACTTAGGTGAAATTGGATTTTTTCTAATTTGACTGGCTGCCTGGAAAGGACCAGCTGCTGTGCTCACACCTCCTTAACTCACCTCACCTGGATGCAAGATGCAATAGGCACAGGGTTGGATTTGAAGCAGCACCTGACAGAATCCTTGTGTGACATCCTCCTTTCCCAGCTCGATGCTAGGATGGTGAGCCCAAGGCCCATCACACCACCATTGGCCTTCTTCCTCTGTTCCTGCAAAAACAAACAGACCTCTGAGGCACGGCAAATCGATTCGCTGCGCTGTAACTGAATTACAAGCCTGAAATGCTCCCTCTCTCTCCCCCTTTCATCTCCTCCTTTCTGTTCTCTGCTTTGCAGAGAGAAGGGAGCTTTCCTCCCAGCGAAGCTGGAGATGGACAGAGGGTTCTTCTGGAGGGCTGTGCTGTGACCAGCCCCCAAGGGTAGCTCAGCATCACTGCTCGACCCTGAAGGAGTTTCACTTCTCTCCTCCCAAGTACATCTGGAAGGAAATTAATGATAGATTGAAGAGAAAAGGTCAGGAGCAGTCAGTGCAAGGACATGGACACAGACATGGACATGGATATGATCAGACATGCTTATCTGTCTGCCTGCAGGTTGTCTCAGGAGGAGGTAGCTAGACACAGTGCTCTGCCCCTGCAAGCCATATCAACGCCCCCAGGCCTCCATGCAGAAGTACCTCCAAGGGGAAAGGGAAGTTTAAGGAAGGTGACCAAATTTTTTCTGTCTTGAAGAGTTAATGGAGGTAAGCATCTGCTCTACCAAGTCTTCACAAAGCAAATATTGTTGTGGTGGGTTGTGGGGTAATGAGGTAAAATATTGTATCCTCCAAGGTGGAACAGGTATTTTTAGAAGGTAAGACTACATCAGGGATGTAGCTACTTTTACAAGCACTTTTGGATGAACACTGCTTTTTATCTTGTGTGTCTGCTTCCCATCTGTGAGCTCTGAGTGCTGATCCTGTGGTGAGACAGAAGTTGACTTTACCCCTAGGACAGACATGGAAGGAACAGTGATGTCTACAGCCTGTGGACCTGGAATGTGATGTTTGCATGGCCACTGGCAAAATGTGCTGGCATCTTGATAGGATGCTCCTTTCCCTGCTGTTCTGTGCCCCTGTCCAAGTCTTGGCAGGCTGATAAACTCCAGAAATTTGTTATTGAAAAGCTGGTCCTGCTGATGCTCTGAGAGAGCGGCATCTTTCCCTCCTGCACACTCATTCGGTCACAGAGATGTTGTGAAAGCCACAGGCCTCCTACTCAGGGAGCACAGAAAATGTGTGTTTTCTCCTGGGCAAAACATGTCCTGTGTTCAGAGTAGGCTTATGCACGGAGCTACTGGTGGAGCAAAGAAAACAACAAATAACCTTTGTGAAATCACTTTATGGCTTCCAGAGAAAAAGCAGGTTGCAGCCTGGACTCATGGCTGCTTAGTAGTTTCTGCCTGGTCTGGCTGTTATCAAGTTCCCTCGGTAATCAGCAGAGAGAAATCAGAGCTACTTTAGGGTGATTCAAGCCCACTTATCTCAGACACCTCTCTCAGGAGGGCTGAAATATCCCTATCTCTTTGCACAGTGTGGAGATGGGGATGCGGCCAACAGCTGAGAAAAGAAACTGAACTTGCAGAGGGGAGGAATTAGCAGAAATGCATTCAACCCCTGGAGCCCTGCTCAAAACTTCTGCAGGCTCAGGAGCAGACTCAGCCACTCTTTGTCTCACTGCTTTCCAAGCAGCTACACAGATGCAAGCCTTGGCCTTTGAGTGTAAACAAGATCCTCCTTGCACCATCGAGGGCTGTGGGATTTGCTGCTGGCTGCTACAATTCACCTTTGCCTACTTTCAGACTTTAATTCTTGCTACGTCCAGAAGACTTCACAACCACAAGTATGGGACTAGCAAGTCCCATCCTCCTGCAAGAGGAAACTCCTTTCCATTTGACTTGCTGCCTCCCCTCCTTGCTGAATATTACTAACTACCTCTTTTTTAAGACTGAGGAGAAGTTTGGGTATTTTCTTTCAAGTCTAGAGAGTCTGACAGTTTTCTGTGTCTTCCTCTAACTTAACAATGTCCACTTCCCTTCCTCCTTCTCTGCACAACATCCAATCCCCCAGCCCTGCTCTCTAGCTACAGCAAGGATGCATCTTAAATTGGCAAGACAAAGCTGTCCAAAGTAAATGAGAAGCAGACTTGTCCTGCTCTCCATGCCCAAGGGGACACCACGCTGAAGGCTCAGCTCCTGCACGCATGTGATAAATGGGATCCACCCAAAATAAATAAATAAACTCAAGGGCACACCAAAGGGGAGCACATTTCCTAGGTTATTCCTGTGTTACTCAGTCATCTCAAGGAGAGAGCAGCTATCTGCTGGCAGCTGGCTGAATCATCAGCTACCTAATGCTGCTTGGAATGAATACAGATGCTTTGGAATTGCCTTGTGTGAGCACCACAATAAAGACAGCTAAAGCAGCTTTGCTATCTCCAGAATGGTGAGTGACAAATTCAATCGACAAAGTGACTCTGAAAGCACTCCTGGCAAAGTATGAAAGGGGAATTAGAGGCACTGCAAGCCCTGCTGCCCGTTGCCTTCATGTCTTTGCTAGGGAAAAAGACTGGCAGTGCCCTGTCCAGCTCGCATGCTTTGTTCATTTAACACCCACTAATTCATCACAGTTACTTGCTCTTTTGGTGATTTATTTCATTGCTTTACTCCCAGAGCCTCTATAGCATGTGAGTGTGCCTTTGAAGGGGCAACAGCCCTCTCCATCATATCTAATGGCAAGAGCCTGTCACCAAGGGCCTGGAGGGTTGAAGAGAGTAAGAAAGACGTGGGATGGATGGGCCACCAGGAGCATTCATCTCAGCTATATGCAGGAGGCAGTGAGCTTGGCTTGCAGGACTGACGTTTGGGGATGGGATTTCTAAGGGGCTCACACAAGATTTCAGCATTGGTGGCCCTGTTTCCCCTAGCAGAGATTGCCTCCAAGGACCACTGTCCTTTGGGAGCCAAGTGAAGCTCTGCCCTCAGGACCGTGAAGTGCTAGTATAACCATCAACATGCAGGTGTTATACAGACCGTCTTCTTTCTTTCCTCTGTCCCCAGGGAACAAGCACGTGGCCGGTGCTGAGTCTGCAGTGGCTGTGGTCTGAGTGATGGATGGCCTTAGTCTGAGCTGCGAAATAATGAACGACTACACTGTCGCTGTAAAAACTGTATTGCCAGTTCATGGTCTCTTCATGCCTATACTTGACAGGTTTCTAGTCCAGGTGAGTCTGTACAATGGATATCATTAACCTGCTAGGGAAACATTCATGCTTAATTTCTGGCCTTCCTCTTATGATGATATTTCCCCTTTCCTACCTTGCTTCACCATCCTCTAGCCAGCAGTGCTGGCAGGATCTATATGTCACTCTGAAGGACATCTCGGGTGAGAACCTGCAAGGGGCAGAAGACAGCTAGCACAGGGTAAACTGCCCTAGATATCAAGCTCAGAGCTGTTGTAACCATGTTAATTACGTGCCCTAATTACCTTTATTCCAGTAAATGAAACATGGTTGGGGCTGATCCCATGTCTGAGACCCACTGGAGGGGCATCTAGCTAATTTTTTGCTAACAAACTCCTTTGGACTTTATGTCAGGATGGCTGCAAACAGTGACAAGGGGGAATGGCTGGGGTAAAAAGGCTTATATGTTGTTCTTTCGGGAACAGTGCCCTAGCATTGTGCCAGTGAGCAACTTCAACAGCAGGTGAAGACCCTCTTTGAGGCCATGAGGTGAAAGGAAGGAACCTGCCCCATAGCCTGATGCAGAAGCACTTGGACTGGTGGCTTGCGGCAGTGTGACGGCACCAGAGACATCCTGGCTGGCCAGAGTTTTGTTACAAGCTGGCACCAAGGCGTGTTTGTCCCCAGCAAGAGAACAAGTAGGACCTGGGCTCTGTAGCAACAGATGCTTTAGGTGGGAGGGAGCCCAAGACTTTGGCACATAGCAGGAGGGTTTTGGGCGCTCATCCTCAGCTGCAGGAGAGGAGGAGGGGGATTGCAGAGGGGAAGGCTTGGCAGCAGATGGGAGGGAGAGATTCGCTTCCTCACAGGCTGGGAAAGAGGGCTTAAGCATCAGGTTGCCTGGCAATAGGTTTCTAGGCATCAGAAATTGCTCTGATCTGTTCACATAGTGCGCTAGCTCAGAACAAAGCCCATCTCTGGCCCTTTAAAGATGGGGAGGAGCTGCAGGATCGAGATATATCACCTGGCAACAGGAAGCTGCCTCTCCTCCCTCTCCTCTGCACCAAGTTGTGCTCTTGGGATGCTCCAGTGTGTGCCAGGCTCAGCCAAACACTTGAGGTCCCTCTGGGGTGAAAGGGAAAGCAAGGATGATGGGGGCTGGAGAAGGGGCAGGTGTGGTAGGGGAGGAAATCTGGGCAATCTGGTATCAGGAAACGACCAGGAGAAGGAATTATTAAAGTTCTGGTGTTGCAGCTTGAGGACCCAGCTTAATTTTGCCTCAATGTTTATGCATACCTGAGAAAAAATTATCACTATCCTGCTCTTCCTACTCAAATCCTTCCCTAACAGTACTGAAGTCAGTAAATTTTCCCGGGGGTTCAGGAAGCACGTGAATTGAGCTGATCTGCCCCATATATATACTTTTTTTTTTTTTTTTTTTTTCAACCGAAAGAGCCAAGCACATTGTAGGGTGCCTCAGGCATGGCACGGCCAGTTGGGCAAGGGGAGGGATTGTCCCACTCTGCTCTGCACTGGTGCGGCCTCACCTCGAGCATTGTGTGTGGTTTTGGGTGCCACAGTGTAAGAAGAACATAAAACTATTAGTGTGTGTTCGAAGGAGGGCTACAAAGGTGGTAAAGGGTCTGGAGGGGAAGACATGTGAGGAACAGGTGAGGTCTCTTGGTGTGTTCAGCCCAGAGCAGAGCAGGCCAAGGGGAGGCCTCATGGCGGCCTGCAGCTCCCTCACGAGGGGAGTGGAGGGGCAGGCGCTGGGCTCTGCTCTCTGGGGACGGCGACAGGACCCGAGGGAATGGCGTGGAGCTGGGACAGGGGAGGGTCAGGCTGGGTGTTAGGAGAAGGTTCTGCACCCAGGGGTGGTCGGGCACTGGGACAGGCTCCCCAGGGCAGTCACCATGGCACCGAGCCTGCTGGAGTTCCAGAAACATTTGGACAACACTGTCAGACATAGGGTTCGGTTTTGGGTAGTCCTGTGTGGAGCCAGAAGTTGGACTCGATGATCCTTGTGGGTATTCCAGCTTGGCGTATTCTGTGGTTCTGGTTCTATATATCCTGCCCAGGACAGCAGGGTTTGATCTCCACAGATCTTGTGGACTCCAGCTGCCAGAATGGTTTCTCTCTTCCAAGTTCAATTGTACCATATGATTGTACATTAATTTAGAGCTAATTGCCAGGTAATGAATTCATGTTTGCTCACTCCATTTCAATCCCCTATGCTTCCAGCTGAAAACTCATTTGCATCCCACTCTAGATCCTGGTGCACTGCCCCTGCTCTCACCCCTGCTGCTGTCTTTGCAAGTGCATGGGATGCAGCACGGAGAAACAACATTCTTTTTTAAAGGAAGAGAATCAAGGAACAACCATAGGTTTGCATGCAGACAAGGAGAGAGCAAGCTCCAGGTACTTCCAAACCCTTTTGGTTTTGGATAAACAGAAGGGCATTGATGTGTCTGAGTTATCAAGACGGAATGTTAGAGACTGGTGTGGCACTGGGTTCAAATCCCTGGCTCTGTCCCTGACCTTGCATATGTCCCAGAACAACTCTTCCCCTTGCTTTCCCAGCTGCAAAAAGGGTTAGCAGCAGCCTCCTGTCTCACAGGGCTCTGCAGCTTGTTAAACACTGCAGAGACACTCAGTCGCTCTGAAGTTTAGAGACATTCCCTTAAACAGATCATTATATTAGAATATTGACTATAAATATGGTAAAAAAAACAACCAAATAAAACATTTCTTTGCTGAGATTTTTTCTGAACAAAGCACCATTACATACCCAATGGATTTTCTTGTATTTCGTAATCCTGTAGGATCTAGGAAAAGTCTTTTCTGGGGGAGAGGCAGGGAAAGAAAAAATCTTTCTGTCCATCCTAAAGCATCTGAATTTGAGTTGGTTGATTTTTTTTAAGCCCTCACCTCCCTATTGTTTTAAATGACAGAAGCTACCCTGGTGAAGCTTGCGCCGTGCAAGAAGGAGCAGCGGGATGCCAGGAAGCTGAAGTGGCGAATCATCGTTTTCAAACAGCACTAATGGGAGAGCAGGGGAGAGCTTGTTTGCGTTCAGGTAGACTGAGTTAACTCTGTGGGACGTATGGCAGCAGCTGTGTCGGGGAGAGGGAAGGGGCTGCAAAGCCTCTGATAATTTCGCCAAGGACAGCTCGGGTTGGGGAGGGGATGTGGATGTGCCACTGCCCCTGGATGTTCATCGAGCTTGGAGCAGAGCCCTGTTTGTCAGCACGGGGAGCTGCCACGCCAGCCTCCTGCTTGCTTCCAGCACAGAGGGCCTCAAGGGGCATGAGGTAATGAATGCATCTTCTGCAGACAACGGGAGCTAATTTCCAGTGGCGGCAAGCGCCTGTCCGCCTCGCAGAAATGTTCAGCCTGTTTGGAAATGGTGAGATAATCCCCACAGCATCCCAGTGCAGAGAGAAAGAAGGGCAGGATTAGACCTTTATCTGTGCCAAAGCAGCAGGATATGGCCTCCAAAGAGCTTTCACCTCTGTCAACTAACCCCTAGCTATGGCGTGGGATCCTTCAGCCCTGTTTTCAAGCCTAAGTTTGAATGCAGTGAAGGGGGAGGTTTATAGCCCTTCTGGGGCATGTACATGGAGGGATGAGATCAGCTTGTGAGGGATGAGCAGCCACTTCGAGTGGCAAATGGCAGGTTCAGAGGTGGAAGGGAAGAATTGGGAGAGTGGGGCAGGAGGTGGAGACACCAGAACACTCGCAGCTGCCCAGCTACATGCAGGTGGGATGCAGACCTTAAAAGCTGATGCTACATTTACCACCCCCTTGCAGATGTCCTGAGTAATCTGAATACCTGCAGTGGTGCTGGGCACCAGTGTTTCAGCAGCTGGAGGAAGCCCAGCTTCCTTGAGACCACACTGCAACAGAACATGTCAAAGAGCCTATGTCTCCTGAATGCACATTAATGCATCCATTAAGGGTTGCATAGTCAAAAGACTGGGCAAATTTATGGACAGAAACATCCATCCAGGACTCCTAAATGTAAAAGCTCTTTCTCAGACAGTCTGTGAATTATAGTTCACTGGAGGCTGAGCGACTGTTTTGAAAAGAATCATTCCACACTTACATTTTCTTTTTACATCGTCTCTTGACACTTGCTGCTGGCCACACTTGGCAGCAGGGCACTGAGCTTGAGCGACCTTCTGTTTGACCTACGATAGCCATCCTTATCCTTTAAATCCCATCATCTCTCTAATTGCTGCATCATTAATATAAGCAATGGCTCTTCTGACAATTTTCTTCTACCCACACCTCCCATCCATGTAGCAAAGCATGGGATCTGCAAGCTTTGCCATCAGCCTGTATGAGCCTGTGATTAGTACCAGTCTCTAACAACACAAGGTGAGCTATTAGATGGATATTTATTTGTGAGGCTTGTATGGAGCAGTGTGTGCCAAGCCAAGCAGATGGTGGAGGTGCCAAGAAGAATGGAAAATAGTGTAGATGGTGATCATCATGGTGAGACTCAGCATTAGCAGGAAATGGGATAGAGGAGAGTAACCCATGGCCCAAATGCCATGTTGGTGACTTGTGAGAGAAGGCTATTTGCTCTGCTCTGCACCTTCAGAACAAAACAAGGTGCATGAACGGGGTGAGTAATGCTGGTAGGAGCACCTGGAAAGGCTGGGTGGAAGGTGTTAGGGAGCAAAGGTGCTAATTACCCATCATGTAATGCTGCGGGCTAGATGCCCATCAGCATCCCATTGCTTTCCAGTATACTCTCATCCATGCTACAGACACCCTGGGTAACAGAGCGGGGCAGGCTTTCATGATTTAGGACAGCTCTGAATCCAAAAAACACCATAAATAATCGATAGATACATGCCTAACCTGCATGGCTCACCTCAGTCCAAAAGACTGTGTTTTTTCTCCTTGGAGTGAAACACTCCTCCAAAATGAGAGGAAATATTTTTACAGGTTGGGGAAAGTTTCATATTTTAAAGAGCAGCTGTAGCATTTAGTCAACCCTTCATGGGGGATGTTCATTCGATCATTGTCTGTGTTAATTAGTTTTCATCCCTTCACAGTGTGAGGCTACTTTTTGTATTTAGCCACTTCTGAAATGAGGAAAGGGAGGTTCAAGTGAATTAATTGTTCTCTGGCCTTGCAGCACATATGCTAGGACTGGGGGCAGAAACCAGTCCTCTGGCTTTTGGCCTTTTGTTCCAGCCATGGGAGAACATTTTATTCTGTATTTAGAGGACAAAAGGATTTATACTCAGTATGCCAGGCAGGGCTGCAATTGCTCTCAACTCACACAGCCCAGGTTCACCAAAGCTACCCCAGCTTCATGTTTCATCTCGATGAAGTGCTGTTGGGTGAAACACAACTGAAGCAAGATGCACCTGTTCTGGAGTAAGTGTGAGGTTAATAGGGGTAATTTCCACCTGCTGCTTCCCAAGAGATAGTACTTAACAAGTCCCTGTGTAGGTTTAGTAAAAATGGGAGCATATGTCCTTGTCTCTGTCCTGTAGTGACATGGTAGGTATCACTCATAGCCTCTCCCCAGACTTCTCCCCAGCCCCCTTCCTAAATTAGCTCCAACAATTTAAACAGTGTGACTCTTCTAGTCAATCTTGTTTGGACTGAAACAGTCTAAAAGAAGTTCCTTCAAAACTTTAGGAATAAGCATGAAGTTAGTTGGGGTACTTCCAAGCTCACAGGATGTTGAGCCTGTCTGATCTACAAAACAGTATGATTTAGTGGTGTCACGTCAGGGTGTTCCTGCTTCTGCACCCTTCTGCTGCCACTCTTTCCCATCTTGCAGTTATGGTGGTACAAATTGTAGGGCCCACAAAATGGACGAGAGCAGGGAGTGGGATGCTTTCTGGTTTCAGGAAGAGACACTTGGAAGGACTGCAGGAAAAGGCACACATTTTGGGGGTGGGTCAGTTTTCTGCTTCATGGCATGGCCCATACGCCCTTGATTTAGCCTAGCAAAGAGTATAGGACCACACAGGGACAACCAGCAAGAAGAAGGGATACCTTAAGCTGCTTCCACCTCCAAAGCATATACATCATTAATCCACAGCCTAAAGGAATAACTAGGGAGAGGCAGGAATACCCAAACCCAATATTGTCCCTGAACACTATACCATGAATGACATGCCACTGTTCCCACATTCATCCCTCCCATGCCAAGTCAAATACCTTTGGAAAACCATGCCAACGGGCACCAAGCACTGGGCTGGCAGGTGCTGGGGCTCCTCGTTGCTGGGAGCGGTGATGGGAAGTGATGCGCAAGTGATGAGTTGATTTTCACGGTGTTCAGACCTCGAGGGGGGTGTTAATCTGCACCTGGGAAATGTCAGATCCAGTCAGCGAAGCCCTAATGGATTGTTTGCTTTTCAGCAGCAGGGGAGTGGGAAATGTGTAGCTCGCGTAGGCTCGGTTGAGTCAGAAAAGAAGCGGCTATTCCCCTGTGCCATCTGGGACAAGCGGGATGCGGTGATTGCGGAGCGGATGGAGGGCCGTATGCAGGCACTTGCTATTTGGGATGCTCTGCGTCGTCTCTCCAGGGAGCCAGAGCCTGGCAGCAACCGGCAGCGGGATGTCTGAAATGACTTCTCCTTGCTTGAGCTTAGATGTCCTTGTAGCTGCAAAGATATAAGTTATCATGAGCCTACCCTACCCGCTCGTGCACAGGCAGCCTCTTGTACCTCAATCTGCCTAGGAATCTTTCTGCACAAGTGAGAAATTAATCACAGCCCATATATAGACATATATACACACTCACATATGTGTATATACACAGAGTAGTAAATTCCCTACAGAAAAAAAAAAGAAAAAAAAAAGAAAAAAAAAGAAAAAAGAGGTTCGTGAATAAATTATTTGTAAACTCATTTTTATTTTAATGAATAATTTAGTTTAGGAAAGAAGAGACAAAAGGAAAATTTCAGAAGATAGGAAAAACTATGTTCAGGCAATTTTGAGATGATTTTCAGTTGTTCCAACCTTTTGTTTCAAAGTAGTGATTTCATTGCAAAAAATGACCCAAATTTCTAAAAGGGCAAGGATTAAATCTGAAAACCTGAAAATTGAAGAAAATTAATTGTTCTGTGTTGAATAAAATGTTTTGTTTTACAATTCAAAATCCAAAAAATACTGCTTAGTTTCAGGCCAATGAGTCACAAAACCAACTTTTATATATATACATATATATATGTATATAAATATATATATATATTATATGTATATTTATTTCTCTTTTTTAAATAATTATTTTTGGTCAAAAGGAACTACCTTACCTTCTGTCTCTCTCTCTCTTTTTTTTTTTTTTTTTTTTTTAACAGTTTTGGTGTAAAATAAATCCATTTCTTGTACCTCTACAAAGTCATCACCAGAACTAAATTGTGCTATTGTCTCACATTTTTCTCATTATTTCCTGCCTATCACCTTGCTCCTTAAGTCTATCTACACTGCTAGGTGGCTGTGGCTCTAAGCCCCTTTTCTATTCAATTTGACTCACCACTTCTGCCAGTGTGCATCCAGCCCAGTGGACCACTCAATATGATTTGGACATCAGTAGCAGAAGGCCACAGGCTTTGCACTGACCCAAAACCACAAGGTCTCAGGGTAGCTCTGGGCTTGCTGGGGGCTGAGCTGTGTGTCCCTGTGACACAAGCGTCCCATGGCCGAGGGACCTAAGGACTCAGCCTGAGCTCAGCGCTGGGGACACCCAACAAACAGCAGCCCCGTGTGTGCCTGGGTGGGCAATGGGCAGCTCTGCCACGGGCACTGGGGACCAGAAAGGGGGCAGGCAGAGGCAGGTACCCCCAGGTAGTACTGAGGTTGAGGAAGAATAAACTTCACCATGAACACTACATTGCTTCTTGCCAAGACGTCAAGGTGGTGACAACTCACGATGTCACCGCCTTTCTACTGGAGACGACCAGTGAATTTGATCATAAGGCACAGAAGGACACTGGCAGTATGAGCACAAGCAAAAAAGGGGATACTAATGGAGGTTTTTTGAATAACAGTGTTAGGGTACTATTTTTAACAAGGCTTTTCTGTTCTAAAATGCACTATGTTCATGTAACAAGGCTAATAAAGCTGTATTTTCATTAGGTTGTTTGTATTTAAATGATGATACCCAGAAGTTCTTAACTCATATATGGCTTGTATGATGCTTCCATCCATAGCTTTGTGGGTGGTATGCACCCAGGTAAGACTGGATAGCTGGGCCTTAGTTACATTTAGACCAAATACATATTATTATGCATCTTATATAATCTTGTCCTTATAACTAGAGAGGTGAGAAGAGAGGAACTCTAGAGATGTCCTCCAGGCAGTTTTAGTCCAGACTAGCACAGCAGCATTTGTTCTGGGTAAGATTATGAGACCAATTTTGAAGCTTGCAGGTGAAGAGGTTTTGGATATTGACATGAATCAAGGCTAGAGTGCCGTGCTGAGATGCAGAACTGCATTCCTCATCAGCACAAAGGGTCAGGACCATAACAGCTCCTGGTCACACCACCCTGGTAGAGCATCCTTCTCAGCTGTGTTGGGATGAACCTTAGAGCACCCTGCTAATACCACATCGGCACAGATGCACTAGGATATTGTGCACACATTGGATTTCCCATCTAACCTTGAGGTGATGGCCTCAGACATGTCTCTGGATCCTGGAAAAGTTGTTTTGTTGCCTTCTGGGTTTGGGGCAGTCAGAGCTCAAGCTGTGTACTGAATGCCTACAGAGAACAAGAGTAGGCCAGTCTGGAACTTGCGTGCCATGTGGACCTCGGTCTGGGAGAACTGGGGCTGAATTTAGGTTCATTTTTGTTGAGGTCATATTGGATCTCATTTGCAAGTACTTTTTTCATGTTTCTGCCCGACCTGCTTAGCTGTTTCACACTGAACCCTAAGATGTTATCCCTTCATTCATTTGCACCCAATCTTCCTGAAAAAAAAGACCAAAAAAAAAAAAAAAAAAAGCTCACTTTCTCTTAGCTTCATCACATCATCTTGTCTTTGAGCTTCTGAGGCTCTCAGCTTTTGCCTAAAGGTTTTAATAAGCAATTAGAAGTTTCTTCTGGAAGTGAACCTCAGGCTGTGGTACCATCAAACGCTTCCCCCTCCGTCTGCAGTAGAGCCAGATTTCCTCTCCAATCACTTTGCTGATGTTAACTAACCATTCTTAACAAAGATGTCGTTTACTGGTGCTTGAAGGCTTAAAAGCTTATAGAGCTCCATGAGTAAGGGAATTTGAAAGAACTTTTTTGTTAATGCAATTTTCAGCAATTATGATGTTTTTAGTTATGTAACATTTTTTATCACAATACCATTGTTTAAAGGATTTACCAAGCAGCCAGCAAAAGAAGTTCAGCAGAGCAAGGATATCTGTCAAATTCCTTGCTTAAAAAATGTCCGCTGCAAATCCTTTCTGATGCAATGGTGTTTCAAACTCTTGGCAAGGAAAACGATGTCAGAAAGTTCACTCCAAGTGTTATCCTTTCTCCCGCATCCATCCCAGCCCCATTTGTCTCCCTGGTGACTTTGCCCAGGTCCCACAGAGGGCACTGGTGGGTGTCCACTCTCATAATGGAGCCCCTTGAGCTGGAGCCAACATTCATGCTGTGACACTGTGCAATGCAGAGGACACAGCTCCAAAGGTAAAAAAAAAAAAAAAAAAAAAAAAGAGCTATGCAAAACCCTCCCCTTCACTGTCTGCTGGTTCTGATGTCTCAATAGGCAGCAAACAAATTTAGGCGTTGCTTTACTCTTCTCTTCTGCAGTGTCACTGGCCATTGTCTGAAGCAGGTCCCTTTAGAACTGCTGAGACTTTGCCTCTTCTCTATTGAATTCATCGGACTTCTTATTTCAGAGCTTCTCTCATTATTTGCTGAAAATTTCTGGAGAGTTGGAACTGGCTTTGACAGCAGCTGTCAACGTTTCTTGTTTAATTACAGAGGATAGGGAGAGGGAAGGTCCTGGGAGAGTTTGGGGTGCACAGGCTTACCAAAATCTGTATGACAAGAAAGAATAAGAGAAACAGGATGTACTGAACTTGGCACAAAGTTAGGCAATAGTTATCCTGGCACAGTGTGCCTAAACATTGCAAAGAAACAGGTTGTTAAACTGTCACATTTCTGTGATCCAGAATGATATGAAACATTTCCTTGCAGACTGGGATTCAAGAGGAAGAAGTATTTAAAGCGTTGAACAGATCCTTTGAAATCAGAGATTTCCATGCATGGTGCTGGGTAAAGTCACTGTGATTATCTTCCGACAGTAACATTGCCAAGTGGCCGGTCCCCCTTGGACTCAGGACCCAATCAATAAAACCTGAGTCCCTTTCACTCCAGACCATGGTTCAGTCCCTTCCTGGATCCTGGCTCAGGGTTGCATTCCCTGCAGTACCCTGGAGGAGCCTGGCTTGGGAATGACATCTCCAAACAGACTTCATTCACACTCTTACCTTCTCACACTGCCCTTGCCTCCATGCCAAGTCTGGGGGAGAAAAACCCTTTCCAGGGAAATCCTGACACCCCAGAGAGCCACAGCTCTCTGAGCCAAGATATTCAAGCACTGTGGCAGTTGCACATCAGGGGCACCTCCTACCTCTTTTCCTGAAGAGCCTTTGGAAACACATTCCAGGTACAAATATGATTTTTCTCCATGCCATTATCTGCTCACTGGCCCCTCTGCTGTACCCTGACCACTTATAGGGTTCCCAGCAGGGTCAGCTGAGCCAAGCCATGAGGCAGCTCTGCAAAATGTAAGAACATCACCTGCCTTGTCTGTTTAGCCTGGAAGCTCTCCTGGCCTCGCATCTCGCTCCGTGCCTGTTTAGCACCTAGCATGGGTCTGCATTTGGCTGGTATTGTTACCATATTGCTAATAATTAATAATAATATGGGGCTAAACAGAGCACCCTAGCAGAGCACTGACTGCAAACCCAGCCACGCAGCCAAGAATGAAGATTAAAAAGGGGGAAGAAAGCTGGCAGAGAATTACTTAATTTAGTACATTTGAAACCCAATAATTATTTCTTTAAAAATAGAATTTGCTGAAGCAACTTCTGGCTTTTAATTCTTTTCTCTCCCTCCACCCCCCCCCCCCCCTTTTTATTTTTAATCACTGTGTAATAAAGTAATTAGCAATTTGTGTCACTTCTGTAATTTTTTCTCCTTGGTATAATCACAAGGGGTGACACATTTCCCCAGCACACTTAAAAAAGAAAAAAATAAAAAGTATAATAAAGATAATAAAGAGAGGCAAAAATCAGAGCTGGTGTTTGAACCCTATCAAAGTAAGTAAAACATGTTCTGCCTCCTCAAAATGATGATTACATCACTGATGACAATTTATTAATTACAGAAACTATGGACAGTGGAGCTGGACCAAATACTCTGTAACAGATCCCAGTCTTGACTGAACCTAAGTAAATTCAGCAACTTCCCCAGGGCAAGACAAGTAGATACATGGCTCCACACTGATAGCAGTTTCTTGTCTGTATTTTATTTGGATGAGCAAGTCCCCATTGTGCTAGCTGTTGGTATCAATAACCAAAGTGAAGAAGGAAGAGAGAAAGAGAGAAACATTTGCAGGAAGGCATGGAGAATGTGACCTCATCTGCAGACCTTGGAGGTGAGCTTCAGCCACCTGCCTCCCTGTGTTGACCATCCTTGAAGAGCTGCAGACTTCTCTCAGCCCAGTGCCCTGGTAAGGTCTTAAAAAATAAATAATAATAAAAAAAATCTTTGGCCTTTCTATGAGGGGACAAGAGAGAAGGGAAGGGACATGGCTGTGGAGCAGCAGGGTGCCCATCTCCTCACAAAGGTCTGTCTGAGCCCTGGGACTCAGCTGTCACAGTCAGCTCTTATATGTGTGCTTTGATGCTCTGGCCAGCTTCATACTGTGCTTCAGCTCTGTGGTCCCAGGAAAACCCCAAAACCCTTAAGCCTACCCTCATCATCCTCATAATCCTTTGAGGAGAGCTGGTCTCACTGGTTGGGCGTCCCCTTAGCAGAGCATTGAGGCCATCACTGTCTTGTGATGCATAAGGTGTGGAGAAAGGGTTGCTTCAGAGCAAAGTGATTGTTAGAAGGGACTCAAATGGGAGGAGAGAGCCACCAGCCCCTCCGATCACGAAAGTAGGGTGCCTTCTGCTCCCAGGGGAATCAATAAAAACGGTCACTGCATTCAACACTAGTACAAGCAGCCCAGATGAATCTCTTTGGAGTTTGCAAAAGCTCAGTAAGACCCTCTGTCTTCTCCTTGCAAGTCGTGCAGCCCTCCCATTCCTTCTGGCATCCTCTTAATACAGTATGAATCAACACCTGGGTAAGGGACAGGATGTTTTGCCTGTTTGCAGCTTTCTGTCCACCCCATGCTCCCTGGTAATTCAGGCTTTGCTAATTACTCATCCCCTCATTTTGGGCATATCTGTGTTGTTTTCTGGTGCCCTGAAGCCTCAAAGGCAGCTGGAATGAACCCAAACTCCTCCAGTTGAGCTGGTCTCTGGGGAGGGAGGAGCATGGGACCAAAAATCAGCTAGAGTGGCCTGACTTTTTGACACAGCAGTAAAGAAAGACTCAGTCCTGGCTCCTTTTCCAAACTCTGCTTCTGGTTTTATCCAGTGACTCACTCATGCAAAATTCATGAGCAGTTAATGGAGCAAAGGTGAGCCCTCTGGACCTACCCCTGGCCCCAAAATGGAAGTGAGATACACTCCTGTGCACTTAGAAACCCAAATTATGCTGACAGTCCTCTCTCTCTGAGCTCAGACTTGTTTGCAGGCCAAAGAAGGAGCTCTTCAATGCTGACAGAGTGGAGCCAGCAAGCAGCAGCTGAATTCATTCAGCACCCTTCCTCTTAAGAAAGCCCCACCACATACGCACTAAGCTAAGGTATATACCTAACGTAAGAGGTATCTACAACCTTTAGGCTGTTTTTTTCTGGTTGAACTCTTCCTGAGCCCTCTTAAACCTGCCAAAGATGTAAAAAGACACAGCTCAATGACCGGGCTGAGAAACCCTGCTGAAGGAGGTTCTCTTTTACTCCCACCCAGATCAATATTGTCCCTCCAGTTTCTCCCTGTAATGGTCACCATCCTCCCTTCCCTTTTATGCTGGCATGATTTCAGAAGACAGGACATTAATACCAACCAGCAGACAAACCCTGAAAAACAGCTTTTTTCTCTACAGCTCTCTTTCTGCCAGCATTTCCACAAGCATCAGAACCAGATCTGGAGGAGCAGAGGCCTGATACATGAATATGAGCATTGCCTTTAGTCCCTCTCGATCATTTTGGAGGAGCTAAGCGGGAATTTCATATGCTCAGGCTGAAAGTTGCTCGCTTCTGTCCCTCTCTGCTGACACCCTGTGTTCATACTGTCACCTCCGGGGTTCTCCCTGCTGCCAGACATCTCCATGTTACCTTCCTGCCTCTTCCTTAGCCTGATTTCCCCTCTAGCATCACAGAAACCACGTTGTTTCCCTTCCATCAGAATCTCGGATAGCAGAGACATTAGGTTCAAATGCAAGTCAAATCCTTTTATTTATTTATTTATTTTTCTGACAACAGAAACAAAACAAAACAGTAACTTTCTTTCTGAAGCCTTTTTTTCCCCATCCTTCTGCACTCCTGCCTTTGATACAGGTGTTACCAGAAGCTGGTTTTGATGTCATTAGCTGAAGCCTTCTTCCTTGTGAAGTAAGAAATTACCTGAGAGCCCCCATATGACCCATAAACACCCCCCTGACACCTCCTGGGGGTGGGATGGAGGGAGGTGAAACCTGGCAGTGTGGCTCCCACGAGGCTAGTCTGAGAATAAAGGATTCATGACGCATTGCCTATGTACCAGGAAACATAGGCAACAGCAGGAACCCAAGACCTTTTGTCCTGTTTCCTCTCTATCTTACTGCCTGGACACATTTCTTTCTCGCCGTGGGGAAGGTGGTTTCTTCTCTGTGAGTCTTGCTTGTCTGTTGTTTCAGATAAAAGTGGTGTCTTCTGAGGACTCAAGATTTAGGCTGCAGGAGCACTGAGATATCAGTCAGCCCAGAAGTCCAGCCATTCCTCTCTTGCCCTCAAGATCTTCTTGTTTCTTGTTCCCCTTTTAGACTCTGAAGTCTGGGGGGTTAAGACAAACTTCTTCAAAATTTGTCCTATATGTAGTTCAGACTCCTCCGCGGTCCACATCCATACAAGTTAGTTAAAACAACCAACCAAAGAAGCAAAACCCAGTTATTTGGATTGTCTCCTGCCTGAGATGACCACGTCACAACTATGAATATCCATGGCCAGTGCTTATCCCCAGTTTATGTCTGGGCATTGCATGGTGGGAGCAGGCATTAACTAAAACCATCTCAAAAAAAACATCCTAACAACAAAATGCTGGGAACCCCTCTGTTCCTGTGGTTCAGAATTATGCTGCACTGGTGATTTTCCATGTAGAGGTTGCTGCAGGGTAATATTTAGCAGTCAGGCTGTGTCTGGTGGTACTATGGTACTGCTGTAAGAGAGGGGAGATTGTCTTCATGGTTAAGGCAGAGAGCTGGACAGTGGATACAGGTTCAGATCCAGATCTGGCTACTAATTTGCTGGCAGGTGTTAATCTAGCTTTTATTGTCTATCTCAGAACTAGGCATCTGTATCTTTTTTCATGGCAAAGAAAGAGATAGGTGTTGATAGGGACTGAATAATCTGACCTCTTCTGAGAGAAGCTCTCTCTGAAAGTGCTTACTGTCATGCAGAATGTAGGGTGAGTAGCACAGGAGTAGCTGCAGGCGTCAGACTTTAATGAGGTGAGTGAATCTCCCTTTCCTTGGTGACCCTGGACAAGCCACTATGTCTTTGTTTCTCAGCAGAGAAATGAGGCATTTCTCTTTTTCCATCTCCTCAGAACAGCAAAGGATATGACACTGAGAGAGGTGGCCTGGGTATCTTGACCCTGCAAGCCAAGTGTGAAACCAAAGCCATTTTCAAGCCCAGAGACCTCGATGCAGAGACACAGTGATCTTGTTACACATTCAAGCACTCTGCAAGGAAGCTGTCTGATGTCCTCTGTCCCTCTAAGCCCTTTGCTTGTGAGTGTACCCTCCTTCCTGCAGATATGTGTACACTGGTGAGTGGCTGCGTTCTCCAAAAAGACCTTTACCCCTCTTTGACTGCTGGATCTACCTGGTGAGTCTAAGAGAGCCATGACCACTCTTTATCATCAGCATTATGGGTGAATTGTTATCCTGTAACAATTCAGAATCTCTAAATCACAGAATCACAGAATGTTGGAAGGGATCTCTGGATGTCATCTGGTCCAACCCTCCTGCTCAAGCAGGGCCACCCAGAGCAGGGTGCCCAGGACCATGTCCGGGTGGCTTTTGAAGACTTCCCATGAGGACATTCCACAACCTCTCTGGGCAAGCCATGCCAGTGCTCCATCACCCACACAGCACAGAAGTGCTTCCTGATGTTCTGAGGGAATCTCCTGTGCTCCAATTTGTGTCCATTGCCTCTTGTCCTGGCACTGGACACCACTGAACAGAACCTGTCTCTGTCATTGTTGCACCCTCCCTTCAGGTATTTATAGACATTTTCCTTTTTTCACGACTTTCTCCCCCAGCCACACTGGAGACATATAGTTTGGACATAACAGACAACCAAGTGTTACTGACCCTATGTGTTGTGAACAGGGAGAGAGGACTTCCCAGCTTGCCTTCTGCCAGAGTCGAGCACATTAGCATCTCACTTCAGCTGCTGTTTCTGGAGTTGTGGGGATGCTACCATTCATATGTAGATCGCTTAATAATACAATATATGAATACTTATTCCGAGCATCAAGGATTATTTCAGAACCAACCTTGTGGAAAATGGTACCTAAGGGGAAGAGGAAGGGATGTGGATCGGGGAGGGAGAGATACATTGGAACAAGGAACTGCAGAAAGACTGCTTTATTTTCTTCCATCAAAACTGCTGGAGGACACTGGCTTTGTCCCACCCTATGAGCTGCCATCACCAGAACGTGCTCTTTCTTCAGATGTCAGACTTTGAGCAGGGAAGGATGAGATATCCATCACTGCCCCAAAATGCCTTTGGTGAAGCCTCCTGTGCATGGTGGGGAAGAGAAGGGTGTTCAGTGAGATGACACTGGATCATCATGCAGCAGCCATATGCATTGGGGAGGGAGGGATAAGGTGGGCTGGGGAAAATCTGGTGTGTAACAGCTTTTGAAGAGCGCCAAGGTTCTGGTCTCTGCAGAGCTCAGGTGGATCTATACAGAGGCAGGTGCACCTTTAGGCTGCAATTTCAAGTTTCTTTGGGGGATAAGCACCATTAGTGTTTACTGAGTGTGTATGTTTGTGCATGAGACTGTCTCACAAACGTATGTATTACAGTGCTCTGAGTTTCTTTCTCACTCAGTTACAGCAATAGCCCAAGGGTTCCTCCATCTTTTGGAAGGAAGTTTGTGAAAAGCAAAGGATGCACAGACAGATTTTGGTACATGACCTGCACCCTTACAAGTCTGGGTGACTTGTCAGCTCAGAAGTAAAACAAATTTTATCCACCTCATATTTGGGCAAGGTTTTTCTTGAATGCTCCATAGGTGGGTTCAGTTTAAGCCCCAGGCAAGGATTTTGCTTAGCTGCATTAGCAGACAGAGCTGTTTTCCTACTGCTTTCTCTCAGCTCTTGGTGCACAATGCATGCTTAAATGCTCTTCCTTTTTGCAGCCTGTAGGTATGCTCACCGATATGGTATCTGGAGTATTTCATGGAGGAGAAGAGCTGGAGGAAAGGAAACTTTGAAACCAGGCACAAATCACCTATCTCCACCATCAGCCAAGCTTCAGTCCAAGCCAGTTCCGAAATTCAGACGTGCAGCACTGGACTGCTTACAGGCAAGGGCTCCTTGGGCTAAGCAGGGACGGTTGGACAAGATCAGGGCTGTCTGTGGCACATCCTAATAGAGCAGCAGCTATCCCAAAGTCAGCTTTTGCTGGAATCTCAGGTGGAATTAAAATGCTGACAGCAATACGGACTCCATGGAAGATAAAGGTGGGCAGTTGGAGCGAAGGCACCTATCAGCAGGGGTCCCCTTCACTGTGATCTCTTCTGTAAATTTTCCACCTCAAAGGTAAATGCAGATGAAAAATGGATAATCCAGTTTTGCGGGAGCTGTCAGGGGAGGTGGGGGGTACTTTATTTGGTGTAGTTAATGAAGGGATCTGATGTATACTGATTTCTATGCTGTATGAACTTTGTGGCAGGAATCTGAGCCATTTCAAACAGAATACTTACTTTCTTCCTACAGGCTTTGCTGCCAACAGTTGCCATGGGAACTCAGCCCACTCACCAGCTGATCACGTGAACAGATTTGTTTTGTTAGTAGTAGTAATATTAGCATTATTTTTGGTACAAGAGACTGATCATTGCTACCACTGATGTTCAAATAATCCCCTCCTGTAGTATCTTTGATAGGATGTGTGCCCAGCACTGTCTGGGTAAAGAACTGCTGGTAAATGTGCCATTGGTCCTAGGCAGCCAAGTGAAACCTTTCTTTCATTAGGAAATGATCTATCTGCCTGTTGCTGTTAGGTCCTGAATCCCCGTGCTAAGAGGGAGGAGAGCATGCTATGAATCTCAGATTGTCATCTGAGCAAATCTTCTGCCAGAGCCACAGAAAGGGAAAAAGGAGAATGGTGGGGAGGTGAAAGTGGGAGTGAGTATTGTAACAGCAATAGAGCTAATGGGGAGAGTCGGGGGACTGAGGAGGAGAAGATTAATACTGAAGGGAAGGAGCCTGCACTGAAGAACAGTTTGTCATGCTGTTTGCAGATCTGGTCATGCAATTTGCAGATCTGCTCATTGGCCATAATAAATTGAGCATGCAATAAATCATATCTGGAAGAGCAGATCCTTTTGCAAGTGACAGCCACAAAGACCCCTTGTTAGCAGAGGAGGACCTGAGTAAAAAGGCAAGTTGAAGCATAGGATGATAAACGAATAGTCTCTAAGCAGCAGAAAAAAAAGGTTTGTGCCATGTTGAACTGTTCTTTCTACAGAAAGACAGGGAGAGAGAGAAAGGGCAGGTGGATATCTGAGCACTCGCCATCTCTCTAGCTGTGCTGATCTTGCTGTCATGGGGGTCACTTCTGGAGATAAGGGATGTGGGTGGTATAGTCTGCGTTTGCTGGAAAATTAGAGGAAGAACAGCAGTAAGGATGAGTTCACCTTACAGTGAGAATTATTCCACCTTGACAAGTGGTGCCAATTCCAAAATGTCCAGAGGTCTGCAGCAACAAAGAAGGGGAAAAGGTTCGGTAATAAGTCTCAGTTTTGCATTTTGTGGTCATCAGGACCTGATGTGATAGATTGCAATCCACCCTGTGCCTCCCAGGTCTCCTTTGAGCACTTTCTACTTTAACATGGGAAAATCTTTCTCAGTTACGAGGGAAATCTGTCTCTTTTCCCTTGTAACCAATGACAGGACGCACAGGAACAGCACAATGCTGCACCAGGCGAAGTACCAGACCGGATGTTAGGAAAAATTTCTTTATTGTGAGGGTGGCCAAACACTGGAACAGGCTTCCTAGACATGTGGTTGATGTCCCATGCCTGTCAGTGTTCAAGAGGCATTTGGATAACGTCCTTAGTAATACTCTTGAACTTTTGCTTAGCCCTGAAGTGGTCAGACAGTTCAGTTTGAGGATTTTTGTAGGTCCCTTCCAACCTCTGTAGTGGCTGCCAGTGATTCCTGAGCTCATGTTCAGGCACAATGGTATGTTATGGGACATAGGATGTGTTTTCAGGCTTCATCAAAACCTCTTATCTTGCAACAACTTTTCTTGTTTTTTTGCCAACCAATTTTAGTATCATCTACTCAACAGCCATGAAGATAACATAACATCACTCTGGAACTGTGTCTTAATACTTTGCCAAAGTCTTTCCAAGGAAAAAAACAAGATCTCTTAATAACTCTTTTTTTTTTTTTTTTATTATTTTTTTTTTATTTTTTAAATGTAAGTGGAAGTAGAATAGTCTGTTGTAGTGATGTGCTGACTCAAAACCTCTGGTAACTTTGATGTTACAAGATACATAGGCCAATGATCCAATGATTTACATCCTATGGATTTTTCACGTGCATTTGTTAGACATCACAGCACCATGTTTGTTATTCTCATGCTTAGTAGAGTCCACTAGTGTTGTCAGATTTCCCAGCTGAGACTTCAGCAGTGTTGCATGGGATGCAGCAGTGCCGCTCCAAAAGAACCTCACTTCCAGAAAGCCCGGCTGGACATGTGCAATGCCCCACGGTAGTGACTCCAAGGTTACCAGCTGTAGCAAGAATTTGGGAAAGAGTTTTTGCTGGTAGCTGTTCATAATGGACAGCAGAGGGGATCAAAGACTTTAACATCAGCAACGTGAGTCCTGGTCTAGATCATGCATCCTGCGATGAGCTCATTCAATTACTCCCTGTATCAAATTCATATCAGAGTTTCTCAGGGCTTTGCCTTAGTTACTAATCAATAGAAATACTAACAAACATCTCTTCTGTCTGGCTTAAGAGTATACTGTCTTTGTTTTCCTTTTATAGCCCACAAACCAGATTATTAAGTCTTATTTTTATTTTTTTTTTTCTGTAACAGGGGAGCTTTTATACATAATTATGCCCACTATTCAATTTGTGTCAAGTGATATTCCCAGGTATAAATCTCCATGCATTTGTTCTTGCAGAATGAAAAGGAAACCTCAGTAGGGTCAATGTGGTGTTGATCTATAAAGCTCAAAATGCTTTGGTTTCCTGGAGGGTCCACTTGCCAAGTTTGACGCTGCTGTATTACTCTCTTTATAACAGCCTGTTGTTTGATGCAGATGATGCTGCTGGTAGGAAAATATGCATAAGAAAAGGTGGGAAAATAATCTAATAGAGCCCTCTTACAGTGCACTATTTGGCAGAAAAAAAATAAAAATTAACTGGGTTTCTGGTAACAAAAGTCATGCAATCAGTCTGAATGAAAGGGTGGAGTTTTCTCAGCTGAGACTATTTGCAGGTGGACATCACTATCAGAATTCATTATCTGACTCTTAAAATCTATTTATTTATTTATTTATTTTCCCCAAAGGGAACAAGGGAAACATTCATCTGACTTATTTTAGATATTTTCTTTAGAAGATAAGGCAATGTCTGAAACACCTGTTTCTTTCCATAGATGATAAAGTAATCTGGAACACTAGATCGCTTGGAAAAGTCTACTCTGCAGACATCCAACAGCAGGTGAAGTGAATCATTACTACCTATCTTCCTTGATCCCATGTAACAGCTTCATCCAATTTGTCCTTGACTGACTCTGATGCAAATCACAACATTTGATTAGATTTTGGCTCTAGTCACACAATAAGAACTTCATCTTCATCCTGGTATAACCATAATGTTGGATAGAAATCTGAAAATAGTTATGTGGAAAAAAAAAAAAAAAAAAGAGAGTTATCTGAGGTCAAGAAAGAAAGGAAGAAAGGAAGAAAGGAAGAAGAGAAAACATTATTTAACAAAGACTGAAGACTACATGGCTCTTCTAACTGTTCACCTAATGAAGTGAAATAGATAACTATTGGCAAATGCTAACTCATAAAATGATGAACAGCTGAAACTCTTAGTTTCACACAAAAGAGTTCAGGACCCAGAGACAGTCCTGAAGAATCCATATCTCTTAAACAGTCTGAAAGACAAGTAATTATCATCCAGCAAGAATAACTGGAGACCTCCTTGCAGTAAGGGTGGGGGAGTCTACAGAAACTTATTTAATTAACCAAGTGGTCCACGTTATAATTAAACCAAAAGCAGGAAAACGATTATCTGAGTAACTTCTAGTTAGAGGACATTTTTAATGACTATGTTCCGTTCCATTTTTAGTTGTGATGCACTAGATGAGATGACATAGATATAAGGCTTTCCTACATAATACTAAACTAAAGAATGCTGGATTTTCTCTGCTTAATGGTGAAAATTGCAGAGAATGAGAAAGATATGTTTACATAAAGTTATATTCCCACAAATGCACACTTTTTATTCTCCGTACCTGGCATACACCATTAAAACAAAGTGCTCCGAGCGTAAAACAGTGAAGCATTAAAAAGCCATTAATCATTGCTTTGTATTCCTTGCTGCTAGATGTTAATTTCAATTTACAGTCACCTATTCAGTTCCCCTTCAGTGGTGTGGCTGGCTCTGTTCCTAAAGGCTAGGACGATGAGGGAAGGAGGAGAAAGTCACCTCAGGCAGAGATGGGGGGACATGGAGGGTGGCGGAGCTCCCCTGGGACACTATTTTCTTCTCCCTCTTTTCTCTGGAATTAGATTGTCCAGATGGAGGAGCTTTAAACTCTACTGAAGGAGGCAATGACATTTCCCAGTTGTTCTTAAAAAAAAAATAAAATAAAATAAAAAGAAGAAGGAAGAAGAAAATTGCTGATTAATCATGTCTGGCCTGCAGGATAACAATTATCGTCATGTTAATTGGGGAAGATTCAATAGTGAGGAAATAAGGAGAAGCTAGCCTGGTCTTCCGCCAGCCAGTTTCTACCTTCTGTGGAGATTACTCTAGCCAGTTGTGTGGACAGAACTACATGCCAGCCATGGATGGGGGAACAGGACTAGAGAAACCCCATCAGATTTGCAAGTGAGCGAAAGGAGAGCTTCCGTGGAATGTGTTGTATGCTGGGGCACACTTTGTGCCCCCCAGGCTGTTGGTGAAGTTGGAAGTGACAATGCTGAAACACCTCACTGCAGTGCAGCAAAGGGGCTGGGGTGCTGACTCAGTCTGGGTCCATGATGTGAGGTTTCATGAGCTGTTTCAGCTTGCTTTCTCCCAATATATGACATCATGTATGTTAAGTCATGGGAGAAGGGTCTGTTATGCCTGGTCATTACACAAAGGAGCTATAGCAGTGGGTTATTACGGGAGGGGGGAAACACCATCAGATGGTATTTCTTTGACATCGAAGCTCATTTTTGGTGATTCTTAAAGTATCTGCAACTTTTGTTGCCTTTTTCTGCCAAGTTCCTTGTTCCTACTGTCTCCCATTCCCTTAGGAACACTTTCTTCAAGGGATTTATTTCTTTTCCTTGAAGATATAAGGTCTTCTGATGGTGTTCAGGGTTACCCCACTCTTCTCAAAACAGGCACCATGGCTTTCTCCACATTGCAAAGTAAACCCCAAGCTTGCAAGGAGACAAGAACATACAAAATTTTATGGAAGCTTCTGTCCACATTTTTGGTTCCAGCTCAGCCATAGCATGACTGCAGAGCATCTACTCTGTGTTTAGGAAGGCCTGAAAATGGCACTGAAACATATCCCACAGTCTCCTACCACGGAAGAAACAACACCTTTCTAGGTCTTCTGAGATCCTTGAATATAATCCCCCACACTAAATCCATCCAGCATGAAGGGCTGAGTTGGATGTCAGTAGGGTGAGGTGCTGAGCATGTTCAGCACTGTCCTCAGACTCTTCTACCATACATGGATTGGTGGGTCTCATCTCAAAAGTGACAATAAAGTGAGCAAGCAGGGTGAGGTGGCCAAGATCTGTAAGTTCAGAGGATGTGAGCTTGTCCTGAGAGCACAGCATTCATTTAGGAGGAAAAAAACTTCCCTGTGATCATGCTCTGGCTTCCTCTGGGCCACGTGTGGGAGCAGCCTGTGATACTGACAAAATATTTGGTCCTAGTGAAGCTATGCCGTTTGGCAGCAATGAACTCCATGCCTCTCAGTGTGTTATTTTCAAAGCTTGATGCCAGGGTATGTGTTTTATGACCCGGAGCGTGGCAGAAACTAGCCTGAGTGAGCAAGGCCCGTGGGGACAAGGCTGGGCCTAGTTAGTGCAACGTGTGCATTGTGTCTCTCTGGACTGGATCCCAGTGAAATTATCCTGTCAGCTTGCCCAGGCTTCTGCCTGCCATGAGCCACTGGTTTGCTCTGGAAGGCAGTCCAAGAGCACATGTGTAGGATAGAGGCCCAAGGGACCAGGGCCTTTGAGGAAGGGAGGCAGGGCCCACGCTTGGCTGCGTGCGTGCTCTGCTCAGGAAGAAAGGGATGGAGCAGGTCCCTCTTTCCCAAAGCTCCCACTGTGAGCGTCTCTTCAGATCCAGCAGATGGGTCCAGCAAGGAGCCAAAAGATCAGAAATAGCTTTGGTGCAGCTCCCTGGGTGATTTCAGACTGTGCCTTCTCTGGCAGTGGGACCAAGCTGGAAGAACTGCTGGAAAAAGTCAACCCTGTGCCTGCAGAGCCAAGATCTCATTAGGCATGGCAGAGAGGAGCATGACAAACAAATACCTGGCACTGTGACTTCTCCTTAGCAAGAGGGCATAGATTCTGGTCTGGAGGCAAACACAGTGTTTGCAATGGGTCCTCCCACCTGTCATGCCCCTGTACTGACAGGAGGTCTCATTAAAGTAATCGGCTGTGTGGATGGCATTATTTGTGCACATAGCTTAGGCTCTGAATTGGCATCGGGGGCTCTGAAATAGGCAGGCTGGTGAGGATGCTGCAGCATGCATGAGCAGTAAGAGGGGTCTCCTATTAGCATCGACCTTTGGGGAAATGAAAGTGGAGAGAGCAGAGGAGAAATACAAAAAATATCAAGTCCAAAACAGTGGAATGTCTCTGCTTCACCCAGTTTATTCATTGCTGCCTGCTTCCTTACTTACTGTTTATTTATTTACTTGAAAGTGAGGTGACCTTCAAAAGCTGCTGCTTGTCACTAGCAGCCTTTTGGTTGCAAGTTGCATGTTAATTTTGGCTTGGATACTGAAACCGTATGTCCTAGGCATTCTGCGGTGGAGTCTGTGCCTCTCATTTTCTATGCTATTTAAAAGCAGGAGTCCACACTGGATAATCAGGCTGGCTTTGCAGGCCTAAATAATAAAAGGCTGTAGGGAACATGTGGCCCTGATGATGCAAACTCCCCTCATTTTTATTCCACTTCAGCCCACTCATCTCAGGAATGATAGGACTGGCTGCCATACGGGGATTATTTGCAGGTCCCACGACAGATGTGGAAATGTTCTTTTTCTCCAAACTCTGTCTTCACAGGGAACAATCATCTGTGTCCTGCAGATTCAATGCAACAGACTTTCATCTTTCCTCCCTTCTTTTCCACCTATCAGATAAGTCCATACAGGTCTTCAAGGTGAGTTTATAGCCTCCAGGGCAGCAAGATCGCTACAATGACAACCACAAATGCATCCAAATTGTGTCTCTGGAGGCTAATCTATAGAGTGACTCTACTCATACTGGCACGATGGACAGAGGGACTTCCAGGGCAGAATCCAAAGGAAAATATCGGATGTTTGTTGTATTTGTACCACTGCCAAGATGACAGCAATGATTTGTTGGCAGCCATATGCTTCAAGCCAGGACCCTGCAAGCCAGGCACCTTGTATGCCCTGGACATGTCCCATTTGGGATGCTTTCCTCTGCTTCTTTATTATTCCAAATAAATGCAGTGCTCTGTTTAGTATCCCAATTAAAGCAGCCAGCTCTGGAGTAGGGGCTAGCTCTGGCCTGTTCTGAACAAATAATAACCTTCTCCTGTGCTGTTGTACGGATGCCATGTTTCACAGTTTTACCCAGAGTTGGAGTTTTTTCTTCTGGGAGTGAAAACTTGTTGGGTGTCACTTGAATATATAGAAAATTTTGCTCTTTTGAAAAGCAGAGGAAATGAAGGTAGGAAATGAAGGCAGGCAAAATAAATAGGTATAGAAATAAATAAATAAAACTAATTTCTTGAAGGAGAGGGGTGTGGATGGTATGAAGGCTTCTTTTTCTAACCTTTACAAAAATAATTATCGTGAAAATTATCCTGAACAGTGGAAATATTTCACTCAGAGGTGACTGTTGTGAGCACACAAGCTTAACTTGATGAATCCTGCCCTTAATTCAGGAGGAAGGGCCCTCTAGGAGGAGCTATTTCTTTCCCTTGGCAACACGGTCTGCTTCAAAGATAAGAACAGACAGCTGTAATAAGGGGAGAGGAGCTCTACACCAAACATTAGGGAAAAGCGTTACAAGTGAGTAGCAGCACAGATACAGGCTGATTTCGGCTGAGCTCTGATTACTAACACAAATCTTGAGAGCCTACTGCCAATACAGAGAAAGAGGGAATGTCCAGAAGAAAATTCAACCACTTGGAGTGCCCCTGCAAGACTTACAGGGCAGTCCTAGTGACAGGGCTCCTGCCAGAGGCTCTTCAACTCCATGTCCTGAGTTAGGTTGATGATCCCAGGGCATAGAGAGAGCTCACTGCAAAGGTTAGCTCTTCTGGGCAAAGAAACCCAGGAGCATCGGTCACAAGCAGTCCAATGATTTGGAGCAAGGTCTCATAACAATGCCTTAAATTCTCCAGAAGAGCTAATGCAATCTTCATATCAATAAGCTGGAGTGTGCGGAGTTAGATGTGGCAAGTCATTTTTTTTTTATTATTTTTATTTTTCCTGGGTATGGAGGAAATGTCTGTGTCTGCATGGGAACATCTGGTGCTTGCAGACACATCAGAAGAAAGTGACAAGAAGTCACTCAAGTGATTCTACCTAGTGGAAGATATCCCTGTTTCACTGTATTTATTTCCTCCAGCCTGACTTGAGTTATGCTTTTCTTCATTTCAATAACAGCTCCTGCTATTCCCTGCCTCTGAAGCTCTCATTTAGTTTAAAACCATTATCCCTTGTCCTATGGGCAGAGTGGGTGATGTTGCAGTTTGCTCTCCTACACAACTGCCCCCATCATCTGTTCCTAGACATGGTCTTGGGACTCAAGAACTGAGCTTAGGTTTCACCCCCTACCTTCCCTAGATCTGAAACTGGGGCTTTTTAGCCTGTGTCGTCCTATATATGTATGTGTATTTTTTTTAATTTTTATTTTTTGTACCAAATCACTAGCTCCTGTCTGCTTCCAGACACATATTCTCCCTGGCCCACACCAGCTTGCAAAGATCTTGTCCTCCCTGCGCAGCCCTGCCAGGCTCATCTAAGGCCTCATGATCTGCTGTCAGAAATTATAAAGACGTTCCCAATTTCCAGGCTGAGCAGCCAGGATCACATTTGCAATCAGTTTTAATCACAAGTGTAACTGAGTGGATTGCAAGTGATAAGCCCTGTCTGCAGACAGCTGTGATGTAATGAATATGACAGTTCAGAATTGGGTCTGAAGGTTATTTTGGGGGAAGGCAGAGAACCACAAAATTAGACTTAGTGCAGGGGAAAAAGAGAAAGATGAAAAGAGAGCCAGGGCTTCAAACCCACACAGCTAAGAGATTCCCTTCCCTGCCAGACAAGACAAGCTTAAATAATCAAAATTAATTTGCAGAGGAAGGCAGCCACTCAAAGAGAAATCAAACAGGTGACCACAGCTGGCATGAAATTTCACAGGATGAAAAGGCTAGAGGGCTGAAATGAAATAGCTACCAGCTGTCCCTGCCTTCGTGAGCCTGGAGGAATAGAGACCCCTGTTCTCAAAATACTTGGCTGTTGAAACAGCCCTTTGGAAATGGCCCAGGAAAAATCACCTGGGAGCAAACCTGGTGTCTTCAAATGCCTTCTTGGCTTTTGCCAAATGTAAATTACAGGTTAGCCGAGTGGCACATGTCAAGTGGCAGACACCATAGGCTCCTGCATCACGTTTCTCTTTTCCATGGACAAAGATCAGAGAAACACAGAATGGCTGAGAGTGGAAGGGACCTCTGGGTCCATCTGGTCCAATTCCCCTGCTCGAGCAGGGCCACACAAAGCAGGGTGCCCAGGCCCCACATCCATGTGGCTTTTGAAAATCTCCAAGGAGGAGACTCCACCACCTCCCTGGGCAGCCTATTCCCATGCTCCATCAACTGCAGAGTAAAGAAATGCTTCCTGATGTTTAGACAGAACCTCCTAAGTTCTGAATAGAGCCTGCACCACCAGACAGAGGCTTTTTCCTCTTCTCTGTGTACTTATAGATATTGACAAGATCCCCTGAGCCTCCTCTTACCCAGACTGAACAGTCCCAGCTTTCTCAGCCTCTCTGCACACCTTGACAGCTCTCTGTTGGACTCCTTCCAGTATGCCCAGGTCTCTCTTGTATGCTGGTGAGCCCAGAACTGGACACAGTACTACAGGTGCAGCCTCACCAGTGCTGAGTAGAGAAGAAGGATCATCTCTTGACCTGGTGGCAATACTTCACCTAATGCAGCCAACAATACCATTAGCCATCTTAGTGGCAAGGACCCATTGCTGACTCATGCTCAACTTGGTGCCTACCAGGACCCCCAGGTCCTTTTCTGCAGAGCTGCTTCCCACCTGGGTGCCCCCAACATGTCCTGGTGCCTGGGGTCATTCCTCCATAGGTACAGGACTCTGCGCTTCTCCTTGTTGAACTTCATGAGATTTTTGTCAGACCACATCTCCAGGCTGCTGAGGTCCCTCTGGATGGCAGCATGGCCCTCTGGTGAGTCAGCTACTCCCCCAGTTTTGTGTCATTTGTGAATTTACTGAGGGTGCACTCTACAGATTTGCAAAGCAGAGTCCTTACCACTGCTTCTCCCCTGCTCTGGTGGCCACATGCTAGATCCAACCTTTCCTACAGCCCACCAATGTCCTACACCTCTATACAAAGCATTATGGAGCAACAGATGTGCCACAGTGCAGTACAGAGCACCTAGTTCCTGCTGGGGGATTTCTCTTCCATCACAAAGCCTGGCAAATTCACAGACCGAGCCATCTCATCAGCTGTGCTCCACTGCCCTGCACCAGAGAAGATGTTATTCATGATGCCCAGGGGTCATGTTCTAACAAATGTGCTTTGTGGGAGCAGAGGTAACTTTGGGGTAACTGGAAGGAGTTGTCTGAGTTGCAACAGAGAGTAGGAGAGACATTAGTCCAACAGCTAAACACTATTTTCTCATCACAGAATCAACACACTTGGTAAAGGGAGCGACCTGGTTCATGATGTCACAAAATCTTACAAGATAAATCTTTGGTCACATCATGAGCTAAGGAAGGTTGCCATGGATTTGGCTAATTGAAATGTGCATACAGACTAAAGGTTTTCACTGCTGTACCTGCCCATAGGTCTTTCTATCGTGACCTTGCTGGGTCATTTCAGGCCACTGGTCCATCCACCCGATACTCTCCCCTTGTCACAAAGGATCATGGCATCACCCATTTGTGCATCCCGTGTCCTGCTGTACCACTGGTGTGCTACCTCCTGGCCTGTCAGATCAAATCAGAGACTGCTCCCGCCTCTAGCCATTGCTAATATTCAATGAGTCAGAAAGGAGCTAAGATCAACTTGACCTTCATCAATAGGATGGTGTCACATGCTGAAAGAAAGACACGATAAAGGTAAAAGCAGGCAGTCTGCTCAGTCTTGTCTGACTTTTGTGTCCAGAGTTGTAAACCGTAATAAAAGTATATAGTTCTAACTAGAATTCAGCTGCCTCTGTTGACCTCCATCTGCATGCTAGGAGATCAGAGACAGGCATCATTGCAGAGAACAGAAATTCCAGAGAAGTGAAATCTTTCACAGATCCACCCCCTAAGTAAATTTGTCCATAAAGCAGAACTGAGTGAAGGTCTGTCTGAGTGGAGGAAAGGAGAAAGGTGGCCAACAAATTTTGATTAAATCAGCTTTTGTCAAAAATGTACCCAGTGCTTTTTTTTTTTTTTTTCTTTTTTCTTTTTTTTCCTAAAATCCTTTGAGCTTGTGCACTTGCTGTCATAGGGAAGTAAATCCAACTGAACTGTTAATGTGGATTAGCTGAACTGCACGCAAGCACAGGCATTTTTATTCAGTTACACTATTCTTAGTCTGACTCATCCCGACCCCTTTGAGCAGAGTTCTAATGCTGTTTAGATGAGATATTAGGAGAAAAATCTTCACTCAGAGGGTGGTGAGACCCTGGCACAGGTTGCCCAGAGAGGTTGTGGATGCCCCATCCCTGGAGGTGTTCAAGACCAGGTTGGATGAGGCCCTGGGCAACCTGATCTAGTGGGTGGCATCCCTACCCGAGGCAGGGGGGTTGGAACTGGATGATCTTTAAGGTTCCTTCCAACCCAAGCACTTCTATGATTTTATGATCATTCCTGGCCATATTTAAAACCAATATAGAAATGTTATCACTTTCAAGCCATTTATTTTTACTTTGTCCTGAATATTTGCCTCAGGCCAGATGTATTATGCCCTTTTTGTCAACTCTGACCATGAAGCGAGTGCAGAGCGAGTAGCTCACATGTTGACAGCTACCTTCCAGATGGTCAAACTCTGGTGAGATATCCCTATCCCAGCAGAGGTGAGACTGTTTGCTTCTACTCAAGATATGATTTAATATGGAGAGGGGCAAGTTCTTGTTGGCTGGAGTAGTGTCTGGGCTTAATGTGTCTTAATCAGATGCCTCAATAAAGTGACAAATATTAGCTGGGATAAATTAAGAATTTATAATTTTCTTGACCAGTCCCATTCCAACAAGTGTTTTATTTATTTATTTTTATTTATTTGTTTTTCTGAAACCACTCTTCTTTTGTTACTCTGGAGGAGTTATAAACCCACAATAAGCCTAGGCTTCATATGTACAGACAGCTTCATCTACTGACAGATTTCAGAAGGGATCCTAAAGCCCTTTACACTAGCACATAAAATAGTCTTCACCCCTCCAAGAATATCCATCTGGAATTGGAGACCAGAGCCCTGGCATGTCACCCTATGCCATATGGACTTTAAAAATGAGGCCTCAAGCCATAAGCAAGATCATCTCCTGAGTGATCACGTTTACGTGAATGCCTGGTGGAGAAGATGAAGATCTGCCAGCAGATGTTTGTTCCCTATGTATAGAATATCTGCTCAGCACTATGCTGTCATGTGCCTCTGGGTTTCTCCTCCTATAATCCAGATCATACCCTTTGTGTCACTGCCTCCAGAGACCCAACAAAACCTTTTTCAGACTTGGCATCTATCAGATACTAATGCTGTGAATAAACCTTTGATGTCCACTGATATAGTAGGACCTAGCTACTTCGTATTTTGAACTAGCTAGGACTGAAACTGAGAGTCTATAATGGTTGGCCCTGTGGGTATTATTAATATTGCATTTGACATGTGTGGACTCTGTCAGCCATAGTCAATGAAAAATAGTCATGACATTATCAGTTTGGGCAATCTTTTAACTCAATTCTCCTGAAAGAGAGGCAGCTTCACAGTAAATGGGGAAGCTTCTCTGTATATAGGGAAGCTGAAGAACAGGGAGGTGTTGTGCCATGGACAAGGTCATACAGAAAAGGCAGTAATCTGCTTTTTCCACTGTGACTCTGTGTCTCCTGAAGGTTTTTAAGGTTCCTTGTAGAGTTGACTTCTGGCTTAGTCAATACTTTTTTTTTCTGTAACACCCTTTCCTTCTCTTGATCTGACTGTAATACTGAAAGGCAATGTCCATTGCATAGCACAACTGCATAGCAGTGAGGTTTGATTCATAGTCATTTCAAAAACGTGATAAAATTTCTAGGAATTCAAATATCGCATAACAGCAAATGTGAAGCGTTAGTGTAAAAAAATTTATAATAATTAAAAAAAAAAATTAAAAATTCTCCAAAAGACCTGAAACTGATCCAGAAAAGAAGTTAGAATCTTTCCTTCCTGTGCCACTATGAATTCCCAGTTCTTTAGCTGTAACCATCAAGTTGCTATCTAAGAGTCACAGCCACCAGATAATGGAAAAAAAAAAAAAAAAAAAAAAAAAGGACACTAGGGAAGCACTCTCACGTAACAATCTAGTACAGGATGTGATGGAACATCCCAAGAAATTTGAGCTAGAAGGAGGATGGACATCTCACGGGATCACAGAATGGTTGAGGTGGGAAGGGACCTTTGGGTCCAATTCCCCTGGTCAAGCAGGGCCACACAAAGCAGGGTGCCCAGGATCATGTCCAGGTGGCTTTTGAAAATCCCAAAGGAGGAGACTCTACAACCTCCCTTGGCAACCTATTCCAGTGCTCCATCACCTGCAGAGTAAAGAAGTGCTTCCTGATGTTTAGACAGTACCTCCTGTGCTCCAGTTTGTGCCCATTGCCTTCTGTCCTGGCACTGGGCACCACTGAAAGGAGCATAGAAGAGCATCTCCGCAAATTGGATGTTAAAAATCTGCCTCTGATATGAGCACTCTTGGGAAAGTGGGGCTGGCTATGCCAAGGACAGAATGACATTTCCATCCTTTAGAGAACCTAGGAAATTAGCATGATGGTCATTACCATAATACAAGCACTGACAACATCCATGGTGGATCACAATGTAGATCTACCTTGCTCAGTGTAGAAAAGACTGTAAAATCAAAGATAGCACAGAGAAATGTTTTATATATTTTTACAGTCTCTGGAGACAGAGTGATAAATATTCCTAAGGTATCTTTATGTTTCCTAGGATTTCTACGAATCTTTTTCCTGTTAAGTTGTTTAAAATTTTTAGATCAAGTAAACTTTTAGCACTTGCAATATCCCTTGGAAAGGAGAGATTAACTGCAGTTTAACCGCACATTTTGTGAATTTTTGTGAAGTGAGTTCTTTGTTCTGACCTGTTATCATCTCAAGCACCCTTTTCAAAGAAACAAAAAATAGGTGTTCCCTCTCATCGTCTTTGTTCCACTCATAATTTGATAGACCATTATCATATCCTGCTTCTGTCATCTCTTATTCAAATGAAATATTCCTAGAGTACTTTGTTTTTTAATATTTCTGATCGGTCTGTGGCCTTTCTACATGTCTTTTCCAGTTCTCCTCTATCCTTTCTGGGATGGAGACACCAGAGTGACTCAAAATGTGCAGAGGCACACATTGAGTTTTCTCAGGAACAAAATAATGCTATCTTTTTAAATTTCTATTCCTTTTCTCTTAATTCTTAACATTTAGTTTGCTTTTTGTCACTAGCATTGAGCACTGAGATGACATAGTCATATTATTAGAAACACCAATTCATTCCTGAGTGCATAATAGTCCATTCAAAGCGCATCACTGTATGCAAAGTTAGGATTGCACTATTTTTTTTTCATGTGTACCACCCTGTACTTATTTCCACCAAATTTTAGTTGCTATTTTATCATAAAATCACTCAGCAGTGTGATGTCCCTCTGCAATTCTTCCACATCGTCCCTCATCATTACTACCTTGTATAGTGTCTTCGGAGGAGTTTGTTGCTTCATTCATTACATCACTCAACGTCACCACACCTGAGCTAGGTCTCCTTTAGGGGACTTTTCCAACCTTTCCATATCGAGGACCAGAGCCTGCTGTAAGCAGCAGTAATGCAAACCCCTACAGAGAAGATACACACTATTTTTTTTCTCCAAATTGTCTGGTATGGGTAAGTAGCACTAACAGAAGTAATGGCTTTGCCTATATCTGTGAGTGATGAGTGCATGTGCTGAATTCAGAAGAAGCTATTTTGAATAGGCAGTGAAAGGGGAGCCTGTGTGTGTGTGCTTGCCTGTGTATCTTTTAATCTGCTTCTTTTTTTCTAGTGCACATGTGACTTTGTGTGTGGCCTTCCTCTGAATTTATTTTACTTTCTTTTTGATTGCAATAATAATACTGCTGCTAAAAAGAAACCTTCTCCTTTAAATTCCCCAATGCCAAGAAATGAACTTTGAAATATGAAGGTTAGCAAAGACTTTGGGAACAACTTTGAAAGCAGCTAAGCTGTAAGCGATCGCCTTGTCCTTTAATCAGATGCTTGGCTTTGCAGCTCCAGCCATCTTCACGGATTAACTCCCATGAACTTTCTGAACTGCTTTTATGGAAAAGCACATCAAACAGATGACTCTGCTGGGAAGGAATTAATCAATTAAGCAGAAGCAGAGAAGTCTACTCTCTGCTGAGAAACTGGTCTACTGCCACCTTTCCCCTTCCCACCTCCTCCCTTCCACCTTGCTCTAAAACTTGTTTTCTTTATAGGGAATGACACAGCTTCCCTTCTTGCCATTTTTTTTTCTAAGATAAATACATCTTGTCTAGTCTGTAACTGTGAGCTCTGCAGGGACCAGCAGTCTCCAGTTGTGGAAATATCACTGATGAGCATTTCCCTGTGCCCAGGTTGACCAGACTGAATGAGCTCAAGGTGATGCACGTTGGTCTCCCTCTGGTGGAGAGTCGTAAGTTTTCTGTCTGCGCCTCCAAGAAGAGCTGTTTAGGATCTGGCTTTTCCATATCTGGCTTAGTGGCCAGCTGCGTGCCCCAGAAAATCAGTGAAGGGGTTACAGCAATCTGGATGGTATCTCCTCAGCCTGAGTGGGAACTACTTGCATGCTACAGGCACAGTGGGGTCTCCTAGCAGAGTACGAAACCCCATCTCTCTGAGGCTGAAACTCTTGAGGTTCCTACATGCAGTCATAAATACCTGTGCCTATTTATGACATCCACAATTGTTCTAGAATCTGTTTCACAGTCTTAAGCTTTTCTTTGCACGTCAGTGTAAAGAAAATAGGGATGCAAGTTCAGATTTCCTTTTTTTTTTTTTTTTTTTTTTTCCCCCATATTAGTCTTCTTTTGACTTGAAAAGTGATGATCTTTCATGACAGAGAGAGTTACAAAATTATAGTGTTGCTGCAGACAGCATTTAAGGGAGGTTTCTTCCATCTGTTTGCTTTTAATGTTACGGATTTTTGTAAATGGCAAAGCATATTAACAACTACATGAAGTCTTAGCTACAACATCAGTCTTCACAGCCATGTGGACAATAAGCAAGGGGGCAGTCTGCAGAAACTTGGCTTTATGGCCAAGACAATTCTGCCTTTCTTTTGCAAAAGACATGCAAGTGATTTGGTCCTAGGGAAAATCTACCAACTGCTTCAGGAATACTTGGAGTCCAAGTCACAGCTTAATTACATTGTTAATTGAAGAGGTGGAGTTTCTCTTGCAGAGATAAGATCATTCCCATAGTTTTTTTACTAAAATGTTTCCAGTTTGGTAAGAGACTTGCAGTTTAAGCTAGGATAGATTGCTTCATTAAGCCCTTGTCTCCTCCCTCACCTTCACTCCATCATATCAAATGATTGAGTCACCTTTATATTTATATTTCTTGTCCATACTGCTCCTACAGGGAGGCTGATCTGCAGGAGATGGTGACAAGTTTTCTTCTCGTTCCCACCCTAAAACAATTCCTGGTCTATTTATCCTTATTTTCATTCCTGTTAGCACTCTCTTTCTTAAATACCTCTTCATCCTCCCTGGTGCTTATCCCAGGTGTATTTAGAAGAGCACTTTTAAAAATTGAAAAGATCTGTTGGTTTTCAGCTTATTTCCAGCTGGGTAGGCATTTGAAGCATGGCAGTGCAAGTCTCAGGTGGTAGGAAGACAGAAACATATCAAAGAACTAGTTAACATCTAAGCAACTCCTTCACAGAGAGATCTTTCCTTCTTCCAAATACTACCTAGTTAGATCCTATAAGATATCTCTTATTTCATAATATTGCAAGAATATCAGCAGTCTAAGAACTTCTGCTAGCCGTGCATGGCTACTTTCCTGCTGCTAGCTCTCTTCTGTCAGAGCCTTCCAGCACCGAGGGAAGATGACACAGCCACAAAGTGGCTGAGGTTGGAGGCACCTCTGGACATCACCTAATCCAACCCTCCTTCTCTAGCAGCAACAACTAGAGCAGGTGGATCAGGCCCCTGGCTCATTGAGTTTTTAGTATCTCCACAGATAGAGACTCCACAGCCTCTCTGAGTGACCTGCTCCTGTGTTCAGTCACCCTCACAGGATTATTTACTTATTATTATTTTAAACATAATTTCTTGTATTTCAATTTGTGACCATTGTTTCTTGTCTGTTCACTGACCACCGCTGCAAAAAGTCTATTTCTGTCTTCTTTACCTTGTCCCATCAGCTACTCACACATTGATAGGGTCACCTTCTGAAGATGAAGCCTTCGCTTCTCCAGGTTGAACATTTCCAGCTCTCTCCTTGTATACAGATCTCCAATCTCTTCATCATCTTTGTGGTCATTTGCTGAACTTACTCCAGTATGTCCACATCCCTCTTCTACTGGAGAGACCAGGCTGGACATAGCTCTCCAGATGTGGCCTCACCATGCCTGGGTAGAGGGGAAGAATCCCCCTCCCCTCGACCTGTTGGCAATGCTCTTCCTTAAAAAAAAACTCCTTCTGCTTTCAAAAAACTAGACCTGAAAGCAAATTTGTGTTATCTGTTTGAGAGCTACAGCACAGTGCTGAGTGGCTTCCATGCCCAGCACACTCAGTCCTCAGCTAAAATATTTTAGTGGTGGGGAATTCTGATAAAGTTAGGATATCTGTAGCATTTTTAAGATTTGTCAAGATCACTCTCACAGCAGTAAGAACTGATATAATGGCTTGTGAAGAAATAAAATGGAGAGGAAAAGGCACATTTTATTTCTGGATTGAGTGTTAAGACCTTTCAGACAGTATTATTTCTTGACTTTAATGAGCAGGATATCTTGATCCAATCTTTTTCATTGCATTTTTGTCCCCAAACATGTTTTTTTTATTTTAAAGGACACAAACCTGCAAACATTGTACCCAGCTCTGCTTGAGTCTTCTGGGAAATAATATGCCAGCTTTGGAGGGGATTGCAAAGAGAAACTAGAAACAAGACTGGACTTGTGATTTTTATTTTCATGTCATTTAGAGAAACAGAAAGTGGCTGATGACAGAGAGGACATTCTACAGGTTCAGAGCCCCTCCATTTTGTGGCACTCAAAATCTTGTTACCAACAAAAAGGACGTGCTATATTTGTAGGAGAAAAACACACGTACTGTTAGCCTAATTAAAGTCTTAACAGTAGGATCAAAATATAACACATATTGTTAGCACAGTTACACTAATACTAACACTCATACTCCAAAGCAACACAGAAAAGCATCATTAATAATAAAGGCAAAATCTTCTTACAAAATAACTTCCCTTTTCTCTGTTGTGACAGTCACCCTGCTAGCATCACTCCAGTGAAAGCACCCGTCTCCTTCTTCAGAAACATGTGTGTTGTCACCACAATTATAATCATCCCCAGTTCTTCCCTAGGAGGTGTCTTCTCAGTGGTGAGGCTTCTTCCTCCTTGCTCTTGAGACCACCTGGGGGTATTTTCTCTCCACTCTCTCCACCTCTTTCTTCCTTCCCCTGGTCCCCAGTGACCGTGGCAGAGCTGTCCAGAACCCACCCGGGCACACAAAGGGTTGCTGTCCCTTGGCCATGGGACACTTGCGTCACAGGGACACACAGCTAGCCCCCAGCAAGCCCAGAGCCATCCTGAGACCCTACGGTGCTGGGTCAGTGCAAAGCCTTTGGCCTTATTCTACTGATGTCCAAAATCATATTGACTGCTTCGCAAGTCATTCATGGCTTCAGGGAGAAAGATGGATTAGGACCTTGGTCACACTATGCAACAACTCAGATGAAAAGACTTGAATTAAATAGACTTTCTCATAGCTGATGGTGTCATAAGGATGGACAGCTACCCAATATCATTCCCATTATTGACAGCAGGACGGAGTAGATGTCATCCTACAACTGGTAAACTTATGAAAAACTCAGTGAAATTGAACACAGAAGAATCTCAAAAACATCATGTGCTTGTGTAGAAACACCCTTTCTCCATTTGAGCAGGGGGTTGGACTAGAAGACCTCTGGAAGTCCTTTCCAGTCTTTCCAGTCTTTTTTTTTTTTTTTTTTTTTTTTTTTTTTTTAATTTAATGAATGAAGCCTGTGTGCTTATTATATGGATGATGCCAATATCTAGAAAAGAGTGTGTACATGCCTGGAATGAGTAGAAAACAGTCGCTTCTGTAGGTATCAGTGCCAGGATCTGGAGTGGCACACACAGACCTTGCAGAGAAGAGCAGCGGGTTTAGAAATAAATAGATAACACACATTGCTAGCACAGCTGCAAGGCATTGCCATCCACAGCCAGATGCCCAGCCTGGAGCAACTCTGCTCGAGCCAATCCCACAGAGTCAGAAAGGGCTGAAAGGACAAGTTCACTTTTGTCTTCAGCAGGCCCTCTAGTTTTTCTGCACCATCCTTCCATCACATTTCAGTAGAGAGAAGTTCAGCTATGCTCTCAGTTGGACTGAGGAAAGCAGGAGACAAATGAGGATGGATGAGTTTTTCCACTGAGAAAACCAGCTGTGCCTTGGCATGGCTGTGGGTCACAGAATCACAGAATTGTAGGGGTTGGAAGGGACCTCCAGAGATCATTGAGTCCATCCCCCCCCCCCCCCCCCCCCCCACCAAAGCAGGTTCCTTAGAGCAGGTTGCCCAGGTAGGCATCCAGACAGGCCTTGAATATCTCCAGAGAAGGAGACTCCACAACCTCCCTGGGCAGCTTGTCCCAGTGGTCTGTCACCCTCACCAAGAAGAAGTTCTTTCGCATGTTGGTGAGGAACTTCCTGTCTTCCATTTTGTGGTCATTGCCCCTTGTCCTGTCCCCACAAGCCACTGAAAAGGGGTTGGCCAAATCCCTCCGTCTCCCACACTTAAGATATTTGTAAACATTGATAAGATCCCCTCTCAGTCTTCTCTTCTCAGGACTGAACAGACCCAGGTCTCTCAGCCTTTCCTCACAGGGGCGACAGGCCCCGTATCATCTTTGTGGCCCTCTGCTGGGCTCTTTCCAGGAGATCCCTGTCTTTTTTGTACTGGGGAGCCCAGAACTGGACACAGTACTCCAGGTGAGGCCTGACCAGGGCAGAGTAGAGGGGAAAGTAGAGGGGATAGGGTCCAGTTGCCGACACAGAGAGTGAGTGCAATTTGTGATGCCTCAGGGTGGCCTGCCTGGCCTCTGCTAGGCCAGAAGGGCAAAGCTCCCAGCCTGTCCTGTGCCATATCCACTGATCTGTGGCACCCTGGGGCATCTCAGATGGCACTTGGTAATGCCAAGTGCCACTTTTTTTAGGAAAGTGCATCACAGCTCCTCTGACCTCCAAGCCAGGTGGGCTGTGTGACATCCATTGCTTTTCTAAGCACGGGCAGCCTCCGGAGGAGATGTCTGAACTCCACAGCACTGATCTCTCTAAATTGTTACAAAATCAGAAATTTATAAAAAAAAAAAAAAAAAAAAAAAAAAAAAAAAGTTTTTCTTGCTAACTGCTGGGCACAGAGAGGCCTGTTCATCTCAGCTCCACAAGAACATAATTGAAAGCATGGCTGTTTTTCACTTCATTCTGTTTGTGCTCATCCCCTCTGCCACAACTTCCCACAACCCTTTTTAATGATGAGCACAAAGCATTTTTTTTCAAAGAACATCTTTTTCTGTGGTTTTGGTCCTGTGATATCCTAAAGAAAGGAAGCACAGATTAGCACAGAGCATATTAGTCTTCCACACAGTAATGGCCTCCTCCTACTTTGGTCCTTAGTTTAAAAATTTCTTAAACCTCCAATTCCTTTCAGATATCTTACAGAAGAATAGTATTTAGGATTGGCGCTCGCTGTCCTGGTATAAAGCCCAGAGTAGGCTCTGCAGAGGTTTATAGTCCATGGATGTCACACACCCTTACTGGCATGGATAGCTGAGTTCATACAACCAGAGCACAAGCTGCAGGCAGTCGTCAGTGGGGACTTTGCTTCTTAATAGAGATGCAAGACCCCTGCACTTGTTTTTGAGCTGGTGGATGATATAATGCCTTCTCTAACTACCCAGGGACCTCAGTACCATATTTGTTTTCTCTAGACTTTTGTCTTTTCTGAATAGTTTTCAGGTTTTTTGTTTGTTTGTTTGTTTGTTTTTGCCTCTGACAGAGTTACGCTTTCCCCCACCAGTGTGGCAGGCAAACAGGAAAGTTCAGGAAACAGGAAAGTCAACAGGGAAGTTCACCTTGTTCTAAGTGGCTGGAAAAAGTTTTCTGCTGAAAATAAAACTACACTTTAAAGCATGCTGACCTCATATTGCAATGCTGGACAAACTTTCTGTATCCATCCCCAGACTGAAACCTGACTTTTCTGAGTCCACAAGTTTTCTTACTCCTTGAAAACTGCTCACGTGGGGCTAGTAGGTCCTGATCTTGGCACTGCTGAGACAGCCTGGGAGTTCAGGAGTGATACAGGGGAAGAGACACTTCTGCCCTGAAGTCTGGTGGTGACCTGGCTTTGAAAGATGGCGCTTGGAACTGAGACTCCCTGCATCTTCAAATTCTCACAGAACATGCAGGTCTGGTTGCAGACGAAGCACTCACCTGGCTTTTCTACAGAAGACTATTTGCACATGAAATGGGGAACCCTTCCTATGTTGGCTGGATTAGAAAGATCTAATTATAGCATGTTTTTCACATGCAGCTCTGTTCAAAGACTTCAGAAGCACAGGAGAAATCTGTTGCATCACCTCATCTCTTGGTAACCAGCTTTGTTTTGCTCTATCCATTAGATCCTGCTGATGTGCGGTGTTCACAAACGTGTTCTCCTGGCTGAAGCATGGCACACACCAGAGCTGGTGATAAGAAGGCTTCCTGCACACCTGTGTCTAGTACCATCAAAGTCAAGGGCTTGTTGCTTGTTGGCAACATCTCAGCCTGCTCTGGGTGGATGAAGTGAAAGGCTGACATGGTTAAATGACACGAAGCCCAAAGCATAAAAATTAGGACCAAACCTGTGCTGAGGGGAATTGCACGACCTCAGCTCCTTCTCTCAGCCCTGAGAAGATGTGACACAACTGCAGCTTGATGAGGCATTGTGTTAGGAACAAAAACGTCTCTGTTTTATCCCATATTGAGGTCTTTCAGCAAGCTTTTTGCTCTCTCTTTCTTTTTTTTTTTTTTTTTTTTTCTCTTGCAGGGCGTTGGTTCTGGTCTAATCCCACATACCTCTCCCTGCCTCATCCTTGTTGCCCTCTTCTCACAAGCTGCATTCAGAGGCCATCTCCCAGCCCCACATCACGTTCCTGCACCATCAGCCTGGATTTCACCTTAAAAGCAATGGAGCCTACCGGGCAGATTTGGTGTGTGGGGATAAGGTACTGATGGGTTTTATTCCCTGAATGACTCCTCCCTACCTTCCAGATCCAGAGAACCACATCCTGGAGGAAAGGCTGGTGGGTTTGACTTCTTTTTCCCTTCTCCCCTGCTTCATCCTCATCATGACAAGAGAAAGGAAGGAGCAGCAGAGAGTATGCTCAGTTTCCTGTCTGATAGTACCCCTGGAAGGTCATGGAAACACCAAATTGTGATGAGACTGGCACATTTTTAATTCCCTCTCATTACAGCCCCTGTTAAAACTACATTACAATAATTGCTTTAGTTCTGCTACGGTATTTTCAGGTCTCTTAATGTAGCTGTCAGCTCAGTGTGCAGGGAACTAACACCAGCCAAATTAAGAAAAAAAAAAAAAAAAGAAAGAAAAAAAGGAGAAACACTCAAATGAAAGCCTGGTAGATTAGCAGAGAGGGTCCAGGGGTGAGACAAAGTCTGGGTGAGAGGTAGGAGGTGGTGAAGTCTGGGCTTGCTGCAAGACCTGCTCAGGTCCTGCTGCTGAGGGACCACTATGGGCTGGAGACAAGGTTTGGATTCTCATGTCTTACATGATAGTCTCCCACAAAACCATCTCTGGTGGGAGAAAAAGCTGCTTTTTACCTTCTGTAAGAACAATAACAATGGAAAGGGGATGCCGCAGTGGCATTCTGCATTTGCTTGCGATGCTTTGAAGCACCCCTCCATGCCCAGGCCACTATGGGACACTCAGTCTAACAGCCATCTCTTTTGGGCACCAGTTTGGGATTAAGACAATTTATGGATATGGTGCTGGACAGATTTACAAGACAAACCCCATGTGCCAGTGCACGGAAAGGGAGGATTCATCATCCACTTTGAGGTGCTCGCTCAGCTCGGCAGCCTCCCAGGAGTCTTGGTCCTTTTTTCAGCCACCGTTGACTTTCTCATTGCCATCCTCAAAGTGAACTATCTCTGGCTGCAACTCTCCAGGCTTGCAATGCCTTGATCCTTCTACAGCCCCTCTCCTTGAAGACAGCCAACCCTATCTCCCAACCCTTCATGCTCACTCACATCTGCATTAATCCTGCACCCTGACCCGCAGATGTTCATCTCTTTGAGCAAACCCTCCCACTGCAAAGAGACCACATCAACCTCCCTACCGAAAAAAACACTTTCCTAACCACTGCTGTCTTCAGAAAAACACCAGCATGCCATAGGGATGCCCTTTACAAAGTAGACACTCCTTCCTCCCATATAACCACGGTACAGCTGCAGGCAGTGTACCCTTTGTTTCCAAGTGTGCTTTCCCCCCCTGCAAGTGCTGTGCACCCAAAAACGTGCCCACCAGGAGGACATGCCCAGCCCAAACCCCTCCGCAGACAATACAAACACACAGTCTTGCACTTTCTCCATTCCCACAGCCATCCCTTATTCATTAAGGTCTCCATGGGAATTTTCGACTACGTGAAGAATTGCTCATAATTAGTTAAAAAGAAATAAAAAAGAAAAAAAAAAGTCTCCTAAGCTGTCAGCAATCCTCCAGAAAACCAGCAACAGATCTGAGCACCATTTGGTCTAATTAGTCTCGATATTTCACACAACATATTTCTCAATTTTCAGTAGAGAAAGGGATAAAAAAAATTCCCTCTGAGGAGAACAACAGGAGTATTTTTGTAGAAGGATACAGTGGCATAGCCAAAGGGAACTCTTAATAAACAAATGTGCAGTAATATTCCTTTACTGATTTCTTTCACAACAGTCGCCTTGTCTTCTGCTCCTATGGGTATGTGCACAGCCAGGGTGGGGCTGATCTGCAGCTGGCATGAATCAAAGGACTTCTTCCCTCAAAATATATTTCTTGATTTTTTTCTTCTGCAGTGAGGTCAAAAATCGTTGGCAATTAGTCTGCACTCCCCATCCTACAGGCTGGTTGTTCTCTTGGTGGAAGGGTGCTGAGCTACACATCTGCATCATGCCCATCTCTATAAGGTCGTTGACATCTGGGGACTGCAGCCAGCGTTTGTCTGAAATGTACCTGAACAAAACTATACAGAATATGTGAAATTTGCCTTCATAGAAATGAGCTTCCCAGTCCAAATATGGGGTCTTCAGGGTTCCTCATACACCTGCAGAAGCCATCAGTGGAAGGTCAGGTCCTGTGGTAGACCAGACCCTATGGACTACAATGATGCCTGTGTCCCTTGGCCTGAAGCAAAGCAGGTTGTCTACGTGTGATACACAAGAGAAGAGGGTATACATCCCCTCTGTGGAATTAAACGGAAGATGGGTGTCCTCATGGTGTGAGACATCTAAGATAGAGTCATGGACTCACTCCCCATAAGTGCCAATCTCATCAGTGATTGTGAAAGGAGTCTAGACAATTATCTAGGGATGGAATCCAGCAATTACAGTGCAGCATCTGCCTCTAAGCATGTCATCCTCAGCTCTCTTATCAGAAGAGACAGCCAGTGTGGGACATGAAATGTAGCGTGATTCATCTCTCCCAGAGATGACACCCACTTTTCATCAGCTGAATGACAGCTTAAACTCTTCTGATGTATTGACTCAATCTCAATTGTCTGCAAACGGAGCCAGAACACCTAGCTCAGGTGCAGACTGTACACTAAAAATACCAAAAGATAGGAACAGAAATTTAGCTGCATTAAAAAATATATATATATAAAGACAATTAATGGCATTTGAGAGGCTGTAGACCAGCATGGATGTATGAAGAGGCCCACATGTATGTTTGTGAAGCTCCCATCAGTACATCCATTGGAGCCCAGAGCCCATCGAATTCTAGAGTCTACTGTAGGGTGAGATAAAGAACTTTTTAGGATCCATGCCTCACGGACTCCAAAGCTTAAGTGTTTGCAGCTGGAGCTGACTCCCACCTTTGTAGTTAAATGAGACAGAGCCAACCCATAGGAGATGCCCAAGTTTTAGATGGAAAAAGCCATCTGAGCTCAACCAAGCACTCAATGTGCAAAACAGAGCACAGTGGAGGGTTAGAATCCAGACTCTGTGATGTTTAAACACTGGTTGTAGGAATTTGATGGATGATTTAGGAGATTACTTCACAAAGATATAATATGAGTATCCAAGCTGTCCTGGTGACAAATGTCCTAGCATCCCAAACATCCTAAGGTAGCTGACAGTTCTGATGAACTAAGAAATTGTATACAGGTTCCTCCAAAAACAATCTCTGCAGGACGTCCAAGTAAGAGCTACAAACCTCACAGCTTTTATTCTGAGAGCTTCGCAAGGATTTGTGTTATATTCTCAAAATATTTTTAATCGATTTTTTTTTCAGTGATTTAGGAAAAAAAAATATCAAGCTGTGCTGCTAATAGACCCTTTGGCAGCTCCAGAAAAACTGTGGCATGGTTTATGCTGAACAGTGGAAAACCTGGGGGAAAATCAGCCCTGAAATTAACACTGCAACTTGGGCTTCTGCAGAATTAGTTTTGAAGGAAGTAATATACATATGAGTAAGCAATGGGTAGCTTTCTTTGAGGTAACTGCTGAATAATTGGCCTTTTCCATCCTAGAGGGATAGTAGGTCTCATAGGGCTTTGAAAACAGATGTAACATGAATTTATCACTCCAGAGTGCCAGACAGGAGGGACAGTAATTTCCCATCCATGAGGAGAGATGTTGAGGTGTCCTCCTATCTTTTGGGACAGATGATGAACCCAGTACTTAGCTTGCCAAGCTGAAGAAGCAGACAGGTCCTTAGCTAGTGAACACCCATGGGACTCCTTTATTTGCCCATGAAATAAGCAGAATCATGCTGACACAGCAAAAAAGGAGGGCATGGAGGAAAAAAGTGTGGTCTTTTGCCTTCAGGTCAAGTCCTGTATCCTGATGGGATCATCGGATACTACTCTTTTGGGATGGGAGGTGAAAAAGTCAGAAGTTACAAACTGCCAAAGTCACATTTTCCTAGGTGACTTAAGTGATTTCAGTCCTATTTTTAAACACATTTCAATAGTTAAAAGTGAAGATAGCCACTCAATGGTATTTTCAAGGTGTTTATATGGTTTTTAAAATATCAGTCTTAAGCTCTTAAGACTTATTATGACCTTAGAAGTCCACTGTCTCCTGAGAGACTAATAATCATTAGTTCAAGAAGCACAGTCACATAATGTATGATGGGATTAATTTAAAGATTTCCCCATTCAAGATTAAACAGAGGATAGCAAGAGAAGATGAGTGATTTATTCAGAGCTTTCTGTATAGCATCAGGGAAGGAAGAGGGGGTTTCATGGAAGCAGAAGTGTTAGCGGGGGGAGACATTTGGCATCCGGGTTGGAACCTGACTGCAATTTTAGCAGCTGGTTTTACCAAATGGGA